>NC_083706.1:47460217-48918342 GCF_033118175.1 Dama dama | reverse complement strand
TTGCATGATGTGACATTTATTTGCTCATGGTCTCTTTTCCATTTTTGTAAACTCCATGAGGAGAGGGACCTTTCCTCTGCTTTCCTCAGTGCTCTAATTTCAGCACTCAAAACAGAGGTTGGCAAACTCTCTGGGAAGGGCTGAAAATAAACATTTCAGACTTTGCAGGTCACATGGACTTTGCCACAACTACTGAACTGCTGTTGTAGGGTGAGAGCAGGGTAGACAGTACTGAAGTGGACGGATGTGGCTGTGTCTCAATAAACATTATTTGTAACATTATTTATAGAAAGAGGCTGCAGGCTGGATGGGCCTGTGGGCCATAATTTGCCAACTCCTGGGCCCAGAAGATTGCAAGGCATATAGCAGGTACTCTATAAACATTTGTTGAGTGAATTAACAATGTTGAGATTTAAATGAGCAGTGGAAAGAGTTCCTAGAATAGTGGAGAAGGACAGTCTAGAATGACAGGCATGCAGTGGGACCACAACTCCAGGCTGGAGCAGGAAGAACTGAGAAACTATGAAAAATGCTCAAGTGCACCAAGAGGAGATGCACATTCTGCCAGAGAAATCAGGGGAGGACTTAATGACAGAAACACAGAGAAATAAGCAAACAGAAGCTGGGTAATCATTACGTCTAGGGTAATGAACCTACACAATAAAGGAAACATAATGGCTCAGAGATGAGTCATATTTACTGGCACAATCAGTGGACCCATGACTACTGATTTACCTGGGAAAGGGGGAAGGGAAAGTTCACCTGTGCTGGGGGGAGACTGGGGTGAAGAAAACAAACCCTCAAGTTGCTCAGACAGAAATAAGTACATGATGCTCCAAACTGAAAAATCAAGAGACAGAAGTAGAAACGTGTTCTTTGCCAACGCATCGACAGACACCAGGAAAAGCATACAGAACTGGAAGAGTACACCTCTGGGAGGGTAGGTTCTGGAAGTGGGCAAGTGCCTACTACTTTCCTCATGGGTCTTGCAGGAACAATTGGACTTTAAAAAATCAGGACACAGGATATTTTGGTGAGAAATAAATAAGACAGTGACAGGCACACTGAAAATGAGAGGCCTGAGTTGCCCCACCCTAAGAGACATCAGCTGTTTCCCACAGTTCCCATTGGCCTTCTGAGTGATTCTCCTCGAAGGCCAAAGCCCAGAGATCTGTCGCAACCAGAAGGTCGTGTTCTGGCCGCACCCGGGGACACGGCTTCTTACCTGCCGCCCCTCCAGCTCGATCTGGAAGTTCTTTGCCGACTCCTGGGTCACCCGCCCCCCGAAGTCCAGCTGGTACACCTGGGTGGCCTCGTTCCAGAGCGGCTGCTTGTTGGCCATGACGTACACGAAGCCCTGGCTGCCCAGCCGGCCGTCCTCCTTCTCGCTGGCCTTCCTGCACTTGAATTCCTCCAGCTCGCTGGCAGCCCGCAGGCTCCTTTTGCTCTTCCAGCCCTTCTTGCTGCCCTGGCTCTGGTTCATCAGTTCATCCCCACTGATGAACAGCTCTGGCTCGCTCTCCGAGCTGTCCTGGAACTCATTCGTCTTATTCAGCTTCTTTGACTTCAGCTGGTCCTTCTGACTCTTTACTTTCTTCTTCTCCCTCCCCAAGCGGGGGCTGGAGATGAGGGAATTAAAATCGCTCAGCGTCCGAGCCTCCTTCTTCACCTTGCCCTCGGTGATGGCCTGAACACTGCCCTCCTCTGCCCGGCTGTCCAACCGCTTTCGGTTCTTCTTCCCGAATTTCTCTGTCCGCTGGGTGACCGGGCTCTCCGTCAGGGAGAGAACTTCTTGGAAGTTGTCTGCAGTCTCCACCATCACCTCCGTCCCCAGGTGGCTTTGGAGGTCAGTGGGCGGGGGGGACACCAGGGGCTTCTCCACCACCAAGTGTGTCTTGGCGGGGAGAGTGCCTTGGGGGTTCTGCACGGGTGGGCAGGCGCTGTAGGAGTTCCAGGGGTGCAAGGCAATAGGGGGCAGCTGTAAACTGGAGCAGGCGCTGCTTCCTGGGTACATGGGAGGCAGGGTGCAGTAGGCCAGGCTGGGCGGGTAGGCCGGCTGCAGAACCACGGAGGATTCCGGCTGGGCAAACTGCGCTGGGGCCAGGGCGTCTTTTGGGGAGCAGGGAGCCTGCACCCCCGGAAGAGGGGAGGTGCTGTAGCCGGCCGGGTAGGGCACCCCCATCCCATAGCCAGGCTGGAAAGTGGCAGTAGGGCTGGCGGGAGCCTTTGGGGAGACGAAGGGCACTCGGGACATGTCCAGGTGCTGGCTCGGACCTACCATCAGAGGGGACAGTTTCAGGGGGTTGGGCACCGCGCTCTGGGCTGTCCTTTCCTGAGGGACCCACACGTCCTCCCCCAGCACGGTGTCCCACTGGTAAGGGGGCGGCCGCTTAACGGCCACGGCTGCCTCGCCCAGCGCCGGGTGCCTCGGTGGCTTGTCGGCTGGACAGTGCTGGGCCAGCGCCTCGTCCTCCGTGAAGGCAGAGTTCACGTAGTCGGCGCGCTCGCGGGCGCCTTCAACCGCGCCCAGGAGGCTGTAGGACGACTGGGAGGTCAGCGGGGAGGTGCTGGCCGCGTGTGCCAGGCCAGCGCCAGGCTGCGCCCCCGGCTCCGGCCGGCCCGCTGCGCCCCCCGCGCCGCTGCACTGGCTGCAGGTGTAGAGCGCAGGCGGCGGCCGCGCAGGAAAGGGCCCTGCGCCCTTGGGCTTGGGCGGGTGCGGCGGCGGCCGCGGGGGCTCGCCAAGCTGCGCGGCCCTGAGCGCCACCTCGCGGTTGTTCCTGCGCAGCGTGGCGTGGATGAGGCCGCCGTCAGGCCTCTGCCCCGCGCCCCGGCCGGGGACGACCGGGCCAGCGAGGTCGGGGTAGGGCGGCGGGTCCCCCGGGGGGATGGAGTAGCGCGGGACCGTCAGGCGGTTCAGGGTGGCGCTGGTGCAGGGCTGTGGAACCTTCTTCTCGGTGGCCGTGAGCCTCAGCGTGGCCGAGCTGCCCGGGCCGGGCAGTGTGTAGGTGTTCTGCGAGCAGAGCATCCGCGTCCGGGGCCGGCACACCTCCTCCACGTTGCCGCTGCTGTCGAAGGTGGTGATCCGCTCGTAGCCCAGGGGTGGCTGGTAGTGCGCCGCTGTGGGGTACGGAGAGAAGTCGCCCTTCTTCAAGCACGTGTCCACCGGGGGCTGCGGAGGCGGCAGCGGGGGCGGCGGGGCCGCCGTGGTGGGGGCGGCGGGGATGGTTCCGGGGTAGGGGGGCGGGGGGTTCATCTTGGCCACCTGGACCTCCTGGGGGGCACTGAACACCACCGCGTCCCCCTCAGTGGCCAACTGGGGCACTGGCCGCAGGGCCTTGGTTGGCTTCTGCAGATGCTCGTGGTCTCGGTCGCTGTGGTCCAGTATAGACAGCTGGATGGCCCCCTGGGCCGGCGGCGGCAGGGAGAGCTGAGGCGGGTTGGGGAGGCCGCGGCCCATCTCCACCCCTCCGAAGATCACCTGGCCTGGGCTGGAGTAGCGGCTGGACATGGGGTACTGGCTGGACACGGGGTACTGAGCGGCACTGTCACTCGCGTGCTCGGCACCGCCCACGGCTGTGGTCTGATTGGTCAGGACGTCCAGCTGCACATTCTGGTTGGCCAGCAGGGACTGTACCAGCCCAATGCTCTGCGTGGGGGACATGGCTTGAGCCGAGCTGTGGATGGGGGCGATGGGGATGTTCACGGTACAGGGCGGGTTGTTTTCGGGTACACCAGATGCTCCTGTCACTGGAAGGCAATTAGGGAGATGAGCTGCTTACAAAACAGTGCCGTGAAACTGGGGCAGCACAACTCACCCAGTCCTCCTGCATACCAAATGGAATGGCTACAGAGGAAGGTGTGTTTGCTTAAGTAAAGCCAGACAGTTCACACAAGTTATGCAGAACTTCTCTAATGTTTCTAGAAGGTCACGCAGGATGACCCTGATGGGTTCTTCATAAGCTTAGGGCATTGCCAGAGCTTTTCAATAAATACCATGTACCTGAATGGCACCAGGGCAAATAAAGCATTTAAAGATGCTGATTACTCCTGATCTTGATAAAAGGGCCCACTCTTGTGCAGGAAGCGGGCAGTGGTACAGTGTCAAAGTCCACTGAAGACTCAATGCCTAGGCTTCAGGGTAGATTTCTCCAGAGTTATGGGCTGGTCAGTGTAGGACGTATCCTGCAGCACATGGTGTCTGGTATTTGTATATAAATTAAGTTTCTGTAAATAGAACCATGTGAAATGCAGCAGAAAAGACCACTGAAAAGACTCTTCCAGCAAATCTGCATGTGAGGGGAAGGGTCATTTCCTAATTTATCTGCTTTTTAGCATTTCAAATGGTATGTAAGGTGAGCCACACTGAATAAACCCTGTACATGTGTCTTATTTGTACAGAGCGTGCATCTGCACGATGATCGGCAGAGCACATGCGAGTGCTCAGGGCCCCTGTCTGAATGACCCTGTCTAAAGTGCTCACTGAGTGTGCCAAGCTGGCTCCTGCAGGCCTGTGAGTGCTGCTAGTATGTGAGCAGGAAACAGAATTTAAGCAGCTTATCGCAGAGACTGGCTGACCTTTCACCAGGACTGTAGCATGAAGCCAGCTGGTTCATGAAAAGCCAAGCCTGCCCTCAGCTCCTGTAGCAGACTCTCCCCGCCCCTGGGTGCTCCAGTGAGACGGCATGACCTCCTGGCTGCCCGAACCCAGGCCCCATCTCAAAACTACTCTTTCTATTCAGCTTCCTCTTCCAGATGCTCTCCCCTCTGCATGGAACTCTGAGGGCAGGTGTCTTCCCCGCTGAAGGAGGGTCTCTGTCACGTCCTGAGCACTGAGTGTAAGCCCCTCATCCACAGGGAACCGCAGACAATTATGACCACAGCTGAGCGTCAGACAGAGCTCTATCTGTCACCTTCCAGGAGAACGAAAGCCAACACGGGGAAAGTGTAAAAGACACTCCTATATCCGAGGCTGTGAACAGCAGGACTTGGGCTATATGCTCAAATGTGTGCAGCCTCACCAAACGGCAGGCTCCTGTGGTTGGTTCCAAGACCGTGCCCATCAGGACTGCGTGAGTTGATAACACCTGCTCCACCACTCGGAGAGAGAAGCCGTCAGAGAACCAGAGGTGGCTACCGTGAGCAAGCACCACTGCTTTAGAGGTAAAAATCTAGACTGAGAGAAGTCAAGCGAGTCCCCACGTTCAGGGCCTGAGGTGGGATCAGAGCCCCTCGTCCTGCTCCTCGTGGGGAGGAGCAGAGCCCCTCTGTTTGAGAATGATCAGGGACAGAAGTCTGTGAACCATGCAGGGTTCCTCTGGCTCAGAAACCAGAGATTTTTCAGAGCCTGTATTTACATAATTGCAGGCAGGCTTTTTTGAGAACAGTCACAGATGAGTAACTGGCAGACTAATTATAAATCATTCTAATCTATTAATAATCAAAATAGGGTCCCCTGACCAGAAAGCACTTAAATTAATTTGAGATGCTACAAATATTTCAAATTTGTAAACTAGAATTTTAAAACCTTGTACCAGATTTTAACTCAGACCAGGCTTCCAGGCACAGAGCCCTGCACGGCACTTGTGAGAGAGGAAAGCTGAAATGCACAGGTTTTCCACCCTGGGGTGGGGCAGGTTTGAGAAACCAGGCTTTGCGGGCACAGGGTCGTGTCAGTGACATCATTCTCTAAGCAGGGGCTGACAGGATGAGAGCTGGCCTAGGGCCAGTGAGACTGGGTTTCAGTTCTGATTTCTGAGTCCTGATTGGTCCTGTTAATAATGTCTCTTTATCCGGGCACGGGACCAAGAGGAAAACCGTGAGGATAACGAGATGGTGGACGTGCTCTGTGAACACGAGGCATCACGGCCCCGCAATCATCCTTGCTCTGGTGGCTTCTTTCCTCCCCACACCAGCGACAGGATGTGCCCTTTCTCCTGCGACACCTCACACACCTTCCACCCTGACTGAGGAAGCTGTACCTTTTCCAAACCGTGTCAGCAGGCACACCTGACATGCTGGAATCAACTACTTACCATTCTGTCCTCCCACTGTTAACAGAGGGTGTGGGCTCATGACAAACCAGTTGACATGCGTGAACACACCTGGCAAGTCATCTTCATCTTCACTGAAAACATTCGGGTTGAAGACAGGTAAATTAACGTAGTCCATGGAAATCTTCCGAACCTCCGGGAGATAGATGGTCATCTGCCGCGGCTGGAGATGCAGGAGGCTGGTTTTGTAGATTACTGGTGGGGAGGAGGGGGGACGCACAGTCAACAGAGATGCGGCAGAGGACAGCCAGGGCGCCAGCAGGGCCCCTCGCGGGAAGGGAGATAGGGCCACAGCAGCTCTGCCGTCACAAGACAGATCTCGTGCAGGCAGAGCCCAGGGCCCAAGGGCAGCCCTTCCAGGCACAAGACCGCCAACCCCTAACCTGGACACAGCGTGGACGCGGGCATGACAAACAGCCAGACACAAAAAATTCTTGGTCTACACAACAGATTGCCCAATCACTCTGCCAGTGCTTTGTCTATAGAACCACACACATTTCACATGTTAAAGACAAATTCTGTTTTGGAATGAGCTGGGTATGATAAATTTATTTTTAAAAAACTGTATTTGTAATCAGAAGGATAATTTAGTGAAAATAGTTATGATAACCACAATGCTAAGCTCGGGGAATAAAATTCTGCTTTTATTCAGGACTGAATTCTTGTCTGACTTACTTTAAACATCAGGATAGAGACTTACAGGGAACTGCCACATGCTTTCTATAAAAGGGCCGAGTAAACGTGAGCAGGCAGAGCTACTCACTTGAGTTGGGTACAGAGAGAGCCAGAAGCTCTGGGTTCCTGCCCGGCTCTGTCCTCCCCTGGTTCCATTTTCTCCAATGTCTCAATCTTCCAACAGACATGACATTTAACTGGTCCTCGAAAAAGTCTATAAAGATTTACCACTAAAAACTGCACTAACAGTCAGCTAACTTGTTCTTATAGCCTCTAATGCTCTCTTCTTGACTTTCCTCAGAAGTATCTTTTGCCTCAAGAACCTAAAGACACTGGTACCAAAATCTGCCCACAGTAAAAGGCCAGAAATCAAAATGACCAGAAAACCTATCAGAGCTTTTGGCTATTTTTTGTCATTTTCATCACCTAGGGTTTATATTAAAAAAAAATGAAAAAAATGAAAGTACCACTGGCAAAATGAAAAAAATGAAAGTACCACTGGCAAAAAAAAAAAAAAAAAAACCAATTTGAACAATAATTTTATTCTTCACTAAATCATGGTGGCTAGAGTCAAACTTTGGAGGGAAAATACATGCTAATCTTTTGGTGTCGTGAGAGCTCACTGTTAGCTTAGGCCACTGGAGGTTGAAATTGATTCCTGAGTCTGAGTTCTGATGGGGGTGCAGTGCTTACCTGCACCGAGGTTGGTTGGCAGGAAAGCAGCCAAACCCACGATCTTAAATTTGGTTCCCCAGATATTAGACGTGACCTGAGCAAGATAGTTGTGCTGTGGGAAAAAGGAAGAAGAATCACAATTTGTTTGCATATTTTCTATCAACCACTTAAGAAGTAAGAATGCGAACGCTTTTTACTTAAAAAGCTGCTGGTGGCCACTGATGGAAACGCTCGCTCTCTGGGTGAGTCCACCGTGTCAGACCAGATGCTGAAGAGAGCATACCGCCCTGTTTTCAGACGCTGGCTCTCGGGCTGTGGTTCTCGGGCCGGGAGCAATGGGTGGATGGATCCCAGTGTGTCCATGCATGGGGAGGTTAAAAGGTCACAAGAGTGACTTGGGCACCCTTTGTTTCACTTCTCCTTTTGCCCGGTCACTTGAACCACAAGGTTACCAAGCTCTGACTCTGTTGTTAGCCTTGATATTTCTCCTGGAAACATCAGTTGCACTGATACCCGTGTGTCCTGAGACCACCCAATCATCTGTTTCTCCATTTGATTAAATTTCAAAATATTTTAAAAGTTATCACTGTGCCCCAAACCACACAGATACATAGGCTGTGTGTGTGTGTGTGTGTGTGTGTGTGCGCGCGTGCACACACACAGGTACAAAGGCAATAATAAAGATGAATAAAATCCAGCTCCTCAAGAAAAGGGAACCCTCCAACACTGCTGGTAGAAACGTAACCTGGCACAGCCACTGTGAGAAACAGTATGGAGGTTCCTCAAAAAACTAAAAATTGAAATACCATATGATTCAGCAATTCCATTTGTGGGTACTGTATGAAAAGAAAACCCTCAAAACACTAATTTTAAAAGGTATGTGCACTTCTAATGTTCACAGCAGTATTATTTAAAAAATCCAAGACACGAAGGCAACCTAACTACCCAACAATAGACCATGGATAAAGAAGCTGTGGTAAAATGTTACACACACACTGAAATATTACTCAGCCATAAAAAGAATGAAATATTAGCCATTTGCTATAACATGAATAGACCTGGAGGGTATTTGCTAAGTGAAATATGTCAGACAAATACTGCATGATTTCACTTTACACGACTGCAAAAAAACAAAACAAATGAACAACATAACAAAACAGAAACAGATTCATGGGAAACAAACAGGTGGTTGCTGGGGGGTGGCAGTGGGGGGTTGGAGGGTGATGAGTGAAACAGGTGAGGGAGATTGAGAGCTACAACCCCAGTTACAAAATAAATACTTTCAGGGATGAAATGTACAGCATGGAGAATATAGTCAATAATATTGTAATAACTTTGTATGGTGACAGCCAGTAAGCAGACTTATCATAGTGACCGTTTAACAATGTATAAAAATACCAAATCACTATGTTGTATACCAGGAACTAACAATAGTATTGTAGGTCAATTATAGTTAAAAACAAAAACCTATATACACACATATGTATACACACATACACTCAGCTTATAACCCAAGGGAGGAGATAAGGCTTGTAGTTATTCACACACAAGGGAGTCACCGAGAAAGGATAAGGGAGCATCAACAGGATGCACTGGGCTTATTGTGGCTAAGCCAGGGAAGGCAGGCTTTGGACAGAGGTGGTTATACCTGGAAACCTGAAGAAAGAAACTACGGGGAGGAGACAAGAAGGTAGGCCCACTGACCAGGAGATACAGGCAGAAAGTGGGAAGAGGGCAGTCAACCGCAAGGCAGTGACCCCGGGGTGAAGGGGGCCAGGCCGGCCAGACTGTGGGGCTGCGACCGGGGCTGGGGTCCTAGGACACTGGGAGTCACTGAGGGGCCAGGAGCGGCTAGGGGGTCCTGCGGTGGATGTGAGGAGATGTCTCACGCAGAGCTGCCTTGGAGAAGGCTCTCATGGCAGCTGCAGGGATCCCTGAGGTGGGAGGGAGGCCAAGTGGGACAAGGAGGCAGCAAGGGCCCTGAGGGGCTGCCATCCCAGGCACGGAGATGGTCCCCAGGGCTCAGCCGCCCTCACGCACGTGCAAGGAGGGAGGGCAGCGGGGCTCTGATACCTGAGTGATGTCTTCAAAGGGGAACTCCCTCCGTGCCAGGCTGGGTGAGCCGATGGACGGCTTGCGCATAGGCAAGCGAGGAGAGCGCGAGAGCTCCTGAGCAGCGCGCGACAGCTTGGGGGACTTCCGGGCTTCGATGTTGATCCTGCAGAGACCAGGCCGGGGTCAGGCACCCACCAGTGGGCCCCCCGGCCCTCTTCACTCTCGAGCAGCCCCCGTGGATGCCACACTCTCAGGGGCGGGGCCCTTAATTTAATCAAGCCCATTCCACCTGCTTTTTTGCCTTATGAACGTGAGGAAAGGACAAAATTGTATGTGGAATAGTATATATTTAAAAATAAGCTGCAGTTACATCAAGTGATTCATTTGTAAGGAACTTTTACTTGAGGCTTCGCTGGTGGCTCAGATGGTAAAGAATCTGCCTGCATTGCAGGAAACCTGGGTTTGATCCCTGGGTCAGGAAGATCCCCTGGAGAAGGGAATGGCTACCCCACTCCAGTATTCTTGCCTGGAGAATTCCAGGAACAGAGAAGCCTGGCAGGTCCCAGTCCATGAGGTCACAAAGAGTTGTACACAACTGAGCAACTAACACTTTCACTTGAGAATTAACTTTCACTTTCTACTAATAGTGGGCTTCCCGGGTGGCTCAGTGGTAAAGAATCCACCTGCAGTGCAGGAGACATGGGTTCAATTCATGAGTCAGGAAGATCCCCTGCAGAAGGAAATGGCAACCCACTCTAGTATTCTTGCCTGGGAAATCCCATGGATGGAGCAGCCTGGTGGGTTGCAGTCCAAGGGGTTGCAAAAGTGTTGGATGCTACTTAGAGACTAACCAACAACAACAAATAGTGTGTTTAGAAATGTGTTCTTGCCAAGGGTTTACAAAATTAATCCTGGGGAAAATGGCGGGTGGGAAGAGTTATTTCTCACCTGAAGGCCATAACAACTTCACAGGTCCTAACACACATGATGTTTGGATTTCAACAGACTGACCTAGCATTTCGCCACTATATTTAACTAAACTATCAGATCTAAAGTTTTCCTTCAGTTTCCGTGGTTATGACATGGGGGACATGTGTTTAATGCCAATCTGCCCCAGAGAGTATTATAAGGATGAATATGGTAAGGCTGATGCCATTCTATGAAGGAAAAGCACTGAGCCTCACATATATGGGCTTGAGGACTTGATAAGACATCTAGGGCTGAGGAGGACGGAGCTGGTTAAAGCTCGATGTTGAGGACAACCAGCCTGGCTGCCGGGTGGGGGGATTCACTGGGAGATGGCAGGAAGGAGGGCCGCAACACCCAGGAATGTTAGAGGATAGTTAGAGGTGAGAGTCTTAGTGAGGATCAATGTACCCTTTAAGGAAATCGGTGTCCAGGTCAGGGAGTTGGGACGGGGAGTGCCGGTTTCTTATCTATAACAACATAGGCCCTTCCATATACTCTCAGTGTTTTGCCATTCCTTAGGACAAACTTGAGGATTATTTTTTAGCTCACTACTTCCCCCCCATTATAGGGGGGAATGCCTATAGAATTATAGGCATGAAATTTGACATTTTCTTTAACACATTATATACACTGTAAACCTCTTCCTTACTCTTCTCAAAGTAAAACATAAACCAAGACTGAGAAAGGAGTAAGGCAGGGCTGTCTGCTGTCACCCTGTTTGTTTAATCCACACACTGAGCGCATCATGAAAAATGCCATGCTGGATAAGTTATAGGCTAGAATCAAGATAGGTGGGAGAAACATCAAAAACCTCAGATATGCGGATGATACCACTCTGATGGCAGAAAGTGAAGAGGAACTAAAGAGCCTCCTGATGAGGGTGAAGGAGGAGAGTGAAAGAGCTGGCTTAAAAACTAAATATTAAAAAAACTAAGATGATGGCATCTGGCCCCATCACTTTATGGCAAATAGAAGGGGAAGGTGGAAGTGGTGACCGATTTCCTTCTTGTGGGCTCTAAAATCACTGCGGATGGTGACTGCAGCCATGAAATCAGAAGACATTTGCCTCTTGGCAGGAGAGCTATGACAAACTTAGACAGTGTGTTGAAAAGCTGAGACACTGCTCTGCCGACAGAGGTCCATAGTCAAGGCTATGGTCTTCCCAGTGGTCACATACAGTTGTGAGAGCTGGACCACCAAAGAATTGATGCCTTCAAACTGTGGTGTCGGAGAAGACTTCTGAGAGTCCCTTGGACTGCAAGGAGATCAAATCAGCCAATCTTAAGGGAAATCAACCCTGAATACTCATTGGAAGGACTGATGCTGAAGCTGAAACTCCTGTATTTTGGTCATCTGATGCAAACAGCTGACTCAGTGGAAAAGTCCCTGATGCTGGGAAAGATTGAGGGCATAAGAATAAGAAGACATTAGAGGATGAGACAGCTGGATGGTATCACCAATGCAATGGACGTGAACTTGGACAAACTTTGGGAGATGGTGAGGGACAGGGACGCCTGGTGTGCTGCAGGCTGTGGGGTTGCAGAGTTGGACCCGACTGGGCAACTGAACAACAACAATTTGACATTCTCTTTAACATGTTACATACACTGTAAACCCTCTTCCTTACTCTTCTCAAAGTGGAAGATAAAACAAGCTCCCTGTCTGTGACCCCCATGGCACCCACCATTGGTGCTGATCCCTGGAAGTTCTGCGTGCTTTGCAGACCTCCTCCTGGACTCCTTTTTCTGTCGCAAAGGAGAGGATGAGGGAAGCTGGAACAGCTGCAGGCAGGCCTTCTGGATGAAAGGCGGGCACGCCCGCTGCCTGTGCCCCTCAGCCGTAGGTTTCAGCAGGACTCTGGCACAGACACACACCCCTGACACACCTCCAGAGACGCGCGGCGGGAGCACGCTCCCACGCGTCCTGGTTACCTTGGGAGTTTGGGGGACTTGCTCGCTCGGGAGACTTTGGGGGACTTCTTGGCAGCCCAGTCATCGCTCAGTTCAATGTCGCTGGAGTCGGAGCAGTTGCAGCTGTCGATCATGGTGGAAATCAAACTGTTTCCATAGATTTCATCTGGTGAGACACCGAGCAACAACATTTAGGGGAGTGACACCGATTAGCCCCCAGCAGTGGTTGTTACTGGAAACCAGAGGACAGACTGACTCCACAGGCCATCATTTTTAGTCTAGAGGTTGAAACAGGAAGGAGCAGGACAGTTTTCCTTCTACATTTTCATTCTATTCCAGTTTCTAAGCAAAAGTGAGTAATTACTTCTACTCCTATCAACGTGGGTATGAACTAAAATGCCTCTGGAATGTACAAAACAGCCTGGCCCCATTTACTGTGTGGAAAGCTGGAGCCAAAACGGCTGTGCAAGTCTTGCGCCACAGGATACCCCCAGCATAGGTCCGCGTCCACGCAGGCTCTCAGCAGCCCTGGAACCCAGGCCATGCAAGGGGCTTGCTGACTCAGGGCCCCCCACCCCTGTCAGTGTCCCCTGTGGGCCTGCTGCTGACCCGGGACCTAGGAAGACCCCCCCGTGGGTTCCAGGCCTGCTTTCAGCAATGGTTGGAAGAGGACTCCAGCAGCAGGACACCGAGTGGCAGCTGTGGACTCCACGGAGGGGCCCGTTTGGGACCCAGCCGGCCACTAGGCAAGAGACGCGGGGCCCCAGGCCGAAGGTGACGTGCAGGGAGCGGGCCGTCATAAAGCCACAGAATGGATGGAGTTCATGTTAGACTTTTCCCCCAAAATATCCTTCTCGTTTGCTGACCTCCTCATCCCTTGGACTCCAAGAGCATTACCTGGCAAAGTAATAAAAAGGCCAAATGAAATTATTTCTAGAACATGAGAGATCTGATCATTCAAAAGGGCTACTTACATCTACAAGGATGAGTCTGTTCATCCAAACCAGCCTCTAGGTCTCTGAGCACATGGGGGTGACATCTGCGGACAGGGGCCTATCAGAAGCCATGGGAGGCAGAGCAGAACAGCCGGGAAGGGAGGCCACTGATGCCCCATCTGCGTCACCACCGCAGCCTCAAACTGCTGTCCAGACTGGGAAACACAACTCCTGCACCCAGCAAGCCCCAGTGCTGGGCATTCGAGCCCCATCACCTGCCCTGAGTAGTGCTTTATCTATAATTAGTCCACAGGACGCTTCCACGTGTTCCTGAGCACAGAGCCAGTCCACTGACCTGAGCAAGTTCTGCAACACCCCATCCACTCAACGCTGACCTACTTGTGCAGGCCAGGATTTCACCGTTGCTATGGGATTCACCACTTGCTCTTTTTCTCACTACTGTCTTAGTTTGTTCGGGCTGCTATGACAATATACCACATACTGGGTGGCTTATAAACAACAGAAATTATCAAGTCTTGCAGTTTTAGAGGCTGGAAGTACAAGGTCAGGGAGCCAGCATGGCTGGGTTCCAGTCCTGCCCTCTTCGGCGTTGTGGACTCTGGGCTTCTCACTGTGCGCTCATGTGGCAGGAGGGGCCAGTGATCTTACTGCAGCCCTTTTTATAAGGCACTGAGCTCATGATATAAAGGCCCTGCCCTCTCGAACTAAGCACCTCCTCAAGGGCCCATCTCCTAATACTACTGCCATTTCAACCAGCTGAAACCAAACTGTCAAACCAAAGTGTCAGTGAGTTATTTTTTCACAGCGAAAATGCTCAGAGCAAAGGTGTCTATGGAGTGAAGCTTATGGCAAAAATACCTCATATGGGCTTAGACAACAGAAATTTACTTTCTCAGTCTGGAGGCCGGAAGTCTGGGATCAGCGTGCCAGCAGGATCAGGTTCCGGTGAGGGCGCTCTTCCTTCCTGCTGATGGTCCCTCCTCACTGTGTCCTTACAGGGCGTGTGGAAAGACCAGAGACCTTGCTCCTCCTTCCAAGGCCACGGTCCTACTGGATTAGGACCCCACCCTTACAGCCTCCTTCAATCCTAACTGCCCCTAAAAGCCCTGTCTCCAAACATGGTCCGCAGCACCCCAGCCTGCTGCCCTGCTCAAATTCTTGTCACTCTCCCGTGCAAGATACACTCGCCCCGTCCAGACAGCCCCCAAGTCTTCGGCCTCATTCCAGCATCAACACTCTCGTCTAAAGCCCAAGGTCCTGTGTAAACGTCATCTAAGTCAGATGTGGAGGAAAGGCAATGTAAAACTCACACTGAGGCAAAATTCCTTTCCAGCTGTGGAGCCGTGGAAGCAGACAAACTATGTGTGTCCCAAATAGAGCTGTGAGGATAGGCGCAGGGGAGAGTCCGTCCAAAGGGAGAAGAGAGAGGGAGGAGGGAAAGGGAGGCTCCAGGGAGGACTGTGGCAGGGAGCACCTGAGTACACCCACGGAGACCAGTCTGGGGGAGCTCCTGGAAGGAAGGGCTGGCCCATCATGCTAGATCTCCATGGATGAGTGGGACATTCCTCTCGGCAGTCAGCTAGAGCAGCTAATGGTAGATGAGCGAGGGGCAGAAGTAAGATTCTAGAGGGAAGCTGAACAGGCTAAAGGTTCAGAAGCTTTAATTCTCTTGTTCCCTCTGAGAGGGGCAGAGACAGCACTCCACTACCACCTTCCGATTGTCTCCACAGCACATAAGGTCCTCAGTGAACACCTGGTAAGTAACCCGCAGGGGCAGCTTCTGGCTGCCTCTCATCACAGCCCTGACCCCACAGAGCCCTACGGAATGCTGTCACAACCCCGGCAGAAGGAGCATTTAGAGAAGCCTTAACTTTTAACAGAGAAATAGAGCGGCTTCAGGGATGCTCCTTGCCAGCTGAGGCCAGTTTACGTTTCATCCACAGGCCCCACCTCTGCACGGGGCGCCGTGCCCCGGGAGAGGGCCCCACCTGATCGGCCGTCTGTCCGCGGGTCCATGATGACGAACTCAGGCCGCAGCTTGCTGACGCGCCGGCCCTTGAGGATGGGCACCAGCCCGCCCAGGTGCTCCAGGTAGAGTGTGTAGCATGGGCCGCCCACCTCCGGGTCGTCCTCCGTGCGCTTCATGGTGCAGTGCAGCCGCTCGCTGCCGGCCGACGGGTAGCTGACGAAGTCCCGCATGTTGTTGGGGTCTGGAATTGGGGGCTGGAGGCAGGACACGGAAGGAAGAGCGTGTGGGCATCACCGGTGACTCTGCACTGGCTGCGGCTCAGGGACTCATGGCTCTGGGGACACATGGGACTCTCCCAGGAGCTTTCAGAGAGACCTCAGCCAGGACCCCACCTCAGACACTGGAACTGGAACCTGCAGGTAGGCCTGGGCACAAGCATGTTCTCAAAACTCCCCTGGCAACTTGAATGTGCAGCCAGGGTTGAGAATCGCTACTGCAGAAAGGAGACTGTAAACCAACTCCGGGCAGGGGGGAATCATAACAGGTTCTAAAACTCTGATGTTTTAGAGCAAAAGTAACCAACAAGCCAACTTGATACTTAGAAGCAAAGACAGAAAACAAAAAAAAGAGAATATTGTACAGAAAAGAACCTAAGAAGCAGAGGCAGGCCCAGAGAGTAGGAGGGAAAGCTGCCTTTAAACAGTGACTGGCAGCACTGTCCACCCACTCCAAGAACAGACTAGCTCCCAGGTTACAGCCAGGTTACAGCTGGCAGCCAGTGCTACGCGGGGTCGGCCTCCTGAGCACAGGGGTGAGGAGAGCAGACCCTAGGATCGAACGGGGCTCCATCCTGACCACTCCCGTAACCGTGGATGAAGAGCTACCTGACTTCCAGGGACAGGGGTCCTGCTCTCGCACATGGGATCACAGCAGCGGCTGCCAGTGAGTCAGGACTGAACGGACAGACTGGTCATTGGGAGGGCCACGGCAGTCAGGCTCGGGATGCTACCATTGCCACAAGAGGCTCACATCCATCACCCAGGACCAATCCCCCTTGGACACGGAGGCAAGGGGTGGACCGCATGAGGGAGGACCACGGCGCACTCTGGGCACTGCCTGACTGGTGCTCTGCTTGCAGACTCTCGCCCATCTCCCTGACCCCACCCCTCCTCCCCGCAGTCCTTCGGGGGCGGGTGGGCAGGGTGAGGGGAGGAGGAGGAGGAGGCGGGGGGGGGGGGGGCGGGCGCTTCACCTTGATGGTGGGGATGAAGGCAGTGGAGAGGTAGGAGCAAAGGCGGGGGGGTAGGGTCAGCTTGCTGACATCCTTGTCCTCGCGCAGGGCGCTGGCGATGGCCTGCTGGCACAGCAGCTGCAGGCTGGACACCCGGTGTTCCACACGCACCACGTACAGGGCCGGTCCCGATGCCATCAGCAACCGCGAGTCCCGGTGTCCCCAGCATATGGAGACGATGGGGCGCTGCCGGGGAGGGGAGGGAGGGCGAGCGTCAGCCTGGGCTCTTGGGAAAGCAAACCGAGGTTACGCACCCCGTGTCGAGCAAAACAAAGTCATCTCACAGATTTGTAGCATGTTGGTTTTAAAAAGCACAATAGAGAACATTAAATCCATATGATAAGAGTCAGTACTGTCGATGAATAGCAGTTAGGTCCCCAGGCCAGAGCCCAAAGCACCACAACAGTATTACAAAATTCTTTCACATGGATTACCTCATTAAATTTGGTGACAAAAAACCTACCTGAACTTCATATAATGACATTTCTGCCAGGGGATGCACTTAGCCTGGGGTACAGTAACCCCTTTTCCTTACTGAGGCCCTGCTACTTGGATCCTTAAGTAACCAGTAGCAGTCCAAGGCTTGGAGGAGAAGTGAGGAAGCAGACCAGATGGTTCATCACTTTGGTCCTGACAAGGAGCATTTCAGAGTCAGGTCAACATTGAATTCAAGTCACAAGCTTGTGACCCGGGGAATATTATATAACCCTGGAAGTCTAGTACTTTTTCATGAGTAAAATAGGGGTTGTGAGGATTAAAGGAGACAAAAGATAACAGTGCTGCTGGGACCCATCACAGGTGACAACACACAGATTCTCAGCTATCCTTGAGCTGACGGGGCAGGAAAGGGCAGAGGGAGGAACATCGTTTCTGTGGCAGCTGCTCTAGGGGTCTGTGGACGTGACTTGCTTTGAAAAGAGAGGATGATAGCTAAACATGGGAGTCAGAAACTGGTTGTGTTGGGGAAAAGAAATCCAAAGCTCAGGGGTCCCATCAGCCGAGAAAGAAAGAAAGAGGTGGAGGGCTGTGATGGAGAAGCAGCGAGAGAATCTGCTCCTTCTTATCCAGGCAGATGGAGTCCTAACTTAATGGAGTCCTGAGGGGCTGCCAGGATCAGAAGCAGGGACACCAGATCTTGCATATGAAACAGACAGGAGGAGAACCTTCATGACACTTCAGTGACAATCGTCGAGATAAAAGGAACACATGAAGATACTAGCTTAAAACAGCCTCCAGGGTCAGCTAATTCTGGTTTCAAATTCAAAACAAAATGCAAGGCTGAAGATAATTCATCTTTCATTGCCATCACAGCAAGGCCGGGCAGCCGCAGCGTGGGACCACAGCCGTGGTCCCCTGGAGGAGGCCCATGGGGCCTGGCACTCAGTCTGGGGGCTTCAGACTACTTCCAAGATGGGCCTCCTTCCTTATAAGAGGATCTCTCACAGAGGGCAGACCCAACAGAGGACACGGTTAACTAACAGCAAGACATGATCACTGCCGAAGACAAGGCAGACAACACACACAAAAACATCCCCTCTAAACTTCTTGGCATCAGCAACTACCTCCCCATTAGTGCAGTTTAGGACAAAAGTTCTTTTAGTAGCATAACCATGCTTAGTCACACTATAATATATTAAGTGTATCAAATCCACACCGTGTACACCTTAAACTCACAAAGTGTTCATATCAAATAAATCGTAATAAAGCTGGAAATAAATAAGAAAACTAACACACACGACAAAACCCTTTTATACCTTGTGTATACTTGCACAGGTCTCACATGTCATCCTCCTCTTTACAAGGCTCATCTCCCGCTGGTGCTCACCTTCGTGTGCTGTTCACTGTGTCCCAGCCTACAGAGCCCTCACTACAAGTGCTGTGTTGTCTCAGAAAGCACGGGAGTCAAGGTGGCGGCAGAGACACAGACAGGGTGGTCATGCCCACAGACAGCATGGGGGCGCCTTGATTCAGCGGCCTCGCCCTCAGCAATTTCTGGGGCCCCGTCTGTAGGTAGAACAGGCATTCCCTGGTCTCCCCCAACCCAGCCTCACGCACGGGGCGTGTCTTCTCCAGGCACGCCCCCCCTCCCAGGATCAGCTGCAGCTGAAGAGGACTGTGTCTGCCCAATATTCTCTTCCAGCAAACCTGGATATACATGCCTCCCACAGATGATGTTTTTGTTTGAACAGCTGTCGTCTGCTAGGGAAAAACTCAGATGCAAATCTGTAGGCTTCATCGCTTTCTCAAATTGCACAAAATGACTATTTTTAGAACCAAAGCTAGAGGTGTGGAGTTGATAATATTCAGATTTTAACCTGTGTAGGTATTTTGCACATAAATCTGAGGCACAAGACGAGACACTGAGCCGCGTTTTGGGAGCATCAGTGTGGTGGGAACCTGGTGCTGTGGTGAGCAGGCTGGACAGACACAGGTGTCCCCAGGCTGGAGACATGCGACGTCCACAGGGAGCTCGGGGAGCAGCTGTGGACGGTTAGCCTGCCCTCTCTCTGTGGCACACACCAGCCCCTTACGAGGAGGGGGCGGAGTCTGCCCCCTCAGCCTCCCTGGCCATGGCATCACAGATGGTCAACAGCCAGGTTCAACCCCTTACAGCACGTGAAGAGACGCCAAGGAGCTCCTGACCTCACCTCCTGCTGCCACATGATACATGCCGTGCATCATCACACTCGCCTATGAGCTGTCATCAGTCCGTCAGTGAGTCCCTGTAAAGTGTATGTAGTGGGTTGGACACCTGCTGGGCATCCCTGCTTCATGGGGCTGAGGCTCTGAGGAAGGAGGGGAGACAGGAGGGTCTTGGGCTCTGTGACAGGGACGGACGGTCTGACAGTGTCAGATGGTGACAATACTGCAAGGTAACAGCAGTACGATAAGGGGCCAGAGGAAGAGCAGAGGTCATTTCAGGCAGGGGGCAGAGAAGGCATCCCTGGAGGAAGTCTCAGCAGAGGCCTGACACAAGGGAGCCATGGACGTGGACACAAGGACAATGCCTGTGACTGGAGCCCAAAGCTTCCCACTACTCCACTATCTGTGTGCACTGCATGGGGTCCTCTAAAAACTCAGTGAAGTGAAAGTCGCTCAGTCGTGTCTGAATATTTGCGACCCCCATGGACTATATACAGTCCATGGAATTCTCCAGGCCAGAATATCGGAGTGGGTAGCCTTTTTCCCTTCTCCAGGGGATCTTCCCAACCTAGGGATCGAACCCAGGTCTCCTGCACTGTAGGCGGATTCTTTAGCAGCTGAACCACAAGGGAAGTCCAAGAATACTGGAGTAGGTAGCCTATCCCTTCTCCAGTGGACCTTCCCAACCCAGGAATCGAACCGGGGTCTCCTGCATTGCAGGCGAATTCTTTACCAACTAAGCTATCAGGGAAGCCCCTAAAAACTTAAGGGGAATTAAAAAAAAAAAGCAGGATGTCCTTCCCTTGTTAAAGATGAGCTGTTCAAGCACGGTTAGAGTCAACAGACCACAGAAGGTTCAAACCAGCTACACTGGCCTGAGAGAGAGAAGGTGGCCACCCCGTCACGTGGGTTCTGGGTGGTGAGGCCCTGCTGGGGAGTCAGACCCCGGGAATGTCAGAGGGGCCTCCTGTCACCCAATCATCGGCCCTCCGTTCTGTTGTGCTTTAGTCGCTCAGTCGTGTCTGACTCTTTGCAACGCCATGGACTACAGCCTGCCAGGTTCCTCCATCAGTGAGATTTCTCAGGCAAGAATACTGGAGTGGATTGCCATTTCCTTCTCCAGGGTCCCAACTCAGGGATTGAACCCATATCTCCTGCATTGGCAGGCAGACTTTTTTTTCTTTTACCACTGAGCCACCAAGGAAGCCTGAGCTCCCCCTAAGAAGGTACGTATCTCTTTCAGAGAAAATACACTTCAAATGTTTCAGAGCCCCGGACAGAAGGGGGTATTCAACGTTTGTGCAGGCATGTACACAGAAGGAAAGCCTTCAAGAACAGTTCACTTGTAAACAGACCAAGGTGGTGACTAGTCACCATAAAACTGTGTTGGTTGGTGCCATGGACAGTTCTGAATATTGAGTTACAATGATTTGACCAAAAACTAAGCCACAGTAATAAAAGCTGGCTCAGGACTCATTTACCCAAAGCTCCATTTTAAAAGAACATGCACCATTCTTGAATTTTGTAAGCAGACAACCCCAGAAAGAACTTTTTCATCTATTTACAGCAAACAATGGGAAAAGCATGCCTAAGACAGCTTTGTGAGAATAGGCAGAGTTAATTCTCAACAAAAGGAGGCAAGTACAGTTTTTTCTAAAGGAGTCTCCTTCAAGAGCACAGAAAGTCAGCGACCATAATCACTCACTTTTCACTATCTTTCACTCACTTCACACTTTCTCCCCTTTTAATTTTTTACCCAAATATCTTACATCAATACCTGAACCTTACAGAATATAAGGCGATTCCACCAATCTGCCTTTAATAGAGAAAAAGTTCATAAAGCTAAAACACACAAATCCCCAAAATCCAACAATCCAACCAAACAAAAACACACTGATCTGAATTACTGAAGCCTTTGAACTCCAGTCAGTGATGCTAACCCTCAAACTGTGGTCAGATGATCAGATACACAATTACATATGTGCATACTAAGCCAGTTCCATCATATCTGACTCTTTGCGGCTCGATGGACAGTAGCCCACCAGGCTCCTCTGTCTATGGGATTTCCAAGGCAAGGATGCTGGAGTGCGTTGCCATCCCCTCCTCCAGGGGCTTTTCCTGACCCATGGGTCGAACTCTCGTCTGTGGCGTCTCCTGCATTGGCGGGTGGGTTCTTCATCACTAGAGCCACCTGGGAACCCCCAATTACATAAGATGGTCACAGATAGCAGCTGGTGAGATGGACCATAGACTTTTAAAGTATGACAGGCAGGAAGGAAAGGAAAATGAATTAGAGTGTATTTCCTTCTAAGAGCATCAGCCTCAGGCTTTGCTGTTGTGAGTAACTCAGGAGAATCGGTTTTAAAGCGAGGCTGCCACCAGACTGTGCCGGGCACTGGCTTTGTGCGCAATAACCTACAATCTCATTAACTTGGAAATAAATTATCCGATCTAAACTGCATTTCGTTCTTTTTATAAACAGCCCAATAAGCTGCCTAACTTCCTTCCTGCCATAAAAATGTTCCTGCCTTTGGACAACTTGAACAGCACAGTACAGACACGTGATTCTAGAATCATTACAGACGACAGTTAAGCTGCTGCCACACACAATCGATACTGTACTTGGTTTTTAATAGCATCATTATTTAACTGTATATCATTGAGGCAATTTTTCAATGGCTGAAACACACCCTCAAATGAAAAAAGAGTCAACAATTTATTAAAATGCAGGGACATTATGTGAATATCTTTCTCCAAAGATAGATAAGATAGCCAGTCTGTCTCTTATCCCTGAGCCTCAAATGGCTTAAACTCAGGATCTATGCTAGTTTCATGTGATAGCTGATGAGCGATCTTGCAAATGGCTAAGGTTGTCGAGCCTCTATTGCATTCTAAGCACAGTGAAGATCAGAAAAATAGAGAAACTGTGGTCTTTGACTTTAAGAAAGTAAAACAAGTAAACAAAAAAAGTGTAATATGTGCCAGAGGTATTAAGCACCCTGAAGGTTCACACAGAAGAGGGGCTACAGTCTTTGGGCAGATTTACCAAAGGACATGACAGTGTTGACAACAGAGACGATGGATTTCCCCAAGCTGAAATGGCCGTGAAGGACAGTCTCTGTAGGGGGGATGCAATGCCAGTGGGAAAGGTGCCCTGAGTTGCACAGAACCATGGACGATGCCCAGTGCCCTTGGAGTGTGTTTCAGCACTTCAATTCACAAACACTCTAATAAACATAAAAGATCTTAAGTCAGAAAGGGCTGAAAGCTCCCAAGCTCTCCTACTTGTCTTTCAGTTAGCCTAGAGACAGGAAGCTAGCCTGAGATCTGATTGAGGGCACACAGCCTATTGGTTCAAATATTCAACAGAAAGAACTAAAAAACCGTAACTGTCCATCTGTCAATCCACTGAACACGTATTTACTGAGCACCTATACTAAGTTCCAGGAAATAGACTGGCAGTACGGTCACAGTTACTGTGTAAGCAAGGTAACCTCTTCTTCAATCTCAAACACACAGGGACTCCAGTATCTCCATTTACTTTTCCACACACACTGGCCTCCTGCTAACGGCCTCAACTCTGCTCCACTTCAGTGCTTCCTGGGTTTGCCTCATCACTTGGAACCACTTCACTTCTAAAGCAGGAGTTTGAATTTCCTATCCAAGTGCAGCTTCCCACCCTGTGTTTATCACTTCTTTCTGAAAATGCCTGATTATGACTTTTTTCTTGCCACTCTCAGGTCACAGAGCTTCTTCCCACTCCAACTCCGTGGCTGCCCATTTCTATAACCTTCTTCCCAATTCCCTAAGTTCCTTCGATTCTTCATCTTTCTGCTACATGAATCTCTCCAATTCTTAGTATCAGGCAGCTTGTACCACTTCTGCCTCTAGGGGTTGCAAAGGTGGCCTGGGCAACGTTCAATTTCACTTTAAAACTACACTGCCCTTCTCTGGCTGGGGCGTGATTCCAGCTCGTTACCTTGACTGGCTCCCGTATCACCTTCTATACCCCAGCTCTCAGAGCTCTGAGCTCAGGGCCCAGCTGCACAGGAGCCCCGCAAAATATGTTTGCTTGATGCTTGAACAGATGAACAAATATGCTTATCTGCTCACAGATGATTTTACATCATTGAAAGATACATTTAAATCCTGTAACTTTGGACTTTCCCAGCAGTCCAAAGGTTAAGAATCTGCACATCCACTGCAAGGGGCTCAGGTCCGATCCCTGGTTGGGGAACTAGGATCCCACATGCCATGCAATGCAGCCTATATAAATAAATAAATAAATAAAATTAATACCAATAAACATCTTAAAAAAAAAAACTTCCAACTCAACAACAAAAAACGAGCAATCTAATTAGGAAATGGGCAACGGCCTTGAACAGACAGTTTTCTAAGGAAGTACATGAAAAGATGCTCAATGTAACTAATCATCGGGGATACACAAATGAAAAGCACAGTGAGATCTAACTCATGACCATCTGGATGGCTACCACCAAAAAGCCAGAAAACAAAAGCTGGTGAGGATGTGGGGGGGTCTCTGTGCACTTCTGGTGGGAGTGTAACCTGGAGCACCCACTGTGGAAACAGTATGGAAGCTCCTCAAAAAGTTAGAAACAGAATTACCATATAACCTAGCAATTCGACTTCTGGGCATTTATCCAATAGAACTGAAAGCAGCATCTCAAAGAGATATTTGTATATCCCTGTTCACAGCAGCATTATTCATAATAGCCAAAAGCTGGAAGAAAACCAGACATCCACTGATGGATGAATGGATGAACAAGATGTAGTTGTACACATACAACAGCATATTCTTCATCCTTAAAAAGGAACGCAATTCTGACACAGGCTACAATGTGGATGAAATAAGCCAGACACAAAAAGACAGACACTGCATGGTTCCACTTACATGAGGTATGTAGAATAGTCAAATTCATAGGAACAAGAAGGCATAGTTTCAGTTTTACATGATGAAAATGTTGTGGAGATTGGTTACACAGTAATGCAATACACTTAAAAATGGTTGAGACAGTAAATGTGTATTTTACTACAACTAAAAATATATGTATTTAGATAACTAGCGCCGGCATCTGGATTCCCAAGTGGCTCAGTGGTAAAGACTTCACCTGCCAATGCAGGAGACACAGGACACATAGGTTTGATCCCTGGGTAGGGAAGAGACCCTTGAAGAGGAAATGACAACCCACTCTAGTAATTCTTGCCTGGAGAATCCCATGGACAGAGGAGCCTGGTGGGTTACAGTCCATGGGGTTGCAAAGAGTTGGACATGACTGAGCACACACACAACTATAAATTTCCTGAAATCTGGCACACCTGTCTCTCTGATGAGCTGGGTCAGACTAGAACGTAAGTCCCTAGTTTATTATCACCCCCATCAACCGTCAACTCACTCTCAGACCTGTCTCCACTATACCTCCATGAGAGTGGAATTGTGTCTCCACTATAATTGATCCAGACCAGAAATGAGGCAGTATACAGATTTCTGGGAAATAAGAACAAACAGAAAGGGGTCCACATGTTCTTAAAGACCTTTAAGCTTTTCTACTTATTGTTTAACAATAATTTAAATGTAAAATTTAAATTAATGTAAAAGCATACTACTTAAATGTAAAAGTATACTACTGGCATAACAAACAAAATCAGAGTAAATAAATGAAGATGCACCATTTACTTCTCAGCAAGTTGCTGATTTTTACCTTGGAATGATGATAAACACTAGCTCACTCTGCTTACTCACTGTCCACCATTCGGGAATGGAAATGGATACATTTTGGTTAAAAGGCAAAAACTTCTTTTTCCCTTACTTCTTCTGGTTTATACCCCATGATTTAATTTAGGTCAACAAAAGATTAAAGTCTGCCAAAGATAATTACAACAAGTAGAAGCAGTTCATGAGTACCTAATGGAAGTTGGGGGCAAATTAACACACTGGTGTCACCGCGTGTGTCCAACACACGTCCTTACTTGCACAAGCGTTTCCAGTGTAAAGATGTGCTCCCCACGAACATTGTAGAACTTGACCATGGCACTCTTCAGAAGAGGGCCACTGGGGAGCTCACTGAGCTGGCTTGGGCGTTCCATACCAGCAACTGCCAGGAGGTCTCCCTGCGTGCACCACTGGGCCACCACCTCTGAAACGACAAAGAGGGAGACAGTCAACATGAGTTGGCAGGGGGCGGGATGGGGGGGTTGGTTGTGTCCGTCCTGAACTCTCATTTAAGTAGTTTCAGAAATGGATCCACTGAGCACATACAACGGCGTCAACATTTCTCTCATGAAGGCAACGGAGACTCTGAACACAGGTGTTCATTACATGGATGGGGAGTGTTCATCACATGGGTGGGGACTGCAGTTTCCCATGAAACGCACCTAAACCAGGAGAAAATGACACATGATACACCTAACTGCAGTAGCAGCACTTCCACGATGAGAAGGGCACAACTACGAGAGTGCATGTGAGATCAGAGAACCCACCACTGTCCATCCTGAGTGTCCTTCCCTCTGCTGTGACCCCTACTCCCAGGGAGGACTCAGAGAAGTTTACAAAAGCTCCAAGTGAAATGCAAATCAAGAGCAAAGCCTAAATTTAATTCATTCGATGTTCTGTGCACTACTAGACAGATGAAGTTCGGATAAAGGACAGGTCTGCATATCAAGGCCTTGAGTTTCACCCAGCAACTGGATGATGTGATGTGGGGTCTCAGAAAGAAGACGATCCCTCTGCTGGATGGCAGTGTCGTCAGACAGACTGTCACAGAGATGTGATGCTCACCTACGAGCCATTCAGGACCTAGAAGAAACGGCTGTTAGACGTTGTGTGTGTCTAATTCCAATGTGAGCAATTCACTTATTCTTGCTGGTGAAACAAGCTGCTGGAACAGTAAGATTTATAGCATAGCTTTTTCCCCCTCAAGATCCTAAAACTGGATCTGGCTTATCCAGAGATCCCTGAAATCTGGAAGTCCGTGGCTGATTCTGCAGAGAGGTTGGAGTTGAAAGGTGCACCCCCATGACAAGGACTGGTTTCAGATCTGGGTCTAGATTTCAGCATTTCCTGAGCTCCACCCGTGATCATGGCAGCTCTCTCTTATTCACATGTGGCACTGATTCTGACATCAACACCAAGCACATTCTGAGGTCACCAAAGTTCCCCAGTTTCCCTGGAAGACTGAAAAGCAGTCCTGGGAGAAGACAGCTCTCCAGAACCCGGGGACTGAGGGCTTGCTTGTCAAGTCAGCTGCAGACAGAATCTAGAGACAGACCCAGCAGAGGGCTGAGAGGAAGCAGTTATGGACACACACAACATGGTAAAATCTCTAAAACTGGAGACAGTAAAAGCATCAGTAAATAGAGGATTTTCCTTTTTCTTATAGACAGGTATGAATAAGGTTAAGTATTGGGTTAAGTTCGTCCAGGTTATTCCCAATGGGTAAGTGGGTGGTGGCCCCCGCAGGACGGGCCCAGACACATAAGCCATTCAAAGGATGCTCAACAGGTAACACAGGGAAGCCTGCGGGCTTGAGGCAGCTGTTTGCTAGACGGCGATATCTGAGTAAGGATCTTAGTCCAAACGTTTATGAGCAAATGCGCAGGGATTTCTTTGGTGCAGTTATAACATTACACTGAGACAGCTGCAGTTCCCAAAGGTATGTCATTCTTTTGAAAAGAATAAGTTTCATAAGAATAATGCCATTTCTTGTTCTGAAGATTATATAACCAGGAACATAAAAGGATGCAGAGACAAGCGTGGGCCCCTTGATACTGAGCATAAACCAGGCCTGAGCCACAGGACAGGCATGCAGTTATCAGGGATGCCCGGCCCCGTCCCTTCCTTAGACGGCCACATTAATGACTCATCTATTAGCCATTAGATGTGTGCGCACGCACATGTGCACATGTGTCCAGAGACAGGGAGGGAAAGAGGAAAGGGAAAAGAAAGCGAAGGTTCCGGCCTGCCCCACCTCCACTCAGATCACAGCAGGTCCCTTGAACATGGGGACCAGAGACCGCCCTGGAGCTTCTGCACTGCACTGTCCAGCGCTGAAGACACAGACCGCTTTTCCAGAGAACTCATCAGACTTCCTGAACTGCACATTTCACAACATTCAGAATGCTGACAGACCCCAATTTCCTCCTGAGACACCACTTCCTACTGCCCTTCAGGAGGCCATCAGCCACTCACTGCTGACCTTCACACAGATGCCTCCATTTGACACGTTTGTCACAACCACCAGCTTCTCAAGAACCCTCACAACCCCAGCGGCTCCTGTGTGTTGTCTGCAGGCGAGTGCTCCCCATCCTAGAGGACTACTTCGCCTAAGAAGGGCAGGTGAGGACGAAGTGACTGTCGGGAGTGCTTCCTCAAGATGAGGCTAGACAGGAATCGACTGGTCGGACAAGCAGAGGAGCGAGAGGAAAGACCTTAACGGACAGAGTCCATTAAGCCTGGCAGAGGGGACTGCAGGGGCCGGGGGTCAGCAGGCCTGGGAGGAACGCCCAGCTCACAAGGCAGGCCGCTCCGTACCTTTCAGCCCCGACTGGATGATGGTGGGAGACAAGTCGTCGTAGCTGTTCATCAGGCTGATGTCTCCAGAGGTGAAGCTGACGGTGAGCAGGGGCTTGATGTTCTGCACTGGGATGGGGTATGCTGCCGGACCATCTGTGGGAACAGAAGTGCCAGGTGAAAATGAGGCAACGAGCAAGTGACCCGAACCCAGGCCTGCATGTGCAGCCCTGCGGAGGCCTGGAAACTGCTAACAGTGCAGGCCAGACCCTGGGCTGGGGGGTCACCCAGGAAGGCGGCGCTGCACAGCATCAGGCTCTAACCACACAGAGCACGGGGGGAGCCCGGGACGAGAGGCGGTGGGGACAGCAGCCGTGCGGGCACCGGGTAGGGCTCCCTGGGCTCTGGATACCCTGCTGAGAGTTTACCAACCTGCGTGTCTCTGGGGATGTGCAAACATGAATTACTTTAATGTCACGTGCCATAGGAGGATGGGGGCAAGGATGAAAACATTTTCCTAATCCTGGTGCAATGAAAGCTGCCTTTCAACACTGGACACACTTTCACTGAATGTTACAGGCATCGAGCAGCTACCGTGAGTTCTTTGTTTTTACAGGAAGAGACCCCACATCTGGAGGAGGTGCAGGCTGGCTGTGGCTGATGCCCACTGTGCCTGAGTGTGAGGAGACGTGTGTGTGCGCACGCATGTGTATTAAGGAAGGAGCCCTGAGGGGTGCTCCTCTGCATCCACCCCCTGCAGTGGGTCAGCCTGACACCTGCTCACTCACCCTGCTCAGCCCACCTGCAGAGGGTCTTGTAATAACTGTCCTCTGCTTTACTTTATGATGCTGCAGGTACTGACCTCTGTGCTCTAATTCCCAAGGTCACCAGGAACACCCTGCTCTCTCTGAAAGGCAAGTTGCAATCTCCTTCAAATTGCCCCACTGCTTCTGAGGAGGGGAACTGGTTAGAATGTAGCTGGGAACTAATGCTGCTCTTAGACTTCATCTGGACGTGCTCCATCACCTTGGTCTCTGGACCCTATTTCTCCCCTAGTAAGAGGGGAAAAGCAAGTGTGCATTCAACGCAGTAAGTTCTGTTTTAAAAGTATGCTGAGCCCAGTGTTGAAAGACACCAACTTGATCAATGACATCGGCAGTCCTTCCATTCCACTACTCATCACACAGTCTCCTTTAAAAAGAGGGGCTGGAGCAGGGATGGGACCTTGGGAGAGAGTCAGAGCCCTGGGGGGCCACGCTGAGGGCTGACAGTGGGGACGGCCAGGCCAGCACCCACCCCCAAGGCTTCTGCTCTGGGGCCTCAGGCATGCTTAGGGTGGTGGGCAGAGGCAGAACCTGAAATCACCCCACCAAGGGACTGAAACCATCTATCATGACTGGGCCAAATGTTCACAAAGTCAGATGTCATCTACTCTACTCTAACATCACTGCAAGGCTTGGAGGCGGGGGGGAGCGGGGGGGGCGGGGGGTGAGGGCAGTGGGTTCTTCTAAACTGAGGGAAGGGAAGGGAAGAGCAAGGGAAGACCTGCCTGAAATAAACAGGCAGGGACATGGCGTCCAGCCCACTGTGCTGGCCTGCGTCTCGGGCAGAACTAAGCCCTTCCGCACAGCCAGGCTCCCTGGCTTCAGGAGCTTATGGACCTGGACACTATGGGTGAGGGCGCGGGAACCGCACAGCAGTCTTCTCCTGCAGCTCTGTTCTCACTAGGTCCCCAGTCCTCACAACACCCCAGGGACGGAAACAGCCGTCAGTCTCTTTCTGCGTCTAGGAAAACCAGTGGAGGGCCAAGCCACCAGACCAGTGATTCTGCGAAAAGGGATGGCAGCGAGGTGACGGTCCGTCCAGGTCAGAGACTGGGTCGGCTCTGCCCTGCATTCTGCTGAGAACCCCGCCCGGTACGGCCAGGCACCGCGCTGTGGCGGGCCGCCCCGTCCCCCCATGGGGAGGGGTCCTTCTCCTTCCTGCCCTCCCCGCGTGGCCACCTTGGGGCGGGGAGTAGTCGTCCGAGTCGGTGTCACTCTCGCTGCTGTCCTCCACCAGGAAGGCGGGGTAGTTCCAGGACATGCTGAGGATGCCGTCCGACTCGTGCAGGAGGATGTGGGCCAGCATCCGGCCGTGGCAGTCCATGACGATCACCTGCCCATCGGCGGTGCCAAACAGTACCTGCAGCAGAGGAGCGGAACCCCTGATGGGCGGGCAGCGAGGACAGCGGTTGTGGCCCCACCCCACCTCAACGTATTCACAGGAGAGAATACCTGAGAACTGGAAGAAGAGATCAGTTAAGCAATAGGGATACACAAAGCATAAAGTGGCGGAAACTTAGCTGGCTCTTACTAAGAGAATTTTAGGCCTCTATTAGCGAAAGGGGACTAGTGCTGTAATACATATGTTATGTGGACGCTTTCAAATAATGTCAAAATTACCATGTCACATTTTGTGGGTTGCTTTTTTTTTTTTTTCAACTGGAGGAGCGGGGGTCAAGAAGAAGGTAATATTCTCTTATTTTTCTTTAAAAAAAAAAAAAAGCAGTAGCAGAGGATCATCGTATGCAAGTGTATGTAAGCAGGTTTATCTTGTGTTCCATTTCACTGAGAATAGTAATGGGGTTGATGTATTTAAGTAATAATGTTATAGTAAATTAATGGTATTAATATATTAAGTGCTTACTTTGTACTAAGCACAATTTTAACAAACTTTACCTCATCGACTGTCTGAATAATTCTGGCAGCTAAGCCCCAGCACTGCTGGCATGAAGCTGAGATGCCTTGTGTACTGAGGGCTGCTCCTGGGGGTCCCCTCAGTCACCTGCCCCTAGCACACACTCAGGTGTGTGCTGGGGTGCGAGTAGGCACACAGCCAGGGCTAAGCACAAGCAGGCAGAGGAAGGCTGGGTGCGGGGGTGGGAGGGGATGGTGGGCGCCCTCCATCAGAGCGGCAGAGGAGCCGCTCACAGCTGCTGGAAGCCCCTGACAGGCGTCATTCCGATGGGTGGCCCTGAAGGGCCCGTTGGAGCCCAGGAAGCAGAGCTCCCTAAGGACACCTGTGTTCTCTCCTACTATGTGTGCTGGGCCCTGCAGTGCCTGTGTGTTCTGGCACTGAAATCTTTGTATCTTTTGTGTCTAATGAGAATTCTCTAACCGTCAGCAACTCATTGTGAGAACCACCCAAGTTATTTCCATTTTATAGATGCAGAAACAACTTAACAGAGCTCAAGTAAGTTGACAAAGTCATTAAGTGGTCAAGCCAGGGCTATCTACCTAGAAGGACCAGGATTCACATAAAGGGAAAGTTATTTACGACTCTTTAGGTCCATGCCTCTTTCTGCTGTTAAGACTTTGACACTGAGCTTCTGGAGGTCAAAGACTGTCCATAGCTGTACCTGGGACCTAACAGGAGCTTTGGGTACAGTGGACGTTAAATAAGTATTTACGGTTACATGAATAAGTTAAAGTCAGTGACAATCAGAAGGCAATCTTAGGGCATAAATCCAGATGATTAAGATAGATTAACTGCAAAACAAGATATATTTCATTTAAATAGTAATAAGCTGACAGAATTTACAGAGCTGTTCAGATAAACCAATTGTCCATCAAACATTCCTTTAAACATGAGCTACATTTTAATGACTGGAAAGTAAGGAAAAAAAAAGGAAAGCTGGAACAGTTTTCCCTCAGGGCTCGTGATGAATCATTACTGAATGATGCTTACAGCAAAAAGAGATAAGTTGTACTAGGAACACAGTAAAAGTCATTTTAGGAAAAGTTGAATTCTTGGCTACCAACATTGAAAATGAGTATCTACTAGCATGTCCACAAGGACCTCATAAGACATGGGCAGGGGGAGGCGGAGACAGCAGGTGTCTCCTGAGCAGTCCGCAGTGCAGATGAAGATGAAATGTGACCTCTTGTAACTTCAACTACAATTTACATATTTCAGAGGAAGAAGATGTATGGAAGTCCTCTAAAGCGACATCCCAGGATACAGGCTTTTATTCTCCAGTTCCCACATCCTCACTCACTTGTTCAAGCATGTCTGAAGGGCAGCGTCATACCTCGGAGTATGTGAAAGGGTTATTTCACCACTTATGACTTTGTTTCTCATAACCATAGCTCATGAGCAGCCAACAGCAAACAGTTATTCTTCTCAAGTACCCAGAATTAAAATGGATCAAACTCAAAAAGCTCCCTGGGCCCTTCCACTGTAGTTCCCACAGTCTCCACTGGCATGATGATCATCACTATTCTTGTATCTTACTGTGTGATTATTTGATCTGTCTGACTCCCATGCTAGACATAAGTTTTTGAGGACATGGACCGTGTCTGTTCTCACTACGCTCTCCCCAGGGCCTGTCCTCGGATGACATACAGCAGCGCCTGTGAAGGGAGGGAGGAAATGAAGCATCATTTGAGTAACACATTTTTCCATTTTGGAGAAGAACAGACACCATCTAATTCCTGAATGAAGGACTGGTGGCTTAATGAGTTTTCAGTGTTCAACATCACACTAAAACAAAAGAGGACAAGAAAACCAGCCTCCAAATTCCCCAACATTATTCAACTCCGACTGCAGCTCTCTTGGAAGTTAATGCACTATTAAGATCAGGGAGAAGGAAAAAGGCATCCCTAACGCTCGAGTTGTCAAGCAGCGATGGAGGAAGTTACCCTGTTTCGGAGCAAGTATGTCAGATAACTGAAGAACATGGATATGACGTAAAATCAGATTTCTGAAAATCTCTTCTATTACAAGTTCTTTTCATGCTTAATCACTTTTAACGAGATAAAGCTTCTCCGAGCCAAGCACTTCAAAGGAACAAGACAGCAAATTCTAAACAATACTGAATACACATATGGGCAAAAGCATCAGTCTCTGCAGCCTCTCCTCCCTAATTCTGGGCCTCTGGACAGACTGGTCCGGCTCCTCTTGCCCAGGCTCGGTCTCCTCCTTTAGGCTTGGCCCAGACCCTTTCCCCTCTCTAGGAGGTCACAGTCATGTCCTTGGCCTGGCGTGCTCCCTGTCCAGGCCATTCCCCTAAGCTCCAGACTCACACACTCCAACTGCCTGCCAGCCGCTGAGCCCCGGATGTGTTAAAGGCCAGGCCCATCAGAGCCAACCTGTCCCCGATGAGGTGCATGACCTCGCCTGTACCCGGCCAGCACACACAGCAGGTCCTCTGCCGGCAGAGACTGTGGTTTGTGCTTTATCTCCAGTGTCCAGTGAGGGGCCTGGTATGTAGCAGGTGCTCAGACATCACGTGTCAAGGCTTTTAAGACCCACCACACAGAATTATTCTCACTCCAGCCATGGTCCCCACAGTACTCTGTTTCCATGGTACCATGAGCTTCCTGAGGGCAGGTCTGCAGCCATAGGTTCTTACCTGCTGCCAGTCACCAGTGGATGCTCAGTGACTCTCAGTAAATGAATTTCTGCCCAAGGCTTTTGCCTTTGCCCAAGTATTCCTACACATGAACAGCTTCTTTCTTTTCTTCTTTTAACTAGATCAATGCTCAAATTTTCCCATAAAACTGGCCTCCAAAACACTTTTAGTTATGGATAATTGAGATTTCTGTCTCATATTTCCCCTACTATTTCTGCTGGACTGCAGGCTTCACAGAGTGGTGGAGATAATGTTCCCTCTGTAATATGTACCCTAAGAACCAAAGGTGGTAGAAACCTGCCAGCCCTTGGGGTTCACTGGCTGTCCCTCAGGACAGGGGATGCTGCTTCAGGGCAGTGTTTAATACCATGGCAATGTTTTTAAAAAATTGTGGTATTCACATACAATCTCTCCATTCTAAACTATTTTTAGATGTAATCATTTTAAAATGTAACACAATTATCACCAGCAATTTAAAAAGAACTAAGCCACAGGAAGAAGACAGAAAAGCATTCAAAAGATTTATGTTTTGGAACCAGTGATGATATATCATCAGTACCTTTATCTCTGGAGACTGGTCCTCACCTAAATTCTTGAATAAAGACCACGTTAGGAAATTTCAACTATAAAAATACATGCTTCTGTAAATGCAGTAGAGTTCAACGAGTAGCACATGAACTAGTCACAAAAGGAGTTGATTTTTCCCATTTATTTGCTTTTGTGATTTAAAGCTGGGGGAGAGGATGACAAAGTTATTACAAATTCCGACTACAGGCATACCTTATTATACTTTGCATATATTGGTTTTTTTTTTTTTTTTTTTTAACCAAAAAGAAGGTTTGTAGCAAACCTGCATCAAGCTAGGCTGTTTGTGCCGTTTTTCCAGCATGATTTGGTTACTTTGGGTATCCGTGTAATATTTTGATAATTCTCACAGTATTTCAAACTTTTTCATTATTATATTTGTCATGGTGATCTGTGACCAGGGACCTTTGATTTTACTATTGTAATTCTTTTGGGAAACCAGGTCCATGTAAGATGGTAAACTTGATTATTTAAATGACAACAAAGGATCTAGACTACGACATAAACTTAGTTGATAAAGCAGGGCTTGTGGGAACTGACTGATTTTGAAAGTTCTCCTCAGTATAGAAAGCTATCAAATACAGCACTGCATGCTACAGAGAAATGGTTCATGAAAGGAAGAGCCAATTGATGTGGCAAGCTTCATTGCTGTTTCACTTTAAGAAACGGCCTCAGCCACCCCCACATTTAGCAACCACCACCCTGAGCAGTCAGCAACCATCAACACTGTGACAAGGCCCTCCCCCAACAGAAAGATTACCACTTGCTCAGATAATGGCATTTTTTTTTAGCAATAAAGTATTTTAAAATTAAAGTACATACAATTTTTCTTTTAGCCATAATGCTACTGCATACTTTTAATAGACTATAGTATAGTATAAACATAATTTTTGTATGCACTGGGAAACCAAAAAATGTATCTGATTCACTGTAGTGCAGTGGTCTGGAACCAAACCCACAAAACCTCTGAGAGATGCTTGTAGCTGGTGTCGAGTGCCTACATGCACAGCTGTGGAAGGAGGAGGGGAGGGAGGCGGAGTAACGTCCCTTTGCGCCTTGGCAGGAATCTTCTGTCCTGAGATACACCAAAGTAACACTTCTGTTCTGAAAAGACCTCCCTGTCAGCTTCAAAACACTAGCTTTCACATGTGCTTCAAGGCCAGATTTGAGCATTTTGTGACTAATATTTTTTAGTATTTTTTCAGTCACTGACATCAGACATTTGTAAAGGACAGAATTGCTCAATTGATTAACAGAGTATTTCCTGGTTCAAAAAAAAAAAAAAGGATAAAATATAACTTCACAATTGATTCTAATAACCATTTCTAAAACAGCCATTTTAAGACTTATTCTGATAAACATGGGAAAGAAATCTAGCCCAAAACAGCTATAATAAAAATTTGTATCTTTGGGCTAAACATGTAATTTTGAAGTCGTTTCATCTCCTCACTGCAGGTTAAGTGCTTATAAACTAACCCATAAAGAAGAGAACCCACTATATGTTTAAAGATTTTCAGAGAAGGAGATAGTCTATCCACCTCAGGTACTGAATTTAACATTAAATAATTTTCATTGCTATAACATTCTTCCCCAAATCTTGCAGGTTCCATTTTAAAGTTTATTCATCCTTTTAAGACACCTACACATTATTTCTGGGGAGTGGAGGGGAACAGTCTGACTACAGGACTAATTTAAAAACATATTTAACTAGGATACCTCCGGAAGGACACACAAGTAACTGGAAACACCGATCACCTCTGGGGACAGAAGTGAGTGGCTGAGGGTAGTGGGGAGAAAGGGAACTTTTCATCATATATCCTTTTGAACATTTAGGATTATACTGTGAGTATGCTATTGAAATATACTTAAGTACACATGGAATGAAGTAGAGAGAAAAGGTTCAGGAATACAGCTCCATTATCAGATCTCTGGAGCTGGATGAAATGTGCTGGGCCTGTTTGCTGAAGATCGTCTTAAGTCTACTTGTGAAACATGCTTTCCTTTGCAAAGAACTCAGAATTGGGAGTTGGCTTGCTAGGGGTCTGGTTCTAGTTTGATTCCTAACTACTTATGTCACTTTCAATTGATCATTTGCCTTCCTGAGTACTGTTCTCATCTTCATCTAAAAATGGTTGTATTAGATGAGTTTTCAAATCCTTTCCTGTTTCAAAAGGCTCCAAATCTTTCAATAAATATTTAAATACATTTCTCATTATGTGGAAATAGTCATTTTTTCCTGTGGCTACTAATAAACTTCCTTAACAAAAGGGCTAAGAGGAAATGACTTCCTGGTCTGAAGAGACTGAAAGCCTCGTGACTCAACAGCAGAGGTCAGGGTGTGCAGTGATGGGGCACGTCCAGCAGCGCCTGCGGCTGCCGTCAAACACCAATGAAGCTGACACCAGTCAAGGAGGTGAGATCAGATTTTACCCAGGAATCACTACTGCATGGCAAGCAGCTGACCTCAGCTTCTACTTGTGCAGACATGACTGGGCATCTTAAAGGGAGGGTGGGAGAGGGGAAGAGGAGGGAGGTGGGATGCTCAATCTTGTCAAATGCTTTTTCTGCATCTACTGAGATGACCATATGGTTCTTATCCTGTATTTTGTTAACAGGTGTATCACAGTGATTGATTTTTATATGGTGAACATCTTCACATCCCAGGGATAAATCCCACTTGATTGTTGTGTGGGATTCTTTTAATGAGCTATTTTACTCGGTTTGCTAGTATTTTGTTGTGGATTTTTGCATCTATGTTCATTAGGGATACTGGTCTGTAATTTTCTTTCCTTACAGTGTCTTTGTCTGGCTTTGGTATCAGGGTGACGCTGGCCCAATACTACAAAGCTTTTGGAGGAAAACATAGGCAGAACACTCACTGACATAAATGACAGCAGTAACTTTTTCAATTCATCTCCTTAGGGTAATGGAAATAAAACAAAAATAAACAAATGGGACCTAATTAAAAAGCTTGTGCATAGCAAAGGAAACTACAAACAAAATGAAAAGACAACCTACAGAAGGGGAGAAAATGATGCAACCAACAAGGGATTAATCTCCAAAATTTACAAACAGCGCATGCAGCCCAATATCCAAGAGACCAAACAACCCAATCAAAAAATGGGCAGAGGATCTAAACAGATGTTTCTTCAAGGAAGACATACAGAAGGCCAAGAGGCACATGAAAAGACATTCAACATCACTTTTAAAGAAATGCGAATCAAAACTACAATGAGGTATCACCTCACACCCAGTCAGAAAGGCCATCATCAAAAACTCGATAAACAGGGCCTCCCTGGTGGCTCAGTGATGAAGAATCCGCCCGCCAATGCAGGAGACATGGGCTCAATCCCTGATCAGGGAAGACCCCATATGCTACGGAGCAGTTAAGCCTGTGTGCCCCAACCACTGAACCTGTGCTCTAGAGCCTGGGAGCTGCAACTATGGCGCCCACATGCCATATACTCCTGAAGACCGCATGTCCTAGAGCCTGTGCTCTGCAACAAGAGAAGCCGCCACAATGAGAAGCCCCTGCATCGCAGCTAGAGAGTAGCCTGCTCGCCACAACTAGAGAAGAACCTTGCACAGCAATGAAAACTCAGCACAGCCATAAATAAATTAATAAAAAATTTAAAAATCTACAAAGAATAGATGCTGGAGAGGGTGTGGAGAAAAGGGCACCTTCCTATACTGTTGTTCGGAATGTAAATTGGTATAGCCACCATGGAGAACAGTGACGGAGGTTTCTTAAAATGTTAAAAATAGAACTACCATATGATCCAGCAACAGTATATTAAAAAGCAGAGACATTACGTTGCTGACAAAGGTTTGTCTAGTCAAAGCTATGGTTTTTCCAGTACTCATGTATGGATGTGAGAGCTGGACCATAAAGAAAGCTGAGCACCAAAGAACCGATGCAAGCAGTATGTGACATATTATACTATGTATATAATTATTATTAAAATAAACGATGTAGTGTTTGAAATAAAAAAAGCAAACATATCTGTTAGGTCTACTTGGTTTACAGTGTTGTCAAAGGGCACTGTTTCTCTATGGATTTTCCCTCTGGATGTTCTATCCAGTATTGAGAATGGTAGTGAAGTCTCCCACATTAATGTATTGCTGTCTATTTAGGTTGCTGCAAAAGTAATTGTGGTTTTGCATTGTTGAACTTTGCTGTTTGATATTAAAATACATTCTTAAATGTGGTTATGTTATACATCATTTTAATGTGCATTTTTCACTTTATGGTTTTTTTTGCTAATGACTTATTACTCACTGTTTATTTTATATTTATTTAGACCAGGGAAATGTTGTTAGACGAAAAGCAAATTTGAGCAATTTTCTTATTCAAGTTCAAAATGGGTAGTAAAGCAGCAGAGACAACTCACAATATCAGCAATGCATCTGGCCCAGGAACTGCTAATGAATGTACAATGCAGTAGTGGTTCCAGAAGCCATGCAAAGGAGACAAGAACCTTGAAGATGAGGAGAGCAGTGACTGGTCACTGGAAGTTGACAACGACCAACTGAGAGAATCATTGAAGCTGATCCTCTTACAAATACACAAGAAGTTGTTGAAGAACTCAATGTCGACCACTAAGGTGTCTGAAGCAAACTGGAAAGGTGAAGGGGTTCCCAAGTGGTGTTAGTTGTAAAGAACCCACTTGCTAATGCAGGAGCCAAAAGAGATGCGAGTTCTATCCCTGGATAGGGAAGATATCCTGGAGAAGGGCATGGCAACCGACTTCAGTGTTCTTGCCTGGAGAATCCCGTGGATAGAGAAGCCTGGCAAGCTCCAGTCCATAAGCTCGATAAGTGGATGCCTCATGAGCTGACCCAAAATTTTAAAAAACATTGTTGCATTGAAGTGTTGTCTTCTCTTATTTTACACAACAACAATGAACCATTTCTCGATTGGATTGTGACATGCGGTGAAAAGTGTCATTTTACATGACAACCGGTGATGACCAGCTTAGGGGCTAGCTGAGAAGATTGAAACCACTTTCTAAAGCCAACCTGCACCAAAAAAAGGTCATGATCATTGTTTGGTGGTCTGCTGCTGGTCTGATCCACTGCAGCTTTCTGAATCCCAGTGAAACCATTACATCTGAGAAGTATGCTCAGCAAATGGATGCGCTGCACCAAAAACTGCAAGGCCTGCAGCTGGCATTGGTCAACAGAATGAGTCCAATTTTCCATGACAACACCCAACCACATGTCGCGCAACTAATGCTTCAAAAGTTGAATGAATTGGGCTATGAAGTTTTGCCTCACTCACCCTATTCACCTGATCTGTCGCCAACCTACTACCACTTCTTCAAGCATCTTGACAACCTTTTCAGGGAAAATACTTCCACAACCAGCAGGAGGCAGAAAATGCTTTCCAACAGTTTGCTGAGTCCTGATTTTTTTTTTAATTAAGTAATTCATTTTAATTGGAGGCTAATTACTTTACAATATTGTGGTGGTTTTTGCCATACATAGACATGAATCAGCCACGGGTGACCTGTATCCCCCCATCCCGAACCCCCCCCACCTCCCTCCCCACCCCATCCCTCTAGGTTGTCCCAAAGCACTGGCTTTGAGTGCCCTGCTTCATGCATCGAATTTGCACTGGTCATCTATTTTACATATGGTAATGATTTTAAATTCATGGTCCAAAATCAAAATTACTTTTTCACCAACCTTAATATTTCTAATATTTCTCCTTTCAGTTGTGTCAATGTTTGCTTTATATAATAATTGAGTGTTCTGTATATTCAGGTGCTCTATTGTTGTATGCATATATACTTACAGTTGTTATTTCTTACTGGTAAATTGACCCTTTTGCCTTTATGTTTTTCCTTATCTCTTGTAACATCTATTCTGTGTGATATAATTACAGTCATCCTTGTTCTCTTTTGGTCATCATTTGCATGGAATATCTTTTTCCATCTCTTCACTTTCAGCCTATATATGATCTTCAATCTGAAGTAAGTCTCCTACAGGAAGCATACATCTGGATCTTGTTTTTGTTTTTTTTTCAGCAGACTAGCTGCTTTGTGTCTTTTTATTAGGGGGTTTAATTCATTTAAAGTCATTATTAATAGGGAAGGACTTATTATTGCTATCTTGTTAACTGTTTTCTGTCAGTTTCCTAGTTCGTTTGTCCCTCTCTTCCTCTCTTGCTATCTTCCTTTGTGTTTCATTGAATTTTTTTATATTCATATGCTTGGATTTCTTTTTCTTTTGCATATCATCTAGAAGTATTTTCTCTGGTCACATGGAGCTTACATGAAAGAAATTATAGCTAATGTCAGTCTACTTTAAACTCGTAAACAACTATAGTTGCATAAAAAACTCTACTTCTAATTATTTCATTCCACTGCATTTTATGTTACTGATGTCACAATTTGTATATTTTTACACTGCGTATTCATTGACACAGTCATTTCTAATAGTTGTCTTTTAAGTTTTATCATAACTAAAAGTGATATATCCATCAACCATTAAGTAACAAAAGTCTGCATTTGTGTATACATTCATTAGCAAGTTTTATACTTTCATATTGTTGTTTGCCATCCTTTCATTTCAACTTAATTCCCCTTAAGCATTTGTTGTAAGGCAGGTCTAGTGGTGATGAACTACTTTAGCTTCTGTGTGTCTGGGAAAGCCTTTATCTCTCTATCACTTTTGAAGTACAGTTTTGCAGGGTATGGTATTCTTGACTGACAGTTTTTTCATTTAGCATTTTGAATATGTAGTCACATCCCCTTCTGTACTGCAAGGTTCCTACTGAAAAGTTCACTAATAGCTTTATGGAGTTCTCCTTGTATGAGACAAGTTGCTTTTTTCTTGCCGATTTTAAAATCTGCTTGGTTTTTGGACTTTTGATGACCTGATTATGGTATGTGTCAGTACTTCTCTGAGTTCATCTTCTTTGGAATCCATGAGGATCACTGAATCTGTATGTCTATTCCCCTTTTGGGGGAGTTTTCAGCAATTATTTCTTTGGGTAAACAGTCTGGCCCCTCCCCCTGCCTCTTTTCTTCTGAGACTCCCATAATACATATAGTGGTCAATGTAATGGTATCCCACAAGTCCCTCAAGTTTTCTTCATGCTTTCACTTCTTTTTTCTCCTCTGACTAAATAATTTCCAATGATCCATCTTCAAGTTTGCTGATTATTTCCACTGCTTCATCTAATCTGCTGCTGAAACACCCCAGTGTATTTTTTCATTTCAGTTATCGTACACATCGGCTACTTAATTTCTAATTGAAAAAACACTTAAAAACATTTGCAAGTCTCACCTGGTTCATGCATTTTCTCTTTCACTCACTGAGCATCCTTACGACTGCTATTTTGAATTCTTTGTCAGGTAAATTTTATATGTCCATTTCACTGGGGTCAGTTTCTGGAGATTTATCTTGTACCTTTGTTTGGGACTTATTTCCCTGTTTCTTAATTTTTCTTGACTCTCTATGTAGGTGTCAGTGCATCAGACGAAATTACCACCTCTCCCAATTTTCATGGACCAGGCTTGTAAAAAAGAAGACCCTCACTACTCAGCCTGTTCAGTGATTCTGGAAGTCACTCCAACCATCATACTAGTCCAAACCACCATCTTTGTTCTTAGTGACCCCAAGATGTATGGAGTATGCTGGGTCCTGTCAGTGCTAATTCAAAAGCCAGTCCCCTGGGCAGCCCTAAGGAAATCTGAACACTGGATACATGGTCCAACTCTTCCCTAACCCCTGCTTTTAATGTAGTAGCTGAAATCTGGGGTTTCCTCACCAGCTCACTCTGTATTGGGCCAGGAGAAGGGGCTGTGTTGAGTATGCTAGTTCAAACTGTCATCTTTTTTCTCAGTGGCCCCTGGTGTTCCATCAGCCCTTTGAGACAGGTGAGACAGAAGCCAGTGGCTTAGGCCACACCCAGAAAACAAATCAGAACATTGGACATATGATCCAGTTCTTTCCTCCTCTTCCTAGGGAGAGCTTGAAGCTGGGGTTTTTCTCCCAATTATATGGCACTTTGCCAGGGGTAGTGATTATGGCAAATCAAGTTTTTCTACCAGCTCTGATGTGGCCAGTTTCATAACACATTAGGGGTACAGAAGCCTCTCAACTAGCTTCTGGATTTCTCACAAAGGGAATTGGTCAGTATATTATTGATTTGGTATGTGCTGAAGAAAGGAGGTTCCAGAGCTTGCTATTCTGCCATTCTGCTAACATCACTCTTGTTGAACACATTCTTTAGATGGCATATTTAATAACAGCCAGCACACACAAATAACTGCCTCCCATCTTTCATTCTTAACTTGAAAAATTTCAAGAAAGTTTTTATTTAGTATATTTTAAATTCACCTATACCGAGTGTCCTATACAGTGATTCTTCAATGATCTGAGTCCAGAGATAACAAAGAGCAACTTAATTTTTAAACATCTTAGTTACCAGTGTCATTCAACCAAGACAGCACAGAATAGTACACAGTAGTCTGGCCTACTTTTTCTAAAAAAATATTATTTTCTCCTATGAAGCGCTCAATAGGATATCCAGAACACACACACACAAGCAAAATCCAAAAAACTTTAAACAATATTAACAGCAGTATAAAGATAGCCATAAAGGGTGGAGGCCATCTCCTGATTTCCTTTCCTGAGTATGTTTCCATTATTTTCCTTAATTATTACTTACATCCTCCTTGCATGTTTTTGGCAAGAATCATTTCTATATATGTTCAGTTCAAGGCTTAAAATAAAGATGAGCTTCCCTTTTACAGTACTTTTTTAGTACATGCACCACTAAAAAGTCATGGGAAAATCAAATGGGAAAGGAGGAAGGAGAATCACTTTTTCCACTGGTCAGATTAAATCTAACATCAAAGCTATGTTTCCACAAGTAGGCAGGATCTCTACTCCCAGGGCCTTTAACCTGCTTACAGTTCACTCTCCATCAAGGGTCTCTTCTCCAGAATAAGACTGGTTCACTGAGTAATTACTCTAGTGAACCTGTGGATTAAAAATAGTAATAGCAATAAATAATTTAAGTACAAGAGCTTGTGTGAGAGATTTCCATGTGCTTCTCTCACTGAGTTAGCACAATGTCTTCCAAGCCTTCAGAGTAAAGCTAAGGCCTGTAGAGTTCCTATGATTACTACTGAAGGGACTAGGAGCAGGCTCATCCCCAAAACCAGCACTTACACAGCCGGCAGAGGAAAACGTTTTCTTACAGTGAATAAGAAATTCCTTGCCAATACCAAATTGTGATTCCTTTTATTTTGGTTTTATTAAGTCTGGCTTTTCCCCTATTAATGAGTGGGTCTCACTTATGAGAGAGTCATTTCCTATATGTCAGATATCAGTAAATTACTTTTCATTTATAAAACTATGGTGGCAACATCATGTTTTTAGCTGAAAATGTAAAGATTTATGTTGCTTTTTTTTTTTTAATTTTTTCTGAGTTGTATTAATTCTATATTTATTCTATTATTATTATTATTTTTTTCCAGTGGGTTTTGTCATACATTGATATGAATCAGCCATGGATTTACATGTATTCCCAATCCCGATCCCCCCTCCCACCTCCCTCTCCACCCGATTCCTCTGGGTCTTCCCAGTGCACCAGGCCGGAGCACTTGTCTCGTGCATCCCTCCTGGGCTGGTGATCTGTTTCACCATAGATAGTATACATGCTGTTCTTTTCAAATATCCCACCCTCACATTCTCCCACAAAGTTCAAAAGTCTGTTCTGTATTTCTGTGTCTCTTTTTCTGTTCTGCATATAGGGTTATCGTTATCACCTTTCTAAATTCCATATACATGTGTCAGTATGCTGTAATGTTCTTTATCTTTCTGGCTTACTTCACTCTGTATAATGGGCTCCAGCTTCATCCATCTCATTAGGACTGGTTCAAATGAATTCTTTTTAATGGCTGAGTAATATTCCATGGTGTATATGTACCACAGCTTCCTTATCCATTCATCTGCTGATGGGCATCTAGGTTGCTTCCATGTCCTGGCTATTATAAACAGTGCTGCAATGAACATTGGGGTGCACGTGTCTCTTTCAGATCTGGTTTCCTCAGTGTGTATGCCCAGAAGTGGGATTGCTGGGTCATATGGCAGTTCTATGTCCAGTTTTTTAAGAAATCTCCACACTGTTTTCCATAGCGGCTGTACTTGTTTGCATTCCCACCAACATTATGTTGCTTTTTAAAGTTTCCTTTATAAACCACTTTTGATCTTACAGTGCAAGACACAGAGACACTTGAGAATAAACACCCATCTCCTGGACACAACAGATGTCCTCCTTTAAAGCCATGGTCAATCCAAGCCCCAGACAAATCATTTACTTCAATCTGATAAGAACCTTCTTCAAGTAAGGAGGAGGTTGTGACAGATAATGGCACTGTGGTTATGGAAGGAAATTCACATTTTGAAGAGATTTATTTTGAAGTAAGTATGGGTGAAAGGACATGTGATCTGGGATCTGCCTTAAATATAGCACAGAAAAAAAAAGAATAAAGGAATAAAATAACAAATGTGATAAATATATGTTCTTTATTCTTATTTTTGAAGTTACTGAATTTTTTATAATCAGTTTTAAAAATTATAGAATTAAAAAACCCTATAGAATCATTTATTACTTGGAATACTTTGAAGGAGTTCGCAAATCTACTTGACTTGCATGCTGGTACTTCATAACCTTACATTTAAAAATTAAATGAACAGTTATTCTTTTCCACTGACTAATGCATTAAAGCTTTAAGCACATGTTAGTATCATAATAGTTCCTTTTTCATCAATTAGTATCTCTGAAAAGATGCTGTATACTGATGATTTAAATATTTTGTTTTTAAGATTATTACAATTAAATAAACTAATCCTGCACTGAAATACCCCCTTGAATAATCCTGCTGTATCACTCAAGTCCTGACTCTACTCCAAATGAGCAATAAAAGTCATATCAATATTTCTTACAAATTATGTACAGAAAAACCAGCTTTCATTTCATAGATGTCACAGAGGCACAAAGGGTACTTTTAGTGATTTTTCATGTTGTTGTCCACATCATGGTACTGTCTGCATTTAAAGTTGTTGTAAAAACTCTGGTGGCTCACAGATCACATCAGCAGGATCAGAAGGGAGTATATACATTTTGCGAAAAACTTACTTTCAGCTGTTAAGAGGAAGTGGGATCTATCTACAATTTGTATTCAAAAGCAAAGAAAAGAAGAAATCTCTCTTCCTAGATTAAAAACAACAAATCTTCAGGATGGAGGCCAGAGGCAAAGATTTCACCCCTCTCATATCTATATGTGCTAAGACCTAAAAAATGGTAAGTCTTCTCTTGGGGCTGTTTAGGATGTACCAACTCCACAACAAGGCCTTCAAGTTTACTTGAAATCACGGCTTAAAGTGTCTAAGAAAATACCAGGTCTGTTAAAGTATTTAACACCTCCTTTGAAAAAGTTTTAGTATATAAACAAACATTACTCATGGAAATCTAAAGTCAGATATGTATTAGGTGAAGAATTCTCATTTCACACCAAACTACCTTCTAAACAAGGGCAATTTCGACAGGATATTCTTTTAAATAGAAAAAGATTCTCTTACATGGAAATTTCAAGTATAATTATAACACTCAGTATGCCTACATTTTAAAATCTAGTAAAGTGAAGTATTCCTGTATTAGGACTATTAACATCAGTAGCAAACACGTTAATATTCCGGTTGTATGATAAATGTTTTTCTCCTAACAGAACATTCCAAAGGAAAAAATAGTGGTTCTTTTTTATAATTGGAGGTCAAGCATAATACATGTCTACTGAAAGAATAGGTTCCACTTGTAAGATTGTGTCCGTAAATCCTGTGGAGCAGAAAATTTGTTTTCATGGCTCTACTTCTCTCTCTTCTATTATAAAGGACTGTTCTCCTGTTTTCTAAGTTCACGAGCATCACAGGATAACCTCGGCTGAATAATTTAATCGTAGTTTGTATCTGTCATCACCTGGATAAACTCTACAAAGTAATTATCAGTACTTCCGAATTTTATGAAAAGTACTTGCCTTCATGATTTTTAAAAAATTCTGACTTGTGTTCTCATTGAAGGCAATGAGCCTTAGAGTTTCCCTCCTGCAGCTACAGACTTCCTAAAACGTCATTCTAGGATGTTCATCATGAGTTTTTATTGGGAGGGATGTCACCAAGATGGTGAACTGTTGTTCCTGACTTCACTCCTCCACACAAGAAGAGTAACTATTCATAACAACTATGCACCACACACTGAGCACCAGTGAGGCCGTGCACCCCCGCCCCACGGAGACCAAGGTCTGCAAACAGTACCTGTGGGGCACCACGCACTTCCAACTCCAGTGTAAGGATTAAAAAATGAATAGGTGTCTTGGGCACACTGGGGAAAGAGGAGAATTCCAGGTTAACTCTGAAAAGTCTGTTGGCACAGGATTAAAAGAGTTCTCATTACTGTAAAGAAGAGATCAAAGAGCTGGAAATAGAGGGGCCAGCTATGACACAGAAGAAAAGAGGTAAAGAATCTGAGGGCAGGTGGTCTGTGAAGATGCCATCAATCCTATCCCACTGCCTCAGGCAGCACCACAGGGACACATGCCAGGCAAGGGGAACATTGAATCTTCTGAAAATCTTGACACCACAGCTCTGGGGCGCAGTGGTAAAGAATCCTCCTGCCAATGCAAGAGACCCAAGAGATGTGGGTTCGATCCCTGGGTCAGGAAGATCCCCTGGAGAAGGAAATGGCAACCCACTCCAGTATTCTTGCCTGGGAAATCCCATGGACAGAGAAGCCTGGTGGGCTGCAGTCCATGGGGTCACAAAGTCAGATGTGACTGAGCACACAAACACAATCTTGCAAAGAGCTTTTCCAAAGGAACCATGTGGGTTTTCTTGGTAGAGTATCCTAGCAGCTAATACCTGTCACTGAGTTGAATTTTCTATATCGTGGATCAGGATTAAACCAACAATGATCACATTTAGGAACCATTTTTGGATTCGAGAAAGAGGAAGAATTCAGTTATTAGGATCCTCATTCAAACTGCTTTCTAAAGAAGGGATAACCACAGAACTTAAAAAAAAAAGAATCAACCAGCCTTAACTAACTAATGAAAGATTCCACACAAGTGTCAACAGATTTGAAAAAAAAAAAAAAATCAGACTTTGTGTAAAAGAGTTATGATGAAAAATGAATGCTGGGTCCCCCCAGGGCAGGCTCTGTGGGGTAAACCAAGAATTCCGTTCACGTCTGTGTGGTACCTGAGGATGGGAGGAGACATGGAGAGTCCTCATGCGAGGCCAGGGCCGGGCCATCCCCAGGCGCCGAGGCTGGGGGAGCTGACTAGACAGAAGAGGGGCAAGGGTAGGAGGAAGAGCATGGGCGAAGGTAGGAAAGCGATGTGAGCTCAGGAAACTAGTCCACTAGGGCGAGTGTGAAGGAGGGAGCTGGGCACAGAGAAGCCTGGAAATGCATGAGGGCTTGCAGGATGGATTGACACTTTCCCCAAAACCCACTCAGTTGTGTGTGATGAGTGTAAAACTCTTACAGAGAACTGGAGAGAGTAAGTCAGCAGACAGAGAAGTCAATGCTTAAGAGAGCGGACAGCAGACAGGCACATGGTAAGCGACAGAACAGACCAGAGCCAGCTGCAGCCCAAACCAACAGCAGAAAGCACAGGAGAAAGCTGATTCCAGCTCGCCTGCCCAGAGTGGACTGGCTGACGTCTTAAAAAGGAACGGCTAGCCCGCTGCATCTCCTCCCCTCCCAGGCAGACGGGTTCGCATCTTACTAAACAGGGGGGGCTAAACAGAAGGCGCAGACACAGCTCAGGGGTCTACGGTGAAAACCCCAGCAACTCAATGATAAAAGTGAGCCCAGTTCAGCCACCAGGTAAGGCCCACAGGCAGCCAACCTCCAACACTGCCATGGTAGAGAAGACAGTACAAGACTCCGAAGTCCAGATGGGTCTTCCAAGCAGAAGACAGGTCCACTCACTACCCCAGCCCCCAGGCTTTACTTTTTAGTATCCACGTCACAAATATGTGTGAACAACCAAGGATCACCACACATTTGGAAAAAGCATCTAATATGAAAAAGAGAAGCCAAAACCAAACCAGAAAGAACCTGGCAAAGAAAGACAATGAAGAATAAAGAAGAATACTTCAAAAACTCAACATCCTCACATTGTTTTGTCCTCCATGAAATAAAAATTAAATGATATATATATTAAAAAGAACAGATCATAATCTAATCAGAAAACAAAAATAGAGCTCCAAAAAGTTAAGAATGTGATAGCATTAATTTTTTTGAAGTCAAAGAAAACTTGGGAGGGATATAGCTCAGCACATCACCTAGAAAATTACATTAGGCAAAGAAAAGAAACTGGGAGAGAAGAGAATTAAAATCAAATCATCAATCTAAAAGGACATCTGAATAATAAGATTTCCTGAAACCGAAAAGAAAATATCACAGAGCTATGACAAGTCCCTGGAGGCAAAGGATGAGCTGGAAAGTGACCACTATGTTCCAGCCAAACAGGTGAGAGAGACAAAGCGCATCTTGAAATTCACAACCTTCTACAGACGTGTTCCACCAAAATGAAGGGACAAACCACAGAAACACGCGTGCCAGTCCCAGATAAACAGGAGATGAGGAAGCGGGATCAGGTTCCAGGTGTGCTGCAGGCGAGAGCAACCGGTTCAGGCTGAGGGCCCAGGAAACAAGTGAGTCAGAGGTACCACTTGGGGTAGTGAAACGCTTCAGAGGAGCTTTTCAAGTGTTTGGAAAGCGGAAGGATTAATTCATGATTGGTACGCTGACAACCAAGCAAATAAGTCAGGCAACTGTACTAATTCTGGAAAGAGCAAAGGACTGCATGAGGAGGGCAGTGCTGCCCTGGCTCTGGGAGTGAGTCACGTGTGCCCTCAGCAGGAAGACGGAGCACAGCGGGCGGCCATGGGACGGGGAGACAGAGCCGAGTCCTCATCTCCCAGGCAGGAAGCCACTGGAGAACACCTGAGTCCGAAAAGCACTCAGAAGTCTGGAGGGAAACGAGCGAACACGGTGGCCTAGGGAGCGGGAACCTGGGGGCGGGAGGGAAGGCACCAGGGACTGAACGGTAGCTTGTGCTTTGTGTTTTTAAGAAATATTCATTATAAACCTAGTAGTACTATTTGACATTTAAACACTACAGCTCTTTAATAAAAGTTAGTAAAAAAACAAACAGGAAAGGAAGCTAGAGAGGAGCCAGAGTGTGCAGAGAAGGACCAGGGTCACACCCTGACATCACCTCGAAACTAACGGAAGTGGGGCTGCCCCAGGCTCCGCAGGGTGTTCTCCGCCTCCTCCTCCCCGAGCCCCACGCCACCCCCTGCCCCAAGAAGGCGGCCACACCCGACTCCGTGAGGCACGATGTGCAAGCCACTGCTGGGGCCAACGGGAACCTTCGAGTAACTCAAAGAACTGAAGAGCGACTCATTCCCTCACAGGACATGAACCAAGAAAAAGGCAGCCCGGCTGGCAGAAGCAGCCACTGGACACAACAGAAGACACCAGTCCGGGGATGAAGTCGTAGACAAGGAGAATTGGGAAGAACTTAGGAGCCCTCAAATCCACCAGCCCTACTCCAGAATTTAGGTACGTGGAGCCTTAGCTATCTTCCCTGATGTCAGCCTGAGAATAATCACCTGTAACTTTTCAATACAAGTGAATAGTTCCTGGCAATAAAGTATTCAGGAGGTGGACTCAATAGGGCTAAGTGACTAAGTAGAGGGTGCAGACAAAGGAAGAAGGAAAGTTAAGCACAAGCCCTGCCTGGTGTGGAGATGATCAGCAACAGAGGTGCCGAGCGGTCGTGGAGACTGACAGGGAGCATGGACCATGTGGGATTCTGGCGGCTGGGGGTGGGGGGGGGGTGGTCTCTGGGAAGGCTGGGCTCCATGTGAAGGACGAGAGGGAGACGGAAGCACAGCACAAAGCTGGGGAGCTGGAGATGTACATGAGGCAGCAGCAGAAATCACCCCGAGGTCAGGAGAAAAGGGGGGAAGGCTGAGGCTGGAAGCCCAGCAAGAGCGGAGGAGTGCAGGAGCCCAGGGCGGCTGCTGGGAGATGGCCTTCAGCCAAGGGAGGAGCCCCGGGAGAAGATGTTCCAAGACCCCAGTGCCTGGGGACTGGGCAGCCTGAGAAGAAATCGGGGGGGAGTTGGCAGGATAGGCCAGCAGGCCAGGACTGGGTCCAGTGGGAAGGGCAACTGGCTGGGGGAGGGAAACGGTAAACGCTGGGACGAAACAAGCCCTGTTTGATCAGGGGCTGCACTGACTGTGTTGCTAACTCGCCTCACCAGCATGTGGTTTGACACCTGAGGTCCCTTAAAAGAATCCAAACACAGTTGGCGCACCCAGACCATCACATGCCTCTCGAGGGAGCTGTGACAGAGAATGGGCAACTGGGACAAGAATGGGACAGGCCACCAGCCTGAGAAGTCCTCTGCAGAACCCTGGTCCCCGCCCCAGAGGACTGGTTCTGCAAGTCGCTTTCTTGGAGTTCTCCCAGGAAGGGCGGAAACTAGGGAGAGTTTTCTTCTGGTGCTTTTCTGCTCAGAACTCTGACCACAAAATTCTTTCTTCATTTAACCTAAATTTGTCAGCTCCAAGTCTGAGGCTTTTTCCTCCATCCTGCTCTTGTGGGCACAGATCTTCAGTGTCCTCTGAGGAGAGTGGCATTCGCCCTGAGACACAAACTGGATCGCCTGCCAGCACGCCTACCTTTCTTAATGGAGACACACCTCAAGTTCTCCAGAGCCAGCTGAAAGGCTCTGACAGGGAACAGACACTTGGCCAAGGCTCAATGCAAGTTGGCTGCATATCTATAAATGTTTATGTCTGAAGAGCCACAGTGTCTACCCAGACCACCCCCCCAAAACTGAAAAAAATATATATATAGATGACAAATAGGAAAATAGCTAGATCTCAAAATCACTTGTTTGTAAAACAGTGCTGCTTGTATTTTAAAGAGTTAAGAGGAAGCAGCCTAGAGTCCCATCACAATCAGAACTGTCTCAAGATGATGGAGTAACAATGACATACATACACGACCGTGCGTAACCAGATGATGGAGTAACAATGACCTACATACGCGACCGTGTGTAACCAGACAGCCAGTGGGGAGCTGTTGTACAGTGTGGGGGCTCCGCCTGGTGCTCTGTGAGGACACAGAGAGGCGGATGGGGGTGGGAGAGAGAGGCAACAGGGAGGGGGTACACGTATACTTGCGGCTGATTCACGCTGTTGTACAGCGGAAACCAACACAACACTGCAAAGCAATTATACTGCAACAAAAACATAAATCAAAAAAGAAAGATGGGGGGGCATCCTGGAGGCTGTTTACATCAAAGACAGAAGGTTATTAGCTACATTACAAACACTACACTGGCTTCATACTCTTTTTCCAAGTATGAAACCAAGCAAGAGATATGAAAGAATGACAGAGACAGAGGGAGGAATGTTTCAGTTCAAACATGACCCACAGAGCATCCATTCATCTCTCCTCTGTGTTGAATTCCTCCAAGGTCGGCAATATTTTTTGAAAGGCAAAGGAGCACTTTGCTCAAATGAAACTTCATCCATTAGCTCTAAATACAGACCCACAAACACAGTCATCTAGACTGAGGTGTGGGCCAGGAGCCCAACCACCTGCAAAGCTGCCCTGAAGTCCTGCCGACCTGCCTAGGGAATCAACTCCACAGCCTCAACTGGGCTTCGAAGCTGCAGCCCATCAAAGGCCCTCAAAGGCAAGTGGGCATCTCACCCACCATGTCCCCCACATCTCCGGGCCCCGTGCCTATCACACTCCAGGTGTGCAGTCTGCTGGACTCATACGGTTGGCACAGCTCACGGGGGACTGAGACAGGAGCCTCATGATTCCATCACTCTAGGCGAGAGGAGCATGCCAAGTTGAGACTTCCTCTGACATATTCTGAAGGGCCTGCACATGTGTTCCCTTATCTGGTCATTACAGAGACCCTGGGAATGAGGTAGAAAATAATTCGCACCCCTCTCACAGAGGAGGGAGCTGGAGCAGGGAGAGGAGAAGCGCCTGCGAGCGGTCACTCACTGGGCCGCAGGTGCAGCCTCTTGAGCGGACGGCAGGGACAGGAGAAGCCTACAGAGATAAACCCATGCAATAAATAAACACGAGTGCTTTGCACAGAAACACACATACGCTACTGGGTAATTAGATACCTCTAGGGGAGGGTGAGGGAAGAGACTCAGAAATTCAGAAGAGACTATCTTTTATAATTCTCAAACCACAAATTTTGAGAAGAGGAAAAAATACTGAACATTTTTACTTGAAAAAACTGTAAGTATGAAATACACGGTGACTACAGGCAAGCAATTCACTAAAAAAATGTCCCCCAAACTTATGGTTTCATATTATACTGTTCAATTTTACCAAAATTAAACTGAAATCTTTAGTGTGAAATGTCCTGGTATTTAATGGATTCTGTTGTACTTGGAAAACACAAGTCTTATATTTACAAAGGTTTTATTTAAAAAAATAAGTAAATAATCAATATATAATTTTATTAGGTTATTATATATTGCTTTATCATGAATATAAAATAGGCACATTAAGGGAAAATTTGAAATCAGGTTTTAAAAATGACCCAGAGGCTTATCAGCATAAAGTAACCACCTCCTTGTGACATTTTGATTAATTTCCTTTCAGTTCTTTTTACAAGATGGGTAGTTTCCTTTGGTTGTTTTAGGATGTGGTACTCATACCACACATACCATTTCGTATCCTGGCTCTTTTCTTAACACTATATCACAAGAGCCCTTTCAGATTATACACCATCTTTATAACCACAATCTCTAACTTACTGAACTCCAATATGATCCTTTAAGTGGTTATACCACAATTTACTTAACCGTTTTTATACTAGTAGACTGTTGCCAAACTTTTATAATCATAAATGCTTTAATGACTACAACTTTTATTTTCTTTCTGTTTTGTTTCTTTTAGATAAATTCCTAAAGCATATTAGTAGATCAGAATAGATGATAATTTTTAAGACTTGCTTAAAAATTGTACTAAATTTTTGCTTCCTGAAAGATCTAATGTATATTATTACCAGCAATGAATGAGAATAATTATTTGATTAAACTCTTATGAATGATCAATAAAATCATCTGTATCACTTTTTCTACTAATAAGTGAAAATATACCTTCACTGTATAAATTTTGCTTTTTTCCCCCAGAATACATACTTTCCCACCAAGATTACTGACAAGCTGAACCTCTTTTGTGAATAACTTATGTCCATTATCCATTTATTAATTGGCTCTTCCTGTAGATTTTAAATTTGTATGAGTATTTTGTACAATTAAATTATTAACTCTATTTACAATACTGATGGGGAATATTATTTCCTCAACTTATGGTTCACACAAAATTTTTCTGTCAGTTGTTACTTGGACAAGCTCTGTGCTCTTTTCCTTTGTGACTCTTAACGAGCCTTTTGAATTGGCTCCTCCCCACCTCCTCCCTGTGTTAAAACTTAACGCCTTTCCCCCTTAGCTCACGCAGTTTGAACATGACACATCATGTGCAAGAGGTGTTACCTGCTGGTCATCAGGCGTCCATATGCCACAGGTGATTTGACTTTCCAAGTTGATCTCAGATGACCAGTGTCTTTGTCCACTGACAGAACCAACCAGGACAAACCCATCTCGATATGAAATAAGTGCTTGCGTCCCATCGTGGCTCCATGTGAAATCGCTCACCTTTGGGACACACAGACAAAAGGAGTCAGCTTGTAATCTGAAAGGGAAGGCACTTTCAACAAAGACTATTTGTAGTCATTACCTGAGCCTTTGGCTAAAATCAAGATGGCCTTAAACAGACACTATACTATGTTGTATATATTTTAACAATAATATATAAATGACATTGTTTGGAAAGAATACGCCAGTGCATGCTAAGGGCTTCACACACGTTAATTCATCAAGCCCATGATGATACCTCCCAGAGAGTACATATGTAACTTCTCCCTGGTCTTACAGAGTGGCCAGTGGCAGAGCCAAGACTATCCCAGGGCTGTGTCCCAGCATCCTTGCTTTTAAACACTGTTCGATCTACGGCCTCCCCCTTATGCTAACAGATTCTCCATCAATGTCTCTTGGTCACTTATCAAGATAGCAAAAGTCTCAGTTTCTGATCATATGTTTCTCAGTCTTGCCAACAACATTCCCACAATCAAAACGAGAAATAGGGAGGGACGGCGGGACGCCACGGGCTAAGGCGAGGCCAGGCCGTGGACCATCCTGCGCTTCTCTGCAACGTGGTCTCAGACGGCTGAGAGGACTGAGCGCGACCACGTGTGCAGAGTGCATGCACCTGACTTCAGGCAGGCAAGAAATCAGTGGCTGAAGTTAGTCAAAAAGTTGAAAATGAATTCACCCGCCCAACACCGTCTTGACTCAAGGTAGATGTGATCAGCACTGGAAAAAGATGCCAGCCCCAGCCACCACATATGAAAGAATTGTTTACAAAAATCCCTCTGAGTACCACCACATGAAAGTGCGCCTAGAATTCCAAGATTGTGGGGTTGCCCTGAATGCTGCACAATTCAAACAGCTGCTTATTTCAGCCCTGAAGGACCTGTTTGGTGAGGCTGATGCTGCCTTACCTTTGGACGTTCTAACCTATGAAGAGAAGGCCCTGCCAGCCATCCTGAGGATATGCAGCAGTGGTCTTGTCAAATTGTGGAGCTCTCTGACCCTGTTAGGATCCTATAAAGGCAAAAACTGTGCTTTCAGAGTGATTCGGGTTTCTCCATTTCTCCTTGCATTATCTGGCAATAGTAGAGAACTAGTATTGAATTGAGTAGTCTTCAATTTGAGAAAATATTCCTCACTCTCAAAAGTACTATTTGGTGCCAGCATAATGTTTGGAGACTGAAGCAGCCCATAAGCTCCTGTCAATGGAATTTGAGAGTGCTGAAGATATTCCCAGTGATGTCCAGCCATCGCCTCTGGTGGGGTAGGCTTCACAAGGGAATCTGCCTGAGCCAAGCAGTGCTGAACAGGCAGCCCTTAGAGCACATGCACCTCAGAGTCGGAGACCGGGCTGAACTCAGGAGGGCCTTCACAAAGAGGGATATGGCCACCTTCTCAGAATTAACAGGGGATGTCAATCCTTTGCACTTAGACCAAGATTTTGCAAAACACACCAGATTTAGAAAGACAATTGTCCATGGAGTTTTGATCAATGGACTTATTTCAGCTCTCCTTGGTACTAAAATGCCAGGGCCAGGCTGTGTGTTTCTTTCCCAGGAAATTAACTTTCCAGCTCCTTTATATGTTGGGGAAGTTGTTTTAGCTTCTGCAGAAGTGAAAAGGCTGAAGCGGTTCATTGCCATTATTGCAGTATCCTGTTCCGTACTAGAAAGTAAAAAGACTGTTATGGAAGGCTGGGTTAAAGTTATGGCCCCAGAAGCTCCCAAATCCTGAAATACGTCTTTAAAGATACAAATTCGGGCACTAGTGTTGTTATTATTGAAAGTCTCTGCGGAAAACAGCGATTGCTATTCTTCAGCAAGGACAGGCTCATAGACCTGTACTGGCAGAGGGGAGTAGGTAGGGAAATGTTCCAGTGTCCACTTATGCTTCACTCCAGCTTAAGATTATTCATCATCTATCTAGGTTTTCAACACTGAAAAAAAAAAATAGGCAATTCCCTGGCGGTCCAGTGGTTTCACTGCCAGAGGCATGGGTCCAATCCCTAGTTAGGAAAGTAGGATCCCACAAGCCGTGTGGCACAGCACGGCTGTGCTGAAACCATTGGTTCAGTTTATTTAAGTGTTAGCACCAGTCAAGCTTTCAAGCTTTTTATTTCTTCTTCAGTCAATTCTATTATAAAATGTTTTCAGGAATTTGTCTAGTTCATGTAAGTTTTCAAAACTCTTGGCAAGTAGTTGTTGATAGTACTTACTATTCTTTTAAATACCAACTTTAGTGAGCTATAATTTATATGTAATAAAGTTCCCTTTGGCAGTCAATTCCCTACCCTCACCCTTGGTCTGAGGCAACAAATGATCTAATTTCTGTCACTAGCTGTTTATTCTAGGAATTTTGCATGAACAGAAGCATACAGTATGCTCACGTTTGTTTATGACTGGTTTTACTGAGAGGAATAACTTGGAGAGTATTCTGAACTCTTGTGTGTGCCAATAGTTCATTCCTTTTTATAGATGAGCAATATTCTATTGCATAAATGTGCCACAACTTATTCATCCCTCCCAATTGCTGGGCATTTGGGTTGTTTCCAGCATTTGGTTATTACAAAACTGCTGTGAATATTCATGTGCAAGACTTTTTGTAGACACATAGTTTCATTTTTTCTTGAGTAAATACCTAGGAACGGAATTAATTTCTGGGTCAAACGGTAAGTATGTGTTTAAATGCATAAGAAATTACCAATCTTTTCCAAAGTGGATAAACCATTTTACACTCCCATTAGCAGTGTGTGCGAGTAGGTCCACACCTCACCAACACTTGATGTTGCCAGTCTTTTATTGTAGCTATTCTAGGCGTGCAGCAGTAGGACACTGTTTTTAATCTTAATTTAATTCCCAAACGACTGACACGCTGAGTGTCGTTTCACATGCTTCTTGATTATCTGCACACCATCTTTAGGAACCTGCCTGCTCACATTCCTTGCCATATACATTTGTATGTCCATCCACATTCACCTCTTCATTATAAATATATATATGCATGTAAACACACACATACATACCTTCACACACACATACATGAGTCTTTTTACCTTATTGCGATGTAATAATTCTAGATACAATCCTCTATCAGAATATGTGCTTCAAGTCATTTCTCCCATTCTGTACCTCGCCTTTTCATTTTCTTAACAATCTCTTTCAAAACATAAAAGTTTTAAATTTTGATGACGTTCAATGTCAAGTTTTCTCTCTTATGTTTCAGGTTTTTTGTATCCAATCCAAGAAACCTTTACTTAGCCCAACACTGCAAACCGAAGCTTTCCAGAAGTGTTATTCAGTCGGTAAGTCGTGTCTGACTCTCTGCGACCTCAAGGACTGCAGCATGGCAGGCTTTTCTGTCCTTCATCTTCCAGAGTTTGCACAAATTCATGTCCATTGAGTCAGTGATGCTATCTACAATTTCATTCTCTGCCACTCTCTTCTCCTTTTGCCTTCAATCTTTCCCAGCATCAGTCTTTTCAAAGGAGTCAGCTCTTTGCATCAGGTGGCCAAACTACTGAAGCTTCAGCTTCAGCATCAGTCCTTCCAATGAATGTTCAGGCTTTATTTCCTTTAGGATTGACTGGTTTGATCTCCTTGCTGTCCAAGGGACACTTAAAGAGTCTTCTCCAGCACAACAGTTCGAAAGCATCAATTCTGTAGTGCTCAGCCTTCTTTATGGTCTGACTCTCACGTCCATACATGACTACTGGAAAAACCATAGCTTTGACTATATATGGACCTTTGCCAGCAAATTGATGTCTCTGCTTCTTAATATGCTGTCTAGGTTTGTCATAGCTTTCCTCCCAAGAAGAAAGTGACTTGTAATTTCATGGCTGTAGTCACTGTTCACAGTGACTTTGGAAGCCCAAGAAAATAAAATCTGTCACTGCTTCCACTTATTCCCCTTTTATTTGCCATGACTGGATGCCAAGATCTTAGTTTTTTGAAAGTAGAGTTTTAAGCCAGTTTTTTCACTCTCCTCTTTCACCCTCATCAAGATGCTCTTTAGTTCCTCTTCACTCTCTGCCATTAGGATGGTATCATTTGCATATCTGAGGCTGCTGATATTTCTTCTGGCAATCTTGATTCCAGCTTGAGATTCATCCAGCCCAGCATTTCTGTGCATTACTGTGCACAGAAGTTAAGGGTGACAATATACAGCCTTGTCATATTCCTTTCCCAATTCTGAACCAGTCATTTGTTTGAAGTTTGGTTCTAATTGTTGCTTCTTGATTCACATACAGGTTTCTCAGGAGACAAGTAAAGTGGTCTGGTATTCCAAAGTGTATGCTTTTACATTTATGTCTATGTTTCATTTAGAAGTTAATTTCTGCACAGGGTATATGGTAAGAATCAAGATTCTACTTTTTAAATTTTCAGTACAGATATTCAGTTTTTCTGTTCCATTTGTCAAAAAGACTATTCCTTATATGTCAACTAGACTTACTGTGGTAAGTAGATACCACATATACAAATACTGAATCATTATGTTGTACATCTGGAATCAATATAATGTTGTATACAATCATACTTCAACTTAAAAAAAGACTTTTCTTCCCCTTACTGAATTACTTATGCATCTTTTATTTACCTTTGATTACCTTGTAACCTCTACCTTATCTATAGTTATGTTCAACTTTTCATTCATACAATTATTTTAGGTTTTATCTTTCTTCTCTCACTCAAGTCTTGCCAGCAATTTATCAGTTTCATTGATTTGTTTCCAAAGAACAAATTTTGGAGGATTGAACCTGGGCCCAGGCAGTGAAAGCATTGTGTTCTAACCACTGGACCACCAAGGAATTCCCACAATTTTTTATATTTATGTTTTTGTTATTAACTTCTAACCCATTCAGAAATTATGGTCTGTAATCATGACACCTACCAATGAAAAAAAAATTATTTTTTAATTAAGATACTAAAATCCGGGTGGCACACTATGGCCAGTGGGCCAAATCTGCCCTGTCACCTATTTTTGAACAGTCCAAAAACTATAGTTTTAGAGGGTTAGGAAAAAAATTAAGAGAAGAATATTTTGTTAAATGCAAAATTACATAAAATTCAAATTTTAGCATCCATAAACAAGCTTTTAATTTTATCAATAAAAAGTTTTCTCGTTTCCTTTCTTGTTATACAGTACTTACATAATATCCTAAAGTGTGATCCCTAGTCCATAAAGCCTAAAATATGTACTATCTGCCCCTTCACAGAAAAAATCTGTGAAACCTTAGAACATGATCAATTTTTGTAAACATTCAAATGATCCTTGGTTCTCTAATTGGTGAATTCAGAAACTATAAATGTTCACTAGGTCAAGCTCGTTAACTGTGTTGCTCAGATCTTCTAAATCTTTGCTAATTCCTTTTGTTGTTGAAACCTCTCAGTATATCAATGAATTTACCAATCTTTACTTTCAATTCCATCAATTTCCTTCATATACTTTGATATTATTATTAAGTGCATAAATATTTTAAATATTATCTTAGTAAACCATACCTTTTATCATTATGTGGCAGCACTCTACAAACTAAACATTACTTTCTATCTTCAAGTCTATCTTATCTGAAAGTAGTATTTGCTACCCCAGCATTTTTTTTCCCTAGATATATGCTCAATATATTTTTTCACCCTTTTACTTTAAATTTGTACATGTCAAGTTTCAGGTATGACTTAATAACACATGGCTGTTTTTAAAACTGCAATCAGTCAAGCATCATCTTGATTGGTGAAATCAGTCCATTTATATTTATTCTAATTAGTGGTATTTTGATCCTGTTTCTATCACCTGAATTTGCTTTTTCAGTTTGCGTGTGTTTTAGTTGCTCAGTAGTGTCTGACTCTTTGCGACCCCATGGACTGTAGCCCACTAGGCTCCTCTGTCCATGGGATTTTCCAGGCATAAGAATGCTGGAGTGGGTTGCCATTTCCTTCTCCAGGGGATCTTCCCAATCCAGAGATGAAACCCATGTCTCCCGCATTGCAGGCAGATTCTTTACCATCTGAGCTATGAGGGAAGCAGTTTGTATTACCTTTTAGCTCTTTTCTAACTTAAAATGAAATTTGTATCCATGATTTTCACTGTTGCTTATTCTTGGAAATGTTCACCTCCATTAAAATTTGTAACACTACTGGATTTATCACATTTCAGATAATAATAAGGACTTCCCTGGTGGCTCAGACTGTAAAGCATCTGCCTACAATGCGGGAGACCCACGTTCAATCCCTGGATCGGGAAGATCTCCTGCAGAAGGCAATGGCACCCCACTCCAGTACTCTTGCCTGGAAAATCCCATGGATGGAGGAACCTGGTAGGCTACAGTCCGTCGGGTCGTAAAGAGTCGGACACGACCAAACACAAAAAAGGACATGCACTTTTTGCTGTTTTTCCAGGGGGGTTATAGGTTGTCAGTGACCAGCATGCTTCATCATGACCATGGCAGAACTGTGCCACATGACATCTTGACTGCTCATCTGAAGTTACTGAAAAAGTGCTGTGTGCTTAGGAAAACTCGGAATTTTGGTTTCTTGGTCCTTATGTTCCAACCAATTAAATTATTCAGTTTTTCTTAAGGACCAAAAAGATCTTTGACAGACAACACATTAATTCTGCAATAAAATTTAGAAGTCCTTTCATTTTGCAATGATAATACTACTTATTTACATGCAGTTTAACTCATTTATCCTTGTACGAAAGGAGCAGCTTCTTACTAGAGGCTAAAACGTATAGCCAGTGATAAGTTGCTTCTCTGAGATACCAGCAATCTTACAATCACAAAAAATTGGTAATATAGGATGTTTATAGAAATCAATTGGGAGTATTAAATTAGGTCAGCACAGAGTGATAAGACTATATCAAAACTGGGAAAATAAAACCAGGGGAAAGGAGTCTCCGGTGCTGCAACAAAAACAAGCAGAAAGCCCTTCCTGCCCCACTGAGAGCCAGCGGCCTGACGGCCCCTGCCCAAGGCAGCCTTTCTTCAGTCAGCCTGAGACCTGTGCCTGGCACAGCCAGCCTGTGACTAATACTATAACATAATGCAGGCATGCCTCCAGACTCATTTCTGAAATAAAGGACTCACAATCATTTCCTGAAAAAAGGAGTGATAAAGCTTCACTTGGCTTCTGCCAAATGTTTGGCTACTTCATGACAATGAAAGGCACGCTATATAACAAAAATCACCTGTCATTTCTTCTCCAGAGCCTCACGGCTCTCCGGGCAGACTTCAAGGACGTGCCTCCTCCCCCAGACACTGCTGCCTCCACCAGTGAGTCATCGTCATCGGAGCGTGACGCTTCTCAGACAAGAAGTAGCCTCAACAGAATTAAAAGCAACCGAAACTCCCCAAAATGCAAGCGCTTAATGATACTTGCTCAGTGGGTTCTGAGGTTTGCAGAATCAGAAGGCCCAAGAGCAAAACTATATAAAAATCTGGATCAGATCACAAGATACTTTGGATCAACCTGAAGGGCACAGGCTTTTTTGAGATTCCAGGTGCTTCCAGATGTTCTCTTGTCCTTGGAAGCCCATTCACCTCCAGCTCTGAAGTCATCCTCTCTCATTTCTAAAACACTTTTTCTGTAGCGAACTCTCAGTGAAAAGAAAAGCTGAGGGACAAAGTAGGGGCAGAGACCACATGGCTACCACTGGAGAAGGCAGAAGCCTCGCTCCTCGTCACCAGGACACAGTTTAGCAGCACCCTGGGGCTGACAGTGGTGAAGCCTGAGCTCTATAGACATACTATGAGCACACGTATTTCTGCTAAAGAGAAAACAGTTTATTGTCTGTGAACAAGACAGGGTTTTGGAGTCAACCCTGGGTTCAAAAACTTTCCTGGGTGAGTTACTCGGCCTCTGTGGCCTGAGTCCTTTCCTCCGTTAACTCAGAGTAACACCTTCCCAGCAGGGCTCCTGTGGAGACTGAGGGAAGGCCAGCTCCGAGTGACACTCTGAGGTCCCCCTTGCTACCTTTCTCCGAGTAGTGCTTTGACGACCTCATGTCGACCAAGGTCTGAAGACAGGCCTCACCCAACCACTGGGCCTTTCTAGGGGAAGAGTTCACACTTCAGTGGATGGGAGAACAACAGCACTCTAGAGACCTTATGGGCAAGTTCAGGGAAATCTGCACTGGACAGAGAGCCGTGAAGAGTTGCTGCTTCAAGGCTGAAGCTGGTCTCTGGTGATGACCTCCTGGTTACTGTTTAAGGGCAGGTGTGCCCTCGGGTTGAGGTCTTTGGGTGCCAGCACCTCACAGTGCTTGAGGCACCATCACAACTCGTGGGGTCAACCACCACGTCCAGATGGTATCATAGCATTTTCTGTATTTAATCCTATGTAATCCTTTGAGTAGGGTGTCCCTGGTAGCTCAGTTGGTAAAGAATCTGCCTGTAATGCAGGAGACCCCAGTTCAATTCCTGGGTCGGGAAGATCCCCTGGAGAAGGGATAGGCTACCCACTCCAATATTCTTGCCTGGAGAATCCCAGGGACAGAGGAGCCTGGCAGGCATAGTCATGGGCTCACAAAGAGTTGGACACAACTGAGCAACTGAGCACAGTCCTAGTAATCCCTGGAGGCAGGTGCCGTTAAAGTCCTGAGTGTACAGAAGAGGAAACTGAGGCACAGAAATGAAGTGTTTCCTACAAAGAGTCACGACTGAGAGGCTGACTCCAGAGCTCACACTCGTGACCACAAGGGCCACCTTCTAGGTGACGTGAACTTCTCAGGGCGTGGAGATCTCGACATCTGTGGCTCTATTTCAGGTGAGTTAGCAGGCACAGGGCAGGCACCATCTCTTCCTTTTTTTTTCTCACAGGGGTATATAGGAAACTGATTAGGCCTTCTTAGAGCCCGTCAAAATTAGCACATTGACTTTACCAAATAAATAAACTCACAAGAACAGAACACTGTGTGTTTACTGTGAGGCGGGTTTGCCTCCGGTGGTGGCATCTACGGAGTCCCTCAGCCTGATACTGACTGCTGATGACAGGTTCATCCCCTGCAGTTTTACGTCACTCCACCGGTCTGCATCTCTCCAAGTTGGTAAGCTCCTAGCTTATTTAAGCAACGGCTGGGAGGAGAGATTGTGAGAATTCGTTTCCTTGGAAACGTACAGAAAGGCAGTTGTGGGGAAGAGTATCCCTACAGAGTCAAACAGTCTAAGAAACCCCTCGTCAATAAGGTCCTGTGAGGACTTGGGCCTGGCAAATCCTCGGGGTGGGACCCGAGTCATTATGCACCCAAGATGGGTGCTCCATGTAACTGTGCCCCCGGGGAGAGAGCGCCAGGTTGGCACCATCAGCCACCAGAACCCACCGATGGGTTTAAAGCAGCACAGCTCGGCGGGTGTCCCGGGAGCAGTGGTTTCCCACTGAGCAGAGACAAATTGGCACCAGAAAGGAGGGGCTGAGCACCGACCACAGTGGCCCCCCTAACTGGAGCCCGACAGAGCAAGCGCTGAAATTCGGCCTGAGGAGCAGGTGCTGAGAACTGCACGCAGAGCTCCCCGCCAGAGCACGCGGAAGACGACAACGTGGGCAAACACCTTCGCAAGGGCGCAGAGACGCGCCGCGCCAGGAGCACTGCAGAGGGTCCGAGTCAAGAGGGAAGCACCACACTGATGGTGCAAAACGACTTCACAGATTCAACTGAAGCTCGGAACCGTGGAGATTCTCACAACAGCCGCATGCTGGAATAGATGGAGGCGCCGTCCTTCCCCCTCCAGAGGAAGCTTGAGCAGCAAGCCCTGGCTTCGCTCGCCTCCACCCAGCCCTCGAGGCATCTCCTGCCGCTCACCTGGGCCCCTCGGTCGTTGACCAGCTCCACGGACCACCGGCCCTCATACTGGATCCACACGAATATTCCGCCGTCTGCGTCGCACGTGGCCAGCTTCTGGTATGGCTCGTTCCACCTCACCAGCACGACCTGAGAGACGACCAGGAAGACATTTACTGAAGGAGCCCGTTGGCAAGGAAGCCGTCCACGAAGTTATCAGACCCAGAACTAAAGAGAAAGTGCGGTCAAAGAAAGGACTCAAGGAGGACGGGAGGAAGAGGGAAGGGGCTGCGGTGGGGACAGATCACAGAGCGGATGATGGCTATCTCAGGGACTGGCCCTGACAAAGCCTGTCAAGGCTTCCTGACAAACAGCGGGCAACTGAGCAAACCATAATAAACTCCAGCATGAAAATGGCCACCACCATGAAAACAGAGAGCAAGCCAGAGCCTGCCTGTACCCGCCCTGCCTCCTGCAGCTCCAGGATCACTCCTCTGATGGTCCCATGTGGTGGGAAAGCAATTTTCTCAAAATTCATTGTGCATCTGAATCGGGGGCTCTCTATTTAGCAATAAAAAAGAAAGGGTGGGGCCTATTTAATCTCATTTTTTCCCCAAAGTGAAACTATGTCTTTTCCAAGACTACCTTATTTCCAAATAGCTCAACATCTAAACATGCCAGTTTGGAAAAAAAATACACAGTAGAAATAAGTTGCTTGTGATTTATCACAGAGGAAAGATGAAGAAATAATTAACTTCAAAACTGATGTGCGTAAGGACTTAATTTTTAAATTTGATAAATTCTGAATCTGGACAAATCATTTTCATCTTTCTCAACTATCACTCCCTCAGCTAAAGGTGGACCCTGCTAGGTGGTTGGTGGCATTGGCCCTCACAGAGCCCAGTAAAACCTGCAAGGACACGGGGCTATGAAGTGGTCGCAAGAGACACAAAACCAGCACCTGGGGTCACTGTGGGGCAGGTTCCCAGGTGTGGCCTGACCCACCAGCGCTGGTGACTGAGATTTCATTCATTCAGCTCTTTTTTAAAACTCTGCATAAAGAGCTGAAAGGCTGCAATCTTCTGAGACCTGGCCATCATCAGCCAATCTAACCTAGTCAGTGGCCCCATGCCAAACGGATGCAAGCTCTCCATGGACGGAGGCACTGCCCACTGCCTGCTGCTGGCCCATCTGACTTTGTCCCTCCGCCGGGACTGCCTGCCTCGCTCTGGTCGCAGCTCTGCAGGTGCTGCCCTCACCAACCCCCACCTCCTGTGCCCACCGGGTCCAGGCTCCCTCCGCCCCAGAGCCCCGGCCACCTGAGGGATGGGTAGAGGCACCCTCGCCTCTGAACAATGATGTGCAGGAATGCCCCGTGTAAGTTATGAGTCTCATTCGGCTATAGCTTTGAACAGTGGCTGAAAACTATTGCAAGTAGGTTATTTTCAATTCCCAAAAGCATTTTAACAACAGCCAATAATACTGACTGCCTGCCTATTACCAACTGTTAGGTTGCGAGGGTAGAAGTTTAGAAATCCTGTTCCAAAAAAAAAAAAAAAAAGAAATCCTGGTCCGTGTGGAGTTCAGTTCACTGAACAGATGTCATATCCTGCTCCACATGCAGAGCTGGGAACATACAACAGACAGGAGGTGTACAGCGCGGAGCGACAAATCCAGACCTGTTATCTTAAAGTCTAGTTTCTAAAGGGGCTTCCCTGGTGGTTCAGCAGTAAAGGATCTGCCTGCAATTCGATCCCTGGGTCGGGAAGAACCCTGGGAGAAGGAAATGGCAACTTGTTCCAGTACTCTTGCCTGGGAAATTCCATGGACAGAGGAGCCTGGTGGGCTATACAGTCCACTGGGCCGCAAAGAGCCAGACATGACTGAGAGACTAAGACTTCCACTTTTAACTTGTTCTAATTTTTAAAATTCTATATTTAAATTATTGATCTAATCCTTAAATGTCTTTAAACAGACCAAATGTGTCACAAAATTTAGAATTTCCAAGCAGCCAACTTCATAAAACTTCTTTCAGACCCAGTGGTGCCTGGCCTGAACAGTGCACACCACAGCGTGCCACAATCCGGTCCCCAAAGACACGTTCACCGTCCAAGCCCACAGTCACTCATGCATTTCAGAACAGTGATAGGAGGACAGAGTATGACAAATAAGAATGTGATCGCTTTTAAACTATTTTAGGTTAAATACGGTAAACATTCATCTACTATAGTCTTCCTTACAAGACATCATCATTCAGAAAACAGAGGCAAGTCACATTTTCTATACTTTTGCCTTTTTCCTTTAACATGCATTGGTTGCCACATATGGTTGCATATTTAGTTATCATCATCAGTAAAACCTCTCCTTGAGAACAGCCTGCGTGGTTACAGCATGACATGGACACAAAAGATCAGAGGTAAAAACAAAACATTTCACACTTATTTCTAACATTAAAATGTCTTGGTCCTGTGGTAAACACTAGTGGTTGTTGGATAAACAAAAAGTTCACAGACTCGACTTCATCTTTTCGTAATTCCGGATGAGTTGAGACTCAGCAGTTAACAGAATGCAGCCCCCATCCACACACTTCTTTGCTGGGAGTGTAACTGGTGTAATGGAATATAGGTGGGTTGCTCCCCTAAATTAAGAGAAATCTTTCCAGTGATTCTTGGTTTAAAAATAAAGTTTTCAAAGGCAGTGTTGTTTCCCTGGGTTAGTTTTCTCATTTCCTCTCTCGTCTGCGATTTCGAGCCGCCCGTCTTATCTCCCGGCAGCTTATTTCCTGTTCTCCCAATCCCTCCAGTCTGCCTGGCAGAGTCAGGACATACCAGAGTGCTGAGGAATTGCCGAGCGAGCGAGGCCAGCTGGGTTCTCAGTTGCCCAGATCACACGGCAGGGCGCTGAGCAGCTGCCCAGGCATTCCAAGGCAGAGCCTTCCTTCCCTCTTAGAGGAAGACGGGGCTCCTGTTTGCTTTAAGAGCGCCAGCATTAAGGATGTTAGGTGAAGCGTGCATTCTACTGAACAGACAGAATGTAAGTCAAGTTTTGACTTAGGTCTTTGATTATTCCCCCAAAATGCCAGCCTGTCACCCTCTCCAAACTAAGATTTCTACCATTTTATAGTTATTCTTATCAATAAATACTCATAGAGGAATATTAAAGGCAGAGAAATTAACAGTAAAAGTGCAATGCAGGTCTGTGGAAGGCCTCTTTGGGCTGTACTGTAATGCCGTCAATAAGTCACTTCACCTCCTATTCCTGGCACTATTTTTACACAGACCAAAGCCCTAGTGCCAGCTAATCCACCTCAAGGATGTTCATTTTTTGAGACAGATACCCTTCAAATGGTGCTGGTAGAAAAACTGATGCTTTTGAATTGTGATGCTGGAGAAGACTCTTGAGAGTCCCTTGGACAGCAAGGAGATCAAGCCAGTCAATCCTAAAGGAAATCAGTCCTGAATATTCATTGGAAGGACTGATGCTGAAGCTCTAATACTTTGCCCACCTGATGCAAAGAACTGGCTCATTAGAAAAAGTTAAGACCCTGATGCTGGGAAAGATTGAAGGCAGGATGAGAAGGGGATGACAGAGGATGAGATGGTTGGATGGCATCACCGACTCAATGGACATGAGATTGAGCAAGCTCTGGGAGTTGGTGATGGACAGGGAAGCCTGGCATGCTGCTGTCCATGGGGTCACAAAAAGTCAAACACAACTGAGTGACTGAACTGATGATTCAAAATGTTCCATTCTAAAACAAGGGAGTTAACCTCCAATATGTGTAAGAACATAGACAGACTACAAAAGCATCTGATTCTCAAAACAGCCTGGTACCTGGAGCAGGCATTCTCATCTTCACTTTATAGAAAAGGAAACTCAGGTTCAGGGAGGTTCCCTTGCCCACAGCACCCAACTGTCAGGAGGCAGAGAAGGGCTCAGAACCAGGAACGCTCATCCCTGGTTCTGTGTGTCTTCCTACTTACAAAGTAAAGTCAGGCATTACCATTTTAGGAGCCTATTTTGGGGGGAATACTGATTCATGCTAGGAAAATGATTGTATTTATGAAGAATACTCAATATTTTTTATATTAGAATGCTGAAATATCTAATCTAAAAATTTTGACCATTCAAAATGAGCTGTAAAAAATTGTTCAGAAGGGCTTCCCTGGTGGCTCAGTGGTAAAGAATCCTCCTGCCAATCAATGCAGGAGACACAGGTTCCATCCCTGGGCTGGGAAGATCCCACATGCTACAGAGCAACTAAGCCCGTGTGCCCCAATTACTGAGGCCCTCATGCCCTAGAGCCAGCGCTCTGCAACAAGAGAAGCCATTGCAATGAGAAGCTTGAGCATCTCAACTAGAGAGTAGGCCCTGCTCGCCACAACTAGGGAAATCCCATGTGGCAACAAAGACCCAGAACAGCCAAAAATAATGATCAATAAAAAACAAATAATTTTTTTAATACTGAGAAAACTAGAAAAACAATCTTGGGGCAGAATCAGGAGACATAAGCACAAATGATGAGAAGTCCATGAGAAGTAATGCGAAAGAGAACTTTCTAACAAGGAGTAGGAGTGCTGCCTATCCGTGGAAGGGGCTGTCTTCAACCCGGACCGCTGGAAACAAGAGGCGGGAGAGCCAACTGCCAAGGGTACCTGGGAGCAACTCGTCTAACTGGGGTGGGGCAGGAGGACTACAACTAGGGGACCTCCATATTACCATCCATCCAACTCCGAGATGACAAATCAAAGTTAAATGCGGCCTTGGTATCAGTGATGTTACGGCCTCAAAAGAAAAAAAAAGAAAAAGGCTGATTTAAGCTCTTAAGCATCTACCAAGTGATAAACTGCCACTAAATTCGCTTAAGGGAAATTCAATTATTAAAGTAGTTAACTTGACTATTTGAATTAAAGTTTTATATATTACATATTATTAGTACTCTTTGTCAACCAGGTGTGTACTTTAGTGATTTATAATACACTTAACCTAGTAGATTAATTTTCAAGATGTTCCTCTCCAGCTCTCTGAGCAGCTAAGACAGCCGGATTCTCAGCATCTTGCTCTTTAAAATCCCTCTCTCTCAGCCCAGAACACGGAGCATTCGGTCAAGAAACAGCACTGCTCCGGGCACACGGCCAGGCTACCTACTTAAGACAGAACCTCAGCTCACCCGCCGACAGGCTGATGTTGACCCCAGCCGATAGCACGCCTCTCAGCTCCGGGAAGTAGGACCCAGCTGGAACCAGGAAGCCCTTCTCACTGACCACGGAAAACCCAACTGGCAGTCTGCTCTCTAACACCCTGCAGCTTCACTGTGTCTGAGAAGGAAGCTGGCCTAGACCATTGCTAAAGACCCTTCCAGCTCTAATACTGTGATGCACTGAATTCTACTTGGACAAATACTAAACCAATACGGCACGCCTGCTCCTGAGTGCAATATCCTACAAAACCTAAATACTGATATGTTCTCCACCCAAGAAAGAAATCTAGCACATGGATCATGACATACCACCTGGTAGGAGGGCGCGTAGTTGATGGGAGGGGGTGCAGCTGAGCAAATATGTTATCATAACTCAATTCAGAGTCTGATGCAAAATATAAGTTTCTTCCTAAGTGCTTACTTATGATTTTTAAAACATGAGTGATGTTGCATTTTAAGTAATTAGTTCAAGAGTTACATAAAAACTGAGTCTCTATGTATAGTGACAGTTAATTTTATGTGTCAAGTTCACTGCGCCCCTTCGGATTTTGGAGGCTACACGTCCCTAGTTTGGGTGTGACAATCTGGCCTGTTTACCTAGTGACCCAAAAGGCTGCTGATTTTGAGTGGGGTCCAGAAGAAGAGAGAGCTCCTCATGGATCAGGCCACCGTGTGACCTGCTCTGTGGCTTGGGTCACGTGATCCAGCATATCCAGTGGTATCCAAAGCATCAGTGGCAGAAAGAGATGCTGTCTGGAGCCTTTGGTAGAAGAATCTCGGTGCAGGCCTCGGGGTTTGGAGCACAGCCCTGCTATCCTCCACAGACAACAATTCTCCTGAGAAACAGCTCTTGGCCTGAAACAGACGGAACACTTAACCACAGGCCAGGAAGTCACCACGAGACCTGAGCTGCCCATCAGGACCTGGGTATTACCTGACCACCAGTCATAAGTTAAAATACCAACATTTTGGTCAAAACTTGTATGTGTTTCTCCTTTTTAATCTTTTTTCTAATCACAGAAATACACACTAAGTAAAACTCAAATGTTACAGAAGTATATAAATAGAAAATGAACATTTCTTGAAATGCTGTCTTAACTATTTGGCACACATTCCTTGAGATTCATATTTCCCGTTCCCTGGCGAACAGACCTGCATGACACCTTAATCCAAATAAATGTGCATTCACCCTCCTCTTTCTAACAGCAAGTTCCTCACCTCATCTCCCAACAACTCCATTTCCTGTCATACTCTCTGCACACATTATTACCTTGCCTTCAAATGATTTCCTATTCCTGTATTTTGCATTTAAACCGAACCACAAACTCATGGGCAGAGAGAACAGCTGCTTCTCCTGTCTGTTCCCCACATCACAAGACCTGGGTGCCTGGGAAGAGCAGCTCCTTAGTCAAGAGCTCGTGTTAACCAGCCAGGACTTGCTCAGGAAAGTGACAGGAGTCCTCCCCCAAACACACCACTGACTCATCTTCATCGGAGTCCCTGAGGGTCCTCCCGAAGGTCCGTCCCACCAGAGGGCTCCTCAAGGCTCCGGGAACTGACTCAGTTTCCAGTTAGATGAGAGACCCACCACCGGGGTGAGTTTCTCGACTTTCTCAGCGGGCAGCCACACGAGGGCGGCCGCCCGGCCTCGAGACACAGAGCGCCCGTGAGGACCAGCGTCGGGCGAGAGTCACAGCGGAGCTAGCCTCCCGCGGGGAGCCTCTCCTGCCCGAGTTAACCTGCACCTGCTCCCCACCTCCTGCTCAGCCACCCTGCACTGAGCCGCCACCCTCAGTATCTCAGGGCCAGGCACAGTCCCAGCCGGAGGGCACTGCCTGACTGCAGTCTGAATGGGTTCCAAGTGGAAAAGTAGAGCACTCAGGGATGGAATTACAGACTGGTGTTTAGTTTTGCTTTTTTATTGAAATACAGTTGATTTACAATGTTGGGCTTCCCTGATAGCTCAGTTGGTAAACAATCTACCTGCAATGCGAGAGACCCAGGTTTGATTCCTGGATCGAGAAAATCCGTTGGAGAAGGGATGGGCTTCCCATTCCAGTATTTTGGGGCTTCCCTTGTGGCTCAGCTGGTAAAGAATCTGCCTGCAATCAATGCAGGAGACCTGGGTTTGATCCCTGGGTTAGGAAGATTCCCTGGAGAAGGGAATGGCTACCCACTCCAGTATTCTGGCCTGGAGAATTTCATGGACTATACATAGTCCATGGAGTCCAAAAGAGTTGGACACAACTGAGTGACTTTCACTTTCACTTACAATGTTGCATTTGTTTCAGGTGTACAACAAAGTGATTCAATTATATATATATACACACACACACTCTCTTTTTCAGATTCTTTTCCCTTATAGATCATTATAAGATACTGAGTATAATTCCCTGTGCCATATAGTAGGTCCTTGTTGGTTACTATTTTATATATAGTAGTGTGTATATGTTAATCTCAAATTCTTAAATTATCCCTCTCCCCCGCCACATTTTTCTTCTTTTAATCAGTTAGCAGATAGCACTGACTATAGCTATTGTTTCAAAAAATTAAGTAAAGAATGGATGTCTGTGAGAAAATAGAAAGGAAAACAGTACAGTTCTGTACTGAAAACCAAAGTTGTATTAAAATTAACTGAACTTTCTCTGACTTCACAGTTAAAGGGAAGGAAACCAGAATTTTAAATACTCTTGTTAGAAAACCCTTGGATGCATCTCACTGTACATTTGGTTGCATTTCAACTTTTTCTGAGACATGCTTATTATGAAGATAACACCATATGGAAGGTATGAATCATCTGTGGGAGGTCAACTCAGAACTGGGTTTTGGGCGATGTTTGTGCTTTTGAAGCTCAAGGCAGCACAAAAGAATTCTATTTAACTTGTCCTCAGAGCATCCCTGGGAACCTTCACAACTTTCTCAGTAAGTCAGGGAACGTTCTCGTTCAACAACATACATCCGAGTTTTATCCAAGGCTTTCCCATGACTTCTCTGTGAGCTAGCACGAAGACTCGGGCTCCTAAAAATCATCCTGAATACCACACTGCTTTTGAGAGATTAATTTTAACCACACTGTGGTACAGATTGAAACACTTCTACAAAACCAGATGGTCACTGAGAACTATAAAGAAGTCATATCCATTGAAAAAGAAAATAAGAACAGAGTGAGGAGGTGCAGCCTCCACCTACTAGGGTGACTCCAACGTACAGTAAAAGGAGACAGTACTCTTAAGTGAGCTAAGTGAGGAGTCCAGGCTCAGGTGAGCTCCGGACTGCGTGATGAGTCTCCAGGTCCGGAACCCTCACTACCTGCTGAACACCGGTAAGGCCTCACCCACACCCTCGGCCCAAGGCTCCACCACACAGGGGTCCCTGGAGCACCTTCAAATGGAAGGGCCCAGCACAGCTCTGGCTCTGGCACTCGCCATTGTCTGATATCTTCCATTTAATTCTTGGGTTGTGGGAGACACTTCACACGAAGACTCAGAACGTGTGCAAAGGATGAACGTGAGGGCGCACATTCACTGAGCTCTGTGTGAACATCAGGTCAACCTGAACCACAACTACCTGCAGCTGTTCTCTTCTCAACTGAGAGGCCTTACCAAGACCTTAGTTGCTGCTTACTTCAGCACACAGCCAGGAATACCATGTTGTCCCATCAATGATTCCATGTTAGGAAATGAAACGCCGTCAAAAACTCTTTTAAGTTATACAATGCACACATATACACAAAATAAATATAGCTTAGGAGGGGGAAAAGCCCTGCTGAGCTTCTTCTCAAATTGAAGTATGACTTTCACACTTTGAAAGGCTAGAAAAGAAATTCGCATGAATAACTGCATACGGAACTCCTACCAAGAGGATTTAAGTCATTTTCAACGCTGCAATTATTTACAAGAGACACTGAGGTGGCAGACTGCAGCAGTAATGGGCACATGACACTGGGTTTACACCCCAGTTAAAATGCACAGGAGACAGCGGAGGAGCCTGAGGCACTTCATATATTTATTGAGCATTTGCCTCGCCCTGTGCCAGACACCACGCTGGGGCCGGGGAGGCAGCCAAGTCCAGCACTTGGCTCACACGCCCAAGAAGCTCTCAAGACTGGGGGGCAGGCAGGCAAGTAACTGTCCAGCCACGGGCTCAGCGAGGTGCTAGGAGGGCTCTATGCGGAGGCTTCCCTAGCCACAAGTCTCTGCAGAAAAGGCATTTTCAGGTGTCTCCAAACCCCCAGGGCCAGGGCATTGTTAGAATTCCCTGCAAAAACACTAATTATCTAGAATTCCTTTAAAAGGCAAGAGATTTCTGCCCAGTACTCCCTTTTAGAGTGAAAACTGGGGTAGGCTTTTTGCCAGCTGCAAACAAAAAATTATAATTATAGATTCCCCCAATATATTTGGCGCTTGAAATTTCCCCTTCAAAATATTTCTGTGTTTCATTTTCTGTGCATATGTGCCTCTGCAGTATAACTTACCACTAGATCTCAGTCAACAGCCTGAAATCCCTGAAATGTACTCTCAGTTCTTTTTAAACCTAAATTCCTAGTTAGTAATTCTGTATTTGCATTTAGTTCTATGTTTCCATTTACTAAAATTCAACTTTTTTTCATCTTGCTGAAGATCCATTATTCTACACATCTCTAGAGCCTGTTGGCAAATGCAAACATAACATTCTTTGTGAAGGGAACTACCAAAGGCAACGTGAATGGTCAAAGAATTCAGCCACTGTTTTACTAACCTGTATAAACAAGAGTCAACTCTATTCCATCATGAGTACTGCTAACTAAAAACGGGACACATGCCTTGCCAGCCCCTGGTGAGTCATATGACCTGCTGAGCCTCAGTTTGCTCAATCTGTAAACAGAGGCGTTAGTTAGCACCTGACTGACAGGACTGCTGCAAGAGCAACTGGAGAGAAGGGTCACCACGGTTCGGTTTTAGACTTGCCATCTCCTGAGTTCTTCACACATCACCTCCTATAATCCTCGTGCAAACCCCCTATGGGGTAATGAGGACCATCCCCACTGCAAAGGTGAGGAAACTGCTGTTTAGAAGCGCTCATCAGCTTCTCTCTAGTCTCTCAGCAAGTGGAGGCAGAGCGAGTGATGATCCTGGTCGGTCAGACCCCGAAGCCTGTCTTCATCTCTGAACTGCCCGCCTTCCTCTTAGAGACGACACAAGTTCAAGTCTGCGACCAGGGCCTGGACGGAACAAGCCCCACAAACAGCATCCACATTAGGGCTGCTATTAAGCAGCACATTGGTTTTTAATGCTGGTGAGGAATCCTCAGCCCAGAGAGTGGCCTGGCGTCATATCCCACCCATGTTCTCATGATCAGCAATAACTCAGTCTCCTGCCTCCCTTCCAGCCCCCAGGCCCCGGCCAACCCCAGCCTGAACCATGTCCCCTGTACCCCCTCGCTCCCTCCCATTGGCTCGGCTAGGCAGTCTCCCAAAGCCCACCCCAAATGGGTGTGTCCGAGGTTCGCCCTCTGCCCAGCTCTCCGCTGGGAGAAAGTACACAGCCCCGGAGGCAATCTGCACCCTTCACCCTGTGTCTCTGGCTGCAGGAGTGGAACTGGACCCCTTGTCAAGTGTGGCCCCGCTCACCCCACGCCACCTACTCCCTTCTCCCCTGAGAGCCCCTCCTTCAGGAAACTGTTCCAACCCCCCTGGGGCAACGAGGACCATCTCCGTGCAACGACTCAGACCCCGTCTCACAGTCTGCTTCGAGGGCACCAAACCAGAGATCCTCCGTAAATTTGCAAGATGAGAAACTTGGTCATTGGCTTGCAAAGCCCTGCCCCAGGTTCAGCAACACAGAACCACCTAGGAATTTGTGGAAAAATGCAAATTCTCAGGCTGCCGAAGACCAGGTGATCAGAAATTCTGGGCTGGGCTTTTGGCAACTCCTCAGCAGAGTCTCACAAAACCGGTTTGGGAGCTCACCTGGGCCCGCCCTGAAGGCAGGGCAGCAGTGGTACCCAGACTGGAAGATGCTTCAGCTCCAGGTGCAGCTCCTACTAGGTACTCCAGGAAGGGCACTCTGGAGAGGTCTGAGCAGCAGGAAAACACACACAGGCAGACAGACAGACAACACACAAACACACACATAAGGGAGACAGGCAATAGGGAGAGAGGGCCTCTGCATGTATTCAGAACTTATTTCTTCAGCAGAAACAGGAAAGGTAAGATTCACTTTGTAAAATTTTTGGTAAGAGCAAGGGCTTGAATTGGAAAAGGGCAGCCATTTGCAGAGTTAAACTTTATACAAAGTCAAGAGAAGTCTGGGTCTTCACATTTACAAGGCTGAAAATCCCTGTTGTCCGGTGGCAGCCTGACCGACAGTCCCGGGGAGACTGCAGTCACATCGCTGACTCCTGATCATTTTGAATATGAGGTCATTTTTCAAGAGGACAGAAACCATCAACCAAAGACTCTAGTGAAGAAGAGCACACGGCCCACCTGGGAAGGAAAACACGCCAGGACGAGGCAAAGAGAGCTGTGGTCCTGACTACATGGCAGAGGCCTCGCTGCCCCCGCGGACTCTTAAGACTGGCTCAGGGCTCAGCAGGCAAACCCCACAACCACCTCCCACTGACCCGGCAGCCCAGCCGTGGGGCCCTGGGTGTGCCCAAGGCAATCCGCCAGGGTGCGGGGACACGGCAAACAAAAGTGTTGTTAATAATATTTAATATATGAACCACAGTGGGGTCCCCTTTCCCAGACTCGGAAAGGTTACCCGGTTGAGATATGACAGGCCGGTTCCAGAGGGGGAGTGGGAGCTGTTCAGGGCCCTACACACCCAGGGCCGGGTTCAGCGTGCACCCAGCTTAACTAAGCCTCACAGAGAGGACGACCGGCTTTGAAAGGACACTTCCAAGGAAAACAAAGGTGAAGATAAAACTAATTATGCAGCACAAGCACAAACAAGAAAATGGCAGGACTAATGTTTTTCCTACGGTCAGAATGGGTCTTCACCAGCCAGAAAAGAACAGGGCTGATCCAGACAGATCTGACAGGACATGGCTTCCATGTGCGTATAAAACATATATGGATACTAAATACATATGTATGTGTATATGTCAATGTGTTAGTTGCTCAGTCGTGTCCAACTCTTTGTGACCCCATGGACTGTAGCTTGCCAGGCTCCTCTGTCCATGGGATCCTCCAGGCAAGAAGACTGGTATGGGTTGCCATTTCCTCCTCCAGGGGATCTTCCTGACCCAGGGACTGAACCCACATCTACTGCACTGGCTGGTGGATTCTTTACCACTGAGCCACGAAGGAACTTCACCAGCTCCAGGCCTGGGCAGTCACACTAGGTGGTGAGCTACATCCAAGACAGGAGCCTGACTGCCATGAGCCTGGCATGGAGAAGTGGTGAAGCCTTTCCCCCATGTGGCATTTACCAGGGGTGATGGGCTGGCTTCACAGATCAGAGCGGCCAGAGACTGCAGGCTCGCCAGGGTTGGCCTGCGGGCCTGATGAGGGAGGTGGGAACCTCGGCTGTGGGTTGGGGCACTTGGTACACCCACGTGGTCATCACCCAGATGAGGATCAGGACACATCCCCCCAAGGCATGGCACACGCTGCACACTGCAGAGCTTACAAGGGAGGAACCTGAGAAAAGGCAGGAGCACGAAGGACTCTGACCCGCCTCATCCTTCTCCCCCGAAGCAGCTCCTCAGATCCTCACGTCGGAGGTGGCCTCACTGAACCCGAGCGACGGAGGGATGTGAGAGGTCTGGACGGACAAGGTCTTGCTAGGTCACCCCAGTTCCCTGCGCTGAGCCACGGCCCTTCTGTCCTGTCGTGTTCCCACCACCCTCCTCCCCTCATCAAGCCAGCACTAGACACTCAGGATTAAGCACGGCTTCATGGCTCATTTCCTCACGATGGCTTGTCTCATGTAACACTTACATTAAACAAACGTGCGGGCTTTATGCTTGTTCATCTCCCTCTCTTGTTAGGAGACCCAGCTGAGAACGGAAGATGGGTACAGGAGATGCTTACTCCTCCTTGACCCACTAGCCTACTGGAACCGAGGGAGTCAGGCCGGCGCGAACCTAACCTGGACGGTTTTCTGGGTCTCCATCTGCCCCCATCAATGCCTAGTACCTTTCTGACTCAAAACGTTCAAAATTTCATGATATATGAAAAAGCAGGAGGTCATCAGTGTATTTCATACAACGAAATAAACCTAGTCTCCATAAATGAGGAGGACAGGATTCCCAACCTAACAGAAGCGACATTACAGCTCCACCTGGGCCTTGTGTGAATTGGTTCTGCAGATGAGGACAAGGGCTGAGGCCACACATCAGCCAAGAGGCTCTACGCCTTAATGCAGTCACAAAGAGTGTCCCAAAGCCCACGGGCTTGTCCCTGGTTACTCCTCAGGCCTGAGGAGGGGTGCTGGGAGGCTGATGGCGGCTCATGGGCTGGTGGGGCCTCCAGTGTCGGTGCCAGCATCCATGGTGGTGAGGGGAGAGGGGCCGGGGAAAACCAGGCAGGGCTGCTCAAGGCTTTGTACATAATTCATTGGCCAAAGCCATTGAAAAGAAGCATCTAACTTGAAGTGAAGGGGATGGGCAGTCCTGCACGTCCAGGCTCTGCGAGGCATCTCTGGCTCCGGCCTCGTTACCTGCAGAGGCAGGTGCCCACCCTGCAGGCAGATGTTTCCCCAAGCCCGTCCTAGTACAGCATCCTTGCTCTCAGGACCACAGCTGAACTTCCCTCCAGTTGCTCTCCACGCGGCTGTCAGCTAACACCTGAAGTTCATCATATTGTTGAAAATCCCTCTTGCAGAGCCAACACAGTCTCAGTTTTCATAATTACGTCAGCTAATACCAGCGCAGCCCACTCTCTCAACCCCTGGTTGATGTCCTGTAAAGATAAAGCAGCTGAAGCCTGCCCTCTCCAGCTTCCTACCATAGGTCACAGACAGAAGGCAGCTCGGCCGCTTACTCCAGCATTCTGGAAGCAAGGGCTTAGGACAATGGCATGGACACTTCTTGCAGGGAGGTTAAAACAGGTCAGAAAACAAGCCTCTCGCACTCAGACTGCTGAAGCGACACATCCTGAGTCGTATCTCAGTGTACGTGTGTGCGTGTTGCAAAAGCAGTCTGCAAGGAGATACCACACGGTATCTAGGAGATGGCATTACAGAAGGTTTTTATATGCCTCCTGCTGTATATTTTTTTTCCAAAATAAATATATTATTTACATAAATCTGTATATAAAAGATTACATAAAATGAGAAAAGCTACATTCATTTGTTCCCTTTAGCATATTTTCAAAGGATCCATTTCGGAACAGTGAATGCCTTTTGTATGCATTACCTCTTTCACTCTACCTTTTTAAAGCACTGAATCTGATGTAAAGAAAGCAAAAACTAATTATCACAGTAGCTACCTGATTTGTAAAAATGAACCTGTCTCAAAGAAGGCATGCAGAGTTAAGCTTTCTGTCAACGTTTCTTAATCATCTGACTCAACTGCCTAAAAATAAGGATAATTTTTTTGCCAAGAACATAACAAGTGTCAAAGTCAGCATGAGGGCAAGGCAACAGGGAAGACAGCAGTGGGCCCAGGCGTGACGGCGGGGCCGGAGGGGAGGCGGTGGTAAGGGCAGCCTGCTTCACCAGGGCCGGCTCTCCTCCTGGCCCTCTGCTGACAGCATTACGCGCACGTCCCTGGTGGACTCTGAGGGTTACTTCACTAGGGAGGACTCCGACTATCCAGTCTCCTCCATCCTGGGACAAGAGGGTGGAGGCCGAGGAAGACTTGCTGGAGGCCTCGGAGCTGCCGGAGGCAGGGCCGCGCTGTGAGATACAGGCATCTGAGCCCAGAGCCAGCAGTGTACCCCTTGCCCACATCACTCTGCCATCCAGTGTAGAGCAGGACTGTGCAGGCGTTACATCACTGAAGACAGACAACTTTCTAAGCTTTGAGGCAACAGGAGAAAGTCAAAGAACAGCCGATCCGACGTGAAACCCCCCACGTGTGCCTATCAGGTCCGAGTGGACGCCCCCGTTTCTCTGAGTCCAGGGACGCCCTGTCCGTCCTGTGTGCTTGTGCCAGGACCGCTTATCACCGAGACTCCCGGCCAGCTGGCGGGGGCAACCGGGACTCAGGCTGCCCGCCAGGCCTTCCCTGTGGCTGCTGGCTGACAGCTCCTGGGGGAGAGGGTCCACCTTTCACTGGGCGCTAGGAGCTGTTGAGGTCATGAAAACTGGGGGCTATCAGAACCACCCCCTGTGAAAGAATCTGACGAGCAAACACAATCAACATGTGGAAAAAGCACAGCTGAAGATGCCACTTGTGTGGAAGAAATATGCCCAAGCCAGACCAACAGGGCATTTCAGTCATGAGAGGCAATAAATTTTGTATTTTGGGAAAAGTTAAAATCAGATTTTATGCAACTGGCAACCAAAAAAAGATGTAACTAATGCTAACTGAAACTGCGAAATTAGTAAATTTAAAAGATCAAAACAAAGTAGGAAAAATGTGTCTATCACATACAATAAAAAATTAAGATAGAAAATGTTAAATAAATAACAGGAAATTCTCAGTTTCCCTAGTGGGTCCTGAAATACAACTGTAGACAGACAGACACGGTGGCCGTGTAGGAGGGTGGAGGGCTCATCCATTATCCAATTCCAAGAAGCCCCTTCCCTGTCTGCCTCTGCTGATCTCCAAGGCTCCCCCTCCTCGGAGTCAGGACTGGCCAAAGAACATCACTCAGCGGTAAAGAATCTGCTACAATTCAGGAGACACAGGAGTCACAACTTCGATCCCTGAGTCGGGAAGATCCCCTCAAGTAGGAAATGGCAACCCACTGCAGTATTCTTGCCTGAAAAATCCCATGGACAGAGGAGCCTGTCATGTCAGGCTCTTATATCTTGTGACTCTTATGTCGCCACAGAGTCAGACATAACTGAGCACTGGCCAATGAGATGTGAGCAAAAAGCAGCGGAAGCCACCATACCATGCTTTCTCTTACCCTAAACTCTACTACTGCGGAGTGAGCTGCAGCAGTCATCCTGTGACCATGAGGAAAAGGCCAAGAGAAGGGCAGAGAAACTGCCTCAGGCTTTCAGAACAACGGCTGCAGCCACTTGCCTCTGAACCTCCTGTTATGCGACTCACAATCCTATTTCTATGAGCTGCACTTAAGCGTACCGTGTCACTTCTTTCAGCAGATATCACTGAGGGCCCGCCACATTCCAGGCACTTCTCTGAGGCTCCAGGAACACACAGTGGGCAAAGCAGAAAAGGACTCATCTTGTGGTGCCTCCTTAGAGCGCACAGGAAAGCACACCTAAGCGCTACAGGTAACCTAAGTGTCTACTCGTAAGCGCCACTGACAAGCTTAACAACAAAAGGTCACTGTGAAACATAACATCCAGCGCTGGCGAAGGCATGATAAAACTGCAATCCTCACAGACAGCCTGGTACCCACTGGAAAGCAAGCAGACCACACTTACCAAAGCAAGAGAAGAATATTTTTTCACATACTCACCAAATTTGCTTTTTATGTTTAAATTTCCTGAGCAAACTATCACTAATGATTATTTGCCTTTCGTCACAACTCCTCTGTGACCCTGTCCTGTGGGCATAATGTACGTTAAACATGTAATTACTAAAAGGAAACAGAGAAGAAAAGCTTATTCTTAACAAAAGAATACCTTGCTGTATACAATGGCCATATCTGGTATTCAATTTTTCAAGATATATTTATATTCCACTTCATAATAAAGTATCTCCTTATGGTTTTCATTTTAAATTTTACAAAAGGAAATAAATACCAATGCTCATCTCCTACCTGCCCCCAGACATAAATACATACAAAAACACTATACTATTTAAAGAAAGAAATCCTTATGATATGAAAGTTGTGTCCACACTGTTATTTATTATTTCAAGGGTTTCCATTTTATTCCTATTTTAAAATATAGTACCCATACAAAATAAACGTGCTAGTTGTGTGAAATTCTTCACTCTTGAGTTTTTAGTTTCCGCAGAACTATTTCATTAACGGCATTTTTTTCTCTTCCCTATCATCTGACTTTTCAATTACTTAGTACACAAGCTGCCATCTTCTTAGATCTCCTATTTGCACCTTCCCTGCTACGATCTGACTTTTCCATCTGTTGAACACAGTAATGACTTCTCCTTATCTGGGGAACTGTCTCATAAACACCCTATAGATGGTCTCTAGAGACACATCCAGTTACAGAATGTAGTTGATAAAATGAAGTATAAAGATTGGTAGGTCTAACAGAAGGGGTCAACCTTCTGTTCAGATGAGGTTGAACACATTGTGTGATAAAGTTACCTTTAGGAAGAAGTCAACAGTACAATCACATTTGTAGACAGTTGCCGCTAGGAGAACAACAGTCCTTATTGCAGTAAGTGACAAGTGGAATCAGACTGTTACTTTTTTAAGCTGAAGGTACTAACAAATTAATAAGGAGAAAAAAACCAACATACACCAATACATGGCTGAATAATTAAATAAATAATAGGCCATCCATTCATCTGGATAACAATCTTTTTCTCTCTTTTTCCTTTTGTTTTTGAAAAAGTGTACTGACAAAGAAGTTGCCATAAGGAAGAAAAGAAGTTCACATACAGTTATGTAAAGAAAAAGGCAAGTTGCTGGTCAGGTGTACCATGATTTAACTGTTTAATGAAAAGGTATGGACATCATGCACACATTTAAAATTATCTATTAATTTATTTGGCAGCATCAGATCTTATTTGCAGCAAGCAGGATCTTCGATTTTTATTGCAAGATGCGGCATCTTTAGTTGTGGCAATGTGAACTCTTAGTTGCAGCATGCGGGATCTAGTTCCCTGACCAGAGGTTGAACCTGGGCCTCCTGCATTGGGAGCGCAGAATCTTAGCCACTGGACCACCAGGGAAGTCCCTTATGTACATGTTATGTGCCTTTTTGCCCACTCTTATATGCACAAAAAAGCGCATGAGAATACCAAACTGCTATTAATAGTTGCTTCCCCAGATACTGGAGAGGGTATTTTACTTCATGTATTTCTTTATTTCTCACTATATACATGAATGACTTATGTTTTAAACATATTTCAACACCATTAAAGCCAAACAAAACTACCTAGCCTAGTTGTTTATTCACATGCACATGAATTTCTGTTCAACAACCTGAACTGAGTTATACTCTCCCACAGACACTGTAACCTTAAACCAAAGGAGCCTTCCACCCTTGAGGCGGAGGGGTACACTGGGCTCTGGCCATCTTCTGGCCAGATCCACACTCATCAACAGAAATTCCGTCAAAAGCATTGTTTGCCAACTCCAAGGAGCGAGGCAAACCACAGTTATTACAGCCCTTATAGTATTTTGTAATTAATCATATTAATTAAAACCTAAGAAATAATTTGTACAATAAAATCTCCAAATCCACTTCTCTTGATCTCCAATCAAAACATTTATTCTTATGTAAATGATAGGAAAGTTCAGGGGGGGAAAATGCTGTCTCACTTTTATCTCAGGGAAAAGTTGTCTTTTATTGATTTTAGTTGTGGGGTTTAGTGATAAAATTAAATCCTTTGAAACTAAGATACTTTCAGCAAAACCTATCAGAGCTGGCAAAACCAGGAAACTTGTTTATTTTGGTTTCTTGCATCTCTGTGAAACACAGATCAGCAAACTGCATCATCTTGAGCTGGGACCTTCCTCTTCAAACCTAAGATACTAATCAGAATTACTGACCACCGGACAGGGTGACAACAGACCTACCAGCTCGCCGTGTAGCTCAGCTGGTAAAGAATCTGCCTGCAATTCAGGAGACCCTGGTTTGATTCCTGGGTTGGGAAGATCCACTGGAGAAGGGGTAGGCTACCCACTCCAGTATTCTTGGGCTTCCCTGGTGGCTCAGCTGGTAAAGAATCTGCCTGCAGTGCGGGAGACCTGGGTTTGATCCCTGGGTCCGGAAGATCCCCTGGAGAAGGGAAAGGCTACCAGCTCCAGTATTCTGGCCTGGAGAATTCCATGGACTGTATAGGCTCCATGGGGTCGCAAAGGTCACAACTGAGCAACTTTCACTTTCATTCCTCAGTAAATACTGCAATCACCATGGCAACTGCCAGAGGTGGGAAGTGTCACTCTTGCTGTGACCACCTCAGGAAAACTGTGATCCAGTCTAGTCTAGTCTGTGCTTTGCAGTTCTTAGTAAGATTTCAATTGTGATACTAACTGACCATAATTTACAGAGTTAATTTACTTTTGACCATAATTTACAGAGTTTACTTTGATAACTTCAGGAAGCTATTTTTTAACTTAAAAATTATTTTCTGAGTGGTTTTTTTTTTTTTCCCAAAAATAATAACATAATTATTCCTGTGCAGAAAAACTATACCCTTGATGAGGGCTTTGTTTGATTCATCAGAAAAGAAGGGTATTATTTTTCTCTAACAACCTTATATGATGAGACCAGTTTTATTACCAATCTTCTATTTAAACAAAATTTCAAGGCTATTTATTTGCTAGTTAAGCACAGAAATTACTAAGGTCTATACTGTATGAATTGGATGGAATTGGGCAATCTGCTATAATAGAGAACAGAAAAGAAGTCATTATTTATATTTACTCTGGCTAAACTATTTGAGATACCTGAATCTCTTAAAGCAGCAATTTTCTCCAAGCAACTACGTTATATGCATTAAAGGAAGACAGCAGAACTGATCATGGAATTTACTTTTGGAGGGAATGAGTCTGAGTTGCTCACATGCACATTCATCAATATGATTTAAATATGAAAACTGTGTTGAGTTTGTAAAGATTCAATAAAGGCAGGTCACTTTTTAAAAAGATTTCAGTTGAATTAGGTGAGGGTGACAGACAGTCAACAAAGAGACATGTGCACCCCAATGTTCATCACTGTTTATAATAGCCAGGACATGGAAGCAACCTAGATGCCCATCAGCAGACGAATGGATAAGGAAGCTGTGGTACATATACACCATGGAATATTACTCAGCCATTAAAAAGAATTCATTTGAATCAGTTCTAATGAGATGGATGAAACTGGAGCCCATTATACAGAGTGAAGTAAGCCAGAAAGATAAAGAACATTACAGTATACTAACGCATATATATGGAATTTAGAAAGATGGTAACAATAACCCTATATGCAAAACAGAAAAAGAGACACAGAAATACAGAACAGACTTTTGGACTCTGTGGGAGAAGGCGAGGGTGGGATGTTTCAAGAGAACAGCATCAAAACATGTATATTATCTAGGGTGAAACAGACCACTAGCCCAGGTTGGATGCATGAGACAAGTGCTCGGGCCTGGTGCACTGGGAAGACCCAGAGGGATCGGGTGGAGAGGGAGGTGGGAGGGGGGATCTGGATGGGTAATACATGTAAATCCATGGCTGATTCATGTCAATGTATGACAAAAACCACTACAATATTGTAAAGTAATTAGCCTCCAACTAATAAAAATAAATGGAAAAAAAATAAAATGACATTTAGAATAAATAAATAAAGACAATCATATACACAGCATGCCCACCGTGAGCCTTTCCTTCCAAGTGCCTTTCGGGTTCTGCTCACAATAAAGGGTTGTAACCATTACACTGTACAGGAAAACTTTAAATAGGTAAATTGTACTGCGTGTAAATTATATCTCAGTAAAAATTGTTTTAAAAAAAGAAGCTGGGGGGTGTGTGTGGGTGTATGTGTGTGTGTCTCAGGGTAAATGGGGAGCGAGTGGTAAGAAAGAGAGCCTGACATCCCAAGAGAATCTTTCTTGAGTAGAACACTTATAGTGTGGTATTTCATGGCAACCAGCACATACCTTGGACAATGGAAAAAACATGGAGTGAACATATGGAAAAACTACTGGTTAATTTGCTGCTCAGTTATCATGCTTTAAGTCAAATATGTTTAAGAAAGGCAATGCCAAAGAATGCTCAAACTACTGCACAATTACACTCATCTCACACACAAGCAAAGTAATGCTCAAAATTCTCCAAGCCAGGTTTTAACAGTACTTGAACTGAGAACTTCCAAACGTTCAAGTTGGATTTAGAAAAGGCAGAAGAACCAGAGATCAAATTGCCAACATCCCCTGGATCATTGAAAAAGCAAGAGAATTCCAGAAAAACATCTAGTTCTGCTTTATTGACTATACCAAAGCCTTTGACTGTGTGGATCACAGCAAACCGGAAAATTCTTCAAGAGATGGGAATACTAGACCACCTGACCTGCCTCCTGAGAAATCTGTATGCAGGTCAAAAAGCAACAGTTAGAACCAAACATGGAACAACAAACCGGTTCCAAATTGGGAAAGGAGTACATCAAGGCTGTATATTGTCACCCTGCTTATTTAACTTATATGCAGAGTACCTCATGAGAAATGCCAGGTGGGATGAAGCACAAACTGGAATCAAGATTTCCAGGAGAAATATCAATAACCTCAGATATGCAGATGACACCACCCAATGGCAGAAAGCGAAGAGGATCTAAAGAGCCTCTTGATGAGAGTGAAAGAGGAGACTGAAAAAGCTGGCTAAAAACTCAACATTCAAAAAACTAAGATCATGGCATCCAGTCCCATCACTTCATGCAAACAGACGGGGAAACAATGGAAACAGAGAGAGAATTTATTTTTTGGAGCTCCAAAATCAATACAGATGTTGACCACAGCCATGAAATTAAAAGATGCTTGCTCCTTGGAAGAAAAGCTATGACAAACCTAGACAGTGTATTAAAAAGCAGAAACATTACTTTGCCAACAAAGGTCCACCTAGTCAAAGCTATGGTTTTTCCACTAGTCAAGTATGGATGTCAGAGTTGGACCATAAAGAAAGCTGAGTGCCGAAGAATTGATGCTTTTGAACTATGGTGTTGGAAAAGACTCTTGAGAGTTCCTTGGACTGCAAGGAGATCCAGCCAGTCAATCCTGAAGGAAATCAGTCCTGAATATTCATTGGAAGGACTGATGCTAAAGCTGAAGCTCCAATACTTGGCCACCTGATGCGAAGAACTGACTCACTGGAAAAGACCCTGATACTGGGAAAGAATGAAGGCAGGAGAAGGGGACGACAGAGGATGAGATGGTTGGATGGCATCTCTGACTCGATGGACATGAGTTTGAGTGAGCTCCGGGAGTTGGTGATGGACAGGGAAGCCTGGCACGCTGCAGCCCATAGGATTGCAAAGAGTCAGACACAGCTGAGCGACTGAACTGAATTGAAAATGTTTAAAGTAAAAGACATCATTTTTTAATTGACTCCTTAGTTTTTCCAACTTCTCTCTCTCTCCTTTGGATTAACCAACCACCTGCCAGTCTCAATCCCTCCAAACGAGGACATCAACCACTGCATGCCATCCTGGAGAACATCTTTAAACTTTAAGATACACATGAGAAGGAAAAAAAAAAGATGTATATGTGACTGGCAGACAGACATATAATACATAAGGCAGAGAGCAATTCTGATGTTTCAGGTGACAGATGATCTTCAAATTTTGATTTGCGCTCTGGTGCAATACAATGAACCTACATTAAGAGCTTTAACTTAGAGAACTACACAAACAGCTCCACGTTTATTACAGGGCAGCACCACCCCCTCTCTGCCGTAGCCCAGACGTGCTCGACCCGCTCTCCAACTGCACTGCACGTGGTTTCATCCTGACGTTATCCTCGGCTTTTACATTTTCCTGTTTTGACGACTTTCTCCAAATTTTTCCTAACCTGTTCATTTCTATAATCACTTTGAGATGGGAGAAATAGAGGATAAATTCATTCTTTCTCAATTTTCCAAGCTTTAAAAACAGCCACCACTGTGTGCTAGTTACAATTCTAAGCACGTTCCAGGCTTTAACTCATTTAGTCCCCTTAACAGCCCTGTGAGACAGGAATGGTTATGGTCCCCATTCTGAAAATAAAGGTGTGGGAAACAGGGAGAGGTTTAGGAATTTGCCCAAGATCATTCAGCTAACGGATGGTTAAATCGGATTTCTAATCCACAGCACCTGTCTTCTGTCTGTGCACTAAGACACTGCCTTCTGAACAAGGAACGCCCTATCTGAACTTCGGGGTTTCCGGTGTGGCTCAGTCGGTAAAGCATCTGCCTGCAATGCGGGAGACCTGGGCTCAATTCCTGGGTCGGGAAGATCCCCTCGAGAAGGAAATGGCACCCCACTCCAGTCTTCTTGCCTGGAGAATCCCATGGACAGAGGAGCCTGGTGGGCTACAGTTCATGGGATCACAAGAGTTGGACACAACTTAGCACTATCTTTCTTTCTTTCTATCTGAACTTTGCAGCTCCACTAAACTAGTGAAGGGATTAAGTGTTTCTTCTTATCCATGAAACAAGTTACATCTGTAATACATTTCTTTTTAAAAAATAAATTTATATCCATTAAATCAGTGAAAAGATAGTTTACTCCACTGTCTTTATCAGCACCTGTGAACACCTTGTACAACCGTCACTCTCTCTCCCTCTCAGGCTGCTGGCATACAAAGCTATCAGTAAATTTCACTTTGTCACCATGAGAGACTGGACATCCTCAATGTTTTGCTTTGTTAATTTTTGAGAATTTCTGTTTCATTAAAGTCTGAGCACTGAAATTCCAAATTTATTATTCTAATTAGGAAACCAACCTTACCAAATTTGTAGTAAAACTTAAAATTAATAGGGGTAGTGCTCTGACAACTGTGGCTAGGATTACATAAAATAATGTTTGGGGTGACTATTTCAGCTAGTCAACTACAACCTTTATAATCAAGATATTATACAAGTATCTGTGAGCTTTCCCTTAATCCACATAAACTGAGCTATATGGTACCATATTTGTTGACAAGACTATTGTGGAGCAGAAGGGGAAAAAATTAACATTGAATGAGGAACTTTATACACCAAGCAAATGATACATACAATGCATAAATTACAACGTATGCTGCTGGTGCTGCTGCTTAGTCACTTCAGTTACGTCTGACTCTCTGTGACCCCATGGACTGTAGCCCTCCAGGCTCCCCTGTCCACGGGATTCTCCAGGGAAGAATACTGGAGTGGGTTGCCAGGCCCTCCTCCAGAAAAGATTCTGGAGGATCTTTCCTGGAGGATCCTGGAGAAAAGATCCAGAAAGATCCTCCAGATCTTTCCAATCCAGGGATTGAGCCTGCGTCTCTTATGTCTCCTGCACTGGCAGGCGGGTTCTTTACCACTAGTGCTACCTGGGAAACGTGAGGGCAATGACTTTCCAGATGAAAGCAACTGTTTGTTTACTGTAAGAGTTAACAGTCAACCAACTTTTAACCCAGTTAAAAGCCTAACTTTGGGGCTAGACACTGAGAGGGAGAATCTGGAATTAATTTCAGAATTGTTAAAGCTATCGCTGGAAAATATTCCAAGCAGATCATTTAGTTTTGCAGACTCTTCATGTTACATGCTCTCCAAACATGTATAAGGTGAGCCCTTGACTATGTTCCAAAGCAACAAGGTCTGGAACATCGTGCTCCCAGAGTTCTTCAGCCACAGCCAACAAGGGCACGTTCAGGTCCAACACCAGATGGCCACGGAGTCAACTTCTCATCCTAGTCGGGGTGACCATGCCACCTCACCCACCTCACACAACCAGCTTAATGACCTGTTAACACTAAAATGCATAGCCTGACAAGGGATCAACCACTGCCAACTAAGAAAAAGATACAAAAGTGTGAAACAAGCATGTAGTTCTGATACTAAAAGTCACATTTTCACAATTAAATTACTTCGTCATTATGTGTATTACATTCAGGGAATTAAGAATTTGCATCATATGCTAGAAAAATAATTGTGTTCAGAATATCTGAGGTAAGTTATTTTAAAGAAATAGTACTACTGCCATTTAGAACGTAAGGAAAGAGCTCATGAACTTTACCAAAGTCTCCCCACATCCTACCAACCAAACTCAGCAGTCAATGCTAGACCCACCTCCCTGCCACCTGACTTCACCGCTGAGACTGACATCCAAGGCACCTCAAGATGAAGGTCAAAGCAGAAGTCTTGGATTCTTGCCCCAAATGTGGTACTTGATCTTTACCATCCCAGTAAATGTAACTATATCCTTCAGATCTGCCAGAAAGCTTTGAGTCTTCTCTTTTATCTCACCTCAAATGTGATTCACTGGTAGATCCTGTCACCTCTACCAGAATCCACTCTCATCATCACCACATGTGCCACCAGCTTGGTCTCCCTCCTAGAAAACTCTGGCAGCCCTCACTGTCTCCCTGATCCACTCTGGTCCTCCTAAGGCCAGCCAACCTCCCAGACAGCATTCAGATTTCTGCTCCTCCCTCTCAGAGCAAAATCATTCTCATGGTTCCTCGTATCACCCTGGGACAATGATTTCAAAAGCTCTCTCTTGAGCCCTGACTTCTCCAGGTCCAAATTTCCAGTTAAGGGCTTTCCTGGTGGTCCAATGGTTAAGACTCCACGCTTCCCCTATAGGAGGGCATGAGGCAGAGCCGATGTCCGCACCCGCTGAATCTGGGCTTGCTCTGTGACTCTGGCCAACAGAAAACTGCAAAAGAGAGGATGTGCCAGCCCCAGGCTCAGACCTCCAGAGACCCTGCATACCCTGCTTTCTCTCTGTTGGAATCCTGCCCAGCTGCCATGAAAGTCCAGGCTAGCCTGGATGCCTGCTGGATGAAGAAGGACGTGTGGCCTGGTTGCCCCAATCGTTCCAATGGACAGCCTGCCAATCCTCAGAACAGAGCTGCCTAGCTGACTGGAGGCTGACCGCAGATACATGACTAGTATGACGAGTCCAGTCCAGCCCAGGAGAACCACCTTCCTCACCCCAGCCAACTGCTCACCCACAGAATCTTGACCTAAACAAATAGCTGTTGTTTTCCATACTGAGTTTTGAAATGGTTTGTTATGCCACAATAAATAGCCATTACAGAACCTAATTTGATGCATTAGAAGAGAACATAGTGAAATGTCCTAGTTCCCAGGAGGCCCTTGATAGATGTGTGTCCCATTCACAAATGTGATTCCATGCAAGTCAGCCTCCTTTTCCATTTGGCTCGTCAAAGGCACAGGTCCCGTCGTGTTCACCTCTGTGTTCTCGGCACCCAGCACAGCATCTGGCACAAGTGCAAAGGCTCAGAACAGAGGCTAGATGAACACCACATGAAGATCTGAGAACTCTGCACTGCCAGGGCAAACTCCTTTCACATTTAAAACAAGAGAAAACCTTACAGTTAAACATAGGCAAGTTATTTAACCTTTCTAAGCATTTTTTCCTTATCTACTTAAAAAGAAAAAGGAGATCAGAGTACCTTTCTCATATAATATTTCTGAGTTTAAATTCAAGAAGTCATATTATATCCTTAGCACAATACCTGGTCCATTAAAAGTCATATACATATATGTGTATCAGTATTCAGTTCAGTTCAGTCGCTCAGTCATGTCTAACTCTTTGCCACCCCATGAGTCACAGCACACCAGGCCTCTCTGTCCATCACCAACTCCCTGAGTTCACTCAGACTCATGTCCATCGAGTCGGTGATGCCATCCAGCCATCTCATCCTCTGTCGTCCCCTTCTCTTCCTGCCCCCACCCCTCCCAGCATCAGGGTCTTTTCCAATGAGTCAACTCTTCACAAGAGGTGGCCAAAGTACTGGAGTTTCAGCTTCAGCAATAGTCCTTCCAATGAACACCCAGGACTGATCTCCTTTAGGATGGACTGGTTGGATCTCCTTGCAGTCCAAGGGACTCTCAAGAGTCTTCTCCAACACCCCAGTTCAAAAGCATCAATTTTTTGGCGTTCAGCTTTCTTCACAGGAAACTAGCCAATCTGATCACAGGACCACAGTCGTGTCTAACTCAATGAAACTAAGCCATGCCGTGTGGGGCCACCCAAGACAGACGGGTCATGGTGGAGAGGGCTGAGAGAATGTGGTACACTGGAGAAGGGAACGGCAAACCACTTCAGTATTCCTGCCTTGAGAACCCCATGAACAGTATGAACAGTATCAGTATTACCCACTTGCTTTTCTCTTTTCAAGTGAACTGTAAGTTAACTTAGCACTAGTGATGTTATTTTGTGCTTTTTTAATCTCCCATGGTGCCTAAGACACTGCTGGGCCTGTAGTAGTCACTGATAAATACTTCATCAGCAGCTGGATTTCAAACTCTGTACAAGAAGCTAAAATGGCTTACCACTGCCTATTAAAATGTCAACTACTCTCATGCAGGTATAATTAAAAAAAACCTTACTACCTCTCCAATCCCATATTATATAATATCACATACTATCTCATTAGAAGGGCATTTAGGTAGAAGCAATAGAAACTTCAGAAACAGTGTCTCAGACATACAGGAGTTTTTCTCTTCCATTTAACAGAAGCTGAAGGTGCTGTTACGGGTCCATGACTGTCTGAAGTTCCTACAATGAACTGAATGTGTTTCTCCAAAAAGTTTATGTAGGAATCCTAACCCCAAAAGAGATGGTATTAGAAGGTGGGGACTTTCGAAGGTGATTAGTCCATGAGAGTAGAACATCATGAATGGGATTCATGCCCTTATAAAAATGACCCCAAAAACTCACCCCAAAGAACCTTACCCACTTTCCAAAATGTGAGGTTACAATGAGAAGTTGGCAGTCTAAACCTGGAAGAGAACGGTGACCAGAACCCAACCATGCTGACACAGGGATATCACACCTCCAGCCTTCAGAACTGTGACAAGTTTCTGTTGTTTATAAGCCACACACTCTAGGGCACTTTGTTATAGCAGCCCAGACTGACAGTACCAGAACCAACCCCTCTGACTGCCTTGGCTCTTCCCTCATGGCCACAAGACGGCTGCCACAGCCCCTGGCATAACAGCCATGCCCAGCAGGGTAAGCTTAATGCAGTGACAGCCATATCTGCTCCTGATATATGGAAACAAAGTATTGATACATGGAAAAAAAAGGATTTCCCAGGGCTGTCAGCCAACTCCTCTTTAGGTCTCACTGACATCCCACAAGACAACCCGAGTCAGTAAACAGTTCCAGTCATTGTAAGAGGCTGTATTCCCCCAAAGATGGCCACAGTAACATACTGCGTTCCACATGTTCTTCTTACACAGACACTGAAACTCCACCTTTGAGATGTAGGATCCAAGTTCCTTCCTCTTAAGTCAGGGCGGGGGGGGGGGGGGGGGCGCACTCTGTGACAGCAGAGGTGATGCTATATGACTGTCAAGGCTAAGTTAGAGGCAGTGACCCAGCCTCCACTGAGACTTCCCTTTCTCCTGGACGGGTGCCTTTCCACATGAGCAGTTTGGCTGAAGAGACCACGAACAGACTGGAGGTAGGGCGGCTGTAGAGGGCTTTCCCGATGACCGCAGCCCAAGCCCCTCACCCCTGGACTGTGGCCTCATATTAGACCCTGAGTCAAAACTGCCTGAAGGGGCTGCCTCTGAGTACTGGATTCGCAGAAACTGTGAGAGATCATCCATGATTACTACTGCTTTAAGCCACTGAGTTTTGGGGTGATTTGTTACACAGCAGTGAAGACAACTGAAACAGCTGGCGGCAGGGAGGTGAGAAGGGCTTGGGAAGGGAGCTGTCCTTTCAGCTCTGGTCCTCACGTCCCAGGATCCCACAGCTGATTCTGGCCTCTGTGCTTCATTCCTGCCTCACCTCGAACTGCAGCCCCAGGCAACACACGCAGACACGGCCTCACATCCTCAGGACAGGCCCCGCCGCCCACATCCACCAGGCTACAATGACCTCTCTCTTCTCTGTCCCTAACAGACATTTTAAATTTTACTTACATTCCGTCACATTCTTTGCCCCATTACTCTGGATTCTTAGATATAGCATGGGTTTTTGTTCATGAAGATCGTGACACAACTGCACAATGTATACTAGTTTACTCCTTACCAGGTAAACTGAGCATCCTGGGTTTTATGTTACAGTGTCTCTTCATCGCTGGTGATGGGCTGTGTCCTTTTCTTCTCCCACCCTCCCCTCTCCAGGCCCCTCATCTTCTTTCAGTTGTCCCATTATCTTGGAGCTGTGGGCCTGGCCCTCACCAAACCACTTTGTCATGAAGGGGATGACCACACGTTACATTCCAATGTGTATGGGTATTCACATTACTCATTTTACCGTCCAAACACTGACACATGGCAGGTAGTCAACAAATGTCTGGTGAGTGGAGGAAAAAGGAACACACACCGAATTGCCAACAACTAACAAAAAGGAAGATCTTCAACAACAACAACAAATCCCTCTCATTTTATTGCTTAAATTATGACTGAGAATCTGACTTCTTTAACACTTAGTTTAGGTGACAACTTTAAGGACAGAAATAACACCCTGATAACTCTATAAACACATCAGCAAGTAACTTTAATAAGCATCTTTGTGAAAATGTTACATTTCAGATCTATTTTAAAACAAAAATACTGAGTCCTAGGAGGTAACACTCCTGAATAAATTCACTGCTTTAGAGCTGAGACCTGAAACTCTTGTATAATGACCGCTGGGACAGTAAGATGTTTCCTATGTTCTTATTAGTATTGTTGGAAAGGGCAGTGCTCCTGTCAACAATTTTGACCACATCTGAGAAAGTGAGAGTGAAACCACAAGTATGTGGAGGTACATGGAGAACTGAAGGGATAAACCCTGCTGCCTAAAGCAGCGGCAGGCTGAAAGGCGGCTCCTGACCTCCTCCTCGGTCTGCATGTCAGCGTTCCTCTCCTATCTGGCAGAGCTCCCACGACTGAACCCAAAATTGGAGAGCAGATCCTAGGAGACTAACAAGGTAGTATCTTCTCTGAATTTCATAATTCTCCCCCCATTTCTTTCCATTTTTGGAAAATCGATGTAAACCACAAAATACCACTCATATTTGCAATGCATCCACACTACCAATTCACTCCTGGGAAATGTCTGCTATTTGCTTCTAATCAGAGTTTGCATCTAAGCAGGCCTCTGCATTGTTGTTATTAATAGTATCCTAATGACACTATGAAAACAAGTCCACAAAGAGTCTGGGTGATCAAGAGTCCCACAGAGCAGGATGTGTCACCCCAGAGGTTCACAGTTTCCTAGTTTGAAGTATCTTGCAAAATAAAGGAGAATAAGCTTTTCTCATGCTCTTCTCTGAACAATTGCACAGGCTGTTTTCCATGAGCAAGACCTTTCGGTCTCACCGCCCATATGGAACCGACTCAGTCTTAGAGAACCACTATGGTTCTCAATCCCTATCTCCAAGGATTGGATGTCCTTTCCTTGAAAAGTACACATATCATTAAGACAGTATTACTATGGGGAGATGAACTCCGTAATAGTAAGCAGAACCTAACACACCGTTTTTCAAGAATTTCTCATACTGTCCAGCCTGGTGTGGCATGTAAGTCTGGCTCAAGTGCAAAGCCATGAGGGGGATGATCAACAGTTTCCTCAAAGAGCTCACTTCGGCTTTCTCAACTCGTTGCTCAGCAAAGGGACTGTTCCTGGGACTTCTTCCCTGGTGGTCCACTGGTTAAGAATATGCCATGCAATGCAGGGCACGCAGGTTCAGTGTCTGGTTGCGGAACTAAGATCCCACATGCCACGGAGCAACTAAGCCCACACGCCATGACTACAGAGTCCAAGCACCACGATGAAAAGATCCCACGTGACGCAACGAAGACCCGACACAGCCAAACAAACAAAAAAACTTTTTTTTTTTTTTAATAAAAAGAGGGACCGTCCACTGGGGAGGCAGGACGGGAAGTGGTGACAGCAGCACGAGCACCGGCTGCACTTGGGCTAACGGGGGCCCGGGGCAGACGCCCTCACCGTCCTGCGCTCGGCTCCTTGGAGGCCTTTGAGAGAGCTCGGAGGGGAGCGCGTGCACAACACTCAGCACAGCGCCCGGCTCACAGCGAGGACTGTGCGAGTGTCAACCATTCCTGCTGCTGTGATCCTGTCACCACTGTGAACAAGCTCTACACTGGCCATCAAAGAACTCTGTCTGGGAGAACCGGACTCACTCTACTCATGACCTGTTTTAACCTTCGGGTTCTTTCTCTCTGAGTAGTGTGGCAAGCTGACCAGCTCCTGTTCACGATTAGCAGTGCCTGCTGATGTTGAGTGCTAGCAAGTTCTCCATCATCGCTGCATGAAAATAATCTAAATAATCAACCAGCTGGATTTTCTGGTTCTTGATATTTACACCTAGTGTTTTCTAGCTGATTTGCTATACTGTGTGCTACTTTTTCAGAATGTGAAAGCAGTGAAGTGGCAAAAACAAAACCATATATTGTGTATATTAAACTTGCTGGCAACAAAAACGACAGCACTTCAGAAATGTGATGTCTGGGATGAGATGATCACATAAAAGCCCTACGGGGGAGGGTAGGTCAAGATTATTGCAAATAGGGGCCATGAGCTCCATATGCATTAGAAACACTTTTATTTAAAAAATCAGGTTAGCTGGAGTGTATAAAATGCTTGTCATTTCAGGGTTCATTTCTATTATTCAGAACAACGATTCTCAGTCATTACTGAAGCACTCCAGGGCCTTTCCAATTATCTCACTCTACTCAAATTCTCAAAATAGGAACTGATTTTTAATTCAATTTAATCTTTTAAAAATATGCAACACTGCACTTTTAGGATGGTGTTGAGATGTCAGAAAACCAACAATGGTATTTCTGCTATTATATAATCTAATGGGTTCTGTGGTTCAATGTTAACAACCTAAAAAAACACATTTCCATTCCTATAGTTGCTTGTTCTGATTTTTCTGCCTTAGAGGACCTGGTAGTCAAAATCCTCATGCAGTCATGAAGTGCTGTCTTCTGAAGCTCTGATCAGTCCTGGACTGTTTCCATTACTGTTGAGTTCCTGGTTTTTTTGCTTGTTTAAGTCACCCAACATAGCTTTCATTTCTTTCTTTTTCTTCTTTAAGAAGCAGATAGAATGAATTTTTTTTTTAATTAGAAAACAATAAGGAATTCAATTCTGAAACCCAAGCAGAGCTAGTGTTTCCCAGCTGTGATACACCAAAGAGACTTGTGTTTTATCTTAGCAAAGTATTCAGCCTTGAGCAGAAGTGGAGCGTATCTGTGCCAGGATTGGGAACTAAATGCACTCTCACAGTCTCTCCCGTGGCCGCCACTCCACCTCGGAGCACGTTACTAGTAGAGTGTAACTGGATGTTCCACAAGTGGCCCACATGCCAGGCACCACACTTTACGGACACGTGTCTTGAGAAACACAAGTTTGATCCCTGTATCGGGATGATCCCCTGGAGAATCAACTCACTCCAGTATTGCTGCCTGAAGAATCCTATGGACAGAGGAGCCTGGCCAGCTTCAGTCCACAGAGCTGCAGAGAGTTGGACATGAAGTGACTCAGCACACACTCACGTCACTTAATCAACCAGTGATCCTGAAATGTAAATGCTCTTCCCCTATACCAGCTGGGATTTTGTTTACTCACATACAGGACAAGAAACCAACGAAAGCTGGAAAGCGACTTTACTGGCCTCAGGATGTGGGGATCCTGGTCATCAGCCGGGGCAGGACGAGCTGCCACGGTGGCTCCAGGCTTCACGCATCCGTCCTTGTTGGCTTTGCCTCTGGTTCCTAGGGTTAGAATGTGGATGACTGCTATTCGAAAGCTCACACCTTGTTTTCAGTCAAGACCAGTGGGAAAGAACAAGAATTTCATCCTTGGGTGCACTAACAAAAGTCTCTATGCCTCTCCCTGATTGTGTCAAGGTCATGATCCTATTCCCGAGCCAGTCGCTGTAGACAGGGAACCATAAAGCCAAGCGCCAGCTCACGAGACCACCCTCACCGCACTGGAACCCTAGAAGGAGCCCCCATAGGGCTGTCGTGTGGGGAGGATGGACACTGGATATTAAAACTAACAGACAGCTACAATATCTCCCATTTTCTAGAAGAGAAAACTGAGCTAGATGATAATTCCCTAAGGTCAGAGCTATTATCTGACTCCACTGAGCCTTGTTACCAAGCACAATTTAGGCAACCATGCTTACCAATTCTTACATAGTAACTTCTGAAGACAGTCTGTGCGTATAGAAGTGTGTGTGTGTGTGTGTGTGTGTGTGTGTGTGTGTGTGTGTGTGTGTGTGTGTGTGTGTGTGTGTGCGCGTGTGCGCGCGCGCGCGCGCGCGCGCACGCACTTGCATGCATACTCGGTCATGTCAGACTCTTTTGTGATCCCAGGGACTGTAGCCTGCCAGGCTCCTCTGTCCATGGGATTCTCCAGGCAAGAGTACTGGAGTGGGTCGCCATGCCCTCCTCCAGGGGATCTTCCTGACCCAGGGATTGATCCCGCATCTCTTGCATCTCCTACACTGGCAGGTGGATTCTTCACTACTATACCACCTGGGAAGCACATACAGAAGCATACATAAATGATTTTTCCAAAACCAAAGTATAGCACCATCTGTTCTGTACTTGGCTTTTAGAACTGTGCTCACACAGCTCCCAACTCTGGAAGTCTCAAGTGAAAAGTCTCAAGTGAAGATATCCCAGCACAAGACGCAACAGAGTTATGTCCCCAGATGAACTCGGGCCTCTCCTGCCCTGGCCTCCCATGGCAGAGGTTGATTCAGAGCCTCCAAATACTTGTTTCCTCCCTTGTAAAGTGACATTCATCACAAGCCATTATAACAAAATAAAAGCTGCACAAAATAAGGGCTATCTTGAGGTTAAAATCATGGCCTTTCAATGAAACTCTATTTATAGTCTTAAAATTGATTCTAATAAGATACAAAGGGAGACACTTCTTACAATCTGGCACCATATTTCCTTCAATGGCTCTTTGATACTATAAAATTAAATTCTAAAAAGTACCTTCAAAACAGATAAAAACTATATCATGCCACATTTTTCTCCAAGATTATGGTTACACAGAGACGAAGAGTCACATCATAAAGATTCTCTATACCACTCTGAGTGAATAAAATACTCTGCTAAGTATTGTATAAATAATGCAGAGAAAACCATCTTTAAATTTTAACTCTCTGCTTGTCCCACAAGGGGCAACTATGTAATTTTTATATACTTAAAAAAAAGAGACAGTGTGTGTACATATATTTTCATGAAAATAATACTGATATACACGCTGAATATCTGAAGTTGTTTTTATGACAGTGATGTGAGAATCTACTCCTCTAGGGTGATCAAGGTGAAAACTGAAAGAAATTAACTGTGTTCAGAAAAGTGAAAGAAATTAACTGGCCAACCCAGGGACTGAAGCAATACTCTGCTCTCTCTAACAGCACTTTAACCAATGGGGCTAATTATCATCCCAATTCACAAATGTCATCATAAACTATTAGGGATGGGTTCCTGATATGATTTAAAACTTAAGACAATAGGCATATCAGATGCTGTTCAGAAGGGCTGAGATCATTACACTAAATCAAGCAGTTAAATGAGGAGTACAACTCAATTTTGTTCTAAATCACTTTAACATTAATGATCACAAGGTCTCACAGAAAAAATTCTAATCATTTTATAGTCTTTTTTTTTCTTCTTTTTTAACAGACAAACTAATTAAGAGGCAACAGAATTTCCATCAAAGAAAATTCATGGATAGCTCAAGCTTCCTCTTGAGAGCCACTGTGTCACTTCTGCTACCAGTTTTGCGGCCGCGATGTTCAGGTCGCACCTTGTTTGCCAGGGAGGTGGGGGCCACGGCAGAAAGCGGCCTGGGCATCTGGTCACAGCAGCACTACCCACTTCTTCTGGGCCCACTCAGGAGCCCATCTCTCCCCTCTGTTCTACCTACGTCCTTCTGAATTAATGTCAGAACCTCAGCCCACTCTTCTCCCTGGCTTTACTCCTTCATCTGGTTCCCTGAAACCTGCAGTCACCTGTAATTCTTCTACTTAAAAGGTTAGCAGTAAGAGATCAGAGAACCATTGGGCTGGGATCACATCTACATTTCCTGAGAACTTCCACCTGTCAACTTTAAAATGCTTTTTGAAAAGTTTAAAACTCCTAGATCTAATTTTTCAATTTAACAGATACAATTTTAAATTTAGCAGATGTAACAGTCCACAGGGCCACAAAGAGTCAGACACAACTGAGCAACTAACATACACACACAATTTTAAATAAACAGATATAATATAAATTTAATCATAAATCATAAAGACTTATTAAAGTGGAAGGGGGTTTTGGTTTGTATCTGGCCTTTTAGTAGGTCTGTTTTTTTAAATAGATGCTACACCTCCAGTTTTAAACAGATACCATATGGTTGCTCCCTAACTAAGTTATTTATTTTTCAAAAAATGTTAACCATAATTTTGGCAGTTCTTCATTAAACATTATTCATAAAACATAAACAAACAGCTTTACCAGTCGTCCATTAAGAGACTTCAGAAGCTTCTTTCCACCTCCTTCTAACTGACAATGACCCCTCTCCATCCCTTCCCAAGTCCCCTCTGGGAACTGCTGAAATAGTTTGCTGAACAACCTATTATTACTTCTTAACAGAAAATAAAAATGAGTTCTCAGTTCTTATGAAGCTGCTTCTGGAAGAAGCCAGGTCTCTGAAGTCATGCCAGAGGAAAGGAGATGTATGTGGTGAGAGAGACAAGGAGACAGTGGCCAGCTCCATTTCCACAGCAGTGTGATCTTTAGACCAAGAAAAACCAAGGCATTATTCCTATCGGTTAGAGAGGTTTTGTCTTTGCTTTTCCTAGAAAAGCAAAGTCCGCCATGAAAAATAACGACTAGAAACACTTCTGCAGAGACCACTATATTTTTGACGTCTTTCGAGATCAATAATTCATGAGCTTCTTTGGCCCACATCCATAAGGACAGGAAAGTGACTGGGTTGATTGGAATGTGCCAAACCCCTGATTTCACAGATAACTTCTCTGGTTGCCTAGTGTGTATGGGGAAGTTAGAATTTTTGCAACTTGAAGGGACCTTCCAGATTACTTAGTAAAAATGAAGAAAGTAAGACACAGAATTTCTGGGCAGGAAACCTTATAAGTTCAGGTTTTAAAGACAGCAACAATAGATAATTATTTTTGAAAAGGAAGAGAGGAAAGAAGGGAGTGAGAGTTGAGGGAGGAAGTATGTCGGTCATGTCCACAAACAAGAGAGTCAAATAAGATACATGGAACACCAGGCTGGCAACAGGGACTGAAGCCACAGAACTCCAGTTCAGAAACAGGGAGAAGCCTGGTGTGGAACCAGCACTCAAAGGCATCCACTTGCTGGTGGCAGCCAGCATGCAGGTGGACACAAGTAGTTCAGGGCAAGACTCATGGCACTGAACCACAATAGCCAGACAAAGCACACTCTCCCTGTGGGAAGAAATTGAAAAGGCCTCTGTGAACGCTGCTGGGGTTACAGCTGTGATAAAGCCAGACGTCTGGAGCAGCAGGAGAAAGCAAAGAGCACCCAGCCCAGGGAGCACGTCTGCATTATCCCCCACATCAACAAGCACAGGGGCCTGAACCTCCAATCGAGATCTGGTTCTAAGTGAGGGGCATGGGGTGGGGCTGAGGCAACAGCAAAACCAACACATGGGGAACGGGTGCAGAAAGAGGGGCACAGAGTACCACTTAGACAGGCTTCTACACTGAAAGCCCAACACAGGAGGGAAATTAACTTCAAGAAAGACTGACAAATACTCAACAATCAGAGAAAGATAATCTTGAAAAAATGAAAACATGGCAAACTGAAAAGGACTCTAAGATACATGCGTCAAAACCTTCAAAGAGATACAAAAGAAAAATAACCACCCCTAATTTGAGGAATCAAAAGCAGTCAGATAATGAATCAAGAAGAGATATGAAAACAAAAATCCACTGGAAATCCTGGAAATGAAAAAATATATGTATATGGTCTTGATTAAAAAAATCAATAGATGGGTGAAACTCAACACCAGGCACAAAGAGAAAATGAGTAAATTGAAGTTTGCTCCAAGTGTAGAAAAAGAGAGGAGTACTGCAAGGAGATCCAGCCAATCAGTCCATCCTAAAGGAAATCAGTCCTGGGTGTTCATTTGAAGGACTGATGCCGAAGCTAAACTCCAATATTTTGGCCACCTTGTGCGAAGAGGTGACTCATTTGAAAAGACCTTGATGTTGGGAAAGATTGAAGGCAGGAGAAGGGGATGACAGAGGATGAGATGGTTAGATGGCATCACCGACTGAATGGACATGAGTTTGGGTGGACTCTAGGAGTTGGTGACGGACAGGGAGGCGTGGCGTGCTGCGGTTCATGGGTTGCAAAGAGTTGGACACGATTGAGTGACTGAACTGAACATACAGAAAAGTAATACAACAGGTAGACAAACACACCTCACAGTATTTCCAGATAGGCAGTCAGAAGGAATGGAGGTAAGCAGTATTAGATCTAACACTAAAAATCTTCCAGAATTGAAGACATGAATCCTGATATTGAAAGCCCACAGGGAGTGCCAAGAAATAAACCTCCTAGATGAATTGTAGTGAGGCCATAACACACCAAGGAAAAAAAGTCTTGAAAAATAGACTGAAAAACGATGGGGGGAAAAAAAAAAGAGTTAAAAGGGAATGAAACACTGGCAGCAGACTTCCCAATAGTAATAAATACTATTATTATTACTATTATTATACTATTATATATAAATTATATATATATATACTATACTATATATATGTATTATACTACTATTATTAAATACAATAAATACTAGAAAGCACTAAGTTCGTACTTTCAAAGTTTTGAGGAAAAACCAGTTAACCCAGAATCCATACCAAGAAAGAGTGAAAATGAAATAAAGAATTTTTTCCTGAAATATAAAGACTCAGTTTACCTTCTACAGATAATCACCACAAAAACTAATAAAGAATATATACTTCAACAAAAATTATTTTAAAAACTGAAAGGTAATACAAGAAGCTAAGAGAGAAAACAAAAGACTTACTTTAGGTTTCATAACTAGTTAATGGATGAGACAAATAAGAACACCGGTATGCATCAACTGCCAGTTTAATACTCTTTCCTCTAAACTAACTCTCCGCCTTTTAATTTTCCAATTCTACACTTTTATATTTTAACTTCCTGTTACACATAAAACCACAAGTTGATAGCTCCTGCTTCCCTGATGGCTCAGCTGGTAAAGAATCCTCCTGCATTGCAGAAGACCTGGGTTCAATCCCTGGGTTGGGAAGATCACCTGGAGAAGGGAACAGCTACCCACTCCAGTATTCTGGCCTGGAGAATTCCTTGGGGTGGCAAAGAGTCAGACACGACTGAGCGAAATCAAGATTAAGATAAGCAAAATGTTTTTCACAACGTTTAGATTCTTATTTCTCCTCTCTAAGTTTGAAGACTTCCCTGGAGTGTAATTACAAAGAGGAGGAATTCCAGAAGAAGTTATTTATTAGTCATTTAACTTACTGTGCATTTCCTTGGTCAAATGACCTGGCCCTTAGCAATACGTTCCATTTCCTCTATACTTAACACAAAATCATGATTTTTTTCACCTAATTTTAAAAGGTGAAATTTTGAAAAGTTGTTCATAATTGTCTTTGATTTGCAAGCAAATGAAGAGAAGATCTGTCTGTGCGTCTCTAAACAAAAGTTGCATGTTTCTCTTAATATGACACTAATTATTTTGTTTTAATATGCATTTATTAAAGTGGGATTTACAAATACCAACTGCTTACTGACTTAATGAAAACAAAACACATGTAACTATCATATCCTTAATTCAAATGGAAATAGAAGCTAAACTAACAATAGATAAAAATCTAGCTGGTACTCTGAATAAAAAATAGGTGCCCCCAAAGATGTAACAGCAGTTCACAAATAAATATCGGTTCCTATGCACAATCTATGGTACATTCATACATTCCCTAATTAAGTCATCCCACAATATCCACATCTGAATCCTAGAGCAATTATCTGCCTATTTCTACTTGTAGAGACAGCCAGCAAGAGGAGGGGCAAGAGCTTTTCATATGATAAAACAGGCAATAAAAAGAGTATCAATTTCAAAAGTGCATAGCTGGAAAACACACCCTGACCTTAACACAGAGTCTGTGACTTTGAAACTGACTTTCTTCAGTCTGACAACACTTTTTGTGTACAGGTTCAGGGTAGATACAGACAATCTTCAACCTCAGGAAATGAGACCTCAGAGCAGTATAAAAACAACTGAAAATCCTGCAGTGTCGGCAAGTCAGCCGTGTACAGACACCAAACGCTGTCCGTCCTCTGTGCTGTCAGTAGCTACAACAGCATCAGATGGCATGGCAACAAGCGTAGTGCTTCCTACAAAGATCACTTGGCGAGACACACTGGAAGCCAGTCTGTGGTCAGAGTTCATACAAACAACCAAAAGAGTGCAGGTTCACAGCCCTCAGCAAGAGCTGATGCTACCCAACTGTTATTTTTAAACACAGGACAGTTATGCAACAGCGCTATTTCAGTGATGCTCTGGGGCCTTCTGTGTGGAAGCCAATAAAAGTAATCTCATACCAATCTTTCAACTACCAGAGAAATTTTCAAAACTGCAGAGCTTGAATATTCTCAAGGCAAAATGAATAATCCACCTAAAACTTGTATGTCGACGACTGGGAAGTGGTCTAAGCTATAAGGAGAAGTAGGTGGAATAGACTCATCTACAAGTTAACCTCTAAAATCAGGAGGAAGCCAGGGATTGAACTTGTGTCTCCTGCATTGGCAAGCCGATTCTTTACTACTGAGCCACGTGTGAAGCCTTCCATGCCAATGTCTATTTCACTGAGAGGATTAACTCTGGGCACTTAAAATATTTTTAATTTACAAGCTAAAGATCATGTTAACTGCCTTTGATAGATGTAGGAAGGAAGAGAGCAATAATTACCAAAGAAAGATGCTTTTTCTTTTAAAATAAGAGGGAGTACCTCATCCAGATTCCACGGGCACACACCTCTTCTGTAAACAGAGAGGCCCACTTTCTCTCAGTTTAGCTCTAGGTCAACCAGGGCGGGGAGGGCTCACGGCACAAACCTATTCAATTAAAACAATAACCTGGGGCAGAATCTTCCTACGGAAAGCAGTGTTATAACATAAGCACACCATCTCTTACTCCTAACTTGACATCAGAGCAGCTGTCCTAAAGAGAAACGTGTGCGTATGAATGAACACAGCTCCAACAGATTACACAAGCACCGCCTTCTGCCGGGCCCTCCCAGGCCCCGCTCCAGGCTCTGCCCTCCCAGGCCCCGGCTGCCAACTGCCAGTCTTCTCGAATCCCTCACAAGGGCTGCGGGCTGGCATCGCTTGTTTTCCATTCTTCCATTAGGGGACTCCTTGTGGCCTGTCAAGTCCCAGCTCAAGTCTACGGTATTTGAACGTGTGTGTTCTCTGGCAGTATCAGAGATAATGCCTTGGTGAGCACGGCGCTTCTTCAGGCCTTCACTTACTCTAGAATTCTTCATGGTTTGTGTCTTTCTAGCCTAAAAGCATGTCTCCTGATGTCAAGCAAGAGCCCTGTGACTGCAGAACCATTTCTCACAGGCCTTTTCATACCCTGTGCTAAGGACATGTTGACTAGCCTCGTTTTACTGACACTCGTTTCACAGCAAGAAGAGACAAACTCGTGTGTTATTCTCGTTAGACTGATACTGAGAAAGGCTTCCCTCTGATGTTCTCTTTGCAAAACAGGTGCTAATTGCCTAAGCAAGGTATATGTCCATGGGAGTCGGCACGTTTTTCCCAAACGGGCCAATTCAATTAAATAGTGACATCATCATGAAGATTAATGGGTTTGGATTGGTTTAAGTTAATAAAATACTTTTGTAGGACAAAGATAGAGCATTCTGAGAACAATTCTGACACAGTGATCACAAAGCATGTTTAAATTTACACACAGAATCACTTTTGTCTCTAAGAAAGAGTTCACACAACTGTATCACCATATTTAAACGAAGTCTTTAGTTTTGTTTTCTTCACCACCACCCCCCCCCCCGGCTGTGTCATGTAGCCTGTGGGACCTTAGTTCCCCAACCAGACTACGAACCCACGCCCCCGCAGCAGAAGCACAGTCTCAGCCCTGGATGGCCAGGAAAGTCCCCGAAGTCTTCCATTTAAAGCAGCACTGAAGTCTCTCAGACACAAGTGCTCTCCGCTCCCCCACGCTGCTCGCACCCCCACGTGGCTATAAAGCGAAAACTCTGAGAAATGGATCTCTGGGTGGCACAGGAAAGGCTGAAACGCTGGAAATTAAGTCTTCTCTGGACTCATAACAACATGAAAGCAAACATTAGCGTGGGGTTTTACAATTTCCAGATCATTGTTGCTTAGGCCCTCTTATTTAGTGCCCTGGGCATTCTGATGCAGTAGGCAGGACAGACGCAATCGCGATCCAGCACCCAGAAGTGAACGCTATGCGTTAAGGGATACACCTGACTTCACCTCTTTACTCACTGAGGGCATCTTCTGAAACCCATGCTTTTTGAATGTAGCACATAACAGAGGTCCTAAGTTTTACAAAGAAACAAGTCAAGAGGTTAGAGCCCAGGAAGCAGCAAAGATGGACGTGAAAGCTCTATTCCCTGCTTTACCCACCCAGCCCAGCAACTGGGAAAGGCCAGGCACGTGGGACTCCCTGGTGGAGCTGGGCCACTCAGCGTCTGCAGGGCAGGGCCAGGCCCCAAGCCAGAGCAACACTGTGGTTCCAGGAGATGTCTGTTCGTCTGCGCCCAGGATCACAGAGGAGGGTGGAGCTCTGCCGCCAGTAACAACAGCAGGAGAAACCGCAGCACTTTCTCCACTGAGCTGGTGGAACTGCCGGCATGTGGGGTCCTGTGAGCGTACCGTGGTCACTGCACCTCAGATATGTCTTATACACCAAGACGGGTGCTGGGAAAGAGAAGGCTCTCGGGGTGGTCCTCCGACCAGAAGCTAAGGTTTACATTTCAAAGGCCTGTTAGAAGACGACACGAAGGACTCTCACCTGATGGCTCAGGTTCAAGCCTGCCGTCAGCCCTCTGCCAACCCTGCCAGCTAACACCAACTGCTGCACCTGTAGCCTCCTTTCATTAAGGAAAGTATATTCTTGGGGAGTGTGGGGGAGTGCTGACGGTGGTCAAAGGTCAAAGTGAGAGTAAGTTCTAGGAGAAGCGATGCACAGCATGGCAACTACAGTTAAAACCATATTGTGTATCTGAAAGCTGGTTAAGTGAGTAGATCTTAAAAGTTCTCACCACCAGAAAAAAAAAAAAACAATAAAGTGAGGTGAAGCATATGTTCACTAATCTTATCATGGTAATTATTTTACAATATATACATACAGGAAACCATTATATTATATACTTTTCACACCCAATATATACATCAACTGTATCTCAATCAAGTTTGGGGAGGGTTCAGAGCATATTCTCCTCAGGCAAAAGGCTCTAATTTCTAATCAAACAAAACCTTTATCTGGAGAGCCTCAAAGTCAAGTGTTGAAGCTGAGTTGCTAACAAGACAATCCAGTGGACCAAGTCTGTTCCCCTTGTCTTTCATGAGTCTTCTTTTTTTTTTCATGAGTCTTCTGATGCTGCTCGGTCTCAGCTTTCTTAATGTTGAGTTTCAAGCCAGTTTTTTCACTCTCTTCTTTCACCCTCACCTGATCCTCAAATGCAACATGTCCCCAAATGAAGTCTACATTGTTTGTCCCACTCAATCCCACCCATTTATAAATCCGGGAGTCACCCTGGGTCCCACCCTACTTGCCATCCACAGCAACCCCGTAATCTGACCTCCTCCAATTCTTTCAAATCTGCCCTCTTCATCCTCACTGCCGTTACCTGAGCGCACCCTCTGTACCAAGGTCCCTGCAAAAGCCCAAAGCCCCAGTTCCCAGTTCCACTTCTCTTGTGATTTAGAACCTACACTGCAGAGCTTTCGTGAGTGCGTGGACCTACAGGTCACCTCCTGCTTTCACGCCCTCAGCTGCACCTCACCATTAACAGGACGACAGGGCCCCTTACTCGGTACACAAGGTCCCCCTCGTCTGCTTTCTTCCCTATTATGCTGACTCCTGGACAAATGAGTCTCCTCACAAATTTCTATTTACCCTTCAAAACTGCTTATAGTTCCTCTGGTCTGAACCGTCCCTAAAGAACCCCCTCACATTCTCCTCACAGCTTCCAACATGTGTACACACCTCTACCCAACCCTTCACTGAACAGGAGTTTGACTTATACTTGACAATGAGCATCTTGACGACAAATATTTTCCCCTTTATTCACGTGTTGACAACTGGTCTCAACAAGTAATTTTGGTTTTGTTTTTTGACAAGCTGTGAAACAAGAGAAGACTTACACTGCCACACCTGCCTGATGGACACACTCCACATCTGTCAAGGTGACAGAGTTCTGCACCTGCTCATGGTGACAGCAGTCAGCAAACACAGCAACAGAACAGGAAACGCGGGCGCCCACAGCCGTGCTCGCCATGATGCTATCATGTGGATGGACATTCTCGAGATGTCTTAGAGATGAACTAAAACAAGCTGAAACACCTAAACGTTACTCACATTTTAGCTCCAGCCTCACTAGTTCACTCATTTTTTATATCAACTAAAAATTATTAAACATTTTTTTCCCAAGAAGAAATGCAAATACTGGGGGAAAATGAAGACATAATAATCACCTAACAAAATCCCTAATGTACAGAGATTGTATAATTACTCCCTGAAATTCCAGAGGTGCCCCTTAGCAAAGAGTGGTGGTGGAGAACTCTGAAAGGGACATGGCATCTTCTGGGTGAACAGAAAAGTCCCCTGAAGACTCTGGAGCCTACCTCCACAGCAACCACTGCAGTTAATTCAGAGAGGATGCTGCTGTTTGACATCCTTAACACGTGCTCACATTTTAAAAACCACACACACACACACACACACACACAAACACTTTGTTGTTGTTCAGTCGCTAAGTCATGTCCGACTCTTTGCAACCCCATGGACTGCAGCACGCCAGGTTCCTCTGTCCTTCACTATCTCCCGGAGTTTGCTCAAACTCATGTACATTGAGTCAGTGATGCCATCCAACCATCTCATCCTCTGTTGCCCCCTTTATCCTCTTGCCCTCAATCTCTGCCAGCATCGGGGTCTTTTCCACTGAGTCTACTCTTTGCATCAGGTGGCCAAAGGATTGGAGCTTCAGCTTCAGCATCAGTCCTTCCAATGAATATTCAGGGCTGATTTCCCTTAGGATGGACTGGTTTGATCTCCTTGCAGTCCAAGGGACTCTCAAAAATCTTCTCTAGCACCACACTTCAAAAGCATCAATTCTTTGGCATTCAGCCTTCTTTATAGTCCAACTCTCACATCCATACATGACTACTGGAAAAACCGTAGCTTTGATTACAAGGAGTTTTGCTGGCAAAGTGCTGTCTCCACTTTTTAATACACTGTCTAGGTTTGTTACAGCTTTTCTTCCAAGAGCAAGCGTCTTTTAATTTTGTGGCTGTAGTCCACTTTAGAGAATCTCGTAACGCTTTACTTAGGAGACTTTTATTGTTAAGAGAATTTATAGTGTTTCAATCTCCACGGGGGGAAAAAGAGATTTTAGTGCTTATAGGAACTTTAAGAATGATGCATTCTCCGAGATCTAAAATTTAAAGAGAGAATATAAAATAGCGCTGTGTCTGAACATATCAACTAACAAGCAATCTGGCACTTTAACACTCATCACCTGTCTCTCCACAAACAGCACTCAGTAAAGAGATACCTGAACTAATCAAAGAAGATGTAAACCTATACCCGGAAGTTGGAAAGGCACTTTCAGATACAGTAAAAACAGAGAACACGTTGTGAATTTTACTAAGCAGACTGCTTTCAATTTATGAAGAGCACGCATTAAAATACTTAGGTGGTACAAAAGTAACTGCGGTTTTGGACCGTGAATTTTAAACCATTATAACAAAGCTCAAACATATCTTTATTAATCAAAATAGGAACCATTACAATTCAACACAGTTTTACCAACAAGAAATAAGTTTGTTTATTCCTGTAGTGTAAAAATCCGTGCTTCAGGATTCAATAAACTCTTGGAAAGCATTTTCCACCTCTTTCTGGCTATGGAAGCATTTTGCCTGCAAAAAGTTGTCGAGATACTTGAAGAAGTGATAGTAGGTTGGCGAGAGGTCAGGTGAATATAGCAGATGAGGCAAGACTTCATAACCCATTCGTTCAACTTTTGAAGCGCTGGTTGTGTGATGTGAGGTAGGTGTTGTCATGGTGAAGAACTGGGCCCATTCTGTTGACCAATGCTAGCTGCAGGCGTTGCAATTTTCGGTGCATCTCACTGATTTGCTGAGCGTACTTCTCAGATGTAATGGTTTCACCGGGACTCAGAAAGCTGTAGTGGATCAAACCGGCAGCAGACCACCAACTAGTGACCATGACTTCTTTTTGGTGCAAGTTTGGTTTTGGGAAGTGCTTTGGAGCTTCTTCTTGGTCCAACCACCAAGCTGGTTGTGGCTGGCTGTCATATAAAATCCACTTTTCATCACACATCACAATCCCATCAAGAAATGGTTCATTGTTGCTACATAGAGTAAGAGCAGATGACACTTCAAAACGACAATTTTTTTTTATTTACAGCCAGCTCATGAGGCACCGAGTTATTGAGCTTTTTCATCTTTCCAATTTGCTTCAAATGCTGAATGACCACAGAATGGCTGATGTTGAATTCTTCAGCAACTTCTTGTGCTGTGTTGTAAGAGGATCAGTTTCAATGACCCTCTCAGTTGGTCGTTGTCAACTTCCAATGGCCAGCCACTGCATTCCTCATCTTCAAGGCTTTCATCTCCTTTGCAAAACTTCTTGAACCCACCACTGCACTGTACAATCATTAGCAGTTCCTGGGCCAAATGCATTGTTGATGTCGCGAGTTGCCTCCGCTGCTTTACAACCCATTTTGAACTCAAATAAAAAAACTGCTCAAGTCTGCTTTACGTCGAACATCATTTCCCTAGTCTAAAATAAGTAATAAGTCACTAGCAAAAAAAAAAAAGCGAGAAATGCACACTAAAATGATATATTACATAACCACATTTATTTAAGAATATATTCCAACAGCAGACAGCAAAGTTCAACAATGTAAAATCACAATTACTTTTGCACCAACCTAATGTATATACATACTGAATGTCTGTCATTCTATGGCTTCAAATTTTTGAGAAAGTATATACTGCTATAGGACCAAAATGAGTAAAGCAGTATCATTTGCACTGAGAGTAACTTAGGGGAATTAACTTAAAGAAGGACATAAGCAATCTATTTAAAGAAAATTATAAAACCCTAATGAGAGATAAAGAAAAACAAATGGAAAGATACTGGAGGATTCTAACTGGAATTCTAAATGCAACGATGGCGACATGGGCCCAGTTAATATGTAGGTTTGAAGTATCTTCAGACTTGATAAAATCTACTGGCAGAGTCACAGGAGGTGGGAGTGAAAGCAGCAGACGCGTTACTGAGGCCAAGCAGCCTGGGAGGCAGACGGACCACACACCACACAGCAACATCAGTTCCATGCAGAAATTTCTGGCTGGCTCATCCTTATTTGGGTTTGGGGCCCAATCATTTTTTTCATAGCTAGAACCTGCTCTCTGCAGCCCTGATGATTATGAATTTAAAAAAAAAAAGATAGTAAAATCTGCCAGAAAAATTAAGTTGGCACAAATACAAATGAACACTTTTAAAGTAAAAATACCTTAGTTGCCTTTTCCTTTATTATTTAAGTCATGATATTTAGAATAGAAGGATTTATGTACTTATTTTAGTTGCAAAATAAAGCTCAATGTGACTGTTACAGATATGAAGGGTATGATTAAAGATAAAATGGGCTGTTTAAATTTTAAAAATAGTTTAATGGGTGGAGAAAAGCAATAAAATACAACATATAAAACTTCACTATATCTGAAAAGTTAAAGAATTAATATTAGTCCATATAGATGGCAAATTGATACTATTTTAAAATTTCAACCTAATTCATAAATGAAGATGGATTTCCCAGGTGATGCAGTGGTAAAGAATTTGCCTGCCAATGCAAAAGACACAAGAGACACAGCTTCAATCCCTGTGTCGAGAAGATCCCCTGCAGAAGGAAATGGCAACCCACTGCAATATTCTTGCCAGGATAATACCTTGGACAGAGGAGCCTGGTGGGCTATAGTCCATGGGGTCGCAAAGAGTTAGACACGATTGAGCTACTCAGCACACGTGCACACATATAAATAAAGAAATAAAACAAAAAATCATAATATATTACTTTACCCCTTAGTTATCAAAAAAAAAATTTACGACTCTGTATGATTTACCACTTCCAGAACTCTTTTTAAAAAATCTAGGGTTCATCACTTGCCAATCCTTCTGAAAAAAAAAAAAATCTGGAAATACACAACAAAATTTTAAATTACTCAAGTCGTTAATCTTATTAATCCCCCTTTTAAGACTGTCGCGCCAAAAACTAATCCCAAAGGAATTTCTACAAAGAGTGTGTTAACACTATTTATTCTAAGAAAAACTTGAAAATATTTTTAAAGTATACCCAACGAGGAAATGATTAAACAAACCATAATACAGTCATATGAAAAGATACTACTTAATCATCACAAATGACAAACTCAGCTGAACTAATGCAAACACTCCCTGAATTACACGGGAGCTAAGTCTGCAGGTCCATAAACACTAGGCCACAGTCATCATGCAGACATGTCCACCAAGGGTTCTTCCCAGGAAACACCACCAGCGCATCCTCAGCTCCTAAGAACACGACACACATGACCCCACATTGTGAGTGAAACAGCACAGTGTTCAGCTAACAGCAGCCTTACTTTACTTTCACTGCTGTGGTTCACATAAGCAGGATGCTGAGCCTCCTTCACATGGAGCTGAGACTCACCAAGTCTGCTCAGCCTGGGTCTCAAGAACAGGCCCAACAGGGCACTGAGGAAGCAGGTGCAAACACCAGCATGAGCACACCTGGATTCACGGGGCTGGGCAGCAAGCCAAGACAGTGAGGGCGCCGGCCTAACCAAGCACCTAGTCTTCTCCTCTCCCAGGAGCCTGCGTAAGTGCGAGCATGTGTGGCTCAGTACCAGAGGATGCGTTCATACCCCTCGAGTTCTGAGAAAGCCCCAGATGTGGAGGAGAAAGACCACAGCATAGGGTCAAGCATATACACCTAGTCAGCATTGGGGATTTATAACATTTATACTCAGGGTTATGCTGTTGAGGAGATTCCCTCATAGCTCAGTTTAAACGCTGTTTAAACGACCAACTGTTAGAAATAGCATCTTAGCAATGAAAGGAACTCTAAGTTTACTGTATAAAACATAAATGTTCAAATGAGAGAGCAAATCAAGAAAAATATCCAGGTGTGAGAGTTTGCATTTGATGAGATAAACCATTTAGAACACACTTCTAGATTCTTTATTTTTTAAAATAATTTTTATAGATTTTTTTTGGGGGGGATATAAAGTCTTAATTGAATTTGTTACGATGTTGCCTCTGTTTTACGTTTTGGTTTTTTGGCCACAAGACACACAGGATCTTATCTCCCCGACCAGGAATCGAACCTGCAACCCTGCACTGGAAGGCGAAGTCTTAACCACTGGACCACCACGGAAGTCCCCACTTCTAGATTCTTAATCTGAGAGGTAATCTAGTACAAATGTTCTTTGAGAAAACAATCTAATCATGACAGGCAGAAAGCTAGAGAATGGGTAACTTGTGACTTGGGGGTCAGGAAAGGCCCCTCAAAGGAAGCAACCTTGAATAAGGTAGAATCTGAGTACAAAATGGCACTAAATGGGTGGGGGCCCCACTGGGTGGAGCCAGGCCCTAAGCCTGCAGAGGGAGGTCTGCACCTCAGGGAGGCAGGAGGAAGTAGGCGTTAACCAAGGCAGACAGACGAGGGGATCTAAGGCTTGGAAATGTGATTCTGGTCACGTGTGGACTAAAGGGATGCCCAGAGGAGAAGCGGGTGAGCAGCGAGCTCTGCACAGTAACAAGAATCAGAGAGGGCAATGGCTCAGAACACGGTCAGCAGCAGAATGGGAAGAAGTGACTGGATTAGGGATGCATGCACATATTTACTATTTTTATATTTACAGCTATATACATACATGATACATATGTGTTAATGGATCATGTATTACTTTTTAAATGAGAAAGTGCCCATATATGTGATATAAGCAGATCTCTATTTTTCAATTAAAATGCAGTAAAACACAAGGAACCAAAAACTATGCATAAGATAATTTTTCTTTCATGATTCAGAAGACACTCTGGAATATCTTAATGTCTTGCTGCTGCTGCTAAGTCACTTCAGTTGTGTCCGACTCTCTGCGACCCCATAGACGGCAACCCACCAGGTTCCTCCGTCCCTGGGATTCTCCAGGCAAGAATACTGGAGTGGGTTGCCATTTCCTTCTCCAATGTCTTAGGATCATATTATCAATGTCAACTACCCTTGCAGTGCAGAAGAATAGGATTTCCAGTTTATTTAAAGCTACACAAACTATAATTTATTGTAATGGCTTATTTCAGAAAAAAGTAAAACAAAAAGTTATTTGCCAGAAGGGAAAAAAAAAAACCTACCTTACATTTCTACATTCTGGAATTTCATAATGAACTTTATCTTGCATGTTTGCTACAGCTGTGGTCATATTTTACATCCAAATTGTGATATGCATGCATTAAACTTCAATGCCAAGTTAGCATGTAGCAGAGATCAGAGAATTATGAATCACAACAATTCAGTCATGAGGGAAGAGCTTCCATGAGAAATGGAAGCCAAATTTATATTTTAAGCAAGAAGGAAGGTAAGAAGAGACTGAATGAGGGTTTGCTTTAGCAGAAGCTTAGAGTCTAGACCAATCTTAAATCATTAAAATACTCTGCCTAAATAAACCTTTAGAACTCAAAATAGTAGATTTTAAGTACTAAAAGAAGCCCAGGTATGAAATGACAGATCCTTTTTATACTCAGAAAGCTAAACAAAGAGAGGTGATAAAAACAATTCACATAGTTAATTTTATTATGATTTTCTCTATGTACTTCATTTTATTATTATTTTCAAGTCCAACTATTTGTCTTGACAGATTAAAAAAAAAACAGTGAAGAGCATTTACTCTTTGGCTCGTCATATTTTCAGCAATAACTTGACTTGTGTCTTACTTGGTTAGAAACCCAGCAGAAAGAAGCAGCATACGTACAATGACTAACCCAGCCAAAGTGTGGAGAAGCTACATCACATCATCAGTTTGGGCCCCATTTCAATCATGATCTGACTCTTCTAGCTCAGCCCTTTGACGGGACAAGACAAGGCCTCACCTTTGGAGTCAGAGCTCCTCCCCTTCACAAGCATGAAGCGCAAACTCTCCTGCCCGCAGCTCCAAGGTACACACACCTATGTGAGCACAGCCTGCGCACGACTCCTACCTCTCCCGGGTCAGCTGTGAGTGAGCCTTGGGCCAGTCCTGCCACCTCCCCTGCTGCAGTGGGTCCATCTCCCCCGTCACCTGGGGCTGGTTTGGAGCAGCAGTCTTAGAGGAAGTGGCCTGGCAGCAGACACATGGTTGTATGTGTTTGCATAGCAAACCACTATTCTGATGATTTTATCAGATGATAGCTGAAGTGAAGTGAAGTGAAGTGAAAGTCACTCACTCATGTCCGACTCTTTGTGACCCCATGGACCATACAGTCCATGGAATTCTCCAGGCCAGAATACTTGAGTGGGTAGGCTTTCCCTCCTCCAGGGGATCTTCCCAACCCAGGGGTCGAACCCAGGTCTCCTGCATTGCAGGCAGATTCTTTACCAGCTGTGCCACAAGGAAAGCCCTAACTGTGAACTGGTATCCTCAAATTTAAGTTTTGACCCCAAAACATACAGCTTAGTTTTAATCTCATTCATTTCAGGAAGTCTAGCAGTTACCATTTATTGGGCACCTTCTCAGGGTCAAACTCTGTACCAGATACTTCATAAATGAGATAAACATACACTGTCCTGTTTAGTCCTCACAACAGCCCAATATGCATTTATTTTAAAACTTGGTGAACTCTTTTTAAAAATAATTTCTTTATTGGCTGTGCTGGGTCTTCACGGGTATGTGGGCTTCTCATTGCAGTGGCTTCTCTTGTTGAAAGAAAAGTTATGACAAACCTAGACAGCGTATTAAAAAGCAGAGACATCACTTTGTCAACAAAGGTCTATATGGTCAGAGCTACAGTTTTTCCAGTAGTCATGTATGGATGTGAGAGTTGGACCATAAAGCAGGCTCAGTGCCAAAGAATTGATGCTTTTAAACTGTGGTACTGGAGAAAACTCTAGGGAGTCCCATGGACAGCAAGGAGACCAAACTAGTCAATTCTAAAGAAAATCAATCCTGAATATCCATTGGAAGAACTGATGCTGAGCCTGAAGCTCCAATATTTTGGCCACCTGATGTGAAGAACCAGCTCATTGGAACAGACCCTGATGCTGGGAAAGACTGAAGGCGGGAGGAGAAGGGGATGACAGAGGATGAGATGGTTGGATGACATCACCGACTCAATTGACATGAGTGTGAGCAAACTCCATGAGAGTTTCAGTGTCCAGGAGCAGATAGACCTCAAATACACTCACCTGGCCACTGAACTGATATTCCCTGAACTATGCAATCCTCTCAGGAAGTCCTCCAGGTTAGGGTTAGGATGCTCCCTCATCTCAGCTCTTTGATCCCTCTCAGGAAGTCCTCCCAAGTGAGGGTAAGGATGACTGCCCATCTGAGCTCTGTGATCCTTCTCAGGAAGTTCTCCCAGGTGAGTGTGGGTAACGCTCACCCACCCAGGAATACTCATACTTCCATGAGAAGAGAAGTCCTCAGGGACTGCCACTCGGGTGAGGCAGGGCTCCCACAGTCAGAGGAACCTTCACATAATCACGGCCTATCTCAAAACCATGCTGTCCATGAAGTGTCTGTAATCACCCCTCCCCCCCAAGTCCCCTCTTCCATCACAAAGGCAGTGATTCAGGTCCCTGTGCAGATCTCACCACGTAGTCCACTTGGCTCTCTCTCACTGAAGGTGCAACCTAGGTGGCTGTCCCACTGTGACACTGAACCAGCCCCGATCACATGGAAACGTAGGATGTTCACCACCGCAGGGAACATGAGAGGTCACTGCATGAGAGGTCACTGCCACAGAGGCCTGGGGGCAGTTCACCACTCAGTCAGTCTTCTTGCAGCAGACACCTGGCCCAGACAGCACCAACTCAACAGGTTTTCTGCCCGAGAATGTCCAAAATAGGGTTAATTGCCATGTTCCTTCACCAAATTATATGTCCTTCAAACATCTAATTTTAAGAGTCTGCTTTTGATTGTTATTCATTACACTTTAAAGAAAGATTCGTCCTGACGCGCTCCGCTGGGTGTTCCCTCGGCAGCCTGTGTCTCCTCTATCAGAGCACCACCACTCTTGTAAGGTCTCTGCTGCTGAAATTCCATCTTGCTCTACTAGGCTGTAAGGCAAAAAACCGTCACTGCTGACTGCATTCACCCCTTGCTTCTAGGTCATGCGTGCGTGCTTCAGTCTTGTCTGACTCTTTGCAACCCTATGAACTGTAGCCTGTCACGTTCTCCTGTCCATAGGATTCTCCAAGCAAGAATACTGGAGTGGGTTGCCATGCCCTCCTCCAAGGCATCTTCCTGACCCAGGGATTGAACCCGCATCTCTTGTGTCTTTTGCATTGGCAGGTGGGTTATTACTACTAGGTGCCATGTGGGGAGCCCCAAGGCAAAGCCCTCATTTCCCCCTGGGACCACCACTCCCTACTCTCCACTGTCCTGCTAGAAAAGGGCTGACTCCCTCCACCTGGCTGAGGCCCGGCCAGTTGGAGCACTGTCTCACTTTGGCTACAGTGACGGGTTCAGGTTCCGGCACACAAATAAGTCCACATTAGTAAGAGTCAAACCCAACACTTTCATAGGCAAGAAGAGTCTCTCTTTTTCATCAGAGTGAGAACTAGGTTGCCGAGGACAACCATGATGAATGAGCCTGCCTGTGAGGCCCACACACACAGAAGCAGACAGAGAGTCACCAGGCCCACTCCTCACACCTGACATCCCCTGATGTTCTCAGTTCCATGAACCAGCACATTCCTTTCACTAACTCCTTAAGCCAATGAAAGTAAGTTTTCTGTGCCTGCAACCAAACATATCATGATCAATAAAAGCTATGCTCATTTTATTCACCCCTGTAACCACAGCATTCAGCATGGCAACTAGCACACAGAAGATGCCTAATATTTTTTCAAATGAACTGAATAAAAACTTAGAGTCAAAATATTTTACACAGGTATTTACACACACACACACACACACATATATATATAATGTCTTTTTTTCTTTTTTTCCAGCCATGTTGCTGTGGTTTGCAGGATCTCAGTTCCCCAACCAGGGACTGATCCTGGGCCCTGACAGTGAAAGCCCAGGATCCGAACCACTAAGCTACCCTACACGGGTATTTTTAGCTTTTAAAATTTCAACAGTAAAACAGTTACCACAACTCACTTTCACTAGGAAAAAATATGAAAAGCTGATTTTCCAGACATAATCTATACTGGAAAAGAAGACTTCCATTTATAGTACTAATTATAAGCCCATGGAGCTTAAATGAATTTTATGTTACACAAAAGTCTTGGCATTTCCTTCCAGATTAAGCTAAATCTATGATAACCACTGTTATGTGGCAACATGAACTGCTTTGTACTTTTGATTGTTACAAAAGGGACATGGGCTACCTCAAGAGAACATCTGGCTCTGGGTCATGTCTTTGAAAATTTAATTGGCTTTTTTCCCCACATAAGAGAAATAAGATAGCTACTCAACAATAGGGCCAAATGTTCTTAATAAATGTCACACCAGTGAGAATGGATTTTCTTTTTAATAATTAAATTTCCATTCTTAAGACATGAAGGAAATCCCATTATACAAGTGAAACAGCAGAACATAAGCTGGGGGACAGGGGGAACTAATATTGAATGTGCTTTCAGTATAAATTCATTACCACATTTTGCATTGTTTTTCAAGGCACTGGGATGGATCTGCAAGGATCAGGCAACACTTCCATCCTTTCTGCACCCAACAATGAATTTTCATGATCTCTGGTCATAGCTATGAAAGGGTACAACCTAGGACCCTAAAACAAAGGCAGAGTAATGGTCTATATGAAAATAAATCTGAAACGTTAAGGCCTATAAGCCCCTAGAATTGAATGCCCTTCTAAAACTAAGCCACGCCAAGAAGAAACACACGATCTTTAATTTTTGAGTGCTAAAGTCAAGTCCCTGTTCCCATGCAGCTTACACTCAAACAGAAATGACAAAATGTCAAATACCAATCAACTTATCAGACCAATACTCTTTTATTTAATTCTTATTTCTCTGGCTCTTTTTTAAAAAGATACTTGTTTATTTACTTGGTTGCATCCAGTCTTTAGTTGGGGCATGAGGGATCTTTAGTTGCACTGCCCAGGCTTCTCTCCAGTTGGGGCCCGTGGGCTCCAGAGACCGCAGGCTCAGAGGATGGGGTGTGGGCTCAGCTGCCCCTTGGCATGTGGGATCCCAGCTCCCCAACCAGGGACTGAACCCATGTCCCCCACATTGGAAGGTGGATTTCTAATCACTAGACCACCAGGGAAGTCCCTGAGCAATACTCTTAAAACTAAGAATGTTAAAAAATAAAATTTTAGAAGGAAGTGAATAATTAAAAAAAGAATATAAAGGACTCAAAAGTGCTTACGGTTTTGGGGACTAGATTACAAGTAAGAACTAAAAGACACTAGAAGAATTTAGAACCTGGAGTTGGGAAAGTTCTTAGAGACCACCTGATTTTCAGATAAAGAAAACTAGAAATCAGAAAGTACTGGCCGCCAGTCACACCTGAGTGACCATAAGCCAGAAGAGAACCCAGGGCCCCTCTTGCTGCACCATCCATCAGGGATCACAGAGGGCTTTCAGACCCCAGGCCTCAGCATCTACTCACTGCTGCTCCCGGGCCCGGTTTTCCTTCTTCACTGTAAGGAAAGGAATATTATTTTCATCAATTTGGTAGCAGAGGGAAGCTGCCCTCTCCAGCCTCTGGACTGCGGAGGGGGCCTCTCACACAAATCTCTACCAAGAAAGGGCCGTGAGGGCTGATTTCTGCATGCACACCCCCCCCACACAAATGTACAGGTGATCATACCCTAAGCCTCTCCTCGGGGCGGTGGCGGTGTATCACAAAGGATGGCTAAGAAATATCACGGCCGTAACTGCTCTCCAGGTAACCTTGCCCTGTGCTAAGACAGACAGAGCTCTAAGACGTCAAGGAGACCTGGCAAGACACCCTATGAAATCAGGAAGAAACCACCTTCAACAAAAGGACCCACTTAACAGACAAGAATCTCAGAAAGAGTAGATTGGTCTTAGGAACTAACTCAAAACATAGGAAGAACACAAAGAGTTTTTGAAAAGAAGTGACAGTCTCAATTCTGTCACTGACTGAAATTCTAACTTATCCCGAATGGTTTGCTCTGTTCTTTAGCTTATCTATTTGTAGGAGTTCAAAACCCAACTGCCTGTGAAGTCTGAGTTCATAATTACCATTCGTCCTGCTGCAAGGAAGCCATGGATGACAGAGAGCACAGCAAGGGCAAAGTATGTGCTGACTGCTTCTGTAATAGCAGTACTCTGGGATGGGTCGTCCTGAACCTGAAGAAAACATGGGTGAACTTCTCTACAACCAAGGTATATAAAAAGCCTTTCTAACTACTGACTCAAAAATTCAGATGCAATAAAAGACTGATAAATTCGACCAGATAACATTTTCTAAAACTTCTGTATGACAAAAAATATAATAAGAAAAGTTAAAAAGATCAATAACAAACTGGGCAAAATATTTGCAATATATATTACAAATAAAAGACTAATATCCCCAGTACACAAAGACCTTTTAAAATTTAAAGACAGCAGAGTGATCAAAAATCCTATAGAAACATGGACACTGACTAGACAACTATAAGACATAAAAATGGCCTATAGATATTTATACAGATGTTCTGACTTCACTCATAATAAAGGATATCAGATCAAAACTACACTGAGTTACCACTTCTCCCCTAGCAGATTAGCACAAGTTTTAATGAAGCTGTGGGAGAAAGGGGTCTTTTCCTACATTGCTCCTGGGAATGCAAAACGGTTCAACCACCACAGGACGGAGACTGGCAACATCTAACGAATTGTGTTTTCACACTTCAAAGCGGCAATCCCACTTCTGAGGACTTATCCTGAAGACACACCTCCAACAATATGAAAATACACATGCACAAGTTATTTACTGCAGCATTAGTTACAATTACAAACTACAGAAAACTCTCTGAACACTCAAACTTGGACACCGTTCAAATAAACTCTGGTACACAGACACAATGGAGCACCATTGGGACAGTCTGCACGAACTGACATGGAGCCGCTTCTAGATGCTGGTAAGCAGAAAAGCAAAGGTACAAAAGAGCACACATACACACCTAACACTAATAGAATGTTGCCAATCGTATCTCAATAAAACAGAGGGAAAAAAAGGAATATATAATATGCTCTTGTCACAGAAAGCAGAGACAATAAGGAAACATTATAAATATATATAGACACACATACACACAAGGTTATTTTTAGGTAAGGTAAGAGAAAAACAAAGTAAAAAAGAATGAAGTATCTGCAAGTCAGATGGAGGGAGTGGACAGGATAAGGGAAGGAGTGCAGTTCTCTGGGTAGACGTTCTTATGTGGTTTTCATGTTTGAATGCATATTAATATTCTACACATTCAAAACATAAAATCAGTAAGAAGGGAAAGAGGAAACATTCCAAAAACCAAAGTAAAATTGAAACAAACCCACCTGTGCTTCAAATAAATTACCCACACTGAAGAAGAGCCCAGGGGAATTAATGCAAGCAATTAAGAACATTCATGCATTGGAGAAGGAAATGGCAACCCACTCCAATGTTCTTGCCTGGAGAATCCCAGGGACAGGGGAGCCTGGTGGGCTGCCGTCTATGGGGTCGCATAGAGTCAGACACGACTGAAGCGACTTAGCAGCAGCAGCAGCATACTTCAGTATGCACACCGGGTGTGGGAGGTGGGGGCTTCAACAATCACCATAAAAAATGGCTCAAGCAAGGAACATTAATGGATGAGAAATCTATGGAGAAAATTCTGATAAAGAACAGGCTATTTACATGGTTTTAAGGATCCTCCCATAAAACACTTGTCAAATGTAAGGGAAAAACACACACAGTAAGAGAAGCTGGACAACACTTTGGCCAGGTGAGCAAAATTAACATCAGCAGTGAGGGGCAGACAGATACCAGTTACCATGAGCCTTCACCAGTAGCACCTATAAGTTATTCAGCTACGGACAATTAACATGAATTTTAAAACCCCAAATGCCGAAAGAGGGTAAAGGGTATTCTTCTAAAATGTCAATGACATGGAAAAAATAAAAACTCAACAAGTGTTTCAGATTAAAGAGGTCTAAACATACATAATGGGGGCTCCCCTGGTGGCTCAGAGAGTAAGGAATCTGCCTGCCATGTGGGTGTGATCCAATCTGTGAGCCCAAACTAGATTCTGTACTAGAGAAAAAATTCTGACGAAAGGGGAACAAAAACAATATATGAACACACTGAAATCAATGTTAAATCTCCTGAAAGTGGTAACTGTACTACTGTGGTTATGTGAGAGAATGTCCTTATTCTTAGGATTTATACACTGAAATATATCAGGGTAGAAGATCAAGAAATATGTTCTCAAACAGTTTGGGAGGGGAAATACACAAACATACACAGCACACAAGCAAGTACAAGTTAACAACAAGTCAAACTGAGGAAAGACTGAGTTTAACTTTCTTGCAACTTGTATGTATGTTTGAAATTATTTCCAGATAAAAAGGTTTTAAAATGTCTTTTATCCATGGTTCTAAGTCATACATTAATAAGCTCTCCAGGGCAGACATGCAGCCCTGCCACAGTTACCATCCAAAACAACACAGCTCAATATGGTAGCCACTAGCCACATGTGGCAACTGAGCACTTGAGATGTGGCTAATTCAAATTGAGAAGTGCCAAATGTCAAAGACGTAATATGAAAAAGAAGATAAATTATCCCATTAATAGTTTTTATATTGATAACATATTGAAATGATATTTTAGACATGCTGATAAAGGACAGAAATGGTAGGGAACTAACAGAAGCAAAAGATATTAAGAAGAGGTGGCCAGAATACATAGAAGAACTGTACAAAAAAGATATTCATGACCCAGATAATCATGATGGTGTGATCACTCACTTAGAGCCAGACATCCTGGAATGTGAAGTCAAGTGGGCCTTAGGAAGCATCGCTACGAACAAAGCTAGTGGAGGTGATGGAATTCCAGTTGAGCTATTTCAAATCCTAAAAGATGATGCTGTGAAAGTGCTGCACTCAATATGCCAGCAAATTTGGAAAACTCAGCAGCAGCCACAGAACTGGAAAAGGTCAGTTTTCATTCCAATCCCAAAGAAAGGCAATGCCAAAGAATGCTCAAATGACCACACAATTGCACTCATCTCACATGCTAGTAAAGTAATGCTCAAAATTCTCCAAGCCAGGCTTCAGCAATACGTGAACCATGAACTTCCAGATGTTCAAGCTGGTTTTAGAAAAGGCAGAGGAACCAGAGATCAAATTGCCAACATCCCCTGGATCATTGAAAAAGCAAGAGAGTTCCAGAAAAACATCTATTTCTGCTTTACTGACTATGCCAAAGCCTTTCTCTGTGTGGATCACAATAAACTGGAAAATTCTGAAAGAGATGGGAATACCAGACCACCTGACCTGCCTCTTGAGAAACCTGTATGCAGGTCAGGAAGCAACAGTTAGAACTGGACATGGAACAACAGACTGGTTCCAAATAGTAAAAGGAGTACTTCAAGGCTGTATATTGTCACCCTGCTTATTTAACTTGTATGCAGAGTACATCATGAGAAACGCTGGGCTGGAGGAAACACAAGCTGGAATCAAGATTGCCAGGAGAAATATCAATAACCTCAGATATGCAGATGACACCACCCTTATGGCAGAAAGTGAAGAACTAAAGAGCCTCTTGATGAAAGTGAAAGAGGAGAGTGAAAAAGTTGGCTTAAAGCTCAACATTCAGAAAACTAAGATCATGGCATCTGGTTCCATCACTTCATGGGAAATAGATGGGGAAATAGTGGTTGACTATTTTTCTGGGCTCCAAAATCACTGCAGATGGTGATTGCAGCCATGAAATTAAAAGACGCTTACTCCTTGGAAGGAAAGTCATGTCCAACCTAGACAGCATATTAAAAAGCAGAGACATTACTTTGTCAACAAAGGTCCGTCTAGTCAAGGCTGGTCATGTATGGATGTGTGAGTTGGACTATAAAGAAGACTGAGCGTAGAAGAATTGATGCTTTTGAACTGTGGTGTTGGAGAAAACTCTTGAGAGTCCCTTGGACTGAAAGGAGATCCAACCAGTCCATCCTAAAGGAGATCAGTCCTGGGTGTTCATTGGTAGGATTGATGTTGAAGCTGAAACTCCAATACTTTGGCCACCTGATGCGAAGCGCTGACTCATTTGAAAAGACCGTGATGCTGGGAAAGATTGAAGGTAGGAGGAGAAGGGGACAACAGAGGATGAGATGGTTGGATGGCATCACCAACTCAATGGACATGGGTTTGGGTGGACTCTGGGAGTTGGTGATGGACAGGGAGGCCTGGTGTGCTGCGGTTTATGGGGTTGCAAAGAGTCGGACACGACTGAGCAACTGAATTGAACACATAAAATATATTATTAAAATTAATTTCACTTTTTTTTTTACTTTATACTGTAGCTACTAGGAAATTTCAAATTATGCATGTGCATCAGGTTATATTTCTCTTATAGTACTGATCTAATATATAATACATTTTTTTAATTTTAAAGAGGTATTGATCTCCTAAACAAGTATTTGTTATCTGAGAAAAAAGTCAATTAACATTACAGATTCTGACTTCCCTAAGGTGATTCTGATCTTGGAAATAAAGTAGATAATTAGGTTTTTTTAAGTTTAATTAAGAGAAAATAAATATTTAAGGCCTTGGAAAGAAGGAAGAGCTCTTTGGTCATGTTGCTTAAGTAATTCTCTAATTAGCCACAAATCCCATCTGTAGTAAATTTCCTGAAGGGGGCGGAAATAAAATCCAAAAATCGTGAAAATATCAAGAGAATGGCAAGACAATAAAAAGGCTTTTACACTTCTGTTTTCTAACTCTGTATGAATAAAATCAATCTCCCAAGTCCTAAAAGTTAACTTATAGTATGTTATAAACAGGGGTTTCACTGGTGGCTCATCAGTAAAGCAACCACCTGCAATGTAAGACATGCAGGTTCGATCCCTGGGTCAGGAAAATCCTCTGAAGAAGGAAATGGCAACCCACTCCAGTATTTTTGCCTGGGAAATCCCATGGAGAAAGGAGCCTGGCGGGCTACAATCCATGGAGTCCCAAAAGTGGACATAACTTAGCAACTAAACCACCACTGAATAAACAAAACCTTTAAACATTTACTTCTGATACTAAGAAATTTACAAAATAAACTTTACTGACAACAATGTTATTTTCAAGGTTATTTATTTTTCTATTTTAACCTTCTGATTAACAAACTCTTAACTCTAAAGGTATAAGAAGGAAATAAAGAGAAGCACTGAGCTAAGACAGACAAAATTTGCTTTTGCTTGAAACACTGTTTTAGGGATTATACAGAGGGAGGAGAAAGGAAGGACATGAGTTTAGACAGAATTAATTCAAGAAAACTAAGGGTCCCGGGGACAGAGGCAGTTTCTTTCCTCTGTATTTTATTTAACCAAATCTAACTAGGGCAAGTGGAAAAAACAAGTGTCAGTAAGAATCCTACACAAAAGCAACAGTTAGGAAGAGAAACCAAATGTAGGTTGCCAGGAGGTTGATAAAAATCCCCAGCAGTACAGTCTTGAGCAACATGCATAGGTGGATTTGCTTTGGAAGTTTGCAGTCAAGCATGTGGATGGAGCCGGCTTCCCAGGTGGCTCAGCAGTAGAGAATCTGCCTGCCAATGCAGGAGTTGCAGGAAACGAGGGTTCTATCTCTGGGTCAGGAAGATCCCTTGGAGAAGGAAATGGCAACCCACTCCAGTATGCTTTCCTAGAGGAAGAATTCCTGAAGGAAATCCCATGGACAAGAGGAGGCTGGTGGGCTACAGTCTGTGGGAAGCAGAGAGTCGGAGACGACTGAGCACACATGGATGGAGCCAATTAGAAACAAACGGACGCACAGTACAGGTTTCCAGGCTCTCTTTCCTGACCTGCACCCTCCCCACCCACCCCAGGCCACATCCCAGAGAGATGACTTTGATCAGCACTAGACAAAAATCTCCTACAGAAAGTGATACCTGCTGCCAGGGCACACGGTTCCATTCCTGCGTTGTCCCATGGACTCGGACAGCAGCCAATAGGATGGGCGAGCTCTGCTTGAGACAAAGTCAAGGATGCCTTACAGATATGGAACCTCACACAGATGAGGTGCCCAGAGTCCCAGAATCCCACACCTATAATAAAACTGTTGGCACAAGCTCGGCCTCCCCTACCCCTCAGCTGGGGTACCTCCCATCCTGTTCCTAACCCCTCAACCTGCCCCCACTTCACATTCCATTCCCATATTCTTCAATCGCAAGGCCAACTCACGCAATCTCAGCAAAGAAGCTGTGGCTCCCACTGTTCCAGCTTCAGAAGGAGATGCAGATGGGTAAGACATCTGAGGATGAGCGCTAACAATATTAAACAAGAACTGGCTAAAGCTCTCTTACATGCACTGTCTGCAGGTCACATCTATTGGTCACCACCACGCGTTCAGGTGACAGGCGGTGTGTTCCCTTGGAGACCGTAAAACACAGCACACAGAAAGTACGCACTTGTCCCAAACCACGCAGAAAGGGGTTCAGCTTAAACCCAAGCTGTCTGGCTCGAGAATCCATAGGTTCAGCTACTAATAAATCATGAACACAGATTCCCAAGAGTTAAAGAAATATTTCTTTCCCAGACTTCAATAATAATCTCATTCTTGTTCACTCTCACTTTGACATGATAAAGCTTGCAGCTGCTTCCCCAGGAAGCTGTTACCAAAAAAATTAGTCTTGTACCCATATCCCTTTCTCATCCTCTTCAGCAAATATACACTCAAAGGATAGTTTCCCATGTGTCTACAGTACTTTCAGGCATGATCACTTATTCCTATTAAGAGAAAAAAAAAATAGACCAAATTGCTAAAGGAAAAAATGAGCAATGCCATTATTTTGACAAATTCTATTTTCTTAATAAAATATAATTATATTATATTCTGGGTTTTGTCTAGGGAAAATAAATCTGCATCTTATGTCTTTAAGATCCTTTAAAAAAAGTCAAAATAAAAATGATCCTAATCCATTTCTTAGAAATCATCTTCAAACAAGGAGCATGAAAACACACACAGAAGCCCAGACCATGGCCCAGGAAGACAGAAAGTGGAGGAGGGTGGCAACTGGCTTCACAGAACAGAGTGCCTGCAGAGAGGGCCCAGGAGAAAGAAGCCTGGGGAGGCTCAGACACCGCGAGCGGAGGGGAGCCGGCGGGGCGGACACCAAAGGGCTCGGGTGAGCAGCCGCGCAGCCAGACGCTGCTCCCCTCCTCAGGGTCAGCAGACATGTCCCCAGGCACTTCTCATCCGCTGTGTTGGAACCTGAATGTAGAGTGAACCACAGAAACCAGTCTTGAAACCACTGAGCATGGAGAAGATAATAAGGACTAAAAACAAGGGTCATTTTTTGGTAGGCTAAGAGTGTGGGGCCTGAGGCGTTCTAGCTCAGTCTCAGCTCCGTCACTTAGCACAGGTGCGTCGTCTCAGGTAAGCTGCTCGAGGACCCTGCACCTCGGTCTCCTCATGATAACAGCAGGCTCAAAGTCCCAGAGCTGCTGCCAGGATGAAATGGTGCCGGCACACAGCACACACTCAATAAATACTAGATCTTCTTAGTACCTATGTCATGCAATATTTTTAGGAAAGACAAAAGATAACTAAAGTACACTGGATACAAATTCTTTAGAATGGTTTAACAATACTTGAGAAACCAAACATACCCTGTTAAGCACGGCCCTCCACAATGGCTTAACAATAGAGTTTAAGTCAAAGATCTGTGAGAAGGCTTGTCCAGCATGATGGCAAAGAAGAGAGGAAGGCATGGCTTAGACATCACATGGACGTCAAAGACACTATGAAGCCTTGCTGACAAATGGGAACAAGGAAAGGAAGGGCAGGGAGGCGCTGTGCTGGACACGTGACTCCCTGGCTGGCCGTGGGGCCATCTCCTGAGATGGAGAAGACAGATGGTGAGATAGGTTTGGCGGCTGATGGGGCAGTGGAGAAAGAGGCTCTCAGAGAGGACTTAGTGTTTGAAAAGCAGGATGACTGATGTCCAATTCTATATCTCAGACAACAAACTAAAGAACAGAATCTGGAACTTCTCAGAAGGAGATGCAGGTAGAAGACATAAATTTGAGAATCATCAGCATACAGGTACATCTTGCACGTGCCAACCTGGAGAGATGATCTAGAATCAGGGGCACGCCTGAGGCTCTCCAACACTGAAAGACAAGGCAAGAAAACGCAGAGCCAGCAAAGAAGGGTAGAAAGCAGAGACCAGAAAGGTAAGAGGAAGATCAGGAGAGCCTGGAGTCCTGGGAAGCTTCCAAGACAGCAGGGACAATAAAGTGGCCTACAGGTTCAGCAACGTGGCATCACTAGGAACATGACCATCTCAGTGGAGTGGTGGGGAAAGATGCCCCACTGAAGCGGGCTGACAAGTTAGAGGAAATTAAAATGAATGAATGATATTTGAAATAGTGGGAGGTGAGGAAATTAAGACCACGAGAACAGACCATCATCAGTAAATTTTACCAACCCACACAAGCAGGTAACTGTAATAAAGCCTTACCAGCGCAAGCACAGAGGTCTGTTCGGTGTACAGCGAAGAGCCTGGGGTGCGGAGTGGGGCGTGCGGAGGGCAGAGGGTCAAAAGAAGCTTCTCGGAGAAAAAGTAACCAGATCCGACAACCCAGGAAATGGATGTATTCCTGTAAGGAAACTAATCCCACCAAGCATGCACAAATGTCTGTCCGCTCTCAAGTGAAGAAAATCTCAATAAAGAATTAAGTGACTAACTTGCATGACATCAATAATAACTGTAAGAAATTGTTTACCTGGAAAAAAACATGCCCAAGTGTTTCAGTTGTGAAATCAGCCGACAACTAGATCTGACGTCTGCAGTCTTGTTATCCCATGGCCAGAAAGAAGAGTAAAATCCTGCCACAGCCCTTCACTAGAGTCTTCAGGGTGTGTGTGTGTGAGGGCAGGCACAAGGGGACTTTGCGCCTTGTGCGGAAGGGCAGTGAAGATAAGAGAAATGAGCAATGGACAGAGATGACCGAAATGTCATCCTTCCTGAAAAGGAAAAAAGACAGAAGTCTTTGGAGGTTGCCTTTCATGATTCCCTTAAAGAAAAATACAGGTCCATAATCATTTACTCAAAATGACTGAGTAAATCACTCCAGTACTCAGCTGCAGTGAGTAATCCTTGCAGCTTAGGTAGGTTTTGAAATTCAGAGTTTTTGAAATTTCAGATTGAAATTTTAGATGCTGAAAACAGCAGACACCATCAATATATGACAACCCCAGCAGGGTCTGGGTAGCACCTATAATAAAATATAAATATTTCTGCAGCTGATGTGATGGGGTGATGACAATAAAAAGCCTCACATCAGTTCAGGTCTTGCCTGAAAAATCTGTTCCTTTTCAGAGCCCTGAGACTTCACAACTGTGGATTAAGAACTGAGAACTCACGTGTAACACAAGTTTTAAGAAAATAAAGATATGTTGAAGGAGAGTGGCAGAGCTCTGGGGTCCAATTCCAGCTGTCCTCCATACGAGCTGTATGAACCAAGGCAAGGCAGTTAACATCCGTAAACCTTAGCTTTCTGACCTGTAAAATGGGAATGATAAATCTACCCCTAGTCTGCTGTGGACATCCATGAGGTACTTGGGTTGGACGGCAGCTGGAACCAGGTCTGGCCCTGGGCAGCCCACCCGTGGCCTCTCCAGTCTTAGTACTGGGAGTCTCACACGCTGGGAAACCAGGATGGCTGGGCACCCTACTTGGCAGGTGCCCAATAAATAGGAACTATTCTAATATCAGGAACAGAAAGTAGCACAGGGAACTATACTCAGTATCTTTTTTTTCCCCACATATATTCCAAGATATATTCAGTATTTTATAATATATCATAATGGAAAATAAATGAAAAAGTATTATATGTATGGATAACTGAACCACTGTGTTGTACACTAGAAACTAATACAATATTAGAAATCAATGGTACTTCAATTAAAAAAAAATAGAAATGAAAAATAAAATTACAAAATAGAGAAGTCACATGAAATAGTTTCAGTGGTGAAATACGCATACCACTGGGAATTATTATCACCTCTCTTATGGGAGACAGAATTCTAAAGCAGCAGGCCCTGGTGTGTACACCCCAGACGATACCCTCACACGGAGATGAGCCTCTCCAGAGGTGCAAAGTCAGACTCGGAGCTACAGCAGACGCTCTCCACCCGTGTGGTGGCCATGCTGTGGAGAGGGCCACAAGGCAGGAGCCTGGGCAGCTCTCAGGGCTGAGGGCTACCCCAGCCTCAGAAAAGCTCACAGTCCTTACTGCCATCCTGCTTCCCACCCTTGAGACCCCCACACAGAGGACCCAGCCAGCACTGCAGACCTACAGACTGTGAGATTAGAAGTGGGTGCTGGGAGCTACTAAGTCCATGGTAATCTGTTATGCAGAATCTAAAATATGTCTCCTGAGAATCCAGTTCAAAATAACAGGGGTGTGTGTGTGTGTGTGAAGAACACAAATATCTATAAACAGAAATTCCTTGCATAAAATCACCTTTTTAATATGAAAAATTCAAATCCAAATTAAGTTTCTTACACAACTGAAACTTTCCATACATTGACTATAGCGGTATCAAATGGCACAATCACTTTGGAAAATCGTTCCGGGCAATTCCTACTAAACCTAAACGCATGCCCATCCTACGACCCAGAAACCCATCAAGAGTGCAGAGATCATGGCTATACTACCCAAAGCAATCTATAGATTCAACGCAATCCCTATCAAACTACCAATGGTATTTTTCACAGAACTAGAACAAATAATTTCACAATTTGTATGGAAATACAAAAAACCTCGAATAGCCAAAGTAATCTTGAGAAAGAAGAATGGAACTGGAGGAATCAACCTGCCTGACTTCAGACTCTACTACAAAGCCACAGTCATCAAGACAGTATTGTACTGGCACAAAGACAGAAATATAGATCAATGGAACAGAATAGAAAGCCCAGAGATAAATCCACGAACTTATGGACACCTTATCTTTGACAAAGGAGGCAAGGATATACAATGGAAAAAAGACAACCTCTTTAACAAGTGGTGCTGGGAAAACTGGTCAACCACTTGTAAAAGAATGAAACAAGAGTGCAGAGATCCACAAGAAGGCACACACATGAGTGTTAAAAGCACGTTTCAACAAAACGGCCAGAAATTGGAAGCATTCCAAATGCCCACCAGCAGAATGAACAGACAGTGGTGTCCTCCTCTGGGGGAGACTGAAGAGCAGACCAAGAGCGCACTCGTGGCACACAGCAGGGACGTACCTCAGACACCGTGCTGAGTGAGAAGCCAGACGCAGAATCACATGAATGATTCCACTCACAGCAAGTTCAAGCACAGGCTCAACTGGTCTGTGATGACAGAAGCGAGAGTCTCAGCCACCTCACAGTGGGGTGCAGAGACTGGGAAGGGGTCCTGGGAATGCTCTGCACCCCAATCTGGGTGATGGTTACACTTCAGACTGCACACGTAAATAATCACCAAGATGTACACTTAAGGTTAATGCACTTTTACTGCATGCTACCCTTCAAAAATATTCTTCCCCTTCAGAACTGTCCAAAACCACCTAATGACAATATAAGGTGGATTCCTCGTAAGAAACTAGTGGACAAGGCAGCATGAATATGGTTAACAGGCTATATGTAAGTACACTTCTTCTTTTAAACACATTGCTCACTAAATGCTGGTAGAAGGAATTTCAAAGATAATGACCAAATTTATGTTATCAGAAGCCCAAAGGAATCTATACACAGGTATACATAGCATAATGTCCTCAATATACTATACCCAGTAGATGTGCAAAATTGTGGCTGTTGTCCCATTAATTACTCCCTTCATTTCCGTCCAGTTAGTTCCTCTGTCTACCTCTGACACAAGAATACACGCGAGATGTGACACCACCACCCAGCACACAGATGTGAACTGCATGACCGAGGCAGCACCACGCCCGTGGCCTGCACAGCCGGTCTGACCCGAGGGCAGGGACTCTACCTTGATCCAGGTGACCATAAGGCTTGGAGTGTGGCAGGCAGGTTAGAAGCCTCTCATCCAATCTCACACCTGGTCAGAACGCCACCCTGGGGTCCCTGCCAGGGGGCAGCCCAGCCACCACAGCAAAAGGAGAACGAGGGATGCTAGAGAGGTGACACAGGCCACCAGGAACTGGGTCTCCCTGGGAACACACACAGAAGACAGGGTTCACATCTGAGAAGTCTCCCCTGTCAGCAAGTCTGAGAACCAGGAGTCCATGCCAGGCAGGGCTCACAAACACCGCCCGTGACCAGACCGAAAGGGAAACAGAAGCCCGCTCACCTCACTATTGTGGCCCCGCAGGTTGAAGTTGATTCTCTGCGGAGTGTTTCTGTCCCGGCGGCAGTGGCTGGAGGTGAAGGTCACCCCGACGACGCCGCGCCCGTTGCCCGTGGCCAGCCAGCCCTCCTCGTAGTAGCGCCTGCGGCACACAGGCTTCTCCTTCTCGCTCTTGGGGACGCGGCCCTTCCAGGACAGGCAGAGGATGTTGGAGTCGCTGCACAGGACAGGCCCATGCTCCACCGCTGCATACATACTTTTTTGGAAGAACCGTTTTACTTAAAGAGCAAGGCTGAATGCCGATAAATTTTAACCAATTGCTCTCACTGACTGGTATTATTTCTGTGGTTGGCTTTCACTGTTTTGTCTGACCCCGTTTAATTGAAACTGTCCTGGTTCTAATTAGAAGGTCAATATTTTATAAAGCTTCACCAAATGCATAGTGAAAAAATTCCTCTATAAAAGATGATGGCAGTCTGCTAAGAAAAGATAATGCTTAAAAAAAAATGTGGGGTCCATTTTTATTTTCAAGTTCTTAGAGGAAGAGCCGGGTGACCCTTTGGAGAAAGAGCATCATGACAAGTGGTGATAAAGAAACTGAGTCTTCTTTTCACTTGGTTCTTCTTATTCAGCCTGAGATTCCAGTTTAGTGTAATGTGATTCCAGACACAAAGGGCTGCAAATACACAGATTTCAAGTAACTTAAGGCTTTAAGAATCCCTCGAGCTGGAGCATCCCCTTCAGAAGTTCAGATACAGAGACAGAACACACAGGATCATCTTCCTTCTGAAGCCACCCTCGGGCTTGCTTTCTCAGCTAGACAAATTTCTGCTGCTAAAGCTGAAGAAGATTGCATAAAGGGAAAAAAAGGCACACAAACTGTGCAAAACAGACCGGAGTTTGTGCAGACAGCAGTCCAAATTTTAGGAGGAAAAAAAAACTCTTTCCTCACTGTTCAGAGCCAGAAACCTCCAACTTCAGAGTCCAACTGGGCTTCCCGGCATGTGGCTGTGTCCCCAGGGAGGGCCCTGACACAGGCTGACGCAACCCTGGGGGCCACAGAGGCAGGCAAGGAAGCCCCTGCCCCCAGCAGATCCAGGAGGTTCCAGGGCTTTCCGGGAGCGTGGACCTCCAGCTAATCTAAACACACGTGCTGACAAAGGGAAGCCCAGCTGGGCTGCAGGAGGTCTCCGTCCTCCCTCCCCTAGTCACTCCTCCCCCTTTCTGCTCCTAAGGATGACGTGCTTTTCCATCTTGAAGGAAAAAACTAATCCCAGAATCAAGTCCATCAACTGGTCCTCCTCTTACATGCAAGCATGCCTGGACTCAACAGGGGAAAGAACCCCTTAAAATGGAAACACAGGCAAGAGTTGGGTTCTTTTCTCACTGTCTCCCTGAAGAGTGACCTGAAGGGCACTCTCCTGACCACCTTCCGAGACCGTCTCCAAACGCCCTGGGTACAGTCCAAGGAAAGAGGCTTTACAAGGATGCGCCTTGATAATTATTTTGTGATTAGCAGTTTCAATTGCTACCTTAAGGAACTATCCTACAGATACAGGCAAGGAAAAGGGAAATAATAAATTAAAATTTCTGGACTTTTTTCAGTAACTGAAAAAAGGCAAAGGAATCAGTTCATTGTTCAAACCTGCCCCATCACACCCTGGGGGGCTTTCCTCCAGTCATAAGCGCACAGTGAGAGCCACTCTTCAGTCCTGAATGTTAACGTCTGTCCAAATCACCAGACCCACTGAAAAATAAAGTGCAAAAAGCACAGCACACTCCCACCTGCAAGGCTTGAAATCACACTTCCCCCTCAGTCACCTTCTCACTTAGTTCCTTTAAACTGGAGAGGTATTTTTGAGGCTTGATCTGCGCAAGTTTTTTTTTCTCTTCTTTTTGCAAACTTTCTTTACCCGTGAAGACCATATGGAAAACTGGCCATTAGTGATGTATTTTTCTCCCTGGGCTCCCAAGCCCAGTGGTGTCAAGTTGCTCCATCTGATTCTTAAATTAATTTTCATCAGTTGTAAAACTCTTCAAGAGCGCACAAGAATGAGCCTGTCTTCTTGTGTAAATGTGTATGTGTAGAAAGAAAGTTTTAAATATACATAGACACACACTCTTCAGATGGCACACAAAATGTCTGTTTTCCCAGTTGTTTCATGAACCATCAGATTAATCACAGCTTGAAGGCCCTGGAGTCTGACAAATCTGTAAGACAAAATGGGACACACAGAAAAAAGAATTAAAAATAATGAAGAATAAAGGTTTTAACACACTTCTATTGATAAACATATGAACATAATATAATAACATAATAATCACTGTAACTGAAATCAGAGACCCCTCTGGACACATACATATACCAAATGGCACTACAGACTGGTAAGATTTCAACAGTAAAAGAGCACTCCACGCCGACTCACAGGAAACACGGACTGTAAGGAGCTGGATGCCATGTGCCATTTACTAAGCTTGCCAGGAGCTGAAACGAGTGAGTGAAATGACACTGCACTGTCCCTTCTAAGACCGGGAGCCCTGAGTGTGCGCGCTTCCTGTCCAGAGGTCGCCATCCTGAGCTAAGCGACATCCTCAAAAAGGAGATGCAAGAGGCTCCAGCAAGTTATCCGAAGGGATGCTGGATGTTTCACTTTCAGTAAAAGCTATTCCCTGAAGACACAAGGCAGCGAGAGCCTTTAAAACTCTCCATCCGTGACTGCTGGCAGGTCACAGAGCAAAGCTCAGCTGTCTTCTCAGCTTTTACGTCCTCTCCTAGCAATAAAGTTCCAGAAAATCTGTCTCCAGCAAACCCATTCCTTCCTGCTGCCTTTGGTCCACGCCCACATCACATCCACAGAAACATTGGATGGCTTGCTCCCTAACTTACCCCCCATCCCACCTTCCAGAAAATCCTCAGAGAGATCTTTCTAAAACTCAAGGTTACTCAAAGAGGCTGGACTGTTCCCTCACCTCCCCCACACCAGGCCATCCCCCAGAGAGCTAGCAGAAATGGACAGCCCAGCCCCATCCCACCCCCCTATCTGACACTCGACCTGGATATCTGCATCTTTAACAAGTTCCCAAGAGATGCTGACGCTGCTGGTCTGGAACCAGCTTTCAGAGCCACTGGTCTATGAGATCAAGTCCCAGCAGGCCCCTTCATGATCTGACTGCACGTGTCCTCTGCCACAGCCCCCACATCCAGCCTATGTTCAGCACTCACCCTCAGGCCACTCCCTGGACTGCATCCCCCTCTCCTTCTTGTTGCCATGGCCTGTGCTCCTTTGCCAAGCCAGGCCCACATCTCCTCTAACACCTACTACACAGCACCTCTCCTGGGAAGCTTCCCAGAGATCCCGTGCTAACCCGCCAACAGCTTTCATTCTTGCTTCATCCTGACTCTCTTCCCTGTGCTCCCAGAGGCTGGGAACCTACCCTTCTCAGAACTTGTTCACTGACACAGAACTTAGCATAAACAAGTTACTCAATGGAAGTTTCTAAGAGGATGCAGGCCAAGGCAAGGCAGAAGCTACAAATAACTTCCTTGAGATACCCCAATTCAAATGAATCACAGTCCATATACTTCCTTTGTGTCTAAAATCAAAACAACTGAATTCTCTCAGGAAGTACTTGTACCTGAGGGGGAAAAAGTAAAAAAAAAAAAAAATAATAATAATGCTATCAAATTCAAATGAATGCTATGTTCTTCCTCCAGAAATTCTAACACCACAGTACACCATTCCTTTAGTCCCTACCCATGGCCTGCAAACATGCACCAGAGGGGGAAAGCAAAAGCAACTTCTCAAGACCCAGCAATATGTACACAGGATTTGAACATCTTTTCATAACCCATGATTACTAATGTTTAACCCACATTAAACATGACAATGTAAACTACCCATTCCCTCACATCCTCCCAGACAGGAGGTGGTCCATAACATCAAAATTATTTTCAAAATAATACTAAGACATTATAAATCTTCTTCACTGCATCACAGTTTCTATCAGTGGTGCAAAAGCAACAGTGAGGGCAACCGCCAGGCCTGTGGCACAGACCACGGCCCTGCGCCAGCCGGTACCAGGGCTCGTCAGGCTTTCTAACACGCCACCCACATCTAAGAAGGTTCCTAATGCAGCGGGAAAGATTACTATTATTCAGTCTCGCCCCTTGAGGACACAGTTGTTCAGTACTCTGCTCCAAACCGTGCGCTCTCACACAGCCCTTGTGCAGACTGCGGCACTGTGGGTAACTGAGGGGAGGCCTTGTGCTACAGCTTCTTGTGCTACAGCAAACCACCTTCTTCATGAAACACCATGTTTACTGGAAAGAATGACTGACAAATCATGGTCATTCAGGCTTGGGTCTTTGGCTGACATTTTTCTTTAACATGAAGAAACAGCTGTCACTAATGGTATTTGTTGCCAACAATAAAAGTAGAGTTTTCAAGTTAAAATTAAAATTGTGGGAAAAACAGCATCTATCATTCTGTGCTTGATAGAATCCCAAGATTTAAAGATACTCTGCAAGCAAAAGAAGGTGGTATTGATAAAGGTAAACTTTTGATAGCAGACTTCATATTTCATAGTATGTCAGTATTTGGAATATTCACACAGCTTGAAGCAACATTTTTCAAATGACCAATGCATGTTGATAACAATTATGCTTGACAGAGTCATCCAGAGTGCAAGAAAGACAAATGGATTTTAGTATAATCAAGTACGAAAAAGTCACTAATACATTTAAAATTCCACATTGCTACTAACCTTTAAGAAACTACCACTTGCTGAGTTCTGTTATAGTAACAAAAATGTCCATGATTAGCTGAAAAGACTACTAAAATACTCTTCCCTTTTCCAACCACATATCTGTGTGAGGTCAGATTTTCTTTAGACTTTACAACAAAACAGCATACTGTAACAGACTGAATACAGAAGCAGATATGGGAATATAACTATCTTTTCAGTATGTTTAGACATTGAGGATATTGTACCAAAATGCAAAATAATGCTACTCTTCTCAGTAAAACTTTCAGTCAGAAAATACAGCTATTTTTTCGTAGAAAATAGATTATTTATAATTTTTAGGTTTGTTTTTAAATGAGCTAGTAAATCTTTTAATTTCTCAGTTTCAGTTTCTAATATGGTAAATCAGCAGCTCACACCCACATTGGAGGAGGAAATGGCAACCCATTGCAGTATTCCTGCCTGGAGAATCCCATGGACAGAGGAGCCTGGCGGGCTACGGTCCATGGGGCTGCAGAGTCGGACAGGACTGAAGCGACTGAACACCAACACACACGTACTCAGAGCTCTTTCTGGACTTCAATAATTTTTGAGAATACAAAGGAGCCCTAAAACCAAAAAGGGCTGACATCCCAACTCTCCAGAATGCAAGCCTTAAGTAACTATTGAAATCAAATATCAGGATGTAGTTTAAATTTCCACAGTAAAAGCACAGACAAAAGTGTTTCATTTTGTGTATGTTGCTATTGTTTTTAACCAAACTTTTAAAATTAAAAGTTTCATATATGCTCGACAAATAAGGCAGCTATTTTAAGGAAAAATGGCATGCAACTTTATTATTTCTCAAATGGATAATGGATACCAAAATCTAACAACAAAAAAAACACAATCATAGTCTCCTAATTACTGAAAGGCAGGTGCCTATCTTTTATTTTTTAATTCTTTGCTGCTCTTAACTTCATGTAGTTCTTTATTTTTGGCTTTGTTGCTGCTCAGGCTTTTCTCTAGTTGCAGCAAGCAGGGACTACTCTCCAAGGGCAGTGAGCCGGCTTCTCACGGTAGCAGCTTCTCTTGTTAAGGGGCACGGGCTCTAGGGCTGAAGGCTTCAGGAGTTGCAGCTCCTGGGCCCCAGAGCACAGACTCAGTAGCTGCGGCACACGGGCTTAAGCTGCTCTGCAGCACGTGGGATCAAACCCGTGTCCCCTGTACTGGCAGGTGGGTTCTTTACCACTGAGCCACAGGGAAGCTCAGCTTTTCAGTTGCTGAGTTGTGTTTGACTCCTTGCAACCCCATGACCTGCAAGACCCAGGCTGGTGCCAATCTTAGTGCTACCATTAATAGAAACAGGCGATGTGGGACACTCCCCTTCTTTCTGTCTTATTTTCTCATGAGAAAATAAGGATATAACTGATCAGTTTCTGGGGGAAGCTGATTGTCAAATCAGCACTAGTAAAAAGGGTTTGGCATAAGAAGGTTAAAAAGCAACTATTCAACTGAAAGCAGTGACTCGAAACAAATATTTGCACATGCACATCCACGTTCAAAGCAGCACTATTCACAAAAGCTTGAAGGTGGAAGGAACCCAAGTGTCCTCAAACAGATGAGTGGGTAAACAAGATGTGGAAACACATACAATATTACTCAGCCTTAAAAAGAAATTCTGTCTGACACATGCTACAACATGGATGAAACGTGAAGACATTATGCTAAGTGAAATAAGCCAGACACCCAAGGACAAATACATTTAACTATGATTCCACTTATATGAAGAATCTAGAGCAGTCAATTTCATAGAGACAGAGTAGAATGGCGGCTGCAAGGGGCTGGGAGAGGGGAGATTGGAGAGTTCTTATTTAATGGATACAGACTTTGGGATGAAGAAAAAATTCTGGACATGGCCAGCGGTAATGGTTGCATAAAAATGTGCATGTACTTCTATTAAGGTCATTGTCATTGAACCATACAAGTAAAAATGATAAAAATGATAGATTTGTTATATATTAATATATCTCACCTCAATTTTTAAAATCAGGTGAGAAAAACAACTATTCATACAAAGTTTTTCAATAATAAATCGCATAGTTTAGCATTATGATGTTTCTACCCTAAAACCGTAATATAGGCCCATGAGCCAGCCCTGGAAGCTTTCATTACGAATAAACAATGCTAACCTTTGAATTCTGGCCCAAACACGCTTTTGTTAATTGCAAGTTATTTTCAGACTATTCCTATATTAAATCACTGAAAAATCTATTCCTGCCTTAGGAGATTACAATCTTAGAGCAAATAATACATGTGCCTGATTGAATTAACAATCTGATAACCATCTTCTAGGAGACAGTAAACTTGTAAAATGCTTCACACTCTAACTTTCCACACCATTCAGTTCTAATGGTAAACTAGGAGTCCCAGAATTTGGGAAAGTACAATAGGGATAGAATTGTACATCACTAAAAAAATTCTATACTAATTATAGGCACTCCTGGATTAACTGACCAACAAACCTTAACTGAACATCTATTACCCAGGAGGTCCCCCCATGCTGCACATGCTGCCCCACTTGCCCCCAGTCAGAGATTCTATTTTCTAACTAGAATTTCTCACTATGGGTTATTTTGGTTTATCTGATTCCTACTTTACACCAACATGGATAAAATTTACTACAGGGGGAAAAAATGCATTTTTCATTTATTTTTTAAATCATCCAAATTAATGTTAAAGATCAGAGATAAAATAAATTGGGGAAGATGTTTTTCATTTAGACAATTTTGATAGAAATGGATTCATTAAAAGCTATGATGCTGTCACGACTCTGGAAAACTGCTGGTGTTAGCTAGTACTACTGAAGACGTGAATGCTCTGCAAGCAGCAATTCCTCTCCTGAATATGTGCGCCAGACAGAGCCTTCAAACTCTCCAGGGAATAAATACACAGCCATTTATAGCAGCAGTGGCATTTACATTAGCCAGACACTGAAACCAACCTAAATGGATCGTGTGTGGTATATTCAAACAACAGAATTCTATACAGCAATGTAAATAAACACTACACAGAAGAGGAGGGAATTTCACAGGCACAATGCTGAGCAAAAGGACCTTAAGAAAGAATACTTATAACATGAATTCATTTACATAAAGTTCAAAACAGCCAAACTAATTTATCTGTTAAGACTGCATATATAGATAGTACAAGTAAAATTTTTAAAGCAAGGAAAATATAAAGCAGTAGACTAGTTACCAGAAAAGGAAAGGGGGCTGGAAACTGTGATTAGGGAAGGGCACACATGGTGGTCCTGCTGGGGTGCAATATTCAGACAGACCAGGTCTTGATCTGGGTGGCAGTTCTGGGGTGTTCCTTCTGTCGTTGTTCTTTACGACCACTGTGTCTGACATACTTTTCTACAGGGATGGTATATCTCACAATAAACAGATTTAACACCTGTGAACTGTATTAGGCATCAGTCCTCTGAGGCTTTTAGATAAAGGGGATGACAAGATGGTGGAGGAGCAGGTGGGCGTGGAGTACTTCTCTCTCCACAGATGCATCAGGAATACACCTTCAGAGCGAAGGATCTCACAGAGCACCAGTTGAGAGCGGGCAGGAGTCCCTGAGCACCAGAAAGGCTCAGTAGGATGGGGATTTTAGACAATTCAAATCAATTATTAAGAGAGTTTTTTTTAGTTATAATGAGTATTCTCTCAATCTAGAATATTCCAATAAAGAATCAAAAAATGCTATTCTAGTTCTCAAGCTAAGAAAGTGTCCACAAAGAAAATACCTACTAACAGTAACAAATGGAGATAAGAAATTTTCAGAATAAAGCTCTATTTCTTCCTAAAGGAAAAAATTTTAAGACAGGAGTTAAGCAGAAGATCGAAATGAGAAGCAAAAAGTAGATTTGGGGAAAAAAACATACAGATGTTGCTAGATGAATGCCAAATAGAAAGAAAAAATAAACAAAGTAGAAACTTTTGAATAAAATATTCCAAGCAAGCTAAAGTTGAAGCTTGTCATTATAGACTTGTTTGTGGGTTTGAGAGAAGAAGAGCAGAGAAAAATGAGTTTTCCTGACTGCTGATATAAATTAAACACACCCCAATTTCTAGAAAAGAGCCCCTTGATAAAGGTGAAAAAGGAGAGTAAAAAAGATGGCTTAAAACTCAATATTCAAAACACAAAGATCATGTCATCTGGTCTCATCATTTCACAGTAAATAGATGAGGAAAAAATGGAAACAGTGACAAATTTTATTTCCTTGGGCTCCAAAATCACTGCAGACAGTGACTGCAGCCATAAAATTAAAAGACGCTTCCTCCCAGGAAGAAAAGCTATGACAAACCTAGACAGCATATTAAAAAGCAGAGACATCACTTTGCCCACAGAGGTCTGTATAGACAAAGTTATGGTTTTTCCATTAGTCATGTATGGATGTGAGAGTTGGACTATAAAGAAAGCTGAGCACTGAAGAATTGATGCTTTTGACTTGGACTGCAAGAAGATCCAACCAGTCCATCCTAAAGGAAATCAGTCCTGAATATTCATTGGAAGGACTGATGCTGAAGCTCCCATCTTTGTCCACCTGATTCGAAGAACTGACTCCTTGGAAAAGACCCTGATGCTGGGAAAGATCAAAGGCAGGAGAAGAAGGCAACAGAGGATGAGATGTTGGATGGCATCATCGACTCAATGGATATGAGTTTGAACAAGCTCCGGGAGATAGTGAAGGACAGGGAAGCTTGTCCTGCTACAGTCCACGGGGTCACAAAGAGTCAAACAGGACTCAACAACAACAACAAATTCCTGCTCCCTGGATGGCGGCTCTGCTGCCTCGGCAGCCTGTGGTCTCTAGACCAGGCTCCAGGGAGAAGCCTTCCTCCACCCCAGGGCTCCCAGGCTGTCTCCTTTCCACAGACGGCAATAGAGGCTGAACGCCACATTTTTTTTTAACTACAATGACCTGCCTCTAATTACAGTCACTCCTTTCCCTGGGGAATTTTCCACAACCCACAAGTATCAAGGGAGCCCAAAGCAGTTCTAACTGGTTACTAATTAAGGTTCAATAGCTGTCCTGAGGCTAGTTCAAATTTGCCTCCCAACACTGCCTTTAAAGGTAAGGTAAACTCTCAGATGGACCTAAAGAATACTACACTTAGTGAAGTAAGTGAGAAAGAGAAAAACCAATACGGTATACATTATCACCTATATGTGGAATCTAAAAAATAAATGGAAAAAAAATGAAAAAAATAAAAAATAAATGACTGTATATAACAAAACAGAAGCAGATTCACAGTATAGATAACAGACCATTTACCAGTGGGGAGAGGGAAGAGGGAGGAGCAAAACAGGGGTAGGGAATTAAGTGGTACGAATTCCTGTGTATAAAACAGACAAGCAATAAGGATAACACACAGTACTGCACAGGGAAATACAGCCATTATATTACAACTTTATGTGGAACATAATCTATAAAAAGTACTGAATCACTATGCGTATACCTGAAGCTAATATAATATTACAAAACAACTACACTTCATTTCCTTAAAAAACTCAATGTCAAACAGTCTATGGGGCAGGAGAGGAGGGGGGAAGACAGGGATACCTCAGCAGTCACTGGTCTCTTGGCTGCTACCTACACCTACACACATGAAACACCTAGAGAACCACTGCAGAGATAATGCAGTTTAATAACGATTTAATATATTCTGCTGTTATTCTCTAGCTCTTAATTCTCAAAACATGCTAGTGAGATGATAACTAAAGACTTGAATGCACACTTGTGCCCAGGGTTATTTACAAGATGCAATCTTACTACAAATGTGTGAGTGTCAAACCATTTTCCTATTAACTGTCCACCTCAGAGACGCCTCCCAGAGAAGAGCTGTCTTAGTCCAAACAGCACTAGCTCCTTTCGATGCTCGTAGTACACAGAAGCACTGCCCAGACTCACAGGGCAAGGGTCTTCCCTGCTCGTGGTACAGCTATTTTTCTGTGTAATCCATCATACCTACCAAACCACAAACACCTGATTCCAATTTCTCTCTCACCTGCAGTACCCACCAGTAGCACATTTAGTGAAGTGTTCAATAAAGTGTTAGGTACAGTGCAAAGCCCCAGTCTTCTAAGAAAAAGGGAAGCAATAAATGCTGACTGAATGCTCTTCATAAACCCAGTCATTAACACCAATCATTCAATCTGAGCCTTTTGCAAGCCTGAGTCACTGCAGCCCGGGTGAGTGAAAGAATTTGGGGAGAGGGCAGGGGTCCGAGGCTGTGTTCAGAGAACAGGGAAGAGAGACATTTTCGGGGAAGGTTATTCCTATTTACTTTCTGCGCCTGATTTCTACAGCCAGTTCGGAGAACATGAACATCTAACTATCTGTACAGAGAAAGGAGGGCATGGAGACTGCAAGACAAACAGACTGATTACAAGCTAAAAAGAGCGCGGGAGTTAGATACTTCTGAGGATGAACCCACATCTGAAACTTAGATGCTAAAATACTGAGGCACCATTTACAGGGCTCACTGGTATCAAAAGTCAAGTGCCTTCACCAGCAAGGGAGAGCATCTTATCAAAGTGACAAGTGCTGGGAACTAACACACGAGACCCTACCCATGATAAGGTCATGAGGGAGAAAACCTGACGGGCAAGGCGGATCAGGTTTTCAGGGGTTTCAAAAAGGCCAGCTCACGAGATCCCACCCATGACAAGGTCATGAGGAGAAAACCTGACAGGCAAGGCGGATCAGGTTTTCAGGGATTCAGAAAAGTTGCCCCGGGCACTCACCTTAAAGATGATATCTGTCTTTCTGATGCTTGCTTCAATAGACTACTCCCTAATTTCTGTGACACAGGCAGAAGGCCTTCCCCGATCTCTTTCCAAATAAGAATCAATTTAGAACTTTAATCAATAAGTTTCCCGGGTGGTGGTATTTTATGAGATTATCCAGGGTGAAAGGAGTGTTTCAATTTAAACTCCTTTGCTGGCATTCTAGTTCGTTTAGCAAATGAGTCTATGCCCTTAGTACTAATATGCATGATTGCTTGTAATACCCTAATCATAAAACAGCATAAGAACCTGATCATATAAAGGCCCTAATAGACATAGAGCCCTTCGGGGAGTGAGGAAGCCCTATTAAGAAAACATAAGAAAAATTATTCTAAAAGTGGTTATTGGGTTAATGTTTGCTTGCTGTGTTTTGCTTGCTGTGTTTTTGCTTTTAATGTGCTAAGGCTGTGTCATAGAAACCATTGTTAATATAGTTATAGATCTAGAAAAATAAGAGCTTAGCCCTAGTGTGGTACCAATGAGATGGTTGTTAATTGTCAGCCAGGAGTGGTAGGCAGAGGCTGCCTCACCAAAGTTGCAGAGTCAGTGTGGGGTAAACTTCTTAGATAAACGCAACTGACAATTTCTGCAGAAGGATTAATTTTTATGTTAACAAGTTTATACTTCTACTCTGTACTGTTGCCCTATGAGACTGCTACCTTTCAGTTAAGGTCACCATAGAAACAGAAAATAGGTTTACATTCACCTGACTTGCATAAAATGTTAACAGGCCCCAAGGCCAGAAGATAATGTACAAGACCCTCATAAACAAAGAAGTATGCAGAAAACACCCTGGTTTCATGAAGAACAAGCTGATGTAATGTTAAACTATCTTCCCCTTAGAAATGTACTAATTTAGGGTATAAAAGCTATGGTAAAAAATAAAGCATTGCCAGACTCTGCCAGACTCTGCACCCCCCGTCTGGTCACTCTCTCTCTCTCTTTCTCCCTTGCAGACTTGGCCCTATCAAGGCTAGTCTCACATGTCTTCTCTCTCTCTCTCTCTCTCTCTCTCTCTCTCTCTCTCTCTCACCGACGCCGTTCATCCTGAGGGTACCCCCTGGATCCTGCCAAGGCTGGACCCCGGCAGACAAGGACCAAGAAATGATCATTCCTAGTGTCATGTGGGTGCAGAGAAATGAGAGGCCAATTTGGTGACATAATTCAAAAGACTTAAAATGCAACAAACCATTTGATTCTGCAATTCTACTTCTGGAAATTTATCAAACGAAAATAATCTTCTACAAAGATATAGCTATAACGGTTTCCACCACAGCATTTTTATAAGAGAAAAATCTGAAATAACTTATATGTCCAAAATGGGATATTAGTTCAATAAATGTTGGTAGAGACATAAAGCAGAAAAATATGCACCCACCAGCAACTATATTATAGACGACTAGGGAGTGACATGGTAACATGCTCTCAACAGAAGTAAAAAGTGAAATTACAGGTTACAGCTCTGTAGGGCCTGCCCACTACTATATAACTAGACTTTGAGTAAATAGCAACAAACAAAATTTGTGCTGGACTTGCAGGAAAGCATGAGAAATCTGTGAGGAAGGCACGTGTGGACGCACGCACGCACACGCACATATACACAAATACAGGAGAAAGCTGTAGTTATCCAGCAAATACAGACATAAAATACATATTTGTCCAGAATTGTCTGGACTAATGCTGATATAAACAGTGGAATCAGAATCAGGTGCCTAACTGTCCCAGTTTCCCAGGAACTGTGTCACTTTCAGCATTGAAGATCCCACATCGCAGGAAACCCCTCAGTCCTGGGCAAACCAGGCAGCTGGTCACACTCTGAGGTTCTTGAACTCTGGTCCAGCCTCAAAGTGGAGAGACTCAACCTGAAGGACCAACATTCCACAGGGCCCACAGCAGACGTCAAAACTGCCCCAAGGAAACCTGAACTGTAAGGGATGAAGTGTCAGAGGCTCAGAGTGAGCAAGTCTGAGAGACAGAAGTCTCAGGGTGACCCACTTAGGTAACTTTTACTTCTAGGAGCTCAGCAGGTCCTCACAATAAATCTTGAAGAAAAACGTCCTGGGTTCTGGCAGAGGAAGGGGAAAAGGAATCATCTGGAAATACAGCAGAGAACTCTGCTCTTCTTAACAAGGCCTGCCCTCCAGAAAAACTATTTAACCAGGGCCTAACTAATCAGGATTTTCTAAGAGCAGAAGTGACCTGGGGGCAGAGACAGACCCAATTCCAGACCACCCTGGCCAACCTGCGCTACCTAAGCAGAGGGCGGGGAAACTGAGAAAAATACGTGAGGACAGTCCAGAGGTAAAGGCCCACAGAGACTGAGACCAGAGTTCCGGGATGCCATGGACAGCACAGGGGGTGTGGGTAACGACACTCTATCATAGACCTGACAGATGCTAAGAGAGTCAGTCTTAAATGCTGTCACCACGAAACAGAAATGCCAATTATGAGAGGTGATGGAGGTGTTAAGTCACCCCACTATTAATGATTCTGCAATACGTAACTGTATCACATCAGCCCTATACACCTTAAACTTACACAACATTATATGTCAGTTATGTTGGAAGAAAAAATAAAGGAATGCAGGAAAAGTGGGGGAGGGGAACAGGGAAACTTTGGAAGTGATAAAACTGCTCCATATGTTAATATGACAGTGGCTATACATCATGAGAAACGCTGGGCTGGATGAAGCACAAGCTGGAATCAAGATTTCCGCGAGAAATACCAATAACCTCAGACATGCAGATGACACCACTCTTATGGCAGAGAGTGAAGAGGAACTAAAGAGCCTCTTAATGGAAGTGAAAGAGGAGAGTGAAAAAGTTGGCTTAAAGCTTAATATTCAGAAAACTAAGATCATGGCATCTGGTCCCATCATCTCATGGGAAATAGATGGGGAGACAGTGGAAACAGTGTCCGACTTTATTTTTTTGGGCTCCAAAATCACTGCAGATGGTGACTGCAGCCATGAAATTAAAAGACGCTTACTCCTTGGAAGGAAAGTCATGTCCAACCTAGACAGCATATTAAAAAGCAGAGACATTACTTTGCCAACTAAGGTCCGTCTGGTCAAGGCTATGGCTTTTCCAGTGGTCATGTATGGATGTGAGAGTTGGACTGTGAAGAAAGCTGAGTGCCGAAAAATTGACGCTTTTGAACTATGGTGTTGGGGAAGACTCTTGAGAGTCCCTTGGACTGCAAGGAGATCTAACCAGTCCATCCTAAAGGAGATAAGTCCTGGGTGTTCATTGGAAGAACTGATGCTAAAGCTGAAACTCCAAAACTTTGGCCACTTCATGCGAAGAGTTGACTCGTTGGAAAAGACCCTGATGCTGGGAGTGGTTGGGGCAGGAGGAGAAGGGGACGACAGAGGATGAGATGGCTGGATGGCATCACCGACTTGATGGGCATGAGTTTGAGTGAACTCTGGGAGTTGGTGACGGACAGGGAGGCCTGGCGTGCTGCGATTCAGGTCGCAAAGAGTCGGACACGACTGAGCAATTGAACTGAACTGAACTGATACAACTGCATATGTTTCTCAAAATGCACAGAGCTGTACACTAAAACAGGGGAATTTACTGTATGTAAATTATATCTTAATTTTGAAAACCAGTGTCTGGCACAGAGTAAAGACTACACAGTGTTAGTGACCATTATTAATGTTGCTACTGCTATGGATCAGGCACTAAGCTGAATGCTAAAAACACAATGTGAGCACACAGAGGTGTGGTCCTACCACCAAGGGGCCCACAAGCCCAATGATGCAGATCGGATATTAATCAAATGCTCAGAAGCCACAAAGCAGAGGTGTGTGCTGTTCTGAAAGCTGCGACCTGAAGGAAGAGGAGATGTCCACGATGTAAGGGACGGTAGAGGCAAAGGGAGGATTACAAGCAAATGGGACAGCGTGTGCTAAGACCATAGCGAAGGCCGAGAGAACACAGTGCTCCGGAGAAACCTGACAGACTGCGAGTGTGGGAACTGTTCACACCCAAAACCACAGTGAGACATCACCTCACACTCAATAGGATGGCTAGTATAAAAAAACACTGACAGGGATGTGGAGAAACCAGAATGCTTACGTATTGCTGACAGGACTGCACAATGGCATAGCTGCTACGGAGTATGAGGTTTCCAAAAAAAACCACAACCACCATATGATCTGGCAATTCCACTTCCAGATGGACACAACAGAACTGAAAGTAGGATCCCGAAGAGCCGTCTGCACACCCAGATTCACAGCAACATTATTTACAATCGCCAAGAGGTGGGAGCAAAGCAAGTGTCCATCATCAGATGAATAAATAAACAAAACGTGGCATACACATACAAAGGCTTATTATTTGGCCTTAAAAAGGAGAGAAATTCTGACACACACAACGTGGATGAACCTCGAAAACATTTCATTAAGTGAAATAAGACGATCACAAACAGACAACTACTATGTACTCCATTTACACAAGGCATCCGAAACAGTCACATCCATAGAAGCAGAAAGTAAAACAGTCACTGCCAGGGGCTCCTGGGAGGCAGGAACAGGGGAGTCACTGGTTAACAGGTGCAGAGTTTCCATTTTGCAAGGGGAAGTTCTGGAGACTGGCTGCACAAGAGTGTGAATATATTAACATACCGAACTGCACATTAGAAATGGTTAAGATGGTAAGGTTCACATCATACATGGTTCAACACAATAAAAAAGAAATCTGTGTTCACAAACACACCCCCACACAGCTGAGACGTAATCACTGGACTACAGAACAGTTACCCCACCCCACACTTTACCCGCCACATTACTAAAGGCCTATTTAAAGCTGTTCCTTTTAACCAGTATGTCATATCCAGCTATGAAGATAAACTTATAAGATATACTAAGAGCCAGAAAACAGTTTGAACAGACAGAGCAAGCATCATAACCAGACTGAGAAATGGCAGTGATGCTGGAATTAACAGACCAGGAATTGAAAAGGACTATGATTAATATGCAACCCTGAATATTCACTGGAAGGACTCATCCTGAAGCTCCAACATTTTGGCCACCTGATCCGAAAAGCCCACTCACTGGAAGAGACCCTGATGCTAGGAAAGACTGAAGGAAAAAGGAGAAGGGGGTGGCAGAGGATGAGATGGTTAGATAGCATCACTGACTCAATGGACATAAATGTGAGCAAACTACAAGAGACTGTGGAGGACAAAAGAGCCTGGCGAGCTACAGTTCATGGAGCTGCAAAGAGTTGGACATGACTTAGTGACTGAACACCACCACCAATCATCTAACTAAGAAAGGAATTGCTTATTCTTTTTAATTTTTCCATTGAAAGAGCTGGAAACTTAGGACTTTTAATAGGTTAAGCGCTAGTCATCTAAAACACTACAGTCTTGGATGACAGTAAATGGGTCAAATACAATTAGATAATTATTTTCTTGAAATACTAATAAACACAATTACAATACAGAGTTCCAAGTAGCTAAAAAACATCCCCCAGGCCCCTCAGGTGATGTCGCCACAGAGAGGCTGACGAGGAACACCAGTAACTCAGGATTGTTTCACAGACGCACCGCCATGCAGGACACTCCAACCAGCTATGGGTTAGTACATACACAAGAATAAACAAGTCTAGGTTAGGGAAGAAAACACCCTCTTGGTCATGCCTAAAAGGAAATACAAAATGTAAGCAGTTTCCTATACAAAAAAAGAAGAAACTGTCAGTCAAGTGAAGAATTTGGAAAACAACTGTGGCATTAGTTCTACTCAGATGTCCCACACTCCTGAGAGTGATTATATCTGCATGAAAGGGACACTTGATTACGCTAAATCTGAATTTTAATACAACTCCGGGATTACTTAAAACTTTTAAAGCTTATTTCAATACTAACATAAATTTCAGTAATTTTTTTTTTAAACTTACAACTTGAAGTTCTTTCCAAAGGACTAAACTGAACTGGATTGTAATAGAAGAAGGCAGTTTGCTCTTTTTCTTCATTTTTTTACAGCCAGATATTTTCATGAATACCTATACACTGTTAAACTAAGATGAAAACAAATATCATTTTACATTATGATGAGTAAATTTGTTTTCACATCTGCTGCCATCTTTTTCACTTGCAGAAATAATCCCCTGGCATTTTCATGTTTTTCATATAGCAAAGGCTCAAATGGGTCACTGAAATGCAGCCAGCAGCTGAAAGAGAACAGAAATCCTGGCTGTGGCCCAGCCTCAGCTGGATTCTATGGGAAGGATAACTTCCAAGTGCTTCCTCCTTGGTTCCAATGATGAGCAAGAATGCCTGACCCTCGGGCAATAGATGGACAGGGCAGACACAGAGAGCATGCCCGACAGTCCATCGAGGTGCTGTCCTTGGGGCAGAGAGCAAGGCAGGAAGGCAGGGGACCAGAGCTGACTGATGGCCCAGTGCTCAGACAAGGGGACACATTTCCAATCCTAACATGAGCTCAGGGCTACACAGAAGCAGCCGTGGGGTGTTGAATAATTTCCAATACATAGAGAGAGTCCCAGCTTGGTGAGCAATACCTACACACGTGCCTGGGCATGCACGAATGAGCAGTCCTGGACTATAAAGGACACTGCAGCATGAAGTGAGGTAGGAATCATCTTATCCATCAGAAACAGAGAGCAGAATATACATGTCTACATCAAAAATAGCCAGCAAAAGTATTTTCTTACTTTGTCAAATCTCTCAAGTGCATGTGTGTGCGCGCATGCATGTGCATGCTCAATCATTTAGTCATATACAATTCTGTGACCCCATGGATTGCAGCCCAGCAGGCTCCTCTGTTCATGGGATTTTCCAGGCAAGAACACTGGAGTGGGTTGTCATTTCCTCCTCCAGGGGATTTTCTTGACCCAGGGATCGAACCCATGTCTCCTGCACTGGCAGGCGGATTCTTTACTACTGAGTCACTCTCACATTATGACCATGATGACTTCTTTGGACAGAAATATTTTCATCTCCTCATAACAATGGCACTACATGCTTAAGCAACAATAAACAATTATTATAAAACATCTACTAAGTAACTATTCATTTTCCTGCGTAGCTCAGTCGGTAAAGAATCTGCCTGCAATACAGGAGACCTGGGTTCAATTCCTGGGTCAGGAAGATCCCCTGGAGAAGGAAATGGTAAATCACTCCAGTATTTTTCCCTGGAGAATCCCATGGACAGAGGAGCCTGGTAGGCTGCAGTCCATGGTGTCACAAGAGTCAGACACAGCTTAGCGACTAAACCACCACCACCACCACCACCACCAAGTAACTAGCCCAAGACTAGATAATACAAAATTAATATAAAAATCTACACAAGATCTGGTCCCTGACCTTAAACAGTTCACAGTCTAACTAATGAAAGCAAAACTCACAAACATGAAATAATCAGAGAACTATTAAGAGTCAAGTGTGGGATTCTGCATGGGCTTGGACAAAGACCTCTTGGGAATCAAAGCAGCAGGAGAAAACCATCTTGTCTGAAAATCAGAACTGAGTCCATAATGTCTGTGACTATCATGGGCACAGAGAAGGATAAAAGGTATATTTATGGCAGAGAACGTGTGGTTTAACCTTTCATCGTGGCAGCACCCAAGAGGTAGGTATTATCTCCATTCTACAGACAAGGAAACCAAGGTTCATTATATTGGGCAGGTTACTTAATAAGTGGTCTTAGCTTTTTCACTTGTAAAATAAAGAACTTCAAACTGGGAAGGGAAAAGCACCAGTTTCCTCAAAGTGACTCAGAAATCTGAAGTGAGCAGGACTCTGGGGAAAACGTACCAAGTTCTCGGGTCAACAGCAATACCCACTTCCCCACTGAATATTTGGCTGTTATAAGCTTAGCACTGAGAAGAGCACCTGGTGTACAATGAACGAGAGGCATGAACGGATGGACAAATGGCACAACACAATGGGCCCCAAGGCAACTGACTCTCCCTCATGGTGGCTCATTCCCTGAGACGTCGAGTTTTTGTTGTTCGTTCATATCTCAGAGTACTTAATCAGTGGGGTGAGGATGGCATTCTTCTAGAGAGGATTTGTGTTGACTTCTGCCAAGCCCTTGGGCACTTCCAACCCAGATGTAGTGAGATGCGCTTCTCAGCCTGGGTTTTTCCAGACTATGCAGGTAGCATAAATGCAAATTCCAAATCCAACAAGATTCAAAAGGAACTCTTTTTTTAGAACTAAGAAGACATCTCCTTCCTTTGCTAATGGATGTTCTTGCCCCATGCACACACCCAGCCTAGCCCTCCAATGAGGTTCAGATGAAACCATCTCCTGAAATCTAGGTCCCCGGAATCAGCAGAAGTCCCCTCACTGTCATGTCCCACTATGGTTTTAGATCCTCTCTTTCTCTCAGAAACATTCACTTTTTTTAATCTTTTTCCCCACTTGTGGGGTTCTCACTTTCTTATAATAAGGATTATAAAAGGGTGTTTGTTTCATTTTCTACAGATGTTTCTACAGGTATTTGTTTTCATTTTCTTCCAGTATTTCTACAGGAAGTGTTTCTAGCAGGACAGCTTCCAGAGTATCTGGTAGCTTCCATTTCCAGGAGAGGTCCACACTATACCCTCTACCACCTTCCATTGTTGGTTTGGAAATCATCCCTAAGGTGAGCAAGAGCTGAAACCAGGTGAGCAGTCAGACTAGGAGATACCCAGAGCAGGCGAGAAAACACACACGCCCACATGAGATGCAGTGAGGGCGTCTATGGAAGAGCAGGCCCCGGGGCATGGTGAGTGCAGAAGACAAAACACAGGCGTTTACTTCATCATATACACGTGCTCAGTCAATTTAGTCGTGTCCGACTCTTTGCGACCCTATGGATTGTAGCTCCTCTGCCCATAGGATTCTCCAGGCAAGAATACTGGAGTGGGTTGCCATTTCCTACTTCAGGGGACATTCCCCACTCAGGGCTTGAACCAGGGTTTCCTGTCGGATGCCTTTCCCTTCTACAGATAAATAACAATTTTAAAAATCCAACACAATGCCGGGAATTGTAGTCCAGCAGAACAGGGCAGGCCAGGGAACAACACATTTTTGGGGGGCAGGAGCAGGGACCCAAGGGTTCCTGTCTTCCTGGCTGAAGGACACGGGTGCTGATGCCTGTGCCTGTGCCTTCTGGGGCCTAAGCAGAGCTGAACCGCCCCACCCTGCTGGCAGAGAAGCTCCTCACCAAGAATGGCCCAGCCCTGACCTCTGACCCTCAACCCCAGGACCATGAACCTCAGCTCCATCAGGACCCGACCGTCAGCCCAGAAACCTGACCCTCAGCCCCAGCAGGACCCAGACCCTTAGCGCTGATCCCTGACCCTCAGCCCTGGAAGGACCATGATCCTCAGCCTTAACCCTTGACCCTCAGCTTCCCAGTCCCCCGAAGGACCATGATCCTCAGCCTTGACCCTTGACCCTCAGCCCCAGCAGGACCCAGACCCTCAGTCCTGACCCTTGACCCTCAACCCCAGAAGGACCACGAGCCTCAGCCCTGACCCCTGACCCCAAGCCCCAGAAGGCCCATGATCCTCAGCCTTGACTCCTGATTCTCAGCCTCCAAGGACCCAGACCCTCAGCTCCAGAAGGAACCATAATCCTTAGCCCTGACCCTGACCCCCAGCCTCCAAGGACCCAGACCCTTAGCCCTGGAAGGACCGTGATCCTCAGCCCTGACCCCTGACCCTCAGCTCCGGAAGGAACCATGATCCTTAGCCCTGATCCCTGACTCTCAGCCTCCAACGACCCAGACCCTCAGCCCTGACCTCTAACCCTCAGCCCCAGAAGGACCCTGACCTCAGCTCCTACCTGACCCTCTCCCTGCTGGGGACCCAGCTTATCTGGATGAGTCTCACCTGTGGATGCTGAACTTTGGCCCCATTCCCTACCCAGCACCCTAAACCCAGCCTGGCCACTACCGAGCCCTGCCCTAGATACCCAGGCAAAGCCCTGCAGCCCCAGTTCCCACCCTCCCTGCAGAACCATTCCCAACCCCACCTGGTCAAGGCTCTGAACCTGCACCCCCTCATCACCCAGACCTCACTGCCAGGCTCAGACCCTCCTGGGTCCCACTCAGCTCACAGGCACGGACCCTGCACCTGAACAGGCTCCGTGGGCAGAGAACTTCTCTGAGGGGTCTGCTCCGGGGAACTGACGGTGACCCCAGCCCAAACCCTCCTGCTCCACAGGCAGGACCCACAGAGGCTCCCAAGTCACCCACCAGCAGCCTCCCACCCAGGGTTTCTCAACCTCTGACCTTCCCAGCACCACTGGCACTAGGGCCTGACTGTTCTCTGGGCACCGTGGCGGGTGGAGCAGCTCCCCGCCCCACCCTCTCGATGCTGGAGTCCACCAGTGTGACGACTACATGTTCCTGGACATGGTCCAGTATCCCTACCAGGTGAGAACCATTGTCCTAATCCCTTAGCTCAGCAGGGATCCCAGGACTCAGGCTGGGGTCCAGTGGAAGACCCCAACATTTCCATTCTGTCCTCAGGGACATAAAGTCAGCTCAAGGACAGGGCACGACCCCCTGCCCTCCCTGGAAAGAGAGTCCCAGTGATCACATAGAAAGAAAAACAGGTGCCACACGTCACAGAAAATTAGCTTACAAAAGGTGCTTTATTTAACCAGGTATATCCAAAATATTATCCTTTCAACATGTAATACTTAATAAAGATTGAGATTTTTACATTCTTTATTCATAAAAAAAGACAAGTACACAGATCCAGTTAATTCAAGTAGGAGATACGGTATAGGAAGCCCCGCATACAGGAAATGAGATGAATGAAGTGGATGTTCCATTACTGGAAACAAATTATCAGTGTGTTATGCTACTGTCAAAATCATAAGATTCACAGCACAAGCCAAACCTTGTCACATTCTATATAAAGGCACTGTCTTACACAGAAATTTGGTTACATAGATTGGGGAATAAGTGGACCATCACCAAGGGCTTGAAATGCTTATTATTCTAATTCAATTATTATTGAATGTAACCAGGCATAATGCTTCAAGATTTTTTTTATTATCTTTTTATTATAACAATAACCATGCAAAAGAGAGAGTCATAATTAGCAAAAACGATGCTCAAAGCAGCTGGATAAGGCCTCAGCGTCACACCACCACATCTCAGCAATTAAAGGCACACAACTATAGCTTGTCATGTAACATAATGTTCCATACATGAAATAGCTGAAAGAATTCAACACTGAGAAAAAGTTGAAGTGGGATTCATCAAGGAAGGTGTCTGTGTCTCTAGAGGACCCAGACACCTGCTTCCCACACGTGTTGTTACAGTGACACGAAAGAAAGTGAAAGTGGGAAGAGGGAAAAAATTAGTTAATTCATAGTACTGTTGACTAGATGTGCAAATAAAACATGAGAAAATGAAATGCAGAACTTTCATCTTCATATGACTCTCTCTAATCAGGGGAGGAACACTTCTTCCCCCAAAACAGCCTTACCTCAAATAGAAGAGAAGACACTGGGTAACAGGAAAAAGGATAATGACCCAAACCTCTCCTTAAACCACATTTCAATCAAGGGTAATAATCACAGCTGGAGATAATGAACATGAATCTTAGGTTCAGGCAATGATTTATATCACCCAGGTGCTCAGAAGGGATTCACAGTTATTGATCAAACGCTTAGCTTTTGGAAGAAACAGATCGGTTCTATTTCCTTCAAGTTCTTATGCCGTTCTTATAAATAAAACAATATTTGTATACCAATACATAGAGAAGTCTGGCCCAGGACTAAACAAGAAAGAAAAACTGACTGGAGTTAGCAGGAAAAGAAGGCTGTAGTACAAGCATAAACTCAAAGAAAGTACTTAATGAATAATGAATATGCATTGTTATTTTAATGAATCTATTAAAAGCATGAATCTCTGCAGAAAGAAATTAAAGCACCTGATAAAAAGTGCATACAAAATAAGATTATCACCTTATAAAACAATTTTAAAACAGAAAAGAAAAAGGAGACAGCAAAAATGTTGACACTGAGCACAAAAAACCTGGCCTTAAGCATGCCTGCACCCAGGGCAGGAGACTCAGGATGGCTTACATGAATCTTATTGTCAGAAATGAGGAAACTGTCTATTAACTAGGAAAGAAACTTTTTCCCTCTAACTGTATTCTGAAAGAATTTCAACATCAAAGCACTGCAGAAGGGCCATCAGATGATGGAAAAATGCCTGTAACAATCTCAAACAAATGTAAAAGATTTACAATTACTTTCTATAGTAAGCTGAAGTCCAATACTTTGGCCACTTGATGCAAAGAGCCCACTCATTGGAAAAGACCCTGATGCTGGGAAAGACTGAGGGCAGGAGGAGAAGGGGACAACAGAGGATGAGATGGTTTGATAGCATCACTGACTCAATGGACAAGAATCTGAGCAAGTTTGGGGAGATAGTGAAGGAAGCCTGAGGTGCTGCAGTCCATGGGGTCCCAAAGAGTCAGACACCACTTAGTGACTGGAAAACAATAAAACAGTAAAATGTGAATAAAAGCTTAACACTAAAAGGTTACAGCAGTTTTTGGAGTGCCAGGGTACTGTGGTTTGAAATGTGCTAATAAGAAAGAATGGGTCCTCTCCAGCCTTCCTAAAAACCTGACTCTTTAATCAGACTAGTCCCAGACTAAGAAAAAGGGCCTAAAGCATACACTCCACCTCCTGCCCGCCTCTTGCTCGTGAAGAACCGCCACCAGTCCCTTTCATCCCTTGGGCCAATGGAAGGATTAAAAACCAGGGTGGGAAAAAAAAGACCTCACTATTTAGCCTGGTTCTATAAATAATGAAATTAAGGCAAGGACTTGAACCCAGGGACCCCAAAGTCAGATACCAGTAAAATGCATGGAAACTAATGATGAGCTTGTGTCCCTCTCTCTTGCCTTTCTGAACACCCTTCCCAGAAGGTTCCCGAGCTGAGGCGGCTAGCTCTATCAGGCCCTATGCAATGATCCATGTCCTTCCCAGCCACCTTCCCAAAAACTTGGGAGCACCGAGGATTTAAAGCAGGCTATTTTTTCTCAGATTTAACATAGCTGCTGTTTCTTGCTAAATAAAATATTTTAAAAATAAAAACAACTGAATGCATTTATCCATACACCTGTCCTGCTATTAGTTCATTGAACAAACACCTATAGACTAAGAATGTCACCTTCATATCAGCAAACCAAGGTTGTGGCCATCAAGCTAACAGCCACTAGAGGCCCCCCAACCCTCTCCTTCTCGACAGTGAGACCTGAGGGAACTCAGGATGGTTCTGGCCCCAGATGGCTAAGGTGGGATGATTCCACATCAAAAGAACCATGTCAGTGCGCCCAGACTCTTGCAGCTTCCCATACATTGAAAAATGCTAAATTCCTTAACTTGAGAGGTTTGGTTTCCTTTAATCAACAGTCATCTTTTGATGTTCCCACTACTTGGCTTTTGCTGCACAAACCCTTCTACATCCCGGCTCCTCCCTTACCCTTGGAAGTAGTTTCTCAGAGCTATCTGAGAAGCTGTCTTCTGGGCTTTCAGTCCTCAGAAAATTAGCTGAATAAAACATAATTCTCAACTTCTAGGCTGTGCTTTTTTCCTTTCAGTTGACAACCTGAGTACCTTACACCCCAGCCTCTGTGCTAAGCAGTGAAGAAACTACAAATAAAGCACATCTTTGACTTTCTAATCTAGAAGACAAATGACAGGGTTTCCCTCTCCCAATTTAAACAGTTAAAATGTGTACTGTATGTTAAGAATGCACCTTTCAAACACTATAAGGATGTACGACTGTCTCCTGCAAACCCGATGACAGCCTGGGGCCTCAAATACAGGGTCACCCGACTACAGCCACCTTCCTGAGGACAGTGGCCGTTCAGCTCTATCCCCACAGCCAGCAGGGGCTGTCCTGACCATCTTCAAAGCTACAGAGGCACTGAGCAGCCATTTAAGGTGAAAATCAATTTGTGCAGGACTCCTCATGACCATGGTTTTCTCCTTTGGTGTGAAGCAATTTTTAATTTCACTAAAGATTTTCTATAAGAAACTAATCTTCATGGTAAAAAATAAAATCTACATTTAGGCAGCCACTTACCCCAAAATGCTAAGAAAATGGGTTCCCAGTGAAGAAAAATGAACAAAGCTGATTTTAATAACCAGGGAGGATAAAGTAATAAATGACCAGTGGAAAGTATTAATAATAAAAAAGCAACACTACCCACACAAAAAAGATACAATGGCACAAAAGCATAGTACCAAGTACTTGGCGTGTCTTCAGTTATTCATTTTATAATGTGTAAGGCTTCTTTTTAAATGCATTCATATTACACTGGGCTTGCTACCACAAGATTAATGTTGTACAGTTCTAATTAAAATCCCCGCCAAGGCCTACCTCTCAACAACAAATACTGAAGTTGATCAATAGAAGGAAATGAAGAGAAAATATAATTTTAAGATATGCCATTTTCTCACCTGCCGAATGGTCAATTTCGACTCCCCAGTTACTGAGAAAGCCAAACCTATACATCTGCCATGATGCATCTCTTGTCTATCTACATATACGGTTACTGTCTCACATTGAGTCTGCTCATAAAGAGATATCACCCAGTTTCAAACATGGTTCTGAAGTAACGGCCTATGTTTTAGGGAATGACTGTCTAGGTAGAGGAGTGCACATGCTAATCCCACGCTAAGTAAGTACCCAGTGTTCACAGTTTGTCTGCTGCATCTGAGAACTTTCTGGAAGAAAAAGAGGGCTGTGTGCTGTGAGCCTCAGTACCGTTCCAGGGGCTGGGGAAGGAGACAGTCCAGGACACTGTCCTAGTCACGCTAGTGTCAAACGACTGGGCTAGGAGCGGGAGAGTTTTCGTTTCTTTTCTTTTTTAATATAATTATCTGAAGTTAAACACTGATGAAGTCATTTGAAACTTACTGATATTTTCCCATAGTTTAAGCCATGTATTAAATAAAGACTTGATAAAGACTATATCAAAGCCACAAAGGGAAAGATCAGGGGCTGGACTTGGCTCTTTCTTTATGAAGCTGCATTGTCAATAAAATCCACCAAGAGCGAACACCTTGAAGAGTCTGAAACGAGTTGTGAAAACGGACTCTACCCTTCCCCTAGTACTTCATCTAAAGCAAATACAGTGCTGTCCACTTAATTGACAATCAACAGATTTAAGATCCCTTGAAGTCATCACTCCACAACCATGATGATGAATTTAGCGTGAGAGGGAGGGAGCCTCTGCCTCTTGCTGAGAAGGCCCAACACAAAACTGATACAAGAAATGAGATCCGATCCAGCCCACCCTGAGCTCCCCCACACCAGGAAGGCAGCAGAGGACAGGGAGGAGGAGCGGTTCCTGCCTGTGCGGCCCTGCTACAAACTTCCCCATCAGTCCACACACAGAACTCTGACTACACAATCGTAACAAAGTGACATCAAGCATTATCACTGCTACAAAGGCTAGTCCATAAGTCACATGCCCCACAATGGACTTAGGCTAATACAACAGTACTTCCCCTACACACACGCACGCACGCATGCTTTAATGTCCATGAAGCCATCTCCTCCTCTCCCTGACCTCCTTAGCTGAAGAACTGTAAAGGGGGCACTCGGGACCAGGAGGAGCCAGGCAAAAGGACATTTACAGATCCTAAGAGCTTAGGCCCTATCTGCACAACAGAAATGCCTTGGGATGTTAGCAGAGACAGTGCTGCCCTATACCCATTACTTCCCAGTAATTTCAAACCAAAGATGCAACAGTGCTGTGGGCAGGGGATTGGAAGGTGTGCGTGTCGCAAGTCAGCACCCTCTACACCATCGTTACCTGTGTAAACTGTGAGCTAAGGACCAGAGGGCAGCCGAAACAGTCACTGATCAGGGTTGTGTGTACTCTTCCACGGTGCACTAAGAACATGTTGTTTTTGTTGCTTCAGAAGAAGGGTCTCCCTGGTTCATTACGGGCCCTGCTGCTGCTTAAGAAGAGTTGAGGGCCCCGGTAGAGACCACGGGCAGATACAAGGTTTAGGGAGGCCCTTGAGGGCCACAGAGAGGGGCACACATCTAACTCTGAGCACAGAGGGAGCCCCTGAAGAGCTTTCTGCTGCAGACAAAAACATTTTGGTTTTCAGGCTCAGGCCAGTGTGGCTGCTGTGTGGAAGAGCCCTCGGGGGACAGAGACAAAGCAGAAAGCACAGGCAGGGGTTGTGACAGTGGGCCAGCTCCAGAGTCACTAGTCGGAGGACCTGCAGGGCAGTGGAAAGTAAGTCATCTCTCCCTGTCTCAGTTTCTGACATGACCTGTCAACCAGGGATAGTACTATATCCACCTCAGTGATTTGAGAATTCACTGAGTATTTACAACATGCTTAGAGAACAATGGCTGGTATATGCTAGGTATATGCTAAATCATCTAACTCACTATGACTAGTATGACTATCATCACCTACCTCATGGTATTCTCTTAGAACTACAAAGATCAAGTTGATTCATGTAATGCCCTTAAGGAAGTATCTGGCACATAATAAATTCTCAATAAATGTCAGCACTTACTGTTATCGTCACAGCTGATTCCCAGTTGGTGGTGGCAATAACTGAAGAGCAGGACAGGGTTGCTATGAACAGGTACAGAGGTTTCATTTGGCAAGTTAAGTTTGTAGTTTCTGTGAAACATCTAAATGTCAAGGTCAAGTAAGTAGCTGGACACATAAATCCAAAGCTCAGAGGAGAAGTCTGGACTAGAAGTATGAATTTAAGAGTCAGATACATCAAGATGAGTTCACTACAAAAAAAAACAGCGAGTTCATGAGGGAGAGAATGAAGATGAAGGAGAAAAAAGGGTCTAGTGACAAACCCTATGGAACTTCAACACTGAGGCCACACCAAGCGGAGGAGCCGGCCAGAAACTGAGAAAGAAGAGTCAAGAGGAGGAGGGAACCAACAAGGGGTGGAGTCTTCCCAATGTAGCTAGAAGGTCTGCTGGGAGTTCATGCTGGAAGCAGACACTGGATGAGGCCCCATGGAGGTCACACCAGTGGTTCTGATGAGGGCGTTTTTATTAACAGCATCTTATGCATTCACTTCAACTCTACTTAACTTTCATTTACAACACTATCTGTAAAAGAACATATGTTCCAAAGGCAATGTGCAGTAAGTCAATAGACTGAAGTCCATTCCAGTGAGGTCTGGAATAAGTCCCTCAACAAGGGTGTCTGATCTCTCCTCAAGTAAAACAACAAGGCTGGACCAGATTCCCAAACACAGGTCATGAGTTCCCCAGGCATCTAAAACCCACAAAGTCCATAAGCTATTTTTCTATATTTAAAACATATACTGATCACTTCTCAGCCTTTTGGCTAAGAAAAAGTATGTGGATGAAAACTACTTCCTGCCTAATACATCAGTAAACAAATGGCTTGCAGCCATCAAGCCAGTAGTCACTGCAGCCACCACCCCCAGATGAAGAAAAGCAGGATAGTAGCCCTAGATAGTTCAGTAGCTTGTCGAAGGAACAACTTCAGCGAGTCCAGACTCTGACATCTTCCCATACAGAGAAAAGTGCTGAATTCATTAACTTAATTAACAGTAATCCTTTGATGGTCCAACCACATGGTTTTTGTTGCAAAAACCCCTCTGTATCCTGGCTCCTCTCTTACCCTTCGGAGTAATCCCTCAACATTATCTGAGAGGCTGTCTTCCAGATCTAAGTCCTCAGTTTTATTCACCAAGTAAATCATAATTCTCAAATTATAGGCTGTGCATTTTTTTTCAGCCTACAAATGTAAAACATATACTGAAAGTTATGCATCTCCCTAAGATTAAAACTCTTGAGGGTCCCTTGGACAGCAAGGAGATCAAACCAGTCAATCCTAAAGGAAATCAGTCCCAAACATTCACTGGAAGGACTGATGCTGAAGTTCTAATACTTTGGCCACCGGATGCAAACAGCTGACTCATTGGCAAAGACCCTGATGCTGGGAAAGACTGAGGGTAGGAGGAGAAGAGGGCGACAGAGAATGAGATGTTTGGATGGCAACACCGACTCGATGGACATGAGTTTGAGCAAGCTCCAGGAGTTGGTGATGGACAGGGAAGCCTGGCATGCTGCTGTCCATGGGTCAGACACAAAGAGACACAACTGGGTGACTGAACTGAACTGAAGATTAAGTTACACAAACTACACTGTCACATTTCTTTGTTTTACATTGAAATTGTAACTGGGTGTGGTAACACCTATAAATACGGGAAGCAGAAGAGCTTAAGAAGGGGGGACTCTGGTGTCTGAATGCATGCTCCATCACTCACTCCTCAGTTGTGACTTTACAGACAGCTTTGTCATTTAACCACTCAGAGTCTCAGCTTCCCCATCTGTAAGATCTTGGCAGGGACTCCCTGCTGGCCTTCCTCTTCTCTCTTGACTGTTCTTTCTGTCTCCTTTGCTGGTTCCTCCACCTTGGCCGGACCTGGAATGTTTGTGTTCACCGTGCTCATTATTAAGTACCTACCTAACAAGCAAGAACTATTAATACCATTATCTTCCAGACTAAGCAAAGTGAAGTGAAGTGAGAGTCACTCAGTCGTGTCTGACTCTTTGCAACCCCATGGACTATAGAGTCCATGGAATTCTCTAAGCCAGAATACTGGAGTGAGTAGCCTTTCCCTTCTCCAGGGGATCTTCCCAACCCAGGGATCGAACCCAGGTCTCCTGCACTGCAGATTCTTTACCTGCTGAGCCACAAAGGAAGCCCAAGAATACTGGAGTGGGTAGCCTATCCCTTCTCCAGGGAATCTTCCTGACCCAGGAATCAAACCAGGGTCTCCTGCAATGCAGGCAGATTCTTTACCAACTGAGCTACTTGACTAAGCAAAACTTCTTAGTTATTAATAAGATCACAGTCATTTTTGGGGACAAAGAAGAGAAATAATGAAAAGAATATAATGGTGAACACTATGGTGGCCACCAGTCCACTGGTGACTCCCAACGCAGAAACTCCTCTTCTGGGTGCTTGAAATACATACACCATCCTATCATATGACATTCAGCATCTTCCCTGAATTAACTCTAGTGGGTGCAGCTTTGCCCCTCCTGCCCCCGACTATAACCTCCCGGATGGCAGCAACTCTTGAGCTAATCTCTTGGAATTCAGCCATCTTACTCCTAAAATCCACTCCTAAGTTTCTCTTCAAAAATCAAAGATTCTAACCTTTTATTTCTGCAAATACTTGTAAGGTCTCCACTGCTCATTCTTTCAAGGACCTTCCCCTCCAATGCTTCACACACATGCTTTTACCTCAAGCACAATCCTAGATTCCCAAACGTGGGAATCTTTCCCCACACAGATACATTCTCCAAGCTTTCTAACTTTAAAAATCCAACTTCTGAGAACTTTTATTTTGGGAGAATAGTTACACCTGAATTAAAACTTCCTTTCAAAATTTCTAAAAGGCAATACAATTAAGAAAAACAAAACTCTCTCTCAACTAAGACACAAAGCATATGCGAGTTAGAGTTTCTCTTCCCATCCTCCTCATCAAGGCCTCATGACACACACTGAGGAAGGGGAACCAAACAGCTATCCCCCTGAGGAAGATTCAAATACTTTGGTGATTACCATATGATAAGCAACAAGTGAAAACAAAGTAAAACAGGACAGAGAGACTATCACAAACTGCTTACATTAAATAAACCTATTACAGCCTACGATTATAATAGGCTGGCACATAAGCTGAGACAAAAGTGAAAGCAGCCTTGAAAGATGTCACTATTTGGGCACAAGGGAAGCTAGGATAAAAACTACCTGTAATTCAGGATACGTTTCGTCAGGGAAAAATCAAAAATTTCAGGGAGAAATTCTGGGGACAAAGAGGAGAAATAATGAAAAGAACATAATGGTGAAAACTACGGCGGCCACAGTTTTATTTATAGCTGACGTGTGTTCATTTCAGCTGCAAGAGTCCACGGTGAGATATGAAACAAGAAAAGCAGCCAAGGGACACCCACCACCCAAGACCAGACACCCATGTGGGGACTTGGCACTGTGAGATTCAGTGAAATCCAGTCCCTGCCCAGAGTTGCTCCCTGTGTCGTCAGAGAAGATGGGTGGAATACATGAAAGTCAATGTTACAAGAGAGATGCTATAATGAAGGCCAACAAAGTGCAATGGGGCAGAGCTGAGAGAATCTCGACTGAATGACTGATCCTGGCAACATAAAGTCAGTGTAAGAGCTTGAGATGGTGTAACAGGGAAGGAAAAAAAGCAAGAGAGAGACCTTAACCATGAGCCAAAAGATGGAGAACTTACTGACAAGAAACATATTGACAAGCAAGTCCAGATAATGACATGGAAGCAAATGTCCATCAACTGATAAATGGATAAGCAAAATACAGTATATACATATGATGAAATGTTACTCAGTCTTAGACATTAAGGAAATTCTGACACATGTTCTAACTTGGATGAGCCTTGAGGACACCATGCTAGTAACACAAAGCTAGTCCCAAAAAGACAAGTGCTATACAATTCCTTATGTGAGCTATTTAGGTTGGTCAAAGAGAAAGGAAGTGGAATAGTGGTTGACAGGGGCTTCAGGGAGAATACTGTTTAACAGGTACAGAGTTTCAATTTTACAGAATGAAGAAAGTTGGTGGTCATAGTTGCACAACATTATAACTGTATTTAATATCACTGAACTGTAGCTTAAAAATGATTAAGATGGTAAATATTTTGTTATGTGTACTTTTAATAATTTAAAAAAATCCCAATAATAAACACTTTATAATAATCTAGGACAAAACTAAACCACAGTTCTAGACATATAGTAGAGATGTTCAAATCTGTATGGCAATTTCAAGGTGGATAAATCAAATTATACTGCCTAGGTAAGGAAAAAGTCTTAATGACTTCTAATTCTAACAGATTCTAATGAATTCTAATTCTAACAGATTAGAATTAACATATTCAATAGATATGAGTGCTTTATATTTGACACTTGCTATCTAACTTCATAATCAGTAGCCTTTTCAAAAACGAAGATTTGTTTCTACACACACACATACACATATTAGAATGGGCTTCAAGAATACAGAATAAAGGGAACAAATCCTTCAAGGCCACAATAGCAGTCCAGGGCAGCAGCAGTTAGAAAGACAGCTCAGGAGTCAGACCACCAAAAGTATAGCCAGGGTCACCCTCCTGAGCTCAGAGCCCTGTCTGAGCTTCTGTGACAAAGGATTGCTGGGAAGATTAAATGAACATACACAAAGTACTTTAATTACCTGCTTGTCGCACAGTTATAATTGCTCAATAAATGCTAGACATTGCTGTTGTAATGTTATTTACATTACACCCATTAAGCAAGTTAAAAACTGGAATAAAGTAAGTTATTTTTTAAAAAATGTAAAAACAATCATTCATTCTGACTTCAATTGGAAAGTCAGGGACAAAAAAATCATGAGGCATGGGGAGTAAAACTTATCTCTGAATAAAATGAAAGTCTATCAAAATCTTGGCCAATCCCTGCTGAATGGCCCTAGCATGTTAATAAACCACTAGGCAGAGAAGAGGGAAGGATCAGGAAGTGACCGCTGCATCACTAAGAGACCACTGTGCACCTTCCTCCACATTCAAAGCCTCTTCCTAGTTCATAAATGATTAAACCAAGACTCAAAGAGTTTAAGTTAAGCTTATCAAAAAATCATCAGGCTATTAGTGACAAAGCTATAATTTGATATCTAACTCCAAGGCCTACACTTTCTCCACCAAACTGTGTTGTCAGCATAACAACAGTAACTTCCACTCCACACCAAAGTTGCTTTGGAATAGGAAGGGAAAGCTATGTAAGGTCAACTCTGGCTGTGCTCATGGACTCCAGAATGTTTAGAGGAAATAACCTATGACAAAACTCAAATCTAATGTTAACATGACAGAACTATAGGTTAGGAAGAGCTGTGGCAACACTCTAGGGACTCAACACTGGTGAGGCTGTAAGTGGCACACACACTCAATACCAGTTCCCCTTTCCAGAAAGCAACCGGGCAATATGCAGAAAGTGACTAAAAACCACAGTGCTAAAGGCAGTTTGGCTAACATGAAGATTAAGCCAAAGATGTTCACCAACAATGTTATTCAACATCACTCTACAAATTCCAAGTGCATTATGACAGGGAAAAAATGTCATACAAAAGAGGAAAGAGGAAAAAATCATCCTTATTTATAAATAATATAATTTTCCATCTGCAAAATAGAATTGAATGAAATTAGTACTATTAAGAGAATTCAGTAAAATGGGAGAACCAAACACATAAGAATCAATTCAAAGTGATGAATGAATCCATGTGTTTACCTAATCCTTCCCTCCCTCAAAGTTCCTTCAAATGATCAAATATAAATGTAACATAAAAATGTTTTCAGGGACTTCCCTGGTGGCCCACAGGTTAGGACTCCGAGTTTCTATTGCTGGGGGCACGAGTTCGATCCCTGGTCAGGGAACTAAGACCCCACATGCTGCGAGGTGCAGCCAAAACATGGGGGGAAAAAAAGGAGGGTCAGAAAAAGTGAAATGTGAAAAGGACAGGTCAGCAGTGCTAGTTAGTTGGGGGTGCACAGCTGCTCCCAGACTGTCTCCCATCTGTGAACGGAGAGGCAATTTGTTCCATTCTTTATCACCTTTACTGACAACACTATAAAGATCAAAGGTGACAATGTTTATAAAAATGCTCTGAAGAATGTAATATGCTTCATAAACTAAAAGGTGGGGTGCCTTGTCAAATTTACAATACTAATTTGATTCTTTCTGGGTTGCCATAATGCACCGCATGAAATTGGCCTTCTTGTAAATGCTTTTCTGTTTTTACAGTATTACTTCTAACTTGCTGTTTTGAAATCACTGAGTCTCCCCAGTCCTCAGAGCATCCCAGCTCTGCAGTTCTAAGAGAGAAGGATGGTTGCACATGTTCTATTTAAGACAAGACATGTCAGAGGCATCCCCCATGGTGTGCAGAAGAGAAAGGTCATATGGAATAAAGGGTTTCCCACAACCCACATGCAGCACTCCCAACTTTCACTCAACAGCAGGGCTCCTTTAGCACTGCTTTAGAATACCAGGGGCTTATACATCTTTTAAAGCCGTAATAAATGTCCTTCAGAAGGTAGGACACTCTGTAGAGCGAGGGGCATGTCGGACAGAGCAGCCTTCCAGAGGATGTGGTCTTCCACTGCAGCACCATTTACTCAGGTGCTCATCATGTCCTTCCCCACAAAGCCAGAAATACTCACGCTTCCTCACAACCCACGTTTTCTGAGGAGGGAAAACCTTTGAGTTTTCATTTTAAATACACTAATAAGTCAAATGGGTAATAAACCACCTTTGTGAGTGATGTGCAAACACAACAGATCCTGCACACTTGAGATGACCAATTCCCAAACCCTCAAATTGCACTATGAACAATTCTCAGGATTATCAGACTGCTCCGTCTTTGTCTTGCAATCACTAGGGGATGCTTTTGAATCTCCTTCGATTAGTGCGTACAGCTTGGCAATTCAGAAGCGTATTCAATCCCAATTTAATTCCAACTCATAGAGGGCTCTAAGATTCATACAGGGGACGACCTACGTGTGTGACCAAACAACTAAGAGGACTGCTATTGTTCAAAACTTCAGAAATCAGTGGGGTACTCGATGTGCCAATGAACCAGTGACCCCAACAAGACAACAACAGCAAAAATGAATAATCCACTGGTACACCTTGATCTAGTGAATGTGATATAGGAAGATTCAGTTTCACAAGGTTAAAATTACTGGATTTTAGAAAGAAAATTCACAAAAGGATCCCTTCTGATATCAGGGGATCAGGGCCTTAAGCACTGACTCTCCTTGTGTATTAAAAATATAATTTAATTTAAAATATTTTATTTATTCTCAGGTTTTCAGGAACATATCTCCCACATCAAGCTACCCCACTTAATTAAACTTCAGCCACAATTTCTCTGAGTTCAAACAATGCTGACATAAAAACAGGCTATAATTTATTTCACTAAAAAAATCTGTTAATAATTCATTTCACTAAAAAAGAAATTTAATTTTTAAAAAGGCAACTCCAGAATTTGTTTAGCAGGTTCATCTCCTCAACTCACCCGATTTTTTTGTTGATAGAATAGTAGGGGTGGTAGTATTTTGTTTTTATTTCATCTGGGGGTTTATTACTCTGTTTAAATCTGAATGTAAAGTTGCCTAGGCGCATTCACAGCCTGGTTCCATTTTCCATGACCCCTCATCAACTCTTCCCAGGAAATGCTGGAACAGAGAAACACTCTCTAGTCACGACATGAAGAACAGGGGTGTTGTGTTGGTAGCCATGCTCTGCCACATGAACCGGGAAGTAAAGACACTGGTCTGTAACAGAGAACTCAGAAGCACTGATGGAAGCTAAGGATGGGGACAGAAAGCAGCAAAGAGTTTCCCAGGCCCATCCACAGTGTGTTCTAGTCTCTGGGTCCTGGTCTGTAGCCCAGCTATATCCCTGCAGAGATTCCAGGAGACAGTCCGAAATCCTTCCAGTCGCCTTTCATGTGTGACTGAGTTCACTTAGATCTCTCTTACTTGTAACCAAGAGTCCCCTAACTGACAGCAGACTCCATGGTCCTTTCTGTTGACTGTTTTCAGAGACAAGATAGAAGCCTGCAGGAGGTAGAGGGAACCCAGCAGGGTCTGCAAGTCAGAGGGAGGCAGGCAGCACCTCAGCACCTGTGCTGCTGGCAGTGGGTGAATAGATGACTACCTGCAGCCTCACACATCCTCAGCAAGCCACCCGAGGTCAGCCCCTCCAGTTAACCAAGTAACGCCAGGCTCAAAGGGAAGTGAGCTATTCCCTACCCACACCCCTGCTTCACAAGAGAACACCATCACAAAGCACTGTGCCTATGGAGCAGAGCCTCCCAGCTGCTAGAACAGCAAAGCCAATCCAGAGAAATGGGGGCACAATACCTCTAACCAACCGAGTCAACTCCCATACAGAAGGGAAGCAAACCCCAGCTGAAAACCAGAGGGACACCCATCAGACAGAGCATACTGATGGTTTTTACACATACATTTTGTAAACAGAGAAGAAACACCCACTGTTTCTTATGTATGTCAAAGTACTCGGAGAAAACATGACCGGTTGTGACAGTCACACAACTGTGTAAATGGACTGCCACTGAATTGTACATAATCTAAAGAGCTACAATGGTAAAATATACACTGTGCATGTTTTACCACAATTTAAAACCACAAAAAAACATGATACATCAAGAGTCACAGACACAGACTGAACTCCCCACCCTGTAACAAACACCACGCATGGTGTTACCTGTGACAGTCATGTAAATAATGTGTCTCCTTACCGTGGGCAACTCAGGGCAGAATTGGGATGACCTGAGAGGTTGTCTGGGTGGGGAGAATAGAGTTGTGGTTTGGGGGAGGTGGGAGTGGGGACTGCTGAACCCAGACTGCTTTCTCCTAAAATGAGGAGTGATGAAAACTCACTCCACAGTCTATTTCCCCCACCTCTTAAGACCTGATCAGGATGATCTTACTATTTCTAATTCCTAAGTGTTTCTACATAAACTCCTCAGAAGTCACTGCTGGTTTCCTATCAGCCACAAACAGATGGCAACCCAGAAGAGTCCTGTTCCCATTATGCCAACTTGGCGGGAGGCTCACCTGCCACCACCTGAAACACTGATCCCTCCCACCTGCACGCAGAAGGCTCCCAAACACAACTCCAATCCCGCCCAGATGCCCACTGATCAGCATCCTTAAAAGCAGGGGGGGAGTCTCATTACAACTCCACTAATTAATAAACATAAAGAGGGACCACATCGCATCCTAATATGATTACAGGAGACTGCAGCTTTCGTTGCAGTTCCACTCTGCAGTTCAGGCTGGTTCCTGGCCTGATTACACTGGGACGGAATCCAGTTTTCTAATGTATCCATATGTATGAGAATCAGAGCAGATCTTACTCCACCAAACCTGGAGAAAAACCTCTGGAGATATTAAAAGTTCAATTTCAGACACATTAATACATCCTTAACACTTTATTTACAATGAAACCATCCAGGTTGTTTTTATAACTCCAACCAGACTTCTTAGCTGCCATTTTTTTTTAACTTAAATGATCAAACACTAAGAGAATGAGAGACTGTTCACAAACTATGCCTAAATTAGAAAGCATGAAAGCTGCCTCTGTGAATGTAGCATGTGTACATACACACACATATACATAAAACTTTGTGTGTGTGTGATATACATACACACACTAGCAAGGAGGTAGAAAAGGAAAAGTAGATTGTTTACTTCATCAGACTCCAAGCAGAGATGCTCCTCTGTTTTGTGGACGCACCTGCTAATCACCAGGGCCTTAACCACTGACTGCTCCTTGCCTGCTCAGCAAATCAAACAGAACTCTTGGAATGTTAAGCCAAGGTTTTCTTTAGTAGAGGTAGCTTGAATGAACTATAGCTCACGGTTCTCCTGCCACTCTCCAATAATGAAACCCTTCAATGGCTCTGCTCCTGCAATAAAGACCAAAACCTTTAAGCATGGGATACAAAGCCCAACACAAAACGGATCTCTTTCACCAAGGCCTGTGCCTTTCCTCAAGGAAGCAATCTCTGATCTTCTGACCAGATCAAATCTCTTCACAACTATGAATGAATGAAACAGTGTGTCTTTCAGTACAAGTAACAGATAACCAGTGTGTCTTTCAGTACAAGTAACAGATAACGTCAACTCAGGTTGCCTTATACAATAGGGAAATTTACTTCACATGAACAAGAGGGAAATTTATTTCGCACGAGAAGTCCAAAAGCAGTGGGGGCTGGACTCTGAGGAGCTCTGCTCTCTTCTAGGCTCTGTCCTCTCCCTGGCACCAGCTTCATGTTTCAGACTGAGGCAACACGGCTGCATCAACTCCAGGCAACACATTCAGCCAGGACCATGCTCAGAAGAAAAGGCCTACCTTTCTTAGCGTTGTCATTTTAAGACTGAGAAGTTTTCCAGAACCTCCTGGTAGAACAGAAGGTCTCATGCTTATCCCCACAGCAGTCACAGCAGTGAGCGGGACCAGCATGACCGGCTGACACAGACCAGGACTAACCCCCATGCTGGGACAGTCACGCAGACAGGGAGGGGATCTGAACAAAGCCCAAGATCCCTTACAAAGGGAAGAAAGGACAGGGGCAGCTGGTTACCAGTCTGAGAGATATGCCGGTTGTCACCAAGAGACACCTCTATTGGCCTCGCCCACCTGTGTCTATAACACCAGTGCCAACAACCTGGAGGGGAGGCCATAGGGCAGAAGAGAAGAGATGCAGGCCTTTCAATCAGGTGCGGACTTGTCCCAAGACTTCTGCTTAACAGTTACACGACCATGAGCATACCCCCAGACCTCAGTTTTCTCATAAAATGAAAAATACATGCTTAACCTAATGTGCAGGGTTGCTGTGAAGACCAGACAAAATGGCCAATGTAAAAAAAAAAGGCTTTGTAAAAGCAATGACTGTAACTAAAACTCATAGAAAAAGTCACAAGCCACCAAGAAAAACTCCTCTGAGTGGGGGAGGGTGCTGGGAGGCCAATTCTGGCCAAACTGAAGCAGGTATAATCTACTAATGGACATGTGCTTTAAAAATTACATTTCTATTGATTTACTTGTGACCTGGATGGAGGTTTTCCAACATGACCTACTGATTTTCTCTAAGAGTTGAGATAGAATAGAACAACTCTACAGAGATTGTCAGGGGTCTGCAGAAAACCAGCTCAGGGTCCTCTTCTTAGCTTTTTCTTTGATCCCTTCTCCTCAAGCATGCATGGCAATCACATTCTCACTGCTTTCTAAATCGAAACGCAGGGTGCTGGTGTTTCACAAGTCAGAAAAGGCTGAGAAAATGTGTTTTCAGTCAGAAGAGGGGACTGACTTGAATGCACCGTAGAAGCCAGCGGTCGCCCACGAGAAAGCTCAGCCCCGCTCACGTGAAGGCGTGTGAGTCGTGATGCCTATAGATGGCAAGTGCAGAGGCATCTAAGGCCTCCCTGCTCATGCTATTTTTATCAGGCAGTGTGGGCATGGAGTCATCCAACATGGCTTGTGTTCTACACCTAATTTCCTGTCTGCCCTCCCCACCTCTGACTTCATTCATCTGTCTCCACTCACGGCTGGGTAGAGATGGGCGAGCAAGCTCCAGAGTCTCAAACCCATTTAAAGAGTAAAACATGTGTTCGTCTATGCCAACCACATTTTTTTCTCATTAGATACAACACCATTTGGGCAATAAAGTTAGAAGACCGGCGGAGTCTAGCACCACAATTCTGGAGGATGAAAGAATGATATTCTGGGCTTACTTTGATGTCAAGGAACTTACAACAATACTTCATGGTGAGGGTGCCTTTCTGAGACTTAAAAAATCAACAACATATGATTATTCACTCCAGTCCAGGCAAAAGAATGAGGTAACAGTGTGAGAGCAAAGACATTCTAGGGAACTGCCATGCAGGGAAACAGTGTGGACAGTTTGAGAGGTATTTCTATGCCGACATGGCCACACAAATGCAGAAGACACTCCCAAGACACACGCTTCCTAGGGGCAGGTGTGTCTAATAAGACTGACGTTCAAGAGTATTTTCCCTCAGGATTCCCTGGTGGCTCAGGGGTAAAGAATCCACCCACAATGTGGGAGACCTGGATTCGATCCCTAACTCAGGAAGATTCCACATGCTGCAGAGTAACTCAGCCAAGGTACCACAACTTCTGAGCCTGTGTCCTAGAGCCCACGTGCTGCAACTACTGAAGCCTGCACACCGCAACTCCAGAGTAGTGCCCAGTCACCACAGCTGGAGAAAACCTGCACGCAGCAACGAAGACCCAGCACAGCCAAAAATAAATTAAAAAAAAAAAAGAATATTTTCCATCTAAATTATGTGTGTGTGAAAGAATTCTGTAAACCATAAAGCTGCCACATTTCACACAAGTGCAGGGTGTGGAGCCCACCTACTCCACAGAACACACTGCCATGTGTGGTCCTGCCTCTTCAAAACTCTCCCCTCTTAAGCAGTGTGGTACCCTGGGAAGGACATCAGTGAAAACACTGGTGCAACTGGAAGGAAGTCTAGAGCTTAAGTTAATGACAACGCACTTGCACTGATGTTAACTTCTTAGTTTTGACAAATTCTCTATATTTCTATAGGATGGTAACATTAGAGGAAGCTGGGGGAAGAGCCTGAGGAACTCTCTGTACAAAGTATCTTTGTACCTTTTCTGTAAATCCAAGATTATTATTTCAAGATTAAAAGCTTAAAGTTTAAAACAACTGACTGCTTTATTAAAAGAAAGAAAAGCACTACACAGGTAAAGACTTTCTAAGCAAATGATCAAAGCAGAAACTATGGTAAAAAGATAGATTTGACTACATAGAAAATTTGAACTTTTATACATAAAATGTACTAGGAACAGAGTTGGAACTGAAAGGCAACCAAGAAACGAGGAAATCATTTATAAACAAGAAGAGGGATACATATACAGAACACAGTAAACTTTTTTTTTAATTAAAAGAAAGAAAAGGCCACATGCCTAAGTGCTCCATCTGCTTTCACACAACTCAAACCCGTATGTCCAAACTCGAATCTGGGCTCCTTAAACCACATGTTTTCCCCATTCCACTCACCACCTCTGACCACCACACCCCCCACGCCTAGGGGCTCTGCTATAGAAAGCAGGACTTCAGTGCAGCCTTCCCCTTAAGCAGTGAACTCCGTTTAACTTCTTACACCACTCCCAACCAAAGTATCCTTCTAGAATCCACGACTCTTTTCTTCTATAAGCCCAATACGTTAAGGCTACCTGCCTGGGGCCCATAATAGTGAAAATAGGTCCAGAAGAGGGAATCCTGAGAGAAGACTAAGGTGTGCAAAGACCTCCACAGGTCAAAACCAGAATCAAATTTCAGCACCAGCCAATCAGAAAAAAGGGAATCAGAAAAGCATTCACCACAGGTGGGCAGTGGCTTCCCACCTGGAGCCCCATTTATCTGGACTTCTAGAGAGACTCACATATTCAAAGAAAAGCATCTTTTTAAAAATAAAATATAGCTACAACAACTCAGCAGTTTACATTAGAACCAACTTATCTTAGTAATCTTTTGGTTGTTGCTATTTTTGTGCTTTTAAATTTAGAAGGGGACTAGAGAATTTGAAGAAAGAATGTATTTCTTTCGAGATGTCCCCAGGACTTCCCTGGTGGTTCAGTAGTTAAGAATCCACCTGCCAGTGCAGGGGACATAGGCTTGATCCCTGGTCGGGGGAGATCCCACATGCTGCAGGGTTCTAAGTCCATGAGCCACAACTACTGAGCCCACATGCTCTAGAGCCCATGCTCAGCAACATGAGAAGCCATAGCAATGAGAGGCCCTCAAACTGCAACCAAGACTGAGGACAGCCAAAAGTCAATCGGTAAGAAACTTTTTTTAAAAAGATGTCCTCATATATGCATAGTTTATATTATGTCAGAGTTAGAATCATATTAAGAATTAATTTAAGTCATATTATCATATTAAAATTAAGCAAAAAGAACACTGAAGTTTCACACATAAAACAGTACAGAGGTCAAGAAACAAGATACTTTTCATACAACAGTGTGATCATGATTAAAACCACTAGATAAAAATTCAGGAGCTGCTTTCCACAGCTGCTGCTAAGATGCTCCATCCTTCGGAGGAAGTTCAAGCTGTGCTGGGGTGAAGCCCTCACTTCAGCCAGTGACTAGCACCTCGCGCGGCAGCCCCCTCAATACTCTCCCGCACGGTGGCCTCCGTCTTGCAGCTCGCCTGCATCTACTTGGCCCTCATCCTGCACAACGAAGAGGTGATGGTCACAGAGGGCAAGATCAATGCCCTCGTTAAAGCAGCCGGTGTAAACTGGCCCTTCCTCACCAGGCTTGTTTGCTAAGGCTTTGGCCAGTGTCAACATCAGGGACCTCACCTGCAAGGCAGGGGCTAGTGGACCTGCCCCAGCAGCTGGTGCTCCACCAGCGGGAGGTCCTCCCCCCTCCACCCCTGCTGCCCCCGGGTGAGGACAAGAAAGCAGAAGCCCAGAAAAGAATCTGAAGAGTCTGACCATGCCATGGGCTCTGGTCTTTTTGACTAAACACATACAATAAAAGGCTGAGTTCTTTACAAAAAAAAAAAAATAGGAGCTAAAAGTCTGCATCCAAGTTGATTATATTCTCCAATATAAGATATAATATAGTTATATTATATATTGATATATAACCTTCTGCAGACCTTCTGTTGTGCTACTTACCTAGAATTTCCTATGCTATGAGGTGGTTCACTTCTCAAAATAACACTAAGTACTTAAGACAGTGCTTAAGGCGAGGTAGATACAAAGAGAGGAGAAGAATTTTTTTTTTTTTTTGAGAGGAGAAGAATTAAACTCAACCTTAACTTCTGGAAGCTCATTCATGATCTAATCTATGAATGAGTCCAAGCCCCTCAGCATGCCTCCTTCCTCAGACATTTCACCTTGGGTTCATGTTACTGCTCATCACCACCAAAGGAGGCTCAACTCAAACCAAATGTGCTAGTCATTTACCATCGAGTAAAAGGACTGATGATAACTGCCCAGAATTAAAGGGTGAAGTAACTGGCTTAAATTGACCTCCAGTGATTGTTGGTACCATTCATGTGACAGTGCTTACCTCCCCTCCACAAACTTTCAGCTGTCTTGCGTACACCAGAGAAATAGCTCCATTCCCCAAAGCCAAGCATGTGCCTCTTTCTGTGTATTGCCAAAGAGAAAACCTTCACCATCTGAACATCGGAGAAGGACAGCCAAGGAGACTCCATTTCTATGACCATTAACCAGTGGAGACCACCATCACTTGCAAATCACAGTCAGCAAAGAAGGGGAAGGCAATGGGGGTATTCCAGGCTCTCAGAATTAAGAACAATACACCATTTCTGAACCATGGGTCACTGCTGAGGCTTCTCTACTTATTTACAATAAATTTATTACACTAAATTCATAGAAAGCCGATTCCAAAGCACCTCATAAACATTACTGTTTCTATACATACTTCTGTAAAGAAAAGCATTTTTAGCCTAGGAGGGACCTACTATGGAGGGTACTTAAGGTTTCTCTATCCCATTGCTTGCAGATCAATATATGTAAGATACAAGTCCTATTCACTTTGTGTATGCATGCTATGTCACTTCAGTAGTGTGCAACTCTTCACGAACCCTTTGGGCTGTAGCCCACTAGGCTCCTCTGTCCATGAGATTCTCCAGGCAAGAACACTGGAGTGGGTTGCCATTTACTCCTCTAGGGGATCTTCCCAGCCCAGGGATTGAATCTGCGTCTCTAACATCTCCTGCATTGGCTGGCGGGTTCTTTACCACTAGCGCCACCTGGGAAGCCCCCTATTTACTATGCTGTATTACAAAATTTTTCAAAACAACATTAATGAGTTGATCAAAAACCTAAAGAATTCTATTCCATACAGCACTGTAATCACACAGCTTGTTAATCATCCAGAAAAGGTTCAGTACTGATGAGTTAAAATTAAAGGTTGACATAATTAGATAAAATTGAATTATGGCGATAATTTGTGGACTTCATATATCAGCACTTTATTCTCCACTTATAACAGAGATCTGGGCTGTCATGGCTGTAAGAATGATAAGGAGGAGAGAGATGCAAAATCAAACACAACCAGGATGCTATAAATTCAAAAAGGTTGGGAACTGATGCTCGAGTAAGCCACAATGGTTAGATTCTGGGCAGCACCTCAATCCGACACAACTTAATTTATTTCCAAATCCCTCAGAATCACCGTTGGGTGAGGAGACAAAACAATGTGTGTGACATTTACATACTCCATCGAAGTATTAAAAATTATTACTACTGGAATAAGCAAACTGTGAGCTATCTTTTACTAAGAGTTGCTGTGTTTTATTCCAAACATTTCAAATATTACAGAATTTATTTCATCATTCAGATATCAGAAAATTCTAAAAAGTTAACTTCCTACATAGAAAGCACAGACCGGGTTTCTCATTTCATGGGCCATGGGTTTCGCATTTCTCATTGCCATCTTTACAGCAAGCACAAAAATGAAAAGGATTCAAACTACTAGTAGGCACTGGAAAACGTGACCTGAGTTAAGCCACATTCACCCACCTACCCGTCCCATTATCCAACCTCCTTAAACTCCTTTCTCTCACGTAAGTTAATTCCAGGTATGACTTTTTTTAAGACATTCTTATATATGACAGATGGTAATACACAAATTTTCTTATGTTTAACATTTACATACAGTAACTGAAATGTCAGCTGAAATGTCAGCTCTGGGTGTGCAGGCTTTTCATCCACAGCATTAGCCTAACTTCTTATCATGCATATTCTGATATTCTAACCGTTGGAGCTGAATTTGCCCATCCAGCTAAGAGGCTGTCTGAAGCTTAAGAAACTGATTTATGGGTGAGGCTGAGCCTATATATTCTTAACATATGGTACCATCACTAGTGATCAACTTTTCAGGAATATTATAACTATTCCAGTACTAACCAGCATGTCCTCATGGAGAGGACCTCATGGAGGGCCTCTGACAACACTATTTTGTCACGGCTATCACTGACAGTGCCATGTGTTTTCCTAGGACAGTATCATATACTCTTAAAAGCCAAAGATAAGGAAAGCTAAGTATGGGGACAACAACACAGTACTCAAAGTATGTTCTACATAAGACTCTTGATTTCTCTTGCCAGAGGCTAAAAATTAACAGACACACATCATGTATAACTGGCTCAGAAGTCTAAACTAATCTTCCCTTTATTGTTTGCAAGAAACTGGTCAAAGAAACATTCAATTTGGATGAAAAAAATCTGAACCCAGTGACATTTGTCTATATCTAAGTAGAATTTGAAAACACTGAGCAAAACTTTTAGAAGGCAGATACCAAAGAGCCTGTAAAATTGAGTGTCCCAACTAGTAAAAAGCTTGGGATCAACAGCTGAGACTTAGCTGAGGCTGTCATAAAAAATTTCCAAATCCTTTCACATCCATTAAGGTCTAAATTAAGTCTTTAATTTTTAAAAAGTGAGAACTTATGAATCTTAAACTGTAGTATGTGTTATCTTTCTCAAATCTCTTTCCATGTTGACTCTAATTATGCTTTTGATTAAAAATACTAACAGTGAGAAAGATGTTCAAGTAAGGTTGTATTATCTGCACAGACCTTTCCACACCTACAAAATAATTTTCCACACTCTACAACCTACTATTCCATTGCTACTGGAGATTTTCCATAAACACTACTTTTCCATTCTATTCTAAAAACACTCTTTCTCTGAAAGGTGGGTATCCTTGTCACCACACAAATGCAAAGACTTCTATTTCTGCTTACTGACATGAGCGAAATATACCTCATTTTGAATTAACCACATTTAAAGGGAAAACTGCATAATTTTTAAAATCCATGAATAATCCAAAATTTTAATTCTGACCCACTATTTTCTATGAAAGACAGAAATCAAACAGAAGTGATCCACTTGTATAGGTTCTAACATGACAAAAACAAAAGCTAAAAGGAAAAGAAAGACCAAGTTTATCAGAGTTTGTAGTCTTTTATGGAGATGTAGTAATTAATTCAATGTTTCTGAGCAAAGAACGTATTTAATTTTACCTGAATGTGTGGTGGTGGTTTAGTCACTAAGTCATGTCAGACTCTTGTAGCCCCATGGAGTGTAGCCTGCCAGGCTCCTCTGTCCATAGGATTTCCCAGGCAAGAATACTGGAGTTGCCATTTCCTTCTGTAGGAGATCGAACCTGAGTCTCTTGTGTCTCCTGCATTGGCAGGCAGGTTCTTTACCACTAGCGACACTTGGGAAGCCCCACTTAAATGTGTAGCAGGTGTCTATCTCCTTGTCTTCCTGGAATCATCCCTTTCTTTAGTGAAAAAAAGTACCCCAACTTACCTTTGATTCAGTTAAGTCTCTCAGTCCTGTCCCAATTCTTTGCGACACCATGGACTGCAGCACGCCACACTTCCCTGTCCATCACCAACTCCTGGAGTTTCCCCAGACTCATGTCCATCGAGTTGGTGATGCCATCCAACCATCTCATCCTTTGTTGTCCCCTTCTCCTCCTGCCTTCAATCTTTCCCAGCAGCAGGGTCTTTACCAATGACTCAGTTCTTTGCAACAGCTGGCCAAAATACTGGAGCTTCTTCAGCTTCAGCATCAGTCCTTCCAATGAGTATTCAGGACTGATTTCCTTTAGGATGGACTGGTTGGATCTCCGTGCAGTCCAAGGGACTCTCAAAAGTCTTCTCCAAAAAAAAAAAAAGTCTTCTCCAACACCACAGTGCAAAAGCATCAATTCTTCAGCGGTCAGCTTTCTTTATAGTCCAACTTTCACATCCATACAGGACTACTGGAAAAACCATAGCTTTATCTATGCAGACCTTTGTGGGCAAAGTGATGTCTCTGCTTTTTAATACGCTGTCTAGGTTTGTCATAGCTTTTCTTCCCGGGAGCAGGCGTCTTTTAATTTCATGGCTGCAGTCACCATCTGCAGTGATTTTGGAGCCCAAGAAAATAAAGTCTGTCATTGCTTCCATTGTCTCCCCATTTATTTGCAATGAAGTGATGGGACCAGATGCCATGATCTTAGTTTTTTTGAATGTTGAGTTTTAAACCAGCTTTTTCACTCTCCTCTTTCACTTTCATCAAGAAGCTTTCCTACCTTATGATTCCTGGACTCTAAAAACAAGTACCATCTTTGTGGTGCTGTCAACTTTGAGCAACTGACAAATTACCTAACAAGGCCGGTCATATTCTCTCTCCAGGAAAATGAAATCTTATGACACTAGAATGAAATCAGTGGGTGCTGTCTTCAAGACCATGACACCTGAAACAGATTGCTCACTAAGCAGTCCCTGAAGCCTAGATTCTCATAGGTATGATTCTTGGCCTCCAAAGCCTAGTTGTCCAGCATTTTCTATGCCAATAGTTCTGTAACCTCTCTTTTTCACTCAATAATTTATAATGGGCATCTTTCCAGACTGGTTAAAACAGACTTATATCGTTATTTTCAATGGCTGCATGCAAACTACTCTAATCAGTTCTTTACTCAGATTATTTACTAAATAACTGTGCACAGTAAATAGTTCTTACTATATACATATCTTTGTTAACTTTTCCTATTATTTTTCAGGATAAATTCCTAAATATGGAATTGCTGAGTTAAATGTGAATTTTACGTTCTGATACATAACAGTTGCTATTGTGGGCTTCCCCTGTGGCTCAGATGGTAAAGAATCTGCCTGCAATGCAGGGGACCCAGGTTCGATCCCTGGGTCAGGAAGATCCCCTGGAGAAGTCTACCCATTCCAGTATTCCTGCCTGGAGAATTCCAGGACAGAAGAGCCTGGCGGGCTGCAGTCCATGGGATCACAAAGAGTCGGATATGACTGAGTGACTAACACTCTACACTCTACGTGGCTATTTAGAATGAGTGCATCAGTTTATAAATCTACTTATAAATCTGACCAAGAGTACACACTTCCTTCATTTTCACCAGCACTGAGAATTACTATCATCCTTATTCCCATTCCAAACTGGGAAATGCCCAAATATTAAGACTACCTACCAAGAGGAGGCATACCAGAAGTAATCATAATAATATAATACCTTATATCAAGCTTTACCAAATTGTTTCACATCCATTAAGGTCTAAATCGAGTCTAAATTATATTGCCAATATAATCATTGAAAAATGGTGTCTTAGTTGGCTCAGACCGCCATTAAAAAATACCATAGTCTGGGGTGGCTTAAACAACAGAAACTTATTTCTCACAATTCTGGAGGCTGAAAAGTCTAAAGTTAAGACTCCAAGGTAGATTTCATTTGAGACTCTTCTCTTGGCTTTCTAAATGGCTGCCATCTGGCTATAGGATCAAATGATCCCTTCTTTATGCATGGTGGGGGGCGGGGAAGGAAATGTTGCAGAAAGGGTTAGTGAGCTCTCTGGGTATCTCTCTTCTTATAAAGGTACTAATCCCATCATGAGGGCTCCATCCTAACCCTAATTATCTCCCAAAGGCCCCACCTCCAAATACCAGCACACTGGGGGACAGGGTTTCAACATAAGAATTTGAGGGAGAAACATTTGGTTTATTACAAATGTTACCGTATTTTTGCTTTTTTTTTTTTTTTTTTGGCAGCAGTGCATGGAATACGGGATCTTAGTTCCCCAACCAGAAATCAAGCCTGTGCCCCTATTGGGAGTGCCAGGAAAGTCCCTTATTTTTGCTTTTAATTTCATTTCTTTAATTACTAGAAAAATTGAACATTTTAATATACTTATTGATCATTTACGTTCCCTTCCCTTGGAACAGGAAGAGTACAGGATAAGCCTGGAATATTTCGTCACACCAGAAAGCAAGAAAGCTACTACAGGCCACTGGAGGTGTGTCGTAAGGACTCAGAGCCAACCTGAATACGTCTATCTGACTAGAGGTACAGCAGCAATTTAAGCATCAAAAGAACAGTAATTGAAATGAACTCAAACACATCATATACACTAAAACAGACGAGTTCATAAAGATTCTCAGAAAAAGAAGAAAAAAAAGACAGAAAAGAACCCTCCTCCATCCCCACTGGAGCATGTCAGGGAACTAACGCATGATTTCAAAAAGTGGTATGCTAAGGTGCTTCAGTCGTGTCCAGCTCTTTGCGACCCCATGGACTGTAGCCTGTCAGGCTCCTCTGTCCATGAAGGATTCTCCAGGCAAGAATACGGGAGTGGGTTGTCATGCCCTCCTCCAGGGGATCTTCTCGACCCAGGGACGTCTTCTGCATTAGCAGCCAGGTTCTTTACCACTAGCGCCACCTGGGAAGCCCTAGAAAGTGGTAAACAAAGGGAAATAAACCTTCCTATACAATCTATAGGGCTTCCCTCATAGCTCAGTCAGTAAAAAATCTGTCTACAATGCAGGTCGAGACCCAGGTTCAATTCCTAGGTCAGGAGGATCCTCTGGGGAAGGAAATGGCAACCCACTCCAGTATTCTTGCCTGGAGAATACTATGGACAGAGGAGCCTGGCGGGCTACAGTCGATGGGGTCTCAAGAGTCAGACATGACTTAGCAACTACACCACCACCACCACCACCACCACCACCATATAATCTATACCTCAGGACAAGCACTGCATATTCCTCCATATACATCATCACTACAATATTAGGTGGGAAACAAAAACATCACCTGCATCAGTTGCAAATTTCAGAAAGATACACCATATGTCACTATGCACGTGGAAGGGAAATTACAGGACCCACCAAGGATATAATGTACATCTTAGCTTTATCCCCCACCGTTCCTATATTTTTAAAGGTACTGAGCACTAGAAAAACAACTAATCTGATTTTGTTTCAATTAAACAAAGGTATCTATAATTTTCAGTGAGAGCTCTTGATTATCACGAAAGCACCTCGGTTGCTAATGTTCAGTGTTAAAATTTAGAATATTTATAAAACAAAATGTAGTATATACATACAACGGAATATTATTCAGCCTTAAAAAGGAAGTAGTGGATGAACCCTGAGAACATGCAAAGTGAAATAAGCCAGTCACAAAGGGACAATTACTGGATGATCCCACTTATATGAAGGACCTAAAGTAGTCAAACAGAGAAAGAAAGTAGAAGGGTGGTGGTCAGGAGTAGGAGGAGGAGGAGGACAGACCAGGATGGGAAGTTAATGGATACAAGTTTCCGTTCAGGAAGATTAATAAGTTCTGGAGATGCTGGTGGTGATGGCTGCACAACAAGGTGAAAGTACTTAATGTCACTGATCTTACATTTAAAAATGCTTAACATAGTAAATTTTATATTATGCATATTTCATCACAAAAAACTTAGAATGTTTAATATGTTTAAAAGTTTAGTTAACTAAATTAACATTATCCCAGCCAAATTAAAAGACATTTGACATTTGAATTACATATTCCCTGCAGTCTCACTAAGGGCAAATGTACAATTTGGGGAAAGCTTTTGGTAATACTGAAAATACTTCCCAGGGTCCTAACTAGGGACCAATGAAATAAGTAAATCACATTTCATAACGGAAGTTTTACTCAGTTTTTTAATGCATGTGATGAACCACATGCATAGTTGGGTCACTCAATCTATCTTCAGTCTTTCTCCATCTACAGAAGAGAACAGGAAAGAGTCTATAATTGATATTGTAAATGCAGTGAAACAGATGAAGAACAATGTCCAAGCCTAGCCCTGTGCACAGTAGGCACTCAAAAAACCTTCTAGAAATCCGAATATTCAGTGAACCTTCAGCAAGATCAAAAGACCACCTGGGCTTCTCTTTCAGACCTCAGAGCCCATCACAGCAAGAGTACTGAAATGCATCCTGAAAGAAGGCTGCTGTGTGGTCATTGTTCTTTCCTTACTGGGAAATCTCAGCATCAGTGTTGGATGGTTCAGTGTAAAACAGGTTTCATGAACCTCGTATCCTTTCATGGATTAAAAAAAAACTTTTTTCCAGCGTTTTGGTGGTGTTGCTCATTAAGTCATCTCTGACTCTTTGCCACCAGATGGACGGCAGCACGCCAGGCTCCTCTGCCCTTCACTATCTCCTGGAGTTTGCTCATGTCCACTGAGTCAGTGATGCTATCTAGCCATCTCATCCAATGCCACCCTCTTATCCTTTTGCTTTCAATCTTTCCCAGCATTGGGGTCTTTTCCAATGAGTCAGTTCTTGGCATCAGGTGGCCAAAGTATGGAGCTGTGGTGGGGAAAACATAATCAAACTGCCACTTGCACAGCTCCATATGAAAACTAGAAGTTTGATATGATACATCTTTTCTAAATGAAGTCAGTTTTTTTTTTTTTTTTTTTCCCTTTTCCTTCATTTATTTTTTTTTTTCCCCCAGTGGGTTTTGTCATACATTGATATGAATCAGCCATAGATTTACACGTATTCCCCATCCCGATCCCCCCTCCCACCTCCCTCTCCACCCGATTCCTCTGGGTCTTCCCAGTGCACCAGGCCCGAGCACTTGTCTCATGCATCCAGTTTTAAAATAAACAGTAGTAAATTCATTACTATTTCTCAGCCACAGTAAGTACTGGCTCTCTACTCTTCTCCCAGGTCATAAAGCTCCACTGTGTTTAAAAAAAAAAAAAAAAAAAAAACCCACTATATATCTCCCTATATCCTTAACTCATCATTACACACTTCTAACTCTAGAGGTCAACACCTCCCCCATCACATGGAAACACTGCTACTTTCACAGCCCTTACTAAAATAGAGCACTTAAAATTCTCCAAGGAAATTCACATCCTCCAGCCACTCTCACACAAACTAAGTACTATGCCATAATTGAGGAACTAAACACTAGATTTTGCTATACAAATTTATTCATATACTTACATGCACAACAGTAAACTATCAAGAAATAAGAAGGGACGGCTGAGATCCCCTTAACACAAGCCTTAGCTATCACTGTACACTGTTCAGATCAGCTTCCAAACCACCCTGCGAGGTCGCCAGTCCAGGAGGCTGCCTCCTGTTCGCAGGGGCTAGGCGCAAGGTGCCCTGTCACTTCACATCCATCCCAACGCCAAACCCCAGCAAACCGAGCTGCCGGGATCCAGGGGTGAACCTCCTCCAGGGCCACAGCGCCACTCCCAGTGGCCCCGCCTGCAAGAACTCAACTCCAAGGAATGCATACCTGAGACACAATGCAAGGGACCCCCAGGTGAATTTTCACATTCTGCAAAACCTCAGTAACAAATTATTTTCCCTGCTTTTTTTTTTTTTTTTTTAAAGAACCTGCCCGACTAGGTATCCTTAAGGTGCTGCTGCACTACTGCAAAATACAAGAGGAGGAGAGCCCTCAAGGGGGAGAAACCCAGGGCGGAGCTCCCTGTAAGGGGAGTTGACTGTCCACAAGGAGAAGTGTTCCAAGACTTCTGATCACCATGGCCCTTTAGCAGGTAAGTCACATCCGCCCCCGACAGGGCTGGGTCACCCTAATTTCCTTCCACAAGGCGAGAAGAACCTCACCTTTCCAACCTTGAAGTGGTGTGAGGAGGAAAAGTAAGACACCTCTCCCTACTGGCCCAGACGGGTCAAACTTCAGAGGCGGCATCCTGCACTTTGTTTTTAAGCGCAGGCAAGAGGGGAAGAAGGGTTGGCGTTCGGAGCGGAATCCCCGTGATTTGCCAGAGGAAACGGCACCGACCAGACAGCACACGCGCCAGCCTTCCCATGCAGCTGCCACGACAGGTGACCGGGCCGCTTTGCAGACTCCCCCGCTCGCTCGGGGGGCTTCACGGAGGTGGGGGACGGGGGTGAAAGGTGGGCAAGAGGCAGGGAGGGAAATCCACTCGGTCCAGACGCCGGGGAGGAAGAAGGTCCGCACCGTGTCCCCTGGGGGAACCGTTTTAAGGGGTTTTCTGTCTCCACGATTCAGGGGGAAAAAAAAAATGGCTCCAAGCCAAACGCCTCCTGATTTACACACACAAACACACACACACACAACCACACACACCCACTCACGCGCGCGCGCACCCAGCTCCTCTATCGCCCCATTTTTCTGAGACAACTGAAACAAAAGGCTCAAACCGCTAAACGGCAGCCAGCGCCGCCCGGAGCCCGGGTGTCGGCCACCGTCTCCCCACCGCACCCTCCGGAGAGCCCACGGCGGGGGCCCGCACGCCGCGCCCCGGCCCTCCCGCCCGAGGCGCCCCGGCAGAGGGGCCAGGCCGGGGGCCCCGAGCGCCCGCCCCGGCTCCCGAGGGCGCTCCGGCCGGCGGTCGGGGCCCGCCGCCGCCGCCGCCGCCGCCGCCTCCCCGCGAGGGCGGCAGCGCCCCGGGCCGGGACGGCGGTGACAACAGCCCCGCGTCCGCCTCACCTCCGGGTGCCGGTGGCGGCGGCCCCGCGCTCCTCCGCGCCTCCGCCTCCAGCAGCCCCGCGCCGCCGCCAACCGCCGCCAGCCGCCGCCAGCCGCCTCCCCTCAGCGTCTCCGCCGAGTCTCCGCCTCCCTCAGCAGCCGCCGCCGCCGTTGCCGCCGCCGCCGCCGTTGGGCCCGGCTCTGCGCCACGTGACCGCGCCACGTGACCCGGAGCGGCTGGCAGGCACCGCCCCCCGGCCGGCCTCGCGCCCTCGCGCGCCCCCTTCCCGCCCCCCGCGCCGGGGACCCGCGTCCAGACCGTTAACGCACGCCGGCTCCGAGCTGAGGGGCGCCGCCGGCCTCGCCAGCCTGGCCTCGCGCTCTGCCGCGGCTCCTCGGCCGCCTGCCTCCAACGCGCGGAGCCCCCGTCTCCGCAGACTCGCCGGCCCCCGCCCCTCACACTCACGGCTCCCTCAGCTCACACACGCACCCCCGAACACCCACCGGCGCGCGCACTCAAGCCCCACGCACGTGTCACACGCGCACAGCCCGCAGCCCGCCTCCCAACGGTCACACCGCCTGGGCAGCAGCGAAAACAGCGGGGACCTAGTCCAGTCTGAACCCCGCTCCCTTGAGGGAAGCCTTCCTAAGCCGGGAACGGAATAGGTTCCAGTGCTGTCCCAACTTCATTTGAGCCGGACGTGGATGTCACACTCGGTCTGGAGTTGAAAGTCTCGAGAAAGCGCACGTTGCTTTTTGCAGGGAGCCACCGTCTGTCTTCATGAAAACAGTCACTGAAGTGCCTTTGATGGTGATAATCTCAGAAATATTGTATCTCTTTTTTTCAGTGGGTCTTATGGGGAAAGGACTGGATAGCTTCATTTTAACTCACACAGTGAAAAAGCACCCACAGCCTTTCCCCCCCGCTCTTTAATTGATGTCCCGCTAGGAACAGAAAGTTGATACACCTGTCCTTCATTTTCCATCACGTACACAGAAATAGCGTTGATGGTTGTGTGACTGTTTACGTATGTGTAGTTTAAAAAAAAAAAACAACAGATGAGAGTGGCATCCTTTTTATTTGAGGCTTGCGTGCGTGCATAGTCTGCTCAGTCGTGTCCGAACATGCCTTATATAATTAAATATAGCAGCCAATCTTTACACGCCTTCCCCGCTTTCTTCGATTTTTGCCTATTTGTCAAATTTTTCAAATCAGCTTCAGCTTTAAGAATTCTGGCGTCTGTGATTTTCTGGTTATCAGAAAAGTTGGACTAGAGTCTTTAAACTCTGAAATTCCGTGCCTATGATTTCACAAATGTTGACAAGTGCTGCCTAGATTGTTTTAATTTTTTTAAAGTTAATTTTAAACAATATTTGCCCCACCAGCATATGCACATAAGTAAAATGTGTTCAAGAGAAGTATGAGCATAATTTAATCACATTTTCTAACATCTCTAAAATCCATTTTGAAACCTTTTAGAAGTAAAACTACATTTAAGTCTTAGAATACCTTAAACATAAAAGATAATACACATTTAATGAAATGAGTATTATGCTTCAACTGAGGGTTAAATATTATACTAAAGTCTGTGGAGCAACCAAAGGAGGTATATACAATATGGCCCTTACTCTCAAAATGTACAGCCTCTAACCATAATTATTTAAAATATATACATTTTTAAAAAATAATAAAATAAAATAAAATATATACATTTTTTTTAAGTCTGTTTCTCTTTCTCACACACACACACACAGTGTGTGTGCGCACTAACTTGGATCAGGCAATCAGGACCTGGAGAAAATTTTGAAAAACATGACCCTGACTGTTAGACCTTAAAGAATTAGCAAAAGGAGAAAAGATGAAAATATGCAGTTGAAGAACTTTCTTGACTTAACAAATGCAAAGAATGTTAACAGTCTAACAATGATTTAACGTACCATTAAGACTGAACAACGTGGGGTTCTTTCTTCTGCAAAATGAAAAAAATATTAACCTTGAAACCACTCTCCTCATAATACTATAGTTTTCCTTACGGCTCCCATGTACAAATTCTCTTTTATGCTAGCACTGTTGGGCACACATACAGCCAGCTCTTAGCAAAACTGCAAAGTCTCTCAGGTCTGTCTTCCACCTCTGTAGTTTCCCACTGTGTGAACAGTGATTTGAATGGTCTTCGAAGCAAGTATCTTCATATAAGTCCTGCTTCTACCACTTAGGAACAAGTGTTAACAAGAACAATATGCTTAACACTGTTTCTTTAACAGTACATTCAAGTAACAGCATCTACCTCACAGGACTGCTGAAAGAATTAAATGAAATAATTTATGTAAAGCACTTAGTATAATGCCTGATACATAAAATAGGTACTCAACCCAAAATAATAGCTCAGGTTTATTAAATACTTATTACAAGCCAAATGCTATGTCTTGTTGGTTCTTATTGTTTCTTCTGCTCCCTGTCACTCTGGGTGGGTGTCCTTCATCTCCCTGCTCTTACCTCCACCAGCCCCTTCCCTATTCCCCCTCTCTGCCTTTTCAGGATGAAAATGGCTTCCTCAAGACATTTGAGAGGAACTTCTCTGCTGGTTCAGTGGCTAAGACTCTGCACTCCCAGTGCAGGGGGAACCGGATCCCATATGCTACAACTAACTTTGCAGGCCGAAACAAAGACTTGGCACAGTCAAATTAATTATCTTTTAAAAAGACATTTTTAACTTGAAGGCTAATTTACAGAGGTCTATTGAATCAGTTGTAAATCAGCATTTTAGGCTTAAAAAATCTTTCAAATTTTTTATGAAATAAAAATTACCTATTATTTAAAATCTGAGGCAACTGGGGGCAATTAAGAAGATTTGGCAATAGGGATGCTACCAATGGCCTTTGGAATCCCACTATCCCAACAATTCTCATCTTATTATGCTTAAAATACTTTTAAATACTAGACAGTTCGGCAACACACTTGAAATTAAATCAATCCCCAATAACTGTTGAATGATAATTACTAAAGGAAAGCCTCTCTCCTATGACATTCATGATTGTAACTCTGTTAACTGGCTGTCCTTTAGCTCTAGGTTCAAGTTTGAGATAAACTTCTTACTACCCTGACCAAGTACCTGAAAGTTCTGAGAGATATGTGACCTTTCTTTGGAAATTATACTATCCTTGTACCTGACTTGGGTCACACAATGAGCTCAGAACTCAAACTGGATCTGATGGGCCTCTGGTATCACTATGACAACTGGGTGACGATGTAAATATTTCACACTCATCAACGTTTGGCTGTGTGTCCGTAAAGGAGTGCGGGGCTAGTGTCATGGCTGAGCACAGCTGTACTGGTCCAAGGCTGGGCCTGATGACATAAGGATCAGCGATCAGAGCTGGGTGCCTGCGTGGGTCTCTGTGTCCTCTCTCCTCGCTTCTCTGCACCCATCCCTCCCCATCACATTGCTCTTAGACATCCAGATACTGAAGATCCAGAAGCTCTCCCTTCAAGGCCTCCTTCCTGCCTGCCTCACACCCAGCATCCCTAGTCACATCTCCCCTCCCTCCTGGCCAGGGCAGAATCCAGAGCCCAGAGCTTTTGCTGCCACAAGCCCTTATGCCACCAAGATGTTCAGCACAGGCAATGGGAACCTGGGTCTAGATAGAGGGAGACAGGAAATGGCCATAACACAGGAGCTAGAGCCTTTGGAGAATAAGATGCAAGCCTTTTGTCTTTCAGTATGTCCCAAGAGTCCAAAATGCCAGTGCCAGCTTCAGCTTCATTAGGGAAATGTAGCCTTCAGAGTTGGAGAAGGCAATGGCAACCCACTCCAGTACTCTTGCCTGGAGAATCCCAGGGACAGAGGAGCCTGGTGGGCTGCAGTCCATGGGGTCGCTAAGAGTCAGACACTACTGAAGCGACTTAGCAGCAGCAGCAGCCGCCTTCAGAGTAAGGGGAGGTGTACCCATGCGCCACTGTACTCTGCAGAGCCAGCCCAGCCAGACTGCTTCTCTCTGCTCTGGGTCCCACCAGTCACGTTTTGAGGAGGACTTTGATAAGTTGCAGCACAACCTGTGAAAGGTGACCAGGAAGGAAGGGCTCTGGGAGCCCTATTATAATGTTATGTGTGCAGTTGAGTTCAGGTGCTTCAGTCGTGTCTGACTCTTTGCGACCCGATGGACTGTAGCCCACCAGGCTCCTCTGTCCATGAGATTATCCTGGCAAGAAGTGTGGAGTGGGTTGCTATCTCCTCCTCCAGATGAGGTTCCTAACCTGGGGATCACACACGTATCTCCTTCAGCTCCTGCATTGGCAGGTGGATTCTTTACCAGTGAGCCTCCTGAGGAGTCCATTATAATGTTATACTGTTTTATCAATAGCTGTTGAAGAAAATGGGAATGTTTAACCTAAAAGAAACAGAAGACTATGCCAGTGAATATGATCATGTGGTGAGAGTACTAGTCCTTTTTCATTATTTATTGAGATCCTACTTTGGACCAAACACGGTCCAAATCAAGAACTGATGTGTGTGCATTTATGGAAGCAGAACTTGATTCAGATAAGGAAGAGCCTTCTAACTGGGTGGTCCATCAGGGAAGTGTCTGCCTTGGGAAGTGGCCTTGAGCCCACCCATGCCTCTCCTTTCACTCTGGGGAGCTGGGCTGGACACTCGGAGAGCTACTGAGAGATCCTCCTCTTCTATCAGCACCACAGCCTGGAGCCTCTGCTCAGCTCATTGCTTCCTCTTCCCCACCCCACTGAGTGCTCCAGAGCAAAGGTAATGCCTGACACGACATCTGGAATCAAGAGTACTGCTTAACTCACTCTGGAAAGGAAAAGATGGGAAGAGCTGACTCACTGGAAAAGACCCTGATGCCGGGAAGGATTGAGGGCAGGAGGAAAAGGGGGTGGCAGAGGATGAGATGGTTGGATGGCATCATTGACTCAGTGGACATGAGTTTGAGCAAACTCCAGGAGACAGTGAAGGATAGGGAGTCCTGGCGTGCTGCAGAATATGGGGTCGCAAAGAGTCGGACACAAATTAGCAACTGAACAACAGGAGAAAATGGCTTTGAAAAGGAAGAGTTTTCATCATTGCCTCCTTCCCCACATCCAGGAGTAGAGAGGAGGTAAGTGAGCTACACACTTTGCCCACACTTGAAGCTTCATTCTCACTGCCAATCCTACCAGTGCTGAGGGTCCTTCAGGCAGCCCTGAGTGCTGACCAGACCCTATCCAAGTAGGTAACTGGAGTTGTGTACAATTTTTTTTCTATAAGCAGAGGAGTCAGTGGTCTTCCAGAAGGCACTGAAGTGGCCTTAGTTAAACAACTGTGGAGGCAAGCAGTTGCTTTTTTTTTTTTTTCTGGTGGTGTCCTAAAACTGCCTCACCTCTTGATATGCAGAATTGGTCTCTGGGAAGGAGGAGTGATTTAAGGTCAGTGACCCCCACAACCTCTGCCTGGTTCAGTATTATGGTCATGAGAGGCCAGCCATGGCTGGGAGCCTCCAAAGGGAAGGCACTACGACAGCAGAGAAGATGGCATCGTGGCCACACCTGGATCTGGGCAGGGGCAGCTGCACGCACACCCAGGGCAGGGCTCGACAGTTTGGATTCCAACCTCAGGAGGCTGGCTGCCCCTGGGAAGCTGCGGGGAGGAGAACCAGGGAGCTGGGAGCTGAGGGCTGTCATGTTGAAACTGTGGATGATCAGGGTGTAATCCTGTAATCCGAAATATAACAGCAGAAATGACTTGACGCGAACATCAGATACCTCAAACACTTAGCTGTTTCTCTGTCCTATATAACCTGGTTGTTATATCCTCTTTTGGCTTTTGCTTTAGCCACCACGTGGAAGAACTAGTCAGAACGTGAGGAGAACAGACATGGTCACAAGGCCCAGGGTTATCTCCGTCCCATCACTTGGTGACGGGGAGCCTGAACCCATTCTCCACTTCTCCAACCTTCTCCACTCAGTCTGTAAAAGAGGCTGGTGGTGTTGGTCCCCAGTTCTACTGGACTCTAAAGTTCCATAGCTTATTGGATAAGATTTGTTAACAGAAAGACATAGGGCCCTTTCCTAATCTGCGACTTGTCTATAATTTGGACTACTCATACCAACCTGTCAGGAATATTTTTGACTGGGCTATATGAAAGTAAAGGACAGGGTGAGTTGCAGGGGGTGGGGGCTTGACTGCATGTGGTTTTAGACCTCAGTGGACTTGTTAAAGTATAAAGTGCCAAAATGAGTTTGCAAAGGGTATGTATGTATATGTTTCATTGCTAAGTCATGTCTGACTCTTTGCAACCCTATGGACTGTAGCCCGCCAGGCTCCTCTGTCCATGGGATTTCTCAGGCAAGCATACTGAAGTGGGTTGCCTTTTCTCTCTCCAAGGGATCTCCCTGATTCAGGAATCAAACCCGCATCTCCAGCACTGGCAGGCGGATTATTTAACCCTGAGCCTTAGTTTCTCCACATCAAATTCACCCAATTTACATTTCTTAAGCTGGGAAGGCTGTAGAAGAGGAACGAGCATTTTAAAATCACCTTTCTGCCTCCGCCCCATCCTTTCCTTCTCTGTGTCCCTGCTCCCTTACTCACACTTTTCTTTCCTTGACCATGAATCCAAAATATACTTGGTCGCCAGGACAAAGTCACTAACAGGACCCATGTTCAAGTACTTGTCTATTCTGCAGAGGTCTGCCATAATCTTCTGAGGATATAAGCACAGCAAACACGGTTGAAACAGCCACCTTTCTCCCCTCTTGCTTGCTAACAGAGCCCAGTGTGTTAAGCCTGTCCACGTCCTCCACGTCCTCCACAGACTGGTGCTCCCGGAAGCCTGGCATCAGCCCACCCCCACCGGGGTCTCGGCCACTGGTTCACAGGGTAGATCCCAGGCCAGCCACCATGGCACCTTCAAGTTGTCAGAAACACACCTGCTATATCCACCTCAAACTTCCTGATGGAAACCCAGGCATTGGGGGCTGGGCATCCTGCGTGGTAACACACCCCACAGGTGATCTGAGGCACACAGAAGAATCACTGCTCTTAAGCCAATCTTGACCATTCTGCTCTCTTCCCTTAAAAACAGGCAAGTGATACCATCCTGGTCAGTTAAACCTGAGTGCTAGTCTGCTAGGGAAGCCTTTGAAAACAGCTACTTAGCTCCTAAAAAGATATATAAGGACATTTCTCTAGGGATTCTCTGGGCTCTGTTTTCTTAATAATACTAAAACATCATTGACATTTTTATTCTCATTCTCTTATAAATGTACACTGGTCTTCTCTAGAGGTTCCAGGAAATGTTGATTCCACAACAGATTGGGTGCCAAAGCAGACATGAGAGTCCACTTGTTCTCTAATAAGAAGGACATTACAGAGATTTGTAAAGAAAAAAAAAAAAGAAACAAAAGCAAATACGTAAAAATAAAACAATGTCACTCTTCCCACAAGATTTTGTTGTTGTTGTTTTGGAAAACATAGTTGGTTTTTCATAAAATATGTGTGATTTTTATCAACATATAAAGATGTATTGTTAAGAAATGATTTTTAAATCCCTATTTTAAGTTATATAAATGGTAAACATAGAGGTGGTTCAGTGGTAAAGAATCCACCTGCCAATGCAGGAGATGTGGGTTTGATCCCTGAGTCAGAAAGATTCCCCTGGAGAAGGAAATGGCAACTCACTCCAATATTCTTGCCTGGAAAATCCCTTGGACAGAGGAGCCTAGCAGGCTACAGTCCACGGGGTGGCAAGGAGTGAGACATGATTGAGTGACTGAGCACACACACACCCACAGACATCGATAGCTCTAACCCAGATTATTTTTTTTTTTAAGCTCTTCTGGGTCTTTAATTCTTATAAGAGGATGGAAAGGATAAATCCTGAGAAAGTCTGAGGGCTTCTCCTTGGGGCGAGGATGCTGTGGCTACTGCTGCTGCTGCCATCTTCTGACCATGAGGAGTCAGTCAAACAACCAGGAAGGCAGGGCAGAGAGAACGAGTCTGTGAGGTCGCTTTGACCCTCTGAAGCCCCAACCCTGGTATGTATTCTACAAGCTTTCACTATCTTTAAATGTCTTACTCTCTGAGATAATAAATCCCCTTCTTGCATAAACAGTTTTCGGTTGAATTTCCTCTTACCAGCTGAAAAAAATCTTCCCAACCATAGTAATTTACATTTAGCTCTGAGGACCTCAATGACCTTTTTTAAAAAAAAAATTTATTATTTTTATTTTATTTTTCGGCTGTGCTGGGTCTTTGCTGTTGCACGTGGGTTTTTTCTGGTTGTGGCAAGTGTGGGCTATACTCTTTGTTGCGATGTGTGGATTTCTTGCTGTGGTGGCTTCTCTTTTTGCAAAGCACAGGCTCTAGGGCATTCAGGCTTGCTTTAGTAGTTGCAGCTCCTGGGCTCTAGAGCACAAGCTCAGTAGTTGCAGTACACAGGCTTAGTTGCCCCAAGGCATGTGGGATCTTCCTGAACCAGGGATCAAACTGGTGTCCCTTGGATTCTTAACCACTGGCCTATCAGGGAAGTCTGACTTCAATGACCTTTACATCCATTTTGCTCATGTTTCCTTCCATAAGCAGGATCAGTGACATTATTTACCAAATGAAGACACTGAAGCCCCAAGACAGAACTGAAAAAAAGATAGAGAATAAAATGTGATAAAGCTGTCATTCATGAAGTGAACAGAAATCATCAGCACTCTAAAAAAGCAGATGCTGAAGAGACAGCCAAATCATAGTGAGAACATACGAGAACTCACACACATTTAGGAAAGCAAATCTCTTGATTAAGACTATGGACTTAAACCATTACAACCTCTATTTTGTAAAAATAATAATTTTTATGTAAATGCTAGCCATTTTCAGTTTAGTCCAGTAAAAAGCTTAGATTTAAAATGGCAAATTTGGAGAATCAGAGGCTGATTAAGGTGATGTTTAACAACAAGACGGATGAATACAAGTATCGTCATGCCTATATAATTAAGCATTGCTCCCACGAGAATCACTTATTAGATACTTAATAACTTTTGTTTTCTAAAAAACTAGAGGACTTCCCTAGGATTCCAGTGGTTAAGAGTCCACCTGCCAATGCAGGGGACATGGGTTCAATCCCTGGTCCAGGATGATTCCACATGCTATGGGGCTACTAAACCCATGTGCCCCAGCTTCAGAGCCTCGGCTCTAGAGCCCGTGCTTTGCGGCAAGAGAAGCCATGGTGACAAAAGGCCCCCTCACTGCACCTGGAAAGTAACCCCCAGCCACCCCATGTAGAGACAGCCGGGATGGAGCACAGCAGTGAAGACCCGGCGCAACCAAAACAAAAACTAACCTCCAAAGCTCTGAAAGATTGAAGTAGTATTCACTGTTAGGCACCAGATTATAGAAGAGATTGAAATAGCAATCTTACATTGAACATTACATTGAAATAGGTAAGTGATCCCCACTGATTATACCCCAGTAACCTTACTCACACCTGCAAAACAAAGCAAGAGTTTGGGATATTGTTGCAGAGATGGCTAGTTGTCCACCAAAAGCCTTATCACGCGATAGGGCTGCAACGAGGAAGTCTCTGCCCAACCAGGGACGATATTTCCCAGAACCCCGTTCTGCCTAAGTGGGGCCATATGCCTGATGCTCACCAGTAGAATGTGAGAAGTAAACATGTGTCACTTCTGGCCAAGACGGTTAAGAAATGGGTGTGTTTCTCCATCCTATCTCTTCCCCTGGATGCCAGCTCAACACAAAGAACGTGAGGCCCCAGGGAACAAAGCCACCAGATGGAAAGGGCCTGGATTTCTGAATCACTCATAATGGAGAGCTGATTGCCAACAAGAAATACCTGCATGGGACTGCTAAAGGAGTACAAAATAAATTTCATTTTTTAAAGCCTTTAAATACTGCAGTTAATGTTAACATTAGCTTCCCTGGTGGCTCAGTGGTAAAGAATCCTCCTGCCAATGCAGAAGACCAGGGTTCAATCCCTGGGTCGGGAAGATCCCCTGGAGATGGGAATCACAACCCACTCCAGTATTCTTGCCTGGAGAATCCCAAGGACGGAGGAGCCTGGAGGAGGTCTACAATCCATGGGGTTGCAAAGTGTTGGACACCACTTAGTGACTAAATAACAACCATGTTAACATATAATAGATGCTGGGCTATCTTGAAGTATTGAAGCTCTAAGTAAGCATCAGAAAAGTTTTTTACTTTAGCAGAAAAAAGAGCACATTTCATATTTACTATTGTATGCCTATCTCCAGTGCCTGGAGTGGTAGCAGGTAGGAATTAGTTCAGTTCAGTCGCTCAGTCGTGTCCAAGTCTTTGTGACCCCACAGACTGCAGCACGCCAGGCTTGCCTGTCCATCACTAACTCCTGGAGCCTACTCAAACTCATGTGCATCGCATCGGTGATGCCATCAAACCATCTCATCCTCTTATGTCCCCTTCTCCTCCTGCCTTCAATCTTTCCCAGAATCAGGTTCTTTTCCAATGAGTTGGTTCTTCACATCAGGTGGCCTAAGTATTGGGAGTTTCAGCTGTAGCGTCAGTCCTTCCAATGAATATTCAGGACTGATTTCCTTTAGGATGGACTTGTTGGATCTCCTTGCAGTCCAAGGAACTCTCAAGAGTCTTCTCCAACACCACAGTTCAAAAGCATCAATTAAAAAAAAAGCATCAATTAAATATGTGATGAGTAATTGAACGAATGAATGAACAGATCAGTGGATGGATGGACGATGCATGAAAATATTGTGTTCATATGGAAACTGTAATAGTTTGGAATAAAGTAACACTAAGTATTGGTGGGGAAGGGTCACATGTTGACCAGCATTTATTCCTGGCTATTTTGCATAAAGGACTAACTGGAGGCATTAAGGAACAAGCAGACTGGGCAGTCACTCGGCAGGCTCATGAGGTGTGGGAGAGAAGGTTCAGCTTGGAAAGGTGGTCGGACCATGAGTTCTATCTTTTTATTCTCTGATCTTTAATATGAGTGATTAGATATACTAGCTAATGATTCTACATTTATCTATTTTCATAATGAGTACTGTTTTCGATCCTTTATTATTTTAAGAAGTAAAAGTACATGAGATGAGAAATCCATATCTTTCAATGGTTTTCATCACATCCCAAAGTAATCACTGTAACTTAAGTACATGTGGTAATAGGCAAGCTACCCTACAGGAAGTCATCAGCTTCTGGTGTTCTGGCCTTGCAACCCTAAACACATACAGTGATAATAACAAATATCAATTGGCATGACAATAAGAAAGATATTTGTTTTTGATATTGGTTTTAAGAAACACTCATATCTTTTTTTTTTTTTTTGGCCATGTCATACAACTTGTGGGATCTCAGTTCTCTCATCAGGGATTGAACTTAGTCCATGGGCACTGAAAGCCCAGAATCCCAACCACTAGGCCACCAGGGAACTCCTGAAAAACTTAAGTCTTATATGAACATTTTTAGAGATTAGAGAGAACATATGCATGGACATTTCTCTAAAGAAGAATTCTAAATATTATTTGTCTTAATAAGGTTAAAAGATGGAATGGGTAATTGGTTTGGAGAAATAAGACAATACAAAGTCCACAGAAGAGATAGTTTTCCTAGAAACTATTCTATTGAAAAATATATCTATTTGTTATATATGAATATAATCAATATAATGTATATTAAATATGATCATTATAACTAAATATTATATATATTTCTGTGTTAAATGGTACATACTTTCTGCTAACCTTCCAGCATCTCCTGAACAAAAGAGGAGATGCTATGGAAAGTAGACTTGTTGCTTAGCAACCTGAAATTATGAGACATATCCTCTTTCATTGACTTGATTTTAAATCAGGCTCTTCAAGGGCAACTATGAGATAAATGAAAAAATGTGAGAACTCATAATGCTAGCACCATGCAATGAGCTTTAGGAACAAAGCTAGGTATGTTGCCACATGTTAGGATGTTGAGGTTAGTTTGGAAAATATTAATTTTACTCTGGAACACCCTCTTTTTCCTGTAGTGATCACTCTTATTTAAAAAGTCTCTTGCTAAAGTCGTAACTATCTGAAGAGTTGAATATGTTAATTAGCTTGAATGCATTCATTTTTTCACAATATATAGGTATATCAAATCATCAGATTGTACACCATAAATATATACAACTCTTAACTGTCAAATATATCTCAGTAAAAACAAAAATATCTTACCTCTAAAGACTACATAGATTAAGAACAAATCAAAATAGAATAGGAAAAATATTTTGAATTTAATAAAAATTAAAACACAGCTACAAAAAATAGCTCTTGCTGATGAAGGCATAGCTTTCCAGAGTGTTTGTGTGTGGCTTTTTTTTTTAATAGTAAAGGGAGTGTGGAAACTTAAGGGTAAATTTAGGTCTGAGGCCAAGAAATCCTTTGTAAAGCTTTCTATACAGTGGTCTTAAAAGAAGGAAAAGGTAGATGATGGATAGATAGACAGATAGATAGATACTGTTTGTAATCTCCAAATGTGGAATGTTGTTAAAATAGGAAATTATGCTTTTTTGCCAATACAAGATAATTGCATTATTTCTCTGGTAGAAATTAAGTCTGAAATCCAAATCTAGTTCATTTATTCCAATGTACTGCTTCTAAGGAGAAAAAATATATAGTTTGTAGCAGTATTTTATTTCACTTAACATGACACAGGGAGCAAGGAAGAACAAATTCTAGGGCATGGAAATCTGGATCCCCAAAGCAGAGATAAAAGCGCATCTGTGCTTTTTAAAACTCTTGGTCAGGGCTCCTCCTGCTGGAATAACGTATTCAGTATCATGATAGCTGACTCCTGGTCAAGATTCAGATTTTTAACAAGTGTAACACAGTGTTGCATGGTCAATAAGTCACAAATTCCTTTTTGTGGCAAGGATGGCAGGGAGAAAGATTTCGCATTAAGTGCTGCTTTATTAATAAAAGGTCCCTGTCACATCTCCCTTTTGCCCTGTAATTGATGTTTACATCGGGAGTTTGGTTAACATTTGCAGAGGACTGCTGACCTGTCTGGCAGCATTCTAAGTACTTAAATACAGCCGTTCATTTCACTCTCACAACCATGTGAGAGACGACGCCTGTCATCTTTGTTTCACGTGTGAGGAAACTGCAAGGCATGCGGGAATGGATCTATTTCCTAGGCAATTTACATGTTTCAAGTTATTGGAAATGGCATTCCTAAAATTTCATTTTTCAACTTTTCATTTCTAGTATGTAGGAAAAAATGGTTTTTGCTTATTCATCTAGCATCCTATGACTGCTTCTTTATTAGTTGTCTTTTTTTAATATCTCATAGAGTTTTCAACATACATAATCATGTTGTTTGTGAATACAACAGTTTTACTTATTCCTTTACAGTCTGCATGCCTATGATTTCTTTTCCTTGACTAACTGCTTCAGCTAAAATTTCCAGTATAATGTTGGGTAAGAATGGTAAAGGGGCTTCTCTGGTGGCTCAGTGGCAAAGAATCTGCTGGCAATGCAGGAGATGGGGGTTTGATCTCTGGGTGGGGAAGATCCCCTGAAGAAGGAAATGGCAACCCACTCCAGTGTTCTTGCCTGGAAAACCCCACGGACAGAGACCCTGGTGGGCTACAGTTCATGGGGCTGCAAAAGAGTCAGACACGAACAACTAAAAACAACAAGGAATTGTAAAAGTGGATATTCTTGCTTGTTCCCAATTTTAGGGTGGAACTATTCAGTCTTTGCTATTATATGTGAATTGTAGTTATTTCAATAGATGCATTTATCATATTGAGGATGTTCCCATACTTTCCTACTTTGTGGAGAGTTTTATGATGAATGAGTGTTAAATTTTATCAAATATCTTTTTGCATATATTTAGTGCTCATATGGTTTTTCTCCTGTATTGTTAATGCAGTGAGTTATAAATTACACTGACTTATTTTCATTTTTGTTAGTTCCCCAACCAGGGATCGAAGCTGGGCCCCAGCAATAAAAGCACAGAGTCCTAACCACTGGACCACCAGGGAATTCCCAACACTGATTGATTTTCAAGTATTGTTCAGTTGGTCATGATGTATTATTCTTGTTGTATATTACTGGTGTTCAGTTGCTCAGTCATATCCAGTTCTTTGCAACCCCATGGACTGCAGCATGCCAGGCTTCCCTGTCCATCACCAACTTCCAGAGCTTGCTCAAACTCATGTCCATCAAGTCGGTGATGCCATCCAACCATCTCATCCTTTTATGTCCCCTTCTCCTCCCACCTTCAATCTTTCCCAGTATCAGGGTCTTTTCAAATGAGTCATTTCTTTGCATCAGGTGGCCAAAGTATTGGAGTTTCAGCATCAGTCCTTCCAATGAATATTCAGGACTGATTTCCTTTAGGATGGACTGGTTGGATCTCCGTGCAGTCCAAGGGACTCTCAAGAGTCTTCTCCAACACCACAGTTCAAAAGCCTCAATTCTTTGGCACTCAGCTTTCTTTATGGTCCAACTCTCAAATCCATACAAGATTACTGGAAAAACCATAGCTTTGACTAGACGGACCTTTATTGGCAAACTAATGTCTCTGCTTTTTAATATGCTGTCTAGCCTGGTCATAGCTTTTCTTCCAAGGAACAAGTGTCTTTTAATTACATGGCTGCAGTCACCGTCTGCAGTGATTTTGGAGCCCCCCCAACCCCAAATTCTGTAATTGTTTCAATTGTTTCCCCATTTGTTTGCCATGAAGTGATTGGACTGGATGCCATGATCTTAGTTTTATGAATGTTGAGTTTTAAGCCAACTTTTTCACTCTCCTCTTTCACTTTCATCAAGAGGCTCTTTAGTTCTTCTTCACTTTCTGCCATAAGTGTGGTGTCATCTGCATATCTGAGGTTATTGATATTTCTCCTGGAAATCTTGATTCCAGCTTGTGCTTCATCCAACCCGGTGTTTTGCATGATGTACTCTGCATATAAGTTAAATAATCAGGATGACAACACACAGCCTTATCCAATTTGGAACCAGTCTGTTGTTCCATATCCAGTTCTAACTGTTGGTTCTTGATCTGCATGCAGATTTCTCAAAAGTCAGGTCAGGTGGTTTGGTATTCCCATCTCTTGAAGTTTGTTGTGATCCATACAGTCAAAGGCTTTGGCATAGTCAATAAAGCAGAAGTAGATGCTTTTCTGGAACTCTCTTGCTTTTTTGTGATCCAGTGGATGTTGGCAATTTGATCTCTGATTCCTCTGCCTTTTCTAAATCCTGCTTGAACATCTGGAAGTTCACGGTTCAAGTACTGTTGAAGCCTGGCTTGGAGAATTTTGAGCATTACTTCACTATCATGTGAGATGAGTGCAGTGGTATGGTAGTTTGAACATTATTGGTGTTATTCTGTATATATTTCTTTTATACATATATCCTTTATATATGGTGGTGGTGGTTTTGTCATGTCTGACTCTAGGAACCCCATGGACTGTACCTGCCAGGCTCCTCTCTCCATGGGACTTTCCAGGCAAGAATACTGGAGTGAATTGTCATTTCCTTCTCCAGGGGATTGCCCCATCCCAGGGATGAAACCCGGGTCTCCTGTATTGCAGGTGCATTCTTTACCACTGAGTCATCTGGAAAGCCTCCATCCTTTATACACACACACACACACACACACACACACACACACACACACGTGTATCCTCTTCCCTGAACTGCAGATCTATGTGCTTTAAGTTAAATAATAGCCTGCTGCTCACTTTGGGGCTGCTGGAGGGCCCTCTTTTCCCTTAAGTCCTGTTCCTGGGTCTCTGTGTTTAGGAGGTCTCTTTTCATCCTGCTGCCCTGGCCCAGATTTACAGAAGGCCACTACACTCACCTGGAGATGACCAGAGGGCTTGCTTTCTGCCCTCCTGCCTGCCCCCGGCCTTTGGAGGGTCATAGGAGTGTACCGTGTACAGGCCCAGATACTTCAGCAGGATCTTTCTCAGTTTCCTGCCTTGCCCCCAGCCTCCAGCTTCTTGCCCTTGGGCACTTTGGTGAAGGCCTGTAGATGGGCACAGACTTGATGGGTGACTGGAGTTCAGTCCCTCATGCCAGCCCACACATGGCCATCAAAGTTTTTAAAAGTTTGGCTGACTTCTCCATCTATGGCAGATTCCTCCTGCTCTTGTCACTATGCGGAGAGTGAAAGTGGTCGTAGGTCTCTTCTGTCCTCAGAAGGGCGCATCATTTTCTGGAATTTAGTTCCTTTAGGTTTCTTTGTGACCTCAGCTGCCTGATGAGTTTATAAAACACATGATTTTTTTTTTTTAACTTTAGCTCCCTTCTCCTCATTGTTAGAATGATGTTGTCTTACAACTTTTACTAAACAGAACTAGAAGTTAACATATGTTTCTAATCTTGAAATTTTGTTTGATCTGAAAAGTCTTTGTGACCCTATAGACTAGCTCTCCAGGCTCCTCTGTCTTTGGGATTCTCCAGGCAAGAGTAGTAGGGTGGGTTGCCATTTCCTTCTCCAGGGGATCTTCCTGACCCAGGGATCAAACGCAAGTCTCCCACATTGCAGACAGATTCTTTACCATCTGAGCCACCAGGGAAGCCCATGATACATACAAGTTTTTATTTCTCATTTAATACATATATATGTGTATATATATATAACATATAATACTTAGATGAAAACTTTGCGCATGAAAGAATCTTCTGTTAAAATACAAGTAGTCCATGGTCCTACCTCCTTATCCAAACTTTCCACATCATTAGACACCACTGGAGGAGCAAAGGGATGTACTCACTGGAGCAGGGGAATGAAAATGAGGCCAAGGTCCAGGGACCCCTGTGTGTGAAGCCAATGATACCATGAGAGTAGTGAGGTGAGGGAAGCAAGCTGTAGGCTGTTGTGTTATTGTCCAAGACTCTGATTGCTCCATAAACTCCTATCTCTGTATGCCACTCCTGATTGAGAACACAGGATCCAACTGCTGGCAACACCTTTGGTTCTGTGCCCTGAACTAGTGTCACTCCACGTTGATTTGTTCTCTTTTGTGGCTAAATGTAAAACGTATACTGCAAATCTTCATCTCTCCTGCTTTTTTTTTGGTTAAAATATGTTGATGACTTTTTCCATCTGTCTCCATATTTACAGCTCACATTACTTATCATTCCCATAGACAACAATAATTTATCAAATCTTTGTTTTTGCTCAACATGAAAGGATTAAAATAGAAATGAACAGTTTAAAAAGACACCTAGTTTTCAGCCAATATGAGAGACAATATTATAAAATGCATGCATGCTCAGTTGCGTCTGACTCTTTGCAACCCCACGGACTGTAGCCAGCCAGGCTCTTCTGTCCATGGAATTTTCCAGGCAAGAATACTGGAGTAGGTTGCCATTGCCTACTCCAGGGGATATTCCCAACCCAGGGATTGAACCTGTGTCTCCTGCATTGGTAGGTGGATTCTTTACCATTGTGCCACCTGGGAGGCCCTTATTAGAAAATAAGTTCTTCCAAATGTGTCAGAAAAACATTAAGACCCCTGGAAGATAAATAAGGCAAAGGACGTGTGAGATAATTAGTAAGAAAGAATAGTGAAAGCTGTAGCTACCTCCTATACAAATGTCCAAATTTCTATCACGACCCTATTTTCTTTTTTCCTTGCTACTTGCAGGGACTCAACTTCTATATTCTAAAATCAAACAATGTTCTTCCTTGACCCTTCTTCTCTTGCTTGTCTTGGTGAATGGGTCGACCAGTCCCCTCTCTCTCCTCCCAAACACAACCACTTACTAGCTCCTGTCAACTCAACCTGCTAGATACCTTTGTTTTTCTATTTTCCATCTCTATTGCAACCTCAGTAGTTGAGACCCCCTCATTTTTCACCTGGTTATGTTGAGACAACTTCTTACCCAGATTTCTGCCTTTGGTCCACCCTCACTCCAGTTCAAACTCCTGCCCATCGTTCCCTTGAGACTTCTAAATAGACACCAGATATTCATTTATCAGAATAAATGAAGAGAAATCATGAAATTATTTTACTTAAAACTTTTCCGTGGCTTCTCATGGACTCTGTGATGAAATTCAGATGCCCCCTCAGAAAACTACCAAGTTCTATGGGATCTGCTCTCCTGCAGATCGAATCCATGTTCCCTGCATTGGCACGTGGACTTCCATCCACTGTACCACCAGGGACATCCCTCCCTCCTCTTTCACGTGGCATGTTACAAATACTTACGTTTATGATACTTATCATGTTGACATTTCCTTCCTGCCCTGGAATCTGAGCACTGTGGCCGCAAGGATTTTGTGTTTATCTCCCCAAACCCTAACCCTTGTCTAATACAGTTGAATAATGAAATGAAGATGTTCTGGCCAGTGTTCTGTGGAACTGGTACACTTAGACATTGCTGATGGATTTTCACTTGTTGCCATCATTTTGTTGCTGTTCAGTCGCTCAGTCGTCTCCAGCTCTTTGTGACCCCATGGACTGCAGCACGCCAGGCTTCCCTATCCTTTATTATCTCCTAGAGTTTGCTCAGACTCATGTGCCAACTTTAGAAACATATATCAAGGACCATAAAAATATTGCTATTAAGTCAGTGAATCTATATGTAGGAATGTTTCTTAAGGAAATAATCCAAAATCCTCTGTACAAGTTATTCCTCATTGTATTACTTAAGATAATCAAAATACTGGAAACCACCTAAATTCCAGCAGTAGGAAAATGGCTGAGTAAAAACAGCTAAGTAAATGACATAATATTAAGACAGAGTGCAGTCATCAAAATTTGTGATTTTTTAAGTCAACATTGGGCAACATAGAAAACTATCACAATACCACCAGATACTACAATTATAGTCACCCCAGGACCTAGCTAAGACTAGGTTTGCTTCTGGGATTGCCTACAACAGGCAGAACTAGCAACTTGAGTAACCTGAGCCCAGAATTAAATCCTTTAAAGGGAGAGGAAAGTTGGAAGCCAGAGAAACCAGGCACAGTTGTTAAGTTCAAAAAGAACAACTCTATCTTGAAACAGAGGATCAGTAGTTGCAAAAAAGGCAGGGTGGGTAAAACCGGAAGAAGAGTTTGGGTACTTGCTGTGAAGGCTGTTGGTCTTCTGAGACCCCAAAGTTGAAATGACTTAAAGCACAGGGTCAAAGAAAAAGAAATTAAGTAAGGTAATATACACATAAGGGAAAATGGATCCATATTCCATCCTCTGGACTCAAGGCAGGGAGGGAATGACTCTGGACTGCACCCTTTAAAGACCGTAGAGTTCGTGGTGAGCTGGGTTCTGAGTTGAGCCAAGTGCTGGTTCTCCCCAGCTCTGCAGGTCTTATGAGGCCTCGGCTATTGGGGAGCAAGCACGTCGGCAACCAGGAGGTGTGAGTGGCACAAGGCAGGATGGGAGCCGAAGTTGCTGACTGCCTGGAATGTTTCACTGGGCCAGGGGACATCCACGGAACTGTGGAACACACCAGAGATTTGCCCGAAATACACCCAAATTCTGATTTTGGGGTGAGGATGGTGAGGTGGTGGCTAATATGTTTAAAATTTTTCTGTAATATGATATATAACTTTTAAAAGGACAAAGTTAACATTTAAAAATAAGAAGTGGACATGTGATGATTCTGGACGCAATAATCACAGGCTGAGTCCTATCACAAAGTAGTAAGATCAGCAAACGAAGCAGCTTACCTGACTGGCATAGCCCGAGGGGACTCCTGTGATCTGTGGGCAGCAGCCAGCCACCCCGCCACCCTGTCGCCTCGCCAGTTCTTTTCTGAGCTGTGGGTTTCCAGGTCACTGCTCCCTGTGACATCTAGCCAAAAGGGTGAGTGAGGGCTAAAGTCCTATGTTAGGACAGGCATCTTTTTCTTCAGGCAAAGGCCTTGACCAGTAGCAAAGCCAGTACCTGCCTCCTTTTTCTGAGTCACACAAAGGCACTGGGCAGGGCAGCTCTGCGCTTCCCATCTGTAAAGTGGGATATGTCAGAATTTGTATTTTTTTTTTTTAACTAACAGAACTTTGACCCTATTTCTTATGCAGGAATGAGACAGGTTTTGTTTTGGTGAAGGTGTCTTTGCCCCTGTCTGAACTGGGTGGTATTATGAAGCTTCTTCATGCAACACCAGAACCATCTCACAGTCTTTAACCCCCAGGTTTCTCCTGGGAATTGGGAGAGTGTGGGGTCACAACTTGTAAGGTATTAGGATGAATAACAGCCTTAGAATAAGTGCTGGGAAGACCCTCATCTCATCTCTTAGTTGGCTACCCCTCTGGCTCTCCAAGTCCTGAATCCTCTCTCCCTGGCCCCAGAGTGGTTCCTCCACAGCAGTTCTTCTCCATCTTTAACAGACATTAAGAATCATCTTGGGAGCTTTGCACAGTGGCAGTATCGTAGCCAATGAGGTTTATCCGAGGCGCGATTATTGCTAAATAAAAAAAAAAAAAAAAAAAGAATCATCTTGGAAACTCGTTAATGTGTGACTCTGATTCAGCAAGTTTGGAGTGGGTTCCCGGGTGAGGTTGATGCTGCCAGTCTGTGCACCACCTGGGTCATCAGGGCTCCAGGGCCTTCCAGACACCTGTGGCAAAGGCTGGAAAGGAATGAGGGTGCCCCTAAATCTGGTTACTGGAGGAAGAGGATACTTCCCCCATGGACCCTCTGCTTTCAGAGTGGACTGTGGACTCTTGTCTGGGGCATCCTAGAACACTAGCATAGCAGCTGCCCAAGCCTGGCTTTCCAGGGAGGAAGAGGCCTCTGTGGTGGTGATTCTGAGGCTTCAGACTTCACAACGAGGGAAGAGGGTGCAGAAGCAGAGGGAGAGAGAAAGTATTCAGCTTATCAAATTGAGGTCATGGAGTGGGGGGCAGGGGGGCGGGCTTTGGAAGTGCTGAGGATTCCTAAGAGGGGCTACTTGCCTGGAGACCACAAGAGGGCAAAGGACCAGACATTCCCTGTCCTTGAGGAGTAACTATTTTAAAATAACCCACTGCCTAAATTCTTGTGCATTTGGAAGCCCTTCTACAGGGAGGGCCTTCCGACCTGGCAATGTGTGGATCTCAAGATCAGCTGTTAGTCTCCCAAGGTGATAGAAATAAAAATGAAAACAAACAAATGGGACCTAATGAAACTTACAAGCTTTTGCACAGCAAAGAAAACCATAAAAAACAAAACAAAAAGACAACCTAAAGAATGGGAGAAAGCATTTGCAAATGATGCAAAAGGCAAGGGCTTAATCTCCAAAATATATAAACAGCACATACAACTCAACAAGAACAAAAAACAACCTAATCAAAAAGTGGCAGAGGACCTTAATAGACATTTCTCCAAAAAAGACATGCCAATGGTCAGGAAACACATGAAAAGATGCTCAACATCACTAATTATGAGACAAATGTAAATCAAAACTACAGTGAGGTGCCACCTCATACCAGTCAGAATGGCCATCATTAAAGAGTCTACACATAAATGCTGGAGAGGATGTGGAGAAAAGGCAACCTGTCCTACACTGTGGGTGGGAATCTAAGTTGGTGCAGTCATTGTGGAAAAGTGTGAAGGTTCCTCAGAAAACTAAAAATAGAACTACCTTATGACCCAGCAATCTACTTCTGGGCACACACCTGGACAAAACTATAATTCAGAAAGACACATGCACCTTTATGTTCAGAGCAGAACTATTCACAGTAGCCAACAACACATGGAAACAACTTAAATGTCCACAGACAGATGAAAGGGTAAAGAAGATGCTATACATATACATGATGGAATACTACTCAGCCATGAAAAAGAAATAATGCCGTTTGCATTATTTGCATCCATTGATGCCACTAGAGATTATCATATGAAGTCAGACAGAGAAATCCATGATATTACTTATATGTGGATTCTAAAATATGGCACAAATGAACCTATCTCAAAACAGAAACAGACTCACAGACACAGAGAACAGACTGTGGCTGCCAAGGAAGTAGGGAACTGGGAGGGATGGACTGGGAGTTCAGGGTTAGTAGATGCAAACTATTACATTTAGAATGGATAAACAGCAAAGTCCCACTGTCTAGCACAGGGAACTAGATTCAATCTTCTGGGATAAACCATGCAAAAAAGAATATAAAAATAAAGAATGTATATATGTGTATGACTGAGTCACTTCGCAGTAAAGCAGAAATTAGCACAACACTGTAAATCAACTATACTTGAATAAAAAAATAAAAATAAATCTAAGGAGAATAAAAAGATAAGCTGTTAAAACTAATATTAAGCTTGTCTGAAGAGTTAATGTGTTAAGTTGCTTTTGTTCTTCCCACCCAAATAAAAGTGTCATGTGAGGAAATAACACACTATATTCTTTTGGGATGGTAGGATAAAGAGTCACTAAACAGAATAAACTTCCATTTTTCCTACAAACTTTATTAAGTACCTAATCGGACCTAATCTGTTTTTGGGGGTGGGGGAGGCAAATGTGAGATCTTAGTTCCCTGGGGGATTGAACTTGTGCCCCCTGCATTGGGAGTATGGAGTTCTTAACCACTGGACCTCCAGGGAAGTCCCCTAATACGGGTTTTAAAAAGAAAATATCATTAAGATCTACAAAGGATTCACAGTTTCCCACATTCCTTCTTCATTAAATTATTCTCTCTGCATCAATCCTAGAGGAAATCAACCCTGAATATTTTGGAAGGACTGATCCTGCAGCTGAAGCTCCAATACTCTGGCCACCTGATGGGAAGAGCCAACTCACTGGAAAAGACCCTGCTGCTGGGAAAGATTGAGGGCAGGAGGAGAAGGGGGTGGCAGAGGATGAGACGGTTGGATGGCATCACCGACTCAAGGGACATGAGTTTGAGGGAGCTCTGGGAGATGGTGAAGGACAGGGAAGCCTTGTGTGCTGCAGTCCACAGGGTCACAAAGAGTCAGACGGGACTGAGCGACTGAACAACAACTCTGCATTCATCCATCCTAAGGATATAATTTAGAAAATTATAAGACTTTTTATCTTGCTGTGTTAATATTTTTGACCTGACCTGCTTAATCATCATCGAATATTGTCTTTGCCAGCTTCTGCTAGACTTCTATGTTCATTTCAGAATTTCCAATACTGATAAATAAAGCAAAATATCAGTTTTTACAGAGGAAGAGTGAGTACCCTTTATTTGATTTTTAATTGAATGATTCTTTAAATTCTATAATGCTTTACAATTTTCAAGTTTGGCATACACAATTTCATATAATCCCATAACCTTTTCCCCCACCCCTTTATTGCCCCCCTTTCTTCTCCCCACTGTTAACTACTAGTTTGTTTTATACTGTGAGTCTTTTTCGTTTTATTCACTGTTTGTTGTACTTTTTAGATTCCACATATGATATCATACAGTATTTGTCTTTCTCTGATTTCTTAACATAATGCCCTTTACATCCATCCATGTTGCTGCAAATGGCAGTTCCCTTCTCTTTTATAGCTGAAGAGTATTCCATCCACATCTTCTCTCCATTCCTCCATTGATGGACACTTAGGTTGCTTCCATATCTTTACAATTGTAAATAATGCTGCTATAAACATTGGGGTGCATGTGTCTTTCAGATAGTGAGGTTTTTTTCAGATGTTTACCCAGGAGTGGAATTGCTGGGTCATATGGTAGACTGTCTTTCACAGTGGCTGCACCAATTTACATCCCCACCAACAGTGTATAAGGCTTTCTTGACAACATTTTTCAGTGTTCTCTCGTTCTTTTTGAGAATGGTCATTCTGATAGTTGTGATACCTCACTGTGGTTTTGATTTGCATTTCCCTGATGATGAGTGATGTTGAGCATCTTTTCATGGGCCTGTTGGCCTTAGCGTTTCCTCTTTGGAAAAATGACTGTTCAGTTCTTCTGCCCATTTTTTGTGTTTTTTTTTTTTTTATGTTGAGTCATATGAACTGTATATATAGGTTGAATATTAATCCCTTGAGGCTTCCCTGGTGGCTCAGACGGTAAACAAGGTAAACAGTCTGCCTACAATGCAGACTTGGCTTTGACCCCTGTGTTGAGAAGGTCCCCTGCAGAAGCGTGTGGCAACCCATTCCAGTATTCTTCCTGGAGAATTCCATGGACAGAGGAGCCTGGCAGGCTATAGTCCATGGGGTTGCAAAGAGTCGGACACAACTGAGCAACTAACACCCACACGCCTTAATCCCTTATTGGTCATATCATTTTAAAATACCTTCTCTCTTTCAGTAAGTTGTCTTTTTGTTTTGTTGATGGTTTCCTTTGCTGTGCAAAAGCTTTCAGGTTAAATTAGGTCCCATTTATGTTTGTTTGTTTCCTTTGCTTTAGGAGATGGATCCAGAAACTATTGCTGTGGTTACTGTCAGATAGTGTTTTTCCTCTAGGAGTTTTATAGCGTCTGGTCTTACATCCTCATAAAATTTTACTGTTCATAAAATGCTAGAACATTATTACACTAAATATGCTCTAAAATACATTGTGTGAATATTTGTTCATTATTAAAGACAGTTAGTTTTGCCATATCCTTCTGTCAGGTATCTTGAATGGACGGGCAGGAACCTTACAGCTATGGGCCACCACCCTCCTTCCATCTGAAGTCAGGAGAGAGAAGCAGAGAAACTTGGTCCTTAGCTAGAAGCTGTGCCTGGGAGGGGCTGGAAGGTCTCTAATTTTAGTTTTTGTGAAGCTCAACTACATCCCCATCCTTGGGTTTTGCGAGACTCAGCTTGACAATAAATTCCTCTTTTTTTGCTTACCCTAACAGAAGTGTGCATGCATGCTAAGTCACTTCAGTCATGTCCAACTCTTTGCCTGTCTGTGGACTGTAGCCCAGGCTCCTCTGTCCTTGGGAGTCTCCAGACAAGAATACTGGAGTGGGTTGCTATGTCCTTCTCCAGGGGATCTTCCCAACCCAGGGATTGAACCCATGTCTGTTATATCTCCAGCATCGGCAGATGGGTTCTTTAACAATAGTGCCACCTGGCACACCCGTATTTCTGTTTATTAGAACTAAGAGAGAATAGATTTGTCTGCTGGTGAGGAAACTGCCAAATTACTCAGTGCTTATTATGTGTCATGCAATGTAGCAATGCATGCTTTATCTTATTTAATCCTTAGAAACAACGCCATGAGGGAGGCATTATCATGATTATTATTACCTGCATTTTATGGATAAAAACATCAAAATTTAGTAAAGTTTAGTAATTTGTTCCAAATCACTATCTATTACATAACAAAACTGAGATTCAAACACAGAATTGTTGATACAAAAATCTATGCTATTAACCATTATGCTATATTATTTATTGAAACACATATAGGTGTATTATGTACTAGAACAAAATATTTGCATTTAAAAACTTTTAATGAAAATCTTCAAGGATACACAAGAGCAGAAAAATCAGTGTAAGAAGCCCCAGTGACCCACAGCCCAGCTTCCATGTTTATCAACATTTTGCCAATCTTGGCTCATCTACCCCTCCCACCCCCACCTTCTAACTATGGTTAACACGTTGCAATCTTACATTAATATGGTACATTTGTCACAGCCGAAAAATCAAGACTGGTGCATTTTATTAACTGAACTGCAGGCCTTACCCAGATTTTCCTAGTTTTTACCCCATGTCCCTTTCCTGCGTCTCGATCCCATCGGGGTACGGCTTCACCGCTGCACTGTTCAGTCGAGGTGTCTCCTTAGTCTCTTCTGCTTTGTATGCTTCTCCATCTTGCCTTGTTTTTCTCGGCCTAGATGATTTTGAGGCATGTTGGTCAAGTACTTTGTAGAATTCCCTTAAATTTGTGTTTGATGCCTTTCTCATGGTAAGACAGGGGGGTTACAGTTTTTCAGGAAGAAAATCAGAGGTGAAGTGCCTGTCTCATCACATATAGGGTACCTGGTCTCAACATGACTTATTTCTCATTTAATCCTGACCACCTGGCTAAAGCAGTAGTTTCCAGATTTCGTCATTGGACAGTTACTTTTTCACTCTGTACAAACTTATTCTTTGGAAGCAAGTCACTAAGTATGATCCACACTCAGGATAGGGGACTTAGTGTCACCTGGACTGGCCATAAATTTGGAATTCTTCTGTAAGCAAGACCACAGGAGATTAAAAAATATTCCATTCTTCTTTGCCAGTAAGTGGTCTAGGGATGGGCCTGTGTGACGATTCTAGGAAAGATTTTTCTTCCTGATGAAAAGAAACAATTACACCAGGAGGAAGCTTCTTCTTGTCTTCTCTGCAGCAAGCGGAGCCTTCCTTTCCTTGGTTGGACCGATGCTGTGAGCATGTAACCCCTGGAGTGACAGTCACTATCTTGGGGCCATGAGGCGATACGCCAGGGACGGAAAGTCAATGTTATTGGGATGGCCAGAGTTAGAAGAGGGTTGAAGGCCTTGAAACTCTCTACGTCCAGCCTGCTTGTTATGTGGGCCTAGACGTCTTTACTGTTTATGTCACCCTTAGTTGCTGTTCTGTTGTGCTTAATCGCTCAGTTGTGTCTGACTCTTTGCGACCCCATGGACTGTAGCCCACCAGGCTCCTCTGTCCATGGGATTCTCCAGGCAAGAATACTGGAGTGGGTTGCCATGCCTTCCTCCAGGGGATCTTCCCAACCCAGGGACTGAACCCCGGTCTCCCGCATTGCAGGCAAATTCTTTACCATCTGAGCTACCAGGGAAACCCAAGAAAACTGGAGTGAGTAGCCAATCCCTTCTCCAGGGGAACGTCCTCAAAAGCATTCCCAGTTGATACAGGAAACCTCATCCAACTTTTTTTTTTAAACAACAGTAGCTGTCCTCATCTAGGACACGGCACACATTTTTTAAATAAGTAAATGAAGGACTAAATTAAGACACTTTTATAACCATAAAACCATCAATGTCACTAAGGCCAGAATATTTGGCAATTAGATTCTATACTTCCATTTCTTTTCTCAAGGAAATACAACAGAAGTATATGCATTCTGCCATTGCAGAAAAAATTTATTAGTATGATTAGTTGACAGCAGCAAAAATTTTTGATGTGTATCAAGTTCAAATTGATACCTATATAATTATTTATTTTTAGGACTAATTTATTATTAAGTCTTAGGATTTATTAACCAAAATATCTCTTTGCCTTTAATTGAGGAAAATAATGGAATGCCTACGATATAGCAATGAGAATGCAAAACTATCATGCAACAGCATGGATGATTCTCACATGTATAATGTTGAGTAACAGATGTCAGACACAAACATATACACTGCATTGATTATATTGGTATAAAGTTAAAAAAACAAGCAAACTAATCTCCACTGTCCAAAGTCAGAAGAGTGTTTACCCGTGAGCAGGTGGTGACAGTAAGGTGTTTGCACGGAAGTGCTTCAGGTTGGTCATTTCTTCTTGATCATGGTGCTGGTTACAGAGGTGTGTTCAGTTTGTGGCAGTTCAGAGATGTATACATTTATGACACACACTTTTCTGTATACTTGATAGAGCTTGTTTTAAAAATTCACCCTGAAAACGTCTACTTCTAGCATCTTATTAATCAACTTTGGGAGTGGAGAAACCTCTTCAACAGTGTTTATTTACAAATAGCATAAAATGGTTCATGATTTTCAGTAAAATTTAGACTGGGGCCAACTAGCTTACTGCAGGAAGTCTAATTTATGAATGTAAACAGTCTTTGTATATATAATAACTCATTCGTAATTCAGTTGTTACAAACTATTTTCCCACAGGTTTAGTGTTAGAATAACTGTTTGGGTGGAGGCCAACTGGTAATAATGAAGCTGAAAGGCTATTTCTTTCCCATTAAACAAGAGCATATAATTATCCCTGTTATACATACACAAGACTGAAACAGCTTTCAAAAATAAATATAAAAAGATAAAAACATAATTGAGATTAAATTCCACTTTAAATCCATCAGATTGGTGGTGGTTTAGTCGCTAAGTTGTGTCCGACTCTTGCAATCCCATGGACTGTAGCCCGTCAGGATCCTCTGTCCGTGGGACTTTCTAAGCAAGAATACCGGAGTGGTTTGCCATTTCCTTCTCCGTGGGATCTTCCCTGAGCCAGGGATCAAACCCGGGTCTCCTGCACTGCAGGCAGATTCTTTACCAACTGAGCTACCAGGGAAGCCTCCATCAGAGTAGTAAAAAAACAAAGCACCAGCAAGGATGTAGAGACATAGGAATTTTCACATATAGCAGTATGGTCAGCGCGCATTGTTTCAACTATTCTGGAGAATAACCTGAAGACTGCTTGAAGCTGAAAATGTGCCTAATCTCTGATTCAGTAACTCCATGTCTGAGAAGTAATGTAGGACACATGTGCAGGTGTAGAGGGAAGAGATATGTGTGAGTACGTGTACTATAAAAAAAGATGTTTCTGCAGCATTGTCCCTAACATTTGGAAACACCTCAGTGTCCATCAAAAAAGGAATATGCATATAAATTGTACATATTCATGACTGAACAGTAAGTAAAATTATAGTGAATGAACTGAAACCATATGCGTAACATGGATCTGTTAACTGGTTAGAATAGGAAAAAGGAGTCCAGAATGGCAGTGGCTAAAAGACAAGGAAGGGAAAAGCCCATGAAAATAGAACAAAGGAAGGTCCCAGGACTGGAGTGAGGACCTCAGATAGAACAAACAACACTCCCGGCTAGCTCAGTTTACATAGGGCAGGCCCAAGGGGAGGAGAAAAAATATACAAAAAGAGGAGCCACAGGGCCTGGGGTCTCTCTCTCTCCTCTTCGAGTCTTTTGGGTTGGCATGCCCTCATGCCTTGAGGATGTATTTTCCTTTATTTTCTAAATAAAAATGAGCTGTAACACGGAGCTGTAACACCAATTTGTCTGAGAGATGTGACATGCCGAAGGCTTTAACATCTGTTGCTTCAAATTTTTGTAGAACCGAGGAAATTACACACTCCCCCAACAGATCTCAACAATCACAGAATGAGATTGTCTTCTTCATGATACCATTTATGTATAAAACAATAGTAGAAATATTTTATGGATATATACTAAGTAATACAAATTTTAAAAATGTAAATGATGATATATCAACTTCCTGTCGGGCTGTATTGGGAGAGTAAAAAAAGACTGATTGAGGAACAGCCCACAAGGAAATTCAATTCTATTTTATTTCTTTAAAAAAAGTCAGAATCAAATATGAATGTTAACATCAACTAGTACATATGTTGTTAAGTGATGCAAGATATTCATGTGTGTTTGAGTGAGTGAGTGAAAGTCACTCAGTATTGTCCAACTTTTTGCAACCCCATGGACTGTACAGTCCATGGAATTCTCTAGGCCAGAATACTGGAGTGGGTAGCCTTTCCCTGCTCCAGGGGATCTTCCCAACGCAGGGATCGAACCCAGGTCTCCCGCATTGCAGGCGGATTCTTTATCAGCCGAGCCACCAGGGAAGCCCTTTTGTGTGTTTGAATGGTTTCATACAAAGGATAAAAGAAATGAGGAATTCTGAAGGAAGGAAAAGTCAGAATGTGAAACTAAAAGCCTCAGCTAAGTAAAACCGTGAGATGCATATTATAGGACCTATGTCGTTTTTTTAGGGACAGTTAGCTAATTAGTTCTTTTTTTTTTTTTAAGCTAATTAGTTCTTTAGCAGTATCTGCAAGGTTAAAAAATAAAACAAAGCAATAAATCGTTTAGGAGGAAGGCACCTTTGCTCTTGCTAGGTACTGAGAGGTTTCTGCCCTTTTAGGTCCTCAGCTGTTGTGTGTTAAGAGCTTTGAAACTCAGCAGCCTGCCAGAAAGCAGTGCTGACATCACCTGGGAGCTTGTCAGAAACACAGAATGTCAGGCCCCGGCCCAGACATGCTCAATGAGAATTTGCAATTTTTAAATTTATGTTTTTAACTGAAAGATAATTGCTTTACAGAATCTTGCTGTTTCCTGTCAAACCTCAGCATGACTCAGCCATATGTACACACACATCCCCTCCCCTTGAACCTCCTCCCGTCCCCCTCCCCATCCCCCCTCTAGGTGATGCAGAGCCCCGTTCAAGCTTCCTGAGCCTGGCCGTCTACCTCACAGAGGACTTGCATTCTAACAAGACTGGCAGATAGCACACTGGAGTCTGAAAAGCCCTGATATGCAAACAGCAGCCCTCGACAGCATATCTGCCTAGATCATGACCAAAATAACTTTATGGAAAATTCTCAGAGCAGCTTTTGGACCCATCACCTAGCATAGCCATAGTTAAAGCTTTAAACACTCAAAGAACACTTGCTTTTAGACAAAAGTAGCTTCTACTAAAATTTCCAAGATGTATTAATGGCAAATTGTAGGTGCAAATCCCGTATGATGTAATGGCTTTATAAGACTGACATAAGACTAGCTCCTCCATTCCATATCCTATAGGAAGGTCACCAAGATTTCTGTGATTTCTTCATGTCACGAAAAGAATTTTGTTTACACATCTCTCAAGGTGCTGCCTCTCTGCTCTCCCTGCTTTTCTAAATGAGAAGCTCAATTTCTCAACACAGTATATATCATATACATCCACAGACCCTGTGGAAGTGCAGATGCTATTGAGGGTTCTGGGGAGACAGAGGAGTGACTATTATAGTGATGTAAACAGGTTAAAGTTGAATACTGGACATCGCCCTCAACAAGACGCCTCTTGAGAACTGGTATGTTGACATAGCTTAATAAATTGTTTCACTAAAAAAACTCTGCCACATGTAAACAGTAAACAAATGACTAAAATGTCTTATAGTGAATTTATATTTAACCAATTAAGAATGCTGCATTTTAAAAAAAAAAGAATGCTGCATTTACTTTCCTCAACCCAACCAAAGGAACTACCATCAACGCGTAAGATTTTGCAACTACTTGGGGAATCTATCTAATTAGTGGACTTTAACAAGAGGGGATTCCTTGTTGGATAGGCCCAGCCACTCCCTTGACAGTAAAATGAAACAGCTGTGCTGGGTGATCAGCCCGCTGAAAACCAAACGAGACACAAAAACAAAACCTCCTCCCCAAAGTCCCTATTGTGCACCCTGGCTGGGCTCTCAGCTCTGACTGCATTAGAAACACCAGGGAAGGACGCCCTTTAGAACTGTTGACACTTTGGTCCTAGGCGAGAACAGTTATATCTGAATACAGGAGCAAGAGGGAGCGCTGAGGACAAGTATCAATACTTTTATTGAAAGCTCCCATGTAATTCTAATGTGCTCAAGAAAGCAGAAGAAAAACTTTCCTCTGAAATAGAAGTTCTGCTTCATGTTTTTAACAAAAAAAGATGGTGAAAGAGTAAGTGTAAAAGCAGTGTGATCCATTTTTTTATATTCCTAGAAAAAGGTCTCCAGATTGTCATCAAAATTTTAATTGTGATTATTCCTGAGGGCTTCCCAGGTGGTGCCAGTGGTAAAGAGCTCGCCTGCCAATGCAAGAGACTTGGGTTCCATCCCTGGGTAGGGAAGATCCCCTGGAGAAGGGAATGTCTACCCACTCCAGTATTCTCGCCTGGGAAATCCCATGGACAGAGGAGTCTGGTGGGCTAAAGTCCACGGGGTTGCAGAGTCAGAGCCTACTGAAATGACTTAGCACACACATTCCTGAGTGGTGGGATTGTGGATGAGTTATATTTTTCTTCTTTTGCTTCCCTTTTCCAGTCTACCTGTGTACTGCTCATTAAAAAGGTAGCTTCAATTAAAAATACTTATTTTTAAAAATAAAGATAAAAATAAATAAAGTGGCCCTTATCATCATTAAACAGGCTATGACAAGGAATAGCTTTAAAAGTGCAATGTAACCAAAAATGCAGTAGACAAGATGGAGTCCAGGTTGGAAGCAGTAAGAAACAGGTTTTCAATAAAGTGAAATCAAGATTAGTGACAGACTTGAAAAGCAATCCTGGAACAGAGAATAAAAAAGCAATGAAAATGATGAGAAAACTACATAAAAAGTATTAATCCTAGAGAATTAATGAATAGGGGTCTCTAAAGAAAACAAACCAGAGGTATGAAAGCTGTAACAGAAAATCTGTTCATTTAAAAACTTAAACCGAATCCTCCACAAAGCAAATAAACCACCTGAATTTTCCGAGATCAGGAAGACACAGATATTCAAGGCAAAAGTGACAAGGGGTATGCACCTTGGTTTAAAATTTCAAAGAAATAATCAACACTATAGATGAACAACAAAACAAAAACAGAAGAAGGGTGGACAGAGGGGTTGGTTAAGGATGAAAACCAGCTAGAAAAAACTCTGGGTGGTAAGAAAGGGACGTGTTGAAAGAAACTCCTGCAATCCAGGCAGATAAAAGTTTTCAAAAGAATAAAATACAAACTGCACTCAGTAAATGTCTGAGGGTGAGAAAAAATGACTCAAGGTTTTAATAAAAATGGACTGTGACCCAGGAATTCTAGTAAAGACTAATGATCATTTAAGAGTGAAGGGAGATGTATACAAAGAGTAACATGGAAAGTCGCATTGCTCTATGTAAAACAGCCAACGGGAATTTGCTGTATGGCTCAGCAAACTGGAACAAGGGTTTTTTGTCAACCTAGAGGGGTGGGATGGTGAGGGAGATGGGAGGGAGGTTCAAAAGGGAGGGGATATATGTATACCTATGGCTGATAGCACAGTTGGTAAAGGATCCGCCTGCAATGCAGGAGACACAGGTTCCATTCCTGGATCCAGAAGATCTGCTGGAGAAGGGATAGGCTACCCACTCCAGTATTCTTGGGCTTCCCTTGTGGCTCAACTGGTAAGGAATCCACCTGCAATGTGGGAGACCTGAGTTTGATCCCTGGGTTGGGAAGATCCCCTGGAGAAGGGAAAGGCTACCCACTCCAGTATTCTGGCCTGGAGAATTCCATGGACTGTATAGTCCATGGGGTCGCAGAGTCAGACACGACTGAGCAACTTTCACACACACATGGCTGACTCATGTTGAGGTTTGACAGAAAACAACAAAATTCTGTAAAGCAATTATTCTTCAATTTAAAAATAATTTTTAAAAAATGGAGAGAGGGATGGTTTGAGAAAAGTTAAGGATTCAGGTATTTCCTGACAAAGTTGCCCAGAGACAAACTATCTACTTAATGTTCTTTCACAAGGAATTCTCTACCTTCCCCATCTGCTTGTTCTCACAGGATAGTGATCATGCAAAACAAAATGTGTATGTGTGTGTGCTGAAATGTCTTTTTTCCCTCTTTTTCATTCTGTCCTTCTAGACTCAAGGTAACTAAGTTTCAGAACCATCTGCTTTACATATTTTAACTTGTAACCATCTAAACAAGTTTCCAGGATAACTTTTCCTGTTTTCACAGATGAGGGTTCAGAGGCACAGAAAAACTCAGTGACATGTATGAGATCCCAGAGCTGGAAAGCAGGGAGCTGATGTTTGGACCCAGGCAGACTGGACCCAGTCGGGCTTGTCATCACTCTTCTGTAGGGAGAACAGTGTTTTCCAAAAGCATATTCAACAATCTCACCAATAGACCCTCTAGTGTTGTCTCTGCTACAAATGGAGCAGGGCTATGCATACTTGAGAATATGAATTGGCCATATTTGCAGGCTGCATCGTTTCTTCATCTTTAAAACCTACCCTTTTCCTGTCTGGAAAGGTAGTTGAGAGAATGATTCCAGTAAAATCAGAAGGCGTTATGTCAGTTTTTAGTTTCTCTGGAGCTAAGAGAGGTTTAATGTGTAACTATGAAATTGAGTAAGCTCATTATTTACCATCTTTCCTGAAAAGTGTACAATTAGGTCAAATCACCTCTATTATAAATGTTGTTGTTTTGTGCTCACTCAGTTGTGTCTGACCCCTTGCAGCCCCATGGATTGTAGCCCTCCAGGCTCCTTTGCCCGTGGGATTTTCCAGGAGAGCATACTAGAATTGAGTCACCATTTCCTACTCTAGGGGATCTTCCTGACCCAGAGACTGAACCCGTCTCCTGCGTCTCCTGCACTGGCAGGCAGATTCTTTGCCACTAGTGCCCCGTGGGAACCCCCCATAGATAATGTTAAGAACAATACAATCATTAATAATTTTGATTGGCACCTTTGTTGCCTATTATCAGTTAGTGTTCACCAGAACTGATTTCTCAACAAACATTTTTAAGTTAATTATTATGCCTACTTAGGATGCTTGAAATTTTATAATAATCACACTAAATTTCACAAGGAAATTGGGGTTCCAAGGAAGTCAGAAGTTCTGACCTTATACAGTGTTAAAAAAGGAACTTTCTAAAGAACTTAGCATAATTCTAGAAATCAAGTTTTAGTACACAGGTATTTGTGACTGGTCAACTGTCTTCCATAAATCAACATATGACTTTTTTATGCAGTTAGCAAAATTTAATACTACCTTTTTACATATTTAGGACTTTGTTAAAAAGACAGCAGTTAATTTCTCCCGTACCCAGCAGCCAACCTCTCTTGTTCTATACAACTGAAGTGTGCTAAATCGAATCATCTCAACCAGATCCCAAGCAGCAGAGCCTGGGGAAGATGTTGCCTGGATACTTCCTGTTCTCTCCTAGCTTCTCTCACCGTTGGACAAGTCAGCTCAGCGGCTGCCATGTGGCGCTCCCAGCACTACACCGTCCCATCTTTCTAAGGCCGTCTGGAGAAACATACTGAGCATTTGCCCTAACTCCACTTTTAAACAAATAAAAGATTTTCCTCCACTTAACACTCTTTGTGGTCACTGTCCAGTAGTCTTTCTGGTGCCTTTTAAACTCTGATATTCTAAAAAAATTTTCTCTCACTTTCATGTTAAAAGGCTAACAGGGACAAAAAAACCTAAGGCAAATTGATTTAGACATGCTTGAAATACAAGAGGCGTTAACATTTCAGGACAGCTGGAAATCCTAAAGGAAGGAACTGTATTCAACAAGTTGTGGCACTGGAAAAGTCAAAGTCACTCAGTCGTGTCCGACTCTTTGCGATCCCACAGACTGTGGCCTGCCGGGGTCCTCTGTCCATGGAATTCTTCAGGCCAGAGGACTGGAGTTGGTAGCTGTTCCCTTCTCCAATGGATCTTCCCAATCCAGGGATCGAACCTAGGTCTCCCGCATTGTGGGCAGACTCTACCATCTGAACCATCAGGGAAGCCCAATAACTCATCAAAACTGTTTGCACTGTTAAGTGAAAATCAAATTGGGTGGTTTGAGTTATATGGGTGGGAATCATGATAAATATGCCAATGGAAGTTTCCAGGTTTAGGAATGCATGTGCAAGTGACTCTGGTACACAGATGCTGTGAATACACACACCATAGGGAGGCAGGTGAAGTGGGCTTTAAGATTCCACCTAACATCCTGGAAGTTCTCTTTTCTCTTGGAAAACTCCTGCTATATGAACCCATCCTGGTAACACCATCTTCAGGAAGGGAAGCAAAGCCTCCATCAGGGTCCTTGTTTCTGCCTCCATCAACCACAGAACTAGATGCAACAAAACTTAAATCTCATCATGCCACCTCCACCAAGACTGACTTTGCTTCTGTCTGTTCCTACCTTTCTTTCTGAGATAAGTTTAAACAGGGATTGTCATAGGGAATAAATCCCAAATAAAACTGACTTCTTAATAGAAGAGCACTTGCCTTAATAAGAAAATGTGACAAAGTCTGAATAAGGAATGATGAAAGCTGCAAAGCAGCACACACCTTTTCCCTTTGGTTGTTTCTAATCCTCGGTGCTTCTGAAAACTGAATTTTTGGGTAATGTTACATGGTTCTCTTTCACATCTTCTTCACCAGTAGAGCTGGCTGGTATGCAGATATTATTTGAAAGCACAAATATTACCAAAGTTCCCACCTTGGCATATTGATCTAGTTGAAACAAAACAAACCTTACCTACTCTATCAAACCCCCAATTACTAATAGGAACAAGCAAAAATGAGTATCTAGATTATTAGATTGATGATTTAAAAGCATATTTCATTATATTCTTAATGAAATAAATTGGCATTAAAAGGTAGGAAAACAAATTACATTTATGTCTTTTTTTTTACATTTATGTTTTAATAAAGGTAAATAAAAGCCAATTAAAAAATTTTTTTAATTCTAGGGTATATATACTGGGGGGGGGACAGCACAAGAAAGTCAGTTCAGGGGCTTTTTTATGAACAAATGATACATCTGTCTTCCCCATGAAATGCTTCTAAGCAATTTTGTAAATCAAACCGGTCACACAAGACACTGAAAGGTGACAGTCTCTCGCACTTGTTACTTTTAATTCCCGAGAGGTCAGTAGCTAATATTTTCACTTCTGGGTAAGAGAAAAGGCATTCTGGTCCATTAATTCGCCTACTCGCTCCTGGAGGACATTAACCAACTCTGCTATTACGAAGACATGAGTGTCATCAATGTCCTGAATGATGAACTTCTTCCCGAGGGCATTTGACTCGTCCAAGTACAGCAGAAACTGCTTCATGGCAGGGTCACTGTCGAGATAAAACACGTGATGAGGAGACAAGGACAGCAGAAACTGCTTCGTGGCAGGGTCACTGAGAGATAAAACATGTGACAAGGGGACACCTTGCTGTCTAGGTACATCAGAAATGAAAACTGAGCACAGAGTGTTTGAGGATGATTTTAAAAGTTGTAAAGTGTTCCCCAACCCCTCCCTTCTCTTTTCTGCCCCAAGGGTTGACGATTCACAGATGCAGCTTCATTGAGAACAGTTAGTGGAAGTTTAGAAGAGACTGACGATGAGATTTTAAATAATAATTTGTCAGTGACAAGTGAAGCAAAAAGTAAAAGCAACAGTCACAGCTCTGGGTTTGGGTTAACAGGGACCCAAAGCATGGCCCTGTTGACTGATTTTAAAAATGTCAAAGACAATGTATGGCTGGTAAAAATATTCAAGTATTTTTCCCTTCTTTAATTCTGAACCTCGTAAGTCTGAACTACCATTTAGAATCTTTAAAGGAAATTCTAACCAAATCTCTTTGAGCAAACTGAGCTCAAAAAAAGAGCTAAATTTAACTATTTGTGATTTTTAGCTTGGAATAAACAGGATAGCCATAAAGCAAAGAGAGAAAATTTTCTGAATTTATAGAATTGTTTTTTATAAAAACCTGAATCACAACAAAGGACATAATATACAATAAAGTGTTTAGCAAAAGATGAATATAAAATAATGTCAAGTTACATACAAATTTTTTTTAATTCTTAGAGAAAACACAATCTTAGAGAAAACATAATCTCATATAATCTTTCGGTTTTTTTGACGGATGTCAACATCAATTACAAAAATGACTATTTAATTCAAAGAGGTCAGTGTAATTTACTGAAAACCATATATATCTTATTGCTTTTAAGTACAAACATAGGTATATGTGAAGCTAACAAGTAATGGATTTAAATTACTAAATGAGTATGGTGCAAGGCATATTAACTATGAATAAAGTCAAGTCTTCCTGAAAAAATGACTGTCTTAATTACTTTCAACAACTTGCCTTCAAAAATAATTTTATTAACAATTTACTATGCTCTAAAATGATGTTAAAAAATAAGCATGTCTGCCCATGTCAGAAATGACGCAGATTTTAAATTTAGCTCCTAGTATGTTTGTTACCTTAGGTTCAGAATACTTAGGTTATATTTATCCACTTAAGTTTGGCAAATTCAGTTAAATTCTATAGTTGCAGTATCAGAATGACCATACTAATGTAGGATATTGATTTGCTCAGAAGTAGTAAACACACTATTTTAAGTTTTATTCTCTCATTCAATAAAAACTTACTGAGTACCCAACATGTGTCAGTGCTATTGTGGTCTGGGGGATCCAGCAGTGAAACAAACAATAATTCAGAACCCTTTCTATCGTGGAGCTTACAGTCTAGTGGTAACACTATGACAAACACACAAAAAGCAAGGAAGCGGAATAAGAAATGGCAGAGACGACAGAGACGTGATCTTGGAAGTTTAAGTAGGGGCCTCAGGGAAGGCGTTACTGAGCAGGTGGTATCTGAACAAATGTCAGAAGGAGGCAGGGAGCGAACCATGGGGTGATGCAACACAGAACTGCCCAGGCAGAGCAAACAGCAAGGCCACAGGGCTGGAGGGGGGCAACCGGTGGGGTGGAGCAGCACAAGATGAGGTCAGAGTTTTATCCTGATTTAACTTACAAACTGACTTGACTTTTAAATGTTAAGGATCATACTGACTGCAGGGCTGAGAAAAGACTGGTAGATGGTGGAGGCAAGGCTGGAAGGAGGGAGACCCTTTAGAAGGTGACTGTGGTAATCCAGACAAGACACAACAATCTGGACCTCAGTGGTAAAAGTGAGGTTGGGCAGTGGCTGAGTGCTAGACATAGGCTGAATGGAAAGCCAACGTAACTTGCTGAGACTTGACTCGAGCTTTGAGAGGAATTAAGGAGATGCCAAGACTTTTGGCCTGAGTTAATGGAGAGATGGAGTGGCCTTGCACTGAGATGAGGAGGAACACAGAAGGACAGGTGCACAGTTAAGATCAGGAGTCCAGTTTCAGGCATATTACCTTTGAGATGTCACCCGCACGAAGCGGCTGAGCAGGAAACTGGATATACAATTCTGGATTTCAGCAGTGAAGTCGAGAATGAGGAGTTAGTCAACACTGTCTAGATGGTATTTAGAGCCACGACCAAGGAGTGAGCAGAGCTAGAGAAGAAAGTCCAGGCAGCAAACCCTGGACACCCCAACCCCAAAAGGTTGGGAAGGAAAGGAGAAGCCAGCAAAACAGACTATAAAGTGACCACTGAGGACGGAAGAAAACCTGAAGGGTACTTGGAAGCTATGGTAACAAAGGATATCCAGGAAGAGGACGACCAACTAGGTCAAATGCTGTTAACAGGAATAGCAAGATAAGGACTAAGAACTGACCACTGGATTCAGAAAGTTACTAGACCTTCACAAGAGCAGTTTCAAGACTATGACAACACAGGAGAGTATGTGACTGGAGTGGTTTTTAGACTGAGAGGACAGAAATAAAAAAAAAAAGGGATCAGAGACGTATCTTCTGAGAAATTCTGCTACAAAGAGCAGGAAAATCAAGTGGGAGTTGGAGAAGGATGTGAGAAGCAAGAGTGTCTGTTCCACACCCTTCACCCACCTGGGTTGGGGGCAGCATTATAAGGCAGTAGAGAAAGAAAAGTTGAGAAAGCAGGACAAAAAGAGGAAAACTGTGGAAGAGGTGTCTTTAAATAGGTCAGGGAGGCTGGGATCCAGTTCCCAAAGAGGGAGGCTGGCTGGAGACTGGAAAAGAGACAAGTCATTCACAGTTAGAGTGGGGGCGGGAAGAGTGTATGGGCCCAGGTTCATGTGATAAAGCCTCCTCTATGTTCTGACTGCTTCCATTTTCTCAGTGAAACAAGAAACAAAGTGACCAACTGAGGTGAGGACAGGGGCGGTTTTTGTGATAAGAGAAGGTGAAATACCACATTTCATTCATTCCAAGAAGATTTTAATTATCTCCCAAACTGGGATGGGTCTTAATTTAATGGCATGTGATTTTTAAGAGAGACATAACATATTGCTAAATTTTAAAATTGATGGACTCTTAATTTGATGAAATGTAACAGCTTGACTAGGAAACTGGGAGAACAAATGAACTTAGGAATTTGCAGGCTACATTAATTTGTCCTGAGTTTAATAACAGTCATGAATTTGAAGTGAGACCAATCAGTATACTCTCCAGCCATCTAGAGTTGTGGAAGTAAAGGTTCACAACAGGGAGAGAGCTGGACTGAACCTGACCTGGTGAATGTGACCGAGACAGGGCCAGGGGAGCTGAGGGTCTTTAAGAGGACGAGTGAACTGATGGAAGCGAGGCTGCGGGGCCCGTGCAGGACAGGGAGGAGCGGGGGGTCAACAGGCTGCAGGCCTGGGAGAATCAAAGGAGCCGCCAGGGAGGTCCAAAGGAGCTGTGTGTGGTTAGCTGCTCAGTCGTGTCTGACTCTGCAGCCCCATACACTGTAGCCCACCAGGCTCCTCTGTCCATGGGATTCTCCAGGCAAGAACACCGGAGTGGGCTTCCATTTCCTTCTCCAAAAGGAACTATAGACCTAGGGTATTAGAGGGCATGAACTGGAAAGAGGAGGTGGTGGTCTGAGGTAGGTGCCTGAAACAGAGGTTTTGAAGAGACCGCAATATTGGTAGGTGTGACAATGCAAATGAATGGTGACAGCAGGACAAGGAAAGCTCATTGGAAAAGGAGGTCAGGGAGCTGAGAGGTCATCAGGGGACTGAAAGGACTACACACATGAAATCATTTAAGAATTTGTGGAGCCCTCCTGAAGAGTGACAGGTTGCCTTCAAAGAAAAACCTTCAAGGAAAGACTCGGGTGTTTGTAGATGATTACAAGGGAGGATTACTGGGTGGGCTCATCAGATGTGGAACTGGGGGTTTTTCTGGAGGGGGGAGGGAGGATTTCTGGAGGTGGCAATGAGAAAAAAGGTAGATATCCATCCCATTTCTTGGCCCAAAGGTACAAGAGATATAAGAGAAAAAAAGTCAACAGAGCGGGCTCAGGGGAAAGCTAGGTTTTTATTATAACAACAAAAAAAAGGGAATTGGGGGGGAAGAAGGATGGGAAGTTGAGAGAAGAAGCAGGGATCCAGGGGGTTCCTGCTCTCACCAGGTTCTAGAGGCCACAGTGGAAAGGATGGGGCGGGGGCAAGAGGGAGGTAGAATTAACGTGCTGATGAACAGAGCCATAAGATAGTGAATGTAAAATGAATGAAGGATGACCTGGAAATCTGTGGCATTTTGGGTGACTGAGGGCCTAGGAATGAGAGTCTCAAGGCTGATAATGACATGAAAGAGGAGAGTGAAAAAGTTGGCTTAAAACTCAACATTCAGACAACTAAGATCACGGCATCTGGTCCCATCACTGCCTGTGCAGGATGGTAGAGACAACAGGGGTCTTCTAAAAATACAAAGAGAGGCAATGTGACGGTCACAGATTTAAGCAGATAGAGAGGATGTTAAATTTACACTTGAAGTAACCCCCTACCTTTGGCAGTTACACAGAATAAAAATTTTAAGTAAGAAATTTTTGTAAAGCAACATGTATGTTGAAAAATCTCACTGAAGTAAACAATCATACCAATCATTGATACCCAGTCAATGTTAAATATTAAAAAAAGAGTTTAAAGAGTAATTCTAGAAAGAATCTGGCAGTAATGAAGTAGGCTGAACAGGGTTCTTTCAGATCTTACAGAAATGAAAATGGGAAGGCCCACAGGACGGGGAAACAAAGCTTCAGCTTCTCTACAACTTCTGTCCTCCTGCTCAGACCCTTTATGAAACCTCAGCTGCTGTCTCAACTGCTCCAAGCCTATAATGTAAAAGGAGGGTGGGTGGGAAGAGGAGGAGAAAGGAAGAGACAGGTGTGCGGAGACAGAAACCACCCCTTGGCTTCAGTGCTCTACACCCAGGCTGCTCCCTCCCGTCCCTGCGAGGAGGGACGTGCCTGTGTCTCTCTCGTGGTGACCCTGATGCCCACTTCACCCTCACGGCCTTTCCTGTCCTGAACTGCCTTAGACCCCACAAGAATCTCATTATCTTCTACAAAAAGCACACATTCAGAGGCTTCTTAAAAAGATACACTTTAGGTGACAGGGCAGGCGATAGTTTTTTGTTAACCCTTTAAAATAATCTGTGGGTCTAAATGGAACAATGAGGAGAAATAAGGACATTACAAATACTGCTGTCTGAATTGATACGTTATCTTGTTACTGTTTGAGTGTGGTGCACTCACAGATGACACACAATTGCCTAGTAACTGCTACTGGGATTAGAGACAGCAAGGGTTAAGGGGTTGTGAAGACTTTCATCTCCAGAAATTTTATAAATAAAATACATCTACATACTTTCCATTAAATAAAAGTTGAACAAACTGAAGTGCCAGGTGACTCACATCTGTGCTTTTAACCAATAGGTCAGTGTTTTCAAAATTTTTGCCATTTGCAGACTACCCCTGCCATTTTAGCCATCTCCTATTACACATGCATTACGTATTACTCAAGTGTTTTTTTTTTTAATTGCCTTTAAATCAAATTAACATTTCAGCCTAACTTCAGACCTAGTACAAAATCACCAGTCATCTTGCTGTTTTTTTTTTCCTCTGATGAATTAAGATGGTCACAGAAAAAATATTTTTGTGTATAACTAAATCACTCTGCAGTAAATCTGAAATTAACATTGTAAATCAACTGTACTCCAGTTTAAAAAAAAAACAAAAACTACTCTGATGTAACTTACCAAAAAGGAGGCCTATTGGACAAACCTTTTCTGTACTGAAACTTGAATTCTATCTATCAAGACCCACTCTAGTTCTCACTGTAGTAGTAGAGAAGCTCTAAAGGAACACTAATAATCTGGAATTTAAAGTGAGATTATACCCCTTGATTCAATTTTATTACCAAAATTCTTTCAATAAACAAATAGTTACTAAGTAGCTCTCTCTATATATATCCCAGGCATTGTTCTGGGTGCCCAAGAAACTTCAGTGAATGTGGCCTTGCTAAGAATAGAAAGCAAAGGCTCACAGAAGACATTATAAATACCGTGAAAGAATAGGACAGTGGTTAGACTGGTTTGACCTTAGTTCTGAGTTGCTTTTCATATAGAATGTAGGTTTGGAAGCCAAAAGTGTAAGGACAAGACTGGTCTAATACTACCTACTTCTCCAGATTCTTTGCTCTCGTGCTGTGAACTGGCTGGAATCTGCACCTGTACTACAAATCTTCCTTGCTGAAGCACTTGCCAAACCAACTGCGATTAAGTATCACACCAGAGGTCTGCTCGAGCACCTGCAATCGGACGCAAACACGAGCTGAGCATGTGCGGCTTGCTTCAGTAACTGCTGTGGTTGGCTCCATTCGGGAAACTCTTGGTGTGAGGCTGGCAGGCAACGACAAAGGTGGATCCCAACAAACAGGAAGTTTTCACCAACCTCATTTTGACGAAAAAATATGAAAATCTTTAGACTCTGGTATTTGATAAGCGTTGGGAAGAAAGAATCTTATGATATTCATGTACTTTTCAATTTTTCAATTCACTGACAGTTGGGACTAAATGGTCAATGTTATACACTATTTATTTATTTTTTAATGTAGATCTGTACTCCAATTCACCTAAGTGCTTCACACATCTATGAATATTATGAGATGGTACACAGAAGTACACAGCTGCTGTCGTATTATGAACAGTCTTCCCTGTGGCATCAAGTATAGACATGAGGGGCTGAAGGACTCTTTCGGGCACCACCCTCCCAACAGGCGCACCTACTCATGAAGGAAGGGCCGCTGGCCTGGCCACGCCCTTTACGACTCTATTGTTGCTTAGGCCTGGAGTCTCCTTGGAAGATCTGATCTTTGGGAAGACAGCTGCCCTTCTGAAAAATCGTTCAGGCTACACTTTACATTTCACCTTGAAGGGAAAAATTAAGTTTTGCAAGGATAGTTGTTCTTGCCTAGTCACTAAGTTGTGTCTGACTCTTCTGACCCCTTGTCCATGGAATTTTTCAGGCAAGAATATTGGAGTGAGTTGCCATTTTCCACTCTAGGGGATCTTCCTGACCCAGGAATCGAACCTGGGTCTGTTGGGTCTCCCATACTTGCAGGTGGGTTCTTTACCACTGAGCCACCAGGGAAGCCCCCGGCGAGGAATAGCACCCATCTGAAAAATAAAATCTAGTCTTGGTGCAAAACAATTCTCCACTGAGAAACTGATTACCAAACTTCGGCTGATTAAGAGCACTGTGTTAAAATCCTTTTGTATGCACAATTCTGACTTAGTAGATTTGGGGTGAGGTCGGAAAATTTTCATTTCTAACAAGCTCCAGATAGTGCTGGTGCTGCTAGTCTGGGCAATACATGGAAAAACAAGGTGACAGAAGGCCACTAGTGCCCAGGGACAATTTCGAGGCTGATCACAAGCAAACCAGTGGGAGGTCACCCCATCAGGGAAAAAACCCTCAGTTCCTCTTACAAATTTGTGCTTTCTGTTCTTAGGGCTAAAACTGAAAGCCTACCACCAAAACTTTAATTAGTCTCCCAAAGTTTTGCTCTTTAAAATGCTTCCCAGCTATCATTAAAATATACATATGCATGTGTTTAATACAATTCCAACCATCATTCCAAAAGGACTATTTTGGAAACAAACTAAATTATTCCCAGGTTATTCTTGAATAGGTACGAATGACAAAAAATGGATGTGGGATGGGATTAAGAAGCACAGCAAGGACAGATGGAGAAGGCAATGGCACCCCATTCCAGTACTCTTGCCTGGAAAATCCCATGGATGGAGGAGCAACTCCATGGGGTTGCTAAGAGTCGGACACGACTGAGCACCTTCACTTTCACTTTTCACTTTCATGCATTGGAGAAGGAAATGGCAACCCATTCCAGTGTTCTTGCCTAGAGAATCCCAGGGATGGGGGAGCCTGGTGGGCTGCCGTCTATGGGGTCGCACAGAGTCGGACATGACTGAAGCGGCTTAGCAGCAGCAGCAGCAAGGACAGAAAGATGATGTGATAAAAGAGCCATCACACATCATGAGGAAAGGAAATAAATATTGTTGGACAATTATTCAGCTATTTGACCCCCCCAAAAAAAGACAGCTAATTAAAAAAAAAAAAGACAGCTAATTTAATATGCCCCTCCTCTCAATAAATTCCAGACAAATGAAATGCAAAGTATCAATCAAAAGAAAAATATGAAGACCCTAGGAGAGAGGTGAATACCGATCAAATCCAGAAGGAAGATTGCATTTGGAAGAACTGGAAGAAATAAAAGGGAAAAACAGCTGACAATGTGTGTGTGGATTCTCTGTTAAAAAATAACATTAAAGGACCAACCAGGAAAATGTTTTCATTAGTGACGACAAAGTAGTAAGAAAAATAAAAAACAAAAAGTGGCTCAGAAGTGTTTTCCAAAAGACAACAGCACAGTATGCTTGGAATTCTGAGATCTAGATCCGTCCCTTGGCTTTCCCAAGTGAACATTTCTCTCATTTCCAGCGTTTACTTTCATCACCAAATAATCTAGTCTCTCATGTTAAAACAGTGAAAGAAACAAGCAGCAGAGTCCCTTAACAAATCCTTCTTCTGTTACCAACCCATTTCTCTATTTTTTCGCTTCCTGGTGGCTCAGACAGTAAAGAGCCTGCCTGCAATGAGGGAGAGCTGGGTTGGATCCCTGGGTCGGGAAGATCCCCTGGAGAAGGCAATGGCAACCCACTCCAGTATTCTTGCCTGGGAAATCCCATGGAGGGAGGAGCCTGGAGTGCTGCAGTCCATGGGGTTGCAGAGAGTCGGACACAACTGAGGGACTTCACTTCACTTGTTCATTATCAAGACAAACAGTCTCCCCTTCCTTTCCTCCCTTCCCCTTTCTGAAGTATCTATTCCACCTCTTCACTAAATTAGTGGAGCTCTGATTGCAAAAAAAAAAAAAAGAAAAAAAAAAAAAAATCAATGACGTCTAGTGTGTCTTCATCTTATTCCACCTCTCACCACCACTTAACACAGCCTACTTGCTTTAGTGAAACGTTCCCTTAGGTTCCCTCCTACTTCAATGGCTGTTTTCTTAATTGCCTTTGGTGGTCTCTCCACTCAAGCTAAATCTGCACTATCCATAAAGCAGCCTGCTAGTCACACGTCACTACTGAGCATTTGAAATGCAGCAAGCCTGTGACTGTGCTGAAAAAGTAAAGGAAACATTGGATTTTGAAGCTCTAGTATGGAAAAAGACTTAACACGATTCTGAAGTGTTAGTGTGAAATTTGAGGATTTTGTACCTGGTGAAATACTTCAGGTAGACTGAGTTAAATAAATTTCACCTGTTTAACTTTACTTTTCAGTGTGGCTACTAGAAACTTTAAGACTAAATATGTGACTCATGTTATATTTCTACTGGATGGTGCTGCTTGAAATGTCAGAGTATCCGAGGGTTTGGTCTTGCTCCTCCCTGAACGGTGCCACCATAGAAACAGTATCATCATTCATATGAAGGCTCACATTAGCGGCAAAGAAATGTAGACAGTAGTATTTTCAGACAATCAGGGAAGGATACCCAGATGAAACAGAACTGTTTGGTGGGGCAAAAAAAAGCAGAGACTGAGCAAGACTGGTCCCCAGATTTTCAAACTGGGGATAATTGAGCCCTACTTTAGCTTTAAGGAGCTAACTCTGCCCATAGCTTTTAGTTTCTCCTTTGGAATGTGTGCCTAGTTTAAGAAACCTTCAACTGGCTCTCTTGTTTTTTTCTCTTCTTTAAAGACCAAAGTTTGTGTGACTTTTGGCAGGCCCTAAAATTCTAGTTAATCCCTGATGATTTGAAAATACAAGCACTGTTCCCCTAAAGAGAATTAATTTAACAAATATGCTACCTTCTACTGACCAAAACTTGTTGGAAATAATGCCAATTACATCAATTCAACAGAGATGCTGAAAACTGGCACTAAGAAAAGACTCAGCAACAAAATTTGTCCCACTAGTTACTAAGTGAGAAAAATGAAGTTGAGAAAGCTCAAAGACTTGATTCATTCAGATCTTAAGAATAAAACAACTAAATGGATTTTGGAAACAGCACACATGCAAATCAAGATTCAATGTGCAAAACAAACAAAAAGACTCAACGTGCGGATTTAAAACTTAATAAGTATCAAAACTACTAACCATTCTATAAGCACTCCTTTCAAGACGTTGACCATCTTTTCCCAGTCAGAAGGTGCTGATGACTCTAAAAATGCTAACAAAAGCCTAAGGTGACAAAATACAAAGGCATTAACTTCAATATCCTTTGGTGATTTACTTCTGAACAAAGGCAAAAAATTAAATGCCAAGACTAAACACATAAGTCTATGAAAGACATAGAGCTAACATTAGGAAAACATCCTGACATTCTGATCTTTTAACAAAATTCAAACGAGTCTATCTGGGATAGTAACAATGCACAAATGTTATTTGCAAACAAATCCTACCCCCAGTCAATCCTAATGAAAGCCTAATGGGGCCTAACTCCACAGCAACGTGACCAATCCAGGTTTCAAACACGGCCATTATTCAAAAGATTTCTTTTCCCTACCCGGAAATATGATAAAAGGTAAAATTCTCGGAGACAGGAGTCACAGAACGGTAGCTTCGCAAGGGGTCTTAAAAATTATATGGGGCTCCGACCATCTCGTTTTACAGATGAGAAGGAGCGAAGAGATTTAAGTCGCAGCTACCTGCAGAAAAAGAACAATCTGTGTCTCCGGATCTTGCGTTACTCTGCCAAATAAAATCTGTACCCCAGTGACGTGTGCTTGAAGGAAAGGAACCCATTCAGCGCACGCCAAATTAACTCTTATTAAACTTCCACACCTGGGCGCTGGGCAATGACCCCCACAAAAGAAATGCACAGTTCAACTGTCGCGGGGCAGCCGCCCGGCCCCGTCAGAAAGAGACAGGACAGAACCCTGTATCCCCGCAACCTGAAAGACAGGTTTCTGGGACTTTCCCCTCTCCTCTTTTTTCCTTGGAAACCCACAGAGCTTCCACGCACCCCAGGCTCCCCTATGGCTCCGGGAGCCAACGCCACGCACCTTCCACCCACGGACCCCTCAGCGCCTCAGCACCTCAGCACCGACGACAGAGCGCGCATGCGCCTGCTATGTCATCGCGACAGCGACGGCCTCGCGGGTGAGGCGTGCCGGCGGGGAGGCAGGACGTGGGCGGGGCTTCGGGCGGGGCGGGGCGAGGTGAGGGCGGGGTCACGTGCTGCCCGCCGCCGGTGGAGGGGCGGGGACTGGAAGCTGTGGGCCGGGGTGGGCTCCCCGCGGACTGGCTTCTGCGTGAGCAGCCAGAGGGCTGTGGCCGCCTCCGCGCGCCGGCAGGTAAGGAAGGGCGGGTTGGGCTCGTGGGTCGGGGGCGGATGCGGGCCTTGGCGAAGCCGGGCACTGCGGGCCGTGGGGCGGGCGGCGACGCGGCGCTGCCGGGGCGCCCCAGCGAGGGCGCGCGGCCCCTGGCTGACCCGCTGACCCGGCGCTGGGCGTAAGGTGAGGGCCTCTCTCCCCGCCTCGGCAGCCCGGCTCTGCTCTCCCGGTCGCCACACTCATCTTAATTCCAGTCCCCGGCCGCCGAGAGCACCTGCCGGTACCGTCGGCCACAGGAAGGATGGTGAAAATGAGGAGGAAACAAGTCTCCGCAGTTCAGATCGGAACCTTTCAGACCACAGCTTCTATAGCTGTCACGCGAGAGGATGAATAAGATTGAATGCTGATCGGTCCTCCGAGCCCGGAGGAAAGACCCAGAGAGTTCTAAAATTACTTCCTTCCCCAGATTCGGATCTGTAGTCTAATATTCTGGCCACCTGATGCGAAGAGTCCACTCATTGGAAAAGATCCTGATGCTGGGAAAGACTGGGGGCAGGAGAAGGGGATCAGAGGATGAGATGGTTAGATAGCATCACCCGACCTAATGGATATGAACTTGAGCAAACTCCGAGAGACAGTGGAAGACAGAAAGAGCCTGGCGTGCTGCAATCCATGGGGTCGCAAAGAGAGTATTGGAGCTGTCTCTTTCTCTAATTGTTTTTTCACCAGTCGAGAAATGAGGTTTCTTGCTTTCTGTTACTTAGGTGAAATCGTACTTCTCCAATTGTGTGTTCGGGTGATTTAGGAACCTAGCTCTTTCATTTATTTCCCTCTTTCTTTGCTTCAAATCTTTCCCGTCCGGTTGGTTTCGATGCTGTTGCGCATGCTCGCTCCTTCTCTCTCTCTAATCTGCCCCAAGTCTAGTTGTTCCTAAATATATTCTCTCTTTTTTTTTCCTTCTTGAATGCATTCTCCTCTTTCACTGTCTCATCGGTTCCATCACATCAAGCCTCCATTCTTGTGCTCCGGGTGGTGGCCAGATGCCTGCACATTAATGACCTGTGACAACTCTAAAGAACGCCTCCCAACCCGAATTAGATCTCACTTCACCTTCACTTCAAAATCTGCTTTTCTTTCCATGTTTTTCCAAATCATCCAGATTTAAAATCTCCATTTTTTTATTCAATAAACATTTTGTGCGGTATATGTCAGACCCTATTCTAGACATTGAACTTACAGTGGTGAGCTAGCACCTAATTACAGGCAGGGAAAAGGACACTAAAAATCATATAACTAGAAGGTTAACTGATATGATGTGATAAAGAAGGACTGGAAGGGCTTCTTTTGTTAAGAGGTCATCAAAAATGGCCTTCAGTTCAAACAGATTTCTGAATAAAAGAGTAACTTCTACACACCAACAATAACTGGGAATTTTAATAATAAAAAGATGCTATTCATAACAGTATTGAAAACTGAAAGTGTCTGGAAATAGATCAAACTAAAGGTGCATCTTCCTTTAAGGAGAAAATTATAATGCTCTATTGAAACACATAAAAGAAGACCCAAGTAAATGCAGCTATATACCATATTCATTGGAGAAGGAAATGGCAACCCATTCCAGTATTCTTGGCCTGGAGAATTCTATGGACAAAGGAGCTTGGCGGGCTACAGTCCATGGGGTTGCAAAGAGTCAGACACAACTGAGTGACTATCACTCACTCACCATATTCATGGGGTAGGAAGACTCAGCATCATAAAGATGTCCATTTTCTCCAAATCTACAGATTTGTTGAAATTCCAATTAAAATTGGAATATGATTTTTCATGGAGCCTGATATGTTGAACCTAACATGTCTATGAAAAGACAGAGCACCTGAAATTCCTAACTCAATTTTGAAGAAAAAGTCTTTGCCTTCTAGGTATCAAAACAATATAAAGCCATAATAATCAAGACTCCTGGCTTAATTACTGGTCTTGATTTAGGGACAGGAAAGTAAACCCATGGAACAGAAGAGAGAGCTTAGAAACATGCTCATATACATACGGAAGTATACCACCAAGTAGTAGTATAAAAGCACAGTGTATTCAGTAAATGATGCTGAGCTATGTGGTATCCATATAGATTGAAGACAAAATTGTATTCCTACTTCACATCATTTACAACAGTAATTTCCAAATGGACTGAAGACCTAAGTGTGAAAAACACACCTGAAAAATATTTAGAAAAAAATATAGGAGGCTATGTTGTTTCTGGGGAAGATTTCTTTTTTGTTTCTTTGAGTTAAATACATGTAACACAAAATTTACCATTTTAACCACATATAGTGTACAATTCAGGGATATTCATGTTATCATGCCTCCGTTACTACAGCTTGTCTTCAGAAGCAGAATAACTTTGGCCACCTCATGCGAAGAGTTGACTCATTGGAAAAGACTCTGATGCTGGGAGGGATTGGGGGCAGGAGGAGAAGGGGACGACAGAGGATGAGATGGTTGGATGGCATCACCGGCTCTATGGACATGAGTTTGAGTAAACTCCAGGAGTTGGTGATGGACAGGAAGGCCTGGCGTGTTGCGATTCGTGGTGTTGCAAAGAGTCAGACACGACTGAGCGACTGAACTGAACTGAACTAGTTAGCAATCGAACCCGAGTCTCTTATGTCTCCTACATTGGCAGGCAAGTTCTTTACCACTAGCACCACCTGCAAAGCCCCAAGATTTATTACAAAACTGCGTTAATCAGTACTGTGTGATTTTACAGCTTCCCTGGTGGCTTAGACGGTAAAGCTTCTGTCCGCAACGCAGGAGACCCAGGTTCGATCCTTGGGTTGGGAAGGTCCCCTGGAGAAGGAAATGGCAACCCACTCCAGTACTCTTGCCTGGAAAATTCCACGTACTGAGGAGCCTGGTAGGCTACAGTCCATGGGGTCGCAAAGAGTCGGACACGATTGAGCGACTTCACTTCACTTCACACAAATAGATCAATGGAATGCAATGTAATACAGAAATAGGCCCATACTTATTTAATCAATTGATTTTCAACCAAGGCACAAAGTCAATTCAATGAGGATTGGGAAATGTTTTCAACAAATGATGCTGGGACTATTGGCTATTCATATAGAGGGGAAAAAAATGAACTTCAACTCCTGTCTCACCCAAATCAAAAAATTAATTTGAGATGAATCATAGGCCTCAATGTAAAAGTGAAAACCAAAAGGCCTTTTAGGCAAACTCATAGAATATTTGTGACTTTCAGGTAGGCAACAAAAATTTCTTAGATAGGACATAGGATGCAACAACAATAAAAGAAAAATAAATTTGGTTAAAGAGATGTTATGAAAATTAAAATTTCTGTTCATCAGAAGGCACCTTTATAAAAATGAATAGGCAAGTCACAAATTGGAATATACTTTACATATGCATACATATGCATACATACATATGTGTGTGTTTATCTATCTGTCTATATACGCACACTGAGGAAGCCTTGCCTTGGAGGTGTATTTTTTTGTTGTTGTTTGTAAGTTTAAAGGATTGGAAACAAAGTTTGGGTGGGATGCCAAAGGAAGGTGACTGTGGTGCATCCAAGTCACTGGCAAGGAAGCACTGTGTTCTGTAACATGGAGACTCAGAGGGGCCATCTTTTAAGATGTGGGCAGGTGCAGAAGTGGTACAGAGGGGTCACAAACTTTTGCTTTTTACAAATTAAGTGATTCACATTAAAAAAAAAAAAGTTGGTTAAGATTAGCTTTGGTCTCTGGTCTACAATGTGGACTTCTCTTTAATCAGAATTTCCCGTGGACTGGAAAAGACAAGAAAGCCCACTGATTCCTTCACAGTGTTTGCATAGTCTGTCTGGGAAAGGTTGCACTATTCTCTCTCCTCCCTTGTCTATCGTTGTCTGTACTCAGTGGAATTCTTTAGCACTCTTTGGCAAGACCTGCTAGATGAGTTCAGATTTTTTCCTTCAATTTGTCCTCAGACCAGCTGTTCTCAACTTCTACAAGAAAGTGGGATGGGGAGGGGTGGGGAGGAATGAGTTCCTGTACATATAGTTGTCTACATCAGTGTTACTATACATTTTGTTTTTTTAAATTACCGTTTCCTGACTCTACTGTAATTGCACCAAACACCTGTGTCATTCTTAGAGAAGGTGTTATTGTTACAATACCCATCAATGATAGAATGACGGTCTCATTATGGATTTCTTTCTCAGCAGAACCTTCCATTTCCCATATACTATATGTTATCTTATATGGAGGTCATTACTGTAAGTGGTCTCTGAGTCCCACTGCCCACCTTAGGGTGGAACCAAATGTTGCTTTCCAAAGTGCAGCTCAACATGGAAACTGGTGTCCAAATCTGTTGTTGTTCAGTCACTCAGTTGTGTCCAACTCTTTGTGACCCCATGAACTGCAGCACACGAGGCATCCTTGTCCTTCACTGTCTCCTGGAGTGTTCTCAGACTCGTGTCCATTGAGTCAGTGATGCCATCCAACCATCTCATCCTCTGTCACCCACTTCTCCTCTTGCCCTCAATCTTTCCCAGCATCAGGGTCTTTTCCAGTAAGTTGGCTCTTCACATCAGGTGGCCAAAGTATTGGAGCTTTAGCTTCAGCATCAGTCCTTCCAATGAATATTCAGGGTTGATTTCCTTTAGGATTGACTGGTTTGATCTCCTTACAGACCAAGGGACTCTCAGGAGTCTTCTCTAGCACCACAGTTCAAAAGTATCAGTTCTTCAGCGCTCAGCCTTCTTTATGGTTCGACTCTCACATCCATACATGAGTACTGGAAAAACCATAGCTTTGAGTAGATGGATGTTTGTCTGCAAAGTGATGTCTCTGCTTTTTAATATGCTGTCTAGGTTTGCCATAGCTTTCCTTCTAAGGAGCAAACGTCTTTTAATTTCATGGTTGCAGTCACTATCTGCAGTGATTTTGGAGCCCAAGAAAATCTGTCACTCTTTCCACTTTTTCCCCTTCTGTTTGCCATGAAGTGGTGGGACCGGGTGCCATGATCTTAGTTTTTTGAATGTTGAGTTTTAAGGCAACTTTTTCACTCCCCTCTTTCACCTTCATCATCAAGAGGCTCTTTAGTTTCTCTTCACTTTCTTCCATTAAAGTCATATCATTTGCATATCTGAGGTTGTTGATATTTCTCCCTGCAATCTTCATTCTAGTTTGTGAGTCACCTAGCCCAGCATTTCTCATGGTATACTCTGCATATAAGTTAAATAAGCAGGGTGACGTACCTGCTTATTTAACCCTTTTAAAATAGCCTTTCCCAGTTTTGATTAAGTCAAGTGGGCCTTAGGAAACATTATTAAAAACAAAGCTTATGGAGGTGATGAAATTCCAGCTGAGCTATTTAAAATCCTGAAAGATGATGCTTTTAAAGTGCTGCAGTGAATATGCCAGCAAATTTGGAAAACTCAGCAGTGGCCACAAGACAGGTAAAGGTCAGTTTTCATTCTACTCCCAAAGAAGGGCAATGCCAAAGAATATTCAGACTACCATACAATTGCACTCATTTCACATGCTAGCAAGTTGATGCTCAAAATCCTTCAAGCTAGGCTTCAGCAGTATGTGCACCGAGAACTTCCAGATGTACAAGCTGGATTTAGAAAAGGCAGAGGAACCAGAGATCAAATTGCTAACATCCACTGGATCATAGAAAAAGCAAAGAAGTTAAAAAAAAAGAAACCTGCTTCATTGACTACAGCAAAGCCTTTGACTATGTGGATCACAACAAATTGTGGAAAATTCTTAAAGAGATGGGAATACCAGACCACCTGACCTGTCTCCTGAGAAGCTTGTATGCATGACAAGAAGCGACAATTAGAACCGGAGCTGCGTGTATGAATCTGGGGCACAGTTTATTCACGAGGGCCCAGTGGCTCCCCACGGGCAGTATATGCTGTCTCTGGCAACTGTCCTTTTCCCTTCACCTACAGCTGTACTGCATGATGCAGCCCCTTTTATTAATCCCGGGAAGAGTGGCTGTCATGGCACAGTGGCAGAAATTATCGTTACTGCTCAAAACATCCCATAGTCCTGGGGGGCGAGGAGGGCATGGGTTTTCCAAAGCTTTACCTTCTGACTTTCTACCCCCCAGTATAGTGGATCACTGCTTAGATGCCAGTTTGGCTTCTGGTTGAATCAGCATGCTTAGCAAGCTCTGCTGCGTGTTTCTATCAGCCCGTTCCCAGAAGTGGTACTTGGCATTTTTGCCATTATTGTCTAGGTCTGCTCAAAGTGTCATTTGTCTCCTAGGCTGCTTTCTTCACCTGTCCCTTCTTCCTGAAATAGTAGCCCTGTTAATCCATCTATCTGCATTAATGGTCCCTTTTCTTCTCCATGACCGTATTCCTTGGTGGCTGTTCCTCTCTGACTCATCCCCTTTAGCCAGCCCCCAGGTCCGTCAGTATCTCTCTCTTCTCTTAGGTTTTGGCCAGTGTTGCTCAAGTCACCACAGGTGTTGGTTCAGTTAGGGAGAGATTGGTTGGGTGCAGTTTGGGCGAAGGGTATTCATCCAAAAGTATTAGGTGCCCCAGATCACAGTAATATGAGTAGGGTAGTGCCAGGATTCAGGGTGGTTTCTGTGGTCCGTCAGGCCTCCTGTAACATTCCACGTCTTCTGTGGGTTTGAGCATGGCTAAACTGTTTTACTTTCCTGTTGGCTCAGACGTAAAGCATCTGCCTACACTGTGGGAGACCCGGGTTCAATCCCTGGGTTGGGAAGATCTCCTGGAGAAGGAAACGGCAACCCACTCCAGTATTCTTGCCTGGAAAATCCCATGGATGGAAGAGCCTGGTAGGCTACAGTCCATGGGGTCGCAAAGAGTCGGACATGACTGAGTGACTTCACTTTCACTTTCACACTAATTCTAATCAGGGGTTAGCAGAGGCAGGAGGTAACCTTGAGGATGGGGCCCACCTGCAAAATGAAGGCTGGTATGTGTGAGGGCAATACTTTGGCCACCTGATGCGAAGAGCTGACTCATTGGAAAAGACCCTGATGCTGGGAAAGATTGAGGGCAGGAGGAGAAGGGGACAACAGAGGATGAGATGGTTGGATGGCATCATTGACTCGATGGACATGGGTTTGGGTGGACTCCGGGAGTTGGTGGTGGACAGGGAGGCCTGGCGTGCTGCGATTCATGGGGTCGCAAAGAGTTGGACACGACTGAGCGACTGAACTGAACTGAACTGATGTGTGAGGGCAAAGCACGACAGGAAACACAAGTGGCAGACAGCACTTCACGTTATAACCTGGACTCTGCAGAGATTGTCACCATCCAGTCCTCTTGACATACACCTGTTGACACACACCTACGACAAGCTCCCCCTAGCCAATTGTGGGGCAGTTGCTCCAAAAAATTCGACCTTAGTCTGGGCCCTGTGTAGTACCATATGTTATGAAAATGGTATACTAAAGGCTAAATCTAAATTAGAGAGTGACAGAAATGGGTACTTCAGTTCCAGAGTAGTGTAATTATAGCGAAAGGGGAAAGCAACTTGATCTTGAGAGTCAGAACTAGCTTCCAGGATCAGATAAGATAACTTTGTTCCAGCAACAGAACAGTCCTTATCTTAATATTAGGAGCCATCCTGTTTTTTCTTCCTGTTTCTTCTAAAGAGGACATTAAGGTCTGTTAAGGGCTTTCAGCAGCAGCTTTCCCTTTCATTGTGTTGATGGCCAGGAGGGATCACTCCTTCACTTGAATGAATCCAAGGCTTAACATCTTCAAGTTTAGCAGAAGAATTAGTTACTAGCAAAACCTCATGGGGCTCCAGCCACTGGGTGGGGATTGGTTTTCTGGGAGTACTTCTTTCCAGGTTTTTCGGTTGGGGGACATCTGTATGGTATACTTCATCCTGCTTTGGTCAGAGTGATAACTTCTGCCTTTTTGGAGGAAGTACCTGGTACTAGATTTTCTGCCTGTAAGACTTCTTGTAAGGTCACTACCTGCATATCCGCTTTATAACTTCTGTAGTTCATGAAACTGCTCCTATTGGTGAAGTGTCTAAGAGACTCCCTTTGGAGTATTTAAAAATAATGTAGAATTAAAGTAGAGGCAAAAATACCTAAAAAGATAGAAATTGGATTGGATTTAAAGCATTCTTATTTGGGAGAATTTTTGTATTGCTTAAGTTTATGTAGCATGTTAAAAATGTAGTTATTTTTTAAATGAATAGAAATAAATGATACAACTTTAAACCAGTTAAAAAGTAATAAAGAAAACTTGATTTATCCCACGTACAATACATGTAAATGGATTAAACTTACATGTTAAAAGATTTTGGAATTAAATATATATGATATCAAGATTATGAGCATGATTGGGGAAAATGATAGTTAAGCACATGTTAAAACTGGTAAGGAAATATTAATGTCTTATGAAATAGAACTTAAGGCAATAAATATTAATAGGGATAAAGAGGGATCAGATATGATGATGAAAGGGACAGGGTACACTAAGGTTTCAATGGTCGTAAGTTTTTATACACCTAATGACATGTCTTTTCACATCATGACCAAAATATGACAGTATTTGTTTGGCACACTGGCAGGGGGATTCTATAGTAGAAGGTAAGACCCATGAGGGCAGGTATATAGGTTTCATATTCATTACTGTATCTCCAGTACTTAAAACAGTCCCTGGTTTATAGGTGCTCAAGTATTTGTTGAATGAATAAATAATTTAAAGAACTAATGGACAAGTCTAAGCGGAATCTGATAAATCAAGAAACCAGTATGAGAATTTTGAAAAACCTCTCTGAGGTACTAGAAGGTCATGCAGATAAAATTTAGTAAGGCCATAGAAACTTTTTAACAACAAAGTTCATGAGCTTGCTATAATAGATATACTAAATTTTGCCCATAACAAAGGATAAGTTTATATGATGCTTTTATAAGTATTGGTTGCAATTAGGTGGCAAAGCAAATCTTCATAATTCCAAAGAATCTATGCCATCTAGCACAATGAAGAGATAATCTTTAGAAATTTCAGGTTTAAAGACTGGAAACAGAACTAAACAATCACAGATTAGAGGAGGTCTTATCTCAGGTCAGATTTGGAGAAGGAAATGGCAACCCACTCCAGTGTTCTTGCCTAGAGAATCCCATGGACAGAGGAGTCTGGCAGGCCATGGTCCATGGGGTCGCAGAGAGTTGGACATGACTGAAGTGTCTAAACACACACAGTAGAAATGTCAGGACTTGTGAAATTGAAGTAAAGCAAAACTAGAGGGGAATTTATGGTCTTAAATGCACTTATGAGACAGCAAGAAATACTCATAGTATATTACATTTTGTTGAAGAAGTTAAGAAAAGGACAGGGTAAATCCAAACAAAGAAAGAAGATAGTGAAGAGCAGAAATAGAAAACAAAATAAAACAGAGATGCTCAGCAAAACCAATAGATGAAGAAAATTAATAAATAAAATTTTCTATTAATAAATTTTTAGAAGACAACTGAAAAGTAAAAAAGAAGAAACCCAAATAATGCCAGGAACAAAAAAGTTAGGCAATTTTAGGGATAAAAAGATCATAGAAGTAAACAGGAATAGCTTTATGTTCATGATTTTGAAAACCTAAATTCCCACTTTCTTGAAAAATAGAAATTATCAAGACTAATTCAATAAAAAAATCTAAATTAGTAGTTATAGAAATGAAGTGACTCTGAAAAAGAGGCACATTAGCAACCTAATATGGACCTTGGTTAGACCCTAATTCTAGTAGTCCAGTGGTGCAAAACCAAAGTTTATGAAATAATTAAAACATTCATTGGACTTTTGATGATACTAAGGAATTTTTTTGGAGAGGGGAATAATGGCGGTTAATTTTCTCAGCAGTAGCATACTATAGTATTTAAGGGTTAAATATGACATGACATCATGGAATTGCTTCAGAATAATTGAGTGTTACGGTGGTGGAGTGAATGTGGGTTACAGATGGCACTGTTCAATACTATAGCCACTAGCCATATGTGGGTAATTAAAATTTAAAAGATGAAATGACAGTTCCTCAATCATTAGCATATTTTCACATTAGCAATAGGAAATCTCCATCATGCAGAAGTTCTTTTGGATAGCGCAGGCGTAGAGGAAACAAGGTTGACCTTGTGTTGGTAAGTTTTGAGGCTGAGTGATGAGGGGTTCATTTTATTATTCTCTCCGCATTTGTATACATTTGAAATTTTCCATGAAATGAGGAGACAAAGAAAAACCATGCATGACCTTTGTGGAGAAAATTACAAAAGATCTAAAAGAAGAATTGAAGATATACTTTTCATGAATGGAGAGACTCCATGTGATATCAGTTCAGTTCATTCGTTCAGTTGTGTCCGACTCTTTGCGACCCCATGGACTGCAGCACGCCAGGCCCCCAGGCCTCTCTGTCCATCACCAGCTCCCGGAGTTTACTCAAACTCATGTCCATCGAGTCGGTGATGCCATTCAACCATCTCATCCTCCGTCGTCCCCTTCTCCTCCCGCCTTCAATCTTTCCCAGCATCAAGGTCTTTTCAAATGAGTCAGCTCTTTGCATCAGGTGGTCAAAGTATTGGAGTTTCAGCTTCAGCATCAGTCCTTCCAATGAATATTCAGGACTGATTTCCTTTAGGATGGACTGGTTGGATCTCCTTGCAGTCCAAGGGACTCTCAAGAGTCTTCTTCAACACCACAGTTCAAAAGCATCACTGCTCCCAAATTAAGTCTGTAAATTCAATTCATTTCCATAAAAATCCCAATAGACAAGATAATTGTGAAAAGAATGGGGGCGGGGTGCTTACCTAGAAACTATCAAGGCTTATTTTAAAGGTATAGAAATTAAGAAAGGCATTGTATCGCTGATGCAGAGTTAGACAAATATACCAGTGGAACAAAACTCTCCAGAAATGGACCCTAGGTGGATTAGACCTCGGTGTAGGGAGGAGTCATATCAGTGCAGAAACTATGTTTTGGTAATAAATGGTCTTGGGATATTTGGGAATATGGTAATTTGACTTTGGACATGGGTGTTTGTGGTGCTTCTGAGTGGAAATGTGAATTAGGCAGCTGAATATGTGTGTGAATCTTAGCAGAGAGACTTGAATTAGTTATAGAAGTTTGGGAATCATAAGCTTACAGGTAAAACTTTTTGATGAAAGCACTGAAATTACTTAGCACGAGAAGACAGCATGAGGGAAAAAGAGGGCCGTAGGTGGAGCCCACTGCAGCACTAAGGGTTAGGGACTGCGTGGTGGCGCTGGTGGTAAAGAACCCGCCTGCCGGTGCTGGAGTGTGAGAGCCTCAGGTGCGATCCCTGGGTCGGGAAGATCCCCTGGAGAATGCAATGGCAACCCACTCCAGTATTCTTGCCTGGAGAATCCCAAGAACAGAGGGGCCTGGTGGGCTGCAGTCCATGGGGTCGCAAAGAGTCGGACACGACTGAAGCGATGCAGCATGCGTGCACACACAGAGGCAGCAGAGCCAGCTGTGAGCCCATTGAGGGCACATCTCAGGTTTCCACCCTGGCAGGTGGTAGGTGCTCAGTAAGTTTTTGTCAAGTGAGTAATGGGATGGAGTGGCCAGAAATGTGAGCATCAGACGAGAAGACCCGGTGTCCCAGTAGCTAGAGGAGAGAAGGAGAGGGCAGTCAAATGCTTCAGACAAAGACTGGAAGATCGTGACTGAAAAGTGGCTTTTGCAGCAAAGATGTCACTCACTGGTGACCCTGGGGAGGGCTATTCCAGTGTTGCAGGAAGACACACTGGGGAAAGAACCTTAAGAAATGCAGGTGACAGACGTGCAGTTGGTAAGAGAAGTGGTAGCGGATTGGAGGTCGGGTCGGAGCTTGGCAGAGTATGTGAATGTTTAGGGCAGTCGTTGTGGGGATGAAGAGATTTCCACCACTTGAAGTGGTGGAGGGCACTGGGTAGACTGGGGGTTTACTTTTTTCCCCCCAGGTATTTGTTCATTTTTGTGTTTTGATGGGAGAACACTGGACATCCAGTATTTCGAGGGGAGGAGCAGAAGGAGCTGGAGAAGAGTGTGTGAAGATAAAGAAGAGAAAGCTAATGAATGGATCAAGGTCCCTGTGGAAGTCAAAGAGATGAGAACATAGATGGTACATTTCCCTGTGAGAAAGGATGAGACCTTTTCCTCAGAAATAGGAAAAAGTCCTATTTGATAAAAGTCCATTTGGAGTCTGGAAAAGGTGATGCAGGTAAAGACGTGAAAACCAGCCAGGGTAGATTTCCTGTGATACTATGAAGCTTAGGCTTGGGGGTGCCTTACCACATGGGCACCTTTCAGTACTCAGAATTAGTAGGAGCTGTCATGTTTTAGGGAGGGAGGAACATCAGAGTATAATCCCAAAGCGTTACTTTGTAAGCACTTCCGACAGATTACCTAATGAAACCCCAGAAGAAAGGTATCAACATTTCTAAGACTGCAGGAATTTATTGTGGTATCTTTTCTCATTCTAAATCACTTTCATTTTAGTACCTAATTTGATATTTGTGGTTTTGTGTGTAGTTTTTTTTTTAAAGGAAATTCCCCCTACCCCACTATCTGAATACAATTTGTTTCCCTCAATACTTCAATCGATCCCTGCTTGTAGATATGGGGGCAGAAGTTGAAGGAGTTCATAGGCTTCATTTTCCGAGCGAAGTGAGAGACAAGTCATTTGAAAGGGATGAAGGGAGGGTAGGACACTTGCAGAGTTCCTGGATATTTAGAGCAGTTGTTGTGAGGGTAAGAAGAGAAACGGTTAGGGATCATTCTGGGAGCCCACTCCCGGCTTGCCTATCTCCTCTGTCCCCTATCTTGGCTGTCCAAGCGTCGGAACACAGAAAACACGTTTCAAGTTGGGGCTGCAGGATAGTATTATTAGAAAGAGGAGGGCTCTGATGGGCTTCCCTGTGGCTCAGCTGATAAAGAATCCGCCTGCAATGCAGGAGACCTGGGTTCGACCACTGGGTTGGGAAGATCCTCTGGAGAAGTGAAAGGCTACCCACTCCAGTATTCTGATATGGAGAATTCAGTCCATGGGGTTGCAAAGAGTCAGATGCGACTGAGCGACTTTTCACTCACTCACTCACTGGTGTGTTGAGGGAGCAGGTGGAGAGAGAGGGTGAAGTGATGCACCCCAGAATCAAGGCTGAGTTGGGAAGGAAGTGGAACCACGAGATGGCTGCTCACTCCCAGGAAAGCAAGGATGGAAGATTTGTTGAGGCTGGAGAGCAGTGAACTGGAAGTAGTCGAGATGCTGAGAGAGTTGAATGTTAGAGAATTAGATATGGAGCAGTTTATTCTAGAAAAAGCTGAAAGGGCCAGTGTTGGCATTTGAGGAAATCTAGAGGAAAATAAGATGAAGTAGATTTCTGCTGTACTCAGATGTATTCAGGATGTGGTGGGAGGGGAACCTGCTCGGGTGTGTGTGTGTGTGTGTGTAAGTTAATACTGTGAAGGTTTTTGGGAACTGACAGCAACTCTTTAAACAAGTGAGAAAATAAGAAACAGTGACCTTTAAAACAGTGATCTTTACAAGTTTACCTGTTGCTTAAACAGTTTGCTTGGCCATCAGTTGATGTACTAGAGTCACAAGAAAATTTTTAAGCTTTTTATTTTGTGTTATTCCTAACAGATTTTCTTACACATGTACACCAAGCATTCGTTAGATTATTTTCTCCCTAATCTCTGTAAAGCTGCCAGACGTTTTTACTGTATTAAAATAAACCAAAGACCATTTCTCACGAGTTCCTCAAGGCATCTTCTTTCTTTTCTCTTATTCCAAAAGAAAAAAGAAGAAATGTTTCATCCGGAGACAGCCTGATTCTAGAATACTGAGGTGTTCTAAAAACCATCGCATCATATTTAGAGATCATCTTCACTTAGTTGGTTAAATCGTTGCATGAAAGGTGAGTGATTAGATAGTTGAGCAGCATCTTCTTTGTCATGATGCCAAAAACTAACAATTAAGTTTCAAAGATTTTAAACAATATTGGGTACCATCTTAAAGGATTTGGAGAAAAGCTAAACACTTCCATGGGTCCTAAGTATATCTTCCATTCAGAATGCTTTTCACTTCTGTAGGGACTTCACAGTCACCAAAGATAAATATAAATTGCTGCTGCTGCTGCTAAGTCGCTTCAGTCGTGTCCGACTCTGTGCGACCCCACAGATGGCAGCCCACCAGGCTCCCCCGTCCCTGGGATTCTCCAGGCAAGAACACTGGAGTGGGTTGCCATTTCCTTCTCCTATATGTATATATATCAAAGGCATTTAAAGTTTTTTGACACCTATATTGATATTCTCAATAACCTCTTTTCCTATTTCCTACTAATCATTGTTCACAATTGGATACAGTTTGAAGAATAATCATCAAGGTACCAGCAAAATACTATTCTAATAAGTCTGCTTTAAATTTTTAAGGGAGAAATTTTGTTTTAATTGAAAAGTTTTTTTTCCAAGTCTTGAAACATCTAACTCTGTGGTCAATCTACTGTGGTGACATGTTCTTTTTTTTTTTTCATTGTATGATTCCAATTGTAATAACATTTTGTAAGTGACAAAACTATAGAGATAGTAAAAAGGTCCATGTTTGTCAGGGTTTAGAGGAGGGTAGAGGGAAGGGATGAATATATAATACACAGTCAATTTTTAGAGCAGTGGAAATATTCTGTAATGATGTGTTCTTTTAGTTAAAAGAAATATTTTTAATTACATGCTAAATTAAATCTGTTGCAATTGTTCTAAATGCACAGAATGTCCCTGGCTGCTTATTGTGTCATCTGCTGTAGAAGAATGGGAACCTCGACTCCTCCGCCAAAAAGCAGCCCGCGCTGGAGAGAGATCAGTGAGTCCAGTTTAAATGACAGTATTTTCTTAGAGAAACAGTGATAGAATTGTGGTTAAGTTTCTAGGGTGGTCCGCAAAAACTTGTTTAACTAGTGATAAATCTCAAATTTATTTATAACTTTTCTGTACTAACGGTTCACCCCAAATTTGTAGGCCCAGAGCCATGCATACTCCTTTTTCTTGGGAATTTCCTCTTCCCTTTGTTCCCGTCAGGTTCATACTCATCCTTGTAAATTCAAGTCTCACTGCATTCTTCAGCAGCTATTTACTAAGCTCCTATAAAACTGGTGCCAGACCCGTGTATTAGGTTCTGGTAATTCAATGGAGAGCCAGGAAGATGTTTCGCTTGCCCTCTAAGAACTTAAGATCTAGTACCAATCTGCTGTCTTTATTTGTAAATATTTATGTTATTACTAATCTTTATTTGTAAAATGAGAATATTGCCTAGGCCATCTTTCATTCATTCTACTATGTGTTGGGTACTAACACTAGGCCCTGAGGGTACAGTATGGAATAAGACAAAGTCTGTTCTAATGGAGCTTCCTTTTGGCCTTTAAGAGAGATCAGTTCTTAGGATAGATCCTTTTCATCTAGAAAATTCTGTGATTTTGTGTTTTAAAAATACAAAAATGAGTGGAACAGAGAAGGAAACTTTTCTTCTCTTATCATTTCTAGTAGAACAAACTCAAGAGTAGTGAATATACTTTAGGGTAGCAGATTAGGCTGTGAGTCTGCATTCTGTTTCCAGTGCTTAGTGAAAAAGAAACATCCTAGTATGAAGAAACAGATGGTAGCCATATAGGAGGAAACAAACTAGCTGCTCCTGGGGAAGTCCAGGAAGCCATCTTGGAATAAAGAAGACTTCCTGGAATTGTCCTCTTTCCTGTTCAGGAACCGTAGGTTCTAGAATTTGGGAGGAATGTCCATCTCCCTGGGCTGATATGTGGGGAAGTCAGTGGAGAGTTCCTTAACCCTCAGTAGGGAGGAGAAATATTTTCTTGGCAGCATTAGTTGAAGATCTGAACAAAACCCTGAACAAAGCTTCTATACATCCAACAAATTACAGATTGACATTGACTTTTTTTCCCTTTCTTTTTGAAGGAAATATAATAAAGTTTACTGGATCACTTATTTTAGGGTAAGTGTCAACTGTGAAATAGTAATTGACTTCATTATACTACTGTTTGAGAGCTCAGTGGAAGTAATTTACAGGTAGCATAGGGGTAGTGAAAGGGTATAGATTTTAGAATCTGTGAACATGTGGATTCATCACTGATTCTGTCACTTAAATGTTGTCTTGACCCAGTTATTTTAAGCCCTGAGGAGTGTTTTCTCTTGGATGGAGTAGATGTGGGAATTCTGCCCCCTGGCACTGTTGCTCTGAGGAAAGCACTTGGCAAGTACAGAGCAGGCACTCACTGATTAGCTTTCACATACCTAAAATCACATCTTGTGTTAGGTTATGAAGAAGTTCAAGAAGGCTGAAATCAACTATAGTCAAAATTATTTTTGAAAGTCCCTTGAGTTACCATAAAGCTGTTATGAAAGGAATTGAGGTTGACTGAGAAAACCACTAGATTGACCCTCCAATTTCATGCTGTTTCAGAGGCGCATGTTTAATGAATGGAGTGATTTTCTTCCAAAGGTTGTTATTTTTCATTCTTTTTTCTTCTTTTTGGAGAGGAGGGATGGATATATATTAAGTGTATGTCCAATGCTGCTCTAGTGTTTCTGTTAATAATATTCTTTTTCATTAGTGTAAATATGAAGTCAAATCTTAGATGCTAAAATGATAAAGTAGATATATTTGCCATTTTATCCAAATACATACATTTCTCCATAACATTGTAAGGTAAGACAGAACATATTTAGAGGATTTTTTTCCTTGGATTCATTCCAGGCAAAAGATAAATGTAGCCCAGGTTGGATGCATGAGACAAGTGCTCAGGGCTGGTGTACTGGGAAGACCCAGAGGGATGGGATGGAGAGGGAGGCGGGAGCGGGGATCGGGATGGGAGACACATGTAAATCCATGGCTGATTCATGTCAGTGTATGGCAAAATCCACTACAATATTGTAAAGTAATTAGCCTCCAACTAATAAAAATAAATGGACAAAAAAAGATAAATGTATATTCTTTTCTGTGATGCAGTTTTTTTGTTTATATCACAGTAAAATTCAGGAATATTGTGAAAACTCACAATTTCTAGTAAAGAATTTTGTCTTTCATGAAACATGTGATAAAAATACTGAATAGATTTGTTCGTTTTGGCTGCTCTGGTCGATTCCCCTAGAGAGGTGATGACCCTAAAGAGCGTTCTCTCCATTCTTTGGGTGCTGGCAGTGTCTGGCCTTTCTTCCTTCCTTTTGCTGTAGGGTGGGAAGCTCATGAAAAGGCTTCATATAACTGCTGTTTCTAAGCTCTGAGTTCACAGAGTGCAGCCTTTGTGTCTGGATAAAAGGAGTGTGTAGGTCAGTCTGACTAGGGGGAAAAATCCTTCACTTTAGGATATACAGCATTGTATTTCACTTAAAAATTCTAGTTTGCTTTCCCCCCCACCTCCACTGTGCAACTTGTGGCATCTTAGTTTCCCAACCAAGGATTGAACCCGGGCCCTTGGCAGTGAAAGGGCACAGTCCTAACCACTGGGTTGTCAGAGAAGTCCTTGTATTTCACTTCTAATATTTGATTTTAGGTTTAACACTTAGAAGAAATTTTCATATGCTGGTGTTAGGAGTACAGATTGACTAATCTTTAAAAAAAACACTGGTATTATCTAGTAAAGTCAAACAATATATATATATATACTTTCAGAAAGTCTATAATTTTACTTCTAAGTATGTATCTTAGAGGAACATATGTATGTACAGAACATGAGTATATATCTTAGAGGAACATATACACATGCATACAGTGCAGATATATATGATGTATAACAGATTAATTGACTCAAAACAGAAATTCCCTAAATGCCCATCTGTGGTAGAAAGGATAAGTAAGTCATTATATAGCCATACAGTGGATGAATCACATGCCACGTGAAAATATAAATGCTTGAACTCCAGATACATGTAACAACATGGGTGACTCTCACAAGAAGAAGGCTGAACTAAAGAATACATACAGTGAGATCCCATTTCTTTGAAATTCACAGACAGAATTAAGCCTTGTTGTTTAAAGGTTCATGTTTAGGTGATGAACTATAAAGAATAGCAAGGATATTATTATAATCAGAGAATAATAATTGGCTATAGAGATGAGAGACAGGGTCAGGATCAGGGAGGGACACACTGTGGGCTTCTGGGTACTGTTAATGTTTTTTGCCTCGGAATGTAATTCAGATATTTGTTGTTATTTGTTAAGCTGAAATGTGTATATACATTTGTATATGTATGTATAATGTATGTTATATACACATTACCATATTCATACTATGTTTCCCAATAAAAAAGAGAAAAATTTCTACAGAAAGCTTATTAAAAAAGAGTGGCTCCTGTGTTATATTTAGATTATATGTTTATGATGAATTTTTTGTTTCTTTTTAAGGGGCTCTTTATTTATTACATATGAAGTTCTGGCCTTGAAGAAGTCTTTGACATTAGATACTCAAGTGGTAGAAAGAGAAAAAATGAAGTCATATATATATGTGCACACAGTTTCTTTAGATAAAACAGAAAATCATGGTAAGTTCATGGTAAAGTAATCCTATCTTTGTGAACAATGGAAGCTAGTTATTGAATTTAAAAAATGAGTATTTAGGAATGTAAATTGGTACAAATGCTATGAAAAACAGTATTCAGATTCCTTAAAAAATTAAAAATAGAACTATATTAGAACCAACAATTCCATCCCTGGGTATTTATTCAAAGAAAATTCTAAAAGATTTCCACCCCTCTATTCAGTGCAGCATTATTTACGATAGCCAAGATATAAAAGCAACCTAAGTGCCCATCAATAGATGAATGGATAAAGAAGATGTGTGTGTGTATATACACAATGGAATATTACTCAGCCATAAAAAGGAATGCAACCTTGCCATTTGTAACATAGACCCAGAGGGTATAATGCTGAGTGAAATAAGTCAGACAGAGAAAGACAGAATACTGTGTGATTTCATGTATATGTAGAATCTAAAAATAGAACATGAGTAAACAAAACACCTAATCATTTATACAAAGCACCTACAGGTGGTTGCCAGAGGGGTGGGGGTTGGGGAAGGAGAGAAATAGGTGAGGGAGATTGAGAGGTACAATCTTTTGGTTATAAATAGATGAGTTACAGATATAAAGTGTTCAGTGTGGGGAATGTGATCAATAATTATGCACTACTCTTGTATGGTGAGATGACAACTAGATTTAGTGTGCTGATCATTTTGAAATATATAGAAGTATGACATTACTTCATGTGACTGGCAGAAATTAGAACTAAAATGCTTCACAGTAAAGGAAAATTTTCTTAACTGTCTCCCAGCCATACTAACAGTATCAAACTAAAATGAAATAACTTTGTGAAGGAAAAGCTTCTCCCCAACCACCCAGTTGTAAAAGTGATCAGGAGGATTAGATACAGAACAGAGAAAAGTAGAAAAATAAAGGATATAAAAAATCCATAGTTCCTGCCCCAGTGATAGTTATATTGTGATATCAACAGTCCTGGTGGCTCAGTGGTAAAGAATCTGCCTGTCAATGCAGGAGACACAGGTTTGATCCCTGGGTTGGGAAGATCTCCTGGAGAAGGGAATGGCAGCCCACTCCGGTATTCTTGCCTGGAGAACTCCATGGACAGAGGAGCCTGGCAGGCTACAGACCATGGAGTTGGAGAGTCAGACAGGACTTAGCAACTAAACAACAAGAACAACAACAATACCAGTAACTAATACAATGTTGTAAGTCAATTATACATCACGAACAAACAAACTCATAGAGAAGAGATCAGATGTGTGCTTACCATTGGCAGGGGGGATTGGATGAAGGTGGTCAAAATGTACAAACTTCCAGTTGTAAGATAAATAAGTACTTGGGGTATAACGTACATTAATATAAATATAATTAACACTGCTGTATGTTATATATGAAAGTGGTTATGAGAGTGAATCCTTAGAGTTTTCATTACAAGCAAAAATTTTTTTCCTATTTCTTTAATTTTGTGCCCATGAGATGATAGATGTTCACTAAACATTATGGTACTTGTTTCATAATGTATGTAAATCAAATCATAACGCTGTTTACTTTAAACTTATACGGACCTGTATATCAATTGTAGTTCAATAAAACTTGAAGAAAAAACTATAAAAAAGTTTTTAAATGAATGCAATATTCATAAAACAGGCTTAGCTAACTGTAAGAACAACCAGACCTGTGAGAGCCAAGTTCCTAAGGAATTAATTGAAGATCAAATTTTGGACTTCACATATTTAACCCAAATTCGCAGCTCTCCTGTAACTAAGTCAGTTGAAGACTAGCTAACTGTTTTAGTCTAAGCTTAGAGTTCCCTGGTGGTTCAGCTGGTAAAGAATCTACCTGCAATGGAGGAGACCTGGATTCAATCCCTGGGTTGGGAAGATTCCCTGGAGAAGGGAAAGGCTACCCACTCCAGTATTCTGGCCTGGAGAATTCCATGGACTGTGGAGTCCATGGGGTCACAAAGAGTTAGACATGACTGAGTGAGTTTCACTTTCACTTGGAGTTCTTTTCTTCACGAGGACTGTCAGTTCAGAGGCTGGCCCTCAGTTTAGCAAGCATAAAAACATGATTTTTGTTACTTAGCTCAGAGGTATTTTTGCTCTAAGGCATTTATTATTCACCCTAATCTCATGGGATGGATTCATAAATATGAATACCAACTTATTTACAGAGGGGAAAAAAAAATGTGTCATTAAGGTTGGAAAACCTGGCTCTACTAGTCGAAACACCCCTCCTCCATATTTAGGTCAGATGAACACCCAGTTAGTAATCAGATGGTTGCTTGGCGAACAGGAAATTTTAGAGCAGAGTATCTTTTCATCAGGATATGGGTAGCGTGGGAAGTCATCAGACTAGATTTACAGCTGCCTGTTGTCCATCGCCGGCCGGAAGAACCATGCCTGTGAGCACTCGGCGTACCCCGAGGCGGCAGGTTCTGCCGCTCCCCTGTCTGCAGCTGTATCTAGCACCACCCTCTCCAGTCTGTGTGTATTGTTACTTTGCTTCTTTCAGCATGCTTTCATGGTGTGTTACATCAACTACACAGCTAATTTTTATAGCATATAATTTACTTAGATAGTAAAGCTGAATCTCATTAGTCAGGTATCTCTAATTTTCACTCTGAGAGGGATATTTTTAAGTGACATTTTCTCAAATCTAGTTACTCCTGTGTTGTATGTGAGGATTTCTGTTAGCTTGAGTTAGTGTGTTTGCTTTTGTTTTGTTTTCACCTTTTCCCTGACTAGGAAAGCAATTTGGGGGGTGCAGGGTGGGATTTGGAGTCTGTGTTCCCGTAATGGTTTTAGTTGCTTTAATAGTGACAGTAAAAAGAGAGAGATGCTATTTTACATTTTCTTTTTAAAAAATTGGAACTTAATTTATACATTGAACTTAATTTATACATTTTTCTTAGAAGTATTGGAGCCTAGCATTAAGAGTACCTATTTGGTTTTATTTACATCTGTAATCATTCTAGGAATCACCTACCAGGCAAGGAAAGAGCTTCACAAAGCAGTAAGGAAAGTATTGGCAACATCAGCCAGGATATTACGGGGTCCATTTGCTGGTAAGTTTCACATATTTAATTGAGAATCCTTATCAGTAATCTGAAAGTCATTCAGTGATCAACCTGAGATTTTTTTTTTTTTTTCCATTTCTTGTGCTAAGATTTATTATAGCTATGGAAAGTTGAATAACCTTGTTCTCTTGGGCTATACTTAATTTTAAGGACTTGATGCCTTGGAAAGATTTTTCTTTCTATCTTTATGGGTGCATTAATTTTAGATAGTTGTAAATAAATATTGAGACTGTCTTGATGAATATTTCAAAATTATTTGTTAGAAAATAATTCCCATGCTTTCTCATAATGCATCAAAAATATAGATTTCACAATTGGGCAAATCTACATTGTGGAGCTAGCTATAAAAGGGCTGACCTGATCTCTTTAAAAAGTTGGCATCTTGAAAAAGAAAAACTGGGAAAACTTTCTAGAATTAAGATACTAAAGAGACCTAACCAAATCCTGTTTGTTTGTTTGTTTGTTTGTTTGTTTAAACAGCTCTAAAGATATTTTGAGAAAAGTTGGAGGAATTTGAGTGTGGAGTTAGACTGATTTTTAGATGATCTGGAAGATTTTTGTTAGTATTCTTAGATGTTATAATGGCATTGTGATTATATAGGAGAATGTACACTTATTCTTAGGAGATGCATTTAGAATTATGAAACAGTAAAATATCATTACTTCTGCAACTTTCTTTCATACAGTTTAGAAAAGAAGTACAAAAAAAAAAGTACATACACATCCAGGGGAATTCTCTGGCGGTCCAGTGTTTAGAACTATATGCTTTCTCTGTCAAGGGCCTGGGTTTATTAATCCCTCGTCTGGGAACTAAGATCCCACCAGCTGCTCAGCACAGCCAAAAAAGTAAAATAAAATACACACACCATGCAGATTAAACAGCTATGGCAAAATAAGAACATTTGTTAAATCTAGCTGTGGTAAACATGTGGCTGTTAATGTATTATTATTTTAATCTATCTCATATATTTGATATTTCTCATAATAAAAATTTCTTTAGGGAAAAGGAGCCAAAAAGAAACAAAGATCTCATTGTGAAAGCCAACATAATATATAAAACAAAAGCACATACATATTATATGTAACATCATAATATGACAGAACTGAGAACAAGCCTGTCAGTCATTATCAACACCTGGAGATGGATTTAACTTCCGTATTGTAGATTTCAGATACTTAACAAATTACTGTCTTACATGTGAGGATGAAAACGTTTTAACAGTTCACATTGTCTTTTTTTGTTATCGTGAAGACACTTTTAGTACAGTCGATATAGAAGATCACGACTGCGCCGTGTGGCTGCTGCTGAGGAAGAGCCGGTCTGATGACAGGGCAGCCCGTCTGCAGGCCGTCCAGGAGATGTCGGAGGCCCATCACTGGCACGGTAAGGAGACGTCTGCGCACACATCGGCCAGCTCCTCATCTCTGGTGTGAAATGAAGGGCCAGAGACATCAAAGAAGGAGAATAATTCAGGAAATATTAACATGTGTAAACAATATTTTAAAAAACTTTAAAAGAAACTCCAGTTATAAAGTACAAAACCTGCTGGCCTGGTAGCCATGGGGTGTTTGGTAAGAACCCCTGAAAACGGAGGTAGATGTATTTGTATAAACTTTCTACCAGAATGAACTTTTTATACTTGACGGGAGAAACTCTTGATTCTGATAGGTATAGCTTAATGTGTTGGCATGTTTTTTCGTTCCTATTTAATGAGATATATTTTAGTTGCTGGCTGCACCAAAGTTACATGTGATTTCAGTTTGACAGTCTCTGTGGCTTTAATATAATAATTAGTCAAATGTACCTAATGGTTTGTGTATATTTGTTTTTTAAGGAAGGTTTTTAATATTTAATTGTATTTAAAATTGCAAGTTCTGCAGTAAAACTACATGAGCAAGAGCTCATATCTGCTCTGAATATAGTATAGGGACTAAAGTACACTTTGTTAGTAGAGTCCTCTGATAAAAAGAGGAGCCTTCCCTGGTGGCTCAGAGACTACAGAATCTGCCTGCAGTGCAGGAAACCTGGGCTTGATCCCTGGTTCGGGAAGATCCCCTGGAGGAGGAAATGGCAACCCACTCCAGTATTCTTGTCTGGAGTATTCCACGGACAGAGAAGCCTGGCGGACTACAGTCTATGAGGCCACAAAGAGTTGAATACAACTGAGTGACTAACACTTTCACTTTCACAAACATGTAAAAAAAAATAATGTTCTCAAAGAAAAGTTTAGTTTCAGGATAAGATCTCTGTCTCCATACAAGTTAGTTAGTCAATTTGACTGATTGGTGACTATAGTAATTTATAATGTAAAAATAAGCTTACTTAATCTGAGTGGTCATCTGAATTAAATTCACCCATTCCAGTCCATTTTAGCTCACTGATTCCTAAAATGTTGATGTTCACTCTTGCCATCTCCTGTTTGACCATTTCTAATTTACCTTGATTCATGGACCTAACATTCCAGGTTCCTATGCAATATTGCTCTTTACAGCATTGGACTTCACTTCCATCACCAGTCACATTCACAACTGGGTGTTGTTTTTGCTTCGGCTCTGTCTCTTCATTCTCTCTGGAGTTATTTCTCCACTCTTCTCCAGTAGCATACTGGATACCTATCGACTGACCTGTGGAGTTCATCTTTCAGTGTCATATCTTTTCACCTTTTCATACTGTTCATGGGGTTTCTCAAGGCAAGAATACTGAAGTGATTTGCCATTCCCTTCTCCAGTGGACCACGTTTTGTCACTCTCCACCATGACCCGTCCGTCTCGGGTGGCCGTGGTTTCATGGCTCATAGTTTCATTGAGTTAGACAAGACTGTGGGCCATGTGATCATTTTGATTAGTTTTCTGTGATTGTGGTTTTCATTCTGTCTGCCCTTTGACAGATAAGAGGCTTATGGAAGCTTCCTGATGGGAGAGACTGACTGAGGGGGAAACTGGGTCTTATCCTGATGGGCCAGGCCATGCTCAGTAAATCTTTAATCCAATTTTCTGTTGATTGATGGGCTGGGCTGTGTTGAGTCCCTATAGTTTGACCTGAGACTAAACTATGGTAATTAAAAGACACTTGCTCCTTGGAAGAAAAGCTATGACCAGGCTAGACAGCATATTAAAAAGCAGAGACATTACTTTGTCAACAAAGGTCCATCTAGTCAAAGCTGTGGTTTTTCCAGTAATCATGTATGGATGTGAGAGTTGGACTATAAAGAAAGCTGAGTGCCAAAGAATTGATGCTTTTGAAATGTGGTGTTGGAGAAGACTCTTGATTGAGAGTCCCTTGGACTGCAAGGAGATCTAACCAGTCCATCCTAGAGGAGATCAGTCCTGAATATTCATTAGAAGGACTGATGCTGAAGCTCCAGTACTTTAGCCACTTGATGCGAAGAACTGACTCATTTGAAAAGACCCTGATGCTGGGAAAGAATGAAGGCAGGAGGAGAAGGGGACGACAAAGGATGAGATGGTTGGATGGCATCACCGACTTGATGGACATGAGTTTGAGCAAGCTCCGGGAGTTGGTGATAGACAGGGAAGCCTGGCATGCTGCAGTCCATGGGGTCGCAAAGAGTCGGACACGACTGAGTGACTGAACTGAACTAGTTCAGTGGAGAATGTGAGTGGAGGTTTAGAATAAAAATCTGTTTCAAAATCTGCCTTCCAGGACTCTATTCAGATTTCTGCTCTATCAGAAGCATCAAAGTTGGAGCCCTGGCATGTAGATTTTGAAAAAGTTCCACACTTGATTCTGACACCCAGGTTACATAGGGCTATTATTAAAAATAATGTCTCCTCCAGTAGTTGCAGGTTTTTTTTTTTTTTTTTTTTTGATACATGTCTTAATCCATTTGGGATGCTGTAGCAAAATGCTGTAGACTAGGTAGCTTAATTTGGGCTTCCCTGGTGGCTCAGATGGTAAAGAATATGCCTGCAATATGGGAGACCTGGGTTCCTGGTCTGGGCTGGGAAGATCCCCTGGAGAAGGGAATGGCTACCCACTCCAGTATTCTGGCCCGGAGAATTCCATGGACTATATAGTCCATGGGGTTGCAAAGAATCAGATACGACTGAGCGACTTTCACTTTTCAGGTAGCTTATAAACAACAGAAATTTATTTCTCACGGTTTTCTGGAGGCCGAGAAATACAGGATCAGGGCAGCAGACGTGGCACCCTGGTGTCCAGTAAGGACAGAGGGAGCTCTCTGGGGTCCCTTTAACAGGAGCACTAATCCTAGTCATGAGCGCTCCAAAACACCTCGCAAATGCCCTACCTCCAAATCCCATGACATTAGGGATTAGGTTCCAACACATGAATTTAGGAGGGACACAAACATTCACTCTATAGCAATACATAAGGAATGGAACAGTGAAATCATCAAGGCTAAACCAAAGTACTGCTATCTAGGACCTCTGATTATTCATCAGCATCATGGAATGCCAAAGCACCGTGGCAGTACCAGGGGATGATGGATCTAAATGGAATCTCAGGTTTTTGTTGATGTTGTTCAGTTGCTAAGTCACATGTGACTCTTTGCTACGCTGGACTATAGCATGCCAGGCTCCTCTGTCCTTCACTGTCTCTTGGAGTTTGCTCAAACTCATGTTCATTAAATCAGTGATACTATATAACCATCTCATCCTCTGCCACCCCCTTCTTTTGTCTTTAGTCTTTCCTAGCATCATGGTCTTTTCCAATGAGTTGGCTCTTTGCATCAGGTGGCCAAAGTATTAGAGCTTCAACATCAGTCCTTCTAATGAATATTTAGGATTGAGTTCCTTTAGGGTTGACTGGTTTGATCTCCTTGCAGGGTTTTGAGTAGTGATCAAAATAGCTTTTGAATGCTGGAATTTCTTTTTTAAAGGAGAAGAAATTAAATTGGTTATGATCTGTCAGGTTTCACATTTGAGGTTTATTTTTTCAAAAAGGTTAGTTAGACTGTGATATGTCTAGATATGTGTTGAGAATTAGATCAGTCATGGAAATGTTGGATATTTAGCTTATTGGTATTGTAAATGCAGCAAAATTTTGAATTACAAACTTACAGTTTAAAAATTATGTTCTTCATTTAATCTTTGAAACAACCATATTCTAAGTTGGGTGCTAACAGCATACTTCTGCAATAGATTACCAGTACAGGATAATTGCTCAAGCCTGTGATATGAGAACTCTTACTGGTTTGGCACGAAGCAAAGAGAGTGATCTTCGGTTTTTTCTCCGCCCTCCTCCTCTGCCATCTTTAAAAGAAGTAAGTAAAAATAATCTACTGAGTGAAAAAAAGTTTAATATATCATCTTCACTTTGGGTGCAAAATAACCATTCAAAAAACAATTTTTTGGCTGCTTCTCACAGCAGGTTAGTTAGGGTGTAAACCTGAAATTGTAGGTTCCATTCCAAGGTTTCTTGATTCCTCAGGAGGTGCTATTTCTCCTAAATTATTTTCCTCTTTGTGGAGTTGGGAGTCTCTTTATACCAGAGGGTGACTTCTTAGCATATCAGCATCCGTCAGTTGGTCCTTTGTACTAAGATTGCTATAGATCAATTTTTCTCAATCTCAACACTACTGACATTTTTGGGTCAAATAATTCTTTGTTGTTGGAAGCTGTTCTGTATGCGGTGGCAGCTACTCCCTGGATGACAGTAGCACCCCCCAGTTGTAACAACCAAAAGTGTCTCCAGATATTTCTAAATATTTCCTAGGGTGCAAAACAGCCCCTGGAGAACCACTGCATTTAGATACTAACGTATTACCATGTTTTTGCTCAGTCGCCAAGTCGTGTCCAACTCTCTGAGACCCCATGGACTGCAGCACTCCAGGCCTCCTTGTATTACTATACATGGATATTAATTGTTAACCACTAGTAAAGATATTAGAGCATGTTTCTTAAGTGCTTTTCCTAGGCTTTCCTAGAAAATGAAATCTGAAAACTTTGCCATGAGTTTTTGAAAAACAGAAAAAAACTATACTAGATGTAAGTTATTAGTGAAAGTCAGAACAATAGGAACAAGTTGTGGATATTAAAAAGCCAGCTTTAATTAGAGAGAATGTAATAATTCATTTGAGTCAAGATGTGAAGTGGCCCATGAGCTGAAATCTTGAGCGATAAATTGCAATAGGTCTTTCCGGCTGAGGTAGCAGACTTGAAAGTGTGGAATTCATAATTAAACGATTGTTTTACCAGGGTGGGTGACCAGGTTCAAGACTAAAAGCAATGATTTACCTCTCCCGTTTTGTTTTGGCTTAGTTTCTTTGGGTGCTTTTCATTATACTCAATTGTTGAGTTTAATTATGAAGAATTTTTCCCCTTTATTTCAGGATTCTTCCACTGAAGAAGAGCTCAGACACTTGCTGGCTTCTTTACCTCAAACAGACCTGGACGAGTGTATCCAGTGTTTTACAGCTTTGGCTCTGAGTGAGAGCAGTCAAAGTCTCGCTGCTCAGAAGGTTAGCTCATTCATTCAGTCAGTAAATATCTTCGAGTGCCCACTTTCCTAAAATGTTGGCCAGGGGCCAGCACTTAGAGCTTTAGGGCAGTCATTCATCCAGGAACTGAATAAACTTACTGCTGATTCCTGGTTGTCTGCCAAATACTGGGCTAGGTGTTCGGGCTAATGGGGAGACAGGTAATAAAGTTACAGAGAGTGTAAGAGAGATAGAGAGCGTGTGAGAGAGATCCAGGAGCCCATCACTCTTTGTAAGAGGCCATGTTCAGAAAGCTCTATAGGACATCCTCCGAAGTTGAATCTTGAAGAATGAATAGGTAGTAACTGACAAGGCTATTAAATATTACCTCTATGGTGATGCCTGAATTCAGCTTCTCCAACCTGTGTTCTCACCTAAGCTCTAGGTTTAGATATTGCAGCCTCCTTTTTGATGTCTCTACATGGATGTTTAACAGGCATCCCAACTATACGTGCTGAAGTCTCCCTCCCTCCACAAAGCTCTTCCTCCCTTAGTCTCTTTCATTTCAGTAGAGGGCAGAGCATCCATGTAGTTGCTTAAGCTAAAGCCTAGGAATTCTTGATTCTTTTCTTCCATGTTCACCTGATCAGCGGTTACTGTAAGCTGTTCCTTCACATATGACTTGAATTCACTTGTCTCACCATCTTCACTGTAGCCACTTACTCCTGGCCACTGGCATCTCTTTCTCATAGTGTCCTGTTCCTTCATCCTGGCTTCTGTTCTTCCCTTCATTTAAAAATAACTTTAATGTCTCTTTCAAAGTCTTTTTATTACTTCAGTTTATTGGGGTGTTTATTCCTATTTGTGGAGCCTCCCCCTTATGTTATATTGTGGATTAACACGCATTAATCGTTTTTACTGTGAGCTTATCTTTAGCTAGACTGATTGTTTCCTGTGGGAGTCCCAAGCACCTCAGATTCTAAATTTATTGCTACGGAGAAGTTTTTATGTTTGCTTCTTTTGGATACCCCAAGGGTTCACTATAATGGGACTAATTTTTTTTAATATATTAATTCCTTAGTTTGGAATTTCTAGAGCACACTTTTAGTGTGAATTCAGATACATCTTTGGATGATATAGTCTTCGGATTGTGATTTCCCACTCAAAGCCCCAGCAGAGACAGGCTTCTTGCTCATGGGCTGGTGAGCAGAGTTTTTCTAGACTCTCTTACAGACAAGGAGGCAATCTTTGCAGGGTTCTCCCTTTAAGTAGAGATCTTGGATCTAGCTCCCAGAGAGTGTGAGACTCAAACCACATCTTCTGCAATGATGTGAACCCTGAACAGTGTTACTATCCCATCCTCAGGGGCCTGCAGGCATTTTACCTCATCACTGGTGTGCTGACCACTTCTGCTAAATGTTTTCAGTTCTAGCACCCAGGGGTTTCGCTTTATTTCTTTTTTATTTTCTTTAGAGCTTGACTTTGTTTCAAAATAGCTTTTGCTATATTTTATTAAGCATGTTTGTCATGGGAGGGGCTCACTATGTCAACTAAAGAAAAACGCACAACCTAAAGTTGCAAGTTAAGTTTTATTTGGGGACCTTACTGAGGATTGTAAGGATACTAAGGTATCTCCAAGGAACTGCTCCAAAGAGGTGAGGGAGCAGCCAGGATATATGAGTTTTTTGTTGGGAAAAATACCCTGTGGTTGAACATCAAGGATTATTGCTAATCACACACACACAAAAACACATCTTGAGTTAATTATTTTAGTGCTTTTCTGTGTATGGGAAGATGCAAGAATCTGGGCTCATTGAAATTATTCATTAGATATGCATCTTCATCACCTCGGGCCAGTATCCAGAGTGCAGAATTTTCTCTGCATTGAATTTCTCCTCCATTCTGAATTCCCCTCAGGGCGCACAGTGGGTAGAGCATGCTGCAGTGGCTGATGGCTTGATGATGGGTACCATTTTTTGTTTAGTGTAATGGCAAGTTACATTTCTTTTTCCACACCTGGGAGCCAAGTTCACCATCTTGCTGTCTCTGGAAAGCTTCCTTATCATGTCTCCATCACCTCTGTGAGCTGTAGACACTGCTTCAACCTCCAGCTTCTGTCTCCAGTTCTATGTCCTCAGCAGCTGCAGTGATTTAAAACAACAACAACACAAGTTCAATCAGGTCGCACTCCTGCTTGGAGCCCTCCAAATGGCTCCCTGTTGCACATTAAACCTGAGCCCCTCACTGTGATCCAGGCACGGACTGGCCTGGATGTGTGTACCGGTACCTGTGTACCAGTGTGGCTGCCCCTAGGAGTGGTGAGGAGATTGGCAGGAAGGCGCCACTGGGCACAGATGTAGAGTGTAAAGTTTGTCTGGTGGCGAAGAGTCTGAAAACTGAAGGAGACCACGCTTAGGTGAGGAGGGCGGTGTTTGCACCATGGTCAGAGCTCTCAGAGAGCTCCCCGGGGAAGCTCCACTTCTTGGGAGTAAGGCTACCTTCAGACGAGAAAAGCCATCGCTTCCGATGGAGGTGTCTCTGTTATCTCCCCGCAACCCTTACTCCTGCTGTTCTCGCCACGGCCTGTTGACCAGATGTAAACACCTGGCATAAAACCACCCAATACATAGCAGAGGGCTTCCCAGTGAATCACAGCAGCCTCCTCAACAGACTCCCGCTCCGCCCCGCCCAGGGTGGTCACTGGCTTCCACTGTTCCTCTGCTATCATCTCAGCAAGACTTCTGTCTTCATAAAATAACTCTTACAACAGAAGAGACCCGCAGACCTAGAGAACAAACTTAACGGTTGTCATGGGGAAGGGACAATTAGGGAGTCTGAGAGGGTCGTGTACCCACTGCTGTGTTTAAAATGGTCACCAGCAAGACCTACTGTACCACACAGGGGGCTCGGCTCTGTCACGTGGCAGTGTGGATGGGAAGTTGGGGGAGAGTGGATACAGGTATGTGTATGGCTGAGTCCCTTCACTGTTCACCTGAAACTATCCCAATATTGTTTGTTGATCAGTTACACCCCAATACAAAACAAAAAGTTAAAAAGAATAGCTTTTACATCTCTAAGAGAAATCCAAACAAAGTATAGTCATGTTACTGTAATAACTACATAGTCGACTCAGTGAGGAGAAAGCACTTTATCAGTGAAACAAATGCATTTGGTTTGCATTTGTTTTGCAATAAAAATGCAATTAAAAAAGCATTATCAGTAAAACAAATCATAGTATTCTGTATTGTTTTACCAATTGAACTGCCAGCTAAAAATTTGCACTTGCCATCTGCCTCCACAAGGATTAAGTCACTGACCACTGTAGCCATTGTCAACATACCCCGAAGGGAGTTCAGGGTGGAGATCAGGAATGAGGTCCTCTGTACTCTGGGAAAAGCCAGCAGAACAGGCCTTCAGATAGATATTTTTAGGAAAAGATTTTATGAGCCCAAGTTCTTGCATCTCCTCTGATCTAGAAAAGCACTGAAGTCATTAACGGTGTCGGGCGCTCCTCACTTTGGCCTCTGCCATAGTGTGTGCTTGACTGTATACCCCCCCGTCATTAAAACCATATAAAATACTGGCCTTCCCCTCTGCCTCTTTGGGGCAGTTCCTCGGAACTGTCTGAGACACTGTCTCTCCAGGCTACAGTCCTCATTTTTCTCCAAATAAAACTTCACTCACAACTCTCACATTATTCATTTTTTTTCAGACAGTCGAATGTCTTTCCCTCATTTCCGTTTTTATGAGAAATTAGGGACATACCAGTAGCTATGACTTCTCTTGCCTACGTTTTACAATTTCTCCTTTGGGCTGTGTCTTGGAATGGCTCCAGTGAAGTGTAATCATTGTCTTCCTTTCGATGCTCAGAGCGTCACTGCCTGGCCATGGGAGCCTGTTCCTCGTCAACCTTTTTAATTCCATCCCCAAGGTGGCTGTGTGAGCACCTTTGTTTTCTTATGGTGAGAGGTCCCTGGCTCTTCTTGATTATTCCTGCCCCCCGCAGGGCATCCCACGGCCTCCATCTCCCAGGACTTCTCTCTCAACCTGTCCTCACTCCCCTGCAGGACTCCTGCTACCTGGCCTGGAGTTGCTCAGTTTTCAGCACCAAAGATTCTCTTCTGCTCATGACTATTCAGTTAACATCCCTCTGCCTCCTCTAGTGTTCTGTCACCTCTACAGTGTCTGCTCACTTCACTAAGTGCAGAGAGTGCGCGGTGTAACACATTGTACCACTTCTTCGCTACCTGGACTTCGTGGCCTCAGCCAGCAGTTTAAAGGAGTAGCCTATCTTTAGTTAGTTTCATATTGAAATCAGTAATTTTAGTTCTGAGATCCCATCTCATCAAACCAGTAAGCAGCTCCATTTCAGTTACTCCTACTCCCCTGTTTAGTCAGGCTCTGGTTTTTTTTATAAGGTGGGGGAAGTTGGGGGAAGGAGTGGGAGGCGCCCGTCTGGTTTTTAGTGATCTGACCAGTTAATGACAGACGTGTCCCGTGACAGTCCCCTAGTCCCCATCAGGTGGGGCGGTGCGACTTCGCTACAACACTGCTCACGTGCATAAGTCCCTCTGGGCTTTAGCAGACAGCCTGCAGTTATGATTCGGTTCAGAGCACGGCTTCTTAACCTCTGCACACCATGGATCCCTCTGGTAATTTGATAAAGCCTATGAACTCATTTCTAGATGCTTAAAATACATAGGATTACATGGGAGACTGATTATATTGAAATACTGTTATAAAATTTACAAATTTATAAAATATGTACTTTAATTTCAAACTTAAAGAATTGCAACAATAATATATTTCAGTAGACTTGTCAGTTATTCCTATTTTATCCCATTTGTTTTATCATTCCCCATTTACTTTCCATATATATATGTGCGTGTGTATATGTATGTATTTTCTTTAGTTTTGCTTGCACTGGGTCTTCGTTGCTGCACAGGCTTTCTCTAGTTGGTGAGCGGGGGCTCCTCTGTAGTTGCAATGCTCGGGCTTCTCATTGCAGTGGCTTCTCTTGATACAGGGCACAGGCTCTTGGCGCACAGGCTTCAGTAGTTGCCACACGCAAGCTCAGTAGTTGTGGTCCATGGGTCCAGTTGCTCTGAGGCATGTGAAATCTTCCTGGGCCAGGGATTGAACCCATGTACCATGCACTGGCCAGTGAATTCTTATCCGCTGTACCACCAGGGAAGCCCTATAGGTATATTTTTTCTATGTCTGTTTTTACCCACATTTACAGTTTTCCACCCTGTGCCTTTCAAGAGTTAGATGCAGGGTCAGCCAGTTCTGGGTCACCAGGGTGAGAATGTGCAGTTGGCATTCAAAGGAACCATGAGCATGATGCTTTTTTCAGGTAGCTGCAGCAAGTGACATGTGGTGGGGAAATAGATGCACCTTCTATTGTTTGCAGGGCTTCCCTGGTGGCTCAGATGGTAAAGCGTCTGCCCGCAGTGTGGGAGACCCAGGTTCGATCGCTGGATTGGGAAGATCTGCTGGAGAAGGAAATGGCAACCCACTCCAGTACTCTTGCCTGGAAAATTCCATGGATGGAGGAGCCTGGTAGGCTACAGTCCATGGGGTTGCAAAGAGTTGGACATGACTGAGCAACTTCACTTTCTTTTCTTTCTTTTCTGTTGTTGGCAGAGGCACACAGACTCCTGCTGTTACTGTGGCTTTTTGTCTTTGTAATTGAATACAATGAAAAGTTTCACTTAAGGGTTAGGAAAGTAAAGATACAATTTTTTTGCATCCAAGCTTGCATCCTCTCTCCCCTGAATTCTCTCTACCCCAGACCTTTAAGGATAGCCTGGCTTATAAACTCATGCTTTAGAATGAATGTCATTTATGCCCAGTGAGTTTGAACAAGTTGTAGAGCTCGAAAGTTGTAATTTTTTATGAAGAAACACTAGAGATTAGCTCTCACATGTATTAAAATGAAAGGACACACAATTAGACGCAGTATCAAAATGCCCCACCCCCCTGCTCCACCCACCCTGGCAATGAGTTGCCTTCCCTGCTTTTATTCTCTCAGTTCACTGGGAGAACTGGGTCGGTGAGCGGGAAAGCGCTTCTCAGCTTTACGGTCACCAACTCCCACAACTAAAGCCTGGGAAATTTGCTGACTGTACTTCTGGAGGGAAGCCAGGCAGGAATGGTTCTTGGTCTTCTACCATCCCACATTTTACCATCAAGATGGCTCCTCCTCTGATGTCAGGATCCAGGTTTCAGTCTTGTCTTGGTTTTTGTTACCATTGGACACTCCAGTCAGTCACCTCGTCTCCAGGTTCAGCCTCTGTTGGAGGACCTCAGAGCCCAAGGACGCAAACAGGATACAGACTTTTGGACGGTGTAGACTGTGAGTTCTTTTTGATCCAATGTGGTGAACTCCCGAGGGTCAAGAGAACAGTGGATGTGGTGCATTGAAGTGCTTTTTCCACCATAAAGCTTTTGTGGTCTTGGTTTAAGGACAGTCCAGCAATGTTGGGTGCTGTTTCATATATTTTAGAGGCATTATATTTCTTTTCCTAAGAACTTTCTGCTTCTGGCTGTTGCTCATTTTTCCATAGCCTTGTTGGTATTTTCTCACTGAGTTGTAGGAGATTATCGCCTGTTAGCGATTTGCAGTAAGAATTGAAATTTTCTTTTCCGAGTTTATTTTCGTGTTTTAATGTCTACTAGGACTAGTCCCCAATACTCCTCTCTTTCATAATTTTCCTAACTCTTCTGTTAATTCTTCCATATGAATTTGAATTTCAATTTAAGAAGGCTTAAAAGTTTTCTCTCTCTCTTTTCTTTTGGCTGTACTGCACGGCTTGCAAGATCTTAGCTCCCCAGCCAGGGCTTAAACCCCGGCCCTGGCAGTGAAAGCACTGAGCCCTAACCACTGGACTGCCAGGGAATTCAGCCCCCACCCCTCTTTTTAATTAAAAGCTCTTTGGTCAGTTATTATTGTCTGTATTTTAACTTTTTCTAGTAACACCTTTTCTTTTATTCTGATTGATAGATTTTAGGTAGACTCTACTGGCATAATCTGCCACCAGAACATTATTTGTTCAGCTCTGGCTTTTCTTACTGGGTGAAGATTTATGTGTTAGTCTCTGTACGTTCAGATAAGAGGACACAGAGGAAAGAACTGAGAAGTCTCAAAGACTGCTGTCTTCTAAGAATAGTCCCACATGTTTTCTAGTCTAGCAACAGTTTGCATAATGAAAGTTCCCTGTAAGTCTCCAAAATATTTTGAGTCCTACATATTAGTTCTTTCTAATTACTATATATAGTACAGAGGTTGTTTTTGTTTTTGCTTTTTTTGTGAAACAAAAAATATTAGGCCCCTTTTTTCACTAAGAATTTTAATCATCTCATTGTCAGGGTGGTTTATGGTGTTTCGGAGGAAATGGACTTCCTTATGCGGAAAGTTTTGGAGAAGTTCCTTCAGCTACAGTGGAAATGTTCTGTTTGGAAGCTTTAGTAAAGCATTCTGAGGTAATTTACATTTTAAAAATACGGTCACATTTTATGATCACACTGAAAAAATTATACATGTTGATTCATTCAAAGGAAGTAATTCTAATTTTTTATAAAAGAAAAAAGTTTTTGCTTGTTTTTCTGCTTTTTTCTCAATTGTTAGCATCGATAGTCATGATTTAGCATCAGTACATGAATTTCATCTTTGCTAAGTATTTCTAAAAATGGATTTAATCTTAACTGCACATAAAGCAACTTATTGTTTAAATATAGCATTTACCTTTGAGTTATGCTGTCTTCCAGTACCTTTCTCAGATAGTTTTTGCAAGTAATATTATCAATAATATTAAAATTTACAAATATTATTACTTAACTGGAGTTAATTTTCAGTCAAAATATGTGCCAAAGATGTAAGATAGGAAAAAAGTAAATACTTGGCAAAAGTATCTACTTGACCATAGCCTTGAATTTTAACCATAGCATGTATATGTCAATGATTTTAAAAACCTTTTTTTGCATTATGACAATGTATCTATCATGATCATGGTTTGATTTTATAAAGAAAAAAGCAACAAACTGTGGTGCTCAAGCATTAGTGCATAAAACTCATCCAAGAAGCATGTTTAAAATGCACATTCCTACTCACCTCTGGCAGTTTGAATGGAGTCGATGTGAGGTGGGGTCCAGGAGTTCGCATTTGTAACAGGCACCCCTGGTGAGGCTGATGGAGGCAGGGCATCCCACATCATGACAATCGGTTTTAAATGCTCCAGCTTAATTGGGAACCGTTAGACATGGCGCAAAAGTGCGGTGCTCTCTGGTCATCTCAGCTCCCACTGGTGGAATCAGGAATTGAGCACCAAACAGAATCAGTGTGGTAACACACTCAAAAGGGAATGTGGGAGATATAAGCTCGACTTTTTTGTGACTTATGACCGGTGTCTGAAACAACAGGTGCATCTGCAGTAGTAAGTCCAGTGCATGGGACGTAACAGTTTCCAGAAACTTTTCAACGTACGACATATCTCAGTTGATCTATGTCCCAAAGGCATACTTTTAAATGCATTTAAAATGTGGTGAAATTTAATAAGAATTTAGAGAGGGAAAGTCATTGCATCTACAGGACATGGTGTCACCTAAGTGATAAAACTAAGTGCTAGGATAAAGAGCGAGACCACCCTGGGGATTGTGGCAGACTGTCATGGGTCAGTTCTTACCTTAATCCATAGATTTCCTTTGGCTTTCTTTGATCTCTTTTCTCCATTAAAAATGTGCATCCCCTTTTCTTTCTAATTTTTACCTGATCTTTCTCTTTTAAAAAAATGTCCAACTGTTAAGTTTGAGGCGAGAACCCCTCTCTCCACCCCGACCCCAGCTGTGGGCTTGTGTGGGGTCACAGATGTTGCTTTTCTGTATCTGGGAGTTCATATCGGCAGAAGCAACATCTGCCACTTACCCAGGGGATTATTTTCTGGTATCAGGTGGCAGGTTTCTCAAGGGGAGAAGACCCTTTAATGTAGTTTGAAACCAATCAAAGTATCCATATATATGGAAACAATTCTGAAATAATGACATCATGGTTCCATCCAACCAAGAGCTAAACAGAATGACTTTTAAGAATAAAAACGTCACAAGTCCCAGTGGCCTTCATTTTTCAGTGCTTTTTAAAGCACTTCCCCCAACAGATGGGGATTGGCTGACTTATTGAGCTGGGCTGAGAGTTTGGGGGGTCTCCCTGGGTCTCTTCCTTGAGCAGGAGCCACCGGGCTGCCCACCAGCATGCTCTGTCACCTGGTTAGTGAACTTGTGCAACATAAAGTGAGCTTTCATTAATTTATTGTGCTAGATACCCACACATTGTGATAAAATTGAAGCAAATGGAGGCTTGCAACTACTGCAGAGGCTGTACCAACTTCACAAGGACTGTCCTAAAGTACAGAGAAATATAATGCGTATCCTTGGAAATATGGCTTTGAATGAACATCTTCATTCTACTATAGTTCGCTCAGGTAACAACTTTATGTACTGAGTATTTGGAATCCAGCCCTCTGTTCTCCCACCTCTACCCCCCTGTCGTGGTACGCTAATTTCTCAACAGACATAAGGCTTTGCTTAGGGTTAGTTTTGGGTCCTTAGAGCATGTCATTTCAGTAGGGGCAAAGACTTGCTTGAGACATGTGGATAATCCACACCTAAGCTAATCAGTGTGTGGACAGTCACAGGAGAGCAGTTTCGGCCTTGACGACCATCTTTGATATGACCTGGGTAACCAAGAGACATAGGAAGACTAAAGAGAGGTGATATCCTCGCCTTGTAACTAATAAACCACCTGTGGATGACATTTCCCGCCTGCTCTAATCTCTGTTATGATGCCTGCACGATGGTGGTTTTCCAGCTGCAGCATCCCTGCCTCGTTCACGGTTCAGCATTTGGCATTCTGCTGTAAGCAAGAGCCCTTCCTTCTCCGCCTCCTGCCTTCCTTCCTTCTCCCTCCCTCCCTCCCTCCCTATCAGTATGGGTACATGGATTCCTAATTTTGGATGGTTTACCACTTACCACTGTACTTTGTCATTTGACACCAAACTGTCCCAGCTTTGGTCAGTGGAGCCCAGCCAGCTGGCTTCTGTGTTCTCTGATGTACTGACTTCATTTTGGGAGGCATTCCTTATGTGCTGGTGTAACACCATGTTCCAGGCTCATTTCTTCAGAGAATCCTATTTTTGTTTAATGGAGGCTGGTTGTTAAGAGACCAGGGTTGGGTGCTAGCTAGATGTGCTTATTGCTCCTGGGGTGTCTTTGCTCTTTCAGTGGAAAAAGCAGGGTGATATATACAAATAAATGTATACATACACATGTGCACATATGCATGCATGTGTTCAACAATGTTTAGTAGAGATGATGAATTTATATTATATTTTTTCTTGTATCTCTCTCCGTTTCTTTTAAAATGTATCTTTAAGAGTGTCTTGATAAGCAGAAGTTTTTAACTTACTGAATGAAGTCTGATTCAGGGATCACAGATTTTCCTATAAAGAACCACTCACTGTATTGATTTTATTTGTTCCTCTTTTTTTTTTTTTTCTTTTAAGGTGGGAACTTAGATCAGTGATTTTAACCTTTTTTCTTGTTTCAGTTATCTATTGATGTGTATCAAACCACCCCAAACTCACTGGTTAAAACAGCAGTCATATATTTTGTGCATGAATCTGAAATTCAAGCAAGATTCAGTAGGGAGGGCCTTTATGGGCTCTGTGCTTCATCAGCTGGGCAGCTCAACCACGGGATGGAGGTTACACTTTGAAGATTGCTCACTCACACGACTTGTAAATTGGTACAGGCTCTCAGCTGGGAGCTTAGCCAGGGCTAGGGGCATTAGCTTCCTTCAACACCAACCTTGGGCTTCCTTAAAGCATGGTGGCTGGATTCCAAGGGTAAATTTTCCAAGAAAAAGCCAGGTATAATAAGCTCTTTTGCCTTTTATGAAAAAATCAAACACTGAAAGTAATTTTTGCCAAATTTATTGATTAAAAGCTAGTCACTAAGGCTAATTCGTATTTGAGGAGAGGAGATTTAAAAGGGTTTTAGACCCATCCCCTCTTGATGAGAACAGTGTCAAAAGAATTTGAAAACATGTTTTAAAATTGTTAGTTATTTTCTAATATAGGTATTTAGCGCTGTAAATGTCCTCCAACCTGCTTTAGCTGCATCCCTCAAATTTTGTATGTGTTTTCATCATTATTCAGTTTGAAATATTTTCTAATTCCCCTTATGATTTCTTCTTTGTCTTATGGGTTACTTAAAAGTGTGTTGGAATAATTTACAAAGATTAATGGCTTCAAATGGCAACCCACTCCAGTGTTCTTGCCTGGAGAATCCCAGGGACAGGGGGGCCTGGTGGGCTGCCGTCTATGGGGTCGCACAGAGTCGGACACGGCTGAAGCGATTTAGCAGCAGCAGCAGCAGCAGCAGCAGATACCATATGTCTCTGATTTCTAGTTTAATATTCCAGGCATTCAAAGAACATACCCTGTAAGATTTTAGTCTTTGGTAATTTGACACTTATGTGATGGCCTGTTTTATGGTCTATCTTGGTGAATGATCTATTTGTGCTTGAAAGGAATGAATGTTCTGTACTTGGGTGAAGTGTTTTATATCGATATGTAACAGTTAAACCAAGTTGATTGATTATATTATTCAAATCTTCTCCAGATCTTTTGTTTAGTTTTTATCAATTACCAAGACAAGTTAAATTCTTCAACTGTGATTGTAAATTTGTCTGTTTCTCCCTCTAGTTCTGTCAGATTTTTCTTCCTGGTGAATTGTTCCTTTTTTTATTAAGTAGTTTCTCTATCACTGGTAATACTCCTTTTCTTGGAGTCTACTTTATCAGGTATTAAAATAGCCAATTGGCTTTTTTTAATGCTTGCTGTTTGCATTGCATGTCTTTTGTGTTTTTCTCTTTTGCTTTCATTTTGCTGTGCCTAAAAATAAGTACATCTTTCATAGACATCACATACTTGCATCGTCTTTAGAAAGTTCAGCTTGATAATCCCCTTTCATTGGAGTGTTTTCTCTGTTTGCCTCTAATACAATGACTGACACTATTTGGTTATGTCTGTTGTCTTGCAGTTTGCCCCCTTTCTGGTTTTTGTTTGCTTTTTCTCCTTTATTGACTATTTTGGGGTTACTTGAGTATTGTTTTATGTTCTATTCTTTCTCCTCTTTCAGCTTTTTACAGTGTTTAATGTGTACTTTTTGATTGTATCTTTAACTTATAACAGTCTATTCTGAATTCATATTATACCATTTCATATATAATGTGAGTGTCTCACAACAGTATAATTTACTTTATGCCCTCTGCCATCATTTGTGGTACTGTCATAATTACAGACTATAATATGTTACAGGCCATAGACGTCACAATATATTGTGGTTATTTTTCTTTTAATAGTCAAGTGATATTTAAAGAATATAAGAAAAAATTTTTATTTACATATTATATCCAGAACTCTGCCTTCCTTTCTATCTAAATTTGCATCTGATATCATTTCCCTTCAACCTAAAGACCTGAGTCTGGTGGCAATAAATTCGCTCACCTTTCATTTTCTGAAAATATCTTGACTTTTATTATCCAGGGATAGGTTATTTTCCATGGATAAAAAATACTTTATTGATAATGTGGTGTTTTTTTTTTTTCTGTCAGTGCTTAAAAAATATCACTCTATTCTCCTTTTTTTTTGGAACATAAATCTTTTATTGATAACAAAGCAACAATTTTGGGGGCATGTTCCCAAGACACCAAGAGCAGGCTCCTGTCACCATGCTGGTGTGTGTGTGTGTGTGTGTGTAGCCTGATGAGAAGTCTGTTAGGTCCGTTTGTTCTCTTATAGGAAATGTGTCTTTTCTTCCTCTGCCTTCTTTTAAGATTTTCAGCAGTTTGACTGTGAAGTATCTAGTCTATTTTTATGTTTATTTTACTTGGTGTTCACTGAGCTGACTGTATCTGTGAGTTGATGTTTTGATCAAATTTGGAAACTTTATAGATAAGTGTATCATTAGATTTTTTTCTGTTCCTTTTTCTCTCTTTCCTCCTGAAACCTCAATTCTGTATATTAGACCTCTTGATTCTGTTCCACAGGTCACTGAGACTCTGTCCATATCTTTCCAAAATTTTTCTTCTCTGTGCTTTCCCTTTCTGTTTTTTAATGTACTTTTATGGAGGTATAGTTGATGTACAATGTTACATAAGTTTCAGGTATACAACATAGTAATCCACAGTTTTTGATTTGTTAATGTGATGTGTCACCCTGAGGGATTTGCAGGTGTAAAACCATCTTTGCACCTCTGGGGTAAATCACACTTAGTCATGATGTATGATTCTTATAATGTACATTGAATTCAGCTTACTAACGCTTCATTGAGAATTTTTGCTTCTATGTTCATCAGTGATATTGGTCTGTGATTTTATTTTTTTGTGATAGATTTGTCTGGTTTTGGTATTAGGGCGATGCTGGTGTCATAGCATAAATTCAGAAGCATTCCCTTCTCTGCAATTTTTTGGACTAGATTGAGAAGCATAAGTGTTAACTGTTCTCTAAATGTTTGGTAGAATTCGCCTGTGAAGCCATCTTGTCCTGGACTTTTGTTTGTTGGGAGTTTATTATTATTACTATTATTACTGATTCAATTTCATTATTGGTATTTGATCTGTGTACATGGCTAAAGTAGAAAATCAAGTCACTGGACAGTAGGAACAGTATAATTCCATTTAGCAAAAATAAAAGTATATGGAGCTACAGTATATATGTATAAATTACAGGCATGTAGTTGAATTTTTAAAAAGGTTTGGAAGGGTATCTACCAGACTTTCAACTTGGGTTACTTCTGAGGCTATAAATGGGAATTGGGAAATGATGGGAACGCTAAAGTGGGATGTTCATTTTTAAATGCTGTTTTTGTTTATTTTTACAATTAAAATATACTCAGAGGTTATGCAATTAAAAAACAGTGAATATTTAGGAAAGACACAAGTTTTCCAGGGAGCGTTTGATGGTTTACAGCGGTGAAGCATCCCGGGCGTTGTTACTTCGTCAACTGGAAAGCGCTGTGGGGTGGCTGTGCCACGCCTTCTCTTGTGCTGCCTTTCTTGTGACTCCAGTAAAAATGAAGCCACACTTCTGTACACGCCAGTAACAGACTCGCATGTCTCTCTAGGTAGAATTTTAAAACATTATTTATTATAAAGCATTCTACAACAGACTTTGAAGAGGGGTTTTCTTTTAAGTTAGAATATTGTTAGAGAATTGTTGGGTCTGAAATTTCTTCCGGATTATTAAACAACGGCCTCCTATCATCACAGTGATTCTCAACACCTTGCCACAGAAAAGTGGGAGGAGGACATGAGGACAAGCTGCTGTCTATTGAGCACCTGCTGGGCTTGGTAATGGCAGTTTTTATATAGATTAATTTATTAGAACCTTCCTTTGGGTCAAAGGAGCAAAGTAACTTGACTGAGGCTCCATAGGAAGTAAGCAGGGCACAGAAATTTGATGCCCAAGTCTCTTTGACCTCAAAGCCCATGTTTTGTTTTATTTTAAATTAAATAATACATGAACAGATTCTCCTTGTAAATACTTGGGAGAACACAGATACAGTAAAAAATTAAACCCACCTTTATACAGAGCCCACCCCAATCCCAACTGCCTGTCCTCCTAAGAGGTAGTGACTATTTGTTAGTTTGGTCTTCTTTCTAGATCTTTCTGTGTGTGATGTGTGCATGCGTGCATAAACTTTCACACGTATTTATGTACATAAAGCAGTACACTTTTAAGCAACAAAAACATCGAAAAGAAAGGCAGTGGCGCTGCGGACAGTATTTCTTTGTCTGCCTTTAAGAAAGTTTTTCCAAAGTGCTATATAGAGAATGGATAAAAAACAAGGTCCTACTGTATTGCATAGGGAACTATACTCAGTATCCTGAGATAAACAATAAAGGAAGAGAATATAAAAAAGAATATATGGATATAGGTATAACTGGGTTACTTTGGTGTACCACAGAAATTAACACAACTCTGTAAATCAACTATACTTCAATTTAAAATATATATATATTTTTTCCTCTGAACCTCAGGTCTTAACAAGTTCATAATTAAGAACCAACTTCCTCATGGATATTAAGGCCTGCTAATCTGACTGCCAATCAGAATGAAATAACTGGTATTAACTCACGGAGTTTAATAATCGTTGCTAAAGCAAAATAGGACCTTTTCTTACCATTTATGACCTCATCCCTAGTAATTACAACTTTTGTTATATTTTCTAAATGAAAAAAAAAAAATGGCTGGGGACATCATGGCGTTGTGTTGTGGGGCCCAGAGGGCCTTGGGGAAGAATGGAATTGGGGTGGTCAGGCTTTTCCTCGCAGACCGATGCAGAGGTTTGCCCCCCTCCCATCCTTTTCAGCCTGAAACCTCTCAACAGCCTGAGAGCGATGGGGGCTGGTATTTAGGGAGTATGTTCTCTTCACCAGGCTGGGTTTCCATACTGGCGGAAGCAATCAAGTCTCAGCACATCATGGAGGCCTCTCATGCCGCCAGAACACTGGCTAACCTGGACCGAGAGACTGTGCCAGACAAGTACCAGGACGGCGTGTACGTGCTGCACCCGCAGTACCGCACCAGGTAAGGGCCCAGCGCCACTCCGTCCACAGGGACGAGGGGGCCTGGAGAGCTTCACGTCCTAACTGCCTTCTGCACGCTTTAGACCGTGAAATCCCGTACAAATATGACAGATACCTCATTTACCCAACAGTCTGCAATCACCAAAGAATGGGAACCAGCTAAGTCACCAGGGTTATTTTCTACCAAGGGCTTACCTTTAGGAAGACTGCATTCACCTTTTATAACGTGTCTCACTTAAACTTTGTGATGCCTATTTCATTTTTGTTACATTACACTTTTTCATGTAGATGTAAGTTATTGACTGATTAGGGTTGTAGAGGCTGATCTGGATGAAAAGGAACTAGGACATTGTTATATGCAGGCACCAAATGAGCCTGGGCCTGGAACTCAAGGGATTGGAGAAAGCTTAGGCGAAGTATAAAGGCCTGTACCTGACAGAATGAGCTGTAATAATGCATTTGACTCATGCTCCTTCCTAATGTTATTTCTGGTCACTATTTCCAGCTGTATCATTGCTAAGACAATAAATATAAAAAGGACCACAACAAAAAAATTACACATATCTTGGATTTTTGTCAGGCACTTTAAAAATAATACCTCAGAAAATAGCAAGAACTTCTTTTCAACTTGAAAAATAGATGGCCTGGTTAATTCTCATTTGTAAATAATGTAATATGGTAATGTATTTTATATGTGTGGCATAATTGTGTGTGTATTATAAATAGCTTGCAAGTAATATGCTATTATATTTTTAAAATGTCATATACAAAGAGAGAATAAAGTTACTTTAAAATCTCATTTGCTCTGTTTCTGGTAAACAACACTTTCCGTGATAAAAATAATCTCTTTCATGCACACTGAGTTTGAAACTACATTAGCATATTATTTAATGTCTTAAATATTTTTATTGACTTGTGTAATATTCTCATGGAATTCTCTGGAGGGTAATCTATGACATGTCACTTCATTGATCTCTTAAGCGCATTGCAGTTATTTTGGTTGGTCTGCCTGGCCAGCTGTGTCTCCATCCTTATAGAGACAGCAGTGAGCACGTGCCATATGTCATTGCCAAATTTCTTTTAGGGTTCCTCAGCCAACCTGTGCTTATAAAGCTTGTCTTAATTAAAGCTGATTTGATGTCATATAAACCTGCTAAGCAGCAGCCAAAGAGAGTGCTGTGTAGATTCCTATCAAATACTTTGATAACGCATTTTTTTCTGCTTCTTTTCAAAACTCTCTCCCGCCTATTAGTCAGCCCATTAAAGCAGATGTCCTTTTCATCCACGGCCTGATGGGGGCGGCATTCAAAACGTGGCGCCAGCAGGACAGTGGTCAGGATTTCCCTGAAAAGGTCCCGGAAGATGAAACCAAATACACAACGTGCTGGCCCAAGGTAAGGACGCGGCTGCCTCTGGCGGGCCACCCGTACCCTGACACACCGCTGTGCCACCAGGCTTTGGGTCCTCATTGTGACTTGCTTGTTTTTCTCCTTCTACTGGGATTTTTTTTCATGCAGTTTTTCTTTCCCTTAGAGACACCTATAGTATGTTACATGAACAGCTGGGCTTGTCACTCTGTCGTATAATGTTGGGTCCATTCTATGACACAAAGTGTATTAAGTGAAAAAAAAACAGGGGTAAGGGCCAATAATAGTTCACTCGCACTAAAAACATAATTCAGTAAATAATATATTAATGACAGTTGACTAGTTCTATGATTTTAATAATTATAATAATAGACAGACTTTGAAGAAGTAATTCTGCTTTGGATTTCTTTGACATTATTTCTCCTAAAGAGCCTAAATGCTGTGATGAATTTACTGAATGAAATTTACCTAAAGCTCAGTGAAAACTGATGCTGTAAATATGTATAGTTTCTGGGGCTCCGTCCCACTGCTGCTGATTCACCTTCACAAGGGCTTATCAGCAGAAAGAATAGTTGGCACCCTCTCTCTGGTGACACTGGAACATGGAGACGATGATAAAACTTGGGTTCATGGAGACAGAACCGTGACTCTAATCAGTATTTCTGAGTTCTCAGATCAGATCTCTTCCTCCGTCACTCTGTTCTGTCTGTCCTGAGATCAAAGCTTTCTATTAAATGCTTTTAAAAATGCAGTTTGATCTAGACTCCAAAAACAGGCCCTGCTTTTGTCTATAGCAGATTAAAATTGAGCATACTCTTAACACCTACATAGACCTTATGCTGTAAATACTGGTATCACCTTGTGAGCAGTGATATAAAGATAAAATGCTGCAATTATTTTTCTGATCACCTTTACACTTGATTCCAATGCAATCTTTTACTAGCTGTCAATATTACAAGGGTCCTTTACTTACAAATTTCAGTTGCTAAGAAGTAAGTGGGACAGTGGAAATTAATATTTTTCCTTTTGTACCTTTTTTTTTTACATAGTCTTGGTTAGCAAGAGACTGTCCTGCTCTCCGAATAATATCTGTGGAGTATGACACCAGCCTCAGCGACTGGAGAGCCAAGTGCCCTACAGAAAGGTAACGGAGGGGAAGGGGCCGGGCCACAGGTGGCCCTCCGGGAGAGAGGGGAATTTTGTCTTTGATGTCACAGCCAGGATTTTCTTCTTAACCTTTTCCCTCTTCCTTCTAGAGAGAGTTAGCTATAAGTAATGAAACTACCAAAGGCTTAGAGTATTTCTGTTGGGTTCCTAACATAGTTCACTTAAAACTCTTCTCATAGTAAGGACCACTCTTGAGAGTCCCTTGGACTGCAAGGAGATCCAACCAGTCCATCCTAAAGGAAATCAGTCCTGAATATTCATTGGAAGGACTGATGCTGAAGGTGAAACTCCAATACTTTGGCCACCTGATGCGAAGAACTGACTCATTGGAAAAGACTCTGATCCTGGGAAAGATTGAAGGTGGGAAGAGAAGGGGACGACAGAGGATGAGATGGTTGGATGGCATCACTGACTCAATGGACATGAGTTTGAGCAGGCTCCAGGAGTTGGTAATGGACAGGGAAGCCTGGCATGCTGCAGTCCATGGGGTCGCAAAGAGTCGGACACGACTGAGCGACTGAACTGAACTAAGGACCACGGATTCGGAGCACAGTCTCCTTAACTCCTGGAAGTAAACACGAGGCTTTTGGCTTTTGTGTTCCTGAGCATACCACCTAAAGGCAGCCGAGAGAGGTGCTGGGCCGTGTAGGCTCCTTCTGTCACTTGTACGTTGTATGTGCCAATTGTGGGTACAGGGGACAGCACGCGACTTCCGGGCTTCAGGAGCCAGACTGTAGCCACTTCTGCCTTTGACTCACCAGCCACTTTAGGTCATTTCACTGGTCTGGGAAGTTTGATCTGCAAATGGAGGGAGTTGGTCTGATCAGTGTTTTCAAACTGTTATCTCTGAATGATCTCCACCCAGGTTCTGGAGGAATGGTGCCTAGGGGTCAGTGGGCAAGTCCACAGGGCTCCCTCCCCACTTAATTCAGACGAGTGCTCATAAACCTTTACTTAAAGAAAGGATTCTCCAGATACACAATTTAAAACTACTAGACCAGACAGCTTTAAAGTTCCCTTCTAGTTTGAAAATATGTATTTGAATGCTTTGATTCTGATTAGCTTTGTGCTGTTTCTAAGGAATATAACCAAAATGATGGAAACTTAGTGTTTGTAACATAAATACAAGTAGGATTAAACAGCAATGAGAGCTGACTCCACAGGTGAGCTTGCGCTGGACTGTGTGGTCTCCAGTGAGGCCACATAGCAAGAGGGGGTCGCACAGTCTAAGGCGGGGACGGGGTGGGTGCAGTTTGATCCCTGAAAATTGCCAGATACATGTTAGATGCCTAAACAGTGCTTGTTTAGTAAATATTTCCACTTATGCCAGTGTGACTCAGTTAGAAATGGGGAATAAGCAACTGCAGAAATCAACCCGAGAGAATGGAGGTATGCCTGACTCCGAAACATAGCCTACAGAATTGGCCCAGTAAACAAAGGATCTTGCTTTAAAAAGTGGAGAGCAAAATTTGGGGGTGGAGGAGAGCGACAGCGTCCTGTCATACCTGCTGTCCTCATTTTGTCAGAAAGTCCATCGCATTCAGAAGCAACGAACTTCTGAGGAAGCTCAGAGCTGCTGGTGTTGGGGACAGGCCAGTGATATGGGTGTCACACAGCATGGGAGGTAAGTGTGTTTCCCTCTTGCCAAGCCAGCACTGTGAGCTGTCAGCCACGGGCCAGGCGAAGTTTCTGCGGCTCTGTATTGGTAGCCCCTTTGCCCTGAATTACTGCTTCTGGCGATAGCTCGGAGGTTTAAAATGACTACTCTCCTTCCATGCTTTATTTTTCTAGAAAGGGATGACTAGTAACAGATCATATAAAAAGAAAATGAGAAAATAAAAAGAAGCAAATGAGTTTCCCACTTAATGCTTTCATCAGGCATTAAGCGTGATAACGAGTAAATGTCAGAAGCTGTCCATGGCATGTATAAGCCCGACTTGTAAATATCGCTCAGCACGCACGGCTGGTCCCAGGGCCCCCCCTTTCTTCCCTGCTTCTCAGCCATTGTTGAGAAGCCGTCACTGCTGTGGTGCCCACAGCCCCAGCCCCCCTTCAGGCCTGCGTTCCCCTGGCCGGAGCCCGCCATGGCGGTGTGATTGCAGGGCTCGGCTCTTTGGCCCTCATGCTTGCTGGCTAGCCACATCTCCTGTTTCTCCCAACCCTCTCCCCCAATCCAGTTCTAAATTTTCACCATCCACCTTGCAGAGGGCCTTTGTGCTGCTCCTGGCCTAGTTTATCTGATGAAATGCTCAGGATTGCTGGCTCTGCGCCTGGGCTTTGGGTGGAAAGGTGGACCTAACACTTGTATCCTGAGCCCCCTGTTACCATCCATGTCACCTTGGGTTTCCCTGTCAGCTGCAAGCCCAGGTTGGGAGACAGAAGAGAAGGTGCCTTCTCCCACAGCAGCTTTGTTTTCTCTAGGATACGAGAGTCTGTGTTTTTTAATATTAGTACTGTCTTAATGGAGTGGTGGTTAGTGGGGCAGGGGGCTGGCCGTGCGTACTCACCTCCTTGATGGGCACTCAGTGTGCAATGCCCGACCTTTTTCTCTGGGAGAGGGCATCCTGTGAGGTAAGAGCTGCCTTACAAACAGTTTCTAGAATCTCACCTGTGTGCAGCCTTGTGCTACATATTTTAGAGGCTTAGGAGCATGACTAAGTGTTAATATTTTAAGGCCTTGCTTGTTGGACTACAGAGAATGATTGTTTCAACTTTTTTAAAGAAAGCATCTCTTTCTGTATTCTTGTTTGCCTTTTTTAAAGAAACAATGAAGCAAAGGAAACTAGCTTACACATTTTTTCTTTTCCTTCTGTATGACTAGGTCTTCTTGTCAAAAAGATGCTGTTGGAAGCCTCGAAGAAGCCAGAAATGAGTACTATTATAAACAATACCAGAGGAATAATTTTTTATAGTGTCCCTCATCATGGATCCCATCTGGCTGAATACTCTGTTAATATTCGCTATCTTCTCTTTCCCTCTTTGGAAGTCAAAGAACTCAGCAAAGGTAATTTCTTTCTTTCAAAAGGAAATTGGCATTGTATTAACACCAGGTATACAGGAGAAGGAGGAAGACCGTTTCTAACTTGACGGTATTACCTCATTTGACTGTTTCTATATTAGTTGTGTTTAGACTATCATGGAAAACTTTTAGTTTGGGGTTAATTTTTCTTTGATACCGTCCCTTTTTCTTCTTAGCCATTATTTTCTCAGGTGGTGCTAGTAGTAAAGAGCCCACCTTCCAGTGCAGGAGACATAAGAACCACGGGTTCGATCCCTGGGTCGGAAAGATCCCCTAGAGAAGGAAATGACAACCCATTCCAGTGTTCTTGCCTGGAGAATCTCATGGACAGAGGAGCCTGAAGGGCTGTGATCATTAGGGTCTCAAAGAGTCAGATATCACTAAAGCAACTTAGCACATTTTTTTTTTAGCACACATTATTTTCTCAAGCAATAAAACAATTTTAATACTATCTTAAATATTTACAATTTTTAAAGATACATAATGTTCTGCTTTCAGTATTATTCCAAATTACCAATGAGCTGTTTTTTCCCACAGGTTTGGAAAATCAACTATTAAAATATACATGAGCTTTAAAGATATTCACCATATTAACTATAAAGCACTATATTTCTTTTGGGTTAATGAGCATCTTCTCTCTCTCTGGAACACCTGCTAATCAGAATTTTGGGACACCTGGATTGAGCCATTGTCCTTTTGCTCAGATGTTCTTTTTTCTGCTTTATGGAGAGTTAGTGGCCTTTACCTTGAAACCTTCTGGTGAATTTTTTTTTTTTGCAGTCAGATTTTATTTTCCAGCAGCTCTTTCTTCTGTGATCCATTTTCTTTTGAAATCATCCAGAGATGCCAGATTTTTTTAACTGTCTGCTGTGCTCAGGTTTTCTGTTGGCTCACCGGGTCTGTCTCTGGTGGCAGGCTTTCCTCTGAGACCTGGCTCCTCTTGGGTGCCCTTTCATATCCGAGGGTGGGGGACAGGCAGGGTCAGGTGCTCTGTGATTGCACACAGGCTCTGCTGGTGAGAGGTGCTTCAGGATGCACGTGGGCGTGTCAGCCAGCACGCTGCGGGACCTCCGTCCTACATACCACACGGCCCTGGGCACTACTTCCTGGCAGCCGGTAACGTGAGAAACTGCTGCCGCTGCAGCCGGCTCCTCAGTTCTCGGGTGGTTTTAGCCCTTTACTCGTGTCTTCATGGCTTCTTAGGAAGTAGAGAAAATAAGCCACTATCTTGAATCAGAACCCTAATTTCCTCCCCAAATTGGCAAGGTTGCTGCATTTTATTATGAACTAGATACACAGGACTTGTCACGTTCTCGTTCTCTATAATTCTACAGATTCTCCCGCCCTTAAAACACTACAGGATGACTTTCTGGAGTTTGCAAAAGACAAAAACTTCCAGGTGCTGAGTTTTGTAGAAACACTACCGACCTACATTGGTAGCATGATTAAACTCCACGTGGTGCCCCTGGAATCGGCAGGTATTCACTCTTTTGAAACTTGTTTGACCTTAGATTCCTGGTAGGTGGTCATCATAAACGTCAGCTTTTAGATTAAGTTTCTCGGTTTTAGAAGACAGCTTTATTAAGACTTAGATTCTGTTACTCTGTTAAGCCACAGATTAAAATTTCTCGGCAAACATTTCACCTTGGCATTTCCTGGCCCCCTTTGATTTAACTGATTAGACAGCATGGGTTAACTGGCTAACACTGTGTTAGCTTCCACACCGAAAGCTGCTGCCTTCAGGTGAGAATCCAGAACTTTTCTATCAGCCTGATTAAAAGGAGTATTTCATTTACCAGACTGATAGCCACCTGCAGGAACCTTTAAATCTACTAAAGGTGTGGGAGCTTAGTAAATAAATGGAGGGTACATGGGGAATATTCAAGCAACAAAGATTTGGAAGGAAAAAAAAACTAGTGTTAAGTCTCTTCCTGCTCCTGGGATGAGGACATGGCCCGTACCTGCTCCTGTAGCCAGTGTAGGCTCCTTGCGGGCAGGGCTCAAATCTCAGTTCTCCTTGCAGCCTCCTCTGTTCCTCTATGCATAGTAAGCAGCGTGGACACTGCATGCCCTGAAATGCTTTCCCCTCATCCGGCTAACTCTTGAGTTTGCTCATCAGACTCTTTTCTGATCGTCTCAGAGGCTGAGTCAAGTGGCAGTCGGGGCTCCGGGCAGTCAGATGTGGAACGTATCCAGAGCACCTGCTGATGGGCCTTCTGTCCTGCTGCGTTAGTTATTATCTAAGTAAAATGAAAAAGGCTTGATACCCTCTAGTGGAACCTGAAGAGACTTTACCTTAAAGTAATATGCCATGAGTTGAAGGGTTGCTGTTTGGTAGTTGAAGAACCTGAAGAGTTCAAAGAAAGTGACTTTTTTTTTTTTTGGTCTTTTATGATGACTTTGGAAGCTTAAAGCAGAATTAGTATGGTGGACCAGCTGCTGGCAGTGACACAGCCTTGCTGTAATTCTGTCCACCCCTTCTTCTGTGTCACCAGCTGGCCTGTCTTCCTTCATAACCTCCACCTGCACTTGCTCACCAGGCTGGCCTCACTAGTACCCCCTGGTGCTGCCATCTCGGTGGGCTTGGCTAGGCTGAAACATCGAAAACTCACCCAGGTCTCCCAAGCACCATGTCGTCTCCTTCCGTGGTAGTGAGCATGGAGGGCCTGGGTATAGAAAGGATTCTGTGTGAGACGTTCCCATTCTTTTCATCAGGGCAAGGGAGCGCACTGTCGAGTTCCCCATATTAACTCTAGAAAAAGAAGTGGTCCATACAAGTGTGGGATACCTTAGTCACAGCCTGCAGTGTACAAAGGCTTTGAAGATGACAGTGCTCAGGCACAGTTCACTATCAGATCAGGAAGCAGGCAATGCACACACATGCAGAATTTATGAGAAAAGCATAGAATCATAAAGGCACCTCCTGAGGCCCTGTCCTCTCATGATTAGGCACATACAGTTTAGCTAGAGTCAAACTTTAAGTTCCTTTATCTTTTAGAGATCGCTGTCACAACCAACTTGACATTTACATCTACCCATCTGGTCTCTTTCCCTGTTGACAGGGGGCAGCTTATATTTCTACCTAGACTTTATTGACATTTCTGTTTTCATTAGATTTAGGCCTTGGAGATCTAATTCCTGTGGATGTTAACCATCTGAACATTTGTAAGCCAAAGAAAAAGGATGCTTTTTTGTACCAGCGCACCTTACAGTTCATCCGTGACGCTTTAGCGAAAGACCTGGAAAACTGACAGCCGTCTTCTTCCCTTTTCATAAGTGAACACAGTGCAAGAAACGTGCTGTTCTCTTTTTTAAGCTCTACGCAATCATGCAGACATAGTCATTGTGGCATCCAGCAGGCTTGGAGTACGTCGCAGGCAACGGGCTACTGTTGTGTAAAACACGAACATAAAAGTGGCAATCAAGAATGAAGGGAGGGCTAGACTGGACGGTTTTGAGTTAAAAAAACACCAAAAACTTCCTGTGTGCCAGTTTATTTTGTGCAGCGTTGTCCCTGGTGATCGGGAGCAAGCTGCTATGGCTACAGAGCATGTGTCCTGTGACGTCTGCCGTCTGTGGCCATCCCCAGCTTAGCACAGAAATGCCTCTCGGAGGGAACCTAAAGTGGAGAGAAGGAACTAGAACCTTCAAGACTCTGTTTTGGGTCTGGGTTTCCATGTGCTGTAAATTTTTAAAACCTTGTCAGTGTAAACCTTTGTCTAACGTGTTGGCTTTGTTATACCTCGTGTCATCCATGGGTCAGTTCCTGGTAAGTTTTTATTTTCATATTGCTGAGAACAAGTATTTTTCTTTTTCAAAGAGTTCTAGCCTATAGTAATTCCTTCCAGGCTGTAGCTCCCTATACTTTTAATTTTTCTCAGATAAGAAGAATAAATCCATTATTGATCAGAGTGTGAAATAAAACTAGTCTAAGCCAATACACGTATTAGCAACAGTATCAAGATCCTCAGATTCATTTTAGCAAAATAAAGTATACCTTTCCTTCTTGCTCATTTGGAAGTGGTATTAATTGTCTTTAGCATGTGAGAAATAGGAAATCATATTGATGACTTTTTGAAAAATAATTGAAAAATAATTCACATACTATAAAATTTACTGTTTTAAATGTACAGCTCATGGGTTTTTGGTGTAGTTACAGAGTTGTGCAACCATGACCACTATATAATTGCAGAACATTTCATCATCCCCCCAAATAACCCCATACTCACCAGCAACCAGTCTTCCTCTGCTGTCCCCCCAACCCCTGATAAACACTAATCTTTTGGTCTCTATGGATTTGTCTATTATGGACATTTCATATAAATGGAATCTTACAATGGAATGGAATGGAATCTTATGTGGCTGTCTATGTCCAGCTTCTTTCTTTCTTTTTTTTTTAATTTGTTTATTTATTTGTTTTAGTTGTGGTACGTAGCATCTTCAGTTGAGACACGTGGGATCTAGTTCCCTGACCAGGGATCGAACCTGCAATGGGAGCACAGTGTCTTAGCCACTGGACTACTCGGGGAGCCCCTAGCTTCTTTCTTTGAGCATAGTGTTTTTAAGTCTCATCCATGATATAACATGCATATATGTAGTATTTTGTTGTTTTTTATGGCAAATAATATTCTGTTGCTTGGATGTGCCACATTCGTTTACCCATCCATCAGTTGGTGGACATTTAGGTCCTTTAAGTGTTGGGGCGATTATGAATAATGCTGCTGTGAACATTCGTGGACAGGTGTTTTTGTGGAGATGTTTTACATCCTCTTGGGTATATACTAGGAGTGGAATTGCTAAGTCATGTTAAGCTTATGTTTACCATTTTGAAAATGATGACCATTTGTAGAATGGGATAGTCAAAAACAAGTACAGCATCTGAAGGTAGACTGGGGTCATCCATAAACCCTCACAACATCTAATTGTTTAATTATGCAACGACCTAACAAGTGACTTGACTTATTATCCTGCTGCAGAGAATGTGCTGGTTAGCTGTCAGCAATAAACTAGCTAATGGGATCACAGGGTAGAGGCATAGGTATGTTTGGTTCTTTTTTTTTTTTTTCTGTTTTCCATGAACCATGGCAGATAAACCATGACTGGAACATCTGTTCATTAACATGGAGTAACAGAATGAAAACTCCACTTCATAAAATCTCGATATAGCTATTATAGCTGTGCTTTAAAAATAAGATCTAGGAGAGAGAGCTTCTGAATTACTATAGTTTCTCAGGCAAGCCATCATTTCTGTTTATTCCTTTTATGAAGTGGATATGATGTACACAGATTTACTTCAATCTTGTGAGATTTAAGTCAATAATATTTTTTTAAATAATCATCACCTGAAAAACTCTTAAGAACACAACGTATGAAAACATACACATTTGAAACAGTTTGAAACTTAGACCATCAATAAAATGATTCTAGTTCAATCAGCCTTGTTTAAATATCCTTTCTGGAAGATGATTTCAGGTGAAGTTTTCTACTACCATTCCCCTCATGTGAAAAGTCACTTTAAATGACTTATCCAGAAGGAAATAAAACAGAATACAGGTGTGTTAGAGAGCAGACTACTGAAAGAAAGGGAAGTTGCTCAGTCATGTCCGACTCTTTGCGACCCCATGGACGGTAGCCTGCACCAGGCTCCTCCGTCCATGGGATTTTTTAGGCAAGAGTACTGGAGTGGGTTGCCATTAAGCAAGTTGTAAATACAATTCAGATGACAATGAAAAACTAGTTATGCTCATCTATAACTCCTTCACTTCTTTCTGGTTTCATTGTCGACCCTAAAAGTCGAGGGCACTGATTCCCCCTTTACTCCAGTGTGTAAATGTCACCACAGAGGGACTGCTCGTGGAGCATCAGGATACCTTTCTCGATGCTGGCTCAACCATTCACCCAAGGTTACACCGACAGCCGGAATATAGTGGAGGCCGTGGCCCTCGGCTCAGGGGACACACCCGTGGTGTTGGGTGCTGGCAGACTTCCTGTTGAGAAAGGCGACACGGTAATACAGTAATGTACCTCTTGAACTTGGTTCATAATTTATCATGCCCCTCAAATTACTTCTAATTCCTAAAATTTGAGTTTTAGGCATGCCCTCCTGAATTTTCACATCTTTGTAGTATTTAATATGTTAATGTTTGGTTTGGTTTTTATTGACATTTGGTATAAAAATTATGTCCATGAAAAAGATGTGTTCAATAAATTAAATTTTAATTAAAAAATTAACACTTTGAAAACTTTTAAGAATTTCATTGTTTATTTTGCATCGAGTCCATCTCTCCTGTTCCTGTTTCAGATAGTTCATTACTTTTCATTCAAGCAAGACCTTTTTCAATTGACTTCTCCCCACATAGGATTACCGTCAGATGCTGTCCTCTCTCTTCCAAAGGTCCCAGAATCCTTTTCCATTTCTATTGCCCAGTCTCTGATTCCGATTTTCACATTTGGCCTAATTGGTTCCTCATCCTAGTGATAAAATAGAACTGTAATTCAGTGAACATGTCTTGAATACTTATGCACCAAGTGTTGGCTTTATATAAGAATGTGTGCTCAGTTGTGTCCAACTCTGTGACCTCATGGACTATAGCCTGCCAGACTCCTCTGTCCATGGGGTTTCCCAAGCAAAAATACTTGAGTAGGTAGCCATTCCCTTCTCTAGGGGATCTTCCTGACCCAGGGATTGAACCTGCATCTCCTTTATTAGCAGGCAGATTCTATACCACTGAGCTACTTAGGAAGCCCCTTATATAAGAATACAAGGTAGCTTTATTTAGCCATATTTTACAGATAGGAAAACTCAGCATTAAAATAGTCATAAAACTGGCCCAAAGTCTCAGAGCTAGTGAGAGCAAAGGTTAAGCCCAGGTTTTATTTTAAAACCTATGCATGTGCATTGCAGTGTTTTCATAGAACATTTAAAACATTAAAACCTGACAAAACATCACAGTAGTGGGTAGTCTAGGACTTCCGAGCTGATCTTAGAATTTCTCTCCCTCAATAGCTTTAGGAGGGAGAAGAAAAAAGGAAAAGTAGAAAATAATTCAGCAACAACTAAAATAAATGAAAGGACTAAAAGCTGTCATTAACTTCGAAAAATGGTAGCTAGGAAAAAATAAGTGATAATAGGGAAGAAGGTGGACCTCGAGATTAATATGGTCTTGAGAATTGTGATAACAGTTCTCTATTTTGTAGAAAAAAAGAGGAAGGCGGTCTTGAGCAAAGTTAAGGAATAAACCTTGAGGTTGGAAACATCTATAATTGGACATGTAAACGTGGGTGATGGGGCAGGCAGAATCAGCCAGGCTTTGTTTTCTGAAGCCCTCATGGGATTATTAAGTTCCAATACTTTGGCCACCTGATGCTCAGAGTCCACTCATTGGAAAAGACCCTGATGCTGGGAAAGATTGAAGGCAGGAGGAGAAGCGGCAACAGAGGATGAGATGGTTGGATGGCACCACCGACTCAACGGACATGAGTCTGAGCAAGCTCCAGGAGACGGTGAAGACAGGGAAGCCTGCCGAGCTGCAGTTCATGGGGTTGCAGAGAGTCAGACACAACTGAGCGACTGGACAACAACATGGGACTAGGATAAGAGTCCAGGGGAAGTGAATCCCAGGACGGCCATTAACAAATCCTCAAAAGAAGTGGGAGAGGCCAGATCTTTAAACAAAGATAGTACAAGGCTCTCCCCAGGGGTACCCTTGCCCCTTCAGATAAAAGAAGAGGGGTGAGCAGTAACATCAAGCAGGGATGAACAGGAAGCAGCTTCAGATAAGGTGGGGGAGAGACTCAGGAGAGTTCATCCTCCATTTAGCAGGGCAAGTTTGTCTGGAAGAAGTTTATTATACATGAGATGAAATGGCATGATACTTAAGAAAGCAAACCAAGTTTTATACTGATGGCTGAAGATTCCATTAGAAAAGGAAATGTAATCCTTGAACACAAAGAGTGATCAACAGGGAAAAAGATTCAGAGACAAATTGGAAACCCAATCAAGACAATTACAGGATAAAACAGAAACCACATTAAAGAATGGGAGAGACACAGATGAAAATCCTCTTCTTAATAGAGGTTTTGCTTAATGGCTGCAGAACCACAATGAATGCAGAAGGAAAATTAATTAGAAGATAATAGATTAGTCACCATTCAACTACAAGGTAATAGGCAGACACAGTCAACATAAACTCAGGGAGTAGGGACCTAGATGTGTCTTTTGGCAAGTTTGGTTATTGACTAAATCCTGGCATACAAAAAAAAAAAAAAAGGAATGAAAATACTGCACTTTAAGATGCAAACAAAAATCCAAAAACCAAAAAAATGCCCTCATGTTAGAAAAGAGTGATGTTGGAAAGAAAGAATTGTGCTCAGTTGAATTGCCCTTGACATGGGTACCAAGGTAATGAACCAACATGCTCAAACCTGGAGGAGCTCAGGGAATATTGCTAATCAGTTCTAGTTCCATCCTCTTAGATTAATTTCAGGTAAATTAAGCTCGATACTTAACACTGACATGGGCTTCCCAGGTGGCTCAGTGGTAAAGAATTCTCCTGCCAATGCAAGAGATGTGGGGTTGATCCATGAATGGGAAAGATATTCTGGAGTAGGAAATGGCAACCCACTCCAGAATTTTTGCCTAGAAAATTCCATGGACAGAGGAGACTGTCAGGCTGCAGTCTTTGGGGTTGCAAAGAGTCAGCATGACGGAGCACACATGCACGCATATACAATGACAAACGGTAGATGTTTATCTACGCCATATTCTTAGGTCATAATTCAATAAAATTAGGAGGAAACAATTTTACAGTGCCAAACAAACTCTTAACTACTGGAAAACTGCACAGTCTCCCTTGAACCAAAGAGAAAATAAAAGCAAATTACAGGGCTTCTCTGGTGGCTCAGTGGTAAAGAGTCCACCTGCCAATGCAAGAGATGTGGGTTTGATCTTTGGGTTGGAAAGATGGAGCAACTCAGCCCATGCACAACTATTAAGCCTGAGTTCTGGAGCCTGGGAGCCACGCTGCTGAGCCCATGTGCCTCACTGAGTGAAGCCTGCGTCCCCTAGAGCTTGCGCGCAACAAAAAAAACTTCTGCAAACAGAAATCCACAAGCCACAACTAGACAGGAGCCCCTGCTTTCCACAACTAGAAAAAAAGCCTGCACAGCAACAAAGACCTAGAAAAGCCATAAATAAAAAAATAAAGGAAGCATAATTCTTTTTTTAAAAAAAGCAAATTGCAATCTAGAAATTAATGAAAATGAGACTTTTTCATGCCAATGTGTGTAGGGTGCAGTTAAAGCTACAATCGGTAAAATATATAACTGTAAATGTCTTTATTGTTAAGCAAGACTAAAAATAATGAAACCCATTATGAGCTTTAATTAAGAAATTAGGAAAATAGCAAAACTAGAGAAGTGTGCAAATTAAAGATTTTAAGTTAAAATTCATTAAAAATGTTTTAAAAACTGACATAAAAATAAAAAATAGGAAATATAAATACCAATGCTGTTATTTGAAAATGTCAACAAAATTGGATAACACCTTGAGAAACCCAATTAAGAAAGTGAAAGTGATGGTTATTTAACAAATGGCATAGGGTAACTACCCCTCAGGAGCATGTCGGACCCCCTACCTCACACCATTTATAAATGATGTTCCAGATGCTTTGAAGCACTGCTATTAGCCCAGGCAAAGCCTGTAACCTTAAGCATGCCAACACTCAGATTTATTTAGGTATTTTTGCTGCCCACTACTTCTATTATCTACATAAATAGATAAAAATCCTAAAAATAGAATAAAATCCTAAACTGTCGTTTAAGATGCTCTGACATTCTTTCCCATTCGCTCATTCTTTCCATGTACAGAAATCTACTTTGCTACATATCAAATTCTTAATCCTCATTCTGTCAAATCTCCCCTGGCCCTCTGCTCACAATTAATCATTCTCTCATTTGTATTCTCCTATCTCATGGAGACAGAGCTGATTATACAGGTGCAAAAAGCTTGCCTTGTATGAGAATGAGTTTCAGTCTGCAACCTTGGGTAAGGAAGGTACTGTAACGGGTTGTTTCTTTCCTCCCCATCCGAGTCCCAGGCACTCAGATTAAATTAATCCAATACAGTACTTACTGGTCACGAAGGACTAGGCATCTTTAATATGTGAAGATTGTCAGTATATTCTTATTCCTGAAAGGCATCAGAGAACATTTATGACCTAAATTTCGTGTATTAATTAGTTAAAAACAAACCTAGACAGAACTGGAAGACTACTTTCGCCTGTCTCCATGCAATAATGGACTCAAATCACTTCAGCAGTCTAAGTTTGCTATAAGATCCTATAGAACATGAATCCTAGCATCTCTCAATATTACAGCATAAAGTTATTGACCTGGCAGTAAGCCCTGCCAGCAGCATTCAACTCGTAAATTCTTAACCAAGTTATTACTTTTATGCTGCTTTAACTTAGTTTGATGCTTGAAAAAAGAAACAGAAACTCAGAGGAATAACTAATAATCACATTTCAGTCAGAATAAAAGGCTAGCCGAAGATACCCCAAGCTTCTCTTCATATCTGAAAAGAACAAATCCAAACATTTTTTTTAAAAAAAGACAAAACATTTAATAGGTGTTTTTTTACAATTTCAGTACAAATTATCACTTCAAATAAAGAGTTTTTATTCATTGCTAGTCATCCAGTAAGATTCAGTAAGCAATTTTTGCAGCTTTCCTTTTTAATAGAATTACTTTATTACAAAAGAAATGTTTTTATACATTACCTTGCTTATTACTTATACACAGGTCAGGAGAATTTTAAGTGTCTTGAACTTCAACAACTTTAACCTTTCACAGGAGTCACTTGGGCAGATGTCCCAGTTTCAGTAATTTACTGGAACAATTTTTTTTCAAATAGGCAAGAAGTTTGGGAAGATTATGTTGTAAAAAGGAATTTAATTGGGTTCAGGGAGACAATGCCAAATTATCAAGTCTGTGCCTAAAATACTCTGCGGTGAACAGTAACACCTTACAGAACAGTAATGAAATAAACTGCAAGATCACAATAAGAAGGCTGATGTGGGAGCATCAAAGAAAGATTAAAAATAAAAACCCCAGAATGAAATCCCCAGGATGCCAGCTGCTCACTGTCAAGATTATTCAACCAATTCCACTGCCAGCCTAGGAAAGATACCAACTGTTAAGCAATGATTTAAAAAACAAGACAATTCCAGTTGTCACTTTTTAAGAGAATGTGAGTGTGAGAACCTTACATATTATCAACTCAAAACCCAGTCTCTGTTATTCATTAAATCTGAACAGCCATGATCAAATAGTATTCATTTCATGTTAAACTACTTATAATTTTTCCTTCGACCTGCCTCAACACAAGTGTGTAAATGCTTACTGTCAGATTCTTTGAATGTGTGATGAACACCTATCTTAAATGAAGTTCTGTTCTCAGTACCGTTTATTGGCTATTTGTTGTCTAGAACAAAGAAGAAACCTGAAAATTAAGCCCTAGAAGCAACTTTTGTGGTGCTTACTGCCCCCCACCCTTGCTTTTTCTGACTTAATACACAGATATGCCTTCATATTCACCTCCTTTTTAGCAGGAAAGAGGTTATAGAGAAAACAGTATTTGAATTAAGAAATCTTTGATTCTAGTCTCAACTGTACCCTTTAAAAGCAATGTGAATCCTGCAAATGATTTTACCTTTTTCCAAAGCCTATCCCCTATCCTGCGGCCTCTCTCCCAACTCTTTCAATGATTATGTTTACTTCTTACACTTCTTAGAGACGTAAAAATGATATAAAGGAGGTAAGTGCTAGAGAAGGTGTCCTAATCAGCTAAGGCTAAAAACACCATTTTTTATGACCGAGTTAACTACTCACATTATCTGCTTATCTCCATGGCTCACTAGTATCTTTTTCTTAGTTTTCAGGTGAAATGAGATATAGCTTTGTTTTTGTCTTGAGTGCCAGACTTAAATAATCTGTACTGTATCTTGATAGTGGCGATGAAAGTTAATTCTGAAACCCCAGAGGTTTGATTAGTAGGAGAGTGGCATTTCCCCCGTCACGATGATTACTGCAACAACAACAAAACCATTAACTCTGAATACAGGAATTCCCTGGTTCATTGATTTTTGATTCTATGACATGAAAGATGCCTATGTGGTATGTGGTACACTACGATCTTGCCAATTTCTTATCAGCAAAATTGTGAAGTCTGTTCCCAAAGACTTCCAGGCCTCCTAACATTCTTTTAGAAATGTAAAGCAGCATGGCAATGTCTTTCTAGATGACCGAATAAGAAAGACTGAAGGCAGGAGGAGAAGGGGGCGACAGAGGATGAGATGGTTGGACGGCATCACCGACTCAATGGACATGAGTTTGAGCAAGCTCCAGGAGTTGGTGATGGACAGGGTAGCCCGGTGTGCTGCAGTCCATGGGGTCACAAAGAATCGGACACAACTGAGTGACTGAACTGAACTGAACTGAATAGTTCAGAGGTGGTGCTGGAAACGTATAGGAGGAAAAAAAACACCCTATTAAAATGTAGATGATAAGTTAACTCAGGATATCCTGGGGTTTCTTATACTTGGGACATATGGTGGTTTCCTTCCTGAAACCACAGTCAGGTAGACCAGACTAAAACAAATATTCTTCAAATTATGATGATGAGACTCAATATTATGTGCCAGTATGAGTTTTCACAATCTGTGCTTTTACCGGATATGGAAAATAAGGGGGAAAAGAAGCCCATGAGGTTTTATTCAATAGGGAATAGAGAATGTGAAAAATCTGTAGCACACCAGAGCTTAGGATTGCAGCAATTTATGGGACATGCAAAGTCTAAGACATGGGACAGGAGGCTCTAGCCAGCTGGAGCTCGGGTGAACCTAATGGTATATGATCCAGAACCGTAGCAGGGAATGCCACCATCTCCCTGAAGACTTGCACACCATCGTGGTTAATATACACGTACATAAACAAACACAACAGCTGTTGGGAATGTATAGTCTTGTCTTTTGGTGAACCTATTTGCTGCTTCCTACTCTGGTATTTTTTTTTTTTAACCTGGTGTTGGCCAGGCCCAGCTCTCAATGTTCCCAGCCACCTTCTAATGTAATCCTGTAGGCATCAACCTTCAGTGGGTCACCAAAAAGTTATTCCAAATCTGTAAACTGCAAACAATTATTTTTCTAAAAACCACACCACATACACACATAAATTAAACAATCATTTAAAATTCAGTGGGAAGGAGCTTCCTGGGCATTAGGGGCTAGGTTTCCTTTCCTAAAATCCACAGGCTGAATCTACCTGGAGGTTTCTCATACCCTGAGAGGAGACGGAACATGCACAAGTCTGCAATGAAACGTATCTTGGTGGCTGAGTAATAATCGTATCGAGTAAGAGACACAAGTTTTGTAAACTACACAGGAGTACCCATGTTTTTCGGTGTGCCTTTAACTAATGTCTCTTTCCAGGTGGGGCTGAGGGCAGTGGGCCTTCCCCCTGTAAAGTGGAGGGAGGGAAGGAGGCAGGCATCCTGCAGAGGAGCGGCGGTGGGTTTTCCCGTCAGGTTTTCGTCAGCGGGTCAAACACCTGCAGCACCGTTCTCTTGTCCTTGTCGCTGACTGTCACCCAGGAACCGACGTCTTTTGGTCTGTGCTCCGGGGGCGGCTCCTGGGCTGGTGAGGCACTGATTTGCAAAGGGGCTGAGTGCACCCTTCCGAGGTTCCCGGCCCCCGAGTCTGGGGGATTGGAGCTCTTGGAAAGCCAGGAATTATTCAACAGGTTAGGGTGGTGGAGGAGGCTCCAGAAGGGATCCTGACAGTCACCGAGAAGAGGGGCACCCACTGATTTTCTGTCCGTGGTGCCATCAGCCTCGGGGCTTGCAGGTGATGATGAAACGCCCAGGAAAGCCGGCTGTGGAGAGAGCGCACCCCCGGCAGGCGGGGCTGTGGGGGGACCGTCGCTGCAGGGGAGCCCCTGGAGAAGCTGGCAGCTGCTCTGCAGCGCCTGGAGGTGGAAGGCCGCTGGCGCCGACTTCTTCCTGCGCGGGGGCACCTTCGGCATCACGCGGGGCGGGGCCTCCGGAGTGGGCGGGGGGGGCATGGGCGGGGCCTCCGGGATGGGCGGGGTGGTTGTGGGCGGAGCCTCGTCAGAAGCGGGCTTCCTGGGGGCACCTTTCCGCAGCTGAAGGGTTCTCGGTTTGGGAACCGGAGGGACTGTCGCTAGTGGAGGGGTGTCAGGGCTCGACTCTGGGGGCCCGATTGTAAAATGGACGGCCTGATGCCCAAGCTGTTCTTCCGGTGACGCGGGCTGAGAAAAGGTACAACGAAGAGCGTCAGTAAGTAGCCCGCCCAGGGAACTGGGAATCGATCAGCACACAGATGATGTCTGCTGGGGGAGCAGAGATGGGGCCGCACGGACATTCTAGCAAATTCAGGATTTGAGAATGTCTGGGATGCGGGGGTGTCATCAGGCACGAAAGAGCATGGGAGAAACACACAGGTATCAAAGAGGAACAGCAGGTCCCACGAAATATGAGTGGAGGCTTCAAATCCACCACAGGGAATAATCTGAAACAAGTTTCTCTGTTACCTAGGAAACAGGATTATATTCTTCCTTTATTAAACAGCGAGCCTCTCTGAAAACTCTTCCTGGAGGCCGCAGCTTTGATGATTCAGTGAAGTAGCTTATGTTAAGCTAATTGAAGGACTCACTGAAGGGTATTACTGGCTCCTTGAATCTTTGCTATTTAAATAGAGAAGAATGGCAAATTTCACACAGGAACTTCCCTTCCTCGGTTCTAACGGACCACAAAGGAAACAACTGCATGAAACCACAGGGAGCTTTTGTATAGACATGTACATGTACCGACATGTTTAAGCTGTCCGTAGCTTAAACAACAGCATTTCAGTATTGCCACTGGTTCTTCAGATAAACCAGCTGCAAAAAACAACCTGTTCTCTGACAGCCTTTTACTGCAGCTCCTGTGCAGCTGGTGAGGAAAACGAACTCATTTCTAACCTCTGGCCTTGAAAAGACAAAGTGAGGACAGAGAAGAGGCGAGGAAAGAAGTCTGTAAGTGCAAGGAGGCATGGAAAATGGGCGGATGAATGAGCAGACGTGGAACAGCAAAGCAACCCAGAAAACACAAAGCCGGCTCTGGAAGAACCAGGCACCCAAGCCACGCTCACACTTTCTCCAGGTGGACAAGCAGCCATTCTGTAACGACCGGCCAAGGATTACCGAGTGTCCGTGACTGGCATACTGAGCTCAAACGGAAGATCCAGATGTCTCTAGAGGTGCCAGTCTTTGGGCTGCTACTGTCCTGACAAACTCATGTCTCTGAAGCAGCAAGCAAGGCTGAGAAGCTTGAGAGCGAGAGCAGAAAACAATCTGCAAGAAAAGTGGCAAGAAAAGCTGTCGCGCCTCCAGGATCCACGGCCGCACAAGCGCTTGTCAAACAAGGCCCATCCGGAGACGGTGACTGTTTCTCCAATGCACATAAGATCAGTACATGTGAACTGTGGGCACAGGACACAGACCACACACCCAAATGGGAATTACTGGGACACGTGGAATACAGCGTCCCACGCTGGTTTGGTTTGGGAACGGAAATGGAACATTTGGACAGAATGATACCTCCAAGTTGTTCCTGTCTTGGTGAGAAATTCCCAATGTTTCTGCTCAGTGAGAGCCAAGAAACACCAGGGATGAGGAGGAGAAAGCGATTGCCAGACATGTTCCTCAAGGATGGGGCTGTGGCTGGGAGTTGTGAACGTGTATAAAGAGACCAGTCGGAGACATACTTCTTATCTAAGGAGACATCTGAGCAGCCCAAGAGCGACAGGCTTACACGACCAGGTCCTTACCTTTCCTGTCCTCCTCAAGGTTGGCTTCTTGATGGCAGGAACCCTGGGGGCAGGCCGACGGGGCAGAAGAGGCGCCACCCCCGCTGTGGGCTCTGGTTTGGAAGATCCCTTGTCCCTTAAGGCTGGAGTATTTAGGGCTTCTCCTGGGACTCCTGAAACATGGAATGGCGTGGTAAAGGCGTAAAGGACGAGGCATTATTTGAAGGATAAGGCAATGTATTTCTCTTTGATCTAAATCTCTGAGGGTTGTTAGGACCAAGCAGCTAGGTTTGGCCCTAGCTCCTCACGCTCACCATCCCTGAGGGATGGTGATCTGGGGTTCTGTGTAGGGGTGAATCAATGAGACCCTAAGATCAGCTGCAAAGTTTAATGTGTCCCCATGTTGCTCAGGGGAGATGATGTAGAACTCCTTGAAATCTCAGCAGGGCCCATGAGAAGGAAAACATTAAGTTGCAACACGGGGTAGAGTTCAAACCTCAAACCTCCCCCACCTTCCATGTCTATAGAGACTTGGAAAAAAAAAATCTTTACTGTAATCTAATTCACATACCATAAAATTTACCCTTTTTAAAGGATTATACTTTGTGGTTATAGTCACAAAGTTGTACAACCATTATCACCATTTGGTCCCCAGAACATCTTCATCACCCCAAAAAGAGACCCCACACGTTTCCACAGCAGTCACTGCCCAGTCCCTCCTCTCCTCTTGCCCCTGAAAACCACTATAATTTTCTCTCTGTATAGATCTGACTATTCTGGACAGTTCACATAAATGGAATCATACAACACATAGCCTTTTGGGTCCGTTTTCTTTCACTCAGCACAGTATTTTCATGATTCACCCGTGACAGAGCATGTGTTAGCACTCCATTCTTTTTTATGGCTGAATAATATTCCATGGGATGGATATGCTCCATTTTATCCATTTGACCTTGAAGTCTAGAGCAGGGGCTGATAGAAGGGGGAAGTATGAGAAGTTCAGGTCAGCTGTCTTGAGAGAAGAGGCTAAAAAGAGATCTAGTGGGGCCTAAAGAATGCAGTAGGGATGCTGGTAATAATAGCAATAGGATTTTAGAGGTGGGGCATTCTAGAGGGTGGCATTGAGCTCTGAAGAAGACTATGGGTGAAGGTCTAATGGACTAGAGGTGAGGAAGGAGGGAGGTGCTGTTGGGGGCCGGGTGGAAGACAGTCCATTAGCTGATGGACACTTGGGTTGTTTCATCCGTACGATGAATTTTTTTTTTAAATAAAAAAGAAACCATGGTGTTATCATGCAACAATGTTTCTCCTCCTCTTAATCCATGCCCTCTTTAAATGTTATTTGGGAATTTCAAATCAATGAAATAGCCAGACTAAAAAGAAATCCAGAACTGTAACTGCACCTGGCTTTTCAGAGGGCATACGTTCCCCTCTTCAAAAAAGAGTCTAGTATAAAGTCAAAGCAAACAAACCAAAAACCCCTCAAAGTTGCTAGTCATGATTCTGAATGCATAGGGGAGGTTCTCAGTTAAAACATGGTTAACAAGGGTTAGGTGAAGTGACAGCAACAAAAAATGAACAGGCAGTATGGCAGAGAAGAGGTCCCTGCCTGACAGTAAAGAATCTAGGGATGCTGGTAATGAAAAAACTAGATGTTTTGCCTGAAGGAGAACGCCTACTTAACCATCTCTTTCTACAGAGCCAGCAGGATGTGTTAGTGTCTCGAGAGTGAACCTCTTCTAAAACTCATTTTCATTTATTTCCATCTCTCCCTTAAGTGCTCCTTAATAATCTTGGGATTATTTTTATCTATTGATACTTACTGAATTTTAAATATGTAGTTCTAAATGGACGATAAATCTTCATAGATGAATTTTATAAAATGTTGCTAAAGATACTTTTACTGAATATTGCCTCCAGAAAAAGAGTCCTGTTTTTTTCTAGGCCCCTTTCTGCAAGAATATGAGAAGAAAAGCAGAATCTCGAAGCAGCCCCGGGGGGAACACCTACCTCCTCTGGCTTCCAGGAGACATCGGATGGCTGCTTCCGCCTCCTGAGCACTGGTCGTTTTGATCTGCTTGACGTTATAAGGCTTACTTATCCCAGTCCTTGCTTTGGGCTTGAGGACAAAAATCAGGAAGAAACACATATTAGCACAAGTGGGAAAACAGCCTCACCCGGTGAGACCTCTGCTTATGGATCCATACGTGAGTGTGAGGTTGACAGAACTCCATCAGCGATGAAGGCACAACTCCCATCTAAACTGCATCCCTCAAGTCTCTTTCCCTCGGAGCACTTGAATACCCGAGGGAAGGGATGCAATGATATTTAGATGACATTGGTCTCCCAAACTGGGTGGTTCTAGGATTGCGCAAGGTGGACCAACCATCCTCTATCTTTATTTCGATAACCAGGTAAAAGCAAGAAAGATTAGTCAGAAGTCACTCCTTCCAAGGTCCAATGAGTCCCTCAGCACTTTCCAGATGTTTCTCAAAAGTGCTGACTCTACTTCTTAACTGTTCTACCTCTTAACCTCCACCTCTGGGTCGCCTTTGAGGACTTGCCTTCATCACTGTAACCCACCAAGGTCAAGTCAGTCCCCTATTCCTTCTGTGAGCATGGCCGTGCCCATCAGCTGGCCCAGCTCTCCTCACTCTCCCTTCCACCTGGCCCCCAACGGCACCTCCCTCCTTCCTCACCTCTAGCCCACTGACCTTCACCCACAGTCTTCTTTAGAGCTCAACACCACCCTCTAGAACGCTCTGCCTCTAAAATCCTATTGTTATTACTACCAGCATCCCTACTGCATTATTTAGATCTCTTTTTAAGTCTCTTCTCTCAAGACAACTGATCTGAACTTCTCATATTTCCCCTTCTACTAGCCCCTGCTCTACACACCAAGGTCAAAGGCAAGCGTCAGAAGGGAGAGAAGCAGGTATGTCTGGAAACCAACAGCCCCTCCATGAAGGGGCGCTTGGGAGTTTTCATCAAATGTGATTTTTCTCTCTCATACTCTGAACGACCATTTAAAACCCTATAAAGGACCTGGTAGTAAGTTATAGGGTTTAGGGGTGAGTGGTGGATAGGCAGGGAGTTAGACACACAAATCTATGTATTCACTGGAAAGAGATGACCCGGAATGCTGTTAGGGGCTATGCATGGACCATGGGGCAGATCTCACGGGTTTGAAAAGCTGGCCCGTTTCTCTCTGATCTGAGAAAGGAGAACTCACCGGTTGCTGAGGGGCTCCCGGCAGGAGTTTTGCTGTCTGCAAAATTGAGTACTGCCCGTGAGTGCCGGAGGAGATGGAGGCATCCGAGGCTGATTTTTTCACCATGAAACCAGCTGTAAAAACCAAGGAGGGCAGAGACTTCATCTCAGTGAAGTCACAGCTGCTTCGACACAAAACTCCCAGCCAGCTGAGAGCAAGGTCACGGTCACAGTCTGAGTACGTCCATGGCCTTCAGAGATTCAGAGGTGCTTCTGAGGCTCTCTTTGGATTCTCTAATAACTTGGGCCTATTAATGTAGATTCTCTGGAGAAGCAGTGTTTGAATGAAAATTTTAATCTAACATCCTGGGCAGGGGGGGTGTTAAATCTGACATAAAACCTAATCAATCATTTTTAAGTGGTTTAAAACACACTACTGTTATTAGGACCAAATTTTAAAGATGTTTCGTGGGCAAAGTCTTAAAAAATATTCCTACAGGAGGAGAATAAATGATATTTAATAACACTTAGACATTAATTAATCATATTTAGAACAACATTTAGTGATAGAAATACTAGATGAAAAGACAAATGACCAAAAAAAAAAATTGGATACCAATTTTGTTAAGAAAAATTTAAAATTTTGCACAGACATAGATATATCTAATTGGAAAAAGGATGGAAGTTGGTTGGTTAACAACTATCATCGCTAGGTTAAGTGAAATTAAATTTTTTACTGTTTCTATTATCTCTTTTTGTAAACCTCCACAATAATATAGGATATCACTTTATTTTTATTTTATATTTTATTTTCTGAGTATGAACTCTGAAAAGTAAAAATTACGCTTAACAAGTCATGTGTTTCTGACTTGCCATTGATTACTATTGTGATGTAACCTAAGATGAACCCAATTCTGAAAGTATGGCTTAGGAAAATCTTTACTGTCATGGCAGGGGAGAAGTAAACAGGGAAGGTAAATAGAAACTGATCAAAAGCGTGGTACAACCTTATTTCCGATTACTGAGGAGTACTTTATGGGCAAAGCATTGTTTTTTGGGGGAGTCAGGAAGAAAAGTGCCACGCTGAGACCCGGACTGGGAAAAAGCCGATCTCAGCAGACTCGGGCTCACGGATGGAGTGGTGCCTGCTTAGAGGTGTGTGCATGGCCACCTTCCAGGTCAGGGCACCTGGGCTTACTCGAGTCCTCGTGAGCAGAGAGAGGGTGGGTGGTGGTCCAGGAGAGAAGATGCTGAGAGATGCCATTGTGGGTAAGGGGGAGAAGGAGCTCAAAATGTCCCCAGCTCGCTTGTGGCCCCCGTTCTCCAACCCATAAGGTTTCAAACTGAAAGCAGCTTCAAGCCAAAGCACAGCCACAGGAGGGCGAAGAGCAGCTTTAGGAAGGGCTGTTTTGATTTGCCCGCAAGACATAAAGTGATCTCTGATACCAAACTCGCCAAGGATTTAAGATGAAGAGGAGCCCAAGGAGGGGAGAAAGCGCTGTGAAAACCCAACAGCCGGCTTTTAGAGCCATTCGCTCAGCAGGTAGGAAGGGCGCGGTTATTCCCAGCAGGCATCGTGGTGAGTGGAAAGCAAGCGGAGTCTTACTTGGAGGGGGGGGTCTCTGCGGAGGGTGAGGTGGCCGAGGCCGGCTGGGAACCGACAGAGACCTGCTTGGAGAGCGGTGGCGGAAGTCCCCAACTGCTTCCAGCTCCTGCTTTATCTCCACCAGGTCGGCATCATCTGGAGGACACGGCGGGGCGTGAGTCAGGGCAGTCAGACTCGGGTCTGCAGGGACCCCTCCTGCATGGCAGCTTGAAGGGGCCCTTTCTGCTGGCCTGGGGGCGGGGGTAGAGGGCACCCAATGCCTGCTTGGAACGCTCGGTGAGCCGTGGACAAGGTGTGGTGCCCACACACGTGAGAGACACCGAAGTATTTTAAAGTGTAGGCGCGCTTCCTTCCCAAATAATCCACAAGACTTGCACACAGAATGATGGCTGAAAACCAGAGCCCCTCCATTTTTCTTTTTTTTAGGGTGAGCTGTGTAGCATGTGGAATCTCAGTGCCTTGGCCAGGGATCGAACCTGCACCCTCTGCACTGGGAGCCTAGAGTCTCAACCACTGGACCACCAGGGAAGACCCCAGAGCCCCTCATTTTTCATTCCCTACTCTGAAACAGGGGCAGTGACAGTTTTGGCATTAAGAATATTTTCACTTCTCTGCCTGCGGGACAGCCTGCCATCCAGTGGCAAGGTCCCGCATGGAACATCCCTGCGCACTCAAGCCCCAAATCCCACAGCCCACGCCAGTGACTGCCCAAGCGTTCGCCATCCTGACTCACCAGGGACATGGGGAGGGGACTGATTATGTTTTTTTATTACATGTGTACTTATTACATTTGGGGCTTCCCTTGTGGCTCAGCAGGTAAAGAATCTCCCTGCAATGCAGGAGACCTGGGTTCGATCCTTGGTGGGGAAGATCCCCTGGAGAAGGGAAAGGCTACCCACTCCAGTATTCTGGCCTGGAGAATTCCATGGACTGTTCCCATGGGGTCGCAAAGAGTCGGACATGACTGAGCGACTTTTTTCACTTATTACATTTAAATTCAGGTCAGTTTTAGGTCTCTTCCACACCACAGCACACCCCGATTCATTTCATCCTGGCTCATCCTCCCATCCCTCAAATCTAAAAGCGAGGTGCATCTCGTGAGCTCTGTTGGGGGAGGCAGGATATCTCCTTCTAAAGGGAGTGCCTGAGGGCCCTTTTCCAACTCACTGGAAAAGACCCTGATGCTGGGAAAGATCGAAGGCAGGAGAAGGGAACGACAGAGGATGAGATGGTTGGATGGCATCACTGACTCAAGGCACATGAGTCTGAGCAAACTCCAGGAGAGAGGGAAGGACAGGGAAACCTGGCGTGCTGCAGTCCATGGGGTCGCAGAGTCAGGCATGACTGAGCAACTGGACTGAGGGCCTTAAAGCATCAAGATGTTCCTTCCATGTCCAGCTGGGGGCGAGTCTGCCCACATGTCAGAACCCCAAGCTGCTCTATTAGGTCTTCATTCAAAAGCCACACACCTGCTCTGCCCTCCAAAGATGCCTGAATGACGGCCACCCTGGAGAAGAGGACCACTTCCTGTCTCAAGAGCACATCCCTTCAGCCACTTCCGCTCCAGGGCAGGAGCGCTCTGGACGTGCAGAGTATAGAAGCACCTTGACTCGCTGAAGAAAGCTGTTGCCTCTGAATTGGGCAGCAGTCTCACACATATCCGAGTCACCTGGGGGCTCCCTGCATCGCCAGGTTTCCCGGGTCCCAGCCACACCTGCCAGACCCACATCTCTATAATGTGGCAACTCCTCAGGCCTCAGCAGTCTGTTAAGCTCCTCAATGCAGCCAGGCTATTGATTGGCTTTGGGACCAAATACAGTCAAAGGGGCTTGAGGGTGGTCTCTGTACCTCCTGGGAAGCATCTAACGTCACCCCTGTTCTTTGTTCTCAGCCACAGCTCAAAGGCTCCTGACATACAGCTAAGCCCCTGCACCTGCTCGCCTCCAACAAGGAGACACAATGTCCAACAACTGGAAGACACTGGTGGCTGTGGCTGAAACGGAGCTGAAGAGTTTGATGCAAAATGGGAACCCCTCTAATCCTCTAGGGACCAGCAGTTTGATCCCAATGACTTTTAGTCCCTCTCGAGTCTAAAATGAGATAATGACGTTAAGATGTAAAATTACTGTATAACAATATAATGGTACACAAATATAACCAGACACCAGCAACTCAGGACATTGATAGTGAGTATGTGTCTTATGGGACTGAATCATAAAAGTCTTGGAGTTGCGGGGGGGGAGGGAATCACAAATGTAAAACCAGTTCAGAGCCATGCCAACTTAAACAGAGGAAACTGACTCATTGGAAAAGACCCTGATGCTGGGAAAGATTGCAGGTGGGAGAAGGGGACGACAGAAGATGAGATGGTTGGATGGCATCACCAACTTGATGGACATGAGTTTGAGCAAGCTCCGGGAGTTGGTGATGGACAGGGAGGGCTGGCGTGCTATAGAGTCCATGGGGTTGCAGAGTCGGACATGACTGAGCGACTGAACTGAACTGAATGGTCATGAATCTGGTGTGTTAGAGGGGTACCAGTTGGAAAAAAATGAAATCACTAGAGGAAATCAGTGTGGTGGCAACTGCCTCCCCAGAGCCCAGTGTCCACCTCTTGCTATGACTCGTTTTACCCCTCTGTTCACGGGCCGAGCACACTGGATGGTGGCTTTACGTGACACCCAGCTGCTGAGCGAGGGAACGCTGCACCAGAGGTGAGTTAGAAAAGGAAGGTCCACGCTACCTTTGTAGGTCGGACGCTGCTGCTTCTTGGCGAGTGCCGGTGACCTGCTGGGAGGTGCCGCGGAGGTAGAGCTGGGGGCATCGGAGACCTCGTCTCCCCCTGGATCACTGTCTGAGACCACAGGCTGACTCAGCTCATCCGCCAGATAGTCTTCGTCGTCGTCGAGAATATCCCCTTGGGGAAGGAAGTGTCACAGCGAACAGTTAGGGGAAAAGTGCAGAGTTGTTCATCGATGGGTCTGTTTCAACATCGAGGCCTGTGGCTCTTGTCAGGGCCCCCGAGGCACAGCCACCAGCAGCCCCAGGTACCCACGTGGCAGCCGGGCCGGGACCCCAATTCCACAGATGTCTGAGACACAGGACCAAGCCCGCAGCCCTGGCATCCACAAAACCACCGTCTCCAGTGAACCTCAGACACCTCCAGTCTTAGCACTGCAGCTAGCACCCGTCCACATGAATGCCCCCCAACTCCAGCCTGGAGAGTGAGCCTGCACTTCCAGGGGTCTCTGGAACCTTCCCGAGGGGGGTCTCAGAAGGGCTCTTGAGGCTCTCGTGCTGGGAGAAGGTCTCGTCTGCCCGCCTCGCCACACGGAGCGGCAAGTCCTAGCAGGGTGTCTCACCTTCCGACTCATAGTCCAGACTCGTGAAGTCGAAGTTCTCCTCCAGCAGACAGGAGTTGGCCGTGGGGGACACGGAGGCCATGCTGTCCCGCTTTCGGATGATCTCCTCTTGCAAACCTTTCAGCCAGTCCTTGGTCTTTGGTCTGATCTTCACGGCTCGGCCCTTCACCTGAGGACAGAGCGGCCGCCAGAGAATGATCGCTGACCTCAGACCCTCTGACCCCAAAGTGCTTCTCACTCGAAGGCACGCACCGGGAGCCAGCCCACCTTTACTTTTTGCCCAGAGGGTCTAGACCTCGGGCAGGCCCGGCACAGCTCACATTTGGTCTGAATAGAAGTCGAACTGTCATCCCAAGCGTTTCATTCAGCGTGAAATTAAAACCAGCATATTATCAATCAAAATGGAAACCACCTATATGCGCTGCATGTCCCAAACCATAGAGAAAAGTGAAAGTCGCTCAGTCGTGTCCGACTCTTTGTGATCCCATGGACTATACAGTCCAAGGAATTCTCCAGGCCAGAATACTGGAGTGGGTAGCCTTTCTCTTCTCCAGGGGAATCTTCCCAACCCAGGGATCGAACCCAGGTCTCCATCATCACAGACAGATTCTTTACCAGCTGAGCCACAAAGGAAGCCCGTGGAGGGAGAACGACCCCAAAATTCTTGTTGGGGTTGGGGGGGTGGGTGCGGGGAGCCCCAGTCACGCAGGGAGCACTGTGGTCCAAAACGTGCTGTTTCTGCTCAGTCCTGCAAGGAGCCGGGGCTGGAGGGTAGATACCAGAAGCAGATGTGGTAATGAGGTGGTAATGAGACCACCTCTGTGGTGGTCTGGTGGTTAAGACTCTAGGCTTCCAATTCAGGGGGCATGGGTTTGATCCCTGGTCAGAGAATTAAGATCCCACATGTCTCGTGGCATGGCCAAAAAATAAATTAAAAATTTTGTTTTATTTAAATTAAAAAAAAAAAAGATGTGGGGCTTCCCTGGGGGCTCAGTGGTGAAGAATCCACCTGCCAACGCACAAGATACAGGTTCGATCTCTAGTCTCAGCCCCACGTGGTGCAGAGCAACTAAGCCCGGGTCACAACTCCTGAGCCTGTGCTCCAGAGGCCGGGAGCCACAGTGAGTGCATCTCGTGTGCCCCAAAGCCCGCGCCCCACAACTAGAGAAGCCACTATAGTGAGAAGCCCACACATCTCAAGTAGAGAATAGAATCTTGCGCGCTACAACTAGGGAAAAGCACACGCAGCAACCGAGAACCAGCACAGCCAAAAATTAAAAAAAATAATAAAATGTTTTTTCAAAAGATGTGGTAAAGAGGGACCCAGCTCCTGCCCTCCTGTGGGCATCTATGTTCGCAGACTCAGTCACACAGAGACACAAGAAGCCGGCAGGGACAAGCAGCGGAGCCCCCCCCAGCGGGTGACCAAGCACGCCTCACCTTCATTCCGTCCACATCTAGGACACTGAGCGCCGAGTGACTGTCGGCAAAAGTCACAAGCATCTGCCCTTGGTTGATCCTGGAAGAGAGGAGATTTGCCAGGTCAGCCCCGGGGACACGCTCTCCAGCGATAAGCACCCAGCTCCGCCCGAGCGTGTCGCCACCTGACAAGCACGATTGTCCCGTAATTCCCCAGGGTCTGCATGAGCTCCAGGCGCACGTCCTCAGGAAACTCGTCCTTCTCTTCTGCGCTTGGCGACTGCAGATTGACGACGACGGTGGCATCGGGGGGGCCCTGGAAAGAGGACACTTCCTGGAACACCCTGTCCCGAGCCCCCACGTCGACTTCTTGCACTTCCACCTCCACGATGGCCAGCACGGGTCTGCGTGAGACACGGAAGGAAGAGAGGGCAGCGTTAGCCCAGGGCAAGACCGTCCCCCAGCCCCACTGCCATCCAGACTCTGCTGTCAACAGGAAACCTCGACGACGCAGCCCAAGCGTGCGGCACCCCCTTGGGCCTGGAACCGAGCTCTCCGGTCCTGGGGTCTCCGTCCGTCTTTCCCTAACCTTGGCGTTATCTTGGCTTTTCTATCTAAGGATGATTTGAGAGAAAATCCATACCAGCCATCAGCAAAGGTTCTTTACATGTAATCCCAGGACTGCTGGAGAAGAAAATGGCAACCCACCCCAGCATTCTTGCCTGGAGAATCCCATGGACAGAGGAGCCTGGCGGGCTACAGTCCATTGGGTCACAAAGAGTCGGGCATAACGGAGCAACTAACACACAGGACCACTGAGGATGCGGAAAAGTGGGGATTCTCCCTGGGCTTGGGGGGGAGGGGCGGGCTTCAAGCATTTTGCAGGGGGTGCTATTGAGTTAAGAATCTCAAAAGGGATCATCTTTTGACCAACAAATTCAGTTCTAGAATTTTGTTCTGAGGAAATGACCAAAGAGTCAGACAAAGATTTATATACAAAGTTGATCTTTGCAGCACTGTCGATGGGAGGGACAAAGGAATAACATCTAACTGTCCCAGGAGAGGGAAGGAGTTACGACGCAGCCTCACAACTGTATGCTATGCGCTCATTAAGAACAACGTTTTAGAAATCTACCTGACGTTCACTGAAAACAGATCAGCAGGAAATAAGGCAAACCTTGTAATTTTTACATAGGGATGGGTTTACTCTGCAAAAAATTTATAAAATCCTCTATTAGGCAGATGACATTGTCTTACTGAAGACATCCACCATATTAAGTGGATAAGTGAAACTATATCTAATATCCTGGGATAAACCATAATGGAAAAGAACATAAGAAAGAATGTATATGTATGTGTAACTGAGTCACTTTGCCGTGTAGCAGAAATACAACATAAGTCAACTATATGTCAATTAAAAAAACCCCCAAAGTCCTGAATCTAATACTAAAACTCTATGGTGCTTTTAATAATAAAATATTAGGAAACTATTCATCAGTAGGTGAGTGGGTAAGTTCAACGGATCTATTAAGCGGAATACTGGACGGTGGTTGCAAATGAGAGTCAGATCTCTAGCAGCGACATGACTATCTCAAAGGTATTTAAGTAACAAAAAAGCAAGTTGCACAATGACATAATTCATCAAAAATGTAAATGACACAAAACAGCATGCAGGCTGTGTCTTGGCAATCTTCATAAACAAAATCACTTTTGAAGTGGAGCTAACACTGATTAATTCTTGGTGGCAAGCACACAGCTACTCGTCACACGTTCTTCACTCTTTACCACATGTCACACACGCACACATACACACGCATTCGGATGGGCAGGTCTGTTCCCTGCACAGAGCACCCGACCCCACCTTCCCCAGCAGCGGACATGCCGATGGCGGCCAGGACCTTACCTGTGGTCAGACGCTTGCAGCTCTGCCCGGCCGTAATACTTGAGGGCACCGGGAGACCAGGTGTGTCTGAGGTGGGTGCCGGCGTCCAGATCACTGTCTAGAAGGTTGAGTTCTCCAGCTACTCATGGAGGTGCCAATCAAGAGATGCACACAGAAGACACAATTGTATCAACATGAATGAACGCTGATTACAGAGGAGGGTCCATGTCATGGACTGCCTCCTATCTCAGACTCAGTGGCTCTAACCCCTTGGGCTTGAAATTGTGTCAAGGCGGTCTTGGGGCCTGGGGTAAAAACCCCCTCTCCTGGGACTTCCCTAGTGGTCCTGGGGTTAAGACTGCACTTGTAATGCAGGGGGTGTGGGTTCGATCCCTGGCTGGAAACCAAGATCCCATGTGCCCCGAGGTGCGGCCAAACAAACAAAAAACACTCGTCCTGAGCCGGCAGAGTGGGTGAGAACATGGCAGTCACTGCCGCAGGCGTTCTGCCCCGGGCTTACGGGACACCTGCATCTCTCTGTACAGCAGGAGAGGCAGAGGCTAAGGACACGAAGCTTCTTGCGCAGGTGTCCACAAACTGATCTGGACAAAAACACATCTTCTCAATCTGCAGGCGAGATTTCTGGCCTTTGCAATCTCGGCATCTGTCTCACCAGGACAGTTTACTTGTTTATGTATCAGTTTATAGGTGTTTGAAATTTTAAACAAACTGTACTTCTTGCTGGGCCTCAATCATTCAAAATGCAATCGATGACTAATGGATGAAACTTATCTTTCCCGCGTCTTGCTCATGTGTTGATCTGGAGTTGGGGCTTTCAGCAGGTAAGAGCAGGGCTGAACAAAACGGGCTGGAGAAAGGGCACGAGTGTGAGAGGCAGAGGTGCCCAAGAGGAGGACCCAGGGCCTCGCCCTGGTCCCCACCGGGGACAAAAGGCAGCGGGGTGGGGTGGTGTGGGCAGAGAGCCACGAGGCACATGTGCAGAGACCCAGAAGCCTGCACACTCGCAGGCCACAGTCTCTAGAAAGAGGCCAGAGAGGGGCTCCCTGAAACCACCACTCCCAAAGCTTAGGGGCAACATCTGGAATGAGTTTCATGTAGTTCCGGGTTAACAGGAGCCTTGTTCTCTAAACAGTGAAGAGCACTGGACTAAAGACATGTGATCTCCCCTGTGGCACACGGGTCACCGCCCCCTCTGGGTCTGACGGCGCACACGGGTCACCCACCTGTTCTGTCGGAAGGGTACCTCTTTCTCCACCACAGGACCCTGTCCGTCCAGGCGGGGGTGCGGCACTTGTCACTCGTGTCGTAGGCAGCGGAGCCCACGTCGTACTTGTAGGTGGGTCCAAAGTCAATGGTGCCCTCGTGAAAGTCTTTAAAAATCTATCGGGAGAAGTCACAGGACCATCTCAGTTCTCCTAGGTCATGTACATGACACATACCAGAGGGCATGTTCCAGAGCAGTTCTTTTTGTCCCCAAAGGGACAGAATCTACATCATAGTGGCAGGCATGTCGAAAACAGAACATCTGAATGCCTTTTAATTAGCAAACAAATCATCAATCATCTCTTTGTTCTGCCGACGGACACACCACTGGGTCTCCCACCCCCCTCAGCACCGGATCTGTCACATGGGGGACGGTGACAGACACAGGCAAGGACGTAGCTTCCACGCTGAGGGGACCGTCCAGCCCAGCCCCAACAAGGCTTTGATCCGTATCTGTTAACTAAACCAACTGGCTGTCAACTGCAAATCGGTGCTCGCCAAGGGCGTTTGCCATCTGCGTCTGCGGAGACCGAGCCCCGTGCTGCTGCTGCTGCTGACCTTCAACACCCCGAGGGAGTTCAGGGAGAAGACTCTTGAGAGTCCCTTGGACTGCAAGGAGATCCAACCAGGCCATCCTAAAGGAAATCAGTCCTGAATATTCACTGGAAGGACTGATGCTAAAGCTGAAACTCCAATACTTTGGCTACCTGATGTGAAAAGCTGACTCACTGGAAAAGACCCTGATTCTGGGAAAGATTGAGGGCAGGAGAAGAAGGGGAAGAGAGAGGATGAGATGGCTGGATGGCATCACTGACTCCACGGATATGAGTTTGAGCAAGCTCCGGGAGTTGGTGATGGACAGGGAGGCCTGGCGTGCTGTAGTCCGTGGGGTCACAAAGAGCTGGACATGACTGAGCAACTGAACTGAACTGAGGGAGTTCAGGGTGGAGAGTGAGGTACTCGGTGCTCCAGGGAATCCGGTGGGACAGGTCTTTGATAGATATTTTCAGGAACTGATTTCCTGATCCTAATCCTTGCATCCCTTCATATCAAGAAAATCACTAAATCCCTTCGTTGCTAGCATAAAACCTTTTGTAAAGTGAGCGCTTGATTGCACTGAACTCCTCCTTCACCATAATCTTATATATTGAATTTTCCCCACTGCCTCTTTGGAGCAGTCTCTCAGAGGTGCTGTCTCCCAGGCTGTTGTCCTCATTTTGTCCCAAATAAAACTTAATTCACAACTCTCACGTTGTGATCTTTTTAGTTGACATGGGTAAGGAGCAGCTCAGATGGAAGCCCAGTTCTCCTCTGTCTTCACTTAACCCTGGTCCAGCCCTGATGCTGTGGGCAGACAGGGAACAGACGCTCACTCAGTGTTTGAGTGGAAGGGTATGGAGGACACTGGAGGGAGGACAGAAGAAGGACCCTTAACAGAAAGGCCCTCTGGCCTCTGCCCTCTGGCCATCACCAGCGACCCAGGTCACCAAGAGGGACGACAGAAAACCCGTAGGAATGACCAGATATCGCTGCAGAAGGGGTCTTACCCCCCCTGCCCGCACCATCTAACCTGCTGCGTTTTCACCAGGTGAATGGGACTAGCTGCGCTTCCCTCCCCCTCAGCCCATCCTGCTAGGAAGTAAACAGGTGCTGAGATGTGGAGGCCCGCCAGTGTGATGAACTGAAGACAGATCTTACAGCTGAAGCTTCCGTGTGACGTCGTGACCTGAGGCGGCACTAAAAACCTGCACGGGGTCGTACAAGGGAAGTCTGAGCTGAACTCAGACGGTCTCAGGCTGTATCATGGCTCTGTTTACGGACTGTGTGATCTTGGCCACGTTATGTGACCTTGGCCTCAGTCTTCTTATCTATAAAATGGGCATAACACCTAATCTGTAGGATGGTCTTGAGGATTATGTGTACAAATCAGTATGAGAAGTGTATCAGTGTATTAAACGAATTTGTTAGCATGTTCACTAACAAGAAACAGAGATATCACCAAAATGAACTGTTCTGAGCAGAGTCTAGCATGTCACTTGCTGGTTTAGTGCACCCGACATACAGCCGTTCTTACGAGCCTCAGTCCAAGTACAGGGTGCTTGGACTGTGTACATCAGACCTGCCATCCTCATTAGCTGTGTGCGCAGAGGCTGATGTGGGGCTGTTTGAAGCAGCTTGGATTCAAACTGAGGCAGCCACTTACTCCCTGGGAAGCCCTGGACCAGGGTTCAGCTTGTCAGGAGGAGGAGGGGATGGCTTCCTGCCCCTCCAACCACAGAGGCGCCTCCCACCCTGACCTCCTCCGGTGGCTTACGTGTAGCCAGGGTCCTTTCATATAGCGACAGCCCCTCTGGCCACGAGGAGACACAGACCGTGACTGCGGCCACAGAAAGTAGAAGCAGGACACGAGTGTGGATGGATGCTCACGTGTCTCTAGCTTCTTATGCCGGGCACGTTTTCTACCATATCAGAATCAGTTAAATCCATGCATGAAGCTTAATTTGCAAACACAAGCGTGTACATTCAGTAGATGCTGTTCCATCCTGGGGGCTCCCAGGTGGCGGTAGTAGTAAAGAACCCGTCTGCCAATGCAGGAAACAGAAGAGACACAGGTTTGATCCCTGGGTCAGGAAGACCCCCTGGGGAAGGAAATGGCAACCCACTGCAGTATTCCTGCCTGGAGAATCCCATGGATAGAGGAGCCTGGCGGGCTAGAGTCCACAGGGTCACAAAGAGTCGGACAGGACTGAAGCAACGTAGAATGCACGCGTGCACATTCCACAGTGGAGCAGGTGTTAAAAACTATTTCAAAAGCACGACTTACTTTTCCACTTGACTTCTGCAGCTGTAGCTGATCAAATTCCAGAAGCTTCTTCCAGTCTTGGCGTTTAACAAAATAGAAGACTTCTTCGTAAGTGAGATCAATGCGGTAGTTGAAATCACCACACCAAAACACATAATCGTGAGAGAAAATGTTTCTTCCCTAAGTCATAAAAAGAAAGAAATCCTGATGATTTGATCCATCTTGCAAGGAATGTGGGAGGGGGGAAAACCAAATTCACTATACAGAAGGTAAGCCGATATGTTTTTCTTAAAATGTTATTTTTAAAACAAGAGTCTGCTAAAGCATCTCATTTTTCACTAATGCCATAAAAACCTACTGATAGACTTGCACACGGCTTACTTTTTACATCTTAAATAGTGTTTTTGAGTGGTCTGGGGAAAGCCCCAACCCTAATACTAGGCGCATGATGGCCAGTATTCACTCTGCCCATCAGATCTCGGCCACTAGGTTTTACCCCTGCTTCATTATGTCTGTATCCGAAGAACAATGGCCCAAATATTCAGTGTTATGAGAATGAGGTTTAAGAAAATAAGTACAAATGCTCAGGACATGCAACTCTGTCAAAGCCGGTGGATTTCATACATTTTTATCCTTGATCCTCCATCACTCCCCTTGATCGGTCCCCCTGCCCCCAGCCCGCCCAGTCAGCTCTGTGTCCGCATCCAGGGCAGCCCTGTCGATCGCAGACATCTTCCCCTTCCCCACCCAGGAATCACAACAATAGCAGCGCAGTATCTGCTGCCCACAACGCTGGGCTCTGTTCTGGGGCGCCCCGTCCTCACACTGGCCCTACCAAGCACATACTCTTGGTCCTCTAGCAGATTAAAAGGAAAGAAAAAGTTCAGAAACTTTGCTGAAGGTTACACCACTAGTCCACGATACAGACAAGATATGAACTCAGATCTGCCATGCTCCAAAACCTGTTTCTGTTTTTCTACTACACTGCATGGTACTTCCACTCTCCTCAGCCCACAACAATATTCTGGACAGAAGACTGAAATTATCACAGCCCAATAAAAGAACCGTGCAGAGCAGCCCTGCCTAAAAGAACATTCCATAGTGATGGAAAGGGTCTGAACCTCAGCTGTCCAAATCCCAGCCACGTGGGGCCATGCACGTGAAGTGCAGCCAGTGTGACTGAGGGCTTTTAGCTTTATTTTATCTATTTTACATTTAAATAGCTACTTGTGGCTAGTGGCTACTCTATTGAACAGCACAGGTATAGAGTATGGGTACCCTCAATATTTCTACTGAAAAAGACCTCTATTATAAACTCTTTAATTATTGAAACTGTGTCCCATGTTTGCTATTTCAAAATAGCACTCTTCAAGTGAGAAGGGTTGGACTTTACTTTTTTTTAAGTTACACGGGCACAAAAAGAAAATATTAGTCCTACATAATCTGGAAAACTACAATGACAAATTTCCCAACTCACTTCTTTCTTTTTATTCCAAGAAATAAAAGCTTCAACAAGGATTATAGCTCTTCTTCATGAGAACTAAGGAATTCTTGCCTTGAGTGCAGGCCAGTAATCAGTTTTAAGGGATCTGGCCTCACATGGAAGAGCTCTGTGACCCAGCCGTGTCTCAGACAGAATCCGTGGCAGGAACGGCTGAAGTCTACCCTCACTGCTGGGGAACAGGTGTGTCTGCAGGGGGCTGAAGGTGTGCGAGACCATCATCTTTGCACAGAGAGGAAAACATTCAAATCTGAATTCGAAGAGATGCCCCGGCTTCAGAATGAAAACTTCGGAACTCCCGCTAGAGGGCGGCATGACTCATGATATTGGCAACCAAGAAACCAGACCAGGATCCAGGGGCTCCCGAGTCAAGAAATGGACTGGTTTCGAAACCAGTCTTTTCCGAACCACCGCAAGAAGATGCATGTGAGTCTCAGGAAAACCAAATTGTACACTGGGTTTGGATTCAAACGCTCTTCACTAGCTTAAGACAGAGCACGGCACACGGGTTCTCCTTCCCAGCTCCACGCAGTTGCATTAGAATAAGAACACGCAGGGTGAGTCAGCATGTTCAGAAAGTTACAGAGAAACAGGGGGAGCCGAACACTCCTGGGTTGGACGTCCCGCTCACCTCTATCTCAGCTTCCCTGGCCGGTTCCCCCACCTGAAGTGCTGAGCCCCCCAGGGCAGGGATGCTCCTAGAGCCGTGTGCCCCACCCTTCTGCAGCAGCTCAGGGCACCCGAGCCGGGACCCAGCCACCGCCCACCGCCCTGCTCACCATGGGGAAGCTCAGCTTCTGGGTGATCTCCCTGTAGTCCTCATTCCGCTCCTTCACTTGCGACTGCCCGGCGGTCAGGTGGCAGCAGACGAAGCAGAAGCTGCTGCTGTGGAACTGGAAGCGGATGGCCACGGCGCCCTTGTTCCCTGCCTTCCCTCCCATCCCCGTCTTCACCGTGTCGATCGCCACATCCCTGGAACAGAGAATGCACTGTTGTAGCCCCGCGTCCCGGGAAACAAACTCACTCAGAAGGACAATGCAGATAGTGGAGTGCAGTTTATTACACTGGCGGGGCCAAGGCAGAGTCTCCTCTTAGCCAAGGACTCCGACCACTTTTTGTGAAAACCTTATATACCCTAAGTGTACTTGCTCAAACCCACCTCCCCAAATTCCTTGAAACTTAGTCGGGACAAGGTAAAAGAGAGGTTCGATCAAAGTTAACCCATGATTCAGGTGTCACAAGACTAGATAAACAGTGGATATTTATCAATAGGCCTGTGGTCATATCCTAATAAACATAATGGAATCTACCACTTTCTTCTGTTACAGAGATAATTAGCATATTCTTTTAGGCAACGGAAAGTCCAAGTACAAGTCCTGAGGTTCTTTCATCCGGGGGGTCTGGTTTTCCATTGGTATGCCATTCTTATAGACAGCGGGCCCAAAGTTCAGAGTCCGTTGGGAAGGGCAACCATGCGTGTAGCCTAATGTTCTCAGCCTGGCCTAAGATGGAGCCCAGCTCTGTCTGTTTCCTCCTTCACAGAGCATTTTGCCCTCTAGGTGCTGCCCTGGGCAGTCTGTGGTCCTTGACCTCCAAGGAGATGCACAACCAGTGTGACCCTATTGGGTTCAGGGGTCAGGCCAGCTCAATGCCAGGTATCGGCAAAGAGAAAGACTGGTGGGGATTCTAACAATATGAGTGAGACCAGGGAGCAAGGGAAGGCTATGAGACAGCTGAGGGAGAAGGGGAGTTTCTCCCCACCTTAAAACACACATGCATGCATGCATGCACACACGCCCTTTCCTAAAAGACATCCTGTTCCAAGGCTTTTCCCCTTACGACATTCACAAAGCTGTCACTTTGGAGACTGAGGAATGGGGTGAGTTTCTGCCCACACATCTTTTGAAATGTAGAATTCTTTTGAAAAGAGACAACAACTCATTTCCTGATGAGTTACCTAGCTCTAGGTCAGAGATTTCCTGTCTAACACTTCGGCGAGGAACCCCTTCCCTGGGCCCAACTGAGCCTGGCTGACAGCGATGGTGAAACGCTCCTCCTAAAAGGGTCTGGCTTCCTGAGCTAGAAGTTCCCATCGAGGCTTTACAAACGCTAGACAATATTCTATTCAGCCTGGTTTTTCCCCGGGGGATGTGTTACATTTGACTAAAATAATGGCAGGTCCTGATTCCTGCTGCAGGAAGTGGGGGGGTAGGGTGGGGGTGGGAAGGAAGTCGGAATAAAACAACCCTGGGTTCCCCCATCTGTCCGTAAATGAAATGTTCTTACCTGACGAAGGGGACGTGGTACGGGCGCACAAAGATGTAAAGACAGACGCCCACCAGCTGTGCCGAAGTCAAGAGAATGTACCGATGAGAGCGCGAGATGGCTTTCTGGAGCTGCTCACCCCACATCTTCCTGTTGGTGGTACTGGAGAAGAGAAAGCAATGATGCTATTCAGTTAGCTGGACGCAGGATCTCCCACCTGGAGACTCCTCCAGCCCTGAGCTGGTTCTTTTTTACCAAACTGACGTCATAGCACTTGCACACCTGCATTGGTGCCCTGTGAGCCTCAATCCCTATAGTGTACTATCCATGTATCTCTGGTTGTGTTCCGCACATCCCCTCTACCCCTGCCACCTGCCACCCAGCACAGGGCCTTACTCATAAGACCTCCACGTGTGCGTGCTAAGTCACTTCAGTCTTGTCCGACTCTTTGTGACCCCACGGACTATATGTAGCCCGCCAGGCTCCTCTGTCTGTGGGATTCTCCAGGCAAGGATATACTGGAGTGGGTTGCCATTTCCTCCTCCAGGGGAATCATCTTGGACCAAGGATCAAATCAGAGTTTCTTAGGTCTCCTGCATTGGCAGGTGGGTTCTTTACCACTAGACCTCCGAAGAACCAGGTTTTATTATTAGTTCAGAAAGTGCCTTAAAATGGACTAGGAACGAAAGAGTCCAGCTGAGTTCATACCAAATGCTAATCCAGTGGTTTTCTTTCCTTTCTAGGGGTTTCTTACACCTTGCCCTCTCTTACCTTTCCCCAGGAAATGTGAGTCAGTCCCCGCCCAGCCCAGCCACGCCCTTGGGGCTCAGACACACTGCAGGCAGTGGCAGCGTGGTGACTCAAAGCTCCAGGCCAGGCAGCAGCAGCTCCCGAAGCACAAAGCCTCCCCCACCCTTCCTTCTATTCCCTCAATCGGAACACAGGCAGCAGCACCAAGGGTCGCAGGTTAGCGGCCGCCCTGGCTCAGGACCTTACACCCCAGGCCTGGCCGCCCACCTGGCGTTGACGATGTTCCCCGCACTCAGCTCCACCATCTCTTCGAACCCCACGGCAAATATGTCAGCCGGACTGCCGCTGTCATCTGCAGAACAAGCAGAAGATAGAGGAAATCAGACCCGCAGGGGCGGTGTGGGCCAGCGCCCTGCGGCCTGGGAAAGCCCTCCCGGCCGGCCACAGGTGAGCACACGGCCACCTCCCTCCAGCTCCCACAGTGCACACGGCCCTCCCCTGCCTGCATCCTGGGAACATCGCTGACCTCTCTGTGGCTTGCTCTGCAAAAGGGACGGTTTAATGGTCACCCTGAAGGGTGGTTGTGAAGTCAGAGGACACGTGGAAAGTGCCTGGACTCACAACTTCCATGCCAGCAGACCTGCCTGCCCCCCATCCACCACCCACTAAGCCCGAAGCTCCCGGGGGGTGGGGGGCATTGGCACAAGCCTGCGTGGCCCTCAGTACTCTCACAGCCCTGGGCCAGCCCCTCTGGGTTAATGTCCGACTGTGGTCCTCTCCCAGGGGGCTGGTGTCCTGGGGGTCAGGGGATGGACCTGCTCTGATGAAGTCTGCCCCAGAAATGCTGGTTTACAGACCTCAGAGCTAGCAGAGGGGCTTTTCATCAGCTCTTTGTTCAGCTCTTCATTCCCTCTAATGGGGGGCCTTTGGTGAACAGACACCCTGGGGCCACCTGCCACATCCCTCTCGACGAGCCCTAAGCCATCCCCGTGACTCTGAGCCATGTCCTTGCAGTATCCTGCCCCCCGCCCCATGCAGACAGGTCACGGACCGTGGGAACGGGGCTCTGGGCTCTGATCATCTTCAAGGTCCATTAGTGCAGCTCCCCACCTGCCCCCAGCAACTGCACACAGCAAGCAGGGATCTGGCCCACGAGGCTTTCCAGAACCCATATGAGCAGGAGAAAAGTCAAAGGCCTAGATAAATGGCTGACTCTCAGAGAAAAAGCACGTGTTTGGATCCTGACCTCTAAGGCCGTTAAATATTACCTTGCATGACATAGGATAAAACGTGAGATGTCCAACCTCTCCATTATTTTATTCTTAAAAGCGGACACAACTGCTTTGTGACTGCTCAAGCAGACATGTGTCAACACGGGGGGTCTGGGAAAAGGCAGGGGTGTGTGTCCTGGGTCAGGGCGTGGGCCCAGCCCGGCATCTCACTCACTTATTACAGCCCAAAGGCTCTAGTTATCGAAACCGAAAAAGTGCAAAATCCACGTGTGAAGAGAAAAGCGAGATTCACCGCTTGGGTAACCCTTCCAAACATTTGGAAAGGAAAAGGTGCCACATATGTAACTTGCCAGACATCTTCTGGAAAGTCAGACCACAGCGTTTGCTAAACGTTCTGAGGAGCGAGAAGGCCAAGGACCCGACTTCCCACCTGCGGGTGAGGCCCGCAGCGAGGGGGTCTACACTGGTCACCCCGACCCGGCCGCACTCACCAGGGGGTCCGGCGACTCGGCAGAGCGAGGGTGCGTCCAGCAGCCAGTCGGCCAGCTCGGCCGTGCCCAGCAGGTTACTCTTGAACTGCTTCCCGCCGTTCACATTCCAGGTGCCCACAGCCACGCGCACCGGCTTGAAATTCGTGAACTCCGACTGGCGCTCCGACATGGCTCTCAGGATCTTGGGAGTCACTATCGGGGGGCACAGAAAGGGCATGTCTGGCTGCACCCCGATCCTCATGCATTTCCCCAGCACCCCCAGAAACCCAGCCAGGCCTGCTGCCGGAAAGGGATGCCGAGGCCATCCACAGAGACCAGTGGCCGTGCCTTATGAGGATGAGGCTAAATCCCACCATGAGCAGAGCACCTCCCTGAGGTCGTTCTGCCGCAAGGTCCCCTCTACACCCTTCCCCCAGCAGAGCCACACGGGCTGTGACATCAGGTCACAGGGACGCGCATCCTCCGCGGTCACTCCACGATCCCACGGTAATTTCATCAATGGGCTCCCTGCAGCTTCCCGCACAGAACTACGGCTCTGACACCCACCTTTGCATTCTCTCCCTTCCAGTCCAAGCACCAGCAGCGGTTTGTTGTACCCCAGACTCAAGCCTTTTAAAAACCATTACTCTGAACCCGGTCCATCCTCTAGATGGCCAAAATATATTCCATTTTTTAAACCGGGCACTTAACCCAAATCTCCATCACATACACTTTGCTATGAAATGAGACGCCGTGTACTACCCAGAGTTTCTTTCCACTTGTCCTGAGGTGGCCTTGTCTCCAGGGTTGACACGAAAGTCACCTTGGCTATCAGAAGCCAAATAGGAATCTCCCCAGTAACGGAGGAATAAAAGCTGAAAAGGGGTGTGATGCCATTTTCAGCATGGGCAAACTAATTTTTCAAAAACTCCAAAAATTTCTAAGACAAGAGTTATACACCTTTATAAGGAAAACTGCTAGGTTTCCCCTTCTTTTCCATGAACCCTATAATGTTTTACAGGCTCTAGGAAAGTGGTCCCCAACCTCTTTGGCATCAGGGACCAATTTTTGTGGAAGACAGCTTTTCCATGGGCCAGGGAAGGAATGGGGTGGAGTGGTTTCAGGATGACTCAAGTGCATTATATTTATTGTGCACTTTATTTCTATTATTGTTAGATCAGCCCCACCTCATATCATCAGGCATTAGATCCCGGAGGTTGGGGACCCCTGCTCTAGGGGAGAGTGAAAGTGTTAGTCATTTAGTCGTGTCCAACTCTTTGTGACCCCACGGACTGTAGCCTGCTGGGCTGCTCTGTCTGTGGGATTCTCCAGGCAAGAATACTGGAGTGGGTTGCCATGCCCTTCTCCAGAGGATCTTCTTGATCCAGGAATCGAAACCCGGGTCTCCTGCATCGCAAGCAGATTCTTTACATCTGTGCAACCAGGGAAGCCCTAGGAGGTAAGAAGCCACTAAAAATTTCCCAAAGAAACCCCCAACTCACTTTTATGTGGAATCTTCAACACATCCCCACACACGTGCCTACAGACATATACAAACTTTAAGAAAAAATGAACTCACAGATGCAGAGAACAGTTGCCAGAGGCTGGGGTGGAAGTAAGGGGCAGTGAATCAAGGTGGTCAAAAGGTACAAACTTCTAGCTATAAAATAAGAAGCCTGGGGATGTGATGTACAGAGCGATGATTGTAGCTAACAGCACTGTATTATACATTCGACAAGTGCTGAGAGTAGATCTTAAAAATACTCATCACAAGTAAAAAAAAAAAACTTTTGTAACTATCTGTGGTGATGGACGTGAACTAGAATTATCATCGTGATGACCACCTAGGCAGAATATTAAAAAGAAGAGACCTTTGTCCACAAAGGTCCGTCTAGTCAAGGCTATGGTTTTTCCAGTAGTCCTCTATGGATGTGAGAGTTGGACTATAAAGAAAGCTGAGCGCCAAAGAATTGATGCTTTTGAACTGTGGTGTTGGAGAAGACTCTTGAGAGTGCCTTGGACTGCCAGGAGATCCAACCAGTCCATCCTAAAGCAGATCAGTCCTTGGTGTTCATTAGAAGGACTGATGTTGAAGATGAAACTCCAATACTTTGGCCACCTGATGTGAAGAGCTGACTCATTGGAAAAGACCCTGATGCTGGGAAAGATTGAGGGCAGGAGGAGAAGGGGATGACAGAGGATGAGATGGTTGGATGGCATCTCTGACTCGATGGACATGAGTTTGGGTAAACTCTGGGAGTTGGAGATGGACAGGGAGGCCTGGCGTGCTGCAGTTCATGGGGTCGCAAGGAGTCAGACATGACTGAGCGACTGAATTGAACTGAGTTCGCAACACATACAAATAGCAAATCATTATGTTATACACCTGAAACTAATATGTCAAGTATAACTAACTGAAAAAAAAGAAAAAAAGAAAGAAACCTCTAGCTACTGAGGGAACCGTGACAGTCCTGTCCCTAAGCGTGGAAGGTAGCCTACCTACTGGAAGATTTCTAGGGTCCCGGGTCATAACAGAAACAGGAGGCTACCCTCAGGGGAGAGTCCCTACAAATGACATGTGGCAATGGGACCAAGAACGCTTTCTAGCTGAGAAAGATCCCTGGAGTAAGTTAACATTCAAAGACATCAGTTCCTGGGGAGCCCACTCTCTCTCTCCCAGCCTCTCAGTTTAGAAAACAGTCCAAACTAACAAAGAAGGAGCGTGAGTACTTCCATGAGTCCAGAAGAACAGGCTCCTGGGAACCAGAGTGACAGCTGGTACCATGTAAACAATTTTATCTTCTGTATATTGTGGAGCTCGACCTTCAGGGTGGGGAGGGACCACTCCTCCTGGGGTTAAGCCACTTCTCAGACTCAGCCAGAGCCTGTTCCGTGCACACAACTAGTCCTGAGCTGCGCCTCCTCTTTCCGGCCCCCACTCCCTGGAGGCGATGTCCTCCCAGGAAGGAGATCCAACCAGTCCATCCTAAAGGAAATTCACCCTGAATATTCATTGGAAGGACTGATGCTGAAGCTGAAGCTCCAATACTTAGGTTACCTGATGCAAAGAGCTGACTCACTGGAAAAGACCCTGATGCTGGGAAAGACTGAGGGCAGGAGGAGAAGGGGGCAACAGAGGATGAGGTGGTTGGATGGCATCACAGACTCAATGGAAATGAGTCTCTGCAAACTTGGAGATAGTGAAGGACAGGGAAGCCTGGTGTGCTGCAGTCCATAGGGCTGCAGAGTCAGACACAACTGAGCAACTGAACCTCATCATCCCTGGACAAGGTACCATCCACGTAGAGCCCATGACTGTAGCCCAAAGCTCCACAGAGTTACTCCAGCCAGCCAGTGCCACACTATCTACCCTGCCCAACTTTTCCTATGAAAACCCCAAAAACAACCATGGCTTAAGCTCCCTTCTGCCTCCTGACCACCCTGGGGTTCTCTATGTGGCCTTGCGCAGCATCTCCAGGACTTGTGAGATAAATGACTATGTTCTCCTGAGCCTCTCCTCAGCCTCCGCTTGCAGCTGCACCTGGCTGAGCATCTCACACAAAACACGACAGCTGGCCGCTTAGATCAGCTGGTCAGACCATGAGACGAGTCAAGCTGGGGTCAAGGGTCAGATTCTGAGCACAGAAGCTCGCTTGCTCAGGGGCTGCCAGCCACATGTCATCTAGGATTATGTGAGGGTAGCCAGGCTGGCTGGACCCGCCACATGCCCTCCGGATGGCAGGGCAGCCAGACTCATACAACCCCCCCAGTTCCAGGTGAGTGGGAGCCCCTCACCCAGCAGGGCCGGGTTGTCCAGCAGCATCCTCCCTTTGTCCGCAGACTCCTCGCTGTAGACGTCCCCGACCAGCAGCAGCTTGATGGCCTCCTGCTTCACCCCGTCGAAGAAGTTGGACTGGATCGTGCGAGACACGGACCGGGCCCCATCCTTCAACTTGCCCACCTGCCACCGGCCAGACAACAGACAGACAAACAGACAGCCGTGAGAGGGGCCTGCGTGGGCCCCCACCCGCCCGCCCGCCCACCACCCCCAGGGGCCTGGCCCTACCTTGGCCTTCCCCTCCAGGGCCCGGCTGCCCGTGAACATCTTGCTCAGGCTGTGCCCGTTCAGAGACCACATGGCCTTGAAGGACTCCACGAAGCGGTCAGCGATGGGCCTTGAGTTCAGCCCGAGGCTCTCAAGCTGTAGATGGAGGACCTGGGAGAGGCAGAGGGGCCAGCGGTCACTGACATCCCCCCCAGAAGCTGCCCACGGTGCCATCCCGCCGTGAGCTCCTACTCAGGGATTGCGGGGCTGACTCTGTGCCCTCAGAGAACAGGGCCCCCTCGCAGCAGAGGATGGGGCTTCCTGCCACGGTCCATCCGACTTCATCTACACCACCCAGCCCTCCCCTGAGACCCCCAGCAAGCAGGACAGCCAAGGCTGGATGGTGGGCATCACTGACCCCACGCCTCCTCCCAGCAGGGAGCCAGAAGAGGTCATCCGGGCAGCAGGCTGCAAACCCAGCCTCACCTTCAGGCAGCCTTACTCTGCCTTCGTCCATGGAAAGGTCCACAACAATCCCTACACCCTATCTTTTCTCCAGGTGTCATCTGTGGACCACCGTGTCTTGGGTGCCTTCCAAAGAGCGTGTGAAAGGCCCATCACATCACTAGCCACCTGACCACTTGGTGAGACCCCTCTCTAGATGCCGGGCACATGGCTGTCCCCTCCCCACGGTGACCACAAGAGCCCACGAGGGTGCTGAGCCCAGCCCATCCCCCTGACGGCCCAGGACAGGTCACAGATGGCCCGAGAGACAGACCTCGAGGGCGATGAAGCTTTGCACCGCGTTGGTTCGGTCCAGGCAGTCGAGACAGTTCATCCGCAAAGTGCCTTTCTGAAAACTTAGGAAACCAAAGGATATGAGTTACAAGTTGTGCTAGAAGAAGCCGTGGCTGTGGCACAGTGGCCTGTGGGGCTGCAGGCCCCCAAGGAAACTCATCAAGAGAGGACCCCTCACCTCCTGCCTGGTCGCCCACCGCCACCGAGAGCCCACGCCTGCAGCCCGGAGTCACCGGCATGACGCAGACAAGCTGATTCTAGGCTGCCTGCCCGGCTCTGTCTTTCCCATGGAAACCTCAGTGGAGGCTCCCCGACGGTACACGTCACAGGTCTGCCCACCGGCGGAAGCAGGAGCAGCGAGGTTGGGGGCGGTGCGTTCCCGAGAGAGGCCCGCCCCTTGGCCAGCCCACCCAGAGGGAGGACAGGACACAGCTGAGACTCACCGGGGACTTACATTCTCGCCCCTGGTGAACACGTCAAAGTCATCCCAGTGCAGCTTCAAGTGGGGCCGCAGGAGGTTCTCCAATTTCTCGAGCTTCCCGCCTTTGGCAAACTGATGGAAGTCAAAGTTGATCATAGGCGTGTCGCCGGCGTGGCAGGAAGCCCAGAGCAGCTTCTGAAAGGGGATGGGAGAGGGTGGCAGGGCATCTGATCACTTAACCGCATCACTCAGCAGTGCCGGGGGCTCGGCCTGAAGGGTTAGGTGGGACCAGGTGGTTTACCAGCCCTGACCCGGAAAGGGGCAGCACAGAACACGACCCCGGGGACGAAACCACAAAGCACGTCTCGCCTGCAGAAGGGCCGGAGGTCCACCTCGGATGGAAGACAGCCAGAGTGTGGCTCTGCGGCTCTGTGACTCTGCCCCGTGCCTCCTCGGGGCAGCCCCGGGCCCAGCAGGGACATCACCTCCCACAGGGCTCTCCGGAGGGCGCCCGCGGGGAAGGACAGCTCTGTTCTGCAGGGCCCGCAGTGCCTGGCACCCCAGGACCTGGGGCAGTGAAGCAGGTTGCAGAGCTCATAATCCAGCTCCCGTTGCCCTGGTAACCAGTCCCATCCCTACAAGCCAAGCCTCCAGGAGGGTCCTCCAGGCCATCTAGGGGTGAGGGGAGGTCCGGCCCAGTGAAACCCCAGGGTGGAGGAGACAGGGGCTCAGGGCCTCCCGGGGCTTGGATCCGACAAATGAGCCGGACTGAAGGTGGGGCCAGAGGTGGGGAAGCACGCAGGTGGGTGCCGGGGAAAGGTCTGCCCTCCACATCAGGCACCCCAGTGCTCTCACCAGGCAGCCCTGGGGGCCAAGGATGACGCGCTGCCATCCCAGGGCACCCTCCCGTGTGACCAGACTCGTCCACCATGTGCCCAGCCAGAGTCTAGTCCTTAAAGGGCTGGAAGGGCTTCGGGCGGTCTGGTCCCTACGACTCTGAGGGCCTGTCCCCCACACGTTAGATGCAAATCAACACACAACCATCGATATCAAGAAGGTCTTGCTGTGAGGTCATCAGCTGACCCAAAGCAGGCATGCTTGGTGGCTTCGTGAGCTGAAGTGCCTTGTCCCCTGTGGCCTGAAAGCCATGGGACACAGACCAGCTGCTGGTGAACGGACCTCAGCGTGGTGGAATCGACAGGCTGCCGAGGGAACTCCTTTGATGTGACTCCAGTGGGGACCATGACCCAGGCTCTCCAGGTAGTGTCTGCCTCTCAGCTCCTCCCTGCTCAGAAGCCTGGCCTCCTGCACTGGGTCCCAGGTCTGCTGTCGTCATTTGCCTTTCTGGCCCAGGGGGCCACCAGCTGCTAGGGTCAGCTAAGACCACCTTCTCCCCAAAATCGAGGCACAAAGGGGGAAAGATTCTTCAGGGTTTTTTTTTTCCCCCTTCTTCTATCTTAAAATAAGCTGCCAACACTGCTGCCAAGATGGATGGGAGGGGAGATACTTGTCAAGCTTGTTGCCCATAGCAACAAACCAAACAGGAAAAGCAGGTCTGGCCAAGTGAAACTGGCCACCAGAAAGTCTGCTTCAAGCACAGGGCTTCCCCAAGCAGCGGGAAAGGCACACCCAGTGGATTCAAGCTTCCACTGGCCAGGGGCCAGGACCACAGGGGACACGCTTCCTGTGAAGTGAGGGCTGACTTCACACTCTCCATAAGGGGCTTCCCTGAGCTCTGAACAACCACAGGGTTTTTTCCTTTCCCATCCAGCAGGGGACACAGGCTGAAAGGACTGTGTAAGCCCACAGCCCACTCGGTCCAGAGAAGGCTGAATGCACACGGGGGCACTGGGAACAGGGAGAGATGCTAGGAGGTGGGTGGAGCCTTCTGCTCATGGCCCCCTCCCCATCCAGGGCTTCTCGCTGCATCTTCTGGGGGGCGGGGAGGGGGGACCTGTGCCAAAAGCCACAGGGAGTCCACAGAGAGCTGGGGACAGTGAGCAGCTTCGGGAAGGCAGCCCAAACAAGGCTGGATGACGACTCGAAGGCTCCAAGTTCACAGGAGGAAATTATGTTAGGCTGCTCACGTTAAACCCAGTAAGGGCTCTGAAGAGCTACCTAGGCACAAGTGTCCTGCCGGTGTTTGTGTGGACTTGCCAGGAGGTGCGGGCCAGTGGCTGGGCCTGCCCGCCAAGGGAGGAGGGGACCCCAGTTCCCCGAGGGGGTCAGGGATGCACAGGGTGGAGCCCAAACATACATGTGCATGCATGTATGCATGTACGCGTATGTATGTTCGTCCAAGAGAGATGGGGAAAGGCCCGGCCGTGCTGAGTCCTCAATGACCCAGTGGGGAGAAAAGGCAGCTGGAGCCAGGAGATGCTCTGTTCTCCTTCTGAGCAGATTCACCCAACCATGGCTTCACGAAAATTAAACTTCATTCGTCAGGAGCCCAGATCACTTAATGCTGAAGCTCTGATGGAAAAAAAATCTCCCCAAACATGGGAGAGCAGGCCACTATCTCCAGTCCCCAGGGAAGCCCACCCTGAGCAGGGCACCCCCCACCCCCTCTCCTGGCCTCGCCCCAGGGCGGGGAGCCAGTTACCTTGAAGGCCCTGTTGAGCACTTCCTCTCCACCTCTGCTGCCCAGCAGGTTCACGACCACCTGCTTCCCGTATTGCTCCTTCAGAAGCACCATATGCCTGCAACAGACCAGGACAGTCCGTGATGCCTCGCCCCTGGGGCACACACTGACCCCACCCTCGAGGGCCCCGGCTGGGCACTAGCAGTCCAGGATGAGCTGGCCCCAGGAAAGGCAGTGGCCGAGAGGAACAGCAGATCAGACTTCTGAACATGCGTGGGGTCAGACAAGGACACGCCGGACTTCTATACGGTACCCCCTGTAAATCCAGAACCGCTAACCTGCCTCTCATCAACAGAGCCTCATAAACGCAATGTGCGTATCTCCAAAGTTAATCTATTTCACCTGGTACTTTCTCAAATCTAGAAAAACCAGTAGGAGAGCCATCAACCTCGGGGCCCAGTCTTTTCATCTAAGTGCTGCATTTCGTGATGTTTAACCTCAGCAAGAAGGTTATAAGAAAATTTCCATCTTTAGGAAAATTCTTTGCATATCAGAGACTATTACACATATATTGAAATAGTAGGGGGAGACTCCAATATTCTTACCACCAGCTATTGAAAAGTAACTATAATTTTACTAATGTTAGAAATAGCTAAATGTAGCTTTTAAAAAAAATAGGGAAAAGACAAAATGCAAAAAACAGACGTAAAACTGATTTAGTAATGCAATCTTTACGTCTGAAACTAGAAAAAAACTGGAAGACAACACAGGACAATGTTAAAAGTGGTGGAATTTTATGTGCTTTTAGATTCTTTCCTTCTTTAAACAGTTTTGCATTTTGCCAGTGTCTACAATAACATTTCTCTTATAAATGGAATATCTTAAAGTTAACCATCAGAAAAGAACCATTTTGGCCCCACAAACAGGAAAAAAAAAAAACCACAAAAAACCTGTCTTACTAGCTCTGAGGGACAACACCGCAGAGTAGAACAAGGATTTGAAAGTGGGCAGTCTATGCTGCTCTGCAGATGGCTGACGATAAGCCTGCCTGCTCATCTTCACATGAGCTTCTGTCTCCGTGGGGAGGAATTCTCCCAGGGCCATGGTCCTGGCAACCCTGCCTTGCTGCAGTCCCTCCCCCAGGAAGATGCAGGGCTGGATCAGATCTGGGCGATTGAAGCCTTTGCAGAAGCCAGCAGGCTGCGCCCCGTCCCTGAAGACAGGCGGCCATGGGGGGCAGGTGCTGGAAGAACAGGACATGCGTGGCCTGGCTACTCTGGGCTCTGTGGTTCCTCCTGTCCAGAGAAGGTGCGTCCTGGTCTGAGGTCTGACATGTGGAGTTGCAGCAAGGCCTGCTCAGGTGAGGAGTAATATGCTAATTGGGGGACACAGGTGGGCTGGTGTTATCAATTTTAAGATAAAGAAGAAGGCTGCAAGCCAATTTAAAGTCCAAATGAAGCTTCAGGTAGCATGATTAGAACACTTAAAAAATTACTTTGAAAATTATTCTTATAGCCATTAAGATCATTTTAAAATTAGCATTGAGTAAAAACAACATATATTTTAAGAAGCTAATAACTTTCAAGTACAAATTACCAAGAGTTCAGGTTAGTGATGGCTTTTCTTAAGCTAGCTGAAAAATAGGAAGCACGCAATGATCCAATCTGTGTTTTAAAAAATTAACTATGTGTGATCCAGAATTGAGAAGGGGATGACAGAGGATGAGATGGTTGGATGGCATCACCGTCTCAACAGACACAAGTTTGAGCAAGTTTCAGGAGTTGGTGACAGACAGGGAAGCCTGGTGTGCTGTTGTCCATGGGGTCACAAAGAGTTGGACATGACTGAGCAACTGAATTGAACCAGAATTTCTTTGAGAATGACACATAAAAACTAACAGTGGGAATTGCGAGTTAGAGCACTTCTGCCTTTTCCCTTATACCTTTCGATACCATGACTTTGTAAAGCCTCAGAATACATTACTTCAAAAACAAAAGGAAACTGGCTTAGAAACACCCTATAATTTAGATGATCCCTTATTAACTAGGACAAATAGATAAGAGCGTCACTGCAAAAGGAATGGATAAAACAATTGCAAAGTGTTACCTGAGCAATTTATTAATGAACCTGCAGGGAAACCTGAGAGCATGGAAAATATCCCATTTTGTAAACTGCCTTTTGGCAAAAAGAGCCAGAATGAAAGGCAGATTCAGAGCGCAGATTTGGGGTCTCCCGCTCTGGCCACTCCCTGGCCCCCAGTCCCACTGTCTGATAGGAGGGAGGATGGACTTGATGACCCTACCTGTCGAAGGCAGGGGCGCTGGCCTCCAGGCCTCTGCTGAGTCTCAGATGATGGGAGCCAACCTAAATCAAAGAGAGACGACGCTGGTGATTCCTCCGGCCCAGGACGCAATCGCCTTTCCAGTCACCCTCCGCCACCAGCCAGGCCAGAGCAGCAGCCCCTCGGCCCCTCCGCGGTCCATCTGTAGCTCAGGACGGCCAGGCCCTGAACCCGAGTCTGGCTCTGCTCTGGCCCTATCCTAAGTGCCGCATGGACCACGCCGGCTGGACTCATCCACAGAAAACAGACCACGAGGCCCACGGTGGATCCACAAACCTTTCCATGGGGCAGAGATGCAGCCCAGCCAACTGGGAGAGAGAAACCACCCTCCAGACTCTTCTGCAAGGCCCAGGGACCTTGACTGCCCCTCAAATCTGAGCTGTCATAACGACCCACAAACGAATCTGCCTTACTGTCTAGAACTACTTAGTTCACACCGGCAGCTTAAAACGCAAACTTGAAACTGGCGGTTATTGGTGGAGGGCCTCTGTCGCTGGACAAATCTAAGACAACCTGATATGGAACAGTGTTAAGGACAGTAGTGGATTATAACCTGATGAATAGAACAGGAATCCAGGAACATCTACAGAGGCGAGCTGGCTGGCTGGCTGGATGAGTGGATGGATAGATGGATGCGGGCAGGAGGATGGGGAGGTGGCCGCCTGGCGAGATGGCTAGTGACAATGGATAGAAGGGAGGGTTTTTACAGCAAATACCAACCAATAAACACAGAGGGAGTGATGGGAAATCATCACCTTATAACCATCCCAGGAAAAAACTGTTCGGCAAAAATCATCCATTGACCACACATCTTAAAGGGAGTTTGTTGAGGAGCAGGATATTTGCATGGTCACAAAGTGTCTCCCGTAAATCGCTTCTCGGTTGAAACGTAAGACACATTAAATAAAGAAACTGAAGAACACCTTACCCAGGCGATCGAAAGTAACATCACGGATGAGGGGCCAGGGACACTGTGTGCTCCCAGATGGGACGGACTATCTGAGGACGTGGTCCTTGGGCAGAAGCGGGCCTGTGATGCTCTCTGGAAAGTCACCCTTCCTCCGTCACCTGGACAAGCCTTTAGTCCGGCTGCCCGAGGCCTCATGTCCTGCCTCCCCACGATGGGCCCTGCCTCTGCCCCTGCCTGGCTCGGACACTGACCTGCAGCTCCCCTCGCCAATGTTACTTAGTCCTGAGGCCGCTGTGGGTCAGAGCCGCAGGGAGCAGCTTCCGGCAGGGCTGGAAAGAAACCACTGCTGGCCCCGCACACAGGAACTGACCTCGCTGCTTTTTTTAGTCTCCCTCCTCCTCCTTCACCCACCCTCCTCCCCCAGACAGCTGGACGCGTGGCCAACCAGCCCCGTCTGGTCCCTAAAGCCAGAGGTGCGATCCTAAACGCTCCAGGCTGAGCCTTTGGGAGTGGCTGGAAGAATAGCGCCTGGCTGGGTGGACACGGAGTCTCCACCAGCTCTTGACAGGGTCCCAGAGCCACAAAGGGCGTCTTCAAACATCTCCCCGCCCCTCCCTTAGTTAAAGATGCCAGCCCTTCTGGTCTGGATCCTTGCAATCGTCCTACCTGGTGGCTTTACCTTTATCTTCACAAGCCATGGTGTGCCCCAGCTCCACGGTTAAGCCACTGGCTTTAAATCAGCCATGATGGGAGTATTTATACTACAAAAATGGGCAAAGGCAACAAACCCAAACTTTCTCCCTCCTGGCCCCAGAAAAACTGGTTTACCACGATAACCTTGAGTGGTTCCCAAGCCTTCTGCACACTGGAACCATCTAAGCATCTTCAAAACAGCATGGATGGCTGCTCCCGCCCGTGGTGATGTAACTGGGATAGCACGTGCCCTGAGCACCAGGAATTTTATGAGCTGCCCAGTGGTTTTAACGTGCGGCAATTTGGGCCCCACTGGGGCAAAATTCAATCTTTTCAGTGTAACGTACAAAGCCCACGTTCATCGGGACCTCGCTGGCCTCTCCAGCCTCCCCTTTCACCACAAGCCTGTCCCCCAGGCCGAGCGGTAGGTGGCCGAGCCAGCACGGTTCCTGGATGTGGTCTGACACAGGGGTTGCAGCATCTGCGTCGTGGTCCCCTCTGCCTTCCTGGCTGGCGTGATCCCACCCCATCCCTCCCAGGTCAGTTCAGACACCCGCCCCAGCAGCATACGGACCTCAGCTGCCCTCTCTCCTGGCTCTGCTCACACCACACCATCACGTCCTGTCCCCTCTTCCCCGAAGGCAGGGGCAACTTCTGGTGTCAAGTGTCTGAACATACCAGACGTGCGATCAGCGTCTGCAGGATGAATAAATGGCTTCCCCGGGGGTGTGTATGAGGGCTAGGTGGTGGAAGAGCCAGGAGACTGGTCCTTGCACTGCACGTGAACTCAGAGAGGTGAGGACACTGTCGCTACACCACACAGCATCCTCGTGGGGACTCAGTGTGAAACTCCTGCTCGACTCACAGGACGCAAAGAGCCACACCTCTCCTGGTGCAACTTGGGCTTTTGTCTCTGCATGTGTCTCTTTGCGACCCTATGGACTGCAGCCCGCCAGGCTCCTCCATCCATGGGATTTCAGGCAAGAGTACCGGCGTGGGTTGCTATTTCCTTCTCCACATCTTACAGGGAGGAAGACGCTAAAGCGACAAGAGCAGCAAAGTCTTCTAACGAACCCTATATAAAAACATAACTAAATAGACCAGACCAGAAGAGCAACTAGCTTTCAATGTGGCTCTTTATAAACAGCACAACTTGCTGACATGACAAAGATGAACGGTGAAAGGAATGTGGTTGTTGGAAACAACCCAGTCGGGACTCAGAAGTTTGCAAGGAAGGTCCTGGGCCTGTGAAACGTGTAGACAAATCACCATCCACAGACCTCTCTGCACATTCCCATACCCCACCCCACCACCCCACCAGGGCTCAACTGCTCCCTGGGGCAAGTGTAAAGGCTGCAACACTGCAACTTAAAAGGCAAGCTATTCACCCCCAAATCTTTGCACTGTTCATTTAACCTAAGTGAAGATGGAGTGAGAGTTTTTCAAAATGGAAAAAACCACCAGGACTGATGATCAGACTTGCTACTGATAGTCCAGGTAAGGTGACTGAGAGCTAACGCCCTGCAGAGGATCTCATCTGCCTTTGATGTGGAATAATATTTAGAGGGTAAACACGGGTATCAAACCCAAAGGTTAGAAAATCCTTAAGATGCATGAACACTGAAGTCTTTTGAAACTTATTTTGAAGGAACCACAAAGGCCGTGGAGGAGCCTTAACAAGCGTGATGAGTCTAAGAGGTGCTCTAACTGCAGAAAAGCGAGCCACCCAAGGTCCACAGATGCTGGTCCAAGTCAGACTGGGAGACGGTTGCTCCATGGCAGGGTCAGGCTGCATCTAGAGCATCTGCGGGTTCAACGTGAAGACTGAAATTAAAGGGAATGACAAGCTTTGTTTTCAGAAGAGGGAGACCAGAGCATGGAGAGTCCTAGAACAGACAGAGAGGGTGAAGGAGGGTCCTGGAGAAGATGAAGTGGAGAAAGGGGGACCATGAAGGTCCGAGGACGCAGACTTCGTGTGGCAACTATGCAAGGCAAGGAGAAACTAGCTAATAATGATGGAGCCATCCCGAATCATGACCTCGAGCCTGGAAGAGGAACCCCAAACTGGGTGAGAGGCTGAAACAGATGAATTTCTAAAGGTCCTTCCCAAATTCTAAGATGCTCTCATAACCACCACCACCCCCAGGAAAACTCCACATCTAAAGAAAATTAAACTTCAAAACCCCTTTTAGAATGTCTAGAATAGGCAAATCATAGAGACAAAAAATAGATGAGTGGTTGTCGAGGCCTTGGGTAGGGCTGGAGGGAATGGGGAGTGACCACTGATGGGCGCAGGGTTTTCTCGGTGGTGAAGAATGTGTTCTAAAATTAGACCACGGTGACGGTTACACAACTCTGTAAATGGACTAAAACCCAGAGAACTGCACACTTCACAGGCTTCTCTGGGTTTCTCTGTGTAAATTATATCTCAGCTGAGCTGTTTAAAAACACAGCTCTCTCGGGACGGGCTCCAGAGAACACTCCATCCATCCCCGGGAGTGCCTTTCTCTGCAGCCACTTAAAGCCACCAGCTGCCGCATGCGTCTTAGGTGTTCCTTTCTGTTGGAGAAACTGTACGTTCTCAGAGCTTTTTCCAAAGAACTCAGAGCCCCACGTAAGACATTCGCCCACCTGTCTCCCCAAAGGGTGGACAAGCTTCCTCTCCACGGCTGCCAACTGCACGATGACAACGTGAGGGCAAGGTGCCCACAGGTGAGGCCAGGTCAGGTCAAGGGCGGTGAGACCCAGTGTGTCCAACGCTCCCAAGGACCTGGAAGGTGGCCCTGGGCCTCGAGCCCTCGGGAAGAAGGGCCAAGGCCATGGAAGCCGGGCACAGGGGTCTCCTGAGGGCACCCACGTCCCCTCTGGCCCGGGAGGAAGGTCCAGGGGGATTGGCATGGAGGGATCTCAGGTCCACGTGGCCCAGACCCTCCCGGGTAGGAACTCACTCAATGGGGCTGTGTGCTGTTGGGTTGATGACAAACGTGTACTTGGCCTTACACCCTGAACACTTCCCAGGAGACACAAGGCCAAACAGCCCTGGCACCGCCTAGAGCCCCGTGTGGGACAGTGAGGGGTATTTTTAGAAATCACGAGAAACCTGTGTGCAGTTCTCACGTGGCCCAGCAACAGGCACCTCCAAACGCCAGACCTGCCACACAGCCGCTGGCGCCCCCCAAAACCTCCCAAAGCTTCCCAGGAGGGTCACAGGTCTCAAAGGACATCGGAGGCCACATTCTCAACGCATTGAACTGGGGTCTGAGCGAAGGGAACAGCAATCACACGACGTGGTCCACTTACCCACAGAGAACTCCCACCTCACCAGTGTCATCAGGGAGCTCGAGGTGGGAAAAATCACACAATATATACAGCATCTCTGTGGACAACACCACACACACGTGCAATGCTCACACGCATATGTGCACAGTCACGCACACGTGCACACACACTGACAGCTCAGCTCAATCCAGCTGGGCTGGGGAGAAAGACCTGAAACTGTGCCAGGAAAGAAATGCGATGAAACAACCCACACCGGTGTGCAAGAGCAGGTGAACAAGGACACGCCCAGACAGGCTTTCTGATCACTTACCTGAAGCCCAGGCTGCTCCCAAAACAGCGGAACGGAGCCTCTGATCTGGACAAAAGACGACACGCCATCATCCATGTAAATCGTCTGCAGCGCAGGGAGACAGAAGGGGAGAGGTATTCTTCAATGAAAGTGAATGTCCTGGGGCCGGGTAACGGGATCCGGCTGCTGAGACCTGACACCAGCCAGAGCGAAGGGCAGCCGCCGGCTGGGGCGCCCTCTGCCCCTCGCCCCGCCTGGCCGAGCCGCTCCCCGCCCTGCAGGCCAGCCCAACTCATGGGCCTGCTGGCCAACCCCCAGCCTCCAAGGACGGATGGGAATCCCCACAACCTGACCCACCTTCCCCAAAAAGCCCCGCAGTCCCCTCCCCAGCAGGTTCAGGAACAAAAGCAGACGGGCTCTGGGACTTAACTAAGACCTTCCTGGAAGCCCTCGACTGCCAGCCAGTCAGCTGGCCAAGCAGCAGGCGCCACTGGAAAAGGACCAGAGGAAATGAAAGGAACCAGCGGCAGCGCAAAGCCCGGCTGGCAGCATCTGACCACGCGAGTCCAGACTTGACCTGACCTCACAGTCAGTCCTGGCCCCACGCCGCTGTGCTCCTAACCGTGTCACGGAGTCCACACACACACACACACACACACACACACTCCTTCCACAAGCTTACACACACACACACACACACCTTCCACAAGCTTGCATACACATCCCTTCCACAAGCTTATGCACACACACCCCTTCCACAAGCTTACACACACCCCTTCCACAAGCTTACACACACACACACACCCTTCCACAAGCTTACACACACACACACTCCTTCCACAAGCTTCCCCCCCCCCACACACACCCCTTCCACAAGCTTACACATACACACCCCTTCCACAAGCTTACACACACACAGACACATACACACACACCCCCCTTCCACAAGCTTCCAGGGTGCCAGCACCTGCAGGACACAGACGATTCTTACAAGTTAAAGTATCTCCCCCCAACCCCCACCGCACACAGTTCCTTCAGGGCATACCAGCTCTTCACCTGCCTGCCGGCCCCCACGGATGCTCTAGCGCCAGGGAGGTCTAAAAGGACAAAAAGTACGGTCCTGAGCATCATGAGGGGGAGGCCGCGGCAGCTATCAGATGCTGCCCTTTATCTGGGTAACTCTACCCTGGCCTGGCAGGGCCGGCCCAGGCAATGCTGCTGGCCCTTTCCATTTCTTACCGGTCTGCTCCCTCACAGAGTAGCTTTCCATGCGGCTAGATCACACTCAGATCACACATGCATTAGTAATTCTGCAGTGGAGGACCTGAACATTAGACGTGAAGGTTCCCTGGACTACAGGAACCACATGAGCCTGGTCGTCATTAGGTTGGGCTGAAACTCTATCCCTTAATCTCCAAAGGAAAAAATGCACTGGGTTAAGAACTTGTCTGTTTCCAGATACTGATCACCAGCAAGAGGGTTACCAGCCACTGTTTTACTGACAAAAGCAGAAGAAAGTCAGCAGGCTGTTTAAGGTGCTGTTGGCTACAAGGAAATTAAATGCATACAACCACACACACGTCCAGACTGTTGAGAGATCACCAATTTGGCCAACATCTCCATGTAAAGGAAACTCGTAACAGAGCCCAGGATTTGGTGTATGCTAAGGACTTCCCTGGTGGCTCAGATGGTAAAGAATCTGCCTGCAGTGCAGGAGACCTGGGTTCGATCCCTGGGTCGGGAAGATCTCCTGGAGGAGGGAATGACAACCCACTCCAGTATTCTTTCCGGGAGAATTCCATGCACAGAGGAGCCTGGCAGGTTACAGTCCACGGTGTCCCAAAGAGTTGGACATGACTGAACTACTAACACTTTCGCTTTCAAGGAACTATTATCCTTCACTTTATTTTGTTGTTATTTTAGTCACTGAGCCGTGTCTGACTCTCTGCAACCCCATGGGCTGTAGTCCTCCCGGCTCCTTGGTCCATGGGATTTCCCAGGCAAGAAAACTGGAGTCGATTGCCATTTCCTTCTTCAGGGGATCTTCCCGACGCAGAGATCGAACCCATGTCTCCTGCTCTGGCAGGCAGATTCCTTACCATGAAGTCACCCTCACTTTATTTAACAAGCGCTAAAAGCACTGCTTCCAGAGTTAGACCACGCCCTTCCTGAGCTGGAACTCGCACAGAACCAGCTTCAGGAAAACCCCCGACAGGCAGTCCCAGCACTGCAGACCCCACGCCTGGGGCAGGAAGGAAAGATGCCTCCAGATTCCTCCATTCCTCCTCCCGCATGAAAATACCTCGCTCTGTGCCCCATCCTGTCCTCAGGAACACCCGCCTCTTGGTTTCCAAGGTGACAGGACAACCCCGATTGTCACCCAGTAGTGATGGATTTGCAGGGCTTTCCTTTCTGGGCGAAAGAACACAGGTGTTGACACTAGCGAAGATTCAACACCTGTGGCCTGGCTTCACAAAGATAACAGCGGACACCTGGCGGAGAGGAGGGGCGGCAAGATGAAGGGTGAACACAGGTGAGCTTGCAGGCTCTGGGTCATGACCAACCTGGGTCCCATGCTCATCCGACCAGCGGGGTGACCCTGGCTGTGTTCTTTAACCACCTCCAGCCTCAGTTTCCCTCTCTCAACGGAGTTTACGTCACGTGGTCACAGAGGTATGGACGAGGCCCCGCAGGAGAGGGAGCTAGTCAGGCAGGGGTCAGGATGCAGGCAGGAGAGGGAATCTGGGGGGTGGGGACAGACAGAGGTGGGGGTGCCGCAGAGCAGGCGGGAAGAGGGAGGGGGAGTCACAGCGGAGTGTGGCTCAAGGCCAGGCCTGGGACCCCGGACCTGGCACCTGCATGCCCTCTTTCACAGAGAGGTGGGAGCAGCGGCCCAACAACCCCCAAGAGAAAGGGACAGCAGGAAGACTCGCCACTGGTTCTGATGCTTTTCTCTAAAAGGCTTTCGGCTGAACTTCTGTTGCAGGATGAGGTGTTTGCAAACCAGTTCTTTCCAGGTCTGCCCTCACGTCCCTCCCGACCTCCCTGATTAATTAGTGGCCTTATCTTCACGAGCCAAATATTTATCTTTAGCTTTTGCTTTCTTGGGGTAGATGAGGGGACTTTCTGGGCTGAGTCACAGTGGCAGAGCACGCCCACTGGGCAGGTCCTCCAGCTGAGCGGCCAAGACTCCAGACCCTTCCTCTGACTCCAGGGAGACCAAGATGCCATCCACGCCTACACGCTGATGCGCGTTCAGAGCACAAATGCGCACTCAACGTATACACGTGTGCACACAAGCACATCACAGCATACATATGCCGGCATGCCCCCCGTGCCCCCCACAAAAGCCCCCTACCCACAAAGCGCACACACACACACACACACACACACAGCCCGCCTTGACGGAGAAAGATTGTTCTTTCCTCTGAGGGAAAAAACATAAAAGGCAGGAGTGGGTGGTTTGAAAACACCTCCCTTTTCTGGCTTCCCGAGAGCCTGACTCAGGAGAAGCCCATTTGCTCCTGAGAGTCTCTGTGTCAGGGTTCCAGCCGGCTCCATCTCGCCCCATCCCTTGGCTGGACGACGGGGGCACCGCGGCCCATAAACCGCCCTCGGGCGTCTGCTATGGAGCCCCCTCCCCGACGACTAGGGGCTGACGCCCCCCAGCCCGTTAGCAGGGGACACAGGCTGGAGGTGACCCGCTGGCATCACAAGGGGCTGAGCCGCCGGAGTTAGGGCGCCTTCCTGCCTCGGGCTCAGTACCAACCAAAGCTGCCACCTGCCACCTGCCACCCTTGGGTGCGGACGTGGGCTTTCAGACCCTGCTGTTTCTCTTAATGCCAGGTCAGCAAGCAGACAACACTGTCTTCCTCTCCCCCCGCAGGACTTCCGCTCCGGCTCCTCCTAGCACACAGACCTGCCCCTGCCCCCACTGGCTCTGATGTCTTTCTCATCTCTCTCCAGGCAGGAGGCTGGCATCTGAGCACTGACTGCTCACCCTGGGAGACACCCCCGAGATGCAGACGCCCACCCACGAGGGGCCAGCTGGTCTGTCTCCTTCCTGTGGCATCCCCAGCCGGCAGGCTCACGATCAAACTCAGGATGTACATCCGGTTGCAAACGAGGATGCTCCTGGCATCGGCTCTGGGAACTGACTCCTCCCCGGGGTCCCCTTCTCCCCCACATGCCAGGGCGGTCAGGCTGTTTGGGGCTGGGGGGGCCCCGATGGCGTGAACCATCCCCGGCCCCTCCCTCCTGTTGGTGGAAAACACGGGACCCATGCGCAGCAGCCTGAAATGGACACGCCCCACGAGGAACTGCCCTGGCTACCAGCCCACGACCTCCTGCCCCGTCTGGGTCTGTGAAAATGAAATCACCGGGGGGCTGCAGACACCAGGAGCCGAGAGGCAGGTGAGGTCATCTCTAAAGCCTCGCTGGGCCACCACGCGGTACTGAAGGGGACAAGGTCCCTGCCTGCAAGCCCAGAAACTGGGCAGGCGGGGGACCAATGCAAGTCAGCAGACACCTTAGATGAAACAAACAGCAGAGGCCCAAAGCCTGTCTGTAGAGAAATGAGAAAAGCAAGGACTGTAGGGATTTCTCATATAGCTAACTGTACTGCATTTAAAGCAGAGTCCTAACCTGCTAAGGTCAGATGATGCTCTTGCAATGGACTGAATTGTGTCCCCCCCACCCACAAAGGATATGCTGATGTCCTAACCCCCAGCACTGCAAATGTGACCTGATTTGGACGGAAGAGTCACTGCAGGTACGATTAGGTAAGCACGGTCAGGTTGGGGTAGGACACCATCATCCAACCTGCCTGGTGTCCTGAGAAGGGGAGAAGAAGCATGTGGACGGGGAGACAGAGACTGGAGCGATGCTGCCACGGCCGGGCCACCTGAAGCTGGACGAGGAGAGGTGGACCCTCCCCCAGAGGCTCCAGAAGGGGCACGGCCCTGCCCACGCCCCAATTTCGGACTCTGGCTTCCAAAACTGAGACACAATGCATTTCAGCTACTTTAAGCACCCCCACCCCCAACTTACCCCACCCTGCAATTTGTGGTACTTGTTACAACCAGCTCCAGGAAAGTACCACCATCTTCTTGACATTTTCAGTGTTTAAATGTCTTGTCTTTTAGGAACAGACAGTGATCAAGAGAGCAGTTGTTTTCCTAACGACTTACTTGACAAGACACGGTGGATGGGGCCCCAATTAAAAACAAAACAAAACTGGTTGAGGGACTTCCCTGGTGATCCAGTGGTTAAGAATCCACCTTCCAATGCAGGGGACGCGGGTTCAGTCCCTGGTTGGGGAACTCAGATCCCACATGTCTCAGGGCAACTAAGCCAGTATGCTGCAACTAGAGAGAAACAACTGCAAGCCCAGGGAAGCCCACGTGCCTCAATGAGGAGCCACACATCACAACTAATACAACCCGAGGCAGCCAAAAACAAACATTTGTTTTTTAAAAAAACCTCATTGGGGAATACATGTAAATCCATGGCTGATTCATGTCAATGTATGACAGAAACCACTACAATATTGTAAAGTAATTAGCCTTCAACTAATAAAAATAAATGAAAAAAAAACCTCATGGTTATAAGAGAGGAGATAGGGGCCACGTTTCCTCTCTTCAGTTTTTAAAAAATATTTCTTTGGGTGTGCCTGGTCATAGTTGTGGCATGTGGGATCTAGTCCCCTGACCGGGAATCGAACCCAGGCCCCCGGCATTGGGCGTGCAGGGTCTTAGCCACTGGACCACCCAGGGAAGTCCCATCCTCTGTCATTTTTAAGCAGGTGTTCATTTACCAGTGTCATCTATGTCCAGGAGAGCAGATAGTGGGAAAACAGAAGTCACAGGCAAGAAACTGCCCCTGTCACTCATCTTTGGGCTGCTGACTGAGGTCCTCCTACTCAGCATCTGACCCCTAGAGGGCCCTCCCCCGAACTGTGCCCTCAGAAAGCCCAGGCAGGTGCAGCTCACACACCAAGGGCAGGGAGGGACTCAAACCTGTGCTGAATTAAACTGCTCAAGTCCTGGTGGGAACCACCTGGTGCGGCTGCAGCAGGAGGGGATGCAAAGTCACATCTCCACTAACTAAACAGGGGCTGTTTGCAGCTTGACACGCACGGCAACACCATTGTTGCACCTTTCGTGGGCTTTCCTTTATGACTTATTCCACTGCCAGTCTACCCGGTGGTATTATCCTACAAATCGCATGTTAGCAAAAAACATAAATAAAGCAGATGTAAGACAGCATCTCTGGGAATGAGAACAGAATTTACGGTGATGAAGTCAGTAAGAGATTAAACAGATGACTCTATCCCTTGGAGCTGAAAGCAACTGATGCCCAACACGGAACTTTCACAAACCCCAGATGCAAAGACTTGCTTCTAGGATGAAGCCTCAGCAGATCAAGAATGAAAAACTTTCTTCTCTCATCCTGCCATTACTCATCTACTTTTGTTTCCTGTTTAGTTGCTAAACCACGTTCAACTCTTCTGTGACCCCATGGACTACAGCCCGCTAGGCTCCTCTGTCCGTGGGATTCTTCAGGCAAGAATACTGGAGTGAATTGCTATTTCCTTCTGCAAGGGTATCTTCCCAATCCAGGGATCAAACCCACGTCTCCTGCATTGCAGGCACATTCTTTACCACTGAGCCACCTGGGAAGCCCGTTCATCTATTTACTTTTGTCTTAAAAAGATTTTCAAATCCTACTGGTTCATCCATCCGCTGCTTTCTGAATAACCACCACCCTTCCTGATCACAGCAAAAATTCCTGCTGCTTTTCAGCTGAAAATACCCCAGGTAAGCAACGTTTTTCCAGCATGAGAAGAGAATCAAGAAAGAGAACATCGTGCAAACCAGAGGCCACTCTTGCAGACACAGCCCCAGTGACACTTTCTGTTCTCCTGGGAGAGTGAGGAGCCACGCTCATCAGAAACTGCCCCCAACACCCCAAGTGGAAACACATTAGCATGGGTGCTTCCACTCGGAGCCACTGGGGACCCCAGCCTGGCCTGGGCACTGACCTGCTCCGTCTCCACGAAGTTGGACACGTGGCCGTCGTCGTTCACGCCGCGGGTGTGGAAGCGAGCGCCGGCACGCTCGCAGCTGATGCGGGAGATGAGGCAGGCCTTGGCCTGCTTGTGAGAGGCGTACACCGTGCGGATGGCCACCACCCCGCAGATGACCTTCAGCAGCCAGTCACAGCAGTTCACCTGGTGCTGCCTCAGAGGCACGTGCAGCAGCTGGTTCCTGCAAAACGGAGCCCGTGGTGACTAGGACTGCCTCACAGCCTCCAGGAAACAGTGCCCATGGCAAGCAGGGGAGGCGCCTGGGGGCCGTATTCCTGCACTGCACACGCCCCGTGACTCCACACTCAGGACATGCAGCAAGGATGTTTGCGTGCTCTAGAGGCACCCCAAACGGCAGGGCCACCAGCACCTGGGCAGCGGGAAACCGCTGCTCCTGGGTGTCAGCAGCAGTGGCTGGAATGCAGGTGCGGGTGTCAGCCAGCTGCCGGGCTTTCAGGGAACCACAGAGCAGCCTCTGTTTACACCAGTGGCTTCTGCAGTTTTTGAACATAACTCCCTTCGGTAAAAATTTAAGCATGTTTTATGATGAAAGAATAATGATAAATGACAAATGATAAAAATAATTAAATACATGCATGCTTATTTAAATTATATACAGATCCTACAAGGTGAACATGAGAGCATTACAAAGCAATGGGAATTAAATAAAAATGATGAGATGAACATAAAACTTAAAGTTCCAGTACTTCCTCCCCAAACCCAGTGGATGGTGCTGGGTCTCTGACATCCATGATGATCTTCATGGGATAACAGCCAGAGCTTAGAAAGGGCACCGAGCTCCATTCTAAGTGTTCTGGGACAAATCGACTCATTTCATCCTTGTATCAGCCTATGTACAGGCATTATCATTCACCCCATTTTACAGATGAAGAAACTGAGGCACAGAGGAGAAACGCTTGCCCAAGGTCACAGAGCTAGTAAGCAGCAGTGTGGCATGGAAGCTGTACTCTTCAGCCCAAGCCTCTCCTGCCGAAGGCCCTACGTGTAGAGCTGCACCCGCACCCAGTCATACCTGTTCTCGTGTCTCACTCGCCTCCCCGACACCCACGGGAGCTTACTGAGCAGGTGATGGCTGGAAGTGGGGCTTGCGGGTGGTACGCAAACCTCAGGTTGCTTCCAGACTCTACACGCTTCACCCAGGGGACCCGTGCTGTGCAGTTCTGAGGTCCTTATCTTGCCCCCCTGGGAGGCAGGAACCCCCACAGGGCAGCGAGCACATCTAGATCACAGTGCGCTCTGTATTTAAAATGGCAGCACCATTCCTGCCCCGAGCCCTCATCAAAGACGCAGTGCCCTCATTTCTGGAGAAGTGTGCTGTGAGCTCTGACATCCCAGGCGGCTTCTCCAAGCGGCAAGCCACTCCCCGCTCTCAGGCCAGCCTCCTCCCCGACACGGCACGTGGGCACTGAGGACATACTGCCCCCCGGGAAGCAGGGCCATGTCCTAGCTCTCACTCCAGGGCGCTGGGCTGCCCGGAGAATGATGAGCACGAAACATCACTTTACAAAAACACCTTCCCCTCTTCTGAATCCCTCTCTGAAATTGAGCTGATAAACCACTTTGTTGCTGTTCAGCAGCTCGGTCGTGTCTGACTCCTTGTGACCCCATGGACTGCAGCACACCAGGCTTCCCTGTCCATCACCATCTCCCTGAGCTTGCTCAAACTCATGTCCATTGAGTCGGTGATGCCATCCAACCATCTCATCCTCTGTCATCCCCTTCTCCTCCTGCCCTCAATTTTTCCCAGCATCAGTCTTTTCCAGTGAGTCAGCACTTTGCATCAGGTGTCCAGAGTACTGGAGCTTCAGCATCAGTCCTTCCAATGAATATTCAGGGTTGATTTCCTTTAGGATTGACTGGTTTCATCTCCTTGCAGTCCAAGGAACTCTCAAGAGTCTTCTCTAGCACCACAGTTTGAAAGCACCAATTCCTTGGCACTCAGCCTTCTTTATGGTCCAGCTCTCACATCTGCACTAAATCAACTTTAGTAACCCATGTATTAAATCTGCATCAAGGGAAGGTCTCCAGAATGTTCCAGGGTCTTCCGCCACACAGTGATGGCTGCCATCAGTCACCAGGGGTCAAAGCAACTTTCCGCCAAACAGGCAACTCTAAATAATCTCTGTTGTAGTCACAATGGCCTGACCCCCTGTAGGAGGACGGCTCATAACCTCGAAGGAAGAAACCCAAACCTATAAAGGAAAAGAGCTTGCACCTCCTTCCAGGACTTGATTGTACCAGGAAGCAGTTATCAGTAGGGAACAGTAACCACCCAGAAAAATGCCAAACCCTCTCCCTCATGCACCAGCCACGTCCATTGCTGACCCCATCTGACTCCAGATATGGGCTCAGACCTTGAACACAGCACCCCAAATGGTGGGTTCAGGCAATCAAGCCCGTGACCATGCAGCTGGGCCTGATTCAGCTGTGGTCAGCTCCACCGGTGCCACCCTGAGCCCAAACACCGCGCCCTGGGCTGTGGGGTGAGGGACGACCCGGGAGCTTCACACCCTCCAGGACCAGCTTCTCCTGGCCAACTGAGGACAGCCTAGTGTCCACCTGGGGCCTACCCCTTCCCAAGTCCCTCTCAGTCTTCACTCGGGGATTCCCCACTCTGTCTTCCTCTTCCCTGTGCACCTCAAATCTCCAACCACAGAGCTGGCATGAGGCGGCCTGGGAAGAGCAGGTACAAGGGAGACCCAGATTCCCCAGGCATTCAAGGCTTGTTACAGCTTCTGAGACCTCTAGCCTCGGCTCATCAGACCTTCCCGGCTGAAAATGGCCCCAGTGCCTAACAAAGACCCCTTCATAATCCACAGCCCCTGCGCCCCTGAGCTGGGCTCCCTTCAGGAGCACATACACCTGCAAAACAGAACTAGTGATTCACAGACACACCATCCGCCCGACCTGATATCCAGAGTGTGGTCCTTGAAACAGCGACCCTGGCGCCAGCGTCAGCTCCTTGCTGAAAATGCAAGTCTCGGGCCCCAGCCCCTCAATCAGAATCTGCATTTTTAACAAGATTCATGTCCTTGAAGTCTGAGCACGCTGCTACTGCTGCTGCTAAGTCACTTCAGTCGTGTCCAACTCTGTGCGACCCCATAGACGGCAGCCCACCAGGCTCCGCCATCTCTGGGATTCTCCAGGCAAGAACACTGGAGTGGGTTGCCATTTCTACTACCCCCCAAACCTCACATAACCAGACAACCTAAGAGGATCTGGGGAACAGGGAGCACGGACACATATGGAAGGATACTGTGAACTCCTCTTTCTCCAAGTGGAAGTCAGGAGCTCACTTGTGGGGTCCCAAACACCAAGGAAAGTACACTTAACAGTCAATGGAAACCTGTGAGCTCCTCTGTTTGGGCAAAGCGAGGCAGGGACAAACACAGGGCACAGAGATGCCTCATCAGCCCTGACTCAGGGCTGGAAAGGCCCCAAAGGCCAGCCCTGGAACCAAGAACGCCCCGTCTCCAAACAATTCCAACAGCAGGACTTTCATCACTTCTGCTTGAGTGGCAATCTCCTCGTAAATCTGATGGGAGCAGCTCCATTGTAGGCAAATCACCGCGCCCCCACCCCGGGTCTTCCATAGGACCTGTCAGAGGTCATGACCCCCAGGGCCCACAAAGGGTGACCACTGACCCATTTAGGGGTCATCCATGCCCTGCTGGTCCCCGAAAGGGCCCATTACTGCCCATCACCTTGGCAGGATGACTCAGCTCTGCCGTTGAAACTGACAGGTTTGGTTGTGGGATTAACAGTGTGGGACCTGGAGCCAGGATGCCTGGGTTCAAATTCCCTGCCTTATTCAAGCCTCAGTCTCCTCACCTGTAAAATGGGAATAACAGACCCTACCTCATTGTTTCCTATGAGATGTGAGTGAGTTATGACCCACAGAGAACTTAGAAAAGTGCTTTACAAATGTCTGTATGCTGGAGGATAACCACGAGAACTGAGGGGGCGGGGGAGGCGCTGAGCACAGGCCCGGGCACTCAGAGAGCACCAGCAGATGCTGCCATTTCTGCTCCTTAGTTAAGGGGCAGATTTTCCTTCTGGAGTCTACATAAGGCCACATTGAACACCCTCCCTGATTCCAGTGGGGGATAGTTTTCCTCTCATTGTGCTGAGAGCGTGGGCACCAATCACAGCTCCCGCAGGTAACCCACGCGCCCGGGGACGATGCTAAGAGACGGAGGGTGCAGCTGCTCATCAGAGCCCGCCCTCCATGTGCGCCGGGGGCAGGGGACCCAGGGCTCACCAGAAGAAGGAGTTCCCCCACTCGGAGCTGTCATCACCCTGCTTCTGCGCCCGGACGGTGAGGTCGAAGCAAGACCCATCATTGGGCCAGGAGAAGTAGAAGACCCCTGAGTTGAGGATCTTCCGCAAGGCCGCGAGGCGGTCCTCCTCCTTGGCCTCTTCCTGGAGAGGGTAAAAGTCGGTGGCAGTGATTTTGTAGATTTCGGCCTCTGGGATTCTGCCCACGGATGTGCAGCCTGTCACCAGAACCAGGAAGCTCAGGGAGGTGCCACCTGGAAAGGAAGTGAGACATGGGGGCTGAGGACTGCAGGTGGTGACACGGGCGATGGACAGCCACAACCACGAGACGGACTTCCTGTTCTCTCCCTCACCTCCCCGCACCCCGCCTTCAGCTGAGGGATCCGCCTGCCACCTGAGCCCAAAGCCTGGAGCCGAGGTTCCAGAGCCCCGCCCAGCCCACCAGCAGCAGAGCCACCTGGAACCTGTTAGAAATCAGAACTCTCAGCCCCAGCCCCCGGACCTCGGGGGCGGGGCCAGCAGCCTGCGCTTAACAAGCCCAGGGGTTCCAGGTGGGTCCTCCTCCCACCCGCAAGCCTGAGATACTGCCTGCAGCCTGCCCTGCCCACACCCCGAGCCTCTCAAATCCACCCTCCCCATGAACCCCCAGGGCCCCTAGCCAGGCTCAGTCCTCCAAGCACCACTGATGGAGCGGCCTGATCGCAGACCTTTCAGGCTTCACCTGCCCACAGGGCTGAAGTGGGAACCCCAGGGACCCCTGTCCCCGCTGCCCACCTCCTGCCTCTCCCCACCACATGGTACACGGAGTCCAGCCGCTCTTACGGGCCGTGTCTGTGGCTCCCCAAAAGCACCCTTGCACCCTGGGCCTCTGCCAGTGAGGCCTTCCTCCCCACTCACCTTCCTGCCCCCATCCTCTAGACCAGCTGGAGCCTCCCTGATGCCGCCTTCCCTAGAGAACTCCTCTTCACCCTTCTGGGGTCCAGTCGTCAACACCTCCTCCAGGGAGCCTTCCCTGCTCTCCTGAGACACCGCCAGGTGCCCCTTAGACACTGTGAGGAGCACTTAGATGCTCCCTCTTAGTTCTCATCACACACAAAGCTAACAGCCTCCTTCCCTGCACGTGTCCCCCTGCTGGCTAGGGGTTCCTTAGGGATGGGCTCTGTTTGGTTGTCATGTCCCGGCAAGCAAGTGTTTGACGAAAACGTCCTAAATAGGCCAACAAGAGAGCAGCTCAAGCCCCCTCGCCCCCTCCCCATGAAAGGTTACCCCAACCACTGCAGACCCTGTTGTTGGGAGGAGAAGAGACACCCCCCTTCTGGGGACCCCACCACACCACCCACGGCTGTTTTCTGCTCCATGTCCCCACGGTGCAGCAGGTCCAGGCACACAAGGGTGCTCGAAGACACGCGCTGGGGGCGGGGACAGTGGGGACACTGACACATCGTCCTCCATCACAGGAGAAGGCCCAGGAGACAACCTGGTGGGTAACTGGCCTCAAGGGGCTGGCCTGGTTCTGGCCCAGAGCACACCCGTCCCATCCCACCAAGGTTTAAGGGACTTGCTCCCACCAAGACCTACTCCAGATGACCCGTGGTCGCCATCTGGAGCCAAGGTAGTCAGCGTTCTCGGACCTCCGGACACTCCGCTGAGACTCCGAAGACTGCCAGTCTCTCTGCTCACCTACCCTAGATCCCCTCCTCACACTTAACAGGAAGACAGCGCTGCTGGGGGCCAGGGGACGTCGGGTGTCATTCAAAACCCCTTCATTCAATAAATAGGTCACCACTCAGATAGGCTTCGCGGGGTAGGGGAGGAGGTCACATCCAACAGGCGACCATTCGGGCTCACAAACTACCTCTCCGGTCATGTGATCAGGAAACCTTTATTTCTTTCTTTATTTTTCGCTGTGCTGGGTCTTCGCTGCAGTGCAGGCTTCTCATTGCAGAGCGCAGGTTCCAGGGCGTGTGGGCTTCGGGAGTTACACGGCACACGGACTCAGCTGCTCTGCGGCCCGTGGGGCCACCCTGGACCAAGGCTCGAACCCACGTCTCCTGCATTGGCAGGCGGATTCTTTCCTACTGAGCCACGAGCGAAGCTGGGGAAACCATTTTGAAACAACAGAGGAATAAGGCGGTTATGGCTGTGGACAGTGACAGGGGTCAGGGGCCGAGTCTCTGAAGGAGAACCCGTGTCGTTTCTGGAAGACAGGTGGGGTTTGCGTGGAGCTGGCGGCCCATGCTAGAACCAGCGTGCAGGCATCTCATCTGCCTCCTCCCATGGGCTCAGCACGGGCCAGGCACAGTTCAGGAACCGTCCCCTCGCACGGCCCAGAGGACAGCCCGGTGGGGGAAGCTGCGAGCCTGAGACTGGACTCTGGAATGGGGCGCGTCCCAGGGAGGATGGGAAATTCTCCACTCCATCTCTCCACCCGCGTCGTGCAGTGGGTTTCTAGCCCCGCTTCCTCAACAGCCTCTGCGTGGGGGGACCGAGTCCCTGGCAGGAGTCCCAGGTTGCTCTGAAAACAGCAGGCACTTTCTGTGCAGGGCAGCGGCCCGGGGGAGGCTCGGGGCGGGCGTGCGACAGCAGGCGTGAAAAGGCTCTTGAAATAAATGAGCGCGAGGGGAAGGGCCGTCACTACCGAGGAGGCAGGCTCCCGAGTCCCGGGCCGAGGGGCTCAGGAGAGGATGAGAACGGCTGCGTGGGAGCAAGCTGGAAGCAGATGCTTTAGTGATACTCAGTCCTCAGGGATGCTCATCGTGTGCCAGGCACCCCCACCAGGGAGGTCCCATTTTACAGGCAGGGAGACGGAGGCACAGGGAGGGTGAGCAGCCTGACCAAGGCAGCACAGCGGGGAGCTGGGATTCAAAGCCACATTCTAGCCCACCCCAGGCGAGTCACTCAAGCCCGGTCTGGTTCCAGGGCCGGGGGCTCCTGACCATGTTCTTGCAGAAGTACAGCCAATCTGTCTAACAGCACGGCCGTTTTAGACTTGAGGACTGGCCCCCGAGGAGCTGAACTGCCTGCCCAACACCCGGCTCATCTCTGCTGGACCCAAGATGCAAACATGGGTCTCACCTCGGTCCAGGGTCCATCTAGCCCTGAGGGCTGGTGGCCTTCAACCACTTCGGCTGCTGTCTCTCTAAGAATTGTGGTTGGCCAATGCTCCCCTCGCTCATTTTCAAATTGACACCAGAAGTTTTCATCATTAGTTTAAATGGTTGTGAGTAATATATTTTCCAGTATGTGCTAAATATTGACGTGTAAAAATAAAACTGTTGTGGGCCTCTGTACCAGTATCCAGCGGAATCCAGGTTGTGATTTATATTCATCATCATCTATTTTTTTTTTAAGGAATCATGAACAAGATCTTCTTGAACAGATGGGATTTTTACTCCTATTTGCCGTCCACTTTCCCCACAGAATTTCATCCTAACGTTACATTCTGTGCTTCACTCAATCATATTGTACAGCACTTTCATCCTAAAGTTCTGAGTCTTTAAAAAGTTTCTTCAGGCTTGAGTTATCCCTACAATGATGTTTAGTAGAGATTGGTCAAACAGTGTAAATAAAACATTTTTGTTAAATGATCATTTAACATAAAAAGTAAAGATTTGCTGGAAAGGCTTCTCTTAATGAGATGAATGGTACTTCTTGTTCATGGACACATATTTATTGCTGGAATCAAACTAGATTCCACACCAATTCCAGTTCTATTTTTCATTTTAATAGATGTACACTCTGAGAAACCTTGTTCGCATTGATAAACAGATGGGAACAGAAAGGGCTTCATTATAGAAACGTCATTCAATTCTTCAAAGTCCTTCTGAGTTACATGTTAAGAAAGAAAGAAATCACAATGAATTATTGACACAAGCACTGTTAATGCTGTCAGCTGACACCCCACTTCTTCCATTTTGTGGAAAGAAAACAATTGACTGTCATCTGACTTGTCAACAAATCTGTCACCTAGTCATTGAGGTGACTGACTTGCTCAACTGCTGACAATATTCTGAATTGTCCCTTTGCTTGGCAACCTAGAGGCATTCACGTCTGGAACAACACAGCATGGTGAGATGCTGGGTGGGCGAAATAAGATGGCAGAAGGGTGGTTATGGATGGAACAGGGAGGGTTAGCAACCAGCCCCACATCCCAGGACATTCTTCGGCAAACTGATGACCGGGAGGTGCTGAGGAGCGGAACTTGTTTTCTCAGATCTCACCACGTCCATGCACACAGTCTCCGTGACCCCAGGAGAACGGCCCCTCAGCCTGGCAGGGGTCAGTCAGTCCTGGCATTACCCTGTCCCCCCATCTGTGTAAGCGCCCCCTGGCTCTCAGGTACTGCAGGAGGCAGGGAGTAGACAGCAGGGCTGTCAGGATGCTGTCGGCCTGTGAGCCCACACAGAAGGTGTCTCCAGGGGTAAAACTGAGGCTGGAAGGACTCGCCTGCCCCAGGCGAGTGAGAAATCCCCTCTGAGGTCACCTTGAGCACGGGATCCCAGCTGTGTTTTCAGAAACTCAGGATCAATTTTCTCACAGCCTGGAAGTGAAATGGGCCTTTGGGGGAGGGGGGGGGTTGGGGTTGGGGGATCTCAGACGTCATCAGTCAAGGCTGAGTCCGGGGCCTTGAAACCAGATAGGATCTTGGAGCAAGGCAAAGACAAAAGTCAGGCTCACTTTGGCCTGAGAAGACAGGACTCTGTACGCCCTCCAACAGCCTGTGGGGTCTCAGGCTGTCTCTGGGCACCAGATGGGCTCCCCATCTCTTTCAGCTCCAACCCTCTGGTTCCAGGGCTCTGGCCGCAGCAAGACCATGCCTGGGTCAGAGGATGCTGGCCAGAGTCAGGTGAGGTGGTGGCAAGGGGAAGAAATGGGTCACAGGCCAAAAAGACATCTACCCCAGAACCGGGAGGGTCATACCCGCACACAGAGGCAGCCTGGGTGAGCAGGGTGGGGCAGTGGATTCCAACTACCTCAATATAAATATGGGCTTCCCAGGCGGCTCAGGGGTAAAGAATCTGCCTGCCAATGCAGGAGATGCAAGGGTTCGATCCCTGGGTCAGGAAGATCCCCTGGAGTAGGAAATGGCAACCCCACTCCAGTGTTCTTGCCTGGAAAATTCCATGGATAGAGGGGCCTGGTGGGCTATAGTCCGTGGGGTCTTGAAAGAGTCAGACATGACTGAGCACATTATATATACAGGTTAACAAGGATGGGGTTTCAGTTTGGGAAGATGAAAAATGTTCTAGAGATGGAAGGTGGTGATGGCTGCTCAACAACGTGAATGGCCTTCATGCCATTGACCTGTAATGCTTAAAGTGGTTAAAATGGTAACTTCTAGGGACCTCCCTTGTGGCTCAGCTGGTAAAGAATGTGCCTGCTATGGGAGAGACCTCAGTTCGATCCCTAGGTTGGGAAGATCCCCTGGAGAAGGGAACGGCTACCCATTCCACTATTCTGGCCTGGAAAATTCCATGGACTGTATATAGTCCATGGGGTCGGAAAGAGCTGGACACAACTGAGTGACCTTTCACTTTCACTGGTGGTCCAGTGGCTAAGACACTGCGCTCCCAACGCAGAAGGCCTGGACTTGATCCCTGGTCAAGGAATCAGATCCCACATGCCTCAACCAAAGATCCTGCAAGCCACAACCAAGACTGAAGATTCCGCACACCATAACTAAGACCAGGAGCAGTCAAATAGATAAATAAATAAGTTTTTAAAAATGGTAAATTTTATTATCTTATATATGTTAGTTACTCAGTCATGTCCAACTCTTTGCCATCCCATGGATTGTAACCCATCAGGTTCCTCTGTCCATGGGATTCTCCAGGCAAGAGAATCCCACTGGAGTGGGCTGCCATTCCCTTCTCCAGGGAATGTTCCTGGCCCAGAGATTGAACCCAGGTCTTCTGCATCACAGACAGATTCTTTACCATCTGAGCCACCTGGAAAGCCCTATCTTATGTATATTTTATCACAATTTGTAAAAACCTCCAAAACCTCAACTTAGAACTCCTCTCCCTCAAGAGAGCCATCTTCAAAGCCCAGCTCCAAGTCAGAGCTGCCCAGGAGAAACCCCAAGCCCTGCTGGGACAGGTCCCGAGTTTCATCCAGCCGTGGCCACTCGTCATCTGGCCGGGAAGGTCAGGCGCTGGGGCCACCATGAGTCACCAGCACACACAATGGTTCATTCAGAGACAGTGCCGGGCGTGTTCTGCGTTGGAATTTCTCTGTTTGCTCAGCCTAGGAGTTCTCTCCCCAGCCAGGTATGAGTGGATCTCAACCCTGGTTGTCAACACACCATCCTCCCTCTTGACTGCCGGTCCGGGAAAGTCTTAGATCCATGAACAGAGGACCTGAGAGCCAACGCTTTCCCACCTGTGAAGTCAGCAGCTGTGGCCGGAGGAGCCCGAGCCCCCCGCCCCAACCCCTTACCAGCGAGCTCAGAATCCTGAATACCTGGATCCACCAGGTATCTGTCTCCCCCCTGCCAAGAACACGAGCAGCGCTGTGCTGGCTACTTTCACCAGCTTCTGGGAGCTGGCTGAGCACAGCGCATCCCAATTCCATCCTGGCCTGAAACCACCCACGGTGGATGCACTTACACGATGGAAACTGACAAACACAACCTGTCAGGGATTCCCCCGCAGAGAGCTGGACATCAAATAATGACCGGCCCAGCACTGGGTATAAGTGTTAAATTATTAAGACTGATGGCCATTTCAAGACTTGCTAGAGAGTATTGCATTTTCCGAATCTCAAAGGACTCCTAAAGACTGTCAAAGGTCCCCCTCCAGAGACAGTTCACCCTGCAGTGACTGCCCAGAGAAGTCAGCCACAGCCGACTACCACCAGGAGTCACAGACCCAAGGCACTCAGCCTGGACCCCACGCCTTGTTCTCCCTGAGAGACCCCCTGCAGGACAGCCCTTCGCACCCACTCAGTACCCAAGTTCAGTCCATGTTCATTTTCTCATGTATTAGTAAGACTCTTCAGAACTATGTAAGATAGAGATGAGGCAGTTTTCCTACTTTTAGAGGTGTGAAAACAGCCCTCAAGAGATTAAATGAACTAAGAAGGTCAGTCTGTCAAGAAGCTGAAATTAGACCTGAGGAGGGCTGTCTGATGGAAGGCTTACAGGACTGTCAAGTACAGCTTCCCAGGCTGTGCGCTGCCCAACTCCGGGAAACACAGTTCAACAGAGACCGCAAAGTATTTAACCCCCAAGGCTATGAAATAGGGAGGCCTTGAGAGCTTAGGGGAAAAGGGAGTTAAATCCCTATAATCATTGGGATAAATTCTTTTTATAACAATACTCTCACTTTCTATGCCTTGTGTTGTGTATGTGTCAGGAAGCCCAACTCTCATATCCATACATGACTATTGGAAAAACCATAGCTTTGACTATATGCACCTTCCTATTATCATTGGAAGGACTGATACTGAAGCTCCAATACTTTGGCCATCTGATGCAAAGAGCCAACTCATTGGAAAAGACCCTGATGCTGGGAAAGATTGAAGGCAGGAGGAGAAGGGGACAACAGAGAGTGAGATGGTTGGATGGCATCACCGACTCAATGGACATGAGTTTGAGCAAGCTCTGGGAGATGGTGAACGACAGGGAAGCCTGGTGTGCTGCAGTCCATGGGATCTCGAAGAGTTGGACGACCGAGCGACTGAACAACAATAGGAAGCGCAACTCCAGGGCTTATCATGGGGGCTCCAACCCCTCCCTGCCAACATTTCAGAGAGGAGGGAGGGACTCTGAGCTCTCCATGGAGATCTATGAACTTGTGAACAATTCCTAATTTCGGACATAAAAGGCTGTGTTCACTTAGGTAGACTGAAACTGAACATCTGCCCCAAGTTAATTAAGAACCTGAGCGGAAGTCTCTCTCTGTACAGAGACCTTCGGTCTAAAAGTGTCAAAAGGCGGTCCACCTCCCACTGGGGCTGGTCATCTTGGTGGCAGAGGAAAGATGGAATTTCAGTCTGTGCTGCCAACACCCTCAACAGGTGGGGAAGAAATCAAAACACATCGTAGTTCTGGGATGGGGGCTTACAGACAGAAAAGAAAATCAAGTTCAAGCCAAACATTCTTCAGCGTAACTGAAGAGAACTGGAAAAACTCGATGACAAGCCCCAATCCTTCCATCCTTCAGACTGCTGCTGTTCAGTTGCTCAATCGTGTCCGACCGACTCTTTTTGTGACCCCATGGACTGTAGCCCACCAGGCTCCTCTATCCATGGGATTGTCCAGCCAGGAATACTGGAGTGGGTTGCCATGTCCTCCTCCAGGGCATCTTCCCAACCCAGGGATGGAACCCGAGTCTTCTGCATTGACAGCAGGTGGGTGGGGGGCCGCAGGCCGGGAGGAGGGCCTTGTTTGGGGCAGCACTGGGAGCTGGCCACCTCGCTCTACTCCCTGCCCTGGGATGAGTCTGCTGTAGCCGGGCACCCACAGACACCCTGGCTCACTCGGACACTGTCCATGGGGGCTGCCAACCTTCCCGGTCAGGACTGGTTCCCTAGAGCTGATCTCCAACCTCAGACCAGGAAGACAAGCTTTCCCCCGGGATACGGGCAAGGCACTGCTTCCCTGCTCTTGGAACCTCAGCCTTTCTGCCCCTTTCAGGACAGAACAGCCTAGTGGATGAAGGCAGCCCCCGATGCCATAAAAAAGGAGTTTAAAACCTAGTCACAGGTTCAAGGGGCTTCCCTTGTGGCTCAGCTGATAAAGAATCCGCCTGCAATGTGGGAGACCCGGGTTTGATCCCTGGGTTGGGAAGATCCCCTGGAGAAGGGAAAGGCTACCCACTCCAGTATTCTGGCCTGGAGAATTCCATGGACTGTAAAATCCATGGGGTTGCAAAGGGTTGGACTTTCACTTTCACAGGCTCAAGAGGGAGGGGACACACATATGCTGCTGCTGCTAAGTTGCTGTAGTCGTGTCCGACATACATATACCCATGGCTGATTCACATTGCTGTGTGGCGGAAACCAACACAATGCTACAAAGCAATTTATCCTCCAATTAAAAATAAATACATTTAAATTTTTAAAAAACCCACTTGCCACTTGAGGACTGCCCCACTTTCGGCAAGTCACCGTTGCAAAACGGACCATTAATCTACGCACAAGAAAAATATTGCCAATCATAACTGTAAAATGCCAACAACTGTAACATACCTGAAACACCCAGATGTTATCATGTAAAAAAAAAATGTGTCATGGAATAGAGGAACGACAGCTCTTAAGCTTTCTAACAGTTACAGTTCCCATCTCAAGTTGTCGGGAGAGCTGAGTTAATAAATTAAAACGCTTAAAACTGGGCCACGTTCAGAGTAAGCACCACATAAGGTCAGCTGTCATCTTCACATCCTCGTGATCGAGGAAAGGCCACAGGAATTTTTTATAACCTCAGAAAAAAATAAATCATGGCAAGGGAAAAAAAAACCTACAGAAACCCTTGGCAGGCAGCACATCTTCATGAAAAAAAAAAAGTAAGTGTTTAGAGGCCGCTAGATCCAGGTTTGAATTCTAGCTAAGCTTCTTAGGCAAGTGATTTTTACCTTCTGAGTCTGTTTCCTTTACTGAAAAGGAGAATAAAGACACAGTATCACGTTGGCTTGGTTTTAGGATTAAAGAAGCTAATGTATACTTAGCCATTGGTACAAAACAGACATTTAATACATGCATTTTGTCATGTGGGTACTGAGTGTTTTTCCTAAACACTGTTTGGAGATCATCACCATCATAGTTCAGAGGGGAAAAAAAAAACCACCCGACTAAAGAAAAAAGAGCCAGAAAAGTAATGGCAAACAACTGTGCTATTCTCCCGGCTGTAAAAATCCTCGGTCCAGGGAACACAGCTGCTGTGTGGATGTGGAGATGAAAACAGCTGCTGTGTGGATGTAGGCTTGGGAAGAGCCTATGTTTGAGCAGCTCACAGCCTGATCTGGTCTTGGCCCCATAAGTCACCAGAGACACTGTTGGGGGACAGTGTTAAGTTAGACAGCAGAGAGCGGAGGAAAGAAGGGGTGCTGAGCCCCAGCGTCGCATCAGGGCTCCTGTGAGGCCCAGGAGTGCAGGGGTGACCGAGTGGCCTCACGGGGAGACTGTGACTCCCCAGCGGCAGCCGGGTCGATGGCTCAGCCCCTCGCGTCTTACACTGAGCAAGGATGCCCGTGCGTTCCTGTGAGTCCTCTGCCCTTTCCAGGTGGATCATGCGGCCCAGTTCTGGAGCTCTTTCCCTTGCTCTCGCTCACACCCACCCTCGGTGCCCAATGGTCGGGCGCTGGTGGCTTTTCTCTCCTTGCCAACGATGCCCCATCCCAGCTCCACTCCTTCAAGGCACACTCAGCAGGTCCAGGGGCTTCTGACCTCTGACCTCCACCCCCTTCTAGAATACAGATTCCCTGTAAAACAACACACCAGCCCCTGGGGAGACGCCCCCCTCCCCCAGACCAGGCTGCAAGACCTGAGATGCCGGCGGGAACTCAGAGAAGGTAAGGTCCTCTGTGCCCAGGGTGGGAAGGGGTGCCAACAGGGGAGGACCAGACTGCTCTCACCTCGACCTCTGCCCCAGCCAGGAGCAGCCGGCTCAGTGAAATAAAGAAACATTTTAAAAGAGGGTAGCAGCTGAAATAACAACTAAATCCCACAGCCTCTCCAAACTCATGTAAGAGAAGCTCTGCCCGACACCAGAGTTCTATAGCCCCGTGCATGTGACAGCTGCCGCCCTCCACGCGGGTACTCACCGGACTTCAGTCTGAGCTCCCCCAGGCAGCCGTAAGCATCGGTCAGCTTCCCGTACTGGCCTTTAATGACCTCCTTTTCTTCGGGGGCTGCGGGAGAAAAAGCACAGACAGCATCAGCCGAACCTCCCGGTGTTCATTCATTCACTGCAGCTTCTGATGCGGCTCCCACCCACTCGGCAAAGAAAACGCAGAGTCAGTAGCTCGGCCCCAAGTCATCCGCTTGGAGGCTTGTGGATCAGCAGATCGACAAGCTCCAGGGACTGAGTGAGACCTTCCCACCTGCTGTCTGAAAGCTCCGGCAGTGTCCCGAGGCGGGGGCGCTGCAGAGGCGGAGGAGAGTCCCCGGCCCACGGAGGTGCTGGGGTTTGAGGCGGGAGCAGGTGTCTTAGGCCGGCCCCGTCCCTCGGCACTGCAGCCCACGTGCTCAGAAACAGCACTGAGTCATCGCTCCCCAGTGGGGAGGACCTTCCTTCCTAAGTATCGTCCACCGGAGGCCGCATCGTGCAAGGGCCCACCCGCCCCCCGGGGGCCTGCTAACACACGAGAGCTGAGCAGGAGGCCTGGGTGACCCTGGTGCTCCAGGTCCGGGGCCAGTGAATCCCAAGGCAGGCTGATGAGCAGAGGTCCCTGGGGTCTTCAGAGTTGCTAGAAACACCCAGGACAACACCCAGCCTGCTGAGAAGCAAAAGAAGAAAAACTGGCGGAGGGAAGGACCGGGAGAAGTAGGGAGCCCTTAACCTTGACAGTGATACCACAGACACCATTGGAGGTGCCACGGGCTCTTAGAGGGGCCAGGCCTTTGTACCCTCTTCTCAGAAGAACGTTTCTAAATGCACAGGACAAAACAAAAACACGGATGAATCCTTAAATAAGGACCCTGCAAATACCATTAGGGTGACTTGCTATGGAAGCAAAAACTCAGCCTCAACCGAATTCATCTAATACAAGGGCTCTCCATCTGGGGAGACAGAGGAAAAAGCCTGGCAGACACCACAGCTTCACAGACAGCTTTTGAGGGGATCTGTATCTCTAGAAAGTGAAAGTCGATCAGTCATGTCTAACTCTTTGCAACCCCATGGACTGTACAGTCCATGGGATTCTCCAGGCAAGAATACTGGAGTGGGTAGCCTACCCCTTCTCCAGTGGATCTCCCCAACCCAGGAATCGAACCCAGGTCTCCTGCATTGTAGGTGGATTCTTTACCAACTGAGCTACCAGGGAAGCCCTGTAATCTCTAAAATTGTATGCAAAATTTTTGATATATATTTTTATGAGACTGGGATCTGAAATTTTCATCAGAATTTCCAAGGAATTCTAAGGTTAAGAACCAGTTTAATAAATGACATTTTCCTCCAAAATTCACATGACTTTTTCTAATTAGGGCTTTTTGCTGGGGGAGGAGGGAGCAGGGTAACCTAAAGGTAATTACCCAAGAATCCACCTGCCAATGCAGGAGACTAGGGTTCAATATCTGGGTTGGGAAGATCCCCTGGAGGAGGAAATGGCAACCCACTCCAGTATTCTTGCCTGGAGAATCCCATGGACAGAGGAGCCTGGTGGGCTACAGTCCATGAGGTCACAAAGCAGCCACTAAACAGGTGTATATAAGTCAGTCCCAATCTCCCAATTCACTGCACCCGCCCTCCAGTCCACATCCTTCCTCCCTCTTCAAAACTAGCAATCACATCCTTCCAATCCCCGCTTCCACCTTCACGTCTCATTCTCTCCCTCTCCCGCCTCCCTCACCCATCTGTTAAGGACTCTTGTGAATATAGTGGGCCCCCGGATCATCTCCAACAACCTCCTATCTCAAGGCCCTTCGTTTAATCACAAGTGCAAGGCCCCTTCCGCCACATGTGGTAACCCACTTCACAGGAAGTGGACATCAGGACGGGGGCACTGAGGGGCCCACAGATGGGCACGACCCACTTCCTGGAGCCCGCGGGTCTTTGCTCCCACACTGAGGACAATGAGGACAAGGCAGCCTTCACGCCCACCCTGGTCTGCTCCCCGATGAGATGAAGGCCTCCTCCATCCAGGTGATGACGAGTCCGCCGTTCAGAGACAAGCCTGGTGCCATGTGCCTACCGAGCCCTCCTGGAAGTGGCCTGCTCTCTGCTCTAGGGCCGGTGAAGCCTCTTAAATCCCATCCCCGCAGGTGGAAGCGAACTGCTCCCTGCGGGCCTGTTCAGGGCCACACGTGGTGTCTTCTGGTCTAAAGAGAGAGAAGTAAAAAGACAGCTCCCGGTCCTCACTGCAGTGGACACGTTGATCAATGCAAGAGCTTGATTCTGACACACACACAAAAATTCATATTTCCACCCGCAAAGCTTTACAAAGCCTTTGCACAGAACCCTGAAGCCAGAGTATCATCTGGGTCTCACCCTGTTGACCCTAAAACGAGGAGGTCTTTGTGCCTTTATGTCTCTCTGCAAACAGTCCTGACCGAACAAACAAAACGCTGGGAAACTGCCGGCCAAAGGAACCTGATCACACCCACTGCAGAAGTGGGAACGGGACCGCAGAAGAAGTCGTGGAAACAGACCTGACCCCCTGCCCTGCTGGGTCACAGAAGATAAGCATACACACCAAGTCCCCCTGCACTGGGAAAATTAAACAAATACAAATTTTAAAAAAAAGACTTCTCATCCTATTTTAAAAACAAGCAAGCACAGCGCCACCAGGCCACCTTGTCCCATTCGAATCCTGTAAATGATCAACTCCTTAACACAGAATCAACAACACCATCCCTGGCTTTCACACAAGGCACCTCACGGAGAGTCACAACCTGACCGCACGTGACAGGCTTGGGAGACGATGCTTTTCCTTCATCGCAAACAGATGAACTGTAAACAAATTGGGGGGCTTAAAACATCGAAACTTTCTCAGCTCTTGAGTCTGGAGGCTGGAAGTCTGGAAGCAAGCTGTCAGCTGGCCATCGTCCTCCAAAGGCTCCAGGGAGGGTCATCCCCTCCTCATCCTGGCTGGTGGTGCCCGTCAACCTGGACCTTCTCTGGCCTGCAGCTGTGTCACTCCGACCCCTGCCTCCTTCGTCACGTGGCCGCCTTCTCCCTGTGTGGCTCTGGGTCTCTCTCCTCTTGTCAGGACACTCATCGCATCGGATAGGGGGCCCACCCTCCTCCAGGATGACCTCATCTCAACCTCATTACACGGAGGACCCTATGTCCAAATATGGTCCCCTTCTGAAGTATTGGAAGTTAGGACTTGCATGTATCTTTCGGGGAACACACCTGAACCCATAAGATTCAGTAACCTTTTCTTTCCATGAGCCAGCCCTGTTAAAAGTCCAAACTCTCTACAAAGCATCTCTCCTTTTCTCCAGGCCTTCCCCTCCAAGGCTCCTTCCCACCCCTGCGATATGTAAGCGGGATGCGTCTCACGCCTGGGAGACAGGGCCTCCTCACTGTGCCCCCAGGACCCCCAGAGGCCTGGCCTCTCAGGCAACCTGTTCCAAAACTGCCCAACACTGCTGCTTGCCCCAGATAACTGTATTTCCTCACTTCATGTCAAACGAAGAAGAAATCCATTTTGCTCTTCAAAAGGGAGCTCACAAACCAAAAGCCTCAGGCAGGTAATGAAAGAAAAAAGCTGCTGGAAGGGGGCCGTGGGTGACCCAAAGATAAGGTGACCCCACGCGCCTTCTAATGGGGACACATGGTCCGTTTCTGCCACTGCCCCCAGAAGGTCAGGCCAGCCTGGGTGCCAGCGAGTTTCCAGTTTTTTGAGAGAAATAGGACACTTCTGATTTCTCAGTCTTGGCAACCAACCCAGGTTTATTTTAAGCTCCGTGTGGGCTGCACACACCTCTGCAGACTGTATTTGGTCTGCCCATTGGCAACTTCTGTCCTTCCTTACTTAATGTCTCAAAAATAGAATTTTCCTGTCTTCCGCGCTTTTGTGGCATTTCCGGAGGGTTCGTCCACATGAGAATGTTTTTGCTTCCCCCTGCTCGCCGCCCCTCCAACCCCGACCATCGGCCATGACTTTCCAGGAAGTCCTCGCCTTTACTCACCCACCCTTGTCCTCATCCACCCCTTGCCCTGGGATTCAGTTCCAGTGAGCATGTATCTGAGGATGAGCTAGGCACAGGGACCCAGCAGGGACCCAAACAGACCCCAACCCATCTACCCAGGAGGCAGGCGCGGGGCCTAGGCAAAGAAGGGACACGTGTCATGAATGGATGAGTGACGACAGTGGAGGCCAACCTGCTGGGGGTGGGAGCCAGGAGCAGCGGCCCCCCGACAAGGCTGTCACAAAGGTGGTGGAGCGGCAGCGCCTACTCGGGGCCAGGAACCACACAAGCTTCCTGCCAAGGGGGACAGATGCAATCAGCAACACCATACAGACAGTGACGTGAGCTAGGAAGAAAAAGCGAACAAAGAAGAAGGGTGGGAAGCGGGGGAATGTGGACTCTCACATAGTGCGGTTTGGCAAAGTCTCACTGCAGGGGCAATCTGTGAAAGCAGATGAAGGAGAAGAGGGAGATGGCTGAGTGGAGGGCCAGGGAGCACTGTGGGCCCAGAAGAGCATGTGCAAAGGTCCTGGGGCTGAAGCATTCCTGGAATATGCAGGATCAGTGAGGTCAGCGAGTGTGACTGAGGGAATGGAGCCAGGGACACACTGCGAAGCACCGTCTAGGTCATAACAAGACTGGGGGTTTCACTCTGAGTGAGAGGGAGGCACTGCAGGTTTTTGAGGATCCGGCTGCTCGGTTGAAAACAAATCCAGGAGGGGCAAGAGGAAGACAAGGAGACCAGTTAGGAGGCGCCTACAATGATCCTGGAGAGAGAGGATGCTTGGAGCGGCGGGGGGGGGGGGGGGGCAGTTGGAGGTGCTGGGAACACGCACACACCACACACACACACTCAAACACTTTATTATTATTGAAACTTCCAAAGAAAAGTAGAGTAGTGTAATAACTTTATGTGCTCACCAGCTCTGACTGGTATCTATTCACACTCAAGCTTACTCCATATCTCCCATCTGAGAGGGTAATAGGCAGGAAGGCCAGGGGTCTCCAAATGGAGGAAACAGGCTGCAAGTATCTCTTAAAACTCTGTGTTGCAAAAAAAAAAAAATCTATGTTGCTATGTGTTGCTATGACGACACCTGGTTCCACCTGAACTTTACTTTTCTCAAACCTTGAGCAACCCAATGCGTTTTTCTTATGGAAATGTTTTTCTTAAGCTATGTTAATGAAACTATGTATTTGCTTTGGAATTTATCTTTTTTCAAAATGGTTCCACCTAAGACTTAACTGTTTTCCTTTTCTCAAACCTTGGGCTGATAACGGCTCAACAAACCAGTATTCATATCAATTGTTTTATGGCTGGGGGATGACATACCTCAAAAATGATGCCATCCTATCTCAAAAATGCAGATTGTGGGAGAGGGGCCTGGTGAAATTCCATCAGCCTTGAGGTGTTTCTCTTTATCTGATTAATAGCTTTCTAACAGACAGAAAACAGCTTGCAGCGGGGCACTCTCCATCCCCCTTCTGATGTCTATGTCAGAAGCTTTCTGTCCCCTTTTCACTTCAGTACAACTCTGCTACACAAAAGCTCTTGAGTGATCAAGCCTGGTCCCTGGTCCTGAAGCTAAATCTTCTTCAGAGATCACGAATCCGACATCGTTCACCATAAGCTATCACATCCCATCTCCGAACACCTCAGACCAGTCTCATCTTGTGGTCCTCAGAAAATAAACAACAATCAGTGTCAGGAGTTTAAAAACAAAAAAAAAACCACCCGAACCTCACTAAACCAGAAACTCTGGCCTTGAGACCCAGAAATCTGTTTTCACAAGTCCTCCACTTGAGAACCACTGCCCAGGATTATTCCAAGTAAATTCCAGACTTCATATTGTTCTATCTATAAATATTTCAGTAAGAATATCTAACAGACGAGGCTTCCTTTCAAAAATACACCACAACACCATGATCATATCTTTAAAAATGTAACCTGCATATAAGTCATCAAATACCTGCATATATGTCAAAGGCAAATACAAAAGGCCTTGTGGATGGACCAGACGTGGGACATGAGCGAAGGACAGGTTTCAAGGATGATGCTGAGTCTTGATGCTGAACAACCAACAGGATGGTGTGACCATCACCCCCGGTGTCCATGGAGACAGACAGGCCAGGTCTGGGCAGTGTACCAGGAGTGGGGGGTCAGCCCCAGGAAAGACTTCTAGGATGCAACTGTGCCATCTGCAGCCACACAGGCATGTCAGCTGAAGATAGAAACTGGGCGCCCCTGGCCAACAGAAGCTCCTTAAAATCACTGACTCGGGGAGATCGCCTGGGGAGGGCGTGGAGGGGGACAGGGTGCTTAAAGGTCTGGGAGACGGAGGAGAAGAAGCCAGAAAGATACAAGCAAAAGGTGCGGTGCCCGGTGTCAGAAGCCAGGGGAGACTGTGTCGAGGAGGCAAGACGGGTCAGCGAGGAGGTCCCAGGCTGCCCTGAGCCCCTTCCCAGCAGGACTCAGCACTCACCGTTGGCGCTACAGACAGAGGTGAGCCAGGGGAAAAGCAGCTTCCGTAAAGATGAGGGGCAGAATCCTGAAAGGGGAGGACGAGGGGAAAATGGAGGTGGGCAGTAGAAGCAGCTCCTTAAGGAATTCATCTGTGTGTGTGTGTGTGTGTGTGTGTGTGTGTGTGTCTGTGTGTAGAAATGGGGGGCTGGGAGCAGAAAGTGGGGTCTAATGGTTTCCCTAAGAAGAGGAGTTAACACCAGTTTGCACACTGGCAGAACTGATCCAGGAGAGGTAAAGGCTGCTGGAGGGGAGAGAAGGGGCCCACTGATAGCACTCCGGACGGGGTCATGGCCCCAACGTGTGAGTATAGGGGCTGCCTGAACATAGAGTCCGTCTACGGCGACAGGAGAGCGGGAGGACACAGGGCCAGAGGCGGTGGGGATGGCTGGGGGCGCAGGCCGCGGGTGGAAACGCTCTCCTGGTGCCTCCTGATTTCTCTGTGAATTGAGAAGCAAGGCGTCTGCTCAAAGCCCCGTGGAGGTGGAGGCGCGGTGGAGCTTCAGTGGGAAGGGCCGTGGGGGAGGCGGGAGGGTGAGCGGGACACGGCAGCGTAACCGCAGGGCCCACCTGGGCCTGGGGACCCCGAAGACGCACTTGCCAGCGTGGCGCTGGGTCCGCTCCAGAGACGTCCAGGCACACGGAGGCAGGTCCAGGCGAGGACACGAGGACCTGCCCTGCGGTTCCCCAGGGGAGCAGCGCCCGCAAATGAGGGGCAGGGCAGAGAGGGAGGAGAGCGGAGGGAAGCGGGGAAGGGTGTGGGGAAGGCATTGGAAGACGAGGCAGGTTCACCTCCTGCCCTGCTGGTGGGAATGTAAGTTGGTACAGTCACTATGGAGAACAGAATGGCGGTTCCTTAAAAAGCTAAAAAGAGTTGCCATAGAATCCAGCAAGCTCACTCCTGGCCATGTATCTGGACAGAACTGTAATTCAAAAAGACACACGCACCCCTATGTCAAAGCAGCACTGTTAACAATAGCCAAGACATGGGAATAATCCATCTCCATCGAGAGATGTATGGATAAACACTGTGAACAAAGGAGAACATCTATTCGTTTGTCATTCATTTGTTCAGTCGCCAAGTTGTGTCTGACTCTTTGTGACTGTGCACTATAGCCCGCCTCCTCTGTCCATATTTCCTGCCAATTTCCTGCCAATTTCCCAGGCAAGAATATCAAAGTTGGTTGCCATTCCCTTCTCCAGGAAATCTTCCTGACCCAGAGATCGAACCTGTGTCTCCTGCTTTGGCAGGAGGATTCTTTACCACTGAGCCACCAGATAAAGAATGATGGCTTCACCTGATATACATACATGCACACATATACAAATAGAATACTACTCAGCCATAAACAAGAAGGAAATAATGCCATTTTCAGCAACATGATGGATCTAGATATTATCACACAAAGTGAAAGTGAAGCTGCTCAGTCATGTCCGACTCTTTGCGACTCCATGGACTGTAGCCCACCAGGCTCCTCCATCCAAGGAATTTTCCAGGCAAGAATACTGGAGTGGGTTGCTGTTTCCTTCTCCAGGGGATCTTCCTGACCCAGGGATCGAACCTGGGTCTCCCTCATTGCAGGCAGACGCTTTACGGTCTGAGCCACCAAGGAAGCCCTTACAAAGTGAAGTACGTCAGAAAGAGAAAGACGAATACCATATGATATCACTTTTACTGGCAACCTAAAATATGACACATGGGCTTCCCTGCTGGTCCAGTGGTTAAGAACACACCTTGAAATGCAGGGGACATTGGTTTGATCCTACTCCAGGAAGATCTCACATGCTGTGGGGCAACAAAACCCGTGCGCCTCAACTACTGAAGCCTACATTGCTGAGAGCCTGTGCTTCACAACAGGAGAAACCACCACAGGAAAAGCCCGTGCACCGCAACTAGAGAATAGCCCCCACATGCCACAACTAGAAAAAGCCCGCACTCACCCTGTGTTTCTGTTCAGTCACTCAGCCATGTTTGACTCTCTGCAACCCAGGGACTGCAGCGCGTCAGGCTTCCCTGTCCTTCACTGTCTCCCGGAGTTTGCTCAAACTCATGTCCATTGAATTGGTGATGCCACCCAACCATCTCATCCTCAACTGCCAGCCTTCTCCTCCTGCCCTCAATCTTTCCCAGCATCAGGGCCTTTTCCAATGAGTTGGCTCTTTGCATCAAGTGGCCAGAGTGTTGGAGCTTCAACTTCAGCATCAGTCTTTCCAGTGAATATTCAGGGTTGATTTCCTTTAGGATGGACTAGTTTGATCCTCTTGCTATCACAAGGGACTCTCAAGAGTCTTCTCCTGGCAATCTTGATTATGGCTTGTGCTTCAGCCAGCTCGACATGTCACATGATGTACTATGTGTAGAAGTTAAATAAGCAGGGTGACAATATACAGCCTTGACGTACTTCTCTCCCAATTTTGAACCAGTCCATTGTTCCATGTCCAGTTCCAACTGTTGCTTCTTGACCTGCATACAGTTTTCTCAGGAGGTAGGTAAGGTAGTCTGGTATTCCCATCTCTTCTAAGAACTTTCCACAGTTTGTTGTGATCCACAGAGTCAAAAGCTTTTGTGTAATCAATGAAGCAGAAGTAGATGTTTTTCTGGAATTCCCTTGCCTTTTTTATGATCCAGCAAATGTTGGCAATTTGATCTCTGGTTCCTCTGCCTTTTCTAAATCTAGCTTGTACATCTGGAAGTTCTCAGTTCATATACTGTTGAAGCCTAGCTTGAAGGATTTTGAGCATTACCTTGCTAGCATGTGAAATGAGCTCACTTGTGCAGTAGTTTGAACATTCTTTGGCATTGTCTTTCTTTGGGATTGGAATGAAAACTGACCTTTTCTAGTCCTGTGGCCACTGCTAAGTTTTCCAAATTCGCTGACATATTGAGTGCAGCACTTTTAACAGCATCATCTTTTATTATTTTAAATAACTCAACTGGAATTCCATCCCCTCCACTAGCTTTGTTCGTAGTGATGCTTTCTAAGATCTTTTTTTGTATAGTTCTTCTGTGTATTCTTGCCACTTCTTCTTAATCTCTGCTGCTTCTGTTAGGTCCATACCATTTCTGTCCTTTACCGAGCCCATCTTTGCATGAAATGTTCCCTTGGTACCTCCAGTTTTCTTGAAGAGATCTCTAGTCTTTCCCATTCTATTGTATTACTCTATTTCTTTGCATTGTTCAGTTAAGAAGGCCTTCTTATCTCTCCTTCCTAGTCTCCGGAACTCTACATTCAATTGGGTATGTCTTTCCCTTTCTCCCATGCTTTTTCTTCTCTTCTTTCCTCAGCTATTTGTAAGGCCTCCTCAAATAACCACTTTATCTTCTTGCATTTCTTTTTCTTGGGGACGGTTTTGGTTACTGCCTCCTATACAATGTTATGAACCTCTGTCCATAGATCTTCAGGCACTCTGTCTACCAGATCTAATCCCTTGAATCTATTTGTCACTTCCACTGTATAATCATAAGGATTTGATTTAGGTCATACCTGAATAGTCTAGTAGTTTTCCCTACTTTCTTCAATTTAAATCTGAATTTTGCAATAAGGAATTCATGATCTGAGCCACAGGCAGCTCCAGGTCTTTGCTGACTGTATATAGGTTCTCCATCTTTGGCTACAAAGAATATAATCAATCTGATTTCAGTATTGACCATCTGGTGATATCTGTGTGTGGAGTTGTCTCTTGTGTTGTTGGAAGAGGGTGTTTGCTATGACCACTGTGTTCTCTTGGCAAAACTCTGTTAGCCCTTGTCCTGCTTCATTTTGTACTCCAAGGCCAAACTTGCCTATTACTCCAGGTATCTCTTGACTTCCTACTTTTGCATTCCAGTCCCCTGTGATGAAAAGGACATCTTTTTTTAGTGTTACTTCTAGAAGGAGTTGTAGGTCTTCATAGAAGTGTACAGCTTTAGCTTCCTCAGCATTAGTGGTTGGGGCATAGACTTGGATTACTGTGATGTTGAATGGTTCGCCTTGGAAACGAACTGAGATCATTTTGGCGTTTTTGAGATTGCTCCCAAGCACTGCATTTTGGACTCTTTTGTTGACTATGAGGGCTACTCCATTTCTTCTAAGGGATTCTTGCCCACAGTTGTAGATATAATGGTCATCTGAATTATATTCTCCTATTCCCATCCATTTTAGTTCACTGATTCCTAAAATGCTGATGGTCACTCTTGCTATCTCCTGCGTGAATACATCTGATTTACCTTGATTCATGGACCTAACATTCCAGGTTCCTATGCAGTACTGTTTTTTACATCATTTCACTACCTAATACACCTACAACTGAGCATCATTTCTGCTTTGGCCCAGCCTCTTCACTCTTTCTCTAGTAGCATATCGGACACCTACTGACCTGGGGGGCTCATCTTCCGGGGTCATATCTTTTTGCCTTCTCATACTGTTCATGGGGTTCTTGAGGCAAGAATACTGGACCAGTTTGACATTCCTTTCACCCAATGTAGCCAAAAAGAAACAAATTTTTTTAAAAATTTTAAATAAAATATGACACAAATGAAGTAATCTACAAAACAGAAACAGACGTCAGACAAAGAGAACAGACTTAGGATGCCAAGAGGGAGGCAGGATGGGAGAGGGGTGGATTGGGAATTCGGGATTTGCAGGTGCAAACTAGAATATAGAGAATGGATAAACAACAAGTTTCTACTATATATCACAGAGGGAACTATATTTGATATCCTATGATAAACCATAATGGAAAAGAATATACATACATATGTGAAAAAAATTTAAATAGGGGTGGCAGGTTCACGGGCTCGCAGTCTCACGGGGGTCAAGGTGGGTGGGGTTGGAGAACTGAGGGATGGGCTGGAAAGACGAAGCTGGCAGATGAAAAGGGCAATGTCTGACGTAGACAGAGCAGCTGGGCTGACAGAAAAGAAGGTAAAACCATCAAGGAAATAGGCAATCTCAAGGAGGGACAGAGGGCAATGTGGTTCCATGATGTGCGTGGACAAAGAGTCAACAGAGCCTGCAAGAGAATCTGACCCTAGGTTAGCCTCCCAGTCCTGTAAACTGATAAACGCGGTCCATGTTACTAGACAACAATATGGCAAAAACGACCATCTGGTAGCAGACACTGGACTAGGAGAAATCGCAGCCGACAGGAACAATGATGGGAGCCCAGGGAGACTCCTTGAACGGAGCTGTCCTTTAAGGGAGCCTGGAAGCTGAGCCACCAACACTGGATCCTGGGGTGACCGGGGGCAGGGGTAAGGCTTCTCAGCAAGATGCCCCGTCATCCACACCCTCCCCACCGGCCCCCAGGCATCCACACCGGAGCTGTGACGATGAATCCACAGAAGAACACTCCATGTGGCCCCGCCAGGAGCTCTGGTTCCTTTCCTGGGTACCGAGTGGGGTGTTGACAGTTTGGATGCTTAGATGAACCTAGAAAGACCTCCTGGCGGGTGCTGGACATGAGACTCTTAGTTGACTGCTTTTACAGTGGAGGGAAGGAGGACAGCCTAGAGGTGGCAAAGAGGAGCCTGGGGGACCACCATCCCACCCCCGGGTCCAGTGGGCCAAGGGCAGTGGCGGGCCAAGGGCTCCCCTGCAGGGGATGGCGCTTGCCCCAGCAGAGCGAAGTTGGTCCAAGATGCTGGTTCCCAGGACAGGGCTCTGTCGTCAGACGTCCCAGGGCTGGGGCAGGGCTCCTGGGAGCCACAGAACTCAGCAAGGCGGCCAGAATCTGCCCTGCTCCTTAAAACCCAGGCCAAGCAGGCCGTGCTCCCGGTCAGCAGGCGAGCTGTCTGGACCAGTCATCAAACCAAGCACACGTGCTTCTTCCTTTCACAATATTTTCCACAATCACACGCCTTAAGGAAATTCCAGCAAGGCCCAGCCCATGGGTCAGAAAAATAAGTAGGTCAATTTAACCATGCAGAGGGCCCAAGACTGAGGCACTCCTTGTGGCTGTGTCCCTGGGCCGGATATTATACCAGCTTCTTCTATTTCATGGTCTCCAGAGGACAGAGTCACTCAGATCCAGGTCACTGTCTTCATGTGCTAATTCTGAGCTCAGCTCAGACTGGATTGTGGCCGTTCTGTCCAGAGTTATCAGTTGGGAGCTGAAGCAGCGCTCCAGAAAAACAATGGCCTTCTTTGGGTGGGTGGGTGGGGGGCGGGTGGAGGCTGCTGGAGGGGGGTTGCTAAGCAAAGTGGAAATCAAAACATGAGTCTGAAACAGAAGCTTGAGAACCAAGACAAAGCCAGCCAGGCAGACACGTCAGCCCGGCTAGGACATTTTCCTGTGCTGTCCCCAACCTTTCTCTCCCGAAAGTCCAAGCCACACGAAAAGGTCAGCGGTGAGTGGTTTGGCAGGGGACACTAAGAAAAGAAAAAAAAAAAAAAAAAAAACGCTACCTAAGCAGAAGCACTGCCTCCCTGCAAGAATGTGCTTGCCTGCACCACCAGCCAGAGGGAAAAAGAGGACAATGGACCATCTCCTGCAGTCACAGTTGGACAAACTCCCCTCCTTGCACCAGCGTCAGCAGAGGCTGGCATGACCAGACCAGGGAAAACAGGTTTGTCCTCCTCGGACAAAAGGGCTTGAGTGCTGGGCTGGACACTGAACGTTGAGTTGAGTCTTTTTCTTCCCCCCTAAAAAGAAGGAATCCGGGCCTTTAAGAAAAATACTGACACAAGGCTGACTATGCTTCTGATGGAGCCAGGGGATGGGAGCTGAAGTCCTGCTCAGCAGTTCTTAGACCAAGGGCTGGGCCAGGCTGACCGCAGGACCATCCCACCCAACAAGAAGGAGCGTAAATTACCCCCTTTTCCACAGAGGTGTGCGTGCTTCTCTTTGGACCTAGGGGACAGGTAGACCCTTCAGGCCAAGTTCACAGCCTGCCCACAGATGTCCATCCCCTCCCCCAGGGATTCCCCCCAGCAAGTCCTCATGCGTCACACCCTTCCGTCACTTCCACCTACAAAACACCCTTCCATTTGCTTCCTGTGACTAACATGTCAGCTCCACCCCCTGGGTCTGGCACTGGAGGCTCCACTCCCAGCTACTTTTCCAGTTTCTTCTCTAACTGACCAGCCAGGCCAGTTCAGGAGTACTTATCCCTCTCAACATCACCGTCGTCATTACTCAGAAAGAAGTATGTCCTTACTCCACCTGAATGCCCCTCCCAGCCCTGCCAAACACTGCCTGTGGGTCTCCTCCTGCACAGAGAAGACCTGTTCCCACGAACGCACACACACCTACCTTTAGAAGCCACATTGTTTAGTTGTTAAGTAGAAACCACAGACTGGGGCCCGACGGCTCCTCTGTCCATTGGATTCTGCAGGCAAGAATACTGGAGTGGGTTGCATTTCCTCCTCCAGGGGATCTTCCCATCCCAGGGGACAGAACCCAGGTCTCCTGCACTGGAGATCCATATATATCATCTGATGCAACATGGGGCTTCCCAGGCAGCACCAGTGGTAAAGAACCCACCTGCCAATGTAAGAGATGCAGGTTTGATCCCTGGGTCGGGAAGATTCCCTGGAAGAGGAAATGGCAACTCACTCTAGTATTCTTGCCTGGAAAATTTCATGGACAGAGAGGCCTGGCGCGCTACAGTCCTTGGGGCCACAAAGAATTGGACACAACTGAGCAACTGAACACAATACAACATGAAGTACTGGAAGGGAGCCAGAGAGAAGGGAAAAGTCACACCCTTTTGCACGTCAGTCCCATCACTCAACAAGGATGCTAGATGTCTGCTATGAAGACGCTGGCCCAGGCACTGGGGGAGTAACAGTGAGGCAGGAATAGAACCAGGAGGAGAAGCATCTTTCAGGAAGGAGGTGTGATCCCTGGGTGATGCTACTGGATGGAGGACAGACCTGCAGGGGATCTATTCGGCAAGCTGGCAATCTCTGGGGACTCCGAGGAAAGGCTTCAGAGGAGCGGCATGCCCCTAAGTCTGACTAGGAGAACAGGAGGAGACAGCAGAGACGGCACACAAGGACAGACCCTTCACAGGGGAATGGCATGGAGCAAGGAGGTGGGGGTGCTGTGGAGACAGGGTGTTTCTCAACATGAGGTTGCTGGGAGAAATATCAACAACCTCAGATATGCAGATGATACCACTCGAATCACAGAAAGTGGAGAGGAACTAAAGAGTCTCTAGATGAAGGTGAAAGAGGAGAGTGGAAAAGCTGGCTTAAAACTCCACATTCAAAAAACTAAGATCACGGCATGTGCTCCCATCGCTTCATGGCAAGTAAATGGGGAAAAAATGGAAATAGTGACAGATTTTATTTTCTTGGGCTCCAAAATCACTGCAGATGGTAACTGCAGCCATGAAATTAAAAGACACTTACTCCTTGGAAGGAAAGTTATGACCAACCTAGACAGCATGTTAAAAAGCAGAGACATTACTTTGCCAACAAAGGTCCGTCTGGTCAAGGGTATGGTTTTTCCCATAGTCATGTATGGATGTGAGAGTTGGACTATAAAGAAGGCCGAGCATTGAAGAATTAATGCTTTTGAACTGTGGTGTCGGAGAAGACTCTTGAGAGTCCCTTGGACTGCAAGGAGATCCAACCAGTCCATCCTAAAGGAGATCAGTCCTGAATGTTCATTGGAAGGACTGATGCTGAAGCTGAAGGACTGATGCTCCAATCCTTTGGCCACCTGATGCAAAGAGCCGACTCATTGGAAAAGACCCAGATGCTGGAAAGATTGAAGGTAGGAGGAGAAGGGGATGACAGAGGGTGAGATGGTTGGATGGCATCACCAACTCAATGGACATGAGTTTGAGCAAGCTCTGGGAGATGGTGAAGGACAGGGAAGCCTGGCGTGGTACCATCCATGGGGTCCCAAAGAGTCGGACACGACTTGGCAACTGAACAACAAAACATGAGATACATCACCTGTTGGCGTAACAGTGGAAATCACCCAGCTGGGAACAAAGGGGAAGCTGGGGAGCGGAGTATTCACAGGTGAGAGGGGACAGGACCGGTGAGAAGAAAGAGGCACAGGAGCTGGGAGGGCAACGCACGCATACAGAGGGAGGCGGTGTCAGCCCCACGAGGCAGGCAGAGCATGCGTCAGAGCTTGTCCAAGTCCTCTTTTTAACTATCTTATCCTCTCAGTGACACAGGGAGTGAAATCATCAGCCTAGAGGGCCAAGGTGATGAAGGCTTGAGACAATGAGAAATAGTCACCGGGGGGAGCAGGAGGGAAATCTGAGCAGGCAAATGTACCCAGACTGCAGAACAGCACCGGAAACACTCAGGACGTTGAGACCCACAAATCACACGCTTGGGGTTTTCTCCAGAAGCATCCAGCCACACGAGAGCCAGGGCAGTGGAGTCAGGGGAGAGGACTGGCTGGGGCTGGAGACTTTGCCTGGCGAGAATGAGGAGACAGAACACTTAGAAGAATGGAGAGTGTGTTCAAGAAGGGGATGTTCGGCACGGTTGGATAAGGAGGGTAGACAGGAGGGGAGGGCAGGGAAGGTGAGGGTAAGGAAGGCTTGGGGACCACACACTCAAGATCTGAGCAGAGGTCCTGAGCCGGCAGGAGGGCAGAAAGCAGCAGAGTGCATGCCTGGTGCTAGACTCCCAGGGCGGAATCATGACCGGTGATGAGCAGGTCTGGGGTGTGAAGGAGATGGAAGGAAAGACTTGGCAGTGATGAGGCGAGGGTGGCAGACCTCATGGGCACGACCTCGCCTAGGATGGGGACAGCAGAGGTGGCAGAAGCCCAGCCTTCCATGAATGCAAGTGTGGCCGGGAGGCAGGCAGCCTTCTAGGGAGGACGAGGGGCCCCGGGGAGCAGCAATGAGAAACACAATGCCCATCCCATCCTAGCAAGGCTGCCAGGTTTGGGGATGGGGTGTGAGCAGGTGAGGATGGGGCACAGTTCCAGGAGGCTGGTGTGCGAGTGGATCAACCTCCCCGGGGTCGATTCCTCCTCTGTATTTTAATCCAGAATCCAGACGACAGCCCCACTATTCATTTCCTAGGCTTCTCTTATTTAAAAAATTTTTTGTTTGATCAGATTCACTATAGGGATCTGACCAGAGCAGTTTGCTCACCTGTGTTTGATGCTCACAGACTGTCACAGCTTTGCATCCACGCTCTTTGTGGACCTCTGTGACAAACTCAGGAGCACACAGGTCCAGGGGAGATGATGGACATGCAGCTCGGAGCAGACACGTTAATATCACTTCACTACTTACATCCCACACATAGGTACTATCTGGGGGCATGGTCTGTGATAGGTTTGGCGTCTTTCTCCATTTAAGTCTATTAGCTAAACACAGCTACCTAGTCACAGAGGCCCCACCCAAAATCGGGGGTTTGGGGGCGGAAGGAACAGTCACACTTTTTTTTGTTACAAAAAGGCAGAAGAAACTTCTGGAATGAACCTAGATACACTGTTTCATTGACTGGAAATTGTGTCCTCCAGCCAAAGGCTTTCCTGGAATCAGCTCCAGTCTGGAACAGAGAAGCCTGTGGCTGACCCTGACCTTACAATCTGCACAGCAGGGATTCTCCAAGGTCACGCCAAGGACACAGGTCACCGGCAGGTGTTGGGGTGTGTTCTGAGAACTAAAGCTCAAAGGTGTCTGGGGCGGGCCGGGCTGGCTGCGCAGGAGGGTTTACTGTGGGGCCTGGCCACCTTTCCAGCACTACCTGGTGCTGGGCGTCTCCCAGGTGGGGGCACCCTGTCCAGAGGTCCCACCCCGGCCATCTGCCCAGGAAATCCTTTCCTGGATGAGTGTCTCCCCTCTGGGGAAGCCTGACTTTACAGAATGCCTCTAAAGCCTGTCCCCCGTCCCCACCCCGCCCCACCCCGCCTTCCAGGGGGTCTGTTTTGCCCTCCCCCAACTCTGGGTTTTTCCGACAGCTGCCACACCTCCCACCAGCCCCAACCTCTGGCCACGGTGGCCCCATCCTGCGTCCCGCCAGTCCTGGCCTGGCCACAGCACCTGAGCGCTGCCCCGATGGGCGGGAGCTCAGCTGAGCAGGTGTGTCCCTTGGAGACAAGTCGGATCTGGGCTTGTCTGGGAGCCCACGGGGCTGACCTGGAGAGCCGCTCATGAGACAAGAGTGACAATGTGGCTCCACTGCTCAGGCCATTTGGACTTTTTCTCAAGAATGTGTGGCTTTGGCCACTGCTTCTGTTGGATGACTGAGCCTTCTTTGTGATCTATAGGCATGCTTTTATAGTGTACGAAGGTCATCAATCTCTCGTCCTTGCATATGTTGCAAAAGACTGTACAGAGTTTCATTCCAGTTTCCCGCTTGTCTTTTAACTATATTTATGGTGTTTTTTTGATATCCCAGAGCTTTAAATTTTTATGTAATCAAATCTCTCAGTCTGACACAGGAGGAGCCGGGGGTGCTAAAGTGAAAGTGAAAGTTGCTCGGTCATGTCTTACTCTTTGCCACCCCGTGAACTACAGTCCATGGAATTCTCCAGACCAGAATACTGGAGTCTGGAGCCTTTCCCTTCTCCAAGGGATCTTCCCAACCCAAGGGTCGAACCCAGGTCTCCCACATTGCATGCGGATTCTTTACCAGCTGAGCTAGGTGCCTCCAATCTTGTTTCCAGACCTGCACGCTGGTTATATGGCAAGTTCATTTCATGAAAATTCATGAAGCTGTCCACTTGGAATTTGTTCATTTTTCTCTATATGTTATATGTCAACAAAAAACAGTTCTTAAATCTCTCAGGTTACTTTTCCTTTATGACTTCTGAGTCTTATGCTTTGCTTAGAAAGGCTTTTCATTCCATCACACTGTGAAAGTTTCTCCTACATTTTTTTCTAATGCTTTAAAAGTGAGATTTCTTTACAGTTAACACTTAAGTACCTCTGGAGTTTATATATGATTTAATGTAGGGCTCTAACTTAATTCACATCCACAGGGGCTTAACAAAACCTTGTTCAAACTCTCTAGCTCTGGTTCCTTGGAAGCCCATAAAGGTAAAATATCCTCCATGTTCACTAGATAACACAGCTTGTGGCCAAAATGAACTTCGTGAATGATGAAGCCCCGATGGGGACACCAGGCTTGGGGCTTCCTTAAGTGTGACAACTCTTGTAACTAGGCATGCCCCTTTGTGAACCCAGGAATCCATAACTATGGGGGTTTTATAAAGGATCCTAGCTCCTTTTATGAAGAATCTGCCTGCAATGCAGGCGATGTGAGTTCGAGCCCTGGGTGGGGAAGATCCCCTGGAGAAGGGAATGGCAACCCACTCCAGTATTCTTGCCTGGAGAATCCAAAGGACAGAGGAGCCTGGTGGGCTACAGTCCACGGGGCTGCAAAGAGTTGGATACGACTGAGCGACTTCCACTTTCACTAGCTCCTGTGGGCACAAGGCTTTAAGCTGGGGAGAAGCTAGTGAGCAGTGGACCTCCGTGTGAACGGCCACCTGCATGAACGGCTGCAAAGACCGCTCACTCCCCAGGAGGAGAGCCAGGCCTTCTCCTCTCTGACCAGACAGCCAAGGAGGACCTGCTCTTAAATGTTCACTGAACAAAGGAAGTGCCAGGTTGCACAAACACCATTTACTGAGTAGCCACGTTTTCCCAGCTGATTTAAACTGTCACCTTAATAAGAAACTAAATTACTCTATTTACATGGGTCTGTTCTGAGCCCTCTCCTCTAGCCTACTGACTTGTGCCGTATCATTGTTATGACTTTACAGTAGGATTTACTATCAGGTAGATCAAGTCTGTCCTCATCTTTTTTTTTGGTCCTGATCTTTTTCAAAATCTCCTTGACTATTTTGGCCATTTCTTCATCATTCAGGAGTATTTTTGAGTCTCTCTGCACATCAGTGTTGAGAAGACAACGCCCCTCTTATTAGTTTCCTGGGATTGCCAAAGTACCACAAGCTGGGGGACTGAAACAACCCAGGTGATAAAACAGCAAAATCCAGGAGTTGGCAGGGCCAGGATCCCTCCGGAGGCTCTCGGCAGGGTCCTTCCTGCCTCTTCCCGCTTCTGGGAGCCCGAGGTGTTCCATGGCTGCTGGCAGCATCACTCTCGTCTCCGCCTCTGTCTTCACCTGGCCGTCCCCCCTCTGTGTCCATGTCTTCACGACATCCTCCCCTCGGCGCGTACCTGTCCCCATGTCTCCTCTTACAAGGACAGCCGGTCCCACCGGATTAAGGGCCCGCCTACTCCAGGAAGACTTCATCTTAATCTGCACCTTAATTCTGGTGACAAGGACTCGACTTCCAAGTAAGGTGACATTCAATTGAATGTATTTTTTTTGCGGGGGGGCACACAATGCAACCTCCAACATCCTGCTCCCAAGGAGCTGGCATTCTGAAGACCCAACAGACGGCGCAAGCAAACACCTAAGGTGATTCTGGCGACACGTGCTACAGGGACAAAATAGGTGTTGGAACGGAGGCAGCTGGGGCGTGGAGGCCGCGGGCTAGTCTGGCTGGGGTGGTCAGGAACGTCTCACCGAAGTCGCTGAGTTGGGCCTGGATGAGGACAAGGTGGCCAGGCAGAAGGCATGGTGTGAGCAGGGACAATGAGGAAGGAACCACTCACGGTCCCTCGAGAGGACTGAGCCCAGGATGCGGGGGGTGGGGGGTGGGGATGAGGCTGGAAAAAGAGCCGGGGCACAGGACGCAGGCTGTGCAGGCTCGGCCAGGGTCGGTGTGGGGTGACGGGACGGCCTGGGAGTGGCAGCCAGGAGGCCAGTTAGGAGGTGGCATGTGGTCCAAGCGAGGGGAGGCAGTGGCTGGACCAGCACGGCCGCGGCTGCAACAGGGGACCTGGTGGATTCAGATCTATTTTAGAGGGAAAGTGGGTCTCGACACGCCAGTGGACTGGATGGGATGGAAGAAAAGAGCAGGATCTGGAGGACTCACAGGTTCTGTCCGGAGCTATTAAGCCCACACGTGGGGGGAGGAGTGCTATGAGTGGGTGCGCTCAGTCGTGTCCAACTCTTCGCAACCCCGTGGACTGTAGCCCGCCAGGCGCCTCTGTTCATGGGTTTTCCCAGGCAAGAATACTGGAGTGGGTTGCCATTTCCTGCTCCAGGGTATCTTCCCGACCCAGGGATTGAACCTGTGTCTCTTGCATCTCTGCCATTGGCAGGAGGACTCTTTACCACTGGGAAGCCCAAGGTGAGGGGGCTGCCATTACCCAAAATGGGAGGATTAAGGTAAGCACAAGTGTGGGCAGGGGGAGAGCCCCAGAAATTTTAAAATCAGCCTGTAAGTTTTACATCAATCTCCTGTTGACTGGATTTTACTCATAGGTACTTGCATTTACAGATTTATTGAGAACAAACTTTTTACAATGTTCGTGTTCCTTTCCCAAGAATATACTGTACCTTTTCACTTACTCAGTGAGTCCATAAAGTTTTATAGCTTTACATTTACGTTTATCCCCAGAAACTGTTGTTACTGGGCGTGGAACCTGTTTTTCCTATTACACACTCTAACTGACTAACGATGGTATATGGAAAAACTTTAGATTTTCATCTTGAGCTTGAAAAGCAGCCACTTTATTAATTCACTAAGTCTAATGAACTATCACATACCTATCACCTAGCTCAAACAGGCATCAACATTTTCCCAATCTTATTTCACCTGTTCTCCCATCCCCACTGTGCATGTACAACGGAGTCCATCCGTCTGTCCTCCCAGAGTGTTGCCAAGTAAGTGCCAGATGTCATGTCAATGCACTCAGAGACGCTGGGGTCTGGCTCCTGGATTTCATAAGTGGACAGTCTTAGCATCTGCACCCAAAGACCCTGAGAGCATTCAGGAGGGAAGAAGACAGAACCACAGATATGATGGCTTTCCTGCAAGACCCAGGAGAAAGGCAGGAACCAAACTGAAGTCACAGGCCCATCCTCTAAAGCTCATGAATTTTCTTTATAGGATCACTCCTCCAGTCTTCATTCTAGGTCTGTTTTCTCTTTTAAGACAAAATTCTAATAAGCTCTCAGTAGCCCAATTTTTCTAACAGCAAATTGACCAAAAGGGGGAGGGTGCTACTGAAGTCAGACACACACCCAGAAACCCCCGAAGTGTGCAATGGTACGTCATTATCATCTCTCACTTCATAGATAGGTCTGGTTCCTGTGTTGTAAAGGCAGGCTACAGTGACCAGTTCTGTAGTTGGATTAAAATTTTATCATGACCATACAAGCTAAAAAGGGCCATGAGCTGTCCATACTCTCCAGGGCAGTCTCCAGGCCATACGGTGCCTTTTTGTTAATTAGCAAAAAGCACCCACTATGGACAGATTCAGACCCACAGTCACAGCTTGGAAAGCAGGGGGGCTTGGGAAGAAACAGGAGTTCAGCCCCCCTCTCCCCCTCTTCCCACCCCCCCCCCACCTCACCCCAGAACCTGGCACAGAGTCCTGGACCTTGCCCTGTGGTTCCATCCCAGATTCCTGAGGTCTTTGCAGATGTCAATATTTTTAACACCTTAATGGACATCATACCTCTTCCCCTGTAAACAAACATGTAAAACTTAGAGAAATAATAGCAATAGTTTTGTTATTCCTCGTTAAAATCAATTTATACCAGATGAACTCTCAGTCCTTACTCCAAATACCATGTATCTTGAGAGAGGAAAGTAGCCCTTAGGAATGAGAAGTATAAGATCCTGTTGGTCCACTCCAGAGACATAAGACTTCAACATGGAATTCTATTCTTGCAGCTCTACTGCTGGCCCTCTTGCGTTACCCACACAGATGTGATCTGGCCACATCTTTCCCCCGGTCCACCAGCACATCCCTTCCTGGTCCACAGACTCCTCCTCTTCTGGACAACAGGCTCCTCCTCCCTGGTCCACAGGCTCCTCCTCCCAGGTCCACAGGCTCCTCCCCTCCTGGTCCACAGGCTCCTCCTCCCAGGTCCACAGGCTCCTCCCCTCCTGGTCCACAGGCTCCTCCTCCCAGGTCCACAGGCTCCTCCCCTCCTGGTCCACAGGCTCCTCCTCCCAGGTCCACAGGCTCCTCCTCCCTGGTCCACAGGCTCCTCCTCCCTGGTCCACAGGCTCCTTCCCTCCTGGCCCACAGGCTCCTCCTCCCTGACCCACAGGCTCCTCCTCCCTGGTCCACAGGCTCCTCCTCCCTGGTCCACAGGCTCCTTCCCTCCTGGCCCACAGGCTCCTCCTCCCTGACCCACAGGCTCCTCCTCCCTGGCCCACAGACTCCTCCCCTCCTGGTCCACAGGCTCCTCCTCCCAGGTCCACAGGCTCCTCCTCCCTGGTCCACAGGCTCCTTCCCTCCTGGCCCACAGGCTCCTCCTCCCAGGTCCACAGGCTCCTCCTCCCAGGTCCACAGGCTCCTCCCCTCCTGGTCCACAGGCTCCTCCTCCCAGGTCCACAGGCTCCTCCTCCCAGGCCCACAGACTCCTCCCCTCCTGGTCCACTGGCTCCTCCTCCCAGGTCCACAGACTCCTCCCCTCCTGGTCCACAGGCTCCTCCTCCCTGCCCCAGGGAGGAGGTTGCTGTTGCTGCTGCTGCTAAGTTGCTTCAGCCGTGTCTGACTCTGTCTGACCCCACAGACAGCAGCCCACCAGGCTCCTCCGTCCCTGCGATTCTCCAGGCAAGAACACTGGAGTGGGTTGCCATTTCCTTCTCCAATGCATGCACGCATGCTAAGTCACTTCAGTCATGTCTCTCTCTGGGCGACCCTATGGACAGCAGCCCACCAGGCTCCTCCGTCCACAGGATTCTCCAAGCAAGAACACTGGAGTGGGTTGCCATTTCCTTCTCTACTCCTCCCAGTGGTCCCAGTGAAAAGAGAAGCAGGTGCCGCTAGGCACTTGGGCACTGTTATAAGGGCCTGGCTTCCTGGTGGCTCAAACGGTAAAGAATCCACCTGCAGTGCGGGAGACCTGGGTTTGATCCCTGGGTTGGGAAGCTCCCCTGGAGGAGGGCATGGCAACCCACTCCAGTATTCTTTCCTGGAGAATCCCATGGACAGAGGAGCCTGGCGGGCTACAGTCCATGGGGTAGCAAAGAGTCAGACACGACTGAGCAACGAAGCACAGGCGTGGGTGGGCGGCAAGTTACTTCCAGCCCTCATTTTCCATTATTCCTTTCTCTATCCACACCATGTAAACAGAAGTGAACAAGTCCTTGCTGAAACAGGCCACGAGGCGAGTGTCACTGTCCTGTTCACCAGAGCAGGGACACCGTTGCTGCCCTGATGCTCTCCCCACCCCCACCCCTCTCTGCCAGCAGGGGCCAGCTGGCTCTGCCTGACCTCAGATCTGCTTGGCTCGGAGGCAGGAGCAGCAGAGGGCTGTCTCTGCTTAAACAGTTTTTCTGACATATAAGATTTATCAGCCACATATAAGATTCATGGTGAAGCTAAATCCATGCAACATACAAGCAATAAAAACAGACAGATAAAGCAAGGCCATACACCCCCAGACACAGAACTCACCCCACTCCAGTCTAGATTATTTAAAAAGAAAAAAGCTACACAGTATGATGAAAGGTATGGTTTTTCAGGATGCCAGTGGATATTAAGAATCTGCTAAAAGAGCTACTGAATTCACAGTTTATGACACTTTAATGGCTTCTCTGGTGGCTCAGTGGTAAAGAATCCACCTGCCGATGCAGGAGACCCAAGTGATGTGGGTCTGATCCCTGGGTCGGGAAGATCCCCTGGAGAAGGACATGGCAACCCACTCCAGTATTCTTACCCGGAAAATCCCATGGACAGAGGAGCCTGGCAAGCCACAGTCCATGGGGCTGCAAAAGAACTGGATATGAGCTAATGACTATACAACAACAACGATACTTCAATAAATACTGTTTTATTCATAATTTAAGCTTAAGTTGATATGACTTAAAATATTTTTTTGCTGATTATAGGAAAGGGCTAGAATCAAGGAGAGACAATCTTATGCATTTTAATTAATTGATAAGTCTCCAATTTAAAATGTATAGCATCAGATTCCTAGGTTTAGTTGAATCTTAGATCTCGGCCATGTTAGATTTTACTTTCCAAGTCATTTCTCCTAAGATTCAAATTTCTGGGAGGCTTATAATTTTAACTAGGTATGTAAAGTAGGAGCATTGCTTACTTACTTATGCTCAGTGTTTAAGGTTTGGCTGGTTTGTTGGTTTGTTTTTTTAAGACACAAGGAATCTGAGAGGGGGGAAGGCAGGAGAGGTTGCTATTCATTTGTTTTCAGATGAGGATTCTGAGGCCTGGGGGATTCACTAAATTCCCCCAGGGGAGGAATAGCCTAAGGACTCAGGGCTGAAGTTCAGGTCTCCTCTCTCTTGCCAAGAGGCAGGAAAGGAAACAGGTGAGGGGTCAGGAGGACTTATCACTAGAACCTTCCAGGGTCAGAAGAGAGGAAAGGAAAAGAGTTTGCTTTTCCTGAGTAGAGATTACTACCACCTGTCAGGAATGTCAGTACAAGGAGAACACAAAAGGGCAGCTGGCCAGCAGAGATAAGCTGTACACGGTGCTCACCGCAAACCTGGCCGTTTTCCTAGATCTTGCCGGGTGACCAGACCATCCCAGGTCTCCCAGGGGTCTGAGCATCAGTCTGAACACCCTGCCCACTTCCCAACCCTCCCCCACCTCCCATGTCCACCCCGTTACTAGCAGAGCACTTGGTGGCCCAAGTTCTGCTGCGTGAGACCTCACAGTGCCTCAGAGGACAGAGAAAACCTCTCTTTCTTTCTCACCACCTGTTTTGCCCTGAACATCACCTGAGACCTCGTCAAAGGGCAGAAGTAACCGAGGAGGATGCCCTGTTCTCGGGGAGCATGTGGTTTCCCAGCAACACAGGAGAGTCAGAGAGCAGACCACAGGGTCCAGGTGGGGGGCGGGTGGCCCATCACGCCCGCAGCCTCAGGGAGGGCCGGAGGGGGGCGGGAGTGGGCAGAGATGCAGGAACAGAATTAAGTACCAGCTCCCCTGATATTACAGAGATATGGGTCTCTCTGGGAGAGTCCCATATCCTCAAAACACCGGCCTCAAAATCAAGTTCAGACTTTTGCATTTGCACTTTGGAATTGCTCCCAAGAACCGGAAACAGCTGCCCTGCCCGCCCTCCACAGTTAACATGCTCAGAGTGAATCCTCCCACCCGGATTCATTTTCTGAACCAAGAAGCTATATAAGCAAATCGTACATCCTGAGTGCAGACCGCTACATCCCCAGCACCCACCAGGTGCATCCAGTCTTCCAGGGCGGGGTGCTTTGCTGGCCCCACTGGACCCACGGCAGGTGCCTGGTACCCAACCTCAGGTGCAAAGCGGTCCATCTGCCCCCTTGGCAGGGCCACTCCCAGGCCCCCAGGACAAGCAGGCAGAGGACAGGAAGGTACACCCCGATCGGGGGGCACCCAGCACGCTTCCTCAGGAACCTCGCCCCACTCAAAATCAAGGTGAGCTTCAGGAAGACACCATGCATTACCTGTTTGACCATCTTCAATAGAGATGCAAGTCCTTAGGAGCCTGGGGTCTTGCTGCCACCTCTACCGAGGACCCCGGCATTCCCTTCTGAGCCCTGAGTCCCAGCCACGCGCTACTCTAGGCATCAGGGTGTCCTCAGAGAAGGACAAGACCCGTCACAGGGCTCGGCCCTGCCAGAACACGGAACCCACACACTTCCCATGAAGATCTCCCATTGGTAATATCCCACACACCGCTCAGAAAGGAGGGGACTGCTTCCCCCAGCTGGACACCCCTCTATAAAAAAGTGTCAGATGGGGGGCTTCCCTGGTGGTCCAGGGGTTTCAGGATCCGCCTGGCAGCGCAGGGAACTCAGGTTCCATCCCTGGTCCAGGGAGATGCCACATGCCAAGGGGCAATTAAGCCCATGAGGCACAACTCCTGAGCTCGGGCACCACACCTAGAGTCTGTGTGACGCAAAGAAAGCTCCCACGTGACGCAACGAAGCCCTCACGTGCCGCAACTAAGACCCAATGCAGCCTTAAAGATAAGCAGAGCAACACAGGACACATACAGCGTTTTTCATACAGTGGGTTTTCTTATTTTCCTAAGCACGAGACTTCGGCCAACACACCGCTCTCTGGAGCCTCCTGGACTTGTTCAAATCGCGGCTCGGGCACTAACTAGAAACAGAACCTCATGCAAGCTCTTACCCATCCCTGTGCCTCAGTTTCTCCAAGCATAAACGGAGATTATCAGGGCCTGCCCCTCTGTGAGGGCCGAAGCAGTCAATCCATGTAAACCGCAAACAGTGCCCGGTACGAGGCGAGCACCCCACGAGCGTTAACTAGGATGATCAAGTGAACCAAAGTTTATTTGACCACCTGAACATCCAAAATACTCTGTAACAGACATCCTTGAAGCAAAATGGGTTTGTGTGTGTGTGTCTCCTGAGATATTCTAGCCATAGAACACTGGATCAAGGACAGGATGTTTCTAAGGTTTTCCCATAAACTGTCCTCTGTAACAGACATCCTTGAAGCAAAATGGGTTTGTGTGTGTGTGTCTCCTGAGATATTCTAGCCATAGAACACTGGACCAAGGACAGGATGTTTCTAAGGTTTTCCCATAAACTGTCCTCAAGAAGGACATATTTACATAACAGGGCCCCCAATCTCCTTCCAGTAAGCCTTGGAAGCAGGAAGTAAACGGGCTGCTCGGTTTTGACTTCTGCTGAGAATCCAGCATCTACTGAATTGCCCTCCGGATCTGCCACCTGGAGAGGCCGGCACAGCGTGGGGGTCTCACTGTCAAGCCCTCAACTCGCTCAGGCGCACACACCTTTGCAAGCCTGATTTCATTTTCCCCTGGAGGTGGGCTGGCCACCACATACACCCTAATACTAGGGACCTCAATCTAAGGCCCAAGTCTGAGCCTGGGGCCGTCTGCCAGGGCTTTAAGGACACTTCAAGTGGGGAAGAACACACAATGCGTTCCCCATCCTCAGGTGAAAAGGTGACACCATCCATCAACAGAAGCTGAGCAGCCAGAAATCACAAAGGGATACCTGGGGGCCCAAGGAACACCCCGGAGTGAAACCCAGACCCACCCAGGTGCCCAGGGCTCACCTGGACCAACATCGATGGGGTCTGAGCCAGGCACCCTCAGAGCCTGGCACCGCCCCCGTGTGGAAATAATTCTAAGGTATCCATCAAGTTCACAAACTGCTAAAAACAAACTACGTTCTATTCTCTTGGCTCGAGAAAGACACCCCAGGACTAAGGTCAGGTCCAGAAGGTACCCAGCAGAAAGAGCTGCCCCCAGCCTGGCCGCCTTCTCTTTCCACCGACCCCCCGGCTCCAGGCTCCACACCGCCCTGCAGGGGTCTCATACACACCCCCAAGGACACCCTAGCAGGTGTGCGCCCACTTCCACTCACAGCGTGCAGCCTTGCCCCATTGCTACCTGGGACCTGGGTGGACACACCCACTGCGCGTCTGCCAGGGCCCCCGGGAAGAGACCAGAGCAGGCCGGATGCGGGCTGGGTACCACATGTGCAGGAGATTCCAGGATCCTCTGCAATGTGGTCCAGAGGTGGGGGGTGGGGCAAGCAGCGGGGCACACAGCCCCTTGGCCCGACCCCTCATTCTGGTGAGAGGCACAGGGCAAGGCCCCCCAGACCGTGGTCCAGGGGCAGTGTGACCACTGGGCCCATCAATGCTGTCCTGGGGGGGACACCCTGCTCTTCCAGGCTGTGGTTTATTCTTGCAATGAGGTCAGTTCACTCTCAAAAATGTATCTTGGTCAGAACCTCAGAATCAATTCACACCATCATTTCTATTAGTGGTCACATTTCAAACCATCAAATAAATTTTGAACTTGCACAAATGTAAGCTGTAGGGGAGGGAAAAAGAAAGCAAGCCGAATAAATTAAAACTTGCTTGGCCATGAATCAGTTAGATTTCCTTTTCATAAAAAAATTCAGGGATAGGGACACAGAACAGACTGAGGAGCGAGGTAGGCTACAGTCCATGGGGTCACAAAGAGTCGGACATGACTGAGTGACCTCACTTTCACTTTCATTTTCTTTCATCCTGTGGTGTTGGAGAAGACTCTTGAGAGTCCCTTGGACCCAAAGGAGATCAAACTAATCAATCCTAAAGGAAATCAACCCAGAATATTCATTGGAAGGATGGATGCTGAAGCTAAAGCTCCAATAATTTGGCCACCTGATGTAAAGAGCCAACTCACTGAAAAAACCCTGATGTTGGGAAAGATTGAGGGCAAGAGAAGGGGGCGACAGAGGGTGAGATGGTTGGGTGGTATCACCAACTCAGTGGACATGAGTTTGAGCAAACTCAGGGGGTGCCAGAGTCGGACACAACTTTGCAACTGAAAAACAATAATACACCGTGAGTGACAGGTATAGGAGATTCATCTTTTCTTTCACTTTTGTGTACATTTGAACATTTTCACAATTAAAGGTTAAAGGAAAAGTTTTAGAGCCATGCAGCCCCTCCCCCACCAAAGAAAAGCTATGACCAACCTAGACAGCATATTAAAAAGCAGAGACATTACTTTGCCGACAAAGGTTTATCTAGTCAAAGCTATGGTTTTCCCAGTTAGTCATGTATGGATGTGAGAGTTGGGCTATAAAGAAAGCTGAGCACCGAAGAATTGATGCTTTTGAACTGTGGTGCTGGAGAAGACCTTAAGAGTCCCTTGAACTGCAAGAGGATATCAAATCAGTCAATCCTAACAGAGATCAGTCCTGAATATTCATTGGAAGGACTGATGCTGAAGCTGAAACTCCAATACTTTGGCCAGCTGATGTGAAAAACTGACGCATTAGAAAAGACCCTAATGCTGGGTGAGACTGAAGGCAAGAGAAGGGGACAACAGAGGATGAGATGTTTGGATGGCATCACCAACTTGATGGACATGAGTTTGAGCAAGCTCCGGGAATTGGTGATGGACTGGGAAGCCTGGCGTGCTGCAGTCCATGGGGTTGCAAAGAGTCGGACACAACAGAGTGACTGAACAGAGCCCAAAAAAGAGCCTGGCAAGATCTGAAATCACATTCCTCCTGTTGAGTTACAAAAAAGCCGGCAGAAGCACACACTAACCCGGTCTACAATTTTGTCGATATTACAAGGAACAAGCCTGCAACTAACTGGGAACAGCCTCTTCAGGGACCACAGCCCACCAGACCACTGTGCCCCCCACCCCGGGTCACTGGTCAGGAGTCTGGAACCCCCATCAGGCTCTATCTGGGCTCCAATGCTCACCCAGGAGGATTCACTCGACTCTCTCAGATGCTCTCAGGCAGGTCAAACTTCAAGTCACGGACCAAATAAATCCAGGCCACAGAGCCTGACAAAGTGGCCAAGGCAACTGTTCAGACAGAGCCTTGCTGGGCTCCAAGGCTGAGTCTCCAAGTCAAACAAGATCTGACCCTGTGGCCTCTGTGCAAACAGCGGCAGCCGGGAGAACCCAGGCCCGTGTTTACATAGAGCCTTTCCCCCTCAGAAGCTGAAAGTAATTTCAGGACACTCAGTAATTAGCTTAATTAAATCTCAGTGGATCCTGCCCACCCCGCTCCTGGCTGCCTGTTTCACTGAGCATGGCTGGGGGATGGAGAGGCGGGGCTGCACGCCTCGCACACATGTGTAAACACATCACACTCACAGGCCACCCTTCCTGGGGGGCTGTTTGGAGAACACGGAACTTTGGAGCCTTGTCACTGGCTCTACAAATGGACGAAACTCATGAACAATGCATCCTCATCTGGTCCAAAGGAGGGTGTCTAAAAGGGACAAAGAAGACAGCAAGCACTTTTTGTCCCAGGATGCAAATGAGAGAACATCTGTATGCTAATTGTGGACCATGGACCCAGGGGAATTTTTACAGGCTCCGGCTTTGTATCGATATTTGAGAGGTCCTTGGAAATGGCAACCCACTCCAATACTCTTGCCTGGAAAATCCCATGGATGGAGGAGCCTGGTAGTCTACAGTCCACGGGGTCACAAAGAGTTGGACACGACTTCACTTTCTTTCTTTCTTTCTACTGCCAAATCAGGTCATCAAGAAAACGCTATAAAAACCTTTGAAATTGGTGCCAACATGTTGGGCTTTTCTGCCTCTGGAATGCCTGTTCCCGCTGACCCATATTAAAGAAAGATTCTCAAATCTTTTAGAAGCTGGAACTTGGACGTTTTCCTCACCAGCTGGCAGGCCGGGTGGCCACCCAGGTCATGGTGGAATAGAAGGACTAACCCAGAAATCATCAGTTTTTCCTAAACTCAAAACCTAAGTCAAGCCCTGTCTCCGCACTACCTGAAAACATTAGTGGGAAGCCTTTTAAACTTATGACCCCTGTGGGCTACGATGTGCCCTAAAGAGCTATGCTTTCATCCGACCCATGTCCCTGTAAAAGCAGCAGCGTGTACCCGCCACAGAGCTGCATAGAATTTAGGGCCACTCAGTAAACACGGAGAAACCACTACCCTCGTGGGAATAAACCCTTGACTTGAGTCTGCTTGAACTCGCATTCCTCCCTGGGGAGACTCATCAAGGGAAACCAGAGCTGACCTGGAGAGGAAGCTTGAACCTCATGGAATGGCCAAGGTTCCACCACCAGCTATGCAAGCTGCCACAGCTGCACTGCCCCACACAAAAATAGAGCCTTCACCTTTCCCAGGGAGGCGGGTAGGAAGGAAAGCACTCTTAACCTCATCCAGGAAAGCAAAAAGCTCGGCCTTTGGAACACAGATGGGAATTTTAAGTTCAGAGCCAGCCTGTCCCATTGTAACATACTTAGGATGCTCTAAAAGTCTGAGACAACTTTCCAGTAACAGAGGCTCCTACAACCCTTCTTGGAACCAGCAACATCACCCAATGCCTTTTAAAAATAGTTTCACTTAATGTAAGGTCTTTACTGGTGGCTCAGACAGTAAAGAATATGCCTGCAATGTAGGAGAACTGGGTTTGATCTCTGGGTGGGGAAGACCCCCTGGAGAAGGGAATGGCAACCCACTCCAGTATTCTTGCCTGGAGAATTCCAGGGACAGAGGAGCCTGGTGGATTATAGTCCATGGAGTCACAGAGAGTTGGACATGACTGACTAACACAAAGAAGACTTCAAAAATTAAGCATTCAGTCCAAAGTCTACTGAAAAATGAATGCCAGGTTAGGTGACAAATGTCGACTGCATGTGAATTGAGGCCACATCCATTCCTTTCATTATTTCCTCTGTTCTAGAATCCAGAGAATTGTAACCACCAACATAATATACATGATTTCAGCCCAAACCTAACTTCCAAAAGGAAAACATGCATTATACTACTTTCATTAATCATTTTAAAAATCTTCACTTTTGAAAAAATAGTCTTTTTTATCCTAGTGGCTTCAACAGTGTGCTAAGTCACTTCAGTCGTGTCCAACTCTTTGTGACCCTATGAACCATAGTCCACCAGGCTCCTCTTGTCCATGGGATTCTCTAGGCAAAAATACTGGAGTGGGTTGCCATTTCCTTCTCCAGGAGATCTTCCCAACCCAGGTATTGAACCCCAATCTTTTACATCTCCTGCACTGGCAGGCCAGTTCTTTATCACTAGTGCCACCTGGGAAGCCCAGTGGCTTCAAAGAAACTCTTAAATATACGAGAACTTTCTTAAGGTTGCTGTAATCCAACTGTCGAATATTCTACTCTCTCTGATAAAGCGGTAGTTTTGTCCCATGCAATTAATCTCTCAGCTCTGACAAATGTGGTATGAAGTAGACATTTTAAATGGAATGGAAATTTCTGTGAATTTTTTTTCCCCAGACCTTAGTAAATGACCAAACTTGGACTTTTCAGGCTAGAGTACAAACTGAAATAATCTGATAACAATTTAATCCATGATTTACTGCACAACTTATGGTGCTGACACTACCAGAGACATGGATTTAATAACCGAGTGACTGAAAACAAGCCAGATAACCATATGTTAATAAAATGATTCAGGAACTGGAAACAGAAGAGATGGTCCTTCCAAGATGTATACTGAGGAATCTAACTGAAGAACGGATGTGTCCAATGTGAGAAAAAGACTAGAGTCAATTATAAAGTGTGGTGGGGGTAATAGAGACCCTCTTCTGCGCTTTTTCAGCTACGGACGGAGGAGATGGTACAGCTGGACACCAGTTGCAAGCCTGTTCTCCAGTGTTCAGGTTGAAGTTCCAACAATCCTACCTGGTTTCGCTCACTTTGGTATTACCTGGCCTTCCTCGTGAAAGTTAGACACCAAACAAGGGGCCCAAAGGCTGGTGATTCCAAGAAGCCACACTCTGTACACCAATACAGAAACAGCCACTGGAAGTCAGGCAGTGCTGTCTGTCACCCTGGCCAAGCAAGTTTCTTCTCCTCTCCAGGCCTCAGTTTACCCCTCTGTAATATGGACACTATAATAGCCCTTTTGCAGAACTGTGAAAATTAAATGAGATAGTCTCTAAAGCCCTTGACACCATGTCAGTGTCAAGACTTGCTGGTCTTGACAGAGTTGAAATACACAGACTTGGCAACTACCTAAGGTCAAATCCAGGCCTCCCAGGTGGCTCAGTGGTAAAGAATCTGCCTGCAATGCAGGTGACAAGCATACGATCCCTGGGTTAGGAAGATTCCCCTGGAGAAGTAAATGGCAGCCCACTCTATTACTCTTGCCTGGGAAATTCCATGGACAGAGGAGCCTGGTGGGCTACAGTCCAAGGGGTCACAAGGAGTCGGAAAGGAGTGAGTCAACAGCAACAACAAAGTCAAATTCAGCCAGTACAGAGTCATCCGGTCGTGTATTTGCCTCCAAGTTCTATACTTTGCGGGACTGACGCTTCTCAACCAAGCAGCTAGTTGAGACCAAGGGGCCATCAGCTGTTTATCCGGCTCTCGGTTAACGGTGCTTTGCCCGCATCCCCTCCAGGAGCGAAGGAGGCCATCACAGAGCCGTGGGCCTTCCCTGTTCCATCAACAGGTGCCAAAGAGAAACAGCGCTAAGCGCTCGGTCAGGCCGGCTCCCAAGTCAACTCTCCCGGATGGTCACGAATCTGGAACGCGTCCCGGGGGAGCGCGGGGCAGCAGAAGGCAGAGGCGGCTCTCCACCGGTGACCCGCCCGCCGGCAGGCGCGCAGACGGCAGACCCCGAGGGGGCACCGCGGGCCGCCGGGGTCCGGGGCCGCAGCCGCACGTGCTCCCAGAAAGCGTGCCGGCGCCACTTCATTCAAACAGATCTCCCCCGGCCACCCCGCGTGTGCGACCCCCACTCCTCGGCCGCCTCCGCGCCCCCCGGGGCCGCTCACCTCGGGGAAGGGAGGTGCCCGTGTGCCTTGGTCTCAGCAGAAGAGGCAGGCGCCCTCCCCTTCGGTCACCCTCCCCCCGGGGAAGGGGACCGGGGAAGCGGCCCGAGCCCCTCGCGCCGCTGCGGAGTTGCCTGCCCGGGAGCCCCGGGCGGCGCCGCCTGCCGCACTCACCGAGCGTGGCCACCGTGCCGGCCTCGAAGAGCAGACAGTCCCTGCGGCCGCGCGCCTCCAGCAGGACGCTGCTCTCCCCCGAGGCCTCCAGCCGCCCGAGCAGCCGCAGCGCCTTGCTCAGAGCCATGGGCGCGCGGCCCGGCGCGGCTCCCCGAGCGCCCGCAACTTCCAGGAGTTTCACTTTGCGCCCCCGCCGCGGGCCGGGCGCAGGCTCCTCCCCGGCGGCTCCGCGGCCTCCGCCCGGCCCGCCTCCGCTGCGCCCGCGCGCGCCGCCCGGGGCAGGTGAGGGCGCGCGGCTGCCTCTCCGCCGACCGGCAGGCTCCGCCGAGGCGCCGCGCTCCCCCCAGCGGCCGGGCCGCGGCTGGGTGGCTGGGTGGGTGGGGGAGGCGACCTCCGGTCAAGACCCGGGGGCTGATGAGGGCCGGGGGCGGAGGGGAAGTGCTCCCGCGGTGGGCGGCAGCCAGGGAGGAAGATTCCACACATTCCTGGGCGCGGAGGAGGCTGCCGTCCGCGGGGCGCCCTGAAGCTCCTGCAACTTTACGGAAGCCCCGCGGCCTTATATGGGCCCGCCGCGGCCTGGCCGGCGCCACTCACCTACAAACTGCTCGGCCCGGGCCCCCTGCAGCGCTCCGGCGTCCTCCCCAGTCCCGTCCAAGGCGCTGCGCCTCTCTCTCTGGCTTGCTTCTGCGACCCTGGGCTTGTCCTCTGTGACTCAGTGGCCCTTACGGGTAAAGCGGGATTAGGAAGAGTACTTGCTTCATAACGTTGCGGGGCAGGATGGAGTTAATTCGGACAAAAGGGCTTGGTGCACACGCCTGGAGAGCGGAAAGTGCTCCATCCATGGTGCCTTTTACTCCCTTTCTGTTCAGAGGGTCCTACGGCCCATTGTCCCCACCAGGCAGAATTTGGGTAGCGGGGAGTCAAAGGTGGGTTGTCCCTGAGAGCTCCGAGCCCCTGATCTCTGGACCTGCCGCTTACTGTAGGACTTTGACTTCTCCGAACCTGCTTTTCTCTCTTTTCTGATGGTGAGGGTACCTGCCCCAGAGGCTGGCGGGATGGGCGTGGAATCATCATTCAGAGGAGCTGAACGCTCTGGGAGTGACGCGCAGGGCAAACTGTGAGGTGCCGATGGTTGCAGCAGTGAGGGTGAAGGGCCTTTTCCCTCCGACTTGCAACCCCTCCTCCCACTCAGCTGAGTGTACCGCCCCTGACTTCATGGCGGATACTTCAATCAGCCAGTGTGTACTTGGGCAGTGTGGACACCAGCATGTATCCGTGCATCGTGCATCCCCCATTAGAACACGTGGCCCATCTAGGATGACCTGGCAGCTAAGGAACTGGAAGTACGCCCCTCTTGGCGCTGGGTTTTAGCCCAGGTGTTGGGACTGGTCTGCAGGGGAGAGGGCTTACCTGGAGACACCCGTTGGGTGAGTGTGGAGGTTTCATTTCCTTTCCTTATAGTGAGTGTGGAGACGTCGGCTCCAGACCTTCATCCGGGTGTTCTCATCAGACCCCGAATCCAGTTGATTCCTCTCCCACCCCCCCACACCCCCTTTCTGCTCACATGGTGAAGACTGTGGGTCAAGTCATTTATATCTCAGGCATGTTCCAGAAGGTGTAAAGCGCCCGGGTGCCAAGCGGGATGACCATGCCCTTGCAGACATTCTGGATCGACCAGCAATGACCGTCCAGGTAGTCCATCCTCTGTAGACCTTTCCCAGGTGTGATTCGGGGAATGACAGAAATGTGAACAACAGCAGAGATTCAAGTCGTTCCTGAGCATTCTGCCCCCTTGCTCACATATCCCATTATGACATGATGAAAGTCCCCAAAAGGATGCTCATAAGTTATCCAAACATTTGTAAAATGGAGACATTGTTTCTGCCTGAGAACAAGAAATCCCTTGAATGAGACAGAGTAGCCTCTGGCCCAGGTTTCCTTTCCTTTTAAACTCTAAGTTCTGTTCTTCCAGGAAGCCTTCCTGTGATGCGGAGGTTCCAGATAACCCCTCACACTCACAGATGTCCACTCTGGCTCTCACCTGCTCACATGTTGCTTGAGAAGTGTTTGTAGAGTTCTTTTTTCTTAGTGTTGTTTCCCAAATTAGGTTGTAAGGTCTGCGGAAGGGGATCAAGTCTTTTATTTATTTATTTATTTATTTTTATTAGTTGGAGGCTAATTACTTTACAATATTGTGGTAGTTTTTGCCATACATTGACATGAATCAGCCATTGATTTAAAATTTTCTCTCTCCTTCTCTTTCCTGCCTTTCCATGTGTCACATAGTTCGTGGCTCTGCCCGGTGAGGTGCTGAACACATTTTAGAAACTTTCCTATAGTCCAGGCCAGCACTTTAGCTTCACAGCTTAGACACTCTCAGACAGAATCAACTGTAAGATGAACTACTATTTCATGTACCACTGAGAAGGAAAAAAATGTTGCCAATTAAACTACATAATGAAATCATTACAATGCCCTGATTTCAGCTGTGATAATGTGCATCTTAGATGCCAGTAATGGCTGTTGCCCTACCTCTGAGAACTGGCTGAATGAGCCAAGTGCAGGCTGTGTTTTCAGATCACTGCCCTCTGGTTTGGAGTGGGATGGGTCCACAGGGACAGTAAACGAAGCCCTGCCCTTTGATACATGCTTCCTTGATAGGCTGAGGGTCACCTAGACACTGGCCCATTTAGCAGATGGAGAAAGTAAGAGATCCTAATACATTCAAGAAAAAGGTCAGCTCTGACCCATAAACCACGAGTGCAACCTGAGAACACCAGTGGACCCGTCTGGGGAATGTTCGGGCACATCCCACTCCTGAAATGTAGCGTTCTCGGGGGAGAATTAAGGAAGAAACGGGGGCTATTAGCATAGTTTGCTGACTTTGGAAATCTGCCTGGGAAAAACACAAACAGGACGGTGGGCAGAGGGGACAAGAGGGGACAAGAGACCGTTCTAAGACAGGCCAGGCCTGCTCAGATGATGTTTTCATTGGATCATCTTGGCTCCTGAGTTGCAACTTGAGGAAGCAGTGGGACCAGAGAGGAAGCAACTGTGACATTCCAGGGGTGCAGGTATGTGTGGTCGTGGGCGTTGGGAGTGGGTGGAGAGAAACGGTCGGGTTTGGGGAAGTTCTTTGAATTCTGTGAGCCCATGGGATATGCTGTTAGAGTGGACGTGGAATAAGAGGAGAGGCAGGAGTTTGGTGATACCATTGATATTTTTGGCCACATCACCTGGAAAGATGAAATTGCCATGAGGTAAGATAAAGATGAGATGGTTGGATGGCATCACTGACTTGATGGACATGAGTTTGAGCAAGCTTCGGGACCTGGTGATAGACAGGGAAGCCTGGCGTGCTGCAGTCCATGGGGTCGCAAAGAGTCAGACACGGCTGAGTGACTTAACCAAGCTGAGAAAAAGATGGCTGTGGGGGGAGCAGGTGGCTGAACAGGCAGGCAGATTGGGGCATGTTAATTCGGACACAACAGCAAGCAGCAACAAAAGTTTGAGATGCCTGTTAAAAATCCAGGTGAAGGTGTCGAGTGGGCAGTTGGTTATGTAAGTTGGAGTCCAGGGGGAGGTTCGGGCAAAGGAGTAAATATGAAGGCTGTGAGCATCCCCAGGGTGTCTGGATGAGTTGACCAAGGGCTGAGTGCTGGTCAGAGAGGGAGGAGCGGGAGCTGAGCCTAGGGGCACTCTGGTCGGGGTGCTGAGGGCAAGGAGGAAGCCCACGGGGTAGGGGACCACCAGCAGTCACCCGTCCTAGGATCCAAAGGGAGGAATCATCCCAAGGAGCAGACGGCAGTGAAGGATGCAAAGGCCACTCTGGGTCCAGGACAGGACTGGTCCTTTGACTTTTGTCCCTTTAGGAGAGCAGTTTGGGGACATGGGAGGGGGTACAGGGAGCTCTTTTTTACAGCCGGTTTCTTCTTCCCTGACCCTCTGTGTAACCAGGCATCTAGGTATCGACTCAGGTGATTGAAATCATGCAACACACTTGGAGACCGTCATTCTGAATCCCCTCAGCTTCTCCTCGCGAAACGCAAAATTACCCTGGGTCGGTCTTCCAGTTTCCTCGCCTGGAAATGTGTGGTGCGCACGCTGGACGCAACTGTCTGATAAGGCTCTGTCTCACGTGGCACACGATCCAGTTTTCATTGGATTTGTTTCAATTTCATGTACCTTTGTACTCCCTTTAAAAGGGCTTCATTAAACGTACAACAAATTATGACTTAACTTTCATACCTTAATAAAAGTTTGCATCTAAATGCATTCACAGATTAGAAGATACCCTTTTGTCTAGACCATGGGCCCTTTTAGGGAGTTGAGAAGAATGTGATCACCATGATATACTGGCCAAACGACTCAGCCCGGCCTAGATGAGCTTTATCGAGTCCCTGTGTGTACTGACTGGCTGGCTTTAAAAGATTTCTAGCCCTAACTTTTGGATAAAACTTGAAAGTCTTTCAAAGTACTTTTCCTATGCAATATTTAATTAGCCATTAACAACACTGTGGATATTTAAAGCTAAAAACTACTATTCTCAAGTCGTTAATTAACCGATTCATTCATTTACCCAGATTGCAATCTCCCATAAACTTGTTTAGTCACCAAAGAAATTGCATAACCTTGCAGACTGGTGTCATTTTTCTAAACAATAATTACTTAATATCCTCGGATAGTGTTGGTCTTCACATTTCTGAGTGTCTTGTGTCATTAGTCACTTTGCACAGTCTGTGTGAATTGCACAAGTAATGTTGACACAGTGTGACTGATGCGTCTCTAAACCCCCTTTAGCTTTTTATTTTTATTCTTTGCAGTGGCCTCTCTCCTGGGGCATGGGCTCCGGGGCTCTCCAGAGTCAGTAGGTGCAGTGCTTGGGCTCAACCGTTGTGGCACGTGGGCTTAGTTGATCCTTGGCACGTGGGATCTTCCTGCACCAGGGATCGAACCCGTCCCCCTGCATTGGCAGGGGAATTCTTAACCACCGGATCACCAGGAAAGTCCTCTTAACCCTCTTCAGATACACAGTTTTCCCTTCCATTTCTTTTTTCCCTTGCAATTTACTCGTTGAAAAAACTAGCTTGCATGCCCAGCAGCCCTCACAGACTGCCTTTTGCTAAGGGTCCCTGTGGTGTCGTTTAGCATGTCCCCTTGCTCTGTGGATGACCTGTAATATAGCTCAGTGGTTGGATACAGAAGCTCTAGCAGATTCTATTTCCTGGTTAGATGTGTTCTTCCCATAGGAAGCACAGGTCTGATTGCTTCCCTTTGTGGTGTAGCAGCCATTGAGCTTCAATGCTGTCGTCCTTGCAAACCAGTTATGTGCTATTATATTGCTTTCTTCATCTGTAGCCTTTTTGTTTAGCTGCTCAGTCGTGCCCAACTCTTTTGTCACCCTATGGGCGGTAGCTCACCAGTCTTCTCTGCCCTTGGAATTTCCCAGGCAAAAATACGGGAGCAAGGTTGCCACTTCCTTCTTCAGGGGATCTTCCCAACCCAGAGATGGAACCTGGGTCTCCTACATTGGCAGGCAGTTCTTCACCACTGAGTTACCTGGGAAGCCCCCATTAGTAGCTAAAATTCTTCTAAAAAACCAGAAAATTCCCATCTACTATTTGTTTCCTGATAGCAACACAAACAAAAGAGGTCAAACAAGATTCTTTTCCTTTATTTACTAGAGTTCAAAATAATGAGTTACTTTGAACTCAGTGAATTGGTCCATTAACATCCTCCAATAGTGACCAGTTAGTTATTTTTTTCACTTTCATTATGAACTCCTATGTGAGTTTAAATAGACTTGATGTGTTCCAGTCCATTGCAGTGTTATCCTTATTGATGCTCAAAATGTTCCCTCTTTGGCCACAGGAAGCATCTTTAAGTTGGCTCCAGGGTCCTCTTGACAGGACCCCAAAAGTCCTTGATTGTTTCCTTGCCTTCTAGAATGAAATATCAAGCTCATCTTGTACATTTTCTGCTCTTAAGAGCAGGAATTAATCATTTCTTTGAGAAGCCCTGATTCTCTTTGGTGGAAAACTATATTTGAAGACCACATTTGGTCATTTAGAAATTTTAAACTCATGGTCTCAGAACCTGTCTGCATATTAATCCAGGCCCGTTTTACCCAGTTAAGCTCATTTTCTCTAAGACAATTAACTGAAGCTGCTCCTTCCTCCCACCCCATCTCCTCCACCCCCTGCTCTCAGCAATTTACTGGCCTCACACTTCCCTGAGAAAGAGGAGACCTCACTTTCCATCCCTGAAGCTCCCAGATCCTCTTCTTTTTCTGCAATGACAGGGAGGAAAACTTGACCATGAAGGTTCTCCGGCACTTTTGTGTAAGCTCTGCAGTCTGGAAAAAGACACAAACTTCAAACAGCTTCAAGAACAGCTTCCAACAAACCACTCTCCTGGGGAGAGACTCAAGCTTCTGCATTGATACCAATCCTGCTCCCTGCCACGTGCTCAGACCCCTGTCCCCCTTCCTTCCCAGGAACTCCGTCCCTTCCCTTAGCCCCACCGTCTGGGTCACCGAACCCCCCTCTCTCCTGGATCATGCCCCACAGGGTCCAAATGTGCTCCAGGACCTCCCATTATAAGGGGGAGACCCTCCACCCACCCTGTTCCCCATGGCACTTCTCAGAGATCATAAACTTGAAATGAAGCTAGTCTGTGGGATTTGGGGGTGTTGGAGGCAAGCTGGAGCTGTCCATCCAGGGCTGTTAATTCCGCATCACACTCGCCTGGTAAGCCTTTCTTGGGCCCACCTCTCCTCCTGACCACCTCTCCTCCTGACCACCTCTCCTGATCACTGCATCCGCCCTTCTCTGGACTTGCAGTAACTGGCCTGTTTCTGCACCTTGCCCCACAGCACGGAGGGCAAGGCGTGGCACCCCTTGTTACTCGGGCGTGGCCCCCTTTCTGCCCCCACTGTCCTTCTACCCACCCCCCAAGTTCCAGGCTCGCTGCCCTCCCTCAGTCCCCGACAAGCCAGGTCCCAGCTCAGGGTGCCAGTGTGAACCGTCGTCCGCTGGCTGCGTCCTGCTCAGCTTGCTTCCTTCCCACACGAGACCCCTCAGAGGGAGCCCACCACACTGTGTCCTACCCTTCTACGTGTCCCTGTTGTTTCCCTCACATCTGTGCTTCACTCGGTCACCCTCACTCAGACAGAATCAAGTAAAATGTAAATACAGGAACTCAGCAGCCTGTCGCTGGGTTTGAATCCTAGAGCCGCACTGTCCGTGTGGGGCAACCTCGAGCAACGAGCTGAACTTGGCTGCCGCTGACTCCGAACCTTTTGTACGTGAGAATTAAGGAGGCTGTGAGCATTGAGATAGGCGGCGCAGTAGTAAAGAACCCAACTGCAGGAGGTGCAGGAGACGCGGGTTCGATCCCTGGGTCAGGAAGTTCCCCTGGAGAAGGAAATGGCAACCCATTCCATTGTTCTTGCCTGGGAAATGCCACGGACGGAGGAGCCTGGTGGGCTGCAGTCCATGGGTCACAAAGAGTCAGACATGGCTGAGCATGCATGCTCGTGCACACACACACACACACACACACACACACACACAGCGTGTGGAACAGTGCCTGCCCCACAGTAGCAATACGCTGGTGTCAGCCATCCCTGCTTCCACCCACTGTACACGTCTGAACGTTTCAGGGCCATGTCTGTACAGTTATCACTAGACACCCAGCGCCTGGCATCCTGGAGTCCTTGTTGAGTGAAGGAATGAAGGACACGTGCACACCCGCGTGGAACTGGCCTGGAAGCCGAGCCTCTCACGTAGACACTGGGCCAATGGCAGCTCAGATGATACAGGCCTTCATGTTTCATTGCTAGAGGCTAGAACTGGAATACACGAGAGAAGGATGGAGCAGCTGCAGCCGTAGGAGAAGTGGGAGGTCAGTCTGGTTCTCCATCGCAGGCAGCCCCCGCTGGCTGTCCAACCACGAGGTCCTTCTAGCTCCCTGGTGTCGCCTCCCTAGACATGGCCGTGTGTCTTGGCCACCGTCCACCCACTGGGATTGGGAAGCCTTGCCGTGCAGGTGAGGTCTGGGGTCGCTTGGCTCAGGTCTCCGGGAGAGCGTGCCTCGCTCTGCTGGCCGTGGCTGTGGGGCGGGGGTTGGACATCGTTAATAGGAGGGGTTGCTTGCCGGTTCATTTTATTACGTTATTATCTTTTGTAAACAGGGAGCATGAGGCACTGATCTGTGCACAGACACACACAGACACGACTGGACCTATGACCTCAGGCAGGGATACCTGCGTCCGGGCTCTCATTAGTTTTCCTTGCAACCCAAGAGCGTGACCTCTCAGAGCCTCCCAGACACAGACTGAACCCCGTCAGGGTGCCTGGCGCCTCGGCCACCCCGCAGCCGTGGTGCTCCTGGAGCCCGCGTGACGCAGGGTCTCAGGCGGGTTTGTGTGGCCCCTGCCCTCCCCCCGGGTCTCCTTCTGAAAGCCAGTGACCCCTGAGGCCGACGGGTCTGTGGGGGCGCCTGTGGGCCCCGGGAGCCAGGGGAGCTGTATTCGCAGCTCTGGCCAAGACCGCTCCACACACAGGTGTGCCCGCTGCCAGTCCAACCTTGGGCCCCGCCCAGCATCATGACTGGAAAAACAACCCGAGGAACACCTGTCACAGGTGGGGGGGCGGGGCCTTTCTCAAGCCAGGAACAGCTGGACCTGCTTGTCCATCGTTCAGTTCAGTTCCACACTCAAGGAGAGCCTTTTCCAGGGGCCGGGTGATTTTCAGAGTGGAATCTGGCTGTTCAGTTAACCGAAGAAGCTCTGCCAGTAAAGGTCTGCCCCCTCTCCCCACCCCCGGCCATTCCACGCCCTGCATAAGAGCTGGGCCAGTACGTGGGTGGGGTGCAGGGGTGGGGGAGGGGTGGGGGAGGGTCAGCTGCCCAGCCCCTCCCCCGAAGCATTCCTGCCAAAGAGGAAGAGCAGGCCTCCCAACGGTGCTCCCATTTCAGTATGGGGATGCCTGTTTCCCTTCTATCATTAACTCTTCTCCAGAAATACCCTTTTCCTGAGGGAGTTACAAGACTCATCCATGGAGGAAAATGCCAAGTGTTTAATAATAAGGCCTGTACCTCGTCACTCCAAGAGCGTGGAGAAAAAAGTTGCAGAGGGGTGAGTTTCGGTTCCACATCCAGAAGAACTTTTTAGCAATTAGATATGTGTTATAGTTTAAAAATGGGGGGCTGCCTGTATAGAAGTAAGCTCCCCATCTTTGGACAGATGCAGGCCAGAGGCTGGATGCTGACCCCATCTTGTGGGTATGTAAGAAAGGAGAAACTTTATGTTTCTGTTTTTCTGTATGTTTGAAGTTTCAAAATATAAATTTTAATGGAATTTAAAATAATATAAATTTTAAATAAACTACAAATTTTACAAATAAAATGTACCTCTAAAATAAACAGTGCTCTTTCAACTTAAAAATTCAGTAACAGCATATTATAGCTAATGTATCAGAGGTACTTAGGAATGCTTTGGCTGGAAGTAACAGAAAACTCACCTATAAAAATCTTAAACAAGAAGTCTCAAGGTAGAGTATCTAGAGTTAGGGTAGCAGCTCAGCAATGTTGTCAAAGATCAAGGTGAGGTCCTTCTTTCTTTTCCTTCATTCTTAACACAGAGGCCCGTTTGACTCATGACCACGAAATGGCTGCTTCAGCTCCAGGCATCACACTAATATCCAAGGTAGAAAGAAGAGAGGAATCTAGGTCAGTGATATCTAAAAAGCTTCCCCAGAAGCCCCTAACAAATTGTGTCACATGACCCCCATTAGAGACTTTCCCACTCTCTTCAGTTGAAATGGACAAGGAGAAAGGGGTTGGGAATGAATGGGCTTGTGCCTAACACAGCCAGCATCTGATCACCTGGTTGTTTTAGCATAAGGCTTAATGCTGCCTACAGTTACAAATTATTTTAACTGTTCCTGATGTCATGTATCTCCTCCCAAAGCAATCATGGTGAAATAGAGAGGATAGAAAGGATCTCTGACTTGCTCATTGAATGCTAAAGCCCCGATAGGACTTATTAGATACCAGGTTCTCCAAATGTCTCCTCAGCCGTTTTTTCTGTTGGTGACACTGCCTTCTGACCCTTTAATTTGATATTTTATCTATTTGACAGAATTTGTTTTTTCACTGGGGTGCTAACAAACTCAGCAGGCTCACATGGCTTTCCTCCTCTGCTAACAAATATACAGATCACTGGTATTTTCAACTTAGCTCTGGAATTAGGAGGCCAACATGTTGCTGTCCCAGTGGACATGTTTCCACAGGGAGGGTGGAAGAAAAATCGTCAGATAAAAAGCTGACAGTCACCAAAACAATGTTACAGCATTTTTGCAGATCAAGCTATGTGACTATTTCAACCACAAGAGTGAACAAGAAATAACTTTTCTGACAAAAGAGGATCTGGGACTCCCCTGGTGGTCCAGTGCTTAAGACACTGAACTTCCACTGCAGAGGGCGCAGTTTCAATTCCTAGTTGGGGAAGATCCCGCATGCCCAGTGGCATAGCCAAAAAAAAAAGGATCTCCACAGTCTAGTGAGCACAATAAAAAGAATAAAGGAGCTGTTACCTCAGGTCACCTGGCTCACATCCACCTTATGAGTCCTCACTTCTGTGGCTCACTGGTGAATTGAAGTTTTTCTGTGACGCACCATCTATCTTTGATTCTCTTCTTTTACACTTGGTTAGCTTTGCGTTTTTCAGTGCCCATGGAAATGTCTTAGTAGTTAAGCTTCCCAATCACCTTTTTCTCTCCAATTTTACTGAGATGTAATTGACATATAACATTATATGAGTTTAAAGTTAGAAGAGGTACTCTGCTTGATTCTCCATGAGGACATGGCTTTTGCACTAAAAAAAGTCTCACAGTTTGTGGTTTTGAGCTATATTTGTGATGCATGAACCGAGACTCCACGCCCAGCTCCCAAGTAGCCTCTAGGGAGCAGAGGGTCTCCAGTCACGGTGGCTATTTTCAGCTTGACTTGCTTCTCAATACCCAGGCAACCCCCAGGGGCTCACATGCATTTATTTAGACAGCAGTGTTGACTCGACAGCCAGGTTTGTTTGTCTCTCCATATCCGGAAGTTTGCTCACAGTGAGTTAAATAAGCTTTCTCTGCCTCTCGGTGCCAGGACTCCCCAGGAGGTAGTGAGGATATACTCAGAGCTTGCTTTCCCCTCACTTTTCATTCTCTCTGCCACATGTCCTGCCCATCCCAACACCCTTTATACAAAAATCCAAAACGCCACACTGAAGGAAGCTGTGAAGGGAAGGACTTTCCTTTCTCCTCAAGGCTGGATGATTTTCCATTTCATCCTCCCTTGGCCAAGGATGACAGTAGGTCTTTGCTCTGCCATCACTTAACAAGCTGGTTCTGAAAAAAAAAAAAAAAAAACAAGCTGGTTCTGAGCCTGAAGGGCCCCTGGGGATTTTGCATAAAGACTGCTGAATCAAAATCCAGTATCCAGTTCAGACAGCTGACCTGGGTGATTACCCAGGACCTCCAGGGCTAAGTGGAGACTACCACCCATCCACTTGTGAAATTACTCAGCCCTCCCTCTCAGGGCATTTCTTCAGTGTCCATATTATAAGAAAAAGGAAAAAGAAGGAGAAGCAATTACGAGAAAAAGAATAGGACTCGGCTGATGAAATGTGAGATGAGAGTCTTGTTAGGTGAGGAAACTGACTGTCTTTAAAGTGAGTCATCCAGACATCTAAGAATCTGATGAAAGGTGCAAATCCCTTTTCCCAGAAAAAAATGTAAAATATGCATATAATTTGTTTGCAATTCCTTGTGATTCATTGTTACACATCCCCTAGTAATATATGGACCATAGGTTAAGAATTCCTCTTTTGGAAGCAAGTTAGAAGAAGCTGCTATCAAAAGTACCTCTTTTTTATATTGCTGTTTTTATTTTTATTTATTTGTTTATTGCTCTGCTGGGTCTTTGTCGCTTCATGGGCTTTCTCTTGTTACCTTGTGGTGAGTGGGGGCTGCTCTCTAGTTGCAGAGCACGAGCTTCTCATTGTGGTGGCTTCTCGTGTTGCAGAGTGCGGGTTCCAAGCATGCAGCCTCAATAGCCGTAGCTCCCAGGCTCTAGAGCACAGGCTTGATAGTTGTGGTTCAGTTCAGTGGTTCAGTCGCTCAGTTGTGTCTGACTCTTTGAGACCCCATGCACTGCATGCAGCACGCCAGGCCTCCCTGTTCATCACCAAATCCCAGAGATTACTCAAACTCATGTCCATTGAGTCGGTGATGCCATCTAACCATATCATCCTCTGTCGTCCCCTTCTCCTCCCGCCTTCAATCTTTCCCAGCATCAGGGTCTTTTCCAATGAGTCGGTTCTTCGCATCGGGTGGCTAAAGTATTGGAGTTTCAGCTTCAGCATCAGTCCTTCCAATGAATATTCAAGACTGATTTCCTGTAGGATGGACTGGTTGGATCTCCTTGCAGTCCAAGGGACTCTCAAGAGTCTTCTCCAATACCACAGTTCAAAAGCATCAATTCTTTGGTGCTCAGCTTTCTTTATGGTCCAATTCTCACATCCATACATGACTCCTGGAAAAACCATAGCTTTGACTAGATGGGCCTTTGCTGGCAAAATAATATCTCTGCTTTTTAATATGCTGTCTAGGTTGGTCATAGCTTTTCTTCCAAGCAGCAAGCATCTTTTAATTTCATGGCTGCAGTCACCATCTGCAGTGATTTTGGAGCCCCCAAAAAAGTCTCTCACTGTTTCCATTGTTTTCCCATATATTTGCCATGAAGTGATGAGACCGAAAGCCATGATCTTCATTTTTTGAATGTTGAGTTTTAAGCCAACTTTTTCACTCTCCTCTTTCACTTTCATCAAGAATCTCTTTAGTTCTTCTTTGCTTTCTGCCTTAAGTGTGGTGTCATCTGCATATCTGAGGTTATTGATATTTCTCCCAGCAATCTTGATTCCAGCTTGTGCTTCATCCAGTCCAGCGTTTCTCATGATGTATTCTGCAAAGAAGTTAATTAAGTAGGGTGACAATATACAGCCTGGGCGTACTCCTTTCCCAATTTGGAACCAGTCTGTTATTCCGTGTCCAGTTCTAACTGCTGCTTCTTGATCTGCCTACAGATTTCTCAGGAGGCAGGTCAGGTGGTCTGATATTCCCATCTCTTGGAGAATTTTCCACAGTTTGTTGTGATCCACACAGTCAAATGCTTTGGCATAATCAATAAAGCAGAAGTAGATGTTTTTCTGGAACTCTCTTGCTTTTTTGATGATCCAGCGGATATTGGCAATTTGATCTCTGGTTCCTCTGCCTTTTCTAAATCCAGCTTGAAGTGTTGGAAGTTCCATCTGGAACTTCCATCTGGCAGTTGGAAGTAAATCCATCTGGAAGTTTACGGTTCCGTACTGTTGAAGCCTGGCTTGGAGGATTTTGAGCATTACTTTGCTAGCATGTGAGATGAGTGCAATTGTGTGGTAGTTTGAACATTCTTTGGCATTGCCTTTCTTTGGGATTGGAAAGAAAACTGCCCTTTTCCAGTCCTGTGGCCACTGCTGAGTTTTCCCAATTTGCTGGCCTATTGAGTGCAGCACTTTAACAGCATCATCTTTTAGGATTTGAACAACTGGAATTCCATCACCTCCACTAGCTTTGTAGTTGTGGTACATGGGTTTAATGGCCCCATGGCCTGTGGGATTCTCCTGGACCAGGGATCAAACCTGTGTCCCCTGCATTGGCAGGTGGATTCTTTACCACTGAGATACCAGGGAAGCCCCCAAAGTACCTCTTGAAAGGTCTCATCACACAAAAAAGAAAAATGAAATTTGTAACTATGTGAGGTGATGTATGTTAGTGTATTGTGATCATTTCACAATATACACGTATGTCAGTCATTCTACTATACACCTTAAACTCATACAATGTTATATGCCAATTACATTTCAATAAAACACCTCCACAGGTGGCTGGGATATAAATCTTAACCACAAAAGCATTTCCTCTGGCACTGAAAAAAAGCAAAGCTAACCTCATGTAATAGAAGAGGATGGAGGAATGATGGCTCCTCACAGAAAAATTTCAGTTTACCAGGGTCAAGTCTCCTGTTCGAGACAAATATCTCCCATTGATGCTAAGTTGTTTTCCATTCTGTTTAGTTTCAAGACAAGGCAAGTATAAATCCTTCTGAATGACAATGGACTGATCCTTCTGGAAGCGATTCAAACACATCAACAAAAGAACTCAATCACACACAAAAAAATGGTTTGTTTACTTCTGTAAAGTTTTGCTTCTTCCTGCTCCTCATTTTTCTGGTGGATTGATAGCTTTTCTTATGGTATATTTTCAAAAACTCCTGCTTCATTAAACCAACCTGTTTGTAGACGGGTGTCTAGGGTCAGGTGAACTCATTCAGACTCAGGGTGGCGTAGTTCACACCTCGTAAGAAACAACTTCAGGCCCCAGTGACTCACCGTGGCAGGAGCCTTCTCCTCGTGGGTGCAAATCCTGCTGAAGGTCCCCACCACCCTCCAGGCCACCTCTGATCTATGCGCTTCAGCTCTCCAGCCCCCTTACATCCACACTATCACTGCATAATGGAAAATGGGCTGAGAGAGGAGCAGTAGGAAGCATACAGGATGCTTCCAGCGATATTTCTTTGGTTAAAGCAAGTTACACCGTGATGCCTAATTCTAGGGAGATGGGGAAGCCTGATCCTTCGGTGGGCACAGAGTCAGTCGAGAACCAAATGATGATGAAATGAAAGTGAAAGTTGCTTAGTCGTGTCCAACTCTTTGCAACCCCATGGACTAATACAGTCCATGGGATTCTCCAGGCCAGAATACCAGAGTGGGTAGCCTTTCCCTTCTCTAGGGGATCTTCCCAACCCAGGGATCGAACCAAGTCTCCCGCATTATAGGCCGATGCTTTACCAGCTGAGCCACCAGGGAAGCTGAACCAAATGATGAAGTTAGAACATCTGCCGCAGGGACCCCGAGAATGTGGCTGGAAAGTGCATGTTGAGGGAGGTGTGCCCGGATGTTCTCTGTGGACGGAAAACTACCACCACCTTCAGACTTTAAAAATAAGTGATAGGAGTTCCACCTCCTCTGTTATCCTTGACGGGGTAACAGAGGGGAGGTTACCTCTCCTTCCACAAAGAGAAAAAGAGAATATAGGAAAAATGGGTTCAGACTTTCGACAGGACCTTGATCACTGCGAGAAGCGGAACAGGTGAGGCCCATGGTGTCTCCAGATGTTGCCTGAATGCTGATTCCAGGCCCAGAACCGGGAAGGGGGAGCCACATAGAGTTTTGTGGTCTCCCTGAGTTGAAGAGACAGATCAGAGTTTGGGGAGATGAAGGTGGCTAGGATGAGATGGGCAGAAATCAGGAGAGAAGGGAGCTAAAGGAAGGGCTGGTCATCTTCTAGAGCGCTGCACCTGAGTCCCCTGGAGACAAGGCTTTGGCTGAAGATTGCCCCATGCATCCCTATGAGGTCACTGCGGGAGGACAGTGATAGAACCAGCAGAAATCAATTCCCAGGACTCACAGAGGGCTGGGAATACGTCACAGAGCCGCCAGCCAGAGCGGGAAGACAACCTGCTGCAGGCTACTGGGGGATCTCAGAAAGGCGTCCCTCCAGAGGGGGCTCACGTGTGTCCCCCCCCCACGAGCCCAGTCTCCTGCCTGGACTGAAGGGAACCGTCTCTCCTGCTCACCGCCTTTCTGTTCTATGCGTCCAGCCCCCTCTTCCCACCCCTGGCCTTTCTGCTTGCTATCCTCTGGGCTGAGCGAGGTCCTCGGTAACTAAGTCATGGCGTCTCCTTGGGAATCCAGGTGAAGCAATAATCATCAGTCAGTGTTATTAAGTGAAGGAGTGAATGCAGCCTGAGGTTTCCGTACCCAGCTGGGAAGGACCCGGTGAGCAGGGTAACCTGGACGGAGGAGCACTTAACGTGCCATTCTAGGTGCAGTCCTGAGCTCAAAACTTCTGTTATGAACCCTCCCTTCCCCACTTCACCCATTCATCAGTTACATCTGATGGCTAAGAAACAGAACAGAAATCCACTGTTAGTATCTGATGGCCAAAAATACCTGGGTGTCTCTTGGAGAAGGCTTCCCAGGTGGCACTAGTGGGAAAGAAACCCGCCTGCCAACGCAGGAGATGCAGGAAGACACAAGTTCGGTCCCTGGGTCGGGAAGATCCCCTGGGGCAGGAAATGACAACCCACTCCCCTATTCTTGCCTGGGAGAGCCCATGGACAGAGGAGCCTGGCGGGCTGCAGTCCATCAGGTTGCAGAGTCGGACAGGACGTAGTGACTGACCATGCGTGCACCCAGACAACCGCAGGGCCTTGCAGAGTAATCTTCCTTGGGTGGGGTGGGGGTGGGAAGTGGGGGACTGCCCCTCAGCCCGGAGGGCGGGTGGCCCTGCGCCCAGCACCAGGGCTCAATTTCAACAAGGCTCCGGGCCTCCCTCTCAGCCTGTTGCGTGCTTCACCATCCAGACAAAGTGCATCACGTGATATTGGACTTAATGTTCAAATAAGAAGCTCACAGAGTCTCAGCCATTTTGGACTTTGCTGCGAGCCTGTGCCAGAGGAAGATGCCTGCCAAAGCGGCGGCAGTAACTTCAAAAGCCTTGGAGATGACGCGTCTCTTCTCCTAATGCCCATGCTGGTTGGCAGAAAGATCACAGAAACTTGCTGGGTTTTAAGATTGTATTTTTAAATTCTGTTTTTAAAGTTGCTTTTTAATGTAGACTAGTTTTTTAAAAAGTCTTTATCAAATTTATTACAATTTTGCTTCTATCTTATGTCTTGGGTTTTTGGCCCCGAGGCACGTGGGATCTTAGTTCCCCGAACAGGGATCGAACCCACACCCCCTGCATTGGTAGCCCGCAGTCTTAACCACTGGACCATCACGGAGGTCCCCCCCTGTTACTTTAGAGGCTCATCATTTTGTGAAGGGTCAGCGCTTGTCAAGCTGAGGGGCATGAGTGAGTGCTGACTGAGGCTCTGAACTTGGTGCCCGGCAGCTGTGCAGCGGGGGTGGGGGTGTCCCTCCCGGGGTGGGGGCATCAGCCCCGCCTTGGTTCCCCCACTGTGACTGCAGGGACGGGGTGATCATTACGGAAAAGAGACTCGGTATCCGCACTGCCCCGCACCAACTGCTGGGGAGTCGATTGGCACCCGCTGACCACTGAGATTAAGAAGGTCTGTAGGAAAAAGAGGGTTTCTGGACGCTCAGCTTGGATCACATCTCCTGGTGAGCTCGCCTTTGTCTCCTGCTGGCTGGGACGGGCCCAGAGCAGCAGGTGGAAGTCGGAGCCAGTCCAGCTTTTGAATCGGCAGGGTGGAGGAGTAAGGAACGCAGGCAGTCTGCAACACGCTCCGCCCTGCCCTTAAACGCACTGGAGCCGGGTCCCCTAGGGTCCCTCGGGAGGCAGCGCTGCCCGCACTGAAGCCATGAGCGGTGGGCTTGCACCCAGCTGCCTGCTCTCGTGTGAGCGCCTTGGGGAGGCCCCAGGGCTGGTCAGGGCTCTGGACACACCTGCGCTCCGCTGGGCCACCCCGGGGCTGAGGGGACCGAGATCCAGAGAGCTCACATGACTTGTTGAAGGTGAAAGACTATTGGTATCAGACTTGGGACCAGAGCCCAGGGCTCCCACTCACAATTCAGACCTCTCCACATTGCCAAGGGTTTCTTCACTGGAGGGAAGGTCTTCAAATTTTGATGATTCCCATTTCACAGGGGTGAACCAGCAGATGAACCGAGGTCTGTACGTGCAGAGGCAATCAGTCTAGTTTATGGTCAGTACTAATAACGCCCAGGAAAGAGATGGTTTGTGAAACTAGATCATTCCAATAGCTTTGAAAAACATTTTTAGTGATGTCAAATATATTTTTATAAATTTTCCCATTTTTATAGAAAAATAGTTGATCTACATCACTATATAAGTTCAAAGTGTACAGCATGATTTACACATATTAAGAAATGATTATAATGGGTTCAATTAACATCCATCATCTCATATGGATACAATAAAAAGAAAAGGAGAAAAGAGGAAAAAAATTTTCTCCTTGTGATGAAAATCCTCTGGATTTACTCTTAAAAACTTTCCTATACATCATCCAGCAATGTTAGCTAGAGTCACCATTTGTACATTAGATTTTTTAAAATTATGAACAAACTCATTGCTAAAAAATTCAGAAAAATATAATTTTATATAAAGATCACTCATCATCTTACCCCCAAAGAACCTCTGGAGGGGCTCAGTCTTAGCTCATGTCCTGCTTCCTGGTCCAAGTGCTGCTAGATTTGGGACCAGAGCCCAAATCTAGATTTCACTGATGCCAGCTTTTTATCCTCATCCACAGTCATTTGTTGAATGACTTCTGTATGTCCCTGAAAACACTTACTGATCCCCAGGCAAACTGCAATTGTCTGTTTGCTTCCCCCCCCATCCCAAGTTATTAGTTTAGTATTTGTTTTTATTTATTTGGCTGTCTGGTTCTTAGTTGTGGCACAAGGCATCATTTAGTTGGGGCATGTGGGATCTAGTTCTCTGGCCAGGGATCAAACCCAGGCCCCCTGCATTGGGAGCGTGGAGTCTTAGCCACTGATCACCAGTGAAGTCCCAAACGATTTCTCAGTTTGGGTGCTACTGACACTTCACCCAGAGCTCAGTTGGTAAAGAATCTGCCTGCAATGCAGGAGATCCTGGGTCGGGAAAAACACCTGGAGGAGGAAACGTCACCCCGCTCCAGTATTCTTGCCTGGAGAATCCCATGGACAGAGGAGCCTGGCGGGCTACAGTCCATGGGATCTCAAGAGTTGGACACGACTTAGCGACTAGAGAGAGAGAGAGAGAGACACTTAGGGTGGATAATTTTTCGTGGGGCCTCTTCTGTGCATTGGAGGATGCTGAGCAGCCTCTTGGCTCCTACCCACCAGATGACAGTCTGTCCTCAGTAAACGTCCCTACTGTGTCTCCCGAGGACAAGGTTACCTCTGGCTGAGCCGATGCTCTCAGGGCAAGTGATGGGGCTGTGTGTGCCCTGTGACCCCAGGCATCTGACTGTGGGTGGCCGCCGTGTCCTCCTCACCACCACATCCCTGACACTGTCTTACACCTGGAGAAGTGCGTGACTCCGGCTTCCTGGTGAAGCAACATCATTTTTGGTGATGTCAGTGGCTTTTCTCTGGAATTGACGATTCACCACCAACCCACCTCCTGGGCCTCCCTAATTCATCAGAGCAGCTCCTGGGGATGAGCCAGGTGAAAGGCCCTCATCATTAAGAAAAAAAAAAAAAGTGCTTCAAACTTATGCCTCGCCCAGGTTCCTGGTATACACGTTTTTCTCTTTCTCTCCGCCCCCCCGGCGCCCCCACCCCCAGAGTTCTGCAAAGCCTATAAAGGGATTGCTTAATTGAACTTTACAACTTTCTTTGACTTAAGATATGGATGTGTATTCTTAAAGACCTTTGAACTTAGTCTTGACTCAGAAGCTAAACAATCTTCTCTACAGAGGTTTAGTGGCCTTCGGATAATCTGGCCTGTTGTTGGCCTTTGAACTGTCAGCAGCATTTAGACAGCACAGGGACTCCAGCTAAAAATACTGTGCTACATACACATGAAAGCTATACCAAGAGAGTAGATCTTAAAACTTCTCGTCTCATCCACACAAAATTATAACTATGTGAGGTGATGGACGTGTTCACTAACCTTGGTTATCTTTTGCAAATATACACATACAAATCATCATGGCGTTTATCTTCTATTCACCTGCAAGTCCATCGGTGGCAACTGGGGGGCGCTAGAGGGACGCCTGCTCATGCAGTGGGTTGTGTGACAAGCAAGGAAACTGGAGCTTGGGAAACCTGCATTTTATAGCAAGCAATAAACACGCCTGTTCTTCTTATCAGAAGACCTTACCTCATCAAGGACATTTGCTGCAAACAGGCTGAGAATCAGCCTGGGTAAAAGCGTAAGGACTCTGTATTCTTGGCACAGCTGAACAAGGTCAGCTGAAGCATGAAAGACCCTTGGGAGAGGAGTTCAAATTCTCCTTACTTTCTTGGAGAAAAGATTGAAAAAATCAAAACAGGTTGAAAAAAGAAACATACATCAGAAAAAAATACCTTCCTCCCTCATTATTATCATTAGTTCCACTTGGCAATTATTCAACCATAGAAAGTTACTTGAGTACTTTTACTACTTTAAATAAAGGACATTAATAGCTTGGATTCCCAACCTTTAGACAGGATCACTTGAAACTCTCCACTGAGGCTGTAGACCAGGAGTGTTGGGAAAGGCAGTCTCAGGGGCTCAGTCTTTTCACCCCTGCACAGCCACAAAAGGGGTCTCAAGCCTGGGATCTCTCTTTATAGAGTTACTCTTATGGCCTGTGTGGGCCTATCTCTCTATTCAGGACTATCTCACCCTGTTCTGGGTTTGACATGTATTTCTTTGTTCTGCTTAAGCGCCTGGTCAATCCCACTGCAACCTCTGTTCCCAGGCAAGAAGGTTCAGGGTCTCTTCCCTGCTGCACAATAGGGGTGGGTGCAGACCACCTCTCACTGGTTGTTGGGACTAACACTCATTTTTGAAGTTGATCTCCCTCTTTATGTTCGTTCCATCCAGTGCATTATGAGTTGTGTCTTTTATGGACTCCAACACCTGCCAACCCCACAGGGGGCCAACTTCCTGGACCTGCTGCTTCTGGAGACAGGCAACCAGAGTCACATGCTTGACAAGTAGACAGACCTTCTCCACCATGCCTTTACCATTCCTCTCCAGATACTTAGCTACAATGTTTACATTGTCAAGATTTATAAAAATCATAAATTTTCTATCTTTTGCAATAGCTAAAGGTTGATACAATTAAAAATCAGAACACCAACATATCCTATATGAACCGCACAATGTGTGTGAAGCCAGAGGATGAAATATACATTCAGTCAGTTCAGTTGCTCACTTGTGTCTGACTCTTTGCGACCCTCTGGACTGCATCACCAACTTCCGGAGTTTACTCAAACTTATGTCCATCAAGTCGGTGATACCATCCAACCATCTCATCCTCTGTTGTCCCCTTCTCCTCCCCCCTTCAATCTTTCCCGGCATCAGGGTCTTTTCCCACAAGTCAGTTCTTCACATCAGGTGGCCAAAGTACTGGAGTTTCATTAGGTTTTTAAAATTTTGCAACTTCCAGGAGAATCTTCCAAATACCAACATCCAATGGACACATTTTTCACTGCCTTTCAAGTTACCTTTCCTGGGTCACAGTCAGCTAACATTATTTCGAGTGTCCTATGTCATCTCTTTTTCTTAGAATCCTTTTTCATTTTCATGGTTCCTTCCTCAGACAATCAATGTATTTATGTTAATACTGACTAGGCCACTTGGGCCCCAAAACAAGAGAAAGCTCCTCACGATCAGGCCACCGTGTGACCTGCTCTGCGGCTTGGGTCACGTGATCCAGCGGCACCCAAAGCATCAGTGGCAGAAAGGGATGCTGTCTGGAGCCTTTGGTGGAAGCATCTCGGTGCAGGCCTCGGGGTTTGGAGCACCTCCCTGCCATCCTCCACAGACGGCCACTCTCCTTCTGAGAAACAGCTCTTGGCCTGAAACGGACGGAATGCTTACCCACGGGCCAGCAAGTCACCATGAGACCTGAGCTGCCCATCAGGATTGGGTGTTACCTGGCCACCAGCCGTAAGGCCGAGTGTGCACAGCGGCGCTCCCTCACTGAATGGGAAGAGCACTGCAGGCTCACGTTACACGAGGACGTGGCCCGGACACCAAGGCCCCCACTCCCGCGACACTGCCTTCCCCCCGCGCCCGCATCTACGGCCCACGGGGAGCTCTCCACCAGAGGCCGCAGAGGGAGAGAAGTCTGCGCGGGGTTTCCCCGGGCTCCTGCCCGACGTGCGGATGCCGCCCTCCAGTGGACAGCTGCAGCACCACAGCCTCTCCCTGGGCACGCCGGAAGGACAAGGCGACGGGCTGCTCACCAGAGAAGTAAGACCTGAGGTATCAAGGGGAGGAAGCCTCTCTTAAGGGATGCACACACACTCCCTGTAGGTTCCGTTTCCCTGGAGAACCCTAACACACTGGGCATCGGTATTTGTTCTTACTGCCTCTCCGGGTAACTATGACAAGTTTCCTGGATTGATAACACTCATTTAAGGAATTAGCATTATTAATTCATGTTAGGAGAAATAAATTCTGGGGCAAAACTCATCACCTGGACTCTGTCTTGCAGCTGGCAACATGAAACAATGATCAAAAAAAAAAAAAAAAAAAAAAAAAAAATCACACAAAAACACCAAAAAGTGTTTTGAAAAAGTGCTTGAGAATTTACTGTACATTTTTTTTAAACAATTTATTTATATGTTGGCTTCTACATGCTCTTGCATTTGTGTAAAACCTTTATACATATTCTTTACAATTTGTACATATATTAAATGGCTGTATCATAAACACTGTTCTATGAGATTTTATAAAAGAAAAATCAAGTAGGGAAAATTACTTATAAAACATTAACAAAAAAAAAAAAAAAAACCCGTGATATTGAAGAACAAGAAGTTCTCATATTCGTGTTCATTTGATTTCCTCTTCTATTTATTTTTTGGTTTCACTTTATTTGTGCTGGCCCAAAACTTCCATTCCCTATCATGTAACTATCAGGTCAGAAGAGGGAGAGCGATGCGAGCGGACGGTAAGGCAGCCGTGGAGGGCGGCGCGGTCTGCGGGGCTGAGACCGTGTCTGCGAGCGTCCCAGGTTAAAGCTGACGGTTCGCCAAGACCCTGTTTTGCTTATGCCATTAAGTGAACTACTAGTGATGACAAAATTCTGTCTGAAGTTTAGGATACAGGCAGGATACATCGCTCTGAACTTTTTCTTCTCGCACGTAAAAGCTTGGGGAGGGCTTCATGTTACGAGACTTAGCACCCTCGTCAGCCCCTTAAAACCTTCCCATCTGGTGGGGCCGGGAGAGGCTCGCTCACCTGTGCTTCATCGTTTCAGATAACCCCCACCGGCCCACTCGTCTAAAATCCCAATCGAGTGGCAAAATCACGCTTTCCCTAGCACTGCTCACGGTGCCTCCTTGAGCAGTTCAAGACTGCGAGGCCAGCGGAAAGCCTGGGAGGAGTGTTTGCCCAGAGACGTGGCTGCTCCTTCCCCAGGAACCGAGCCAGAGCGCCTCCCCCGAGACCCCGGGGCTTTCTCGGCGAACCCTTCCAGCCTCACCCGGGCTCAGAAGGGAACGCGAGGCAGACGGCACTTTAGGGCGGTGGGCGCGGGGGCTCTGATCCGGGGGTTCTTCCGAGCTGGTCCTCTGGAGGGACGCGTGCGGCAGGGCCACGTGAGGGGCGGGAGCCGCGGGAGCCCCTGCTTGCTTCCTCTGTCAAGAAAACTGAGCATCTGAGTTATAAACATCTCAGTGGGAGGCGTGCAGAGTATCCTAAATAGATAGGACTCTCAAAGGGTGGAAAGGAGTTATAAAAATATACAAACATATTATGTTTTTTACTCTGGCATATTTTGCATTTTTTAAGAAAGCAATTAGTAATTATCTGACGTTGGGCGGCAACAGAACTGTGGCTGACTCATAAATTACGATTTTATGCAAAATATTGGGGGGGGCAAATCCCTAATTTTCCATTCAAAATTCTGGTAACTTTAAGTACTTTCCAAAAATAGACAATTTCCATTGGTTTAAATAATGGATGTGGGGATGAACAAGACTATTCCTAAAAAACTGATGCATTTAGGTGCTTAATAAAGGAAATGAAGTTTTTTTTCCCAACTCTCCTTTTTTTTTGGTTTTCTTTTTGTTTCTTTTTGGATGATGGGGAAAAAAAAAAAAAAGAATCAAATTGCGTCGTCCCAAGTCAGAAGGAAGCACTTCGGCGTTTCTTCACGTTCGTTCCATCTGTCCTACATCACCGGGAAGCGGCCGAGGGCCTGCCTCAGCTTTTCCGCGATCTGGTGAGAAACAGAACAACGTGAGATGTCTCCCACGGTGACCCCGTGGTTCTCTATTATTTCCATCTCTTCTCAAACACTCCAAACATTTCAAACCCCGTCACTGGTAGATGCTCCTAGTCTCTCCCAGCCCCAGCTCAGCCTCTGAGCAGTGGAAAGGGCAAGTGTCAGTTGCTCAATGGTGTCCGACTCTTTGCGACCCCATGGACTGGTAGCCCGCCAGGCTCCTCTGTCTGTGGGATTCTCCAGGCAAGAATATTGGAGTGGGGTGCCATTCCCCTCTCCAGGGGATCTTCCTGACCCAGGGATCAAACCCAGGTCTCCTGTATTGCAGGCAGATTCTTTACTGTCTGAGCCCCCAGGGAAGCCCTATAAAAGTGAAAGTGTCCGGGCAGCAGAGTGCCTGCTAAGTTGCTTCAGTTGTGTCCAACTCTTCGAAACCTTATGGACCGTAACCTGCCAGGCTCCTCTGTCCGTGAGATTCTCTAGGGAAGAATACTGGACTGGGTTGCCATTCCCTTCTCCAGGGGATCTTCTTGACCCAGGGATCAAACTCACGTCTCTTATGTCTCCTGCACTGGCAGGTGGGCTCTTTACCACCAGCGCCACTTGGCAGGGAATTCTGAAATTCCCAGATGGGACTGCTGGCCACGGTGCCCAGCTCACAGGAAGCCAGGCTCCTTCCAACCACATGGCGTCATTTCTAGACCATCAGCCTATCCTCCCGGGATCCGGTCTCTGTGCTGGGCCCAGACTCCCCTGCCTTCCCGGACACCTGTGACCTCCTGAGACAGGCCCTGCTGCTGCTACACATGTGGAGACAGGCTGCACCTTCCGCTTGTCTCTGAAACCACCTGTTTCCAATACACATGGACAGTATGCATGGAGCACGTGGGCCACGGCTCCCTTCCAAGAACCCCTGCGGCGGACACGCGAGTGGCAGTGTCCACCCACAGACCAGAGGACGTGTGTGTGGACATGAGTCTGGGGCCTGCCGATCCCTGAACATACAGGAGATGACCCCATGGAAACAGTGGAAAGCTTAGGAAGAAATATGGCAGCCAACACGTGGTCAGTCGTAATAAGTTACAGAACTTGTCTTTGAGGTCTGAGTTTCCATTTATGGGCTAGATCTTTGTTTTCTGTACATCCTGGTGAATAACAAAATTGCTCTGCAGAGGTGTGAACGTCTACATTTTCATTACCGGTTCCTGAATGGAACCATCTAAGGCTTCACTCCCCCTCTTGCTTTTGTTTTCCTTCTGAAATCCCTCTGCACACTGCGAAACCCTCGCTCACACACAAAGCCGGCCTGTGCGGTCCCGCGCGGTGCCAGGCGCCTTCCCCAGCTGGGCCGGCAGGGTGACCTCATCTCACAGCATCCCCTGTGCACGGAGCGGCGGGCACCGGACCAGCACCCCGCACCCTTCCTTCTTGAAAAAAAAAACCCCTCTTTAGCCCAGTGTTCCTCAAAAGGAAAATGCAGGTATGGTTAAGAGATTGGAAAAAAAATCCCTGCTCAGTATTTAGCCTCCTTTGGCTTACTGAGAAGTGAAGTTGTTCAGTCATGTGGGACTCCCTGCGATTCCATGGACTGTAGCTTACCAGGCTCCTCTGTCCATGGAATTTTACAGGCAAGAATACTGGAGTGGGTTGCCATTTCCTTCTCCAGGGGATTCTTTTGAACCCGGGGATTGAACCTGGGTCTCCCATGTTGCAGGCAGACACTTTACCCTCTGAGCCACCAGGGAAGCCCATTAGTTGCCTCACTGGTTAGGGTTAAAAACCACAGGTGCCCAGCTTCACAGGAAGCCCTGGCGGGACGCGGGGAGCCCCGGGGACAGGCTGACTCACCGTCTCGTAGAACTGCACCTGCTGCTCCAGGTACAGGCGGATGACGCTGTTGTAGTCGTAGATCCGGTTACTGTGGAAATGATTCATCTCGGCTGCAACCAAGACCAAGACATCGGTCAGTGCCCCCTGGACTGCAAACAAACACAGCTGTGTCTCTGGCCCAGTCATGATTCATCATCAGCCAGGCTGGCCTGTGCCAGTTCCTGACAAAAATGCCACAAAGAGGCTAGAAAAACAATTTGAACAGGTAACGGCAAAAACACTTCTCCATAGTTGGATGATTACTGTCAATTTGCATGTTAAATCTTTTTTTTTAATAAATTATTCCCTTACATTTATTTAACTTTAATATCTTTCAAAACAGTGTGTGTGTGTGTGTGTGTGTGTGTGTGTGTGTGTGTTCACGCACACATGCTCAGTTGTGACCAACTCGTTACCCCATGGACTGCAGCCCGCCAGGCTCCTCTGTCCATGGAATTTTCTAGGCAAGAATACTGGAGTGGGCTGCCATTGCCTTCTCCATGCATGTTAAATATTTTTTTTGCATGTTAAATCTCATAAAGCCCAACATGATCACACAAATGACGGCTCTTGTTTGAGTAAGAAACCAGCTTGGGCCCACGGGCTGCCGGCGACCTCAGTGAAGAATGTCGAGTCTGCTCATGGGGGCCCCTGCGAGGTGCCATGTCCTCTGCTGCACAGTGACTGCCCAGGCGCCTCTGACAGCGTGGGCAGAGGCGAGACGTGAGGAAGGCCCTCTTCAGGGCAGCTGATGCCTGATGCCGCCGAGCGCCAGCACTGCCAGAACTCAGCCTCTTCCAGGCAGAGGGCCGGACGCCCAGCCTCTGTTTGCTGAATGTCTCGACTCGGCAAACGGACCCCTTCTCCAACTCTGCCTCTGAGTGCCGCCCCCATCCATCACCAGTATCCGAGAGGCCTTCCTCACCAGGCCCCATATCACCTCTGTCTTTTCCCTACATGCCACACCTACAAAGCCAACCGCTGCGGGCATAAAAAGCTCATTGTTCTGGGTTTTAGGTTGTTATCTGAAGTTGTACAATGCTTTCACTCATCTATTGGGATAACTCCAAACACAAGGTCAAGACCAACTTTCCCTTCCAAGCCCCAAGCTTCAGTCAGTCCTCCCTGTTTCTGCCCGGAACTGTCCTCGTTCTGGAAACCTTTCACACATTCTTCTCTTCTCCTACTTTCTCTTTAGTTCTGAAGGATCCTTTGGAAAAGCCCATTAAGTACCCTTCATTCTCTTCCCCAGCACCTCATCTTCTTTGGGTCCTCAAACACCTCAGACGGCAGGAGCCAGGTCTCCAGCTGGGCTGTCTAACGTCAGCCTCCGATTTTCACCCCCACCTCCGTCACTAGGCAGATCCTCTTCCTTAGCAGGGTTTTTTCTGTTTGTTTTTCCATCGAAACCTTTTCATAGCTTCCTAACGCCCACAGCAAGTCTAGACTCTTCTGCCTGGCTTTTGAGGCCCTCCAGAATCTCCAAAGTCTCCCCCTCATAACCTGCAAATGGGTTTTATCCCGAAGGCCAATGACATAATCTGGTCCCGTTCTGTTCTGTGTTCCCACTAGAACATCCTTCCGCTCCCTCCTTGGCCCATGTATTCCATCCATCCGCCAAAACATGAAAAATCCATTCACTGCTCCTACCTGCTGGAAAACACTCAAAAAATTCAATATTTTCTTTTTAGTAATAGTCAAACCATGCCAAAAATGCTATGTCCAAACTCCCTTCACATTCTATAGTCTTGAGACCTGCAGGTTACATGCTGCTAAAAGCCGGATTTGGGAATCTAGTCTGGATAGGGCCTGCTATTGAAGGTTATGAAAGGAATCTTCAGGGTCTCCAAGAAGAAATAAAAACGTACAGGTTTAATCAATCATGTTGTCATTCGTAGTTACATCAGGTAAATGTACGAAAAACTAAATGTAAATATTACAGCTTTTAACACTGGGATCCTACAAACAACAGGCTTATGAAGATATTTTGAATCAGTTCTTATTAACTTAACTGCTGTTCATACTGGAATTTCTCTCCAACAAGGAAAATAGAAAATTTTTTTGGAAAAAAATCTCCACTAGTTACACACAGACCTTATCGTTCTTACCTTGCAAAGCGTAAGACATTGTCCCAACACGCTTCACCATGTTCTGTTTGTCCTGTGGGGTGATCTTACTAGTTGCAACCAGTTTATCACTTTCTTTCACTTTTTCTATTGCTCCCTGTGAAATACAAAATGCAGTGGTATTAATAAATCTGAAAGGATTAGTCATTAGTTTAAAATGTAACAAAGCCAACACATTCTATAATTGTCTTGCTACTGAATAGGAAAATGCCTCCACAAAATGAGAACATGAGGAATGCATCTCACTGTAACTTCCTGTAAGTCGCTTGGAAACAAAAATGCTGCTATTCTTGTAAAATATAGCTAAGCTGAAACCTACACTTTTATGCTGCAACAAGGCTGAAAACTAAATAGCACTCTTTTCCTGTAATATGAATAAGTCATTTTCAGGTGAGAGCGGTACATGATTGGAAAACAGGCACCTAGGTCCAGGAAGTCATTTGATCCAGGACAGTCTAGCGTATGTGCCTGGGCACTCTTGCAGAGTATTTCATAAGCTGGTACCTCACTGTGATCATAAGCTTTACTGTGATTTCTGTGAGAAGCTCGGACTAACTTCAAATTAATACTGAGATAGAAACAGCTGTAAAAGCTGCCAAACATTTCCCACACTCGTGTCATCACACAGCTCATGGGTGCTGTCTGGGAAGAACTCTATGCCTGTGTATAAATCAGGTTCCCCACCTAGAACTGTCAAGGCAGGCACAAATTCCTACAACAAGCTAACTGTTCTGAGGGTTTTTTTTCTTTTTTGAGATTTTAATTTTTTTATTCCCACCCACACCCATTACAGCAAGGTAACTGACAGATAACATTATATTAGTTTAAGGTGTACAACATAATGAATTTGAGACATGTGTGTGTGTGTATAAAGCAAAATGATTACTACCATAAGTATGTAAGATCCATCACCTCAGTGAGTTATAAACTATTTTCTTCCTGTGATGAGAATTTTTAATATCTACTCTCCCAGCAGTTCCACCTGTGAGTATATACCCAAAGAAAACAAAACCACTGTCTCAAAATAAACCCAAGCACATCACAATACCCTAGAGTACAACGGCTGATTAAACACCCACAGTAATGAGGTAATGTGCAGATTTTGAAAGAGAGAAAAATTAACCAGAATCAAAATCTGAGGACACTCCAAACCAATCTTTATTTAGTTTTAAAAAAGAACCTTTATGATGGGAACTATATAGTTTCCTTTTTATTAATGTAAACAAATAAAATTGACATTGGCCACTCTGAACTTAATTAGGACAGACTGCATTAGGCTGGGGGACAGGACATCTGATTTCATCTGGACAGGAAAGGCCCTGGGAGGACTCGCCCACGCAGTGCGCAGGGAGGGTCCCGCCGATGAGGGCAAGTGCCATTCCTGGCACCGACTTGACCACCAGACACCATGATTATTACATCTGCGACCTGCCCTAAGTATATCCATAAAGGAACAGCTATCATCCTTTTAGTTCCCTCCAAATAATCTTTCTACAGAATAAAAGAAACTGAACCACCACTCAGGTATCTGAACGTGACGCCCTCACTCTGTAAGCCCGCCGAGCCGCCCCGGCTGGTTTTGGAGAGGAGCTCCTGACTGGGGGGGCGCTGAAAGGCGAATCCCGCAGCAGGCCCTGCATCTGGGTCCTGACCCGGCCGGGACCTCATCTGTGAACACCTAGGATCAAGTTACCTTGTGAGCACCAAGAATGTCAGGGAAGCAGCCAAGGAAACCTTTATATTCATGATTACATTCCATCAGGAAATGGAGATCTTTCTTTGGCTGTAACAAGAAAGATTGGCTATTATTGGTGGAAGAATTCAGACAATCGAAGAGAAAATGGTTACAATTAAGGGCTGTATCAGGCAAATCTGCCAGGCATGACATGAAGTTACTGAGTGTGAAGCAGTCAACCTAGTTTTCTTATAAGAAAATAATCCCCAAGAACTCTATACTGTCATTGTAGGCTGTGAAAAAACGATAAAACTGTGGATTTTTAGGTTGGTTGGTAAAATTAGCTATTTTGAAGTGGCCCAAGATACAACACTGTGAACAAAATAAAAAAAAAAACTAGTTAACACCATGTGTTTACACAGAAGCAAATAAGATGTTATAGCTTAATGTACAAATTTTAGCAGAAAATAAAAAAATTGCTAAAAATCTGGTAATCATTAAATGTGGCAGCTATACATTTTTCCATTTGTTCTATGATAATATTTAAAGTTTTGGTGTGCACGATTCTAAAAATAAATTTCTTTTTTTTTTTTTACAAGTATCAGGAGAATAGTTAATGACCACATGAATGTATGGGTATACAAATATATATTTCAAGTTGTCATCTTCAAAAAAATTTTTTTTTTTTAATTTAAGGGTTTGAAACAACCTCAACGGTTAGTCCCCTTAAGGAAACATTATCTGGTATCTATGAACATAACTGAAATCAGGCTACTAAAGACTCCAATAAAAGCCAGGTGGCTACAACGAAATCTGCTTCCTGCCAGGAATTTGAGCAGGGCTTTCTCTTTATTAGCTGTTGATCCTCAGCCCACTCCCAGGCAGGTGCTTCCATCGCTATTTACAGACCAGGAAACCTCTGCTCCAAGAGGCTGAGCAAGACTCCAAACAGGAAGAGTGAAGCTCTTCCCTGTATGTTCTAATCCCCTGGTGGCTGAGATGGATCCAGACCATCGGCGCTGGGAGCTGTTGAAGCTTCCTGATGATGAATTATCCATTACTTTAGCTAGGCCTAAGAAATACTACTACTTGGTGTAATTAATAAAGATGCGTTGGGACAGAAGAGAACAGCCATTTGGAAAGCTTGTCTTAAAACGGGTTTTAAATAAAACATGTGGATTAGGCAGCATAAAATCTTCACTGGAACCATGTGGCTGTGTTAATATACCTGTTCTGCCACAAGGCTGGCAATTTCTTCATAAGTCTTTCCTGCTTCAGTTATCGCATCATTGAGGTCTGTTTCACCTGAGAATCAAGACAGTTATATGCGTGTTACAACTTATATTTCCTTTTCATTACTTCTAAAATGTTATTATAGCAAACTTCAAACTTTGAAAACTATACAATAGAATGAATCCTCATCTACCCATCACCCCCAACTAACAGCCTATGTCCAATCTTTCAGTCCCCTCCCTTCCTCTCCCTTTTACTGGTCATTTAACACTTCATTCATACATTTTACCTAACAGACAAGGGCTCTTTAAGAAATAGAGACAACCCCAATCTCACACCTGAGAAAAGACCATTGTTCCTGATATGAACTGTCCAGCCAGTGTGTAGCTGCCCGGTGTCTCCAATCAAGTTGGCTGCTTGAGTCAGGATGCAAAGACCGTCCACGTGGCACAGAGCTGACATGTTTCCTACAGAGGTTCTTTCTCCTCTGTGTGTTTTTCTTGCAAATTTCTTTTGGGGAAGTGTTGAAGAAACCAGGCTGTGTGCCTTGGTCCCACAGTCGGGTTCTGTTGAGTGAGTCTCGGTGGTGACAACAGTCTTCTGTTTCTTGTACTGTCTAGACCTTTCATTTTAGTATTTATTTAGTATTTTAGGTTTGCAAATTGGTGCTATATTACTTCTGTCACTGTTCCTTTATTAGCTGAAATACTTTTATATAGAGAAACTTTCCTTTATCAGCTTTTTGTTACCTTGAGCTATGGGGACAGGAAGAACAGGTTAAATGCTTCCTTCTTTTTATAGTTTTCAGAATTATAAGCTGATTCTATTCCATCCTCCAAAGCTGACTGAGATTAACTTTTTAAGAATATCACTGCAAGTCTGGATTAAAGTTGATATGCTTCATTTCATAGCAATCATTATCTTCACTAAGCTCAAATTTTCGCTTCATAGGACAGTGGAAGGTTCTTCAGATTGGCATCCAGGTTCTTTCCCTCCGAGCTCTGGATTATTTCAGGCAAACAATATTTCAAAATCGCCATGTGGGTGATGCTGGGAGTTCTTGTTACTGGACTTGATAACTAGTTCTAGGTCTTTTCAGTGAACAGAGCCAAGTGTGTATCTGTTAATTCCAAATTTCTAACTTATTTTTCTCACCTTCCCCCTTCGGTAACTAAGTTGTTTTTTTTTTTTCCCTATGTGTGTGAGTCTGTTTCTGTTTTGTAAATAAGTTTATTTTTATCACGTTTTTAGATTCCACGTGTAGGTGGTATCATATGATATTTGTCTTTCTCTGACTTCCCTTAGTATGATAATCTCTAGGCCCATCCATGTCACTGAAAATGGCATCATTTCATTCTTTTTTATGGCTGGGTAATATTCCATTTATATAAATACCACATCCTCTTTATCCATTCATCTGTTGATGGACATCTCGTTGCTTCCATGTCTTGGCTACTGTATGAAGTGCTGCTGTGAATACTGGGTGCCTGTATCTTTTTGAATTAGAAATTTCATCTTCTCATAATTTTTAGATCTATGCCCAGGAATAGGATTGCTGGATTACACGGTAGCTCTATATTTAGTTTTTTCAAGGAACCCCCATACTGTTCTCCATGGTGGATGCGTCAATTTAAATTCCCACCAACAGTGTAGGAGGGCTCCCTGTTCTCCACATCTTCTCCAGCATTTATTATTTGTATACTTTTTGATGATGGTCATTCTGAGTGGTGTGATACCTCACTGCAGTTTTGATTTGCATTTCTCTAGCTGGCGATGTTGAGCACCTTTTTGGGGTGTCTTGGCCACAAGATGCTTATCTTCGAAGACCTTTGGTTCTTCATCTAAAAAAATGGGGGCCAGACCAACGAATCCTCAAAACTCCTGCCCAAGCTAAAAGTTTTAACTAAAAGAAACAATTCAGCCAGGCCAACAAGAAATATTCAAATACGGGAGCCACAGGTCTTACATTTTGGTAAAAGACTAATTTCTTATACCTGGAAATACTCAGACATTGACCTCCAAAGACCGACCCTCCCTGGGTATCAGAATAATGCCACGGTGATAGTACCAAGCCTATCATTTCTATAAGTGATAGAACGTCCTCAAATTGAATAGGTGCCACTCACCTGGCAAATACTTTTACTTCCTACCAGCTCCACATGCCAAACTAAGAAAACAAACCAAGATATAAAAGAAAATGGCTAACTTGTAAGTGTTGTCCATGGAAATGCATGATGAACTCAAAATACCACAAGTGGATATACAATATGGGATAAGCTGAAAACAATAATGAGTTAGCAAGAGACATAAGGCAATATGAACTTGTTACTCAGTCAAGATTTTTCCCTCCAAATGTCCCTGGTAAGATCTGGCTCGTGACAGTCAGACTCGGCTTCAGAGTTTGGCAGAGAAATGAAAGCAGGGCAGAGTGTCACATACCATACCCGCCTGCTTCAGTAAAACACAAGAGCTGTATCTGAGCACAGGAAAGGCAAAGACGCTAGCCAGGAAATCCAAACTATTACCACCCACCACTTTTCTCAAAACTAGTAAGGTGAGGCGGTGAAAGTCCTCAGTGGAGCCGTGCATCCAGTTTAAACGTCACTGATGGGGTGCTTCACTGCAGTTATTGCTTGTCTATAAGAGCCTGAGGAGGCCAGTCTGTTGTGTTGAGACACCCAGGGCCCCAAGAACAAATAAAGGAAGGTGTACCTTGATAACCACTAGAGCTGAAGACTGTGGCTAAGCTCTGCAAGGCCTTCCCTATCTTCTGATACTCCTTGGGTAATGCTGAAAGAGAAAAAGGAATAAGTCATTCACTAAGTGGAGCAAAATTAAATGATCCAACTATTTTCTCAAATGATTCAAAATAAGTCTGTATTCTTTAACAGAATATCCATAAAGAAGGTTTGTTTTTACAAATTAATTTTTCTTCAGTTTTTAATTAATCAACTATTCAATAAGTAGTGGACACTATTATTATGAACACCACCACCAGTGCCCACACTCTCATTCACTGAATGAAATCAAAGCGAACCGGAAGCTCATTTAGAAGATCATTTCTAGATTTGAGTCCTTTCATATATACAACACCAACCTGACCATCATAACCACCCCTCTACCAATGCAGATGCACCATCTCCCCTTCCTGGGTTAGGAACGCTGGGGTCACATGGCTAGTAAGTGGAGAATCTGGTGCCTGTTATTCCTAACCTGCTGCTTTTCTCACTCTGCCATGTACCTGTGAGTGATTATTTACAAAACAAAACACGACCAAAAGCAACGGGGTGTGGAGAAGAACGGCAGTGGAACCTCACAGGGCCAGGGAGGAGGGATTTTAGCTTTCTCATCTGTATAATAATAAGATTAATTAAATCATCTCCGATGCTCCTCTAGTGCTAAATCCTAGGCTTCTAGGGTCACTCTGGAGATCTCTCCAGAGAAGAGTCTTTGCATCTCAGGCTACTTTCATTTGCAATCTGTACAGTTTCCTGAAACACAACTGCTGCCTTCAAAAGAAACAATTACTCACATTTGAAGAGACTATTATAAAGAAAAATGATTCACATGTTTCTTTAAAAAAAAGGTCCAGGACAAGGAAATTTGACATATGGTCTACAAGCTATAAGAAAGAGGAAACAAGAATTCAAATTATATTAGCTTAGTTAATTTTAATAAATTGTTCACCCTTTTGTAACTCAGTTTTTGCCTTTACACCAGGGATTAAAAATACTTGCTGTGTGTTTCATCGTGTGGAGTGTGTCCTAGACTTCTCACTTCATAGATTAGGAATTTTTAAAAACTCTCTTGTGAGAGGAAAGAAACTATGGCTGAATCAAATTCTAAACAAAACACTTCAACCTCCTGTTCCCCCAAAAGAGAGCAGCCTAATACTATTAGTATTTCCTAATCTTGGTCTGTGGATTTTACAGGACATGGAGTTGACCAGATGTTAGACATAAGGGATTTGATTTTTTAATAGAAGCCATAATCCCAGACTTTTGTGATATCCTTAAAAACTTTAAGATTTGTACTCATTTAAAATTTTCTTTAAAAGGGGGAAACAGCTGAATTTACAGTTAATTATTTTAACAATTAAATTATTTCATTTACGTTTTAGAGAAGTATCACTCCCTTTTTGGCTCATGAGTTATTCCCTGTGACCAAAGGCCTGAAACAGATTTTATTTTCTGATGCTGCATTTGTATAGGTTATGTTTTCAGGCTTAGTTCTATTTTCAGCATTTCTTTGCCATGGGAAAAGGAACCAGTGTTATTGCTCCTGGCGTCTGCCCCTCAAGCATAAACAGCTGGTACATGACAACGGTTCTGTTGATATAAAATATCACGTGAATGGTGGAGGGCCATTGTAAGGCCTGCTTTTTTCCTGCAAAGGGCAAGACAGGAAACATTTTAGGCTTTGTTGGGCTGGAGGTTTCTGCTGAAAGTACTCAACTCGGCCATTCTTCACACCACAGCAGCCAAGGTGTGATCCCCACAGCTGACACTGGACTGTGTTTCTCTCCTTGGCTGCTGGACGGCAGGGCGGCCTGGGTCTGGGGCATACAGGAAAACGGTTCAGCAGAGAAAGGGAAGGGAGGGTGCAGCGCAGCAGGCAGAGAGCGGAGGGGACAGCGGCACTTCTCGGGTCTGACCCAGGCTCCGGGCTTTCTGCTACCACCCGCCACCGGGCTTTCCTAAGATTAGAGCTTTAGTCAAACACACAACTCACTAAAGGGATGACTATTAAAAAGTAAGATCCTGGGATTAAAAATAACCATGGGCACTTTCTCTGCAGGCAGAAAGGGTGACTCTTCCATAGATTACAAACCCCACATAACTGGAAATATTTAAGTGAATGTAATGCTTTTTACGGGGGTTCTTGAACCCGCTTTGGCCAAGGCAGTCTCCCGTGCTGTAACCGGGTTGGCAGGTGAGGTTCCACAGAGCGCCGTGGCTGTGGCGCTGCCCCGGGGCCGCACTTACGTCCGGTGCACCGCTTCCAGTGCTCCTGGCCCACGTTCAGCAGCTCCTTCACGCCGTCGTCCATGGCTTTGGTGAACTTGCCGACAGCATCACACTTCTGTTCTCTGTGGGGCAAAAACACGAGGAGGTTGCGTCCCTGACTTCACTACCCAACGTCCAGACAGCGTGAGGTGTAAGAGGAGTAAAGTCCAACGTGGTCAGGGGAGCTCACAGCAAGCCTGACCTCGGGTACTTGTGCTGTGCATTCTAGCAACTGTGCTGTAACTAAATCAGTCTTAAAAACCGGCTGGATTCAGGTTTTTAAAGAACTGCTTCAACATCTGCCACTTATATTTTAACTGCTTTCTTTCGCCCTCCATTCCTTGTGAATTCTAACTAAAATTGTTCTAAAGTAAATAAAATCTTCGTTTCTTGAATATCTTACTGAGTGAAATTCAATCACTGCAGGTACTGGTGACTCTATAGTATGGGCTGCTGGTGGTAGTTGTTCACTCATTCCAACAAATACTTTAATGAATCAGAGAAGATAAACCTACACACACAGCATCTAAGTGATACAGAAGATACCAGTTCCTTCAGGATTAAAAAGCTTTTCCTGACTTGAAAAAGATTATCACAATATACTTTTAAATGAAAGAGGAGGTTATAATAGAGACTGTGTAACATGAGGTCACTTTTGTTTACACAACCATTTTCCCTTCAGATACAGTGTACAGAGTAGGGTCTGGAAGAACACAGACCTAAGTCAACATATTAACACCGATTTCCTCTCTGTGTAGTTAGAAGACTGTCTATATACTGGATAAAATATAAGCAATGGTTATACATTAAGAAAAAAGGCTGCTTAAAATTATTACTATGAACAAACACAAGATTTCTTATTAATCTTTATATAGAAAAGGAACTACTCCAGACTTTCAACTAAGCCTCCATTAAAAAGATGACAAGATTAAAAACAAGAGATTAAAACAACACTGGAAAAACAGGCCTGAGATTGCTCTCTTCAAGGCTATGTTCAAAGAGATTTCTGGCCCGTGGGCTGATCCGTGGGTGTCAGCTGGCTCAGTGCCATGCCGTGTCCTCATACTTTATTATTAATAACTACTAACCACTGTGTCAACTATGAAATCACTGACTTCAAGGTAAAAAGGAAGCGGACTTTAACTGATGTTATGGTTAGAAAGACAGTGTTTCAAGTACAAGAGATGCTCTCCATGACTTCTGACCACAAACCCCACTCATTTCACACCCTCTCATCTGACTATGTGAATTCCAGGTGTGGTCAGACGGGCCAAGGCCTGCGAGCAGAGGAGGTGGACCCGGTCTGGGAAGCGGGGGCGGCTGGCAGGATCTCTTACATTTCCACTAAGTCCAGGTCAGGTGCCTCTGGCTCCATGGTGGAGAATATCATAACTCCGACCAGCTCATCTTTCTCAGCCTTCCTCTTCCCGGTTTTCCATTCCTGTCAAGAGGAACGTTATGACGTTAAAGTGGGGAGCGGAGCCAAACAGCTCTTTCAAAATCCTATCCTAGCGTCGGCTCACTGACTGTCTTTATCCTTCTAACTTTCGGGAGGCAGTGCCCATGCTGTCTCCCTCCGCACCCCTGCATCTCCAACTCCATCCCACACGTGAGCAGTGTGAACAGTGCCGCTGTGCCGAACGGTCCTTAAGAGCTCAAATCCTCTCGGAGTGAGGTGACCCAGGACTTGTCCTTTCCCAAGGCCCACCCACCTGTACAAACACACCCGAGGAATCTGACAAAGGACCTCAAAATTTTAGGTTGTTTTCTTGAAAAGATTAAAGCCTTTCTAAATATAGGAAACAATATTATAAACTATTAAAAATCACTACAAATCAAATATATATGGGCTTCCCTTGTAGGCCAGTTGGTAAAGAATCTGCCTACAATGCAGGAGACCTGGGTTCAATTCCTGGGTCGGGAAGATCCCCTGGAGAAGGAAATGGCAACCCACTCTAGAATTCTTGCCTGGACAATCTCAAGGACAGAGGAGCCTGGCAAGGCTACAGTCCGTGGGGTTGCAAGAGTCAGACACGACTTAGCAACCAAACCACCGTGTGTATGTAACACACCCACAGAAAGTGCCCAAAGCAAAAATACACAGTACAACAAATTCTCATACAGTCAATTCCTGTGTAACTGCTTCCAAGGGCAAGAGACAGAATGAGAGCTGGACTTCTGGAAGCCCCCTTCTTGTCCTTTCCCCGTCACTACCCCTTCCCTCCCCCTCCAGGGGTAACCATGACCACCCACTCTTTTATGGTTTTCAATTCCTCACTTCATACAGTTTCACCACCGAAGTCCCTACACCATGGTTTTGCTACTTCTGTGAACTAGCTGAGAACACAACACTCGGCATTCTCCTGTGTCTGGCCTTAGTTGCTCAACCTATGCTAAGAAGTCACACGCACACTGTTGTTACAGCTGGACTTCACTCATTTCATGGCTGTGTAACATTCCCTCGAGTGACTGGTGCCCAGTTTATTGACCCCATTGTACCACGGGTAGCCATCAGTGGCCCTGGCGAGTTATGGATAAAGCTGCTGTGTACACATCTCCTGGTGCGTGTGCACATGCACTTCTGTGGGGATATAACCAGGCGTGGAAAGTTGTTCAAGTAGATAATGCCAAACTGTTTTCCAAACTGGTCTCACCAGCTTCCACACCCACCAGCAGTGTGTGAGTTTCAGAAGCTCCTTATCTCACCAAGAAGACACATGGCATCTTGGTCTTTCTAATTTCAGCCTTCTGGTAAGTTTATTCACTGTGGCTTGAATTTGCGTTTCTTATTACTCATAAGACTAAGTGCTTTTCTATACACTACTGACGATTCAGATATTTTCTTTAGTGAGTTGTTGTTCAGTCGCTCAGTTGTGTCTAACTCTTTGTGACCCCAGTGACTGCAGCACGCCAGGCTTCCCTGTCCATCACCAACTCCCAGAGCTTGCTCAAACTCATGTCCACTGAGTTGGTGATGCCATCCAACCATCTCATCCTATCCTTCCTTTTCCTCTTGCCCTCAATCTTTCCCAGCATCAGGGTCTTTTCCAATGAGTTGGCTCTTCACATCAGGTGGCCAAAGTATTGTAGTTTCAGCTTTAGCATCAGTCCTTCCAGTGAATATTCAGGGTTGATTTTCTTTAGGATTGATTGGTTTAATCTCCTTGCTGTCCAAGGGACTCTCAAGAGTCTTCTCCACAGTTTGAAAGCATCAATTCTTCGGCGCTCTGCCTTTCCTACTGTCTAGCTATCACATCAGTTCATGACTACTGGGAAAACCATAGCTTTGACTAGTCGGACCTTTGTAGGCAAAGTAATGTCTCTGCTTTTTAATATGCTTCCTAGGTTTGTCATAGCTTTTGTTCCAAGAAGCAAGTGTCTTTTAATTTCATGGCTGCAGTCACCATCTGCAGTGATTTTGGAGCCCAAGAGTCTGTCACTGTTTCCATTGTTTCTCCATCTATTTGCCATGAAGTGATGAGACTAGACGCCTCATCTAAGCCGCGATCTTAGTTTTCTGAATGTTGAGTTTTAAGCCAGCTTTGTGAGGGACATTACCAAATCTCCCATTTGTCTACTGGTTTATCTTGCTTATCAATTTGTATGGGTTTCCCCATATTCTAAAATCCAGCCCTTTGTTGACTATACACGTTCATATCTTCGAATTTTCCTTTTAATAACTTCTGATAAACCAAAGTTCTTTTTTTTAGGGTAGTCAAATTTGTCAGTCTCTTCCTGCAAATTTGTCAGTCTCTTCCTGTATGTGTCTTATTTCAGAAATCCTTCCCTACCCTAGGGGTACGAAAATTTTCTATGTTACCTTTTAGAAGCTTTATTGTGTTGTCTTTCACATTTAAACTTGTAAACCATCAGGAGTTAATTTTTTTTAGACTCAATATGGTGGAAACTTTCAACCAGATAAAAGTAGAAAGAAAAATATTTTAATAAACCCCTATAGATTCAGCTTCAAAAATTATCAACTTTTCACCAAACTTGTTTTATCTGGTCTCCTCCATCCTACTTTTATTTCTTGTTTATTTTAACGGAAATCTCAGATAGAATATCATTTCACCTGTAAATACTTCACTGTGTATCTTTAACAGATAAGGGCCATGTCTTAAAAACATTACCAAAATACCAACATCAAACCTAACAAAATCAACAGCTTGTTGTGAGGCAGTGACCACATTTATTTTTCCCAGAGATGCCATCCAATGGAGATGCCATCTAATAGAGATGCCATCCAACGGAGCACCACTGATAGGAAAGACTGCCCATCCCCCACCCCCATCCTCAGAATCATTCTTGTCATCAATCAAGGGCCCATTCTATTCTATTGATCTGCTTTTAAAATATTTTAGCTTTATAATGAGTCTCAACATCCAGGAAAGGCTTCCTCCCATTTCATCTTTATTTTAAAGAGTATCTTGGCTATTCTTGGAGCTTAAATTTTCTATGGAGAACATCTTTTCAGTTCTTCAATTCAAAAAACATAGTGCTGGAACACTTATTGAGGTCTTCTTTTTATTTCTCTCAGCAGTGTTTCATGGTTTTTAATGTAGATTTACATTTTTCTGTAGGTTCTTTTGGGTTTTCTATGTCCAACCATCTATATGAACTACTCTTGCCCAGAGAATCACAATTTTTAATAATTTTCTAGTTTAATGCTGTCATTTAGCAGGTGAGGAAATTGTGGCCCAAAGAAATTCATGTTTCGGTCAAGGTCATGGAGGTGGTCAGAAGCAGAGCCAAGACCAAAACCAAGTGCCCTGGCCCCAGGTTCTTTCTTGTTTCTCTTACATCAAAACCACCAAAAAAAGAAAAAAGCCTAAAATTTGCATAAAGCATAACCTTTATAAATGCTTCCTGTTTTTTTGTTTGTTTTGGGGTTTTTTGGCCATGCCAGGCAGCTGATGGTACGTCAGTTCCCCAACCAAGAACTGAACCCGGGCGCTCGGCAGTAAGAGCATGGAGTCTAATCACTGAATCACCAGGGAATTCTCTAGAAATGCTTCCTCAACAGAATCCTAGACAGATCAAACAAGCCCTTGTTAAAGTCCTGTGGCAAGCAGTAAGGCACCAACTTGGAGGGGGTTCCACATAGTTTTTGTAACTGCTATATATTACATTTTGACATGTAAGCATTCAGCATGAAATGCAAAAAGACTACAAATATTTAAATAGAATGATCTCTAACCTATAAGTTATACAAAGCATGACCAAACAAATGATTGCATACAATGGAGAACTAAGGTGACACACAGCTATTTCCAAAGCAGACAACAATAGTGAGATGACAAGCAGCCAATTTCTTCTTGATTTTCAAACGAGAACAGTGACTGCAGGCAGAATCACTGCCCACGGGGCAGAGAGAGACCTGGACAGACAACAACAGTTCTGGAAAAACAAGGTGGCTTTGAGAAAGCAGTTTCACTTATGAATCTACTTTTCATTACACTATTTACACTGTAAGGTCAAAATATGATCCTAAGAAATCATTCACACTATTTCTCTAACTTCACGCTGAAAATATCCTACACAGCTTGGGGTCTATCCTATATTTAACAGTATTGAGGAAAAAGCCCCTCATCCTATCACATCCCTTCACCCCTGTCCTCACTGGGCCAACTGGTTCCCGGTTTGCAGAAAATCATTCTGGCAAACTCCTTGCTCACACACTGTGACTACTTTACTATTACTTAGAAATAGCCAACTAATCAATGTGATTTAACATCCTTGGTGTGAATGTGACAATTCTCAATATCCTCCAGGATTATAATAAAATGTCCTACCTTCTCATCTCGGAAATTTAGAAATTGCTGGAAGACCTCACTCTCTGAGATTACCGGGTGACGACACATCCTGGTCATCCAGGCCTGAAGCCGCTCCATGCGCATTTTGATAAACTCTTCTTCAAAGCGACCTGCAAGAGACAAGCCAAGAGTGACGTGCGACTCTGCCCAGGAGGAATCATTGTTACCCAGGCGTACCCAGGCGGAAACGCTGCTCATACGGCTACTGGCTACTGGCAGAGTTACTCAGTAAAAGGTAAACCATGGTAATTTTTCAACAATGTTAAAACAAGCAACACAGTGGCTGTTCAAAGACCCACAGGAAAGGTACTCAACAAACCTGAAAGCAAATTTTATCTCCATATGAAAAACTTTCTCTTTCTTATTAACTAACATGCCAGTGCCTGTATGATCATGTGAAGCCTTACAGGCAAGAAAGGGGTGATAATATGGAAATTAATAAGCAATTCTTACCAAGAAGGTGAAATTTCTATATTTATAAAAATGTGTCTAAATACAATATAATCTCAGATATACAGAATTATACTCTTTATGAAAAGTAACTCAAAACTGTGGTTTTTTTTTTTTTTCCCGTTTTGCTTTTTCAACTACTTAAATGAAAATTAGAAAAAGTAATTTTTCCATGAATGCCATAATGAAAGCTGCTATCCCAGAACTTAAGACCATCATAAAACAGGAGCTTAATGGTTGATATTTCTGTTTTAAAAGTAGAAAATCAGTTTAACAAACCTTACATACCAAACATCAAGTGAGTACAGAATTCTTATAAGCCTAATAAAATCAGTATCAGTTAAAAGGTTTCTGGAGATGGAAATTCTGGCTATAGATGCATTTGATAATTAGCTAATCCTGGTCCTGAAAAGCAACTAGAAAGCCGAAAAAAAGCCACAAAAACTAAGTGCTGTGGAAATCAACCAGAGGCATACAGCCTGTGAGAAGGGTTTATGCTCCCCAACCGTTGACCTTCAGGCCAGAAGAGGGGGTTCTGGGGTGCTCTGGCCTGGGGTTGCACCCCATCTCTGCACTCCATTCTATTTCCTCTACAATAGAACCCACCCCATGAAAGTCTTACATATTAATCTATGAAAATATGCGCAGAATCTGTAGCTGAAACATATAAAACCCTACATGAAAATCAAGTATGACATATCTAAGTTCCTGCATTGGAAGACTACATGCTAAGATTTCAATTCTCAGAGGGTGGCAGGCAGCTGGGACTGACTGAACAGTGCTTTCGTTGCCAGTGAACCCTGCAGAGTACGCTGCCGGGCTCCTGTCTCCTCTTCACCACGGTCTCTTCTGATACGAGGTGCAGGAACTAGAGAAGTGTGCCTCAGGCCACGCTTTTGAGCTGATTCTCACCCTTTGACCAAAAGAATGTGTCCCAGGAAGCCCCCTTGCCCCTCCTAAGAAGAAGGATCTTTCCCTGGAGGAAATTCAGAAGAGATTAGGAGCTGCAGAAGAAAGATGCAAGTCCCATGAAGCAGCTCGCTGAGAAAAGAGAGCACGGGAAAGAAGTGCTTCAGAAAGCGACAGAGGAGAACGACGTTAGGATGATGGCGGAAGAGAAGCTGACCCAGAAGACGGAAGCCAGCAAAGAGAACCGAGAGGTGCAAGTGGCTGCCAAACAGGAGCGTTTGCGAGAGGACAGGCACGCTGAGGAAGTGTGGAAGAACAAAGGGTCCAAAGATCCCGCTGATGAGACTGAGGCCGACTCATCTGTCCTGAGAACTGACTTTCTCCCCCTCCCCTTCCTAAAGATCCAAAGGCTGTACTGGCCAGTGTCATTTTACTTTTGCCCTCCTGACAAACATATTCCACAAGCTGGTGTAGGGCTGTATAGGTAGATCCAGACGGTATGTTGTTCTTTTAGGGGCTAAAGGGGGGAGAAACGAAAAGTGTTTTACTCCTTCTCTAAAGTGTTGACGTCTTCCTAATGTAGCTATGTTTCTCGTTGCATCTTTTCTACCTCAGTATGCTGTGCTGGGTTAATGGCTGGCACTATATTGGCTCCATGAAAACATGTCTGCAAAGAGTATGTAGTGGCTTCTTTCAAATTGTTAGATGCTGGATATCTGTTCACTTTTAAATCCCAATTCTGTCCCGATCTTACAGACGCTACTGTACTTGAATGGTTAATAAAACTGCACAGTGCTGTTGGTGACAGTGAAAAAAAAAAAGAGAGATTTAAGTTCTCCGAAAATTGGTCTACAGAATTAATGCAATTCCAATAAAAACCCTAGCATGATTGTTTATAGGTATCTGACTATAAAAGAATCATGCTGACTCTTAACTTTACATGGAAAGGCAAAAGAAAAAGAATAGCCAAAAACAATTTTGAAACGGAACCAAGCTGGAGGATTTATATACCTGACTTCAAGACTTTCTATATTATAAGGCTACAGTAACCAAGATGGTGTGGTATTGGCAAAAGGATGGACACATAAATCAATGGAACTGAATAGAGTCCAGAAATAAACCTGCACAAATATGTTCAATTGATTTTTTGACAAAAACGCAAAGGAAACTCAACAGAGAAAGGATCCTCTCTTCAACAGATAGTCCGAGAACCACTAGATGACCGGATTTACAACATAAACCTCCACCACCTCACACTTTATGCAAACCTTAACTCAAAATAAACCCTAGACCTAGATGTTAAACTGAAGACTACAAAACTAGACCCCCCTCCTGTATATTAAAACACTTCAAATTCTGCACGTACTAGGAGCAGAGATTAATAAGTACTGCAGAAACCTGTACACCGTGCAGACGATGACCCACCTCACGAACAGAAGAGACCCTGGAAGTCAGCACAGACCTAAGGGCTATGCTGAATTCCGCGTTATGAGCAAGTCAACTATACAAGAGTTTATAACCTACTCATTGGTTGGAATTAAATAGTCATTCTTATTTCTCTTAACATTTTTTTTCTGACACAACTGGTCTATTTACAAACTGTGACTTCAGCTATTATCTTGTTCTTGTGAGGATATTCTTACCAGGTTCCAGAAAATTCAGAAAAAGGAGAGGAGGGATTTCCATCTGCCCATTTCCTATGACCCTGACCTAGGTTTTCATGAATAATGTTAATATGCCAGTTTGGCCCCCAGAAATAAAACCAGATTCATTCAATGTTATTCCATAAAAAATAAAATCCATAAACAAATTAGAAAAATCTTAGCTCTAAGCTTTTCCTGGACGGATTATCAAGTCCACAGAAATGTCATGACATCATCTACTTGGTATTCCTTTTTCTCTTCTCCAGGATTTAAGGGAAGGGAGTTTATACAATAATGATGCTGTGGGCATCTCAGGCAGGACGCAGACGAGAGAAGGGGAAAATAGAACGGCTTCTGTGCCTTCCAGTTTCCTCGGCACGCGGCCCAGTCAGGGAATCAAAGCCCAACTTTCTTCAGACTGAGGGGCTGTTGCTTCTGTGCTTTTCTCTGACATCCCCTGGCTTCAGGCCTGACCTCTTTTTTTCCCCCCCCAAAAAAAATCCTTACTATGGGAGAACCGTGACTCCATGATGCTTTAGGCTACGCCATGGGTTATCTGATTCTGAATAAACCGTGTATTAAAACTGAAAAAAATAAGAGAAACTCCCACAGCTCTAAGATAGCTCATGAATCCATTTATTTCAACACCATGGAGAACATATTATGCTAACCAAGTTGATAAAGGAGAGTTTAAAATTCAAACCTGAAGATGTAGAGAAAGGCAGAACTCAAGTTTTCATGGAAAGAAATCTAAATTTTTAGAAAGAAAGCTGTGATTAAAACAATATGGATGACAGAAAGGAGGGACAGTGAGGATACGCAGTGGGTGAGGACTGCGGTGGGCGACACGTCTGAGCTGGAGGAAGCAGCCACACATCTAACCTGCCACCCCGGCGCCTCGAGGGGCTGCCTGGATGTTGCCCCCCGGAGGGCCATGCAGGCCCACTCCTCCGTTCTGCTAGGTCAATGTGAAATTTTTGAGATTTTCCCCCAAAATCAAAAAAATTTCTTTAGAAATGGCTTCCATCTCTTCAAAAAATTTCAGAGAAGCATACACATTGAACAAAGCAAAGCAAAAAGCCACACTTTAAGGAGAATAACTTCCTTCTCTTAAGGCCACTGGTTCTAGCTGAGGATTAGTTAGTCCACGTCTCACGGAGTGAGCTCTGGAATCACATCACGTCCCTTCTCAGCACCTCTGGGTGGCACCTGTGCGTGTCTGAGCTGACAGCACCTGTGCGTGAGGGGCCAGGGCACATGTAAGGCCTGGCACGTCGGGACCAACCCCCTGCAGGCTGGGCCACCCGAGCGGGCTCTGCCCTGGGCGGGTGCGAGCCCTCAGCCCCTGTCTCGTCTTTATTTCACTCCTGCTGAGTGAGGACCGAATCCTCTCCAGCCCCCCAGGCCTCTGGGACCCTGCTCCCCCTCCACGCTCCTCATGGGCCCAGGTGAGCCTGTCCGTTCCTCCTGCATCGTTCCAGCTTCCAGATTTCAAGTCTTACTCTCGTCTTTGATCCTTCTCTCTCTCTCTACTTAAGAGTTTCATGTATTGCAATATTTTCTAGCTATACATGGAGACTCTAATGTCTACATGAAGTTCAGCTTCTTTACAAACTTCTATTCCAAGACAAACACACGGACTCCTGCGTACTAACATTCCAGTTTCTAGATCAGGTGAAAGAGTTAAAAAAAAAAAAAAATCACTGATTGTTCTCAAAACAGACATAGGAAAAATATCCTCTGACTGTACATTTACAAGGGGCTCTGGTAGCATTGTGGATTATTTACTAGAAGATTACTTGGGGGTGGGGGTGGGGGGAAAATGACATTTAAATAAATAAGAAAAGGGAGAGGGTGATTATCAATGATAAATAAAAATATTTAAATATCAGTAGTCACCAAAATAACAGTAGAAAACTTGGTAACTTCCTACATTAACACTTAGAAACTGCGGCGCCTACATCTGGTGTTGACAGACTTGGATGAAGATGACAAGGGCTTCCCAGGTAGTGCAGTGTTAAAAGAACCTGTCTGCCAATGCAGATGATACAAGAGATGTGGGTTTGATCCCTGGGTTGGGAAGATCCCCTGGAGGAGAAAATGGTCATCTGCTCCAGTATTCTTGCCTGGGAAATCCCATGGACAAGGGAGCCTGGCGGGCTGCAGTCCACGGGGTTCCAAAGAGTCCCAACAGGACTGAGCGCAGCACCGCCAATGAAAACAACGCAGCCGGACTGTGCCATGCGCTCACGTTATCTGGGTCATATAGTTCAATTTCTCCCTTAGACTATCAGAATCATTCCTGTTTCTCCCAGGTATCATTTTTCACACACAAAAAAGGCTTATATTTCTTTTATGGGAAAGGGTTAGCATTAAAGACACAGTGACTTCGTCAGAACTCAAGACACATATATACATAGGAATTGGGACAGAAAATTTTATGAAACCCAATATATATGTGTGTGTATGTGTGTGAACTATGTGTGTGTATGTCTGTGTGTGTATTTATGGCTGCAGTTAGCTGCTGTTTCCAGATTCCCACATCTTGTTCCACTAGAGGATGGAAAGTGCCATTTCTGATTTGCGTTAGAATATTCTAACTGGAGTCTTTTCACTTCTTTTGAGTTCTGTCACAAACATACTCACCTGTGACTTGCTTGTCTGGAAGAGAAGGGATTGGAATGGCTGACCCAAATTTAACCAGTAGACGCTCATATAACCAGTCAAAGTGTTTATACCTGTGGTTTACTGATCTATTAGTGTTCTACAAGAGAAACAAAGAGAAAAAAAGTTACCAATATCAACTACAGAAAATGAAGAAAAAAGCAAGCCGTTCCTAGCGATGTAAGCACGGTTCTGTTTTGATAACCTGAATACTTACGGTAGGGGTTAACTGATACTCAATGTAGCTCTTCAGACCGTACATTTTGGAGCCTTTCCTGGGGTCTGCTACCACACAGTCAAACGTAGAGGTAGGGTAAACCCACATCGGGCCATAATCTCCAACCTACACATCGCAGGGAGAGGCAATTTTGTTACATGGAAAATCAGTTAACGCAATTGATATAAATCAACCAAGTGATTCTTTCTAGGACTAGAAGTCCTTAGGAGAGTCATTCTTGCTTTTCTTTGAGAAGTCATTTACATAAATGCTCTCTGTTCTCACTAAGAACTAAGAACTAAGGTTCTATTTGAAGAACACATTTAATCGAGAGGCCCTTCTGCTCCCGTGTGGGCGTCTCAGGCCATGGAGAGGGGCTGAGCTGCCTTTCCTTGAGAGGATGCTGGGCGGGACACAATCTCTCTCCAGCCCAGCTGTCCCAGTTACATGTAATGAAGGGCTAGCTTTTAAAAGTTTCAAATCTACTGCAGACTAATAGTTCTGTGAAATATAAAATGATGCACTTGGCTATCTCAGCAATGTCAAACTGCCATCAAACTTCCTCAACACTTACTCTCATCTTCTGTATCCCCTAATTCTTTTTCAAGGTGAAAGGAGGAAAAAGTGAGGTGAGGTATGAAAGTTCAGAGGCTACTAGGTCAGGATGGTGACTGGAGCCTATAGAGCTTTAATGAGGGACTAAAGGTCTCTGACAACAAGTGATTAATATTATGATTCTCCAAGAGGGACCCAGATCCAGAAAACCCTCCTGAAGTTGCAGGGCAGGAACCTCTGAGAGGAGCCTTGGGGAACTTCCCTCAGTGATGGGGCCCGAGAGAGGAGACTCTGACCAACCAGGGCCCAACATCCATGAGGTCATATTTTACCAGTGGGTCAGGATGCTGCACCTTAAAAACCAAAGGACCAGGTCTCTGCTTTTTCTTGGTTTTCTGAGGCCTCTATGGCTTTCCTCACTTCCTTTTCCACACAAGAAGCCCACACAGGCAGGCCTGCCTAAAATGCGTGGGACAACTCATATGCAGGGGTCCTGGAGCTCTGTTCCAATACTCTCATGCTTACGACAAAGTCTCATGCTTACGAGAATCTGAGGGGCAAGGTGGCCATGGGCTCCTGATTCTGCGGAGTTTTAAATTTAATGAAAAAAACAGGATACATGTTCAGTATTTACAAAAACGTCTGAAGAAAAAAAAATCTTTAACCTAACTATTCAAAAGATAATCACCCCAAGTTTGCTTTCAGGGAAGAAGTTAAAAAGTGCTCTAGTCACAGCCCTTCTCTCTAGAGTTTTCCAGGATTTCAAGCATTCCAAAGAAGTAGGAACAAGTAATATAAAAAATACAGTGTCATTCTTGCATTATTATTGAGTTTTCCTAAGACCCAAAGATTATAGAATAAGACTAGATATTTCTTCCTTATTTGACTCCATGGTGATTAAACTCAAGGCGCCTTGCCCTCCTGCCCTACTCCCAACTTACAGTTACATGACTAAATCATCAGGGTCAGAAGATAGCTACAGTTCTTTTCTAAAATTTTATCTGGAAACATACAGATAGGTAACACTTAGAAAATCTATCCACAGTTAACATTTGGGTGAAACCATGGAGCCGTGTCATCCTATGAGCAAGCCGTTCAAAGATGGATATTCTCAACGGTGTCACTAACTGCCAGCTTTCATTTGCTAGCTCCTTACCATGAACTGGACGATTGATTTAGTGAAAGAAAACTATTACCAACACGGAGGAAAAGGGAACTTATTCTGATAACATGCATGCACTCTGCCAAGGTAGAAACCTAAATATTTGAATTGCGTTTATTAGCTAAATATGTTTGGCTAGTAGAAAAACAGCATGTAAAAGGTAACTTCAAGACACTTCAGAAAAAGAAATATTATAAAAAACACATATATACTATGGGCATTTGTTCAATTACTGGTAGTCTGAAAAGGTAAAAATAAAGAATGCCTAGACAATAATGGGCATTAATTTATGCTATTTTTTATACTCTTAATATACTGTCAGTTACTTACTTGGAGCATTAAATGTGTTTAAGAATACTTTCTAAATGACTAATAACCTTCTTTAAGATACTGTACAAGAGCTTAATTAGAAACAAAGCAAAAAATAAAAAATAAACAAACTTACAATGATAGGAATTTTCTCTTTGGGTTTTGCCAGTTGCTTGGCCAACAAATACTGTTCCATCCCAGGTTTTGCAAATCCAGGAAATCTAATCATGAGGACAAATGCTCGTGAGTCTTATCCTTTTCCTTGTAAAAATTCTATAGCTCTCATCCACATTTACTTAATACAACAGTTTGAACTTGTTCTGTCTTTCAGATGTACTGGAACTAGGAAACTAAGGTAAATGAAACCTGAAGTAATCACATTGTTCAACAGCCAATTAGTCATTTAATTAAGCTTTATCTGGTAAGAGGACAGTTTGACTCCAGAAGGTGTGATATTTACCGGTACTCGACTTGCTTGATCCGAGACACTCTATCACCACATGAAGACCAAAGGGCAGACTAGAAAATACCCCCCAGGTACAGAGGTAGAAAGAAAGTACTGAGCATAACAATTTGAGATGACTCCATGGGGCGAAGGCCACACAATAGCATTTTACACCCAACTTGAAGGTGCTTTTCCACATTCTCCCTAGGGAGGCCCAATTACCCCAAAGAAACTCCCACTGTTCATAAGTACTTGTGCCATTTTCTTTGGAAATTGTCTTAGGAACCTGTCTTCTTAAGAGACCTCAAACATAATAAACTTGGCTATTTCCAGAAATTAAGTCTACACCCAAAGCAAAATTCTAAAATGGAAGAAAAGGTGGAATCAATGTATACCCACCCAAAGTGCAACTTCTGAAGAAGACAAGATTGAATTTCAGAATTTTTTTTTTTTTTTTAAACAAACAGGGGGTAAAAATGCTCAGAAAGCAAAACACCTAAAATAGGAAAAGAAATCGTATTTCTACAAAAACCAGCTGTATTACATCTGATTTCATTCCTAAACCAAGCTAAAGGCCAATGTGATGCTCACAGGGGCCATATCGTTTCCTTCATTCTGTGTCCATGTTCATCTTTTCCCTCAAGCTTTCCTGCTAAGCAGTGTTTCTACAAGAACTGCTCAAAACACTTAAAAAACAAAAAAACAAGGATAATCTAAGTGAAAACAAAGTGTTGCACACATTAGGCACAGTCGCTGAGGGTCTGCTCAGGCAGCTGAGGGGCTGGACTGGAATCCCAACTAGATCACTTCCCACCTTGTGAACGCGGGCAGTTACTTAACCTCTCTGGGGTTCCGTTTCTCCGAGAGTAAAAGAGATCACATGTACCAAAAACGGAAGTGAGAGCACCATGAGAGAAAACACACAAGCTGCTCCGCACAAAGCCTGGTCATGGTAAAAGACCAACACACGGTAAAACGTTCAAAAGAAAGTCATCATTATTATTTTTAGCTTTCCTGTGACATCAGCAATGAAACAATGTGTCATGAGTTGATAAAGGTAAAAAAGAGTCTTTGGCAGATCATTAAATGGAACATATATTTCACTTTAAAATGAAAAAAAAAAAAAAGCTTCCAAGCTAAGAGCCAAATAAATAAATAGACACGATCAAATCACGCCCCAAACTTCGTGATCACTGGAAAGAGAAACAGCCTCTCTGTCTCATCACAGTCTCTCATACGAGAGCCCTCGTTCCCCCAGCTCTTACACCTACTTGTTAAGTGGCAGCTTCATGGAAGAGCTGCTGGCCCGGCTGTTTCCTCGCTGAGCACCTCCTGCTTCTGCAGACTCTGAATCTTTGAAGTAGGGAGATGACTTGGGCTCATCCCAGTCTTCGTCCCAGTCATCGTCATCACCAGTTGCTGGGGGTGAGAACAGAAGATTGTCGGTGAAGAGAGACCAAATAAAGACGGGGTAACTTAATTTTCTGGTAACAGCTACCAACTGGGTTAACCAATTTTTTAAAGAAGAAAAAAAGGGTACACGGTCAGGATTACAATAAAGATGCAAAGAGTACAGGCTCTATTGTTACGCTTATGAGTTACAGTTGTGAGTCTTGAGGATTCTGTCTTTCAGCACAAAAGACAAGTTAGAAGCAACTTAAAGAGGGCTGGTGGTCCAAGTAACTTCAGATAAATGTCAACGATAAAAACACTCTGGAGGGCCTTCACTGGTGGTCCCGCGGTTAAGATTCCGTGCTTCCAATGCAGGGGGCTCAGGTTCAACCCCTGGTCAGGAATGAAGATCCCACTTGCCATGTGGTGTGGCCAAAAGATGCCAAGCAAAACCTCGGTGGTGTGTAGGGAAGATCTTCCAGAGGCTGGCTCTGCTGTCCTGCACTCAGTCGTGTCTGGCTCTCTGCAACGCCATGGACTGTAGCCCACCATGCTCCTCTGTCCATGGGATTCTCCAGGCAAGAATACTGGAGTGGGTAGCCCTTCCCTTCTCCAGGGAATCTTCCCAACCCAGGTATCTAATCCATGTTTCCTGTATTTCCTGCATGGGCAGGTGGATTCTTTGCCACTGGGCCACCTATACATTGATAAATCTAGCTTTAGAAATTTGCAAATAAACAGGTCAAATACCCTTTAAGCCAAGAGACGGGGGAGGACAAAAGGGTGACAGATCTTTGAAAAAGAATTGTGTAACACTGATAATAATGGACTGCAAGGAGATCCAACCAGTCCATCCTAAAGGAGATCAGTCCTGGGTGTTCATTGGAAGGACTGATTTTGAGGCTGAAACTCCAATACTTTGGCCACCTCATGCGAAGAGTTGACTCACTGGAAAAGACCCTGATGCTGGGAGGGATTGGGGGCAGGAGGAGAAGGGGACGACAGAGGATGAGATGGTTGGATGGCATCACCAACTCGATGGGTATGAGTTTGAGTAAACTCTGGGAGTTGGTGATGGACAGGGAGGCCTGGCGTGCTGCGATTCATGGGGTCGCAAAGAGTCGGACACGACTGAGCCACTGAACTGAACTGAACTGAACTGAATAATAACGCAGGCCAGAGAAGGACAAGGGGATGGAGGAGAAAGAGAAAGAAAGAAGGGACAAGGAGCGACTAAACCAGCGCTGGCAGCCCACCATTCTAATAATCCTCTCCCTGTCAGATGGGGTGCTGCCAGCTTTCCTCCCGCCCGCCCTCCACCGCTGTTCTGTGCCTCTGTCTCCCACCTCTGGAGGCCTGAGGTGTCCCCTTAGCATCAGGCAGCAAAGTGCCCTGGGATCTCCTCCCTGAGTGCGCTACCATGAGAAGCCCAGAGACAAATGTCAAAAGGAAAAAGAGAAGACTAGAAAGTATCAGAAGGATCTGGGCCAGGATTCCTGGAGCGACGCCAAGTCACTGCAGAAGCGATGTCAGCAGTCTGGTCTGGACCCAGCCCCCGACTCCCGGGCCGGCCGGCAGCCCAGTGCCGGCCCCACGAGTGGGAGCCGGGAAGCAGCACCTGCGCCCCTCCAGGCTCCTGACCCACGTCCCTCCATTCAGCACACTCAGTTCTGGGCACAATGCGCTCAGACAGGGGTCATTAAAAAATCATGGGCGGGTCTCTTAATTTCAGAACAGACATAAATAACCTTTCTTAATTCCTGAACTGTTTCTCCTTTTAGAAAGTCTTCCTTTGCTTCAGTGTTTCCACTAAGCACCTGGGAGTCAAACAGGTAGTTCAGGAAATGATAGAACAGCTACGTCAGAGGTCATAAACCAGCAGGTGATAAACCACAGTCAATCCATGTGCACATTTTTTTTGGCCCAAGATTTAAAAACAAATGTGTGTTAGTAGCAAGGATTCTAAAGTGGGGAGACGACATAAAGATGGAGATTTCCAGCTTCTCTGGAGCTGTGGTGGTCCAGGAGCACCAGCTCAGCCTTCCTGCGGCGGCATCAACCCACGGCCCACCTCCGTCCTCTGCAGCCTCCGGCTTGATCTGTTGGCTCACGTTATGAACCTGGTCCCTGCAACCGTCTGCATGTGTGACAAGGTTCTCCTGGACAGGGAACCGACAGTGGACGAAAGAGTATAACGAAAACCTTCCTCAGATTCAGAACGCGAAGTTTACCATTACTGATCGAGACCACACTTCCTGTGATTAAACCCGCTTCTACTAGGATGCCCTCTAAGGGCAGCCCCTCCCTCACCTGGTCCTTGGTAGGCCTGGGGATGACCGAAGGCCGAGTCCCAGTTGTTGGCAGCGCTTCTCTGGGCTGCGGCCCCCTCCGGCTTGGCTCCCCAGCTGTCCGAGCTTTCCCAGTTTGTAGGTTTGGAAGCATTCCAGGCTGACCAGGGGTCACTGCCACTGCTGACCTGTTGTTAGGGGTAAAAAAAGGAAAGGGTAATTGTGACTTCTAGAAAGCACTACTCAATTCAGTAGGAAGCAATTGAATAGGAGTGCTGAAAAAAACTGATAGAAATGTAAAATAATTAAAAAAACAAAATTTTAGAAACAAGTAGGCAAGCACAAAAAGCAGCATCAATCGAATTTTACTGCTAGCAATCTGCCGTGTTTGCTGAGGAACTTGACAACTGTTAGCAGAGAAGCTCTCTTTTTTCCCCTTCCCCCAAGTAAGGGCTTTTCTGAACCTGCTCTCGTTCCCATGCATGTTCTGACACTCCCACTGTGTAACAGAATATGTGACATATTCATAAATAACAACTATTTTCTATTTTCAAGGCTGACCTGAACAACACTGTGTTGTCTGTATCTCTTTGCAAGCTTTTTTCCCACTTAATATTGTGTTTTTGAGATTATATATGCTAATAATATGCTTTATTGACCTTAATTGCTTGATAATAATCAGTTGTATTTTTAACTGTTTTAATTTTTATTTCAAAAGGTATTATGTTCTCAGTTAAAATTAAAAAATCAAAAGAATAAAAGGATATGAAATATAAAAGCATTCCTACCAGCTTAAGATGCCAGTCATTCTCTCAGAGACGACGACTCCTAACAAAGTCCTTTGTACATACTTACTCACACATGCCATGCAGAGAGATTCCTTAAACATGTTCTAAGTGAGCCCCAATTACATTTTCTACTCTGCATTTCTCTTTTGTTTTTCCATTCAATAGCCTGAAACATTCTCCTAGGTAGTAATACATCAGCACGTGGATGATGACATTCTTCTACGCGACTCCATAGAATTCCTTTGTATTTGCTTCCCATCATCTAAAGAGCATTTGCTGATGCTCACTTAACTTGTTTGCAGTTTGTTTTGCTACTGTTAATAACGCTGCAGTGTACATCCTTATACATCTTTCCTCACATGTCCAACAGATCTATGTGAAACTTCCAGAAGAAAAATTACTGGGCTAATGAAAGCATGCATTTATTAATAAAATTGATAAGATTTTGTCAAACTACTTTAGAAAGAGATTGTATGGTTACATTCCTACACTCCTACTACATGCCAAGGGGTGGCATCTTGCATAAAATGGGGCTATCATGCCAAGTTGTTTTTAAAATATGTTCTCCCATTATTCTTTTGCATAATTTTATAGATTATTAGTGTTATAAACAAAATTTTCAAATAGGCAATACATGGCACCCTATTTCGAGGAATACTGCAGTAAGAGTGACTGGAGGCAACCACGGTTTTTTGTTTCCTCAATTTTTAAAAAAATTTATTTACTTATAATTGAAGGATAACTGCTTTACAACACTGTTGGCTTCTGCCATACATCAACATGAATCAGTCACAGGTATACACATGTCCCCTCCCTCTTGAACCTCTTTCTGCCTCTTTTCCCACCTCTCTAGGTTGTCCCAGAGCGCCAGTTTGAGCTCTGAGTCATATGGCAAATTCCCACTGGCGATCTATTTTACATATGGTAGCTTCCATGCTCCTCTCTGCTTCCTTCCCCCACTAAGCCCACAAACCTGTTCTCTGTGTCTGTGTCTCCACTGCTGCCCTGCAAATTGGCTCATCAGTACCATTTTCCTAGAGTCCATACATATGCATTAATATACGACATTTTTCTCTTTCTGACTTATTTCACTCTGTATAATGGGCTCTAGGTTCATCCTAGATTTTTTTTTTTCCATCCTAGATTTTTAAATTTTAAATCTTCAACCTGCATGGAATTGACTTCAGTATAAGAAATAATATAGGAATCCAGCTTAATTTTTTCCTGTAGTCGGTCTGTTGCCCTAACATCATTTAGTGAATAATCCATTCTCCCTTCACTGATTTGAAATTTGCCTTTACCATACCCTGGACTTGGGACTATTTCTGGATCTCTTTCCTAATAGTCTATTCCTCTAGTACCAAACTACTTTGGAGCCCACTAGAAAAAATACCACATGGTAAACTTTGTACTTTACCATAACATCTTTTATTATTTTTACAGTGAACTGCAGCATCAGCTTTCTGTTTTTAAAACTAAAACAACCTTCAGTTTTAGGATTAGTATGTCAGTGGTAAAGAATCCACCCAACAATGCAGGAGATGCAGGTTTGATCCCTGGGTCAGGAAGATCCCCTGGAGAAGGAAGTGGCAACCCACTCCAGTACCCTTTCCTGGAGAATCCCATGGACAGAGGAACCTGGCGGGCTACAAGTCTGTGGGGTCACAAAAAAGTGGGACACAACTTAGTGACTAAACAACAACATGTCAAGCTTAAAAAATCTGATTTCATTTGAACTTTAAATTTGTAGATAAATTTAGGGAAAACAAATAGTGCCTTAAAAATTTTTTTTCAACGCTGAAATCTATTAATTCAAGGACATGGAATAGAAAAGTCTTCCTTCTCACATAAACAAAACAAAATGAAACAAACCTGACATTAAAGGCAGAGGCAAAGGTTTGCAAGAAAATTACCCAAATGGCCTCATATGCCTCTCTAATGTTTTAGAATGCCTCCATGATTGGGTTTTTTCTTGCTCTTCACCAATTGACATATGGGGGGATAACTGCCAGCCACCTACCAGAAGCGTCAACAACAGAGGACACGTTTTACAAGAGGAAATGTGATTGCATTCTAATATCTCTTCTAACTTCAAGAAAAAAAGATGACATTACTAATGATTTTGCTCAACGTCAAATATTAATAGCAGAAAGACATTTCATCTGTATGACTATCAATTTCTCAAACACACGGCTGACAAGGAGCTCCTCTCAAGCCACTCTAGTGGAGACTAGAAAAGAAGGCTGTCGTGCTGAGAGCCGGCCAGTCACTCCTCAGTTAGGAGAATCCCTTCTTCCACAGCTTTCTGGGGGGCGGGGAAACAGATACCCTGTGCTCTCCAGACTCTAAACCTGGAGGTTTTGTTTTACAATAAAAACTTCAAAAGGTATGCAAATTCTGGATGGTAACCTGACAGTAGGTACAGATACTCGTCTGGCATCTCTATAAACTATGAGGAAGAGGAACAGAGGAGTTACAAACTAGAACAGAAGAGTGAAAGTCCAGCCCCGCTGCAGAGTAAGACTGTTGGCAAACCGTCAGAGAAAGGCACTCTATCAACACGAGGATCAAATGGGACACGAAATTCACAGCAAGTACCCTAAAAAACTGAAACACATAACATGATACTCTTTGAAAAACTACTTCATTAATAAACTGTTTATAATCACTGCATTACAACTGGGTCATGTGCAGGATCTTAGCTCTCTACCTAGGTGATGAAATACTTGTTGGCAAATCAGTTTGCTTTTGTCCCCGCCCCCAACCCCCCTCACTCAGGGAATAGTCCTTCTAGTTTCAACTTGACTTCTGCTGATAAATCTTTCAAACCCGACCGACTAGAAGTCTCCCCAGGTTCTATCACTGACTCATCACTCACTCGGTCTCTCGGGGACCTTTACTGTCCTCGGGGCCCCTCCTCTAACAGCAGGAACAAACAACCAGCTCACAAGCCTGCCGGGGTCTGCTTCCCCCCGGACCTGCCCTCCCTGTAATTTGGCCTCTGGCTCCTCTGCTCTCCACTCCCAGTAACACTCCTGTCCCTTGACTGCAGGCATCGGGTCACACGACTACCCAAGCCTCTCCTCTGCTTTCTGCTAGCTTTCCTTCCTCTTTCAGCCCAGCGAGGGCTTCGTCCTTTTCTTTTCCCTCCCTTCATGGTAACACCCCCCCTCCCCACCAACTCAAGTGCATTATTTCAAGACCTTTCACTAGACCTCACTGACCACAGGATGGATTCTAAGCTCCTCAGTCCATTGATCAAAATCCTACCTTTTCCCTCCACGACTTCCCCATCCTCACTAGTCGCCACTGATCCTCACTCTATGCGTCAACCTGCAGTTTCCCAGACTTTCCCACATGCTTCCCTTTGCTCACGCTCTGCTCTCCACCTGTGTGCCGAGCCTGCAGGAAAGCTGTGCATCTCATAAATACATGTAAAGGGGTGCAAGGACGAGATCACTGGCCCACTGGGTGAATTTTAAATCCCCTTATGAAACTGTGCAGGAGACCAGGGTTCGATCCCTGGGTTGGAAAGACCCCTGGAGAAGGGAAAGGTTACCCACTCTAGTATTCTGGCCTGGAGAATTTCATGGACTGTACAGTCCAAGGGGTCACAAACAGCCGGACAGGACGGAGCCACTTTCACTTTACTTTATGAAACTGTAGCAATCTGACTCAAGTAAACAGCCCACAGGTTGAATGTTACATCCCTTTATGAAACTGTAGCGATTTGACTCAAGTAAACTTTTGGTGGGTGCAGTGGTTAAGAATTTAAGCTCTAGAGCTGTCTATCTGGGTTTGACCCAGCTTTGCCGCTTACTAGCTGTATGAACTTGGCCATTTACTCCATCTCTCTTAGTTTCCATATTTACTGAATGGGTATAACAGCATTAACTTCCTCACAGGACTTTTGTAAGGATTAAATGACATAATGCATATAAAACATCTCACAGAGTATCTATCTAGCACATAGCACAAATTCAGCAGAGGTCATCTTACTACCTGGGGGCTCATTTAGAACATAAAGAAAAGCCTGATGACTGGTAATCTTTGAGTAAATCCCCATTAGTTTACACTTTAGAGGAAAAGACCATCAATTATATTTTCAAATCAATTCCAGATCATATTAATAGAGAAACTTTTAATTAAATAGGTGATTATAGGCACTTAAAATACTTTCTATTCTAGCCAAAGATTTGTTTCCTTCAGATACATATAAGAAGGAGAAAGAAGACAGAAATGTTTTGCCATAAAGTTCAAAAGCAACTTTTGATTCTTGGGGTTCCTGGCACATTTTCTGTGCGCTGAATGCTGAGATCTTGCTTTTCTTCAAAGCCTCACCCCAGCTTCAACGAACTGGGCTATAGAACAAGCGGTTTAATGATCCTTTGGCCTCTGACTTCTTTGCTCCCAATTCCAAGAACCCCTTCCGTCCCTCACCTGCAGACGCCTGGCGGCACGATAATGCATTCTGCTCCTCCGCTAAGGTCTCGAGGGGCCTCTCCTTTCCCTTGCTCCCAGCCCTTCCTTCTCTCTCCTTTCTACTGAGTCATCATTCTCTTCCGGGCCGCCCCCCCTTACAGCATCAAAGCCATCCAGACGGTCAACTCTATGGTTAAAAATCCTTCATTAGACCTCACTGTCCGTGGAATAAATTCATCAATAAGTCTCATTGAAAGTCTTAGCTGAAAGGTCTCCAAGGCTTAAATCTCAATCACCCTTTCAGTTCCTATATGTCCCACTTTCTATGCTGCCATGTTCCCAAGAAAACCTGTATTTAGTTAGATACTTAACCAGAAACAATACCTTGCTTGGGGAAAAAGGATTTGTTCTAAGGGTTTCAAATTGAATTTTACCTTATTTATGGAAGGAGAAGGAGAAGGAGAAGATGAAGAAGGTGGTGATTGGCTGAGACTTTCAAGACAACCAATCTGAGCCAAAATATCCACCTTAAAATAAAAAAAGGTACTCCGTAAATGAAGGGTGGGGAAAAAAAAGAGTATACCGAAGCTAAAAACAGCAAATGCATAGCAGGGCTAAGTTCAGCAGAAAATTCCAGCATGCCACTCATGCACAAACATTACATGCAGAAACCAAAGCCCCTACTGTAGAGTAGTGGGTTATCCTCCGTGCATTAATATGTATTCTAAAGACTGTATCACTCACAGTATCACTGACGTACTGAAAGTAATTATAAGCAGCACAGACGGAATGGAACAAATATCATGCAAGTCATACACTCACAGAAAAAGAACTCCAGAGGAAAAACAATGCCAAGCTTTAAAGAATGTCAGGATGTTGAACTAGTGCTTTCACAGCCACCAGACATGTGAGATGAGCAAAGCTTCCTGGAACCTGAGAGCCACAAAGAACCGAGCCAGGACCGGCTAAGAGCATAGAACAACCCGCCAGGCCGTGAACTCTGTGAGCTCCTGAGCTGCTGACCACCTTGGTGTGCAGAGTTGACTTGAGAAGAGATAACCGATACGCTCCCTGGAGCTAGGCAGTGGCCAAGTCAGCATTGCTATGAGGAGGACAACTTGGAGACCAACTTCCAGGCTTCGAATCCCAGCTCCACAACTATCTCGTAGGGAAGTCATGACTATTGACATTTATATAGTGTTCGAGAACACTTCCCAGGTATAACTTTCTTCTGAAGAAAGTGGTGGTATGATTTCCATTTTGTAAATGTAAATAAATTTGGTTTTGGAAATCAACTAATAATACACAAAGAAGACAATCATGATGGAGTAACTGGGATCCAGTTTATGCTTCCACTTAAAACTAAGAGAGACGTTACATATGAAACTGTCTTCAAATCACTGGCCAACAGGCAATAGGGGACCTGACACCTACCTAGAGAGACTTTCCAGGCCTCAGGTTAGGGATGGGGGATCCACACAAAGACCCTGGTCTCTGTGAGTTGAGGAGACACAGCTGGGAGTCTGGGGCAGAGCAGTGAGAAGGAGAGAGCAGACAGAGGCCCCAGAGATGGGGTGAAGGGGTGGGGACGGGATCCAGGTCTTAGGCTGAGTACTGACCAGTACACACATCCGAGGACGCGACCATATGGAGGGTTAAGTATCAACCTCTCAGGAGGGCAGGTCTCACCAGCCAGCACTGAAAACCTCAGGGTTCAGGATTCACAGGGTGTGATACCAGCTACAGAACTGCAAAGGCTTTTGCCTCCAGAGAGAGAGAGGCAAAAATATCCCTAGACTGCTCTGGCCCCACCCTAAGAAGCTTATATTGGAAGAATTAAACTGTTTCCTAAATAACTTTCTTTTTAAAGAAAAACAAACAAACAAAACCCCCCTCTAGTCTGCAACTGCTGGCCACAAAAAAAACAGGTTCTGGTTTTGTTATATTTTGCTACTTAGCTGTACTTTGCTTCTTAGATGACATTTTTGGGCCACCAGGAGGAGTAAGAATCAAACTCTTACTTCTAACAACAGGCGTCGGTGAACATGGGCAAGGGCCTGTTTAGAAAACCACAGCATGACTGACTTGACTCACTGGTTTCCCAGTATGTTCTTCTGGACTCAGAGGAAATCAGGTGTTCTGGTTCAACTGGTTTTCCTGTTCAAGACATGGTCTAGGAAGAACGCTCTTCACTGCCCAGATCACGAGACTGCCAGCGCTGCGAGAGGCGGGGAGAAGACAGAGAAACAGGCAACGGATGCCCGTCCTTCTCTGTGTCCACCTGAACTAGGTCAGACCTCATAACCGAGGTCTGAGAATTAGTGAAAAAGGTAAATTATATTTCATTATGGTTGCTTTCTGCCTGGCTTTCTACCAAACTAGCGAACAAGAGTACGAAGAATACAGAAAGGTTCAACAGACGCTGACCAGTGAGCAGAGCTCCCGCTGCCCACCTGGTTCCTCACAGAGGATGCGCAAAGTTCAGTACAGGTCAACACGGCTCATTCAGTTTGACAAATCTACCAGGTAAGAAGGGTCAGTTACCAGGAGCTCACCACCTTGTGTGTTATCATCCTGGGGCAAAGGTTTTGGAAGCATTCGTAGGTCCACCTTACCACGCAAGGAAATTCTCGTGTGTGCCTCGGTCACACAGGTCTACACCCTACTGGTCATGTTGTCACGGCCGCTCACACCCTAACGTACGGTCTCCTGCTTGGAAGGACAGAAGGAAGGAAGGAACTTCCTGAGGAAGACTTTGTCCAGGGGCATACAACAGAAGTGAACAGAAATTAACTGGGTTTGTGAAAGCCGAGGTTATGGTGTTTCGGCTTGCTTTTTGTAACTCACCTGTCTGATTGAGGCAAAATGTTTTATCTGACATTTCTCGTTCATCAGATGTTTAATAACCATGTGCCAATTGTGTCAGGAAATGGGGATAGTAAACAAATAATGTGATTCATTTATAAGCCAAGAATATTTCAATCAGTTTCTGATAAAGGTTTAATTCTCTTTCTCAAAAAAGCCCACAGAAGGTATAAAACTGTCTTATGTAAAAAGCCTAATCATTTCAGCTAAAAATACAGATAGAACTTGTAAAATTTCCCATTTTGTTCTTTATAGATCTTTTGCTAAAAGGACATCATTGAATTCTACAGATGAACCTCTACTGATTTAAAAAAGCCATCTATAGAAATATAAAAATTTACACGTTCTTTTAAAAATAAGGCTAGATCACAACAACATTCTAAATCCATTTGTAGCCAGTCACATCAGTACTACTGACTGGAAATTACCCCCTCCACGCTTAAATAGCTTACTGTTCAGTCACTAAGTCACGTCTGATTCTTTATGACCCCATGGACTGCAGCACACCAAGCTTCCCTGTCTTTCACCACCTCCTGGAGCTTGCTCAAACTCATGTCTATTGAGTCGGTGATGCCATCCAACCATCTCATCCTCCGTCATCCCCTTCTCCTCCTGCCCTCAATCCTTCCAGAATCAGGCGTCTTTTCCAATGAGTTGGCTCTTCGCATCAGGTGGCCAAAGTATTGGAGCTTCAGCATCAGTCCTTCCAATGAATATTCAGGGTTGTTTCCTTTAGGACTGACTGGTTTGACTTGTTTAATATCCAAACTGCTAAATATAACTGAACCCCTACTAAGTACCATGTATAGTTCTAAACACTCTAGAACTTTTTTCCATTTACTCTTTCCAGCAATTCTATGAGGTCTTTACACAGAAGGAAACTGAGGCACACGGAAGCTAAGATAGTCACCCTGAGTCACACAGTAAGGATGTGATCTGGGAATAAAATCCAGGAAAGGTCTGGGATCAAACCGAGTGTGTTCCTGGCCTCACACATCTGAAGGATGCAGGACACTCCTGTCCTAACTACAGCTCGCAAAGGCACTCAGAGTTTTAAAAGTGGAATGAAAAAGAGAGGATAGAAATAAACAACATTTCAGAGAAACAGAAATGGGAAAGTCAGGAGAAGAAACTAGATTTGTGGGGAAATAAAGAGTGATTCTGTTCAAGCAGAGTTTGAGATACAGGGGAGACAGGCAGATAGAAATACTCAACAAGAAGCTGGACGTTGAGTAAACTACAGAGAAAATTCAGGATTGAGGGCTATTTGTAAGGGAATCCTCTGCCCAGTTAGAGAGGGTAGGAGATGGCTGGAACAAAAAAGGATAAGTGGGATGAGGCTATTCCCTGGAGAGGGAAGAGATGAAAAAAGGAGAGTATTTCTTAAACATCTCCCGTGAGTCCGACACCACTTACACCAGTGACCTGGTCCTCGGACAGTTCCGGAAGCAGCCTCGACTCTTGTGAAGTGGAGCCAGATTGTCAACCCAGCTCTAATGTCAAACCTTACACCAGACTTCCCACCACACCAACCTGCGTCGAACGGAGGAAGGATGGGGTGGAAAACCAGGGAACAGAAGAACAGACATCCATGGGGAAATGGGATTCAGTGTGATAAAAAGCAAGAATTTTAACAAAAGGAGAAGTAGTTTATTCCAAGTACGCATCTCTTTCTAATATTTAAAAAGGATAGAAAAATAAACCCTTCAAAAGGGGGTTATTAAAATAAGGGGTTTAGAAAACTAAAACCCCTCAAGTCAAAAGTCTTCATATAAAACATCTAGCTTTATACATCTTTCAACTAGTGTTTAAGCACCACTGTTCTTTAAAAAGTACAAACAAAAACGTCTCATTAATTTCTCAAAAGTAAGTTCTGTAAAGAGGCAGTGATTGAAAAGTTTTTAAAAAGATCTATACTGAGAATCTTTTTAATCAATTATATAATTTAAACACTAATAACTGGGTGAAAACCAACATGAGGACAACTATTAACACATGTTTTGTAATGATATCTGAGATTCACTTTCACTAGCAGGCTAACACATTCTGGAGGCACAGCTACTAATAGGAAGTGCTCCTGAATCTGTAAAATACCAGATAACTAACTAATAATGAAACCACCAATAACCACTAAAAACTATTCTTTTTTAAAGGTATTGCAATAGCTGTCCTCATCCACCTTAAAATCTGTACTAGAAAAAGAAAACAAGAATCTAATTCATTTCTTAAATATCCTTCAGTAAGTTTTCTACACAGTTTGCAACTGTGGTGTGTGTGTGTGTGTGTGTGTGTGTGTGTATGTGTATGTATGTATTTTGTGGTATGCATGTATTTATTTTATTTTTAAAATTTTTATTGTGCTGAAATGTAATGTAAGAGTTCCCACTGTAACCATTTTTAAGCACACAGGTTCATGGCATTAATTACACTGTCAATGATGTGCAGTCATCATTACCATTTTCATCAAACTCCCCCGTCCGGGTATATATTTAAATACAAGAAAGGTAACACTACCCATAGGGATAGGCCTTTTTAAAGGCCTGATCATCCACGTCTGTATCGGAGAAGGCAATGGCACCCCGCTCCAGTCCTCTTGCCTGGAAAATCCCATGGACGGAGAAGCATGGTAGGCTGCATGCAGTCCACGGGGTTGCAAAGCGTCAGGCTCGACTGAGCGACTTCACTTTCACGCATTGGAGAAGGAAATGGCAACCCACTCCAGCGTTCTTGCCTGGAGAGCCTGGTGGGGTGCCGTCTATGGGGTCGCACAGAGCCGGACACGACTGAAGCGCCTCAGCAGCAGCGGCAGCATCCACGTCTGCACATCTGAAGCTACCCTCGCTCTCCTACCAGCATCCCTGGCTTCCCGCGGGGCAGCTGTCCTGCAGTCTCCCTGGCCAGCCTTTCCTCACTTAAAACACTTTAATCCTCTGCTAATTTGATAAAAAGAATTTCAAAATGAGCATTTTTCTATGTTGACTGGCTCTTTGTACTTCTTTCCAATGAAAAAATCTGTTTACCCCCTTCGCCCTTTTCTTTTTCTGAGCTGTTCATCGTTTCCCTGTAGATTTGAGAGTTCTCTATTAACAGAATTACCTGGTACCTCTGGCATGTTACAAATTCTTTTCCTAGGTGAATATTACTTTTTTATTTAAATGTACCAGTTCTATGGTTGCTATAAATTGTGTTGTGTTTAGAAACACCTTCTATATTACAAGGTTATAAAAAAAAATGTTGCCTATATTTTTTCCAAGTACTTAATAAACAGCTCTATCATTGTCCAAATTAAATTGTTCCAACACATTTAAAGAATAATGCACTGAATTCCCTTGACATTTACAGTCTAGTCTATACCACAGTCAGGCAGTGAGTCTGTGTTTTACAGGTAAGGAGTTCCCTCACGTTCTAGGCAAGAAAGAAAAAGGTCACAGTGGGTTGTGGGGCTGCTGCCGGAACATTATCCACCACTACGCCAGTCACTGCACTTACCTCTGCTTGCTCAGTAAGAAGCTAGAACCAGAAGGGGCCCCAACAACCTGAAATTAGGAGTTTTAAGAAAAACAAAAGGAAGTGCTATTTTACATACTAAGTTATAAACGTGTGAACTAACTACTCTGAAAGGCAGTATAGCTTCAAAAGGAGGGTTCAGATAAATTAAAAAACAGTAGGCTCAAAGTAAGCCTTTGAGCCTAACAGTAGGCTCAAATTTACGAACATCTGCAGGTGGAATGTTACCTTTTAGAGAGATCTTTCTAAAAATATGATTTAAAAGAAAGACACAACAGTCAGAAAGATGGATAAGCAGCAGCAGCTGTGTGGCTTTAACCTGCCTGTGTGGGAAGAAAGCCAAATTCAAAACAAGTGGTGCTGAAAAGACTAAAAGGACACTGATTAGGAAGAGGGTGGTGTACTGAGCCGAGGGCAGGGGGCGGCCTGCCAGACCCACGGGCAGAGGAGAGGGCTGGCTCCTTCCTCTGACGCACGGCAGGCAGATTCTTTACCAGCTGAGCCACGAGGGACGCCCTCCTCTGACACCCTTGCCTCCAAACAAACTGTCCTCTGGGGGAGAAGGCAACGCCAGCATCACTAGAAAAGCCCAAGAGGCATATCCCTGGAACAAAAATAGTATTTTCTTATCAACATTCAGAAAATGAAATAATGGAAAAACCTGACAGCAACGTTTTCCAAAGCTACCAATTAACAACGGTATTTATAAAACACACCACAATCTTGGCCCATTTAAATTGTCCTTACATCCCGGATAACTGAGACCATAAATGGCTGTTGAAAATATTTTTACCCTATTTAAGTAAATCCAAATGCTCAAATTAATTAATTATGGTCATGCATTCTGTATTTTGTTACTCCTGGTTTCAGCTTATTTTTTCTTTGCTTTCAAAGGATCTGATTAGATTTAATGTCAGATTGGACTAGAAAAATCCAACCTTTATAAGTTGGTTATATTTTCTTCTAACCAACGTGGATGAAAAAAATTAGACTTACACTGACCAGTTTATACTACACTTAAGAAGTGAGAAATCTTCATAATATAACAAAATTTGAGATTGATTTTAAATTTGTGTTTATGAATTAAACTGCTTTAGCCGATCCTGAGCTAATGGTTGAGACAGGTCCCTGAATTAAAATATGATAAATAGCTCTATGTTTTGTTTCCTTCACTTATTTTATGATCATCTCAATATAATTCCCCTTTATTGAAATGCTGTCCTTTACTTATTAATAGTTTCACTGGTATTTTTGTATAATTCAGTATAATTCAGTGACTCTCAGCTGGGTTGACTTTGCCCACCTGGCAACATTTGGAGCCAGTTTTGGTGACTGTGGTGAGGGCGGTGCTACAGGCCAGAGATGCCGCTGGTTATTACAGTGAGGAAGTGTCAGGCCCCAAATGTTAACAGCACCCAGGCTAAGAATCCCTGGTAAAACGTCAAGTAACGTTTAACTGGGCTTCCCTGGTGTCTCAGTGGTAAAGAACCTGCCTGCCAACGGAGGAGACACTGGAGATGTGAATTCGATCCCTGGGTTGGGACGATGCCCTGGAGAAGGAAATGGCAACCCACTCCAGTATTCTTGCCTGGAGAATTCCATGGACAGAGGAGGCTGCAGGGTATGGGGTCACAAAAGAGTCGGATGCAATTTAGCAACTAAACAACAACAAGATTTAACTACTATTTCTTCACATTTTATCTTGAGCAAACTTTAACTGGCCAACATTCTCAGGTATTATAGATTAACAAAATATATGAGAATGTTCAACTACGGTGATAACTTCACCTCCAAATTTTAAATATCTGAGCCAGGCTAATTTGTAGTTCAGGATGTCCACAAATGCTATTTTAAAATGTATAAAATCTGCAATTAACATTTAGCAACAGTACTTTGAAAAACTCTCTTAAAAGGTTAAGATATAAATATCCTATAAGCAGATAACTGTGAATGAGATGGTTATTAGGCTTTACACTATTTAAAGCCTTTTATGCAGTTAAAAATATCAAGAGATATCTCCTAAAGCTCATTCATTTCTAAAGAGGTAGGAAGCAGTAACATTTTCAGATCCATCTGAAATAATCAGATAATCATTTAGCAATAACTGAACCAGGTCAAAGTACTGGAGCTTCAGCTTCAGCATCAGCCCTTCGAGAAAATATTCAGGGTTGATTTCCTTTAGGACTGACTGGTTTCATTTCCTTGCCATCCAAGCTCCGATACTTTGGCCACTTGATGTGAAGAACTGAATCATTAGAAAAGGCCCTGATGCTGGGAGAGATTGAAGGCAGGAGGAGAAGGGGATGACAGAGGATGAGAGAGTTGGATGGCAGTACCAATTCGATGGACAGGAGTTTGAGTAAGCTCCGGGAGTTGGTGATGGACAGGGAAGAATGGCGTGCTGCAGTCCATGGGGTCGCAAAGAGTCAGACACGACTGAGTGACTGAACTGAACTGAACCAGGCAGTCACCAAATTGGTCGAATTCATTAAAATTAATATTAAAATTTTAGTACATTATTCTCAAATTATTCCACTTTTCCAAGTTTTCTAGAAACAGTACGATAACAGTACCAACTGCTGGATCTGTGGCCACCTTCACATGCACTGCACCTGCAAGAGGAGGGGGCTCACGCTGAAAGTGCAAGTCATGAGCCAAGGTCACCTAAGGTCCTGCTCCAGCCAGAGCTTTGACACTGACTGCCTTGCCTCAAAAGAGGACCCTTTTCCTTCCTCGCCCTCACTTGCGAGGATATTTCCGGCTTAAGGGGTCGGTGTTCAACATGCCAGACTTTCTTTTTTTTTTTTTTTGCCAGACTTTCATAAGCAACTCTTAATGAACACCCTGCCTTCTCACTAATAATCAATGCTATAAAAATAGTCTGCAGCAGGCTTAAGAGGCAAGGTCTTTGTTAGAACCCAGCAAAAGAGTGCCACACACAGACCTAACAGCTATTTTATTCGTGCTTTCAGGGAATGGCACGAGCTTGACGCATCACAAGCTTTCACACGTGTGCTCTGTTCTGTCAAGCCAGAGAACGATTTACCTGGTTGTTACTGTTGGTGGCTGATGCGTTGGCTTGGGCTGTACTTGCTGACAGGGAGTCGAGGAAGGCTTGGTCGGCCACTGAATTTCCACAAGCAAACTGATCTTTTCCATCACTGGGCAAAATCTGAACATTAGGAAGGACCACAGTTACTTACTTTCATAGACTACAGATTTATTTCAGAGTTAGAATCCCTGATGGCAAGTAAACTATCAAAAGGTTTCTATTCATAAAAGGTATGAGCTCAAGAACATCTGCCCTAATGATTCCTTTCTGCAAGTATGCAGAATTCTTTAGAAAAACGCAACTAATACCAGGATCAGCTTATCATATTTTTCTCATTCTCGTCAGTTTTTAGGATCCTGAGCGCACGATGTACAGACATCAAATACGACATAACATGAGACATGTGGGCTGGGTTCGGGGACCTGTGAATCCTCTGAAGCTGTCTGAAAAGGTGGGGTGCCTGCCCGTGCACATGTCGGGCTGGCCAAAGACTTCATTTGGGTTTTTCCAGAAAAGATGTTCTAGAAAAACCCAAACGAACTTTCTGGCCAACCTAACATTTCAGCAATTTCATCAGTATTGTCTGGAGCTCTCAAAACACCCCACTGAACTCTCAGTCAGGGACAACAGCCAGCCTTTCCATTTTGCAGGCAGCGCCCAGCACACACCCTCCCAGGGCACGTGATCTCTCTACTGGAGGGGAACCCAAGGCAACTCTGTTCCTGAGCGTCACTCCAGTTTTACTCACAGGCCACCAGGCAGGCAGCCTCAGTTTCTTGCTATCACCTGGGAAGAGAGGCAAGCTCATCACGGACCCAGGGCTCCGTCCTGTGTGACCTACAGACAGCCAGCAGGGGGCGCCAGGAGGCTGACTCAGAGAGCGCTGGTCAGCTGGGTGGGGTGTGTCCCCACACCATCCTTGGCATTTATCACTACAGAGCTTACACCCGGCAACAGCTCACTCAAGACCCTGGGTCTTTGAGAATGGGAGAAGGAGCTGACAAAGGTCCTAGATTAGCGCAGGGAGAAGAAAGCGACCTCGGACAGCCTGCTACTTACACTGTGAATCTACTCTACGGTAAACAGTACGGCAGGCAGCAGCTTCTACACAGAATCAGTAAAGGGGAAACAGAGACTTTTATTCAGAAAAACTAAAAGGTGCTATCCTTGGACAGAACTTCAGCTAAGTATTTGGAGTCACTCTTTGGCATATAAGTCTGTAGGTAATATTTCTTCTTGGTTCTACTCCAATGAATTTTCTACATTTTATATAATCAGCATGTATTATTTTTACAATGGAATTTTTTTCATTAAAAATAAAGCTATCTTTCATTCTTGTCCTTTAAGTTGATAACTCATAAAAACACAGATGACAAAGACCAGGTTTAACTGATAAACGAGAGTAACTTCTTACCTCCACATAGTCTGTTGGAACAAGCCCTCGTTCTCCTCGGCTGTTTCTTCCTTCCAGCCATCCTCCACCAACATCCTCAAAAAGTTAAAAGGAAAAAAAAAGACTACAGTTGGAATTTCCTGCAGAAATTTGGCTCTGGGAAATTAAAAAGGTAATTAACCCATTAACCTTTTCATTCGTACAGGGCTAACGCTATTAAAAATGTCAAATTCTTAAGCTTTCTCTTTATTCCAGAAAAGGAAATAATTTAAAAATGAGAAAAATCAAACCTCAACAATAATTGATCAGAGAGAGAGAAACAGAATCCAAGATTTTGTAATTTCTTTCTGCTGACTGGTCTGTGGTAGACTGAAAAAATGGCTTGCAGCTCCGACTGTCAAGGGGCAGAATGCACCCCACTTCCAGAACCTGCGCTACGCTTTGTGACCTCTTCGGCCAACAGACTAAGGTGGAGATGACACGGGGTGAATACAGAGCCGGCCTCAAGAGGCTCTGCACACTTTAGTTCACATTTTTTTTTTCCCAAAAGAGCTGGCATTTGGGTTATCAGATGATGACAGAGACAAGGCTCCGTCTCCCTGTTGGCCCACCCAAAGCCACCCGACCCTCAGCAGGAGAAATGCCAGACAGACGAGGTCATGGTGGCCTGCTCTGCCCTAGCCCCGTGCTGGGCGATGCACACCCATGGATGAGCCCAGGTCAGGAGAACCACTCGGCTGGCTTGTGGATCCCCAAGCAACAACGATCGACTACTTGTTTAAGCCACTGAGCTTTGGGATTGCCTGTTATTTAGGAAAACTAACTGGCCCAACCTTCCTGAGCGCTCCTAGATAAATAATGTTAATAAACTAAACAGTAACGTACTCGATGCCAGGATTCCCAATTTTTAATGTTACCTTTGAAAAATCCTACTGCTTCCCTTTAAAATAATAAGGGCTATCTTAAATTCATAAACCATACCCTAATTAGTTAACATCCACCTGAATCTAGATAATATATTCTTTTAAAAAGTCATTTTAAGTGACTTTGTCCATTTCTTGACCACAACAGCAATTTAAATACTATTTTACCGAGAAATTAAGAGTGCTTCTTCATTAAAAAAAATAAAAAAAAACAGTAAATATAAGCTTTCATGTCTTCTATGATTAAAAATAGAACCTATTTACTTATACACACCTGGAATACTATATAAAACTACATATATTTTTTCTAACCAGCAATTCTTTTTTTAACCATCAGTATTGCACAAGCAACAGGAAAGGAATTCATGTGGGTTTGAAAGATCAGCCTGTTAAAAAAATAAAACCTTAAACATAATCCTTAAGAGACCAATTTAAACGTAACACTTCTCTTACCGGATTTGTAATTGTGATGATTTCACCTTCATTAACTGTCAGTTCATTATTTCCAGGTTCAGCAGAAAAATCATACATAACCCGAGCCTATTGGAAGTAAAAAGAGGAAGTTACAAATGTAAACGTAACAGTAAAAAAAAAAAAAACCACCTATACTGCTCACTTTGTGAACAACATGTCATGACCGTGGTTGCGGTTGTTTTGGAACAAAGGAAGACGTCGGATCAAAATGATTCATCAGCCCTGTTTGTGAAGAAGAACAGCACCAAGAGTGAGAGCCCTGCTCTGCTCTGGGACGAGGGAGGTTTCTGGTCGCTGCCCACACTGTACTTAGAGATCGGCCCCGAAGAACTCAGAATAAACCCATTTCAGTAAGGGGAAAAGAGCACACATGGCCTTCCTTGCAGGAGCTAAGAAGTGGAAATACAGACACTGTTCACTGTGGGCACACCGACTCTCAGGGACTGAGGGATCTCCGTGTAAGTATGTACACATATGAGATGCACAGTCTTTAGATGAACCTCCTGCTATTAAAACTCTCACTGTTCTTTACCTAGGGTAAATTTTGATGGGGCAGCAACCCTAGCCAACTAAAAACACAGACATCTGAGCTGTGTGCAAGACATATTCATACTCTTCTACTAGAATACTTCCTACTAAGAAGAATAAAGTGTTGGTTGCTCGGTCGTGCCCGACTCTCTGCGACCCCATGGACTCTAGCCCACCGGGCCTTTCTGTCCATGGGATTCTCCAGGCCAGAATACTGGAGTGGGTAGTCATTCCCTTCTCCAGGGGATCTTCCTGACCCAGGGACTGAAGCCAGGTCTCCTGCATTGCAGGCAGATGCTTTACCATCTGAACCATACCAAGACTTATCTAGGGCTCTGATACTTGGGTCAGGTAACCTGAGCAGCTGTGATTTTCAAAATTTTTCTTGCCATGGCATCTGAATCTCACAGAAAATAGACTAAAGGGAAGCTGCTCTGGCTGATGTGAGGCTGATGTGGTTGATGCGAAAGCTGCTGTTTCAGGCCCTTCCTCAAGCAGATGCTTGAGGCACCAACCCTGAGACGTGGGTTCCTTGTAATAACTGCCATGCACGTATTCCAAGAGAGACAACCACTGTTGTAAAAAATACATATACTTTATACATATACTTTTATAATATGTGCATTTAATCCGTCTCAAATTCTAAATAATTGTCTTTTCATGGATTGTCTTATAGAAGGAAGTCCATCTTACAAGTTGGAGACCACATGTACCTAGGAAACATGGTTTGTTTTAAACTTATCCTGGTGCTTCCCCGGTGGCTTAGTGGTAAAGAATCCGCCTGCCAAAGCAGGAGACGTGGGTTCGAGCCCTGGTCAGGGAGGATCCACATGCCGCGGAGCAACTAAGCCCGTGTGCACAACTGCTGAGCCTGTGCTCGGAGCCGTGAGCAACAGCTACTACAGCCCCTGCGCCTGGAGCCCCAGCTCCAAGAGCGACAAGAGAAGCCGCCACAAGGAGCAGCCTGCACACCGCAACGAAGAGTGGCCCTCGCTTTCCGCAGCTAGAGAAAGCCCACGCGGCAATGGAGACCAAACAATGAATATAAATAAATACACAGAATTATATATAAAAAAGTAATTGTCCTAAGAGGCAGAGCTAAGTCTGCCTACAGGGTGCATCAACTAGAACTAGTGGGACTACATTCCTTTAACACACATTTGCTGCACACCGACCACGTGGCGAGAAGTGTGCTGACCAGTGCCTTCTCCACACCTGCTTAAGGATGCCTGCAACGCTTCTTACAGGGACCCAGGATTCACATCCAGTGGTAAAAGATTAGGGGAAAATATCCCAAATACTAATCTACTTTGAAATACATCAAAAATAGTAAGATGAACTGGTGGAGAAATGCGATAAAGCAGGTATAGTAAGTAAACTTATTTATGGAATCTGGATAGTGGGTTTATGGTGTCCAGTGGAAAATGAGTTCAACTTTTCTACATGCTTGAAATTTTTCATAATAAAATGTTGGAAAGAAACGAACAGTAGTGTACGGCATCAGATCCTTTACTTTTATACACTGGGAAGGGAGACTGAGAGCCAGGCTCAGGTAGAGTGAGAATTCTGCAAGTGTCACTGTCTTCCTGAGGTCACTACAGAGGACAGCGACCCCGGGCTGAGGTATTTTCCTCGGGCAGCTGCAAAAGGAGACAGAATTCGGCTTGTCCTCTTGGGGACCGAAACATGTTTTTAAAAACATGTCAAACCAACCTCAATCCCTCACACAATGAGGGCAGATGGGAGATAAAGGCCTGAGGAGGGAGAAGGGGGCTCCCCAGGCCAGGACGCACCCCCAGGACAAGAGCCAGACGAGAACCCACTGTTTTGATCCTGCTCCTTGAGCATCCATGGACGATTTTCTTGATTCAGTTAAATCCTACCAACCCTCAGATATAGAATACCAGAAGCCTCTCGTTTACTAAACGTAACAACTTGGTGAAACAGAATGTGAAACAAGTCAAAAATAAAAAAATGGAAACTCCCCTACACATTTAAATATTACTGAACATCTACCCACGGAAAATGTCTATAAACACTGTAGGTTTATTTTAAACATTGACTTAGGACTTTTTTTTTTTTTTTAAACTTAGAGATGCTTCTTAAGAATTATAACTGAGACTAACTTTGGGGAAGATTTAAAAAGCACATCCCCAAATGAGCATAAATGTCAACAGGAAAAGAAAAAAAACAAACAAGGTCACTGAGCTGAGAAGAGCAACTCGGTTGCTCTAGGTGAGCAGGTTTAGCGCAGACTGGAAGCCCGCCAACACCCACTCCTCTCCCGGCTTCTCTCAGCCTCCGGCTCTCCTCACCTTCCCGCCTTCGCGACCACTACAGGATCCACGCAGGTAAAGATGCTGACCTTGACCTCAACTGCCAAGCTGCCGACTATTTTTGATGTGGTTGTTGAAAGAAAAGGTGGTTTTTCTCACTGCCTCTTCCAGGGGTAGCTGTACTTTTAGCAAACAACTCCAAGCATTTCAAGGGCTAAATTTCCACAGTTCCTGGTCAGTCAGAATTGGTAGCAGCCATCGAGAATGGCTCCAAAATTAATTTTCTTATGTAATTTTTTAAGAATAGACTACCAATAAAATTGATACCTGCTTTTAAAAATGTTTTTCCTAAAACGGGTTGAGGTGTGTTCTCCTGAAACATATGGTGCACCTGGAGAGTTCTAACTGGCCAAACAGACAAGCACTGCAGCTTGAGAAACTTCCAAGATGAAGAGAAAAGTAAACAGAAATTCATTGTGTAGGAATATGTTTCCAAGAAATGAATAGAATGATCTTAAGTCTCTGTGTAACAAAAGGCAATTATACAATCACGCGGGGGAAGAAATCCTTCAGAATACTTAAGACTAAACCAAGCAGACTGTATCATCCACTTCCGGGTCACCCCGCCCAGCCTCCACTCCACTCATGCACGACGATTCTGCAGATACTTGGACCAAGGGAATCCCAGGGCCGTGTTGCGACCAAACCGCTGGAGGCTGGGGTGACTCTAACAGACTTTCTACCCAGACTCGCCCAGATCAAAGCTTCTTTATGTGGTGTACAGAACAATCAGATGAAAGCGTCTGAACAGTTCTTGGATGTGGTGGCATCAAACTGGCCATATCACACATAGCATCACTATTACCCCAATCACTAACATATAAAACATAAGCTACCAGGGAAAGAACTTTGCAATTCACATCAAAAGGTTTTTAAAGAGCATCTAGAACTCAAGAAAAAGACCAGCAACCCACCAGAAAAATGGGCAGAGAAACACACAGTTCACAGAAAAAAATAAATGGTCCTTATACCATTTATGTGTGGGGAAAAAATGCTCAATTCCACACATAAAGGAAGACAAGTTAACCCGGAAGATGTAGCCAGATTTCCCTTCGTTGGGGACTGTACTATTTAAACCTCTGCTGGCAATATGAAAGAAATGGTTCTCCCCAGCTTCACAAACAGAATCAATCACCCAATCTTTGTATTTCTGTTCATCTGATAAGTGAGAAATTTTGCCTCAATACAGTTTTCAAGATCAATTTACCCGTAGATCCAGAAGTCTCATTTTGAGAATCCATTCTCTACATGCATGTGTATACCAAGTCATTTAGTGCAGCACTGTTTCCAATATGAAAAGACCACAGACCACCCTTCAGTTCAGTTCAGTTGCTCAGTCGTGTCCGACTCTTTGCGACCCCATGAATTGCAGCATGCCAGGCCTCCCTGTCCATCACAAACTCCCGGACTTTACTCAAACTCATGCCCATCGAGTCGGTGATGCCATCCAGCCATCTCATCCTCTGTCATCCCCTTCTCTTCCTGCCCCCAATCCCTCCCAGCATTAGGGTCTTTTCCACCCTAGTAGCTGCTAAAAGGGAATTTGTTACATAAACCACGGTATATCATCACAAGAAAATATGTAGCGATAAAAGAATGAGAACAATCTCTATGTACTGACACAACTACTGTATCATTAACTGAGGAGAGCTAGCTAGCTGCACAAGAGGGCATGTAGTATGCTACTTTTTTTCATAGGCAGAAGAATACTTATATTTGCCAGTACTTTCATAAAGAAGCACTAGATAATTAAAAGAAATTATTTTAAAACTGGTTGCCTGTAGAGATGGGAGAGGAAAATGAGCAGGTAAGAATAGTGACATTTCTGTTTACTTCTTTTCATATCATTTTAACTGGGTACATGTATCACCTGGCCGAGAATTCTAAATGAAGATGGGGGGGTGGGGGGCGGCGACATCATTTATAGAATCAGCAAAAGATAAACTAGTTAGGAATAAAGTAGGGAGATGTGTAAGGAAAAACTGTACAACATTCCTGAAAGACACAGAAAATGGGAAGAACTGAGAAGTCTGGCACAGTGCTTGCAAAAACAGCCACAATAAATCTTCCTACCCCCGCTGCGAGGGGACTCTGCCACTCCTCCCGGTACGTTAAGGGAAGGCTCTCTTTCCACCTCTGGACTCTGGACTCGTTCATGCGCTTGCCGTGGCCGACAGGGTAACAGCAACTGTGCTACAAGCAGAGGCATGAACCCACCGCGCCGGGTGGGGCCTGCCCTCCCGGCTGCCAGGATCACCTCCACGCCCATGTCAGCCTCTGCAGAGGAGGGCCCACCGCCGCACCCCAGCCATCCCAGCTGCACAAGGCGAGACCCCAGCACGTGGCCGAGGCCAACCACTGCCACCAAGGCCGGGTCAGGCTTTTCAGGCCACAAGAAGCACTCCCAGCCAACCTGCAGAGGGACAGGGAATAACATGCTGTTTTAAGTCATTAAGTTTACAGAAAACCATGAAAAGCACCAAAGGACATCTTAGGTGAATTTCTAAAATAATCTTGCAGTGGAGGAGGACTTCAAGTACGGAATAGAAATCCTGAAGAGAGAAAAATTTCTCTTCTCCCAAAATAACACATACCTACCTTGCCTGGCAAAAGCCATTATCAACAAGATAAAAACAAAAAAACAAAAACAAATGACAAGACTGGAAAAATATTTGTGACTTTTATCACAGACTAACGGTTGGCTCTCCTACTCTATGAGGGTAACTACGAATCAGTAAGAAACAAAAGGCTCTCAAAAATGTAACACCTCACTTATAAAACTATACAAATATTATTTTCTCACTATCGACGGGCAAAACAAAACAAAAACCTTTGATCACAACATCGCGTGGGTGACGGTGTAGGGGCAGGGAAAGAGGAATTACGTAGTGCTGCTGGCAGTAAGAGGCAGCCTGGGAGTGCCTATCAAAATCCAACTCAACCTCCAGGAATTTTTCCTCCAGAAATATTCACACATTTGCAAAAGGTTATTCACTGCAGGTCTGTTTACCAGAGCAAAGGCCCAGGCCAGCCTGAAACTAGGGATTGGTTAGCCAAGTAGGGCTCTGCCATGGAAGGGAATATCAAGTAGTCCAGCCAAAAAAAAGGAGGGCTTGCTTATTTTTCACATGTGGAATCATCTCTAAAGTGTATATATTAAATGAGAAAATAAAGCAAAGTACACCACTGTGTCAAAAAAAAAAAAAAAAAGAAAGAAAGAAAATGCATCTGCTTATCTCTGTAAAGATATACAGAAGTAACACTGCCTGTAAGAGAAGACAGCTGGCTGAAGGAAGGATGGGAGAGATTTCCAGTGTTATCTTTATGTACCGTTTTAAGTGTTGTTGTTGTTTTTAATACGAACTTACTGTTCAGTCAAAAAAATGACAAATCAGAAGCACTGTCTTATACCCCTAACCCAGGAAGCTCATAATCTTGCTGAAATTACCATAGTCTATTCGAGAATGTTTCCCAGGTACGACAAAACATGAAACGCTCCAAAGTTTAACTCAAAGAATGACTGGAAGGCAGTCAGAGTCTGTGTTAAAGTCTACACGCTCCTGGAGTTCTCATTCTGTGTGCCATTTCTGTGTGTGTGTGTGTGTGTAAAAAGGCACTTTTACAACAACAACAACAAATGCAATACAATGAAGCTAAAAAAGGAAAAGCTAGAAAATGTTCCTCTTCTCCTCAAAGGGCACAAGCGCTAATAGATTTGAAAGTACCCTTCAGAATGTTCTGCATTTGACAAGCGTGTATGTGTGCACCCGCACACACACACTTATACGCACACCCAATCAGAACCACTGTACGCCTCTGCATTTCATGTTTCATCTAGTCTTCGGACTCTTCATATCAGCACATCTACCCTGCTCTTTATCTGAGCTGCAAGGCTACTAATCCACCACTCAACCTCCAGGGCAAAGCCCAGGAAAACCTACTTACCTGTGGTTAAGAAAAAAACTGCACCCCACTCCAAATTCAGATAGCTGAACTGTGTTTCCTGATTACAAAATGACATGTGCATTATGGAAAAAAAAGATAAAGGTTTACCAGCAAACAGTACCCCAAGTCTCAAACTTCACAGACAGTGAGTAGAAAACATATACGTTCCCAGTAACAGTGGTCTGTCCGCGCCACTCCTGCCCCCCGGCATGTCTTGACAATGTTTTTCATTTCTCCCCCCAAAAGGGGGATGAACTGTAATTACTGGCAACGTAGTGATTATGAGCTGGCTTCAGAGCCAGACCATGAGTCCAACTCCCCATTCTACTGTTTCACAGCTTTGTAAACTTGACTGAATTCCTCAGAGTCTCCGGCTCAAATTCCTCAACAATGTGATAAGGCCAACAGTATGTGTCTCGTGACACAAATGATCAGGGAAGTCATGGCTGTAGTAAGGTGCTCAGAACAGTGATTGGCATAAAGGGCTCAATTAACGTTAGCTATCATGACCTCCGGTGTTTTTCCTGAATATCATACATACATCCTTCATGTGCTAAAAAAACTTGCCGCCACACAAGGCAAACAGCCAGTGCCAGGTTACTGATTCACACAAAAGGAAGTTCTAGAGCCTGTTACTTCACCTGATTGAAGGAGAACCAGACCACCTCAGGGAGGGCAACCAGAGGGCTACCCGCCCCCACCGTGGAGTTTGTGACGAAGGTAAGGGGTAACCCAGCAAGGCTGATGGTGGTCCGCAGGGAATTCCTCAACCCTGATCATTTGAAACAGTACTAGAATGATGAAAATTAATCAGGAGACCAATTTTAAAATAAACTGGCAAAAAAATCAAGTTTCTCTGTACACAGTCACTTGATTTTTTTTTTAATGTATGTATACAAAGATAATTGGGAGTTATTCCCAAGAGCAACAACAGCAAAAAACAAAATACCAAGCAGAAGCCATAACCAAATGCATGAAGAGCCTTAGTAAAGAAAATCTTTTCAATACATCACACCGTGTTCCTGAGAACAAAGGTAAAACACCATAGAGATGCCTAGCTATAAATATAACAACTTTTCATCTAACATTCCAAGAAGACTTCTTTTTGAGAAATTGTGAATGAACTTGTCCCAAAGTACTCTGCTCACTTTAAAAAAGGGTACCTGAAACATACCATGACTTGAAAAACCAAAAATGACCAAACTTCACCTTTAGCACTTTAAGGCCATGAACAAAAATCAACAGCCAGAGAGTATGTTCAAAACTTTTAACATTTTCATCTGCCTCTAATATAAACTCAGCCTAGTTTCCAAAATGGCACAAAGTACTTTAAAGTATTTATTTTCCTCATTAGGTTGAAAGACTGTCCCTTAAACAAGTTCCTGCTTCAGCTGTTAGCCTCTTGTGTCTTAATGCTAGTGATTACCAGCAAGGACCACTGAGCGCTTTACTACACTGACTATTCTGTACTGAATAACCAACAACCCCATTTAGGAAAAAAACACATTATCTCTTAAAAGTTAAGAGAAACAAGTTCTCACAAAGGAATCTATCAAAATATTCTATTATACTCAGTGCTTCAAATTCCTTACAGGGACTGAAATTTCCCCTCAATCTGTATATTTTTCAAATACAGAGAGTTTCAGAGTGCCCACTTGAGTGCTGGGGAAAGCATAGGAAAGGGGACCCAAGCTGTGGTGCAGTCCTCTCTGCTGTTTGGAGACCTCATGGATCAGCTGTGAAACACTGATCATACGCGAAATTGCAAAAAATAAATAAATAAATAAATAAACTTGTCCCCTGGGACGTCATCATTTTTCTGGTAGAACCTGAATCAACCCAAGGCCTTTTAGGATAAACCTACTAAAAGGAGAGACTAAAAAAACTACAGTATAGACCAAGTAAAATTTTTTAATAAAGGGAGAGAAACTAGAACATAAAGTGAGTAATTGATACATCAAAATCTAGTAGTGAAAACAACTAATCAAGGAAACTCCCTGGAGGCCCAGTGGTTAGGACTCTGCTCTTTCACTGCCAATGGCCTGGGGTTCAACCCCTGGGAGAGGAACTAAGATCCCATAAGCCTCACAGCAGGGCCAAGAAAAAAAGAAAATCAGCCAATCAAATAGCAAAAAGCAACAAAGGAGTAACTGGTATTAGATTTGCTCTGTTACCACATACTGACAAAAACACCTAGAAAACTGGACAAAATATACAAAGTAACAGTTTCCAGAGACTCCACAAAAGGACTGCACAAGAGAGAGAACTCAGAGAGAAAGGAAAGGGGAGCCGAGTCCTAAGAAGGCTCTGGCTTTGTGGTGGTGGGCACTTTCTGACCAAGTGCTGGGAGAAGCCGAGAGCCCCAGGCAGGAAGCACAGGTCCTGCGAAGTTGAAGAGACAGAGACCAAACTTCCAGGAGGCTAAGGCGGCTGAAATCTGAGGACAAACTACCAGAAAGGAGTTACTCAGGGAAAAAGCTCCAGAAACCTGCACAAAGGTCTCCTTGAGCCGGTTGATAAATACTGAACTGCACACAACTGGGCAAACTGCTTTAAGGCCCGGCAAAGGTCAACTCTTGGGAGCTGCAGGGTCAAAAAACCATCAGAGGTCAGGCAGAACCAGAAGATACTAGAGCTCTGACTAGCCAGAGAGGGAAATTCCACTGAAGACACCCAAAGCCTTCAAGGTAGTGACCCCATGCAGGCTAGGGCTAAAGGTTACCTTGGACTCAACACACTCAGAAGTTACCCTTTAAAGAAAGGAACTGATGCAACATCACCCATAAAGAGAAATATCTTAAATGCAGCCAAAGATGGGGGCAGGAGCTAGACATATGACACACAAGGAACAAAGAATGACTGCAGATTTCTTACTGGCAACAATATAATCAAAATCCACCTGTGAAGCAGTGAAACAAAACCAAACAAAACAGAAACTGTCAACAGAATTCTATGCCCATCAAAAACATCCTTCAAAACTAAAGATGATATAAAGACATTTCCAGACGAGAGCTAAATTTGTCACCAGCAAACCAACACTACCAGAAATATTAAAGGAAGCTGTTTAACCAGAAGGAAAATGATACCAAACACCTGAATTTACACCAAAGAAAGAAGAGCGTCAGAAATGATATGTAGGCCTCCCCTCACCCCAAAAAAACCTCATTGTTTAATTTCCCTAAAAGATAACTGACTTTTGAAACAAGAATAACCACAGTGTATTGTGGGGTTTATAAAACTGAGAAATAAAATGTACAACAGGAAACAGCACAAAGGTCAGGAAGGAGATATAGAAATGTACTAGGTTCTCATAGTATGTGAAGTGCTGTATTGTTATTTGAAGTTAGAAATGTGTTAAGATACCAATGTATACGGTGAACCTGAGGGCAATCACGGATGGATGGATGGATGGAAGAAAATAAATACTCCAATTAAAAAACAGATTGTCAACTTGATAAAAAGTAAGACCCTGGGCTTCCCTGGTCGTATAGTGGATAAGAATCGTCTGCCGATGCAGGGGACACCGGGCTCAATCCCTGGTCTGGGAAGATCACACGTGCTGTGGAACAACAAAGTCCATGCAGCACAACTACTGAGCCCATGGCTCAAGAGCTCCTGTTCTGCAACGAGACGCCACCGCAGTGAGGTAAATGGAAAAAAGATACGCAGACATGCCATCTATGAGAAATGCACTTCAAGAGACAAAAGACTTGGAAGTAAAGGTGTGAAAGGTAAGAGGAGACAGCAGCACTACTGCAGGGCCCCGGCTCACAGAAAGACACGGGACGGGGTGCAGAAGGACACGCACACAGACGTCCCCGCAGGACTGAGTCACCAGGCGGAAGAGAACCAAGAGTCAGGATCCCCGAGCGCCTTGACGACCTGACGCTGGGTGTGCGTGGAGGAAGCGGGCAGGTAGGTGTCACCACAAAACTCCTCCCGCCACAAGAAACAGGGAAGGAAGATACCGGGGCCCTTTTCTTCTGAAGACAACTGGTCCTGGGAAAAGGCCAGTTTAACAGAATATATGTATTTCAGAAAGTAGACGAGAATTTCACAATACATAGTAGGCAAACTTCAACGTCAGAAAAAAAAAAAATGGTACACCAGGTACTGGGTTTACTCTCCAACTTCAAACAAGTCAAACGCTGACCAAAATCCAAGAATCAGCAGTGGCAGCTCTGGAGAGAGATCCCGGAGAGAGTGAGGACGAGCCCAAGAACTGGGGACGGGAAACCAGGCAGAGGCTGTCGACCTCTCGGCCGTGAGGTCGTCACGATGTGAGAGTGGGAAGGCGCTGAAGGCGAGGTTCACAGGCCAGAGTGTGGGAGAGCAAAGGGCACACAGCCCTCCCTGGAGACCTGCGGGGAGACCATCTCTCGGGGTCAACGCCTGAGAACTGATCAGCGTGTGCAGCAAGAAAACCGCCCAAGGAAGAACCACCCAAGGAGCAGGCAGGACAACCTGGAAGGGTGTTATTAAGAGATACGTAGGATACACGTTAGAGTTTTGCAAAATCGACTTCAGTTTATAAAATCAAGACATTTATGCTTGCCTGGAAAACGGTAAGTTTATGTTACATATATTTTACCATGATTTTTAAAAGTCCATGCAAATAAATAGTACAATTGTGGGGGGAGGGGAACACAACTAATGTTACCCTAATTGCACTGTGTTCCTTCTATGGAATTAGCTTTCTGTGGCTGATGGTACACCCCCTAACACACGGACAGCCACCAGCAAGCTAGCAGTAATGTGGGTTTAAAAGTCAAAGAAAACAAAGATATGCTCTCAAAAGTGGCCTGCCAGAAGTGTTAAAGTAAAATTCTTTCAGCGTGGATACCAAGCATACAAAGCAGACGTGATGAGCTTCACACTGTAAAACCACTTTAAATTTTTTTGCTTTAGGGCACTTTTGGGGGTTTACATGTAAATACATGACCTCAGCTGTAATTTCAAAAAACAGGGACTTCCCTGGAGATGCAGTGGTTTGGATTCTCTCACTGGTGAGGGGGCGGGTTCAGTCCCTATGAGACCCGAGATCCTACAAGCTGCAGTGTGGAAAAAAAAAAAATGAAAGGAAGGAAGGAAGAGAGAGGAGAGGCCAGGAGAAAACTCTCACAGACTACAAAGATAACCGCCCCCTACGCTATATGCTCAGAGGCTCTTAGCCAGTTACGCTTTCTAACTATTCCATGATTTTATTAAACTTCTCTGCTCTCTCCTTCTCCTTAGCATTTAAACCACTCTTTAGAGAATTCCTACTTCAACCCCAAATACTCCTTGGACCAATGTCTTCTCTTAACATCTCTAAGAAATTTGAAATTATTGTGCATGCACCCTAAGTCGTGTCTGACTCTTTGTGACCCCATGAACTGTATTCTGTCAGGCTCCTCTGTCCATGGAAGTCTCCAGGCAAGAATTCGGGAGTGGGTTGCCATTTCCTCTTCCAGGGGATCTTCCCAACCCAGGGATCGAACCCAGGTCTCCTGTATTGGCAGGCAGATTCTTTACCACTGTGCCACCTGGGAAGCCTCAACTCCAAATACTCCTCTGACCCTCTGACCAATGCCTTCTCTTAACTTCTCTAAGAAATATGAATTTACTACTTTAATCAATTTACTTTCTTACTGAAGTATAGCTGGATTTACAGTATTAAATCTATGTCTGCTGCATAGAAAATTGATCCAGTTATATAGATAATCTTTTCTATATTCTTTTCCAGTATGATTTATCACAGGATACTGGATACAGTTCCCTGTGCTAACACAGTAGGACTTTGTTGTTTATCCATCCTATATGCAATAGTTGGCATCTGCTAACCCCAAACTCCCAATCCATCTCCCCCAACCCTGGCAACCGCAAGTCTACTCTCTAGGTCTGTGAGTTGGTTTTTGTTTCATAGGCTAGTTCATTCGTGTCTTACTTTAGATTCCACATATAAGTGATAGTCTATAATATTTGTCTTTCTCACTTCACTTAGTGTGACAATCTCTACGTCCATTTAAGCTGCTGTAAACGGCATTATTTCATTCTTTTTCATGGCTGAGTAGTATCCCACTGTATATATGTACCACATCTTCTTTATCCATTCTAAAGAAATTTAAATTTTAAGACAAGTTGTTCAGGTTCACTGTGTCTACCTCCTTTGCTACTCACTCTTCAACCCACAGTAGCTGAGCTTTGCTCATGTAATGACACTGGAATGGCTCTGTCAAGGCCGAGAGCAACCCTCCTGCAGGGAAACTAGTGGCCCTGCAGGGCCCTCAGCTCACGCTGCCTCCCACTTCCTCCTTCTTGAAACACTCCTCCCTTTGCTTCACCATGTGGGACCTCTTCTGACTGTCTTCTCTCCTTTCTTAGGCTTCTTTTCGGAGGCAGGTCACCCAGTAAAAAGCTCACGTTCCCAGGATCCGGTGCTCTTCTCACTGGACATACTTTCCCTAGGTGACAGTCGCCCTGACAACTTCCCCTGCCATCTTTATCCTGATGAATCCCACATCTGAACACACCTCCCCTCTTCCTTGACTTGATCAAATCCTGCGAGTCTTTCGAGCCCCTTAATGCAGAGATTTCACTTGTGGGAAACATCCTGTGACCCCCGAAACCTGCTGGGTCTCCCCCAGCCTGCCTCTGGGCCTACACTGTACTTCCCCATTGTGGTACTTACACAGTGTTATTCCTGCTTGTGACCTGTGGTGCATCTTCTACTGAACTCTAAGTTCCTTCTCTATTGTGCTCAGCACAGTGCCTGACACAGCAAGCACTCAAATACATGTTTGTTAAAGGAATGAATGATTAATCAATGTACTGCACAGTTTGGTATCTACGACATAACAGCTGTTTGATGCTCAAGTTAATGAATTCATTGCCATTTCCAATAAATCTCACCTATTTCAGTTTTGCAGTTATAGAAAGTAGTTCTCTTGATATGGAAAAACTTCGTTTAGTCTAGGTTTACTGCCCCAGCTAAAGAATCAAAAACCATTTAATAGGCAATCATGCATCTCTTATGTGTATAAGCTAAAGCTGTTTCGCAAAGTGCCAACGCTTATCCCGAACATTTCTTAATTATACTTTTCCTGAATCTCTACTGTGACTGTGGGGCGAGAATTTCCCCACAGCATTCTAGGCTTTTCTGCTTAAACCCATCAGAGACCATATTTAAAGTCTGCACTCCCCTGGGATCCTCTGTGGTTACTAGAGCGGATGACCAGATTCTAGACCAAAGCTAGGGGGCAGACACACACTCATTCGTCAACAAAATATGTAACAGGCAGTTACTACTGCAGGGCTCCGTCCTAGGTGGACACAGTGGTGAAAAGCATAAAGGTGGCTGCATTCCCTCAGAAGTGTTTGTTTTAGGAGGTGGTGGTGGTGGTTTAGTCGCTAATTCATGTCCAGCTCTTTTGTGCCACCATGGACTGCAGCCTTCCAGACTCCTCTGTCCATGGAATTCTCTAGGCAACAATATTGGAGTGGGCTGCCATTTCCTTCTCCAGGGGAGCTTTCCGAACCAGGGATGGAACCCTTTTCTCCTGCATGGCAGGCAGAAGATTCTTTACCACTGAGCCACCTGGGAAGCAGGTGGTGGAGGCGCTGGTAAAGAGCTCAGTCAGCTGATGTGACAGAGTAATGGACTGGTGGCAGCTACTTTGAAAGGGGTTGTTGGGGAAGGTCACTTTGAGGAGGCATGATGGGAGATAGGAAGGCCAGGGAGGCCTGGTGTGCTGCAATCGATGGGGTCGCAGAGTCGGACCTGACTGAGCAACTGGACAACAACATCTGAGCTGACACCTGTGAATGCGGGCGCCAGTGTGTGGCAAGCAGGGCTGGGGGAGGACGCAAGGCCAGCTATGGCAGAAGGAGCAAGGGCGAAGGCCCAGAGGAAGCGCCGTGCAAAGCTCAGTGTCAAAGTACAAACTGGAGGTCAAATAATACAAAGGTACATTTACGAAAACAGTTTTAAAAAATCAAGCCTTCTTTTTAGCAGGGCTTCTCCACTGTGTCTATAAACTAGCATTCAGGAGAAAAAAAGAAAAAAGAGCATATTACTTATATAACCTATGAATAAAACAGGCTGAAAATGAGCTACAGGAATTAAGCACTACTGAGACTAGAGCAGCAGCTGTATAGTGTATTATGCAGGCCTCCCGCCTCCTTCCTGGGCCCGTGGTAGAAATGACTAATCGACCAGCACGGTCTGTACACAGCCGCAGTCCCTCTCAGCAGTGCCCTCCTAGCAGGCTCTGCCTATCATCTCTGTCCTAAAAGTGCAATAATCAAAATGGGTAACTTTTTTGGGGGGGCCACACTTGCAGGATCTTAGTTCCCTGACCAGGGATTGAACCCGTGTCTCCTATAGTGGAGGCATGAAAAACCACTGGACTACCAGGGAAGTCCCAAAATGGATAAATTTTTTAAAAAAATTTTGTTAGAAAACTCCTATAGAATATATGCCTCATGGTACTGCTTTAATAAGTATGACACGTTTTCCTGGTCTCAAAAAGACTGCCCTAAAAGCATAATTCCATCATAACTATGTATTACTGGATAAGATAAAAGATGTCAGATACTTGATTTCTAGACCACACTAGTCACACATGAAAAAATGATAGCATGACCTGCAAGTCCCTTTGGGCCTATTTAAAGAATTTAAATCAATTATCTTACACTGTTGTTGTTCAGTCACTAAGTAGTGTCCACCTCTTTGCGACCCCATGGACTGCAGCACACCAGGCTTTCCTGTCCTTCACTATCCCTGGAGTTTTACTCAAACTCATGTCCATTAACTTGATGATGCCATCCAACGATCTCATCCGCGGCTGTCTCCTCCTGCTCCCAATCTTTCCCAGAAACAGGGTCTTTTCCAATGAGTCGGTTCTTTGCATCAGGAAACCAAAGTATTGGAGCTTCAGCATCAGTCCTTGTAATGAATATTCGGGGCTGATTTCCTTTAGGATTGACTGGTTAGGTCTCCTTGCTATCTAAGGGACTCTCAACAGTCTTCTCCAATTTGAAAGCATCAATTCTTTGGCGCTCAGACTTCTTTATGGTCCAACTCTCACACTGGTACATGACTTCCAAAAAAACCAGAGCTTTGACCATATGGAGATTTGTCAGCAAAGTGATATCTCGACTTTTTAATACACTGTCTAGATTTGTCATATCTTACATTAATCTATTTAAATGATGCTAACAGATGTTACTATACTTAAGGATGGACTTTCCTTAATGTGACTCAGTGGTAAAGAATCCGCTTGCCAATGCAGGAGAGGTGGGTTCGATCTCTGGGTCAGGAAGATCCCCTGGAGAAGGGAATGTCTACCCACTCCAGTTTTCTTGCCTAGGAGATCTCACAGACAGAGGAACCTGCTGGGCTATAGTCCATGGGGTCGCAAAGAGTCAGACACAACTGAGTGACTGAGCATGCACGCAAGCACTATACTTAAGTGAAATGTATACATCTTTACTCAAAAATGACGTTTCTCCTTAAAGCCATCTACATAAATACACACACAACAGGGTTACAGGAAGAGAAGGGATGGCCGTTTTAAACTGACACTTGGATGAAGGCCAGTACTCTTAACTATGATTTATTTTTATCGGTGGTTCCTCTTTAGGGCACTTTCTCTTCTAAATTCATATAGCTACTATAACTCATCATAGAAATACAACTACTGTTTATCGTATCAGAAGTATAAAGTTAAAGATACAGTAAAGTAAGATTAGCAAACAGAATTACGTTAGGGAAATACAATATAATTTGAAGAGCTGACAATGTTTATTACACCCCCCCCCCAAAAAAAAACACACACACCAAAAAACGGAAGAATGAATCATACTTAGTCAAATAAGAGATTTAGACTAAACAGGGACCAAGAGACGGAAAAATTCAGAATGAGGGAGTCATCACATGCAAAGATGGAGAAGCCAGAAAAATTCCCTGGTGGGTCCTAACCAGACACCTCCTACAACACAGGAAATGGACCTCCAACCAAGTTTTTGTCAGCATCCTCTTTTCTCTTTCTAGTTGGTCCTTCATGCAACTAAAAGCCCCTACAAAAAGAGGAAACCAAGCAGATGAGGAAAGGTGAAGTGGAACTGTTTCTAGGTGGGATGCACTTCACATGTGTCCTTCCTTAATTTTCAAAACAACCCCCAATGGTGGTACTACTCAGCTCTGCAGGAGAAACAGCAGCTCATACCAACTACATACATCAAGTAACCTGCCCTGAGGCAAAACGCCTGACCAATGAACTAGAGTTTTAACCAGCTCTTTGCCCCGCGCCTTCCATGATGTCAGTTACCCTGCAGCAGGTGGGATCTTCCTACCCCCATCTTTCTTCTCAGCCAGTCAACCCAGCTCACTGCTGCCAGAGGCCCTCTCGGTAAAACCAGCATCGCATCACATATCAAAAAGTCCCAATAACACCCTGTTCCCTGCAATCAAGCTCAGATCCATTTCCCTAGTGTTTACCATCCTCCAACATCTAACACCACCCTAAAAATCTAGTCCTGTCCCCCACTCCACAACACCAAGTCCTGTCCAATCACCTTTCTTCTCTCACACAGAAGGCGTCGCTGGAATCAGCACTGTGGAGTGCTCACAACATTCATGCCCTCCTCGCCCCTCTTCACTGAGGGTTACACCCCCCCCCCCACCACTTTGTTCAAGTTTTCATCCCACCCTCTTGTGAGCCAGGTAAGGTAACCCCATGTCTGGCTCCAGGTACTGATCTAGGCCTGATGAACCAAGGACCCAGTATTTCTTAATAGTGGTACAGTTAATGCTGGGCAAGGGGAGGACAATTCTCTATACTGTGATGACCCTGGAAGTCATAAAAAGCTTCCCCATACAAGTGAGGGATAAGACATGCACAATTACAGAGGGGGAACCAACAGCCCAGCATGACTAATTTGCTTACAGTTACGGAGCTAGAAAGTAGCAAAGCTGGAAGTGCAACCCAGGATTGTCCTCTCCAGGACACCCAGCAGGCTCCCAGCTCTCACTCAGGAAGTCATCCACTGAACATCCACAACAGATCCATTCCCAGAGGCTATGAAAACAAGCTGCCGCCCTCAAAGGCTAGTGGGAAAGACCAAAGGTTACCGAAGAATCAGAGAGGATGCTGGGCCTTTGTAATTTGATCAGTATCTTTCGTTTTCCCAATGAGTATGGTCTTGTATCCTATTCATGAGGTTCTCGTGGCAAGGGTATTGGAGTGGTTTGCCATCTCCCCCTCCAGTGGACCACGTTTGCCCGAACTCTTTGCTATGACCCGTCTATCTTGGGTGGCCCTGTGTGGCATGGCTCATAGCATCACTGAGTTACGCAAGCCCCTTCACCTCGACGAGGCTGTGATCCATAAAGGCACGAGGGCCTCAAGAACAGAAGCTGTATGTCTTTACTTCTTTCATATCCTCTGCGGTAAACCTAATTACCTCAGTTGCAAATTATTTTAAGCACTGTACACCAGCAAAACCAAAATGCCAAGAAAGATCATGTCCCATCGCCATCAGCAGAATATTTTTTCCAAAGGATTAAGTCTTCCCTACTTCTAGAGTAGAAGGAAAGACTAATGCAGAAACTAATTACTAAGTTCCCCATACTTTTAAGATCCTCTAAATTTAAAGAGTTATGATACCATTTTCTTGGTAAAAGAGAAAATGGTACATTACTTAAGTAAACTACACTTTTGTTATTTATTAGATAATTGTCTAAAATCTATTTTCTTTGAAAACGATACTGAAAAGCACTTCTGATAATTGTTTAAATCCTGATATGGCACTAGGATACTGATTTACTAAAGGTAGCTGATCAAGTTAAAGTAGTATTAAAAAAAAAAAAATACTGAACTTATTACTACCATCAATTCTCCTCCTCACCCACCATCAATTCTCCTCAAAGTGTGACGGGTCCATGAGATCCATAGTCTAACCTAAGCAATCCCAAGTAACCAGCCACAAATCTTAACAATCTGACTTATTAATAAGAGTACCATGCAGCTTGTGTTCCACAGGACCAATCTACCAGGTTTACTGATGTGCTCTGTATAAAACATAGGACGTGTGTGCATGCTAAGTCACTTAGGTCATGTCTGACTCTGTGACCCCAGGGAGACCCCACCAGCTTCCTCTGTCCACGAGATTCTCCAGGCAAGAATACTGGAGTGGGTGCCATGCCCTCCCCTAGGGGATCTTCCCGACCCAGGGATCAAACTCACCTCTCTCACGTCCCCTGCACCGATAGGTGGGATCTTTACCACCAGCGCCACGTGGGAAGCCCCAAACACAGGGCATGCTGAATGAACTCTTGCCCTGAAAGGCTACTCCCTAAGATACAGGGGCTGTTCTGACCCCACCAGCTGAAGCTGTACCTGTAGATAAGCAACCGAATTATTACATAAGCTAATGAAACAAGAAAAAAAGAGTATTTCTAAGAAAACGAAGTTGAAGGAGGAGCCTTGATTTTAAAAAAAGCTGTTAGAAAGCTTTCTGTCAAAGCAAGCACATCAGAAACAACAGTTAAATGGGAAGTAACAATTTTTAAAAATCTAAAATTTCTGAATTCACAATACTCTGAAATTGCTTTGGAACTCTTCAAGTTCTTCAAAAGAAGATGGACCACTTATACAAGATGGATCACTTGGAACTATAATCAGAGGCACATACTCCCAAGAAAAGACCCTGGCTTTCTATCAAAGGGCTGGCAAATAAATGGATATTTAAATATTTTAAGTTACAATAAGATGGTTAGTATTTCCTTTTCAATCTTATTTTCACCCACTTTTCAATCAACTACAGGTACCATCTGGAGGCTGAAGGCCAGGCCTGTCTTTCTCACCCCTGATAAATGTGTGTGTAACCCCACTGTTCTCAGCGCTAGTCCTGGGCAGCCTCCTGGGGCCTGCACCACCCACAGTGGACACACAGGCTGCAGGGGGCCCGTCTGCTGAGGATTCTGTGACGCGTGGCGCTGACAAGAGGAAAGCAACATACCTATCCCGAAACGTTTGCGTTAGGGTTAGTCACACTACCTATGGCAAAATCCATTTTAAATTAACACTGGCAGAGTCACACAAATGCCAATCAGTGATAGCTTTAAATATCATCACCTAAGCATCTAGCTAAACTAGATGGCACTGTCCTCATCTTAATGATTACTAGCAGACAATTTATGAACGTGTTTACACGGCATACCATCAGACTGGATATCTCAAGATGTTAAAGATTTATTCTGAATTTTTAAATAGAATACTAGGAATTGTTATATGTTTTTAAAATCTCATTTTGGAGGTATACACTGAAATATTTATCATGAGACAGTATGTCTGGAATTTGCTTCAAAATAATCAGGGAGGCAATTATTCTCCAATTAAAAAAATAAATAATCGAGGAAAGGGAAAATGGGACAGGAAGGCTAAAGGAAACAAAATTGGCCAGGAGCTGGTAATTGCTGTGGCTGCCAATACATACATAGGGGGTTTATATACTACTCTTCTTTTGCCTATGTTTGGGATTTTCATAAATAAAAATTTAAAAATAAAGAATTATACCAAACTATTTAGATAGTATCTTAAAAACTCTCAGATGTGAGGTTTTTTTTTTTTTAATTTAAATTTTACTGCCATACATTGACATGAATCAGCCAGATGTGGAGTTTAAGCCCAAATAATATGAAATTTCATTAATATATTGCACACCAGAAAGAAAAAAAAGAATCACAAAAAACAAAAACACACAACGGAACCAGAAAAAGAATAAAGATTTACCGAATCTCAAGCTCCTAGGCAGGGCTGACTCTGTTTCGTCTAAGCCCATGAGAACATTCTGACCCAATTCTCAGTGTACCAGTTGCTTTCTTACACTACTGTTCTCAAAACTGCTGAGGCTTCAGGAAGTTTACATAAGAAACTGCTTTAGCAAGCAGTGATTCCAATTAGAAAAGGAATGAAGTCGGCTGTAATTGGTCATAAATATTTCTACATCTGTTTATAATCTGCCAGTCTGGAGCTATTTTACTTACTCTCTGGGTGAACACCAGTCAAGTCCACAGGATGGTGACAGCCAAACCCACTGTTTCATAGCCCAAAGGGGCACATGGTCTGAGAAGGGTATGCATTTACTTTCAGCATATCCAGGAGAAAAGACAGAACGGAAATTTCAGTAGGTTAGAGATGCTTTAAATTTTCTTTCAAAATTATTTTCAGGCGACGGGATTGGGATAGTCCACACACATATAGAAAAGGGTAATCCCCGGATTCTCCCGTGCACTGATTGGCTTAAGTGGAGCATAGGATTCTCCTAGTATGACTTTAATTAGATAAAGTCAATACAGCTTAGAGAGGGGATCAAGTAAGACCTAAGTCCAATATAAAAGTGAACAAGGCATTAACTCCCTACAGTATGCTTTGGGCTTAATAAAGGCATGCGGCATGCATGCTCAGTCATGTCCGACTCTTGGTGACCCCACGGACTGTAGCCTGCCAGGCTCCTCTGTCCATGGGATCTCCCAGGCAAGAATACTCGAGTGGGTTGCCATTTCCTCCTCCAGGGGATCTTCCCAACTCAGGGATCAAACCTGCATTGGCAGGCAGACTCTGCCCCTGAGCCGCATGGGAAGCCCTCAAAAAGGCAAGCTCAACTGAAAGAGAGAGAAGGAAAGAAGAGAGAGAGAAAGAGTGGCAAGGAGGGAGAGAGAGGAAAAGAGAAAAGTCAGCTAGCTGTTCCTGAAGTGCTGAAAACCCTCCTGTGGTTTCACCTCTCAGAATGCATGCCAAAGCCCTCCTCATCACTCACTCACTCAGCGACCTGAGGGTCTGGGCCACGCCCGCGGCTCAGCTGGCCACGTGACCTCCCGGACCTCTGGGTACACTCTCCTCAAGGGTAATGCCTTTTCCTTTAGAGATGGAAATTTCGAGCCTTCCCTGGGATCTGGACTTGAGGGTCACCTTCCTAGAGGCTTCCTCGGTCACCCCACCCCACACTGTGTGCACACACACGCACATGCTCTCACCACTCAGCAAGTTCTTTTCTCCCAGTTGAATTTTTCTGATTTTTTTTTTTTTTTTAACTGACATCTCCTCCATTAGCATGCAAGGCCCAGGAGAGCGGGGATTTTTTTTGTCTGAGCACAGACACTTAAAAAATTAGTCTCTCTAATGTTGTATTCCTAATGCTCCAACCGTTTCTGGCCCATGGCTGGTACTCAACGATTTACTGAAGGTAATAAAATAACCCAATGATGTACCACATGAGGATCCAATGAGATGTACTATCTGTGAACTTAGTAAACAGATCTGCTAAACACATGCAGTGGTTTTATAACAGACTTTCCAGCAAGGGAAGTCTTTATAATCTCATTCACACTTTTGTTCTCTAAGCCTCTAACATCCTGCCTTGTTTTGTCTTATGTTCACATATGCAAGGTAATTGACTAGAAATAACAAGGTACACCAAGGCAATGGCAAAAAGAATCACCAGCTCTTCTGTCCATGGAATTCTCCAGGCAAGAATGCTGGAGTGGGTTGCCATTTCCCTTCTCCAGGAGATCTTCCCAACCCAGGGATTGAACACAGGTCTCCTGCCTTGCAGGCAGACTCTTCACTGACTCAGCCACCAGGGAAGCCCAAGAATACTGGAAGATTTCCACCTTCAAATTACACCTAACCCTGGGCAAGAGGAGAAGAATGTGAGCTACGGATTACATTATAGCTGAATCTCCCAGTAGGATGGGGACATAAATGGTTGTAAATTATTACAGAGAAATGAAGTTCTGCTTTTTTCCCCTACCTGGATCGTGCAATGGAACTCACACCTGAGTTCCTATTATTACTTGTATGTTACAGATAAGAAAATGAAACATTAAGGAACTTTCCAGAGTAATACAGGTGGATCTGATTGGGATTTGAACCCAGCCTCCCAATCTCTCTGCTGTTCCACCAATACTACAGTGAAATACATAAATTTCACAATCACATAGAACTCATTTTTCATTCACTGCATCTCTAATAGGAGACATGACACAATGTCTCTTCTAAAGATAATATTCAAGGGAAATCAAAGGGCAATAAGCTGTTAGCAATTACCTTTTTATGTACTAGCTAACTTCAATCATAGAGAAATGCCAACAACCTCAAGATCAATTCATTACATATATACATACACACATACATATGGGCTTCCCTGGTGGCTCAGATGGTAAAGAATCTGCCTGCGATGCAGGAGATCTAGGTTCAATCCCTGGGCTGGGAAGATCCCTGGAGAAGGGAATGGCAACCCACTCCAGTATGCCTGCCTGAAGAATCCTATGGACAGATGAGCCTGGAGGGCTACAGTTCATGGGGTTGCAGAGAGTCTGACACGACTGAGCAACTAACACCTTCTTCACTTTCCTGAAAACTCACCAGTTGGGAATCTCTAATCTAGAATAAACTCTAGGTGATGCAAAGCAGGCACATGAACACTCTAAGTATTTTAACTGATCTGCTAGCGTGGAAATCAAAAGGAGCAGATCCGTTTTAACCGTTGGGAGATGCTGTGTCCAAGGCCATTAGGGATTTAGAAGGGGCCGAGTCACAGAAAAAGATTATCTGCAGGGCACATGTTGTTCACTGGACTGCAAAAGTGGCTTATTGTCTAGTCCCAGATAAAACTGAGGTCACAACTAGGCATGCTGGAAATGCAGGCCTTCTTTGACAAGTACTCTGTCCTGCAAGAGCAGTTGCTCTAATAAGGAACTGTTTAAAGGACCTCAAAATAAATGTGTTCTCACTTATTTAACCTCATCTCAAGCAGAGAAATGATCTGTATTATGACTGATGTATGTCGGAGTAATCCACTAGTTTTTATTTTCTCATAAACTTTTTCAAACTGTAGCCTCTTTACCGATATAAACTCAAGTTTTACATTTCCAATGACAGTAAGTGCAGCAGAACAGAGGGAAGGCCTCACTTCCAACCCCAGATTCTGTGCCATCACTGGGCACTGCATGCACTTCCACCACAACAACGAGAACTCTAAACTGAAGAGATTCAAGTGTCTGCTTTCCCTACTAGATTGTAAATTCTTTGAGAGTAGAAAAATGGATGCACCGTTCACTTACAGAATTTATAAGTTCTGGAGAAAGACTGTTGAATGAAATAACAAGTTTTTGATGTCTGGAAGCATACTTAATATATCCCAGAGATACCCCTTGATACTTATGTACAATAACATTCTAATGCTAACCACAGAATATGAAAATCAAATGTATTCCTCCCATAACTAATAGTGTATGTTGTTTATGGACCAGCAAGAAGACTGAATGGTATAAATGCCATTTCACATTATCTGGAAATACAAGGATTTCACAGCATTTTTCTGCACTGTTCATATACATACACGAATTCCTGTTGATGGTGCATAGGCAAGTTGCATGAATGCAGGCTACCTTCTGAAGCAAACTCTTGTGTTCATGCGTGTGGGTCCTAGACCAACTTAATTATCAAACGTAGGTTTTTCTAGTTAGGGACGATATTCTTTGTTTTCTCTGACTTTAAAAACATCTTTATCTCTTTTGAGTCATCGACGTGGACAAACAGAAAAGTTTAATGTGGTGAAATTTAAATTCATCAAAATTAAGTATAGGTGCACATGACCCAAGATTAAAAAACTGTATTTACACAAATATAATCTCAATTACAAAATAATTAAAAAACAGGATCCTCTTACATAGTAATCTCCCCTAGTGAATTAAAAATCATTATCACTATACAACCACTTTGGGAACATATGATACAAAGCAAATAAATCTGGACGGATTACTGTGAACTATAATGATATTCAAAACTGTATGGCATGTTTTCTGGCTAACCAAAAAGCAACAAGAAAAGTAACAACCAGTCACAGTCACTTCACCACCATAATAATCAGAGACTCTAACAGATGAAGCCATTTTGCACAAAACACAAATAACCAATCAGTACAACGCTGAAAAGTTACTGAAAACCACAAATTGATGAGAAGCATAACAGTTTTTGAGAATACCAATTTAAAAATTTTCAGCCTCGTTTGAACTCATCAGATTAGAATCCTTTAAGCAAGAAACACACACTTACTGCACACAGTACGCTAGAGCCCACCTACTTTACGGTCCACAGTTCTGGAGAAGAACCCAGGACAGAACCCGGGTTCTTGCTTGCTTTTTCCATCTTCTGCAACACTGCTTCTCTAAGTGCGGTCCCCAGACCAGCAGCAGCAGCATCACCTTGGAACTGGTGGAAACACATGTTCAGGTCCCACCTCCTGAATCAGGAACTCAGAAATCAAACAGCAATTGCGATCTGAGGAGTTCTCCAGGTGGGGACACTTGTTGAACCATGTGGCTCAGATGGTCAAGAAACTACCTGCGATGCAGGAGACCCGGGTTTGACCCCTGGGGCGGGAAGACCCCCCCTCCCCCCCGAAGAAGGAAAGGACAACCCACTCCAGTATTCCGGCCTGGGAAATCCCACGGACAGAGGGGCCTGGCGGGCTACAGCCCATGGGGTCACAAAGAGTCGGACACGACTGAGTGACTAATACTTTCACTTTCACATTACAGGTGGAGGGCTGTGATGCAGTTCAGATACCACAGCTCTACCATTAATGCCTAAACATGATCACCACTCATAAAATATGTATGCACTTTCGTGAGAGTCCAATTTCTTTCTTAGATGGAAGTTTATTACCATTGCCATCATCTTCTTTACAGGAGAGATTCCTACCGAGTCAGAGAAGAAGGGAGTTTTGGGGAAAATAATTAGAGAACAATCGCATTTTAGAGAACAATCATCTATCACTTTTGTAATATAAACTATAAGAAGAGTATGGGATGTTTTTATTTATCAGAAAGGGGAATGGGCTTTTAAATACTACAGATACCATAGTAAAGATTAGAGAACTCGCATTTTAGAGAACAATCATCTATCACTTTTGTAATATAAACTATAAGAAGAGCATGGGATGTTTTTATTTATCAGAAAGGGGAATGGGTTTTTAAATACTATAGATACTGTAGTAAAGATTAGAACCATCTTAAATATCAGAATTTTCAAAAACAATCCCCATAATTTTTTGCTATCATCATGGCTTTAAATGATTAAGATGGGTCAATCTTATGTAACTACAGATTTCATAGTCTAAAGTCTATTGGTTTCCTAGGTTTTCTGGTTTCAAGAAACTGAATATACTTTACTTAATAGTTGTTAAGAGGAAATGGCAACCCACTCCAGTATTCTTGCTTGGAAAATCCCACGGACAGAGGAGCCTGGCGGGTTATAGTCCATGGGGTCGCAAAGAATGGGACACGACTTAGTGACTGCACACAAATGGCAATCATGAGACAAAGGAAGCCTGACATGTCAACAAAAAGACTAAAATTTTAAATTCAGCTCTTCACTCTCAAATCTTACGAAGGTGGGGAGTGAAGAAACTGCTGCTGACTCACAAAGGAGTCCTTTGAGCTCCTGAGGGAAAGAGTTCAGAGAGGCAGGTAAAACAAGAAGAGCAATTTTCCAAGAACTTCAGGTTCAGTGCTGGTTAGTCAGTGAATTTTTAGCCATTTTTAAAAGTTTAAGAAACATACTTTTTCTCCTTTGGAAGAAGAAAATATGGTGCTTAAGGAAGAAAAATAAATTTTAAGTTTCTATTTGTAATACTGAATGTATTAGCATTTTCCTACTGAAGTGCCACTTACTATGTATAAGCATTAACTGAAAAACTTTTTTTTTATCTTAGCATAATTGAAAACAAATTAACAGAAGGTGGATAAATTTGGAAGTCAGTTTCAGAGGTTCTGGTTAATGACAATAAGTTCTTAAGTTAAAAAAAATTAACTTGTTTTCTTCCTTATTACAAAAAACAATAAATATTCATTACTCAAAATCTTGAGAATACAAACAAGATGAAAAAGAAGTTCTCAAGAGTGAGTTACGTGTATGTGTGCTCAGCTGTGTCTGACTCTTTTGTGATCCCATGGACTGTAGCCCGTCAGGTTCCTCTGTCCATGGAATTTTCCAGGCAAAAATACTGGAGTGGGTTGCCATTTCCGACTCCAGGTATCTTCCCAAGGATCGAACTCGTGTCTTTCATGTCTCCTGCATTGACCGGTGGGTTCTTTACCATTAGCGCCACGTGGAAAGCAAGACTTACTGGCTTGAGAAGCTGCAGAAGCCCCATGTGCAGACAGTATCACTTCCAGGCAAGGCCAGGCCTTCCAGCCTGACGCCCTAGGTGGAGCACAGAACTCAGCACGGAGTTCACTCTACGCTCAGAGGAAGCAGTCGGTGAATGATGACCGTTCCCAGAACAAAGCACATTTTTTGTTTCATTAACTAATGTCTAAAGTTCTGTGTCCCCTTGATTTAAATGTCCCACCTGACACAAACAGATGACTTTTGAATCCTGCCTCTGCAGGTAACACTACTTACTATACGACTCAGTTTTCTGATACTAAAAATAGCTTAGAAAAACTGAGTCATACTGAATAACATCCTCAGGCACTGTATTTACAACACCTAAAAATGAACAAGATGGGCTAAATCTATCATGTGTTTTTGATAATCAGAAGGGGAGGGAAAAAAAAGAAAATACCAATTGGGAAGTGAAATGCCCAGTCTGTTATTTTGATGGTTTAAGGTTTGGTTTCAAGTAAAATGCTTAACACCTCTGCTTTACCACCGTTCTCCCCCCAAAGAACAGATGAACACTCTGTGTGCAGATACTCACTTCCTTCACTTCACAGCCTGTTATAAAAATGTTCTGACTTGGATTTTGTTCTGGCACTCAGGGCAGGCTGATTCCCTGAACTGCCACCAGAGTGAAGTGCTGAATAAAATATTAAAAACTAAAGACAACCCCCTCCCGACACACACACAAATAAATACCTTTTAAAACACAATGCTGAGTCAGCACAAAAGGAAAGGCTCTAGAGAGGTCAGAGGACGTGAGAGCAGAAACCCTGGGAGGAAAGCATGTTGAGACAGGGTTCTGCCCCAGGAGGCTCCTCCAAGCCCTGGGGAGCCAGAGTTTGGGTCTGGCACTACCAGTAAAGAATCCGCCTGCAGACGCAAGAGACATGGGTTCATTTCCTGGGTCGGGAAGATCCTGTGGAGGAGGGCATGGCAACGCATTCCAGGATTCTTGCCTGGAGAATCCCATGGACAGAGGTGCCTGGTGGGCTACAGTCCATGGGGTCACAAAGAGCCAGGCATGACTGAAGCGACTTAACAGCAGCTGGCGCTGCACACTGTCCTGGGGCGGCAGGAAGTGAGACATAAAGGCTCCTGTACTAAACCTGAAACTGGGACCCCCAAAGGACCTCCACAAGAGGGAAAAGGAACCTGCTGTACAAAAGGAAACAGCAAGGAAACGTGTCTTATCTTTGACTGAGAGCAGGGGAATAAGGGAGATTTCCCCTGAGATCTGAGATCCATATTTATGCTATAGAGTAGAGGTGGAAAAACATAAAGCCAGGAAGTTACTGTGACCTCCAGGATGCAGCATCCCTGAGAGACTGGCATAAGCAAAGGCAAATTCTCCGTAGAAGACTGAAACTTCAATTTAGTTATCAAAACCCTTAGGCGAAGTTCCAGGGAAAAGGAGCAACTCACAGAAGAAAATAAAATCACAACCTGCACAAGAAAATCACTGAATTAGACCTCAGGTATCAGAATTAAGAATGGATGCTTTTGGACTGTGGTGTTGGAAAAGACTCTTCAGAGTCCCTTGGACTGCAAGGAGATCCAACCAGTCCATCCTAAAGGAAATCAGTCCTAAATACTCATTGGAAGGACTGATGCGGAAGCTGAAACTCCAATACTCTGGCCATCTGATGGGAAGAAATGACTCACTGGAAAAGACTCTGATGCTGGGAAAGGCTGAAGGCAGGAGGAGAAGGGGACGACGGAGGATGAGATGGTTGGATGGCATCACGCAATGGACATGAATTTGAGTAAACTCTGGGAGTTGGTGATGGACAGGGAGGCCTGGCGTATTGCTGCCCCCGGGGTCGCAAAGAGTCGGACACGACTGAGCGACTGAACTGACTGGCTGATGAGAATTAACAGACACAAACTCTCAATGTGTAATATGCTTAAGAGAAGCTTAAAAATATAAGCAATTAGGGGATATAAAAAATGATCAAGCAGATCTGAAACAGAACCAAACAACATAACTTCTAAAAACAGAACATAATTGAAAAACAAATGGGAAAAAGAACAGATCAGGCCCAATGAAAGGAAGACTAGTAAACAGAAGGCAGGAGTCAGAGAAATCATCTACAGCGAGGCACTAAGAAACACAACAGGTTGGGGCGGCTCATCGGTAAAGAATCCGCCTGCGAGGGCAGGAGACGTGGGTTCGATCCCGGGTGGGGAAGGTCCCCTGGAGAAGGGCACAGCAACCCACTCCAGGATTCCTGCCTGGAGAATCCCATGGGCAGAGGAGCCTGGTGGGCTGCAGTCCATGGAGTCGCAGAGTCGGACACGGCTGAGCCACTGAACAACAGCAAAGAAAGAACAGTAAACTGAAGGCAGGAGTCAGAGAAATCATCCAGATGCGGCTCTAAAACACAACAGGTGAAAGTCAGGAAGCCAGACATCTGTGGGACCTCTTCATGCTAATTAGGGGTCCAGAAAGAGAGAACAGAAAAGAGGCAATATTCCTGAACTATAGTCACTGAATTTTCTACAGCTGCACTCCCCACTGTGCTAGCCAGTAGCCACGTGTGACTATTTAAATGAAAATTTAAAATACAGTTCCTCGGTCACACTAACCACACTTCAAGTTCTCCTGAGCTTTGCGTGGCAGGAGGCTACCACATGGGACTGGACCAATGTAGAACATTTCCATCATCACAGAAAGTTCTACGGTGCTGCACTGTTGCAGAAATACCGAAATACCCATCCTCAGATTCAAGTGACCCAATAAATCCCAAGCTAAAGAAATAAAATCCACACGTGAACCCACTAAGGTGGTACCACAAAATTCTGAAGAAACAGAGAAGGTCTTAAAAACGGGCAGACAGAGGAGTCAGACCATCTATTCAGGAACAATATTAAATGCTGACTTCTGAGCAGTATCTTTGAAATCCAGTAAGAAACTGGAAATAACAGAACTCTGCACCTAGAAAACTATTTTTTAAGCACAAGCCAAAATACATTTTCCCACATGAGAGATTTTTACTGATAACAAACTCTCCCTAATGGAAACTCCAAAGAAGTCACTTTAGGAAAAAGGAAAATTATCCCAGAAACAACTGAAATGTGAAAAGAAATAGTAAGCAAAGATAAAAGTTGATTAAATCTAAGTAAACACTAACTGTATTAAAAAAAAAACAAAAATAACGTCTAATTTGTGGTACAAAAGACAACTAAAACACGAGGCAGCAACAAAGCGTGCTGAGAGAGATGCCTGCAGCCAGGCCTCTTGAGGTCTCTGTGATTCCGGAGCAGGGTAATGAAACTGAGTACTATTTTAAGGCAGAAATAGTAACATAAATGTTTATGACATACACACATGAAAAAACTGACATACAAGAATACCTCCTTTTATTTGCTTTGCATTATTGCACTGTTCGGATATTTTGCTTTTTACCAATTGAAGGTCTCTGGCATTAGCCTGGTACCAACCCACAATAGATATGACCTAAACCAAATCCCTTACAATTATACAATGGAAGTGAGAAATAGATTCAAGGGATTAGATCTGATAGAGTGACTAAAGAAATATGGACAGAGGTTCATGACATTGTACAGGAGGCAGGGATCAAGACTATCCCCAAGAAAAAGAAATGCAAAAAGGCAAAATGGTTGTCTGAGGAGGCCTTACATATAGCTGTGAAAAGAAGAGAAGCGAAAGGAAAAGGAGAAAAGGAAAGATACACCCTTTCAATGCAGAGTTTCAAAGAATAGCAAGGGGAGATAAGAAAGCCTTCCTTAGTGATCAATGCAAAGAAATAGAGGAAAACAATAGAATGGGAAAGACTAGACATCTCTTTAAGAAAATTAGAGATACCAAGGGAACATTTCTGGAGAAGGCAATGGCACCCCACTTCAGTACTCTGGCCTGGAAAATCCCATGGACGGAGGAGCCTGGTAGGCTGCAGTCCATGGGGTCGCTAAGAGTCAGACACGACTGAGCGACTTCACTTTCACTTTTCACTTTCATGCATTGGAGAAGGAAATGGCAACCCACTCCAGTGTTCTTGCCTGGAGAATCCCAGAGACGGGGGAGCCTGGTGGGTTGCCGTCTATGGGGTCGCACACAGTTGGACACACTGACGCAACTTAGCAGCAGCAGGGAACATTTCATGCAAAGATGGGCACAATAAAGGACAGAAATGGTATAGATCTAACAGAAGCAGAAGATATTAAGAGGTGGCAGGAATACACAGAAGAACTGTACAAAAAAGATCTTCACGACCCAGATAATCACAATGGTGTGATCACCAACGTAGAGCCAGACATCCTGGAATGTGACATCAAGTGGGCCTTAGGAAGCATCACTACAAGCAAAGCTAGTGGAAGTGATGGAATTCCAGTTGAGCTATTTCAAATCCTAAAAGATGATGCTGTAAAAGTGCTGCACTCAATAGGCCAGCAAATTGGGAAAACTTAGCACTGGCCACAGGACTGAAAAAGGTCAGTTTTCATTCCAATCCCAAAGAAAAGCAATGCCAAAGAATGCTCAAACTACCGCACAATTGCACTCATCTAGCATGCTAGCAAAGTAATGCTCAAAATTCTCCAAGCCAGGCTTCAACAGTGCATGAACCGTGAACTTCTAGACGTTCAAGCTGGATTTAGAAAAGGCAGAGGAGGCAGAGATCAAATTGCCAACATCCGCTGGATCATTAAAAAAGTAACAGAGTTCCAGAAAAACATCTACTTCTGCTTTACTGACTATGCCAAAGCCTTTCTGTGGATCACAATAAACTGTGGAAAATTCTTCAAGAGATGGGAATACCAGACGACCTGAACTGCCTACTGAGAAATCTGTATGCAGGACAAGCAGCAGCAGTTAGAACTGGACATGGAACAACAGACTGGTTCCAAACTGGGAAAGGAGTACGTCACCCTACTTATATAACTTATATGCAGAGTACATCATGAGAAACACTGGGCTGGATGAAGCATAAGCTGGAACCAAGATTGCCAGGAGAAATATCAATAACCTCATATATGCAGATGACACCACCCTTATGGCAGAAAGTGAAGAAGAACTAAAGAGCCTCTTGATCAAAGTGAAAGAAGAGAGTGAAAAAGTTGGCTTAAAGCTCAACATTCAGAAAGCAAAGATCATGGCATCCAGTCCCATCACTTCATGGCAAATAGATGGGGAAACAGTGGAAACAGTGGCTGACTTTATTTTTCTGGACTCCAAAATCACCGCAGATGATGACTGCAGCCATGAAATCAAAAGACGCTTGCTCCTTGGAAGAAAAGCTATGACCAACTTAGACAGCATATTGAAAAGCAGAAACATCACTTTGCCAACAAAGGTCCATCTAGTCAAGGCTATGATTTTTCCAGTAGTCCTCTATGGATGTGAGAGTTGGACTATAAAGAAAGCTGAGCGCCAAAGAATTGATGCTTTTGAACTGTGGTGTTGGAGAAGACTCTTGAGAGTCCCTTGGACCGCAAGAAGATTCAACCAGTCAATCCTAAATGAAATCAGTCCTGAATATTCATTGGAAGGACTGATGCTGAAGCTGAAACTCCAATACTCTGGTCACCTGATGGGAAGAAATGACTCACTGGAAAAGACCCTGATGCTGGGAAAGATTGAAGGTGGCAGGAGAAGGGGATGACAGAGGATGAGATGGTTGGATGGCATCACTGAGTTAATGGACATGAGTTTGAGTAAACTCCGGGAGTTGGTGATGGACAGGGAGGCCTGGCATTCTGCAGTTCATGGGGTTGCAAAGAGTCGGACATGGCTGAAGGGCTGAACTGAACCCACAATATCTCCAAGGTATGGGAGCAAACCTTCTGAAGGTAAGGAACAAACCTTCTAAAAAGTTGAGGGGCTGGGGGGAGTCCTCAGTCAATCTGTATATGGTAGCCAGAAATCCAAACACAGAATAAACTCAAATAAGGCAAACAAAACCCTCTAGCCACAAAGATTGCCAAACGAGATGAAAAGGTAAGATTCAGCTGCGGGCTTTTATGTATCAGGAAAATATTTATCAAAAGAAAGCCAGTGAAATCATTAACTTCAGAAAAAATCACCTTTAAGAAAAAATGCATTATAAAAAGGGTCACTTCCTAATAATAAAAGGTTCAATTTATCTGGAAGATAATATTAATCCTAACCTTAAGAGAAAATTTCAAATCCACCATTTTAGCATCTCTGTCAAGTAGACAAAAGACATTAGATACAACAGATTAAGTAGAATTAGTGAGGATACAGATGGGAACAGCATAGTTAACAAGTATGTATGGACATATATAGAAAATACATTTATATACATCGATTAGGGAATATATATATTCTTTTTACGCACAGGTATAACATTTACAAAACCCGACTATACCCTACGTATAAAGTTAGCATCAGCAAATTTTCAGGTATGGTTATCAGTATCAATCAGATTCCCTGATCATGATGAAATTAAGTTTGAAATCATTAACAAAATGATAAATAGAAAAGCCTTATACTTTTGGAAACCAGACATTTCTAACAATTCACAGGTTAAAGATATCTCTTTTTAAAATCTCAAAAGTGTGAAGTTTGTTTCAATTACCTTAAAGTATAAGAATAAATTTCTCATGTAATAATTAGTAAAAACTGATTTCTTTTATTTAAAAGACATGGCCAATACCTAAGCTGTAGATAAGTATTTTCCATTGTGCATGCATACTTTTAAAAATTTGTTACTAAAATGCACAACTGAAAGGAAAAAAGTTTACAGGTGGAGATAAATCATTTTAATAGCCACTTATCTCACTGGAAAAATCTTTTTGCTCTTTCAAACTGGAGAGGGAGGAATGGAGACAAGAAAATTCAACATTCATTCGTGGAATAACAGTTTACTAAAAGCCTGGTCTGTGCCTGATACAGAAGATACACAGATGAGCAAACACACAGTCCAGCCTCCAGGGGCTGACAGCACCCTAAAGGAGCAGTGGGCAGAGAAACACATGTAAAACGCCTGTCTGGACGAATGAGGTGACCCTGGTATGGGTCGGGGAGATCAGAAAGCTTTCTGTAGTAATGCTTTGAGCTGAGATATAATGTGTAAAAGGAGGCAGATAAGTGAGAAGGCCAGAGAACAGCATTCCAGAAAGGAGGGACAGCATGTGCAAAGGTACAAAGTTCCGGTGGGCAATCAAACTAAAACTGCAATTAAAATTTCAGATGGATGGTCAACATAAAAGCAGGGTACAGCAGAAATTCTGCAAAATTTTTATGCTTTCTCAGCTGTTCCTTCTTTAAAAAGAAATTGGTTGATGTTCCTACAGTCATGGAATTTTTCTGCGACTATACAAATACTGTCTAGATACTCTATTTATGAAGACATTTTAAAATACAGTACTGTCATGCAAAACTGAATGGTTACCATTTTCCATACTGTTTAAAAAAAAACTATCACAAACAACTAAATCTTTAAGACCCTTTCGAAAGCTATTTCTACTCTCTTCTTCAATAAACTTCTACAGTAAACAGGTTTTTGCTTAGGAGAGACTACAAAGTATGCTTTCTAAACTCTTCTCACTAATATATATCATGTAACAGTCCTGAGCAATACCGGTAATTTCAATATTACACCCTCACTCCATTCAACAAAACAAGCACTATAACAAATATACAACTTCAGATACTGGAGATGGAAAGAAAAACTAAAAACAAAACTGAAAAAAAAAAAAACCCCCGAAAACAGGGATTCTTCAAATTTGGTTCTAATGATTACTCCTAAAAGTGTAGCTCAGCAGTAAAGAATCCGCCTGGAATGCAGGAGAGGCAAGTTTGATCCCTGGGTCAGGAAGGTCCCCTGGAGAAGGAAATGGCAACTCATTCCAGTATTCTTGCCTGTAGAATTCCATGGACAGAGAGGAGTCTGGCAGGCTACAGCCTATGGGGTCGCAAAGAGTTGGACACAACTTAGCGACTAAACATATAACAACATAAAAGGTGTCTACATAAGCACAAAAGGATTCAGATTAGTTCCAAAGGCTAACTGTGACATGGAAATTACAGCTAAATTACACAGCTATGGACTAACTTCCATTAACTATTTCATGTCTCTTTTGCTATATCCCAGCAGAAGAAAAAGAGAGAAAAAGAATTTCTTTCCCTTAAATAATTTATTCCTAAGTCCACCATATGACTATGTAAAAATATAACCTGGAGTTCCTAGAAGTACAGGCTACACACTCATATTAGCCTTTTGTTGTATTTATTAAATGTGACAAGATGGGGACTCAAGGTGAATTCAACATTCTGAATAATGATTAGAAACAAGAACAGATCATTTCTTTCAAGTGTGCAGTTACTGATTAATTTTCTTTGGCAGTTAAGAACTAGCTAATTCAAGTTTTTCTTCTAAAAGATAATTTCTTTCTATTGTGAATATACCAGTGTAGTTTTCTAAAAAGCACGATAGTTTAAAGATGACTTATCTTCACGAAAACATATAAGAGCATTACATCAGAAAATTATATCTGAAGACAACTGAAGGCATTTTCTGACACTACCTAAAATATCCACATATTGTGTTCATTTCTCATCACTTAATGCTTGTGGCAGGAACCTGAATGCCATCTGATACAATTTTTTAAAAGTCAGACAGTATTACTTACTGAAAAGTATATTCTTATTCACTCTTACTAAAAAGTTAACCTAACCAATTAAAATTAAAGAAAGGAAAGGAAAACCCTCAAACTACTCAGATGCTGGTAATGGTATGGATGGAAGGGAGTGGGAAACAAAATTTGGGAACAATTAAAAAAAGAAACTTTGGTTTGATGTAAGAATCACCAGGAAGTAGGAAAACCGAGGAAGACTCCTATATAAGTGCTTCTCCTTTTTTTTGAAACCAGAAGTGGTTTGTCACAATGTAAACATGGAAAGGAGTACCATGTGGAATAGTGATTAGAAAGGTGAAAGAAACGAACTCAGGATGACTGTTACCTGCCTTCAGTGGCGAAGGCAATAAAGTAGGAAGTGTTTACCCATGCTTTAAGGCTTGTGCTTTGTGAGGACATACACAATTCAAGTTTAGCACAAAAACTATTCTAATTTTACGGAAAAATACCCACTCCAGTATTCTTGCCTGGAAAATTCCATGGACAGAGGAGCCTGACAGGCTACAGTCCTGGGGTTGCAAACAGTAGGGCACAACTGAGCATACAAGAGCATGCAAGTTCAGGTTTAAGTACCAAATAAAATTTTCATTATATATACCAGCACTAGTTGCTAAGCTGAGTCCCACTGAATGGACAGTCTAATATGGGCCAGTAGATCTGGGTGCAAAATAGCAAAACACTGACCATCAAAGGAATAGATATCTACCATAAACAGCTTTTAAGGTTGTAAGATGAGCACAAAGTAAAACGTGTAATTGGTAATTTAAATGTTTGGCAACAAACCTCAAAATCAAATTTCCTTAGAAATATTTGATCTAAGTTTTGTTTCTAAAAAGATCAACATGAAATAATGTATGTTAAAAAGGTAGCAAAGTTCTATCACATCTAAGGAAACCAAGATAGAGTCTGAAGTGAATTTAAAATTGCTCAGTCGTGTCCGACTCTGCGACTCCATGGACTATACAGTCCATGGAATTCTCCAGGCCAGAATACTGGAGTGGGTAACCTTTCCCTTCTCCAGCGATCTTCCCAACAAAGGGATTGAACCCAGTTCTCCCGCATTGCAGGCAGATTCTTTACCAGCTGAGCCACCAGGGAAGACAGCGCTTAGCCAATAATATATTAACAAGAAAGTAATTATTTCAGTAACAGCAGGCAACAGGTTCCCTGGAGAAGAATCTCCATCAAAAACAAAAAACACACTGCACCTAGACAGTAACAGAACACAAAACTTCACAGACTGAAATATGAATATGATCTTCGAAAGGGGTTTTAAACTTATCAGTTTTCTAAGTTTTCTCTATCAAAACCAAAAACCCAACAGCAACAAATCTAAGGCTTTCACCAACCCAAGAAGTGAGGTTTCAAAAATAAACACGGTAGAGGGTTCTGATGTTAATAAAAGGGACATTACTAAAACTATTTCCAAAATCAAACAAAAAGTCAACTCAAACCCCACCCCTGGCTCCTGGATGGGAACGTGGCTTTCCCATTTCAGTGGCCAAAGAGAACGAAACGCTCCAGCCCCAGGGAGCTGGAGGAGGAAGGTGGCGAAGGGTGAACGGTAATTTCGCCGACAATACTGTAAAATAAGCAAACCACCGCTCCTGGCCAATTAACCAAGCGCGAGTCAAAGTTCCACCACGTAATTCGGGCCTGGACCTTTTTTTTTTTTTTTTTTAAGCAAACAAGGTAATTGAAAGCAGCCTCTTGGTATTATATTCATGCTGGAAATAACATTCAAATCGAAAAGGTAGCAAAACAAAAGAGGAAAAAAAAAAAAAAAAAAAACACAAGAAAATTGAGGGAAGTGGAAGCGCGCGGGACGTTTCACTGGCGTTTTTTTCCCCTCCTCAGGAGCCTTGACTCTCTGGCCTGCATTTTAAATTCCCAGTCGGGCTGGGCGCGGGTCGGACCCCCGAAAGCGGCCCGCGGCGCCGGGGGGGGTCCCACCCTCTACGGAGGGAGGAGGGAACGCTGCTCCCGCGGCGGCGGCCGGACGCGCGGAGCGGCGGAGAGTGGACTCCACTCGGGACCGAGTCGGGGGCTCTCCCGGCAGGCAGGCGGGCGGGCGGCTCCTCGGGGCGGGCGCCGGGGAGCTGCGGGAACTTTCCCTCCCTCTCGCCCGGCCGCGGCCCACACGCTCAGGCGCAAACTTTGCAGACGGCGCTGCGAGCGGCCGGAGTCCCGCCCCGCGCCCCCCAGCCGAGCCCCCGCGCGCCCCGGCCCCGGCCCCGGCCCCGGCCCCTCGTCCGCCCCGCTTGCCCCGAGCCCGGCAGGGGCCGGGTGGGCCCCGGCGCGACCCCTCGGCCTCCCCGGCGGCGCTGCCGCCCGCGCCCCCCCCGGCCGCGACCCTCCCCCGCGCCGCCGCAGGGCCGAGCGGCCGGCCCGGGGCCTGGGCCGCGCTCCCCTCACCTTGGTGGCCATGGCGGGCGGATCTCCCCCCCGCCCTCGGCCCGGGACGGTCGGCTCCTCTCCCGCGCCGCGGCTATCGGCCCCAGGCGGCCGGACGAAAGCGAGGGCGGCGGCGGCGGCGGCTACGGCTGGGCCCCGGCGCGGCGGCGGCGGCGGCTCCGCCCCGGCCCCGAGTCTCGGCTCTGGGCGACTCCAGCCGCCGCCCCGCTCCTCCAGTTCCTGAAACTCCCCGGCTGCGCGGCCCCCGCCCCCGCCGGCCGAGCCTCCCATCTACCGCGGCGTGCGCGGCGCGGCCGGCGGAAGCGCGCCCGGTGCTCTCGGCCGGCCCGGCCTCCTCTCCCACTTTCCACCCCCGCCCGGAGCCTTCGCCTCGGGCCGCGCCGCCGGCGCCCTTTGTCGCAGAGCTTGGGGCCGCGTCCCCCGAGCGGCGGCCGGGGTCGGGCCGGATCACGGTCCCCCCACCCACCGACCGCGTCCCGCCTGGCCGCCCGCCGTGGGGACGGTGGACGGGAGTGAGGGACACGCTTATGAGGAGCGCCTGCCGGGGGAGCCGAGTCCCGAGCGGCCCTTCAGCCGGTCACCGCGACTGAAGTGTTTCGCTGTGGAGATACAACAGCGTCCCCCTGGACGGGCTCGAGTCGCGGACGGGATCTTTGTCCCGCGTCGGCGTGGCTGTGGGGCCGGTCGTGCTCGGGGCTAAGTGAAATGAGTGTGGAGAACGCAGCCGGCACGGATCGGAGCAATGGCTTCCAGGTCCACTTGGCCCTTCACGGAAGACCCGCCGCCCGCCTGGAGCTGCCGGCGGGCTGTGGTCCGGGGCCCGGAGCTTCTGGGCTTTCGTTCTGAGGCGTCCCGTTAACTTCCTTCTGGACTCCCCATAAATTAAAAAAAACTCCTCCGGGCCCCAGAGGTTTGGGAGAGACCCAACAGGTTTCCCGAAATAGGAATTTTAGAAGCCTTAAAAATTTCCATGTTTCTTGTCAAAACATTTTTCTTCAGAGTTGGATGTGTGGCCTTTGTTATCAATAATAAATGAATTAATTAAATTGAATAGCAAGATTTTCACTCAAGTACGAGAGATGTGACTGAAAGACATCTCTTGATGGAAATATTATTGCAGTGCATTTTATTTTATCACGGGGATATGTACCTCATAAAAGAGGCAACTATCAGAAATCATCTTCAAGCGAGGAAAGCGGTACAGTTCATGTCAAATTTTGTCCTCTCGAAAATATTCTATTTGATCTCTAGAAATTTAACTGGTCACCTTCTACAAAGAGGTGTTAAATGGATAGGGTACTAAAGCGTTTTCTGTGAATTTTTGTGTGGGCTACAGCTATTATCATCATGTTTGTTAGTCGCTCAGTCACGTCCAACTTGTTGGGACCCCATGGACTGTGGCCCACCAGGCTCCTCTGCCCATCCTGGAGCAGCCTGCCAGTTCCTCCTCCAGGGGGATGTCCCAACCCGGGGATTGAACCCACATCTCCTGCATTGCTGGCAGATTCTTTACCACTGAGCCACTAGGGAAGCTCAGGTGGCCCAAGTGAGAAAGAACCTGCCTACCAGTGCAGGAGAGGTAAGAGAGGAAGGTTCCATCCCTGGGTGGGGAAGATCCCATGAGGAGGGAATGGCAACCCACCCCAGTATTCTTGCCTGGAGAATTTCATGGACAGAGGAGCCTGGTGGGCTTCAGTCCATGGGGTCTCAAAGAGTCAGACACCACTGAGAGGCTTAACACAAGCAACTAAGACCCCATATGCCATGCACAGCTTGGCCAAAAAAAAAGGGGATTAATGATAAAAGTAAAAGGAACATTATGTATAGTACAATCCATTTGTGTTAAAAGAAAAAAATGAAAATAGGTTGTATATGCCTAGGAAATTGCTGAGAAGATTCACTAGAGGCTATTGTTAGAATTTTTGAATATGTATGTGTGTTGCTTTATCTTAAAAAATTTTCATTTTAAATATTTATTTTTATTTATTTGTCTATGCTGGGTCTACTTCTATTGTGAGATGTGGGATCTTTAGTTGCAACATGCAAGCTCTTGGTTGCAGCATTTAGGATCTAGTTCCCTGACTAGGGATTGAACCTGAGTGCCCTGCATTGGGAGCATGGAGTCTTAACCACTCAGCCAACCAGGGAAGTCCCAAAGCAAGTTTACATTTTAACAAACAACTAAATAAATCCCTTGGCTAAGCACACAGTAATGTGTAGAGAAGTCAGGATTTGAACTTGGATAATACTGTAAGTAATGAATTTTCCTTATTCTTTCCAATTTGTAAACTGGCTACAGCACCCTGCAGCAGTTCAGCAATGCATATTTTGATAAGAAGGTGCAAAGTGAGGGTCCCTCCTGTGACTGTGCGTTTCTGCATGCTTATTTGGCAAGTTCTGGATACCCAGTCATCCTGGGCACGTAGCACCAAGAAAGCAAGCAGATCAGAGTCCAAGCATTCCCTACTTGGACAAGGTCTCTAAGCCTGGCTTCATTTTTAGAAAAAAACCCAGTTGACAACCAAACTCAGGATGACAAATGCAAATTAGTACAAATGTTTAAATAAAGGTGAAGTCACTACCTGTGTTATTGAGGTGGGCATTAATTTATAGAGCCTGGAAGAGTAGTCATTGACAATCCTCACCTGATGTCCAGCTCCATCTCACACTGCCCGCCCCAGGCTCTGCTTCAACCACACTGGCCTCCCACATCCTCCTGAATCCTGATCTTTACATTCCGTTTTGGTGGAGAGGGCCAGGACTGGCTATGGGGCACATGAACTGTGTCGTCTCACAGGGCCTCGTCCTTCCTTTAATGGTCTGCTTTTGCCATCTTTAAATTCTTAATAGTTTTGAACAGGGGGCTTCACATTTTCGTTTCGCACTGGGACTCTCAAGTTATGTTGTTGTTATTGATTCTTTGAAATACCCACCAACCACCCCTCCTCCTCCTCCACACCCACACACCCACTAACCTCCCACTCATCCTTCAGAGCTGCCCAGAACCCTTGCAACAGACAGTTTGTCGAGGATATCTTCCCTGTTCCCAGTCTAAGTCAAGTTCTGTTGATACAAAATTTCATGTACTGGTTTCCTTGCCTGTGGAAACAACAGCTTGTCATTCATTTGCCTGCCTTTCTCATCAGACTATTAGTTCGGGAGAGGAAGCCCTGTGCCCCTGTCTTGCACCTGCCTCTAGCATCACGCCAAGCTCAGAATAAGTCCCTGCTAATACTTTGTGAAATGAATGAGTAAATGAATGGATGAGAGTTTTTGGAAATACAAATTAAGCAATATATTCAACATTTAATGGCATTTGCCTGAGTTTGCTTGCTTGAAAGAATTCTGTGGACCATGTTTGAAAACCACCATCTCTATCATCACCTAAGTTAATGTGACATATTGCACAATACAAATTTTCTCAATGTTTTATTAATAATATCTTATTTTTTTCAAAAATATCTTCAGAACTGTTATTCCTCTATGACAATGTTTTATGAGGTAATGTTGATTTTGACTGGTATAATTGGAAATGAAAATGTTCAACCTGGCAGTATTTATTGGTACCCAATTTATCAATAAAAATGCAATAAGTAAACACTTAATTACGTTTATGATAATATGCTTTAGATACTCCTTAGTGTGACTTATCTTTTTTGTTAGCCACAACTAGAGGAATGCAGGATCTTAGTTTCCAGCCAGGGATGGAACCCGTGCCCCCTGCAGTGGAAGTCAACCGCTGGACCTCCAAGGAAGTCTGTAGTGTGACTTAAGATTGAAGTGCACATCTCCTTTGTACTTTCTAGTTATTGGTTGGCTTTTATTTGTTCTGGATATAATTACCACGTACATGAACTGATAAAATGGTAATCCTCTCATTTATGGGTGTAAAACTGAGACCGGCGTAGTTAAATGACCTATCCGTGGCCATGAATTAAGCCAGAGCAGAGACTAGAGCCTAATTCTCTTATCACAGTCTCCAAAATGTGTCATTTTCAAATTAAAAATATTTTAGGTAAGAGGTTTCGAGGGCATTTGGTGATGGTCAAGACAATCACAGCTATGGGAATTCCCTGGCGGTCCAGTGGTTAGGATTCCACGCTTCCAGGGCAGGGAGCACCGGGTTGGATCCCTGATGTTCACTTCCCAACCCCACCTCCCACCCCCGACTAAAGAAAAAGACAGTTACCGCTGAAAACAGGACAAGGGCTTCTGTGCTGAGCTGTGCTAGGAGCCACTCACCCACACGAGAAGGACAGAGGAAGCATGGCGTCCTTTCCTCTGGTCTCATGGAGTCCAGCTGCCCAGTGGAACAGGGGCGTCTCCCAAACTGGAAGGTTGACTTCACTCTATAGAGCTCTAGGCAGAGTTGGGAAGTAGCAGGTTTCCTCTTCTGCTTCCCTTAATCACCCATTCATCGCGCTTTCCTCCCTTCCTTCCCCTTCCTTCCTAGACAAGCTTCCTTGGAGGTGGTTCCTCCCATCCTGGCCCTCAGATCCCAGAGCCCTGGCATTGAGCCTAACACATACCAAGTTCAGTTATTTCCTTTATTCCCATTGATGAGAACGCAATTGATTAGTTAAGAAATTTGATTTGCATCTGCAGATACTTTTAGTTATAACTAGCTTCCACCTTCAGAAGAGAAAAGAGCTGTAGTTGGAGCAACAGAGCTGCTCCCTCTGGGCTTTGCACTCTCTTTTTCACGCCCGAGAAGAGGCAGTGATAAGGATTCCTGGGAAGTCTGCGCTCCTGACATGGCTGGTGGCGATGGGAAAAGAATGACCATTAATGCTTGCCCTGGGTTTGTTCGGTAATGGTTGTACATTATGACTGTACTCTTAGGACATTAAACCACTTTTGTTTTAACTGCAGAAATTAATATTAGCTTCCTTGTTGCAGTTCAGGAACTCTCAAACTCATTTTCTCACAATGAAATGATTGTTTTTAAAATTTGTCTTTCCAAAACTTGGAAGTTCCTTAGATACAACTATGATGATTCAGCAAAACACACAGTCCCCACTCTACTTCCCTGTTCTCTCTTTTTTCCTTCTTTCTTCCTAATGAGCCCAGATTTTGCTGTTAACAGATCTGGATTCTGTTGCTTACACACCATGTGACTTTCAGTACCTTACTTCTCTCATTCTCAGTTTCCTGAACTACAAAATGAGTATAATAATAGTACCCTCTACATGGGTTTGTTCTGTGGGTTAAACTGGTTAGTGAGCTTGTAGGACTTAGCAGAATAAGCACTCAGGAAACATCAGTATAATTCTTCTTGTTTCATTCTTTAGTCAAAATAAGGTTGTCCTTATGTTCTAATAGGCTTCCCTGGTGGCTCAGTTGGTAAAGAATCTGTCTGCAATGCGGGAGACCTGGGTTTGATCCCTGGGTCAGGAAGATCCCCTGGAGGAGGGCATGGCAACCCACTCCAGTATTCTTGCTTGCAGAATCCCACGGACAGAGGAGCCTGGCAGGCTACAGTCCGTGGGGTCCCAAAGAGTCGGACACAACTGAAGTGACTTCCTTTCGTGTTACAGTCGCTCAGAGCACAGCTAAGAGATAGGTCATGTGGCAAGAGAATGTTGCCTGCCCTTCCACTGAACAAGGAATGTTGCCACCATCAAGCCAGCAGCTGCTGCTCCCCAGTCCTCAGTGGTGCACCCTGAGGGGAATTCAGGATAGGGAACAATAGGAAGCATTCTATGCTCTGCACAAGGGCCCAAGGTAGTTAAGACACATATCTAAGGAATAATTTCAACGAGCCCAGACTGTTTTTTTAAAAAATTACTTATTTATTTATGGCGGGGCTGGGTCTTCACTGCTGTGCGGGCTCTCTCTTCTTGCAGAGCATGGGCTCTAGATGCTTGGACTCCAGTAGTTGTGGTGCCTGGGCTTGGTTGCTCTGTGCCATGTGAAATCTTCCCGGGCCAGGGATCGAACCCGTGAACCCTGTGTTGGCAGGCAGATTCTCAATCACTGGACCACCAGGGAAGTCCAAGACCAGATTCATGCATTTCCCCATACATAGAAAAGCACTAAAATCATTAACTTAAGATGTCTGGTATTTGTGATTAGCAGTCATCTTTTTTCCCCCCAGTAATCTTTTGATGTTTAACTACACTTTTTCCAGCAAAAACTCATATATATCCTTGTTACCAAACTCAAGCCCAGTTGCTTGCCATTCAAAAATCAATACTTGAGGGGCAAATGTTGGGAGAAAAGAAAGTTATTTTTAACTTTCCTGTTTCTCTGGTAACCTGGGGAGAAGGCAGACTCATATCCCCCAAAAACCAACTCTGAAGATTCTGCTGAGCCATGAAAGTTTTTAAAGGGGAAAGTGAAGTGAAAATGAAGGTGTGAGTTGCTCAGTCGTGTCAAGCTCTTTGCAACCCACTTAACTATAGCCTGCCAGGTTCCTCTGTCCATGAAATTCTCCAGGCAAGAATACTCGAGTGGCTTGCTGCTGGGGTCCATCCCTAGCAGGATCCAGGGGGTACCCTCAGGATGAACGGCGTCAGCGAGAGATAGAAGACACGTGAGACCAGCCTTGATAGGGCCAAGTCTGGGAGGGAGAGAGAGGGAGAGAGGGAGAGAGGGAGAGGGAGAGGGAGAGGGAGAGAATGAATGACCACACGGGGGTGTTTACAGGGTCTGGCAGAGTCTGGCAATGCTTTATTTTTTACCATAGCTTTTATACCCTAAGTACATTTCTAAGGGGAAGATAGTTTAACATTATGTCAGCTTGTCCTTCACAAAACCAGGGTGTTTTCTGCATACTTCTTTGTTTATGAGGGTCTTGTACATTATCTTCTGGCCTTGGGGCCTATTAACATAGCAAGTCAGGTGAATGTAAACCTATTTTCTGTTTCTCTGGTGACCTTAACTGAAAGGTAGCAGTCTCATAGGGCAACAGTACAGAGTAGAAGTATAACCTTGTTAACACAAAAATTAATCCTTCTGCAGAAGTTGTCAGTTGCATTTATCTAAGAAGTTTACCCCACACTGACTCTGCGACTTTGGTGAGGCAGCTTCTGCCTAGCACTCCTGGCTGACAATTAACAACCATCTCATTGTTACCACACTAGGGCTAAGTTCTTATTTCTCTAGATCTTTAACTATATTAACAGTGGTTTCTATAAGACAACCTTAGCACATTAAAAGCAAAACACACAGCAAGCAAAACACAGCAAGCAAACATCAACTCAATAAACACTTTTATAATAATTTTTTCTTATATTTTCTAATAAAACTCCTTCACCCCTCAAAAATGCTCTATGTCTATTAGGGCTTTTATATAATCAGGTTCTTTATGCTATTTTATGATTAGAATATTATAAGCAATCATGCATATTAGTACCAAAGGCATAAATGCATTTGGCTAACAAACTACCAGCAAAGGAGTTTAAATTAAAACACTCCTTTCACCCTAAATAATCTCATAAAATACCACCACCCAAAAAACTTATAAAGTTCTAAATTGATTCTTATTTGGAAAGAAATCTGGGAAGGCCTTCTGCCTATGTTACAGAAATTAGGGAGTAGTCTATTAAAGCAAGCATCAGAAGAACAGATACCATCTTTAAGTTGAGCGCCGGGGGCAGCTTTGGGGCAGCTTTTCGGAATCCCTGAAAACCTGATCCGCCTTGCCTGTCAGGCTTTCTCCCCATGACCTTGTCAAGGGTGGGATCTCGTGAGCTAGCCTCTTCAAAATCCTTGAAAACCTGATCCGCCTTACCCGTCAGGTTTTCTCCCTCATGACCTTGTCATGGGTGGGATCTCGTGTGCCGGCTCCCGGCAGCTTGCCATTTCCTTCTCCAGGGAATCTTCCCGACTCAGGGATTGAACCTGGTACCCTGAATTGCATGAGTCACCAGAGAAATCCTTTTAAGCCCTTTTAAAGGGGAAGTCATCTTGATCACCAAGGTAGGTGATCAAGTGAAATGATTGTAGTCATCTCTCACTGCATGCAGGCTTGTGGACTTATGATCTTCAGATGCTATCTTGTTCCCACAATCTTTTTGAGAGATTACTGAAGGGGAAGCTAGAGGAGAGAACTGGTCATCTGTTAATTACTTATTCTTTATTTCTATTTCTTTGATCTACGGAAGGAACCAACAGGTTAGGCAAATATTGTATGATCAAAAGATTTGAAAAGTGTGTTTAGGCTAGAGATGAGCAGAACCCAGGGGGTGCCTGGCTTAAGGTTAGTTACAGTATAGCTGTCAACTTAAAAAATATTCAAAACCTAAACATTGAGAGTTATATTTTATTCAGTGGGAAGTTTTAGGACATGAAGCCCTGGTGATAGCATCTCAAGTGACTTTGAGAGAACTGCTCTGAGGATGTGAAGGGAGGAGTCAGGTTATACAGAAGTTTTGCAACAAAGGCTGGTAGTCTGAACATCAAAAGATTATTGTTAATTAAAAATATCAGATATCCCAAGTAAAGGAATTTAGCTCTTTCCTATGTATGGGAAGATGGAAGAGTCTGGGCTCACTGAAATTTCTTTTTTTTTTTAAATTTATTTATTTTTTAATATATATATATATTTTCCATTTATTTTTATTAGATGGAGGTTAATTACTTTACAATATTGTAGTGGTTTTTGCCGTACATTGACATGAATCAGCCATGGATTTACATGTGGTCCCCATCCTGAACCCCCCTCCCACCTCCCTCCCCATCCCATCCCTCTGGGTCATCCCAGTGCACCAGCCCCGAGCACTTGTCTCTTATACATCTCAGAATGTGTTTTTTACATTCTCAGCTCCCTTGAGGCTCACTGTAGGGAGTGGCTACAGTCTGCTGGCTGCTAGGTGGCAGGTCATCTCCTTCCTGAGTACTCTGAGGGCTCACCAGCTCACATGCAGTTCAGTTCAGTTCAGTTGCTCAGTCGTGTCCAACTCTTTGTGACCCCATGGACCGCAGTACGCCAGGCTTCCCTATCCATCACCAACTCCTGGAGCTTACTCAAACTCATGTCCATCGAGTCAGTGATACCATCAAACCATCTCATCCTCTGTTGTCCCCTTCTCCTCCTACCTTCAGTCTTTGCTAGCATCAGGATATCTTCCAGTAAGTCAGTTCTTCACATCAGGTGGCCAAAGTATTGGAGTTTCAGCTTTCGCATCAATCCTTCCAATGAATATTCAGGACTGATTTCCTTTAGGATGGACTGGTTGGATCTCCTTGCTGTCCAAGGGACTCTCAAGAGTCTCCAACACCGCAGTTCAAGAGCATCAATTCTTCTGCGCTCAACTTTCTTTATAGTCCAACTCTCACATCCATACATGACTATTGGAAAAACCATAGCCTTAACTAGCTGGACCTTTGTTGGCAAAGTAATGTCTCTGCTTTCTAATATGCTGTCTAGGTTGGTCATAGATTTTCTTTCAAGGAGCAAGTGTCTTTCTATTTCTTGGCTGCGTTCACCATCTGCAGTGATTTTGCAATTGCTAATGACTGTGACACCCCTGTTTACTAATATGGCAGGAAATATTCCATTTCTCATAGTGTTGCTGAAGTAACAAGAAAAGAGCTTCCTGTTGAGGGCAGTTTCCTGCAAAAAGCTGCTTGCAAATCCCGCCCCCCGCCCCGTCAGATGTCATTCTGTTTCTATGGAATTAGGGAGGAAGATCAGTCTTCTGTAATTACTTCATGCTGAGAAAGGGCATTGAGGTCTTAGAGTGAGTGATACAGACATGGATTTGAAGCATCTCTTTGCTGACAGTTTTAGTTGCCTGCTTGCTTACATATATGGGCAGAACAAGCTATAGTTATTTTTATGCTCACAAAGATATAGATTATTATGAGCAACAATGTTAATCTCATTCTCTTAAGGCCAGTTCTTGGAACTGTGCTAGCCATAGACTCAGTTCTGCTTAATATGGAGTAGCTTATGTCATGGATACAGTCTGGTTATCATGCAGTTAGTTTTTTCTCTATGGTGGCAGTTATAGGATCTGTAAAACAACTCAGGAATGTGTGTCAGACACGGAGTCTGTGACTCTTATCATCCTAATCATTAACTGCTAGAGCCTGCTTTTTTGTGAGTCAGGGAAACATAGGAGTCTTCAGCTTTTCTATAAATAAGAGGTAGGGGACATGGAGGGCCTTTGTACTTTGATGGGGGAGGAGCACAGGGGTCTGCTTGGTTCTGTGCTGGCCCCTCCCTTACCTCTTTGGAGCCATTCTTTGGATCTATCTATCTGGGCTGTCTCCCAGGCTATAGTCCTCAGCAAGGTCTCCCAATAAAACTTAACTCACAGCTTTTTGGTTGTGCATTTTTCTTCAGTTGACAGTCAACTAATGTGAAGCTAATGTGGGAATATGAAACTCTCAAAAGTAATGTGAACAAGAAAACATGTGATGGTCACCTACCATACATGTTGGAGGATGGGAAGAGTGGAGAATAGTATGGATCCCAGAGTCAGCCTGGGTCTGGCACACGGGTATATCTTTTCCCACTGTATGAGTTAAATGAGGTTAAAGTGAACCTCAAAGGTGGCCTTGAAAATAAACAGCAAAAAGGGGTGCAACCGGTGCTTTTGCATCACAATAAATGTATTAAGCCTTCATCTTGTACCCAGCGCTGGGCACTGTTACAAGCACTGAGGATACAAGTCCCTACTCCCTTAGAACTGACCATCTGCAGAGGGTGGAAAGAAATGATAAACTACAAATAAGGATACAAGTCAGGTGCTTTAGCAAGTCCTTGAAGGAAAATCAAGCCAAACAAGGGCATACAGAGAGGAGGGAGAAGTTATTTTATAGAAGAAGGCTTTCCTTTGGTGTTAGGATAGCTGACAATATATATATATATGTATGTATATAAATGTTTGGTTTTTTAATTTGTTTTGGCTGATAGGCTAATGGGTTGGTTTTAATTTTTGTTTCATTTTGACTGTGTCATTTCTCTCTTGCCACTGTTTGGAAGACACAATCCACGTATGATAAAAGGAATAGTGTCCAGAATTGAAGATTTAACAGGAATCTGATTCCTAGCATCTGAGCAGGCAGGAAGGAGTGGGAGGTAACGGTGGGAAGATGCTGGAGGTTGGTGAAGCTGCACAGATAGAAGGGAGGCACCGGCAGCCGGGGTTGGGTCACAGCAGAGACTGTTTGCTCTGGATCCTATAGAAGGCTGTTCGCTCAGTTTGGGTAGCCCTGATTCCCAAAATAACTGCAGATGGTGACTGCAGCCAAGAAATTAAAAGACGCTTGCTTCCTGGAAGAAAAGTGATGACCAACCTAGACAGTATATTAAAAAGCAGAGACATTACTTTGCCAGCAAATGTCCATCTAGTCAAAGCTATGGTTTTTCCAGTAGTCACATATGGATGTGAACGTTGGACTATAAAGAAAGCTGAATGCCAAAGAATTAATGCTTTTGAACTGTGGTGTTGGAGACTCTTGAGAGTCCCTTGGACTGCAAGGAGATCCAACTGGTCCATCCTAAAGGAGATCAGTCCTGAATATTCATTGAAAGGACTGATGCGGAAGCTGAAACTCCAGTACTTTGGCCAACTGATGTGAAGTGACTCATTGGAAAAGACCCTGATGCTGGGAAAGATTGAGGGCAGGAGAAGGGGAAGGCAGAGAATGAGATGGCTGGATGGTATCACCGACTCGTTGGATATGAGTTTGAGTAAGCTCCAGGAGTTGGTGATGGACAGGGAAGCCTGGTGAACTGCAGTCAATGGAGTCTCAAAGAGTCGGACACAACTGAGCAACTGAACTGAACTGAACTGACTCCCAGAAGCATGGTTTGGACAGGAGATTGAAGTCAGGGTAGTGATGGTAAGACTGGCCAACCAGTTGGCTTCCCAAATGAGTTCCCAGCCTCCAGGAGCACCAGTGTCCCCTTAAACTTTACCCTAGGATGTCGCTTGATTTTCTGACCTGTTATGGAAGACTTGGGTGTGAATGCTCAGACACGTATTTATGCTCAGTGACCGGGCACAAAGTTGACAGCAGTGGGAGGAGGAATAGTTGGGTGGTGGGCCTTTCTTGGTGGTCCAGTGTCTAAGACTCCAAGCTCCCAATGCAGGGGGGTGTTCCCTGGTCAGGGAAGTAGATCCCACAAATGCCACAACTGAGAGTTCACATGCCATAACTGAAGATCCTGCATGCTGTGATGAAGATTTGAAGATCCACGACTGAGACCTGGCGCGGTCAAACAAATAAATAAATAAATTTTTTTTTTTTTAAAGAAAGAAATAGTTGGGTGGCAAAGGACATTTTGCTGGTTCATGTGTATTGCTCAAGTTGAAGACTATGCAGTTACTTTTAAAGACTGAGTCCCACGTAACATGCTAGCACACACATACACACTTCTATATTCCTTCTTTGTAAAAGGCAAGTCTAGTGACAGTGGTTGTGAGACACAAGTGCAAGACATTTGCCACTACTGCCCTGATTTGGAGTTGGGTACTGTGAATTACAGCCTCTGTCCCTTAGAGTTCTGTCCTCTCCCACGTTTTGATCAGGAATACTGCCTGCTGCTGAGGGCTGAATGATAAGCAGATGACCCTGGGCTTGGACAGTCCTTGGGTTGAAATTTATTTCTGCTGCTCACTAGATGTGTGAATATGAGTAGATTATATAACCTTGATTCTGAATTTTCTCATTTATACTGATACTGCCCTGAGACTGACTTAGAAGATTCTGTGAAATGGTTATAAATAACTACACATTTGGTGAACTTCATTCCTAGGTGTAAGTTTTTTATTGCAGTTCTCAGATCTACAACAAATTTCATAAAATGCTGGCCCATAATGATTACAGCTGTTTAATAGTTCATAACCAGTACCTTTTTTTTTTTTTTAAATCCTCTGGGATTTCTGTCTCCTTTCCCTTCACATTCATCTCTTTCTTCAACATCCTCTTTCTTCACCCTCACTGTGTTTCATTTAGTCACATGATATAGTGAATCTCTTCCCTAATGTGTCTAGCATCTTTACCCTAGTTTCTCAAATTTTCTACAGGCACCTCAGCAATTTTCCTGCTTATTCAGATCATTAGAGCTTTGATTAAGTCAGGAAATGTCAAAGTGCAAAATATTCTATAAGTAAATAAACACACAGAAACTCACAATTCTTATAAACATAAGCTCTGAGTTAATTTCAAAATAAATAACCAGTTTAATGTTATACTTTGTAGAAATGGAAATATTCCAAAATTAATTTTTTAAAAATATTAAATAAAGAACTATTCAGAAACACATGTAGTTCTCATAAACTCGCTATCTGCCAGTACCTGTCCATGTCAACATCTGTAAAGTGACGATGTGGTTTTCAGGGGACAATTGTCAGGTCATTGACTAGAGTAATGCCCATAAGAGACCTGACCCAGTGCATGGCACACAGTAGGTAATCAAGAAGCAGCGGCTCTTTTTAGAGCTAATTTGGTCTGTTAGCTGCTTTTTATTTCATTCACAAAACATTCATTGAGAGCCATGTCCAAAGAGCTATGGCAGATAAGCTCAAAGTCATGAAAAAAGGCATTTTGTGCTCCCCTAGAATTTGAAATACCACAGGGATACATCACAAGAAATATTGCAAATGCTACCATACTCTGAGGCCCTAACACAGTCTCGACTGTCTATTTGGTCTTACTCGACAAAAGTAATTTACTCCTTCCTAGAAAGAAAACTCTCATGCGATTGCCATGAGAACTGCTGGGAGAAGTGCTTGTGTTTTAGAGAACCTGTGGTTTCAGAAGTAGAAAGAGGGGAGAAGTTGTGAAAAGCAGAACAATCTAGGGGAGTCGGTCAAAAACACACTGATCTGACTTCAAACCCCAATACACTCACTCTAGGACTGGTGTGCTTTGCAATCACCTCCTGCCGTAGCTGTCTCCCTCTGGGACAATGAGACCAACTCAGCATATTTTTTTTTAAATGTAATTTTTTTGGAGGGGGGATTAAGGAATTATTGGTAACTTGTGTAAAACCAACCTGACACATATTCAGTAGATAGAATGCGTTTAAATGAAGGGGAAGTCAATGATTTTGTAACGCAGATACTAACTGTATTAGAAATCAGATACCTGTACTCTGAGCAGGACTAGATCACCTAAAACAGGGATCCAAGTTCTATCTCAGTAGGCAGTGTTATCAGGCTTGGCTACATAATTTACAGGCCCAAGATCAAAGGGAAAATGTTCAAAAATGATTAAGGGGCTTCTCTGGTGGTCCAATGGTTGAGAATCTGCCTTGCAGTGTAGAGGTGTTAGTCCATCAGTCATGTCTGACTCTGCAATCCCATGGACTGCAGCCCACCAGGATCCTCTGTCCATGGAATTCTCCAGGCAAGGATACTGGAGTGGGTAGGTTCAATCCCTGGTCCAGGAAGATCCACATGCTGCATAGCCCCATGCACCACAACTACTAAGCCAGCACTCTAGAGCCTGAGGGCCACAACTATTGAGCCCATGCACTGCAACTACTGAAGCTCGTGTGCCTAGAGCCTGTACTCTAGGAAAGAGAAGCCACAGCAATGAGACGCCTGCGCACTGCAATAAAGAGTAAGTAGCTCCCACTTTCTGCAACTAGACAAAGCCCTCGTGCAGCAACAAAGATCCAGCACAGCCAAAAATAGAATAAAATAAGTCGATCTTTTAAAAAAATGATTAAGAATTTCAAAAGAATGAAATTAGACCTTTATTTTATGTCATACACAAAAATTAACTCAAAATGGAGTATAAAGACTTAAATGTAAGACTTGAAACCATAAAACTTCTAGAAGAAAACAGAGGGGAAAAAACTCCTCGACATTTGTCTTAGCAGTGATTTTTTTTTTTTTTGATATGACATCAAAAGCATAAGCAGCATTAAGAACAGGGATTATATCAAACTGAAAAGGTCTGTACAGAGAAGGAAATGATCAACAAAATGACAAAATAAAAAGGCAGCTTATGGAATGGGAGAGGATATTTGCAAGTTATATATATCTGATAAGGAGTTAATACCCAGAATATACAAGAAGCTCATATAACTCAATCGCAAGAAAAAAACCAAATAACCAGATTTTAAAATGGATAGGGGATGTAAATTGACATTTTTCCAAAGAGGACATATAAATGGTCAATGGGTTATAAAAAGATGTCCAACATTGCTCATCACCAGAGAAATTAAAATCAAAACCACATTGAGATGTCACCACACACTGTTTAGGGCAACTATTATAGAAAAGATAAGAGAGAACAATCCTTGGTGAAGGTGTGAAGAAAAGGGAACACTTGTACACTGTTGGTGAGAACAAACTAGTTCATTATGGAACTTTTTGAATATGGAAGCTCTTCAAAAAATTAAAATTGGAACTGCTATGATCCCAGCCCCACTTCTGAATATATTTTCAAAGGAAATGAAATCATGACCTCAAAGAGATACCAGCACTTCCATGTTCATTGTGGCATTATTTGAAATAGCCAAGATATGAAAACAAGCTAAAAGTTCTTTGACAGGTGAAATGTTATGTGATGGCATATTGGTGGTGGTGGTTTATTGGGTAAGTCATGTCCGACTCTTGCAACCCCATGGACTGTAGCCTGCCAGGCTCCTCTGTCCACGGGATTCTCCAGGCAAGAATACTGGAGTTAGTTGCCATTACCTTCTCCAGACAGCATATTATTCAATGTTAAAAAGAAGAAAACCCTGACATTTGGAACACTATGGATGAACTTAGAAGATACTGTAAGATGTTACAGAAAAAACCTGAATGAACTTTTTGGCCAATCCAATACTATGTAAAATATGTCAGATACAGAAAGACAAATATTGTATGATCTCACTTATTATGTGGGATCTAACAAAGTTGAGCTCATAGAATGATAGAGTAGAATGGTGGCTGCAAGGGGCTGGGGACAGTAGGGTAAAGAATTGGGAAATGTTTTAGTTATAAGACGAATATGTTCTGGTGATCTAATGTACAGCATGGTGACTATAGTTAATCATACTGTTTTGTATACTTAAAATTTGCTAATAGAGTAGATCATAAGTATTCTGATTATGCACACAAAAATGGCAATTATGTGGGGTGATGTGTTAATTAACTTAATTATAGTATTAATACACAATGTGTACATATATTAAATCATTGTTGTACATCCTAAATGTAAATAATTTCTATTTGTCAGTTACATCTCAATAAAGCTGGATAATATTTTAAATTTAAAAATAAAGCTGAATAAAGAGTAGATATCTCAAAAAAGCACAGGGTGAATAATATCGGAAAATTCAGGACAAATTTAAAAGATAAACGGGATGTGATGAAAAAGAGAGTAGAGAGAATGTGGAGAGCAATTGATATTAGAAGTGAAAATCACCAGCATGGTCCAAATTGATAAAGACATCAATCCGCAGATTCAAGTAACTCAGCATCCCCTAAGCAAAGTAAATACACTGGAAACAGTAATGAGCTACATTATGGTCTAAAAACCAAAGATAACAAGAAAGACTTTAGAGGTTACAGAGGGCAAGTAAGCAAGAAAATGGCTGATAGCTAAGTTCTCAATATAAACAAGACAGGTATCAGTGGAGCGCCATTTTTAAAGTGGTAAAGAAAGTTCCGGTTTAAACAGAATCCAGTACCCAGCAGCAACACTTATAATATTTCCATTTTAACTATTTTCACTTGTGTGGTTCAGTGTCATCAATTACATTCACAATGCTGTACCACAATCACCTCTGTTTACAAAACTCTTTCATAACCTCAAATAGAAATTCTGCACCCATTAAGCAATCTCTCCACATTTTCCTCTCCCCCTCAGTCCCTTGTAAATGCTTATCTACTTTCTGTCTCTATAAATTTGACTATTCTAGATATTTTAGGTAAGTGCAGTTATACAATATTTGTCCTTTTGTGACTGTCTTATTTTACTTAGCACAATATTTTAAAGGTCTTCCCAGGTAATAGTATGTATCAGAATTTCATTCTTTTGTATGGTTGGATAACATTTTATTGTATGTATATACCACCATATCATTTTACTTTATATTTAGAATATACAATGGATTCAGTTTCAGAGCAATAAATATAGTTCTATAAGGATTTTTTTTTTTTTTGGCTTTTAAAAACACTAACTGTGTCAGCATGCAAAAGAGTGCATATAATATGTATGCACAATTTAAATTAAAATATTTAAAAAACTTTAAGAGTTATGGAAATTGAGGATGATGGTGGTGGTTGTACAACAATGTAGATGCATTTAATAGCACTGAACTGTACAATTAAAAGACAGAGACTTCCCTGGTGGTTCAGTGGTTAAAACTCCACGTTCCCAATCCAGGGGCCCCGGGTTAGGTCCCTGGTCAGGGAACTAAGATCCCACATGTAGCAATGAAAATCCCACATCTAGCAACACAGATCCCCAGTGCTGCAACCAAGACCTGGTGCATCCAAACAAATATTTTAAAAATGGTTACGAAAGCTAATCTTATGTTTTATGTATTTTACCACAATTAAAAAAAAGAAAATTAAAAAATGTTTAAAAACTAGCACCATGCAGCTTAAGAACAGAGGGTTCACAGCTCCTCTGAAGTTTCATGCTTCATCCCAAGTACATCCTCTGTTTTCTGTTTCTGGGGTGATCACTCTCCTCAATTTTGCAAACATGTGTGTACTTTTTATGTCTTACCCTATGTAGATATCTCTAAGCAATATGTTGTTTAGTTTTGTCTGATTTTTATACTTTAAATAAGTGAAATAAGTGTTTTCTAATGTGACTTTGTTTTTTAACATGTTTTTGAGATTCATTCATAGCTATATCTTATTCATTTTCACTACTATATGGTATTCCTTTGAATATATGCCATAATGTATTTATTAACTTTACTGTGAATGGACGAGGTTATCTCTAGTTTTTGCAATAATAAGCAGTACTATTTTGAACTTGTATATGTATATGCTTAGGCCTGGTACTATTGGGTCACAGAATATTTATATTTTCAATTTTATCAGAAACTATCAATTTTTTCCCCAAAAGAATTGTTTAAGAGTTCTTATTGTTTCTGACACGTAATATTGTTCAGTTACTTGATTTTTGTCAATCTGATAGGTATAATATAGTATCAGTCAGTTCAGTCACTCAGTCATGTCCAACTCTTTGTGATCCCATGGACTGCAGCAAGCCAGGCTTCCCCGTCCATCACCAACTCCTGGAGCCTGCTCAAACTCACGTCCATTGAGTCAGTGATGCCATCCAACCATCTCATCCTCTGTTGTCCCCTTCTTTTCCTGCCTTCAATCTTTCCTATCATCAGGGTCTTTTCCAGTGAGTCAGTTCTTCACATCAGGTGGCCAAAGTATTGGAGTTTCAGCTTCAGCATCAGTCCTTCCAATGAATATTCAGGACTGATTTCCTTTAGGATATAACACAGTATACCACTGTGCTTTTAATTTTTCCCCAGTTCCAATCAGGATAAGCATGTTTTTTATTTGTTTTGGGGCCATTCATATTTTCTTTTCTATGAAATTCTTGTTTATATCTTTTGCCCATTTTTCTGCTGGGATATTTGCTTTTTTCTGACTGATTCAAAGGAGATCTTTTTTATTCTGGGTTACAGATATCTTCCCAAGGTGGGCTTGTCTATCATGCCTATGGATGAATAAAATTTCTTAATTTTAATGTGCTTCAATTATTGTTTTATTCATTTACAGTTTATGATTTTTGTGTCTTGTTTGAGGAATTCTTTCTTATTCTGAGGTCATAACTTATATGACCTCAGTTTTAAAGTTTTGCCTCTCACATTTATATCAGCCAGGGTAGCCTATGGTCTGCTGTAATAACAAATAAGCGCCAATATTTTAGGCATATACCACAATAAAAGTTTACATATTGCTCACACAAAGCCCAGTGTGAAACTCCTGATTGAGCAGCTCTCTAAGGTTTATCTCCTCAAAGTGTGACTCAGGGACCCAGATTGCTTTTACATTGTCAACTAAAAAGACACACAACATGAGAGTCATAAATTGAATTTTATTTGGGGCAAAATGAGGACTGCAGCCCAGGAGACAGCACCTCAGAGAGCTCTGAGAGACTGCTCCAAAGAAGTAGTGTGAGAGGTTAATATATAAGATTTTGGTGAAAAAGGAGCTCAATGCAATCAAGTGCAGACTTTACAAAAGGTTTTCTGCTCGTCATGAGGAGCTGATGTCACCATGAAGGGATTTAGGGCCTTTCTAGGTGTGAAGAGATGTAAGGATTGGGATCATGAAATCAGTTCCTGAAAATATCTAACTATCTAAAGACCCACCTAGAGCCAGATATCCTGGAATGCGAAGTCAAGTGGGCCTTAGGAAGCATCACTATGAACAAAGTCATTGGAGGTGATGGAATTCCAGTTGAGTTATTTCAAATATTAAAAGATGATACTGTTAAAGTGCTGCACTCAATATGCCAGCAAATTCGGAAAACTCAGCAGTGGCCACAGGCCTGGAAAAGTCAGTTTTCATTCCAATCCCAAAGAAAGGCAATGCCGAGAATGTTCAAACTACTGCACAATTGCACTCATCTCACATGCCAGCAAAGTAATACTCAAAATTCTCCAAGTCAGGCTTCAACAGTACATGAACTGTGAACTTCCAGATATTCAAGCTGGATTTAGAAAAGGCAGAGGAACCAGAGATCAAATTGAAACATCCACTGAATCATAGAAAAAGCAAGAGAGTTCCAGAAAAGCATCTACTTCTGCTTTTATTGACTATGCTAAAGTCTTTGATTCCGTGGATCACAAAAAATGTGTGGAAAATTCTTAAAGAGATGGCAATACCAGACCACCTGACCTGCCTACTGAGAAATCTGTAGGCAGGTCAAGAAGCAACAGTAAGAACTGGACATGGAACAACAGACTGGTTCCAAATCGGGAAAGGAGTACGTCAAGGCTGCATATTGTCACCCTGCTTATTTAACTTATATGCAGAGTACATCATGTGAAATGCCAGAATGGATGAAGCACAAGCTGGAATCAGGATTGCCGGGAGAATTATCAAGAACCTCAGATATGCAGGTGACACCACCCTTATGGCAGAAAGCAAAGAACTAAAGAGCCTCTTGATGAAAGAGGAGAGTGAAAAAGTTGGCTTAAAAGTCAACATTCAAAAAATGAAGATCATGGCATCCAGTTCCATCACTTCATGGCAAATAGATGGAGAAACAATGGAAACAATGAGAGACTTTATTTTCTTGGGCTCCAAAATCCCTGCAGATGGTGACTGCAACCATGAAACCAAAAGACACTTGCTCCTTTAAAGAAAAGCTATGGCCAACCTAGCCAGCATATTAAAAAGCAGAGATATTACTTTGCCAACAAACTTCCATCTAGTCAAAGCTACGGTTTTTCCAATAGTCATGTATGGATGTGAGAGTTGGACTGTAAAGAAAGCTGAGGGCCAAAGAATTGATGCTCTTGAACTGTGGTGTTGGAGAAGACTCTTGAGAGTCCCTTGGACTGCAAGGAGATCCAACCAGTCCATCCTAAAGGAAATCAGTCCTGAATACTCTTTGGAAGGACTGAGGCTGAAGCTGAAACTCGAATACTTTGGCCACCTGATGGGAAGAACTGACTCATTGGAAAAGACCCCGATGCTGGGAAAGATTGAAGGTGGGAGGAGAAGGGGAAGACAGAGGATGATTAGTTGGATGGCATCACTGACTCGATGGACATGAGTTTGAGCAAGCTCTGGGAGTGGGTGATGGACGGGGAGGCCTGGCGTCCATGGGGTTGCAGAGATTCGGACATGACTGAGCGACTGAACTGAACTGATCTAATGAACTGTTCCCCCAGATTCCCTGGAGCACAGAATGCTTCACTCCCCACCCTGAATTCCCCTTGAGGGTGTCGAAGGTCAACAGCTGCAGGAACACAGAGTTCAATCTCCACAGAGACAGGTGGCAAATGCCCTTGTTGTTGTTTTTTGGTTGCTGGCAAGGCTCTTGGCAAGTGTCAATTTGTAGTTGACACCTTCTCATCGTTTTGAGCTCCCTCGAGTGTTACCCATCTAACTGATGGGGAGAACAAGAGTTGGGGATGCCCACCAAACACTCAACCATCTCCTTAATTGAAAATGCAAGTGAAAGTGAAAGTGCAAGTTAACTTGCACAGTCAAGGGAGGCTTCAAGGAGGAGGTGACAACTGCTCCCATCTTTGAAGCATGGGGAGGAGTTATTTAGATGCTGAGAAGAGGAAAGAGCCTTCTTTTAGGGTGAACAGGTACAGGATGAGGCCAAGAAAGGGAAGATATAGGAACACGCATGGCCTAGGAAAGGAGGCGGGAGGAGGACAGCATGGTCAGAAGGAGGAGGGGTGCTGGGCTGCACCCCACAGATCCGCCAAACCTGCATTTGTCCAGCTTTGAGACCAAAGAAAGAGCACAGAGTCAGCAACAGAGACATCAATGGTTTAATGGATGAGGGATCTTAACACGTTTAAAGTAAGGTCCTGGAGTGACATCCCAACACATGCAGCTCACGGCAGGCAGGACATGGCTGAAAGCAGTCTTTGAAGTGGGGCGGGAATGGGAGGAGGGGAAGTTACCAGTTACAGGGGAAATGGACATCGAGTTGGCTCATTAGTGGCCCCCCTGGTGGCTCAGATGGTCAAGAATCTGCCTATAATGCAGGAGACCCGGGTTTGATCCTTGGGTTGGGTAGGTCCCCAGGAGAAGGAAATGGCAGTCCACTCTAGTGTTTCTTGTCTGGAGAATTCCACGGACAGAGGAGCCTGGCCAGCTACAGTCCATGGAGTCACAAAGAGTCAGACACGACTGAGCGTCTGGCTTATTATTTACCAGGAAAACCAGTCCCTTATCCCACCCTCCCACCTTCGATAAGCTATCATAGTGGAGATCTTCTGATCCAAAGCTAGAACAATCATTAGCTGGGGCCTGGAGCAAGTTTGTAAGAAATTTAGTCATGTGAGTAGGGCGTAAGGGAAGCAGGCACCAGTGGAGCAGGGGGATGAATAGAAAACAAGAAAACGGCTCTCCTTAGTGGCTTGACCATACAAGGAGGCAAGCAGGGGATAGTGGAACATAGTTGGAATAACTGTAAAGGAACCTGATTGAAAAGGCTGTTTAATCCCTAAAGATATTCTCATGTGTAGGTGATTATTAACAGCATTTTTGCAAACACTGTACTGGGCTTTGCCAGTGCAGAAGCCAAAGAGGATGTTTTGTTTAGATTAACATATGAAGGCAATTGGGTCCAAAAATGTAGCTGTCCCAGTTTTCAGATCATCCAAATGTTCTGTTGCCATGACAATTCTGAGTTAAAATTTCGGAAAGAAAACAAATGTTTGGTAATAATTCAAATCATCCACTTCCGACTACATCAAAACAGCATGTTGGTGTGGTTGCTGCCAGCTACCATTTTTCACTTGATTTTAAGATTATTTAGTAGAGATGGGTGTTTCGTTTGCATTATAGTCCAAAAAAAGAGATTGGTGGGTGTTTAGACAGAAACTTTAGGATGTTTTTCTTTATTTTTCCCACTAAAAGTCACATAGCCAAGATTATACCCCTGGAATAATGTTTCACAATTGCACTTCTCTCCACAATTATCAAATATTTTGGAGAGTTTGAGTAACTGCTACATCTGTTGAAGATAAGTGACTCAATAACCTAGGGCATATGCAGAAATGCCAAAAGGAAAATAAAGAGACAGAAAAATCTCTGGATGATGGATTTACCACACTGAGCAGAAAAGGAAGCCAAGAGAAAGAGACGACGTTTGTTTTTTTTTTCTTTTGAAAATGATGAATAGTTATAGAGTAGCTAAATTTTAGGCCAATACTGTTTTGGCTGCTTATCTGTCTTCATAATCTGATGAAAGACATAAACATGCCTTTATTAATTTTGTGTGTGTGGAGTTCCAATAAAATGTCCAAATCACAAGTTTCAGCTCACAGGCCGCCAGTGAGATGAGTGTCTCTTACTGCAGACACTTGATAGTATTACCCCAATACCAGGCCTACAGCCAGGAAGAACTGATGTAGGTGCTAAACCATGACAAATAGGACTTTTCTTACATACCTGCCATGGGGCCTGGTGGAGGGCAGACACTCAATGAGGCTTTGCTGAACCACTGAATGCATATATAAATGAATGCATGAAAAGGTAGGCTAGAATACCATGAACATATATTTAGATAATAAGGTCTACTACAGGGGCTGTAAATTGAATAAAAATTTTATTCAGAAAAACACTTTGAGTAAAGTGGAGTGAACTAAGCTTCACTTACCTCATCAGGTTAGAAAACCAGATTTATTGAAAATTCTTTCAATTGGTGTCATGCATTCTGTTGTGAGTAGTTGGAGACAATGAATTCTAGCACCTCTCTCTCTCATAAACCATGAGAAAAATTGTATCAGGAGTCCCCCACATCTAGGACTTCCCTGGTGGTCCAGTGGCTAAGACTTCACGCTCCCAGTGCAGGGGGCCTGAGTTCAATCCCTGGTCAGGGAACTAGATCCCATATACTGCAACTAAAGCTCCTACATGCAGCAAATAAAGATCCCATGTGCTGCAACTGAGACCTGATGCAGACAAATAAATAAATAAATGTTATTACAAAAATATAGTCTCCTTATACGTCTGCCAAGTTGAAGTAGATGCTGCCTGCCTCCACGCTCTGGGAACCCACATGAAGGCAGGAAGAGGGGCAAGGCTCAGAACAGCAGGTGTATACTGGTTTTTAGAAACTCAACTCTGAAGGCACAGTGAACTTGGTTAGAGAGGATAGAAGAGAAAATCAGAGAGAGACAAGACCAATTGGTTATTGTTGTTCAGTAGCTAAGTCATGTCTGACTCTGTGGCCTTATGGACTGCAGCACGCCAGGCTTCCCTGTCCTTCATCATCTCCTGGAGTTTGCTCCATGTCCATTGAGTTGGTGATGCCATTCAACCATCTCATCCTCTGTCATCCCCTTCTCCTCCTGCCTTCAATCTTTCCCAGCATCAGGGTCTTTTGCAATGAGTCGGCTCTTCACATCAGGTGGCCGAAGTATTGGAGCTTCAGCTTCAGCATCAGTCCTTCCAATGAATATTCAGATCACCTGGGAGAATCAGGAAACAGTTCCGGTGAGAGACAACAAACACCTGCATCAGGATGGGAGCCGGCGGGACGGAGAGGAGGGACGTTTGAGATGACAGAACTTGGTGACTGATTGGTTCTATGGCGTGAGATGGAGGGAGGGTCAAGGATGAAGCCCAGTTTGCTGGTGTGGGTGATTAGATGGGCTCCCCGATACAGCAGAGGCAGGCAGTGAAAAGCATGAGGGAGGTGGGTGGGGAAACTGGTGCAGAGCTTGCAGGCAACTGAATGAAGTCACAGAACCCTGCTACTGACTCATGGTCTCTAAATCTCACCAAGGATTTGCTGATGAACTTGCCATTTGTTCATAAGGAAAGAAATATTTGTCGTTTATAAATATAACTGTGTCAAATGTTTGTCTTTTTTAAAAAAGTGCTTTGCAACACTTAGCTCCCTGTCCTGCTTCTGGGATACCGCCCACCATAGATAGTTTGTGTAGGGCACAGAGCACTGCTGTTCACTGTAGAAGTGAACCTGATTTCCCTCCTTCCCCATACCTTGGCCGCCAGGACTCTGGTACAGGGCCTGGGTTCAACCAATTGGATGCCATGATGGTTAATTGTACATGTGAGCTTGGCTAGGGGCTTCCGTGGTGGCTCAGCCGTAAAGAATCCACCTGCCAAAACAGGAGACCTGGCTTTGATCCCTGGGTCGGGGAGATCCACCGGAGAAGGACATGACAACCTACTCCAATATTCTTGTCTGGGAAATTCCATGGCTAGAGGGGCCTGGTGGGCTATAGTTCATGGGGTTGCAAAGAGTTGGAGAAGACTTAGCAATTAAACCACAACAACTTGGCTAGGCCACAGTACCCAGATATTTGGTTAAACACTAGTCTAGATGTTGCTGTGAAGGTGTTTTTAGGTTAGATTAACATTTAAATCAGCAGACTTTGTGTACAGCAGATTACCCTCCATAATGTTGATGGGTCTCTTGTAATCAATTGAAAGCCTTAAGAGGAAAAAAAGATACTGATGTCCCTCTGAAGCAGAGAGAATTCTGTTGGCTGCAAAGTCAAGTTTTCCCTGGGTCTCCAGCCTGCCTACCTGCCCTCCAAACTGAAGAAAGCCAGTCAGTTTCTGTTGCTTGCAATAAGGTGCCTTTCCTAATATAATACATGTGCATTGTTGCCAAATTACAAACACCAGAAAAAAACAAAGAAATGGAAGAAATTAAAATATACCCTGATGCAACTTATTTAAACATTCTTTCATTTTCTTTCTAGATTTTTCTATACATGTTTTACACTGTTGCATTCATTTGTGTATGGTTTTTTAGCCTGTTTGTTCCCTTAACATTCTATTATAAAACATTTTGACATCTCATTAACAATATCTTAACAATATTAACAACATTAACAATATTCTTTGTGCTATTTCAGTCGTCTTGATGTATGCTTTCTATTCCTTATGCTCCCTTATTTTCTTTGTTTGCAACCCTTGTCACCTGGGACCTATACTGTATTTTATTTGCTTTCATATCTTAAAGTGATTTGGAAGTAGACAACCCGTTTAAAGCTGTTTGAGGTTATAGGTTTAGGAGCCACATGGTTAAAATCAATTTCTCTGGCTGTTAAAGTTAAGAACAACATTTGCTATTATGTACAGATCTCCTTTCTTCAGCCCCCCTCCCTGTTTTTTTTTTGTGTGTTATAGTATAACATATGTTAAGCATTTGCTCATATAAACATTTTTAAAGAATTTGTTTTTTGCTTAGTCAATTTTGAAACCATATCCCCCACCGCCTCCAGAAAATTAAGTGTACATTCAATTAGTTTCAAGGGTTTCCCAGATGGTGCTAGTGGTAAAGAACCAGCCTACCAATGCAGGAGACGTAAGATATGTGGGTTCCAACCTTGGGTTGGGAAGATATCCTGGAGGAGGAAATGGCAGCCCATTCCAGTATTCCTGCCTGGAGAATTCCATGGACAGAGGAGCCTGGCAGGCTACTTTAGGGTCCACAGGGTCACAGAGCTGGACGTGACTGAAGCAACTTAGCACACACGCACACACACCTTAGTTTCCATACTTACTGCATGGTGTTCCTATTCTTTGAATGACATTTACAGGAAGCCACACGATGGTGTGTTTTCGGAGCCCTTGCCTTGAGAACATCTTTGTCATTTTCACAGATGAATGACAAGCTGGCTTTGCTCAGAGAGGTGTTCTCAATCTAGTAATAGTAACTCCTACTGGAGGTGAGTCAGACCTCTCAACCTTTTCCCCAGCCATCCATTACTGTGCTAGTTGACAGAACACAGAGGTATGATCGAAAGGATCATTTTCAACCCAACCTCATCCACTTGGAGACAGTGGAAATTCCCCTACATTCTGGCCCATGGTTTTCTTTCAGTGTCCAGTGGTGTTGCCAGTTCACATATTTTTGAGTACTTATTTATTCATAAATGTTCTAGTGGGAAGTTCAGAGAGGGTCTCACAAGTAAGAACTGGGATCTACTACTGTATTGCCCCCCGCCCCCGCCCCCAGTGCTGGCCCTGTGTGAGTCAGCTCTTCTGAATTTCTTAGCCATATTTTCAGAGGCTATTTCAGGTTCTTAGACTTTCTTCATCTGTATTAGTCAAGCTTCTTTGGCTGCAGATAACTGAAACTATCTTCCAGCATAAATAGAAAAACTAACTATCACAGAATACAGGAAAGTTTCATGGAACCCTAGAGCAAATAGGTAAGTGGGCTTTAATAGAGAAGTGAAGAGCTCTTGGGACTCACATTTCTCATCTCTGTTTCTTGATGCTGTGCTGTGCTGTTCTTAGTCACTCAGTTTGTGTCCAACTCTTTCGACCCCACGGACTGTAGCCTGCCAGGCTCCTCTGTCCATGGGGATTCTCCAGGCAATGATACTGGAGTGGGTTGCCATGCCCTCCTCCCTGGGAACGTCCCAACCCAGGGATCAAACACGGGTCTCCTGCATGGTAGGCGGATTCTTTACCACCTGAGCCAGCAGGGAAGCCCATTTCTTGATGCAGTGATTCATAAAGATTAATAGAATTCATTGATGTCTGCTGATTATTTAGTCTACGCTATGAAAGCTCTTGGAGAAAGGTATTTTTAAAAAATCATCTGCACTAGATCTACCAAAAGAAAAAATTGCCAAAGAGTGTTCAAAGTACCACACCATTGCACTCATCTCACATGCCAGCAAAGTAATGCTCAAAATTCTCCAAGCTAGGCTTCAACAGTATGTGAACCGAGAACTTCCAGATGTTCAAGCTGGATTAAGAAATGGCAGAGGAACCAGAGATCAAATTGCCAACATCTGTTGAATCATAGAAAAAAGCAAGAGTATTCCAGAAAAACATCTACTTCTGCTTTATTGACTTGCCAAAGCCTTTGACTGTGTGGGTCATAGCAAACTGTGGAAAATTCTTAAAGTGTTGGGAATACCAGATAACCTTACCTGCTTTCTGAGAAATCTGTATGCAGGTCAAGAAGCAACAGTTAGAACCAGACATAGAACAATGGAACTGGTTCCAAATTGGGAAAGGAGTACATCAGTGCTGTATATTGTCATCCCGCTTATTTATCTTATATACAGAGTATATCATGCAAAATCCATGCCAGACTGGATTGAAGCACAAGATGAAATCAAGATCGCAGGGAGACATATCAATAACCTCAGATAGCAGATGACACCACCCTTATAGCAGAAAGCAAAGAGGAACTAAAGAGCCTTTTGATGAAAATGAAAGAGGAGAGTGGAAAATTTGGCTTAAAACTCAACATTCAAAAAATGAAGATCATGGCATCCAGTCCTATCACTTCATGGCAAATAGATGGGGAAACAGTGGAAACAGAGACAGACTTAATTTTTTTGGGCTCCAAAATTACTGCAGATGGTGGCTGCAGCCATGAAATTAAAAGATGCTTGCTCCTTGGAAGAAAAGCTGTGACAAACCTAGACAGCATATTAAAAAGCAGAGACATTACTTGGCAAGCAGTGGTCTGTCTAGTCAAAGCTATGGTTTTTCCAGGAGTCATGTATGGATGTGAGAGTTGGACTATAAAGAAAGCTGAGTGCCGAAGAACTGATGCTTTTGAACCGTGGTGTTGGAGAAGACTCTTGAGAGTCCCTTGGACTGCAAGGAGATCCAATCAGTCCATCCTAAAGGAAATCAGTCCTGTATATTCATTGGAAGGACTGATGTTGAAGCTGGCCTCCTGATGCAAAGAACTGACTCATTTGAAAAGACCCTGATGCTGGGAAAGGTTGACAGTGGGAGGAAAAGGGGATGACAGAGGATGAGATGGTTGGATGGCATCACTGACTCAATGGACATGAGTGTGAGTCGACTCCAGGAGTTGGTGATGGACAAGGAGACCTGGCGTGCTGCAGTCCATGGGGTGGCAAAGAGTTGGACACGACTGAGCAACTGAATTAAACTGAACACTCTGGAGGTTGCAGTCACAGAATAAATAAATATATATACACATACACATATATATGAATGTATATGCATCTACCTACTCACATAACTAAAGCAAATGTCCTAATTATAAAATTCATAAGGAATAAAAGGAAAGTAATATATGAAAAAATAATATGTGCTCAGGCACAGCTACATTAGAAGAAATAATTACTTGCACCTGCTTATAATAAATGTTTGTATTCACAAGAAGTGAGATTAGAAGGCCCTCTGCAAAACAAGTACAGATAATGAAAAAGTAAAGGTATGAAAGTGCACTAGACAAATAAAGGCCAAAATTATTTACATATAATGAAAAAAATGGAAGAGCCTCATTTAAAGTCATGATATGTGCCATAGCAAATTATAAATGGATGAAAATGAGGAAGTATGATATTCTCACAGGGAAACTGTGAATTTGCCTCTAAGGGTACTCTCAAAATAATTTGCTGCCTTTTGACATGGGACAGTGAATTGCCAAAAACATAACTTCTATTTTGATCTCCTTAAATTCACTCTGGAGGACACAGGAAAAAAAAAAAAAAAAAACTATGGTTACTAAAGGGGAAAGGAGTGGGGGAGGGATAATTTAGGAGCTTGGGATTAACAGATACATACTTCTTTATAAAAATTAGATAACTAACAAGGTCCTACTGTATAGCACAGGGAACAATAGTCACTATCTTGTAATAACCTATAATGGAAAAGAGCTTGGTAAAGAATATATATATATAGATATAACTGAATCACTTTGCTATACACCTGAAAATAACACAACACTATAAATCAACTACACTCCAATAAAAATTCACTGTTTAGTAAAAATCCACTGTTTAGTAACTGAACCTTGGAGAACTAGGGCTTCAGTAGATAATGAGTGGGGACACTGTGTTGGAAAGAGAAGCAGAAGGGGGCAGAGAGGCTCTGCAGGAGACCTCTGGGGACAGTTGAGGATGGAGACTGAAAAATAATAGGCTTCCCAGGTGGCGCAGTGGTAAAGAATCTGCCTGCCAACGCAGGAGACCCAGGTTCGATCCCTGGGTCAGGAAGATCCCCTGGAGTAGAAAATGGCCACTCACTCCAATATTCTTGCCTGTGAAATCCCACGGACAGAGGGGCCTGATGGGCTACAGTCCATGGGGTCATAAGGAGCTGGACACCACTGAGTGACTGAGAACAATACAAAGAATAAATAATCTCAACATGCAAATTCATAATGTGTTTCTTAACACTGAATGAAAAATTCAATATACATATGATAACAATCATATGAAATATTTTGTTTTTAAAATTTATTTTTAATTGGAGAATACTTGCTTTACAATATTCTGTTGGTTTTTGCTGTACACCAGTGTGAATCAGCTGTTAAGTATACAGATATCCCCTCCTTCTTGAGCCTCCTTCCTGCCCCCCACCAGCATGAAATATTTTAAAGGAATCATCTTAAAGAAATTAAACTAGATCTTTGTATTCATCTCTCTCCACTAATTTGATAATTTGGGGGTTGTAAAGCAGATAAAAGAAGACTTCCACCAGCTCAGTGGCATAGTTGTATAATATATGAAAATTGCAAAAGTGGAGTCACAGAGGTGTGTATATTGGCTACTCCAATTCCACAGGCAGGCAGCTTTGCCATAGGTGACCTCATTTTCCCCAAATCATTAGCAGCTTCTTTGTAAAGTCTCAAATAAAACAAAGTAGAGTCTTCTCAATTTGGGAGTTGCATTCTTGGAAAATTCAGTGAATATGGAAACTGTGGGGGAAAAGTACTTTGCATTTATGTGCAAATGGAATTCTAGGCTCAGAGATTTATAAAAAGTCTTTTCACCTTGTGAACATCTGGTGAGACATCTGAGATTCACGGCTACGTGGGGGCAATTCTTTATCTCCAGGTGCAGCCCCCACAAGCAGGAAGTCAAGCATCTCCAGCTGAATTCATCTCCCTTCCCCAGGAATAGTGACAATAGAAAAAAAACATTCCCACAAAATTCCAGATGACCCTCAAGGGTGATGCTGCCCCAAGGATGCCCAAAGTGTAGGGTAATTGGTTTAATTTCCTTCTGCAGGACCTAGGAAGTGCCAGCCTGATCAAATCCTTCTCCACACACAGGTGCAATTTTGGTGTGCAGGACAAACTAGTTTCCAATGTGTGTCCTGAGCGGTCATTTCATTCTCTATTCTCCATTTTCCATTTTCCTAGTTTTTAAAAAAACGTGATAAAATACACGTATCATAAAGTGTATCATAAAGTCCCTAGTTTGGGGACTTCTCTGGTGGTGCAGTGGCTAAGACTTCGAACTCCGAAAAGCAGGGGGCCCACATTCCATCCCTGGTCAGGGAACTAGATCCCACGTGCCACAACTAAAGATCCTGCATGTTGCAAGGAAGACCAGACACAGCCAAATAAATTAATATAAATAAATATTGAAAAACCTACCAGTCTTGAGTGTACAGTTCAGCGGCATTAAGGACATTCACGTTATGCAATTATCACCACCACTCGGCTTCTAGCCTTTTTATATTTGGAATTTATTTAAATTTAGAGAAAGGTTGTAAAAATAGCACAAAGAACTTTTTCTCCAGAACCATTTGAGAGTAAGTTAAGTAAGTTGCTGCTATAATATCTTACCCTTGAATATTTTGGTATGAAATTCCAAAGAACAGGGACATTCTCCTAAATAGCCCCAGGAGAGCCATCAAAATCAGGAGACTGACACTGACCAGGTACCACCATCTAGTCCTCGGACCCCATACGGGTTTCCCCAGTGGTTTCAATAATGTCCTTTAGAGAAAAAGGTCCAGTCTAGCATGAGTCATGGGCTTAGTTGGGCAGGGAGAGTGCAAGATGGACCTAGGACACTGTGCCAGAAAGCAGGAAATGGCGACTTTCTCATCTGTCTGTTTATCTTGCTCAGTTTCTCAGTTTATCTTTGACTTCCGGGATCTTGACATTTTCACAGATTACAAGCCAGTTACTTTCTAAAATGTCCTTCAATTTGTTTGTCTGGGGTTGCCTCACAGTGAAATTTAGGCTCTGCTTTTTGGCAAGAATATCACAGAAGTCATGGTGAATTTTTCTCATTGTATCCTCTCACGTGGTACAAGATTGCAATTTGTTTCATTATAGATGGCATTACTTTTGATCATTTGATTAAAATGCTATCTTCCAGGTTTCTCCACTGGCAGAGCTATTCTTTTGTAATCAGTAAGACTTTTATGAGGAGATACTTTGAGACTTTGAAAGTATTCCATTCCTCATCAAATTTTCACCCACTGGTTTTAGTGTCCATTAATGTTTATTAGCATTAATAATCACAGAAAAGGTTGTCAAAAAGTGATTTTCTAATTTCATCTTTCTTTGTACATTTATTGGTTTGCATTTTACTGTAAAGAGAATCTTTTTTCCCTCCCCATTTATGTCAATTCATTGTATCAGTATTGACTCATGGATTCCTATTGGTTCAAGGGGCTATCATCACTTACCATAATTAAATATTTTGATGCCAAATTGTTTATTTTGTCCTGCATTTATCCAGCACGAGGCCCATTGTCGTGGTTTCCATGTCCTTTTAAAATATCTGTGTCATTCATTGAGCCCTTCCTGATTTGGGGGCACAAGATGTTTTAGGCCCATCTTGTACTTTCCCTGACCCAAGCTGGAATCAGCCATTTCTCCAAGAATCCCAGATTCTTAGTAGAGAATGGTATTTAGAAACCAGGATCTAGACTCTTGCTGTGCACATTGTTAATGGGGTATCACTGCCTGGTGGCTCATACGGTAAAAAACCTTCCTGCAATGTGGGAAGACCTGAGTTCAGATCCCTGGGTCAGGAAGATCCTCAGGAGAAGAAAATGGCTACCCACTCCAGTGTTCTTGCCTGGAGAATCCCATGGACAGAGGAGCCTGGTGGGCTACAGTCCATGGGGTCACAAAGAGTCGGACAGAACTGAGCAACTAACACTTGCACTGCTTTAATACAGAGCTGGGGCTCTATCTCTATCTACCCATCTGTCATCTATATACACACACACACACCATGTCTATATCAGCTATTTATATTTATATATATTTCTTTATCTCTAGATAATACAAAAGGCAAATAGAAGGGGAAAAGGTGGAAGCAGTGACAGATTGCCTCTTCTTGGGTTCTGAAAACACTGTGGATGGTGACTGCAACCATGAAATTAGAAGACAATTGCTCCTTGGTAGAAAACTATGACAAACCTAGACAGTATGTTAAAAAAGCAAAGCATCACTTTGCTGACAAGGTCCATGTAGTCAAGGCTATGGTCTTTCCAGTAATCATGTATGGATATGAGAGCTGGACAATAAAGAAGGCAGAGCGCCAAAGAATTTATGCTTTCCTACTGTGGTGTTGGAGAAGACTCTTGAGAGTCCCTTCAAGAGCAAGGAGATCAAACCAGTCAGTCTTACAGGAAATCAACTCTGAATACTCTTTTGAAGGACTGATGCTGAAGCAGAAGCTCCAAGACTTTGGCCAACTGATTCAAAGAGCCCACTCATTGGAAAAGACCCCAATGTTGCAAAAGATTGAGGGCAGAAGGAGAAGAGGCAACAGAGGATTAGAAGGTTGGATGGTATCACCGATTCAATGGACATGAACTTGGGCAAACTCTGGGAGATGGTAAGGGACACAGAAGCCTGGCATGTTGCAGTCCATGGGGCTGAGAAGAGTCGGATGTGATTTGGCAACTGAACAACAACAACAGAAATACAATATAAATCATGAGTTCATATGAATACTTCCAATTCCAGATCCAACACCCCAGAATTCATTCTAGTTTACTTTCTATATTTGTAACTTCCTTCTTTGACAGTGAAGCCTGGCTCCCGTTTTCTTCAAGATGTTTACTTACCACATTGATATTCTCTGTAAGTGACCAACTTGCTGCCCTCCCTGGATCCCTTCCTCATCTTTCCTTGGCTCTGACGCCCTGTACCCACAGTTTCCAGATGTGGGGGGGGCTGCCTTGCTGGACCTCCACTTAGTGACTTTCAAACCAAGTTATGCAGGAAGGAAAGCTGGAATGAAACAAACAGAAAGAAGGCTTCTTCACAATTTAAATTCCATTTATTATTTTAACCTATATCACTTTAATTAGAAATTACTTACATGCTTCACACTACTGAGCACCTGCTGTGTGCCAGATACTGTGTGCACTTTAGAGGCATCAGCTCATCTAATCCTTGCAACCATTCTCTGAGGTACATATATTACTCTTTTATTCATTTTACAAAGGAGGTGATGGAGGCTTGGAGAGTTTCATGGTGGGCGGCACTGCTAGGAGAGAACCTAGAGTGTAGCACTCCAAAGATCATTGTTGATATTAATGTATAAACAGTTAAAAGTATTTTCAATATGTAACACCTTCTAGGTATGTCATGAAACACATTTTTTTTCATCTTTGTTCTTTGAGTTTATATTCTGGTATCAATTTAAAAAAAAAAAAGCAGAGCTTACGATCTTCTCAAGATAACAGAGCTCCTTTTGGAGTGTGGTCATTTAATGAAGTCTCTGGAAATCACCAATGCCTAGCATGGTGCCTGCACATAGCTGGTATTCAAGCAGTAGCTTTTGCCTGAGTGAATGAACTATCTTTATGTCTACGAAGCACGCAGTGATAATGAGGCAGAAACAGGGTTCACTGAAACGCGGCCTCTTTTCCTTTGAGGACCTCTAGAAAGCCACCCTTTCCTGCCTCCTTGGAATCTCGTGACCAGCTCTGGTTAAAGCAGTGTGAGCAGAAGTGACTGGTGAAAAGTCCTTGTGGTTTGCTCTGGTCACTCTCATCTTGCAGAGGCCAAGTTCCAGATGGCACAGCTTCAAGGTGAGGAAGGTTCAGGTACCCAATCTCTCTCCCCCTTGCCCCCCAACTGCTTTGCTGGCCCACAGGAGATCTTTTGTGAGAAATGAAGCTTTGAAGCCACTGAAATTTTTCTGCAGCATAACCTTGCCTATCCTGACTTATAACTCTCTTTCCCAGTCTCAGAGTTACAAATTTTAAAAAATATTTTTCAAATCTATTTTTAATTGGAGGATAATTGCTTTCCAATGGTTTCTGCCACATAACAATGTGATTCAGCCATAAGTGTACGTACATTTCCTCCATCTGGAGCCTCCCTCTCACCTCCCCCCCCAAGAGATACAATTTAAATAGAAAAAAATATTGTATCCCCAACAAATAGTTCAAACACAACTGAGGTGTCAGTGTAAGCAAATGCCAGTTGTGAGATATAGTAGTAGAGACACAGTTACGAGGATATTCAAGTAAAAAGGAAGCATTGAGGAACACAGGAATGTTGGTTAAAAAAAAAAAAGAGCACCCAAATTCTTGAAATTCAAGGCGTACCAACAGAGCTACTTGCCTTCAATCTCCTGTGAATCATTTCTGAGTGACTTCAGATCTAATTTCCTTTATTCCTACAATACCCATTCTCTGTATCACACTTCCTTTTTAAAGAAAACACTGATTTTGTTCATAGTTTTATTTTTGTTGTTGCTGTTTTAAGTTCTAATGTCTCTTCCACTGAAAGGAAGGAAAGAAGTACAAGTTTTGCCCAGCAACCTGGTAGCTTAGGACTTCCACATCAAAGATATTTTTCCTGTTATGCTAATACCAAAAGTTGTCCCAACGCTGACATAGTATTTAAAGCTGAGTTAGGAAGGCTATTTTCTTCACCTAATGTGCTTTTAAACATTATTCATATAAAAACTTATTATAACAATTTTATGTGTAAAAGTAGAAAGAATAACAAATCCTCATAAAACTGTCATTTTAATTTTACAATTATACAATTTTACAATTTACAACTTTACAATTCAATTTTGCTACACGTGCTTTATTTTTTCCTTTTGCTAAACTAGTTTGAAACTAGTTTCCAAAAAAAAAAAAAGAAAATATTTTGTTCCCCTAATATTTCACCCTGAAATACTTCACTGCACATCTCTTAAAGATGAGGATGATCATAATGTTACCTAACAATAAATTCATTCATATTATCTAACACCCAGCCCAAATTTAAATGATCCCAAATGTACTCAGGATGTATTTTTATATTTCATTTTATATTTAGTTTGACTTGGGATCTAAACTAGGTCACATATTGTATTTGATTGTTCAGTTTCTAATCTCTGCTCGTCAATTTACTTAAAAATTTATCTTTGGACTTCCCTGGTGGTCCAGTGGTTAGGACTTCGAGCTTCCACTGCGGAGAGGGTGGGTTCGATCTCTGGTTGGGGAACTAAGATCCCACATGCTGAGTAGTGTAACCAGAAAAAAAAAAAAATTTATCTTTATTTGTTTCCTTTTACTTTTCCTCTATTTTTTAAAAAAAATATTCTACTTTATTTATTTTTTTGGTGGGGAAAGTTTGAGCAAGACAGTATTCTCCTCTTGCCTGTGGGGAAATCTAATACCTTGTTTACGTATCTCAATATCCCTGGTCTTTATATATATGTGTATATATAAATGTGTGAGTGTGTGTGTGTGTGTATTAGCCAAACACTGTTTTTCTAAAGTATATCTTTGAAAGTAGCTACTAGGGAGCTAGAGATTAAAAACAAAAATTTGGGGACGTATTACTCAGTTTTATATTTTTCATGTTTGCAAAATTCATCTGAATCAGAAAAAGAAGCTCTTTTATCATAAATCTTTAAGTGTAATGACCTTGTCTCAGAATTAAGACTTTTCTCAGTCATTCCTCAAAGAAGGTTTCTTATTAAAAAAGAGAGAGAGAGAGAGAGAAAATCATATTGTTTGTTTTTAGCAATTTCTAGAGGCAATGTGATACAACAGTAGGAAAGAAAAATATTGGCAGAGATTTAGAATTAGAAGGCTGGGGTTTGGTCCCACCTTTACAATGAACTAATGATTTGAATAAGTACCATAAGTTGCCTGAGCCATGATTAATTCATAAGAAAGTTTGGACTGGTTGGTAGACAATATATACAGGTAACATTATATGATTTTATAATAAAATGTGACTGAAAACAATGAAGACTTTTTGTCCCTCTGACAAATATACCAGGTCTTAGGCTTCCCAATGAGGCCTGTCTTCAAAGCAGGCCCTTTGGAGCCATGAACTATTTCCCCCGATGCTGCCACACCTCAAACACTTCTGTAAATATTTTCAGAATCAGTTTACAAGCCACATAATAACACTACTATAAGTGCTTATAACACAATAAGCACTACTACCTGAGAAGCCCGTATGTGGGTCCAGAAGTGACAGAACCAGAAATGGAACAACTGACTGGTTCAAAATTGGGAAAGGAGTACATCGAGATTGTATATTGTCACCCTGCTTATTTAACTTATATGCAGAGAGTATCATGTGAAACACTGGGCTGGATGAATCCCAAGCTGGAATCAAGATTGCTGAGAGAAATATCAACAACCTCCGATATGCAGATGATACCACCCTAATGGCAGAAAGTGAAGAGGAACTAAAGAGCCTCTTGATGAGGGTGAAAGAGGAGAGTGAACAAACTGGCTTGAAACTCAACATTCAAAAAACTGGTATCATGGCATCTGGGCGCATCACTTCATGGCAAATAGGAGGGAAAAAAGTGGAAGCGATGACAGACTTTATTTTCTTGGGCTTCGAAATCATTGCAGATGGTGACTGCGGCCATGAAATGAAAAGATGCTTGTTCCTTGGAAGAAAAGCTGTGACAAACCTAGATAGCATATTACAAAGCTGAGACATTACCTTGCTGACAAAGGTCCATCTAGTCAAAGATATGGTTTTTCCAATAGTCATATAAGGATGTGAGAGTTGGACCACAGAGAAGCCTGAGCGCCCAAGAATTGATGCTTTTAAATTGTGGTACTGGAGAAGACTCCTGAGAGTTCCTTGGACAGCAAGGAATCCAGCCAGTCAATCCTAAAGGAAATCAACACTGAATATTCATTGAAGGGACTGATGCTGAAGCTGAAGCTCCAATACTTTGGCCACCTGATGTGAAGAGCTGACTCACTGGAAAATATCCTGATGTTGGGAAAGATTGTGGGTGGAAGAGGATGAGATGTTTGGATGGCATCACCGATTCAATGGACATGAATTTGAGCAAACTTCAGGAGATAGTGAAGGACAGGGAGCCTGGTATGCTGCAGTCCATGGGGTCGCAAATAGTCAGATATGACTGAGTGACTGAATGACAACAAAAACCTCATGGCCATATCTTCTCTTTTATTTAGTGAACATTTATTGCAGATTGGCAGCTTACATGAAGAGCTCATCTGGGTGCTGGGGTTGCCAAGGAAGGGTGGTGACTAAGATGAATAAAAATTCCTGCCTGTTAAGTAACCAGCCATCTTGCTGTGGGGGTTGGGGGAGACACAAGCGTAAAATAATCAAAGGGAGTAAATGAAAACTCTGGGGAATGGAATTATCTCCACGACAGCATTAATATCCGCAAAGCCGAGATCCGTGGCTTTGAGAAATGGACCTCTTTGATATGGAGACTATAACTTATATTTGAGACTGATAAAGCAACTCTTTGATATTAATCAAAAGTGATTCCAGTGTCATCAGTTTAGCACTGGGTGGAGACATGAACAACAGCTGGAAGTTGAAAACTTCAGAGCATCTTTTTGGCAAGGTTGAAACGCAAACACATTTCACACTCAACTGTTGTTTAGTTGCTGAATCCAACTCTTTGCCACCCCATGAACTGCAGCATGCCAGGCTTCCCTGTCCTTCACCATCTCCCAGAGTTTACTCAAACTCATGTCCATTGAGTCGGTGATGCCATCCAACCATCTCATCCTCTGTCGTCCCCTTCTCCTCCTGCCCTCACTCTTTCCCAGCATCAGGGTCTTTTCCAATGAATCGGCTCTTCGCATCAGGTGGCCAGAGTATTGGAATTTCAGCTTCAGTGTCAGTAATAATTTTTTTAAAAATTAGTAAATGCTCTTTTAAGAATCAAGGACATTGAAGGGTTAATATTTAACCCAAATTAAATATCCTAGCTTCAGGTGTTTTCAGTGGTACTAAATTTTTGCTGGATTATTTTTTCCAAACCTGTTAAACGATTCCTTCATAGTCATCCTGATAAATATCTCTTATGTTGACTGGAAATTTCAGTAAGTAGTTACTTATTGATGTTACTTGGTGCTGACTCCAAGCTAAGAAATGAGTAAGAGAAAAGCCATCACTACCGCATGCAATGCAGGATCTTGTCCCGCCGGTCACATCAAGTGCTCCCCTCAAGTGGGCTAATTAGTGATGGTTGTGGACTGATGCCCAGCTTGTAACCTTACTGATGTATCACCACAGTTTGTGCCAAGAGAAGAGGTGTCAAGTTGCCAAGTGTTGGAGAAATATTTTTTGAGGAAGACAGGCACAGCTTTTCAAAAGCATTAGTAAGCATAATCATGATTCTCATTTATTTCCTCAAAAAGTTATTGAAAATCTACCAGGGACCAGGCCTAAGGGCTATGGTTTATGGTTATTTCAGGCATTTTCAGTCAATTCAAACAGGAGACTGATTGCACAGTCCCAGAGTGGACCAGCTGACATTCAAAGACAGAGGCTAAATTCATTCTCTGCTTCACGACCGGGGAAACTAATTACCATTGTATGTATTAAGACTCATTTCTTCTCCGTAGAACAGACACTAGGAAAAGAAAATTATCATCAGTAATTTAGATTCACTGAATTAATTAATTAATTAACTGAACCTGCCTATGCAGCTTGGGTAGGTGAAGAATTATAGATGATGTCAAAGTAATTTAACAGCATAAACGAGAACTGATACATACCCACTTAAACACTCTCAAACAGTTTTATAAACAAAACAAAATGAAACAGCAAAAAAAAAAAAAAAAAATCTTATTAAAACCCCCATAATCACAGGCCTAATATGCACCAATAAAGTATATTCTCAACTTATGGTTTCCCCAAGGCATCCAACAATGATTATCAAAAGGGTTAGGAGCTAGAAACAACAAAATTTAAACCAATCCAACCCTCTGAAGCACCTGACTCCGCGATCTGCTGCTGCCCCTGCCCCTTAGAGAGGAGGGAGAGTCAGAAAGGCTGTTTCCTCCCCACGCCCCACCCCAAATGTTGGCGGACAGGGAGGAGGGGGAGGGCGAGGTGTCTGGGATAGGACGCAATTGACTGGGGGTGTGGTGTGGTTGCGGAGACAAGTCCCAAGTGCATGGTGGATGCAGAGATCGGAAGCAATGCGAGGCTGGTCCTCTGAGATCCCAGCGTGTCCCTGGAGTCTCCTCCCGTGACCACACTCACCCCTGCTTTTCTTCTGTTGCCCTGCTTAGGTTGGGAAGAGAGAACAGGGATCAGGGCAGAAGCCGAGGTTTCGCACTCCTGGATAAATAGAAACAGAGGAGGAAGGCTGTTGGACGTGACTCCTGGGCCCCGCCTCGCCCGGTCAACCGCACAACTGCTGCTGCTGCTGCTGCTAAGTCGCTTCAGCCGCGTCCGACTCTGTGCGACCCCATAGACGGCAGCCCACCAGGCTGCCCCATCCCTGGGATTCTCCAGGCAAGAACACTGGAGTGGGTTAACCGCACAACTAGCAGACCTTACCTGAACTAAATCCGAGGAACCACCTGCGTGACCTTACTCTGACTTCCTTTATTTGTCGTGCTCAGCTTGTTTCAAATTTCCCTTTCTTTCTCAATCAGCCACCTTTTTACAATGGCTATTAGGAGACTTTGCTAAATTAAGTGTTTTGATTTTAATTTAGCAGGTTTTGGAAAGCACTGCTGTGTTAGAGACCGCTGGTTTTCCCCACACCTGTTTTTTTCTCCTTGGTAACAGAACTCCTAGGGGAAACCCAGAGTCATGACTACACCTCCCAGCAACAGTTGAGGCTCCCTGTGGCCATGTAACTAAGTCCTGGTCAATGGGAAATAAGTGGAAGGTTTGTGCAGCGACTTTTGGGAGGATCTCAAAGGGAGAGAGCATCCCTTCCTCCCTGCCTTCATGCTTCTGCTGGTGGGAATGCGGAATACGGGCAAGATGCTAGAACTCGAGCACCAGCTGGGACCAGATGTTGATGCTGGTGAAGCAATAAGATTGAAAGAGCTTGGGTCCCTGCCAGTAGTGGAGCTCCTCTAGCGACTCTACCATAATTGACCTGAGGGCCAAATAAAGTCTCTCTTATTCCAGCCTTTGCCATTTTGGATTTTCTGTTACTCAGACCTAAGCCTAACGGATATATATGCGGTGTAACTGGATTTAAGTTAAAATAGCAGATCATGTTGTTTGAATACTTAGTCTGTTCCAGGTAGGGTTTTAAGCGTTTTAGGTTTATTAACTCATTTAATACAACAACCCTATAAGAAGTACTATTCGTGGGTGGCGTCACTGACTCAGTGGACGTGAGTTTGAAGCAAGCTCCGGGAGATGGTGAAGGACAGGGAAGCCTGGTGTGCTGCAGTCCATGGGGTTGCAAAGAGTCGGACACAACTGAGCGACAGAACAACAACATGAGTACTATTGTTATTCTCATCTTACGGATGAGAGAACCCTGTGAGGCTAAGTGACTTGCCCTGAGTCACAGAGCTAGTAAATGGCAATGTTAGAACCTGAACCGAAGCAGTATGACTCCCAAGCATGTTCAATCTCATTTTCTACAACAGAAGCTGGTGAACTTCAGCCTGTGGTCAAATCCAGCCTGATGTCTCATTAAAAATATATTTATTGGAACACAGCCATGCACACTACACACACTCACGCCATGCACACACACATGTACAATTTGTTCTACTGTTGCTATCTATTGGGTTGGCCAGTTTATTCAGGTTTTTCCATAAGATCATATCTATCTCTATCTGTGTTTCTATCTGTATAATGTTATACATTAACACGAGCCCCGATAACAGATATTTGTGATCCCTTGAAGGCAGGAGTTGATGACTGTGATGTCTAAATATTATGGTCCTGAGATGTTGCTACTAAAACACTCTGAACCCTAGGGTCTATAACTATATTTAGTCAAAACAAACAAATTAATTAAAATAAGATGCCCAGTAAAATTTGAATTTCAGATAAACATTTTTTTTTTTTTTTAGTATAGGTGTTTTGCTTCTCTCACAACTATTGCGTGAAGCATACTTATACTAAGAAAGTTATTTGCCACTGACCTGAAATTTAAATCTACCTGGGAGTCCTGGCAAATTTAACTGCCAGCTCCACGGTCCCCATTCAGTGCTGCCAAAGAGGACAGAATTCTGGGAGACTGGCGTCCAGTTGGATGTTCACAGTCCTGTTCCTGGGAGGAAGAAGAACACCCAACTGGGAGGCCAAGATCATGAGCCACCCAGACAGTCACCAGCTGGACACTAGTAAAGAAAATATTCCTTTTGAGAGCTCCTATGAAAATAATATTTAGCTTTATCAGTAGCTTTATATAGGAGTGCACTCTATAATTATTCATTTGCTAATTGCCACAACATCCTGTTGTAGTTGGTAAATAATCCTACTGTCCTCATTTTGCAATGAAGTCAGCAGGGTAGAAGAGGTGGTGGCCCACTCACAGGGTAGCCCGGCCAGCGGGAAGAGTTCGGGTGGGGGCCTGGAGTCCCGAGCTGTGGGCTCTCCGGCCAGCTCACCCAGGGCCAGCCCCAGCAACAGGAAAACCCAAAAAAAATCAGAGAAGAGGAAGAAAATAGGTGCTCTGAAACCCGTGAAAACGCCACATTCTAAACAGCCCTATTGTTAAATAAAACAGACCAGAACAAAAAAAAATATAGAAAGAGAACTGTCCAAGGCAGATTTTTTTTCCCCCAGAGGAGGAATAGTCTGCTGACCCTTTGTTTCTCCCCAAGCAACGTGAATTTTCTTTTCCAGTGCCTGGAAAAGGAAGACCATAAGAGAAGCAAAATTGTCCCACCTGTAATAACTATGGGCATCAGCTGAGTACCTCCTATATCAGGCAGTTTCATATTTGACCGAATTTAATCTTTGCAACAAGTCTGCATGCCCCCACTTTATGGATGTGTTATTCGTTCAATCAAGTCCACCTCTTTGCAATCCCATGGACAGCAGCCCACCAGACTCCTCTATCCATGAAATTCTCTAGGCAAGAATACTGGAGTGGGGAACCATTCCTTTCTCCAGGGGATCTTCTGGACCCAGGGATCAAACCCAGGTCTCCTGCATTGCAGGCAGATTCTTTACCATCTGAGTCACTAGGGAAGCCCACTTTATGGATGGGAAGGTTTAGGTTCAGAGGGTCCAAGAGCCTTTAGAAACACACACTGCTGTGAAGTAGAGGGACTGAGATTCAAGCCTAGGTCTTGCCCGACTGGAGTGCATGTACCATTTTCTGGGTAGATCTTTCCACCCACTTATGGGGGAAAAAAAAAATCAGCATTTTTTTTCTGACCCACCAAAATCTAATTAAATTGTCTTTTCTAATACTGTTTAAATTACATTTTATCTGTTTGTCTCATGAATCCTAAAGCAATCTCAGGACAAGGGCCAGGCACAGCCATCCAGAGAGTGGTTCCAAGGCTCCTAGCTCTGTACCAGTGCTCCCCCAAACACTATCCTGGCAGGTCTCCCCACAAAACCAGCAAGCAGAAGTAAGGGGTTTTCCTGATATCATAAGGACCAGAGGTGGAACTAGAACATATCTTTCAACTCTTGCCATGTCCTTGCAAAAGGCTGAGAAAATTACAGCAATCATCCCTAATCTGCAACTTGATTACTGCCCGTTTTTCTTTATATGTTTTCTATGCCCTGTCCCACAACAAATGGGGTGAAGACTCCCTGCTAATTCCCTTTTAAGGGCTCTCTTGTTCTAGAGACTCTGGGTGTGATGTGGAATCCCCCCACCACTCTCCTCTGACCCACCCACTCAGCCTCCTCCCTTCCTTCCCTTTAGGAAGCTGCCCATTGAGGCCAGACAAGCCGTGTTCCTGCCCGACAGGATGCCCACCTGACCACCTCCACACTGTAGGGTAAGGGAGTTAGAGAAGGCGAGGTTCGGAAAAAGAACGAGACCGGCACTTTACAGGAACAGATCACCTTTAATGAGGAGAGAAGGGGCAGCAGTCAGATTAGCGAGCTGCTGCACTAACCCAAGAAAAGAGTAAGTACATATAGGCATGTATGTGGAAAGTTACTGTCTTAAGGGGACCTGTTCTTCTCCAAGGTTGTTCGGAGTAGTTGTCTCTTAAATGGCTGGGGCAAGGACTTCTGGAGATCGGCCAGAGGACCGGCTGGGAGCTGGGCATAGTCAACCTTAATGTCCATTTTTTTTCTTTGGGTGCGAGAGTTCTTTGTTTTGCCTAGAACGGTGGGGAGGACCTGGAGGGGACTTTTAACTCCAGGCTATTTTTTTTTTTTTCATTTATTTTTATAAGTTGGAGGCTAATTACTTTACAGTATTGTAGTGGTTTTTGTCATACATTGACATGAATCAGCCATGGATTTACATGTATTCCCCATCCCGATCCCCCCTCCCACCTGCCTCTCCACCCGATTCCTCTGGGTCTTCCCAGTGCACCAGGCCCGAGCACTTGTCTCATGCATCCAGCCTGGGCTGGAGATCTGTTTCACCCCAGATTATATACATGTTTCGATGCTGTTCTCTCGAAACATCCCACCCTCACCTTCTCCCACAGAGTCCAAAATTCTCTTCTGTACATCTGTGTCTCTTTTTCTGTTTTGCATATAGGGTTATCGTTACCATCTTTCTAAATTCCATATATATGCATTAGTATACTGTATTGGTCTTTATCTTTCTGGCTTACTTCACTCTGTATAATGGGCTCCAGTTTCATCCATCTCATTAGAACTGATTCAAATGAATTCTTTTTAATGGCTGAGTAATATTCTATGGTGTATATGTACCATAGCTTCCTCATCCATTCGTCTGCTGATGGGCATCTAGGTTGCTTCCATGTCCTGGCTATTATAAACAGTGCTGCGATGAACATTGGGGAGCACATGTCTTTCAGATCTGGTTTCCTCAGTGTGTATGCCCAGAAGTGGGATTGCTGGGTCATATGGCAGTTCTAATTCCAGTTTTTTAAGAAATGCAAATCAAAACCACAATGAGGTACCAATACACGTCAGTCAGGGTGGCTGCTATCCTAAAGTCTATAAGCAATAAATGCTGGAGAGGGTGTGGAGAAAAGGGAACCCTCTTACACTGTTGGTGGGAATGCAAACTAGTACAGCCACTATGGAGAACAGTATGGAGATTCCTTAAAAACCTCCAGGCTATTTTGAACTGTGTAACCTTCCTTCACACACTCCCACCCCGATGGTTCCTCCCAGGTGCCGGTACAGAGCAGCGGATCCAGCTTAAAGCCAGATTGCTTTTGTATCGCTTGGACCTCCATTCCAAACTTCTTTACCACTGCCCAACCGTGTGACTTTGGGAAAGACACTACATCTGCAAAGTCCATTTTCTAATTCTAATTAATAGACCTCTGAACTGGGGGTGAAACATGAGTGTGATCCTGACGGCTGGGTTCTCAGTGCCTCCTCGGCTCCTAACCACCCTTGAGCCCGCCCTGGGAGCCCCTACTTCAGGAGGAGACGGGGTGTCGGCCCCTGGAGTGCAGACTCAGAGGGGAGTGGGCCCATGCCTCAGGACCTTGGCTGGGCCTGGAGGGTGGAAGAACGTGGCCAGGGAAAGCTCACTCCGGGTCCTGAGTTTTAAAAATATCCAAGGTGCTGCACGAAGATGCAGAGAGAAACGCCCACCCCGGGAAAGACTGTGTGACTAGGAAGGCCGAGATGGGAGGGGTGGATCTAGAGAGCAAGAAGCACTAGAGGCTGGGAGAGCGACCCGGGCCTCTAAAAGGACCCAACTCGGCTGCTACCCCGGCTTCAGCCTTCCGTCCTCCAGAACCATGGAAGAGTACATTTCTGTTGCTGTAAAGCCTGTGGTTTGTGATCCTGTGCTGCAGAAACTCTAAGGCACCATACAGATGCCGTACTGATAGCACTGGGCTTCCCAGGTGGCCCGGGGGTAGAGAATCCACCTACCAATAAGGAGATGCAAGAGACGGGAGTTTGATCCCCCCAACCTGGAAGATCCCCTGGAGAAGGAAATGGCAACCCTCTCCAGCATTCTTGCCTAGAGAATCCCATGGACAGAGGAGCCTGGCAGGCTACTGTCCACAGGTCACAAAGAGTCAGCAGCATACACCAATAGTATCACTTTATCTGTGGGGGTTCATTTAGGGAAATACTGGCTGACATCAAAGAGTGGTCCCTAGAGACCCATGGGCAGTCTGCTTCTCTGGATGGCTGCTTCCTCCACGTGAACACCTCAGGGTGACCCAGCTCACTGACTCCTCTCTCTTCCCCACTTGCCTCCGTCCCTCTCTAAACCTCTTTTCTTCCAAGAGGCAAACACCAGTTCCTTCATCTTACTTCCCTGGTGGCTCAGATGGTAAAGCATCTGCCGGCACTGCGCGAGATCGGGGTTCAATCCCTAGGTTGGGAAGATCTCCTGGAGAAGGAAATGGCAACCCACTCCAGTATTCTTACCTGGAAAATCCCATGGACGGAGGAGCCTAGTGGGCTACAGTCCATGGGGTCGCAAAGAGCCGGACATGACTGAGCGACTTCACTTTCCCTTTCTTTTCATCTTGGTCATAAGCAGGGCAGTGTAGCCAACTCTTAGCTCCCAGTCCTCAGAGTTACTTGAGTGACTTATCAGAAGAATAAAGGGTGTTTTTAAGGAAATACATGCAGACTCACACAGATAATCAATCCTCTGTCAGCAGCTGCTTAAAAAGATACATGTTGTTGAATGATTACAACATGTAAATTACAAACAGCAAGTAGGGATTAGCTTCCTCTACATGTGGGGAAACTGAGGCTCCGGCAGGTTAAACAACTTGCCCAAGATGGATCTGAGGTTTAAACGGAAACTATCTGATGGCCTATGGTCCATAGGGTCGGACACAACTGAGCGACTGAACACAACAACAATATGACTTCAAAGCCCTTCCTTTTAAGCACATAACCAAGTTGGTTTCAACAGATGTAGCCTTGTAAATATTTGGAGGGGCTTGCCAAATTTTCCCTATCCTTCCTATAATATTAGTATTTTATAGAACCTTGCTGCTGTAAATGGATGTAAGAAACTCACCACTGTGATCTGCAGCTCATTCTCAAAAGTTTATTTGCTCATTTAATAGTGAAAATAATTATTTTGTCCCGAACCTATAAACCCACATAGCAATTCTCTCTATAGATGGTTCCTTGAATAATCAGTTAAAGGTGTTATATACCTTAAGTTTTTGTAAAGGACGGTCTTTTTCTTTTTCCTGAAGTTCAAGCATAGGAGTTTTCACAAATTTGCTTTTCAATCCTTACGATAATAATTTACTTTCAAGTGAAAATTTTGTGTAACCTGAGATTTTTTTTAGCCAAATAATAAACCACTCATTAAAAAAAGCGTTTTCTGCCAAATGGTATACACATTTGTGTGCTGTACTTAGTCACTTCAGCTGTGTCCAACTCTGCCGGAGCCTGCCGGCAAACGAACTGGTCGAGAACGCAACTACCAGAGTACCTAGGAAAAATAAGACTCAGAAAGATGGGGTTGAGAGGGACAGAGTCCGCTTGCGTCTGACTCCGCCAACTTTATTGAAGAATACCACGCCTATATATACGCTAACAGGAGTTACTAAGAATAGATCGAGGGTTTGCATACGTGCAGAGCTACAGATGTTTTAAATTCCCACACTCAAGATCAGTAGAGCATTAATTACCCTAGCGCCCAACATGATTAAGATCAATAGAACATTAGATAGAAAACAGGCTTCATCAATAGAACATTAAACAGATGGAAAACAGGTTTCGAGCATGATGAGTTTATCAGCACCAGGAAAACAGGCAAAAGGTCACCGGGGTGTTTTTTCCCTGAAGGAGACAACTGCCAGTCTATACTTTAACAAGAAGGGGTGGCAGGACAAAGAGAGACCCCTTGTTCTCTCTCAGGGCCGTAAGGGGCCTGTACATTCAGGCCGGCTCCCTGCACAACTCTGTGCAACCCCATGGACTGTAGCCCGCCAAGCTCCTGTGTCCATGGGATTCTCCAGCAAGAATACTGGAGTGGTTACCATGCCCTCCTCCAGGGAATCTTCTGACCCAGGGATTGAACCCACATCTCTTAGGTTTGCTTGCATTGGCAGGTGGGCTCTTTACCACTAGCACCACTTGAGATACCCAATTACTAAACTAAACGAAACTTGGGTGAGGGAAATTCCTGTGTTACTCAAGTAACAAACTTAGAGCTAATGTTATTAAGATGCCCTCAATCTACTGACCACCTCCAAGGCTTGTACACCGTAAATCTTATGTCTTCTTCTTGCTCTCGGGGACTTTAATCACAGACCTTCCTTGATGCACTCACAGACACAAATTGCACTGACCAGAGTCCACTCAGCCTTCTTTAGACCCCCATCCTGTCTGACTGGGTAAATCGAGCATCGCAAGGCTCTGGATAGAGTCCAAGTATCACTAACTGAGCGAAGTTTCTGCATAAACATGTAGCGGATGGTTGCCTGTTACTGGGAATGTAATTTGGGCTTCCCTTGTGGCTCAGCTGGTAAAGAATCCGCCTGCCATGTGGGAGACCTGGGTTCAATCCCTGGGTTGGGAAGATCCCCTGGAGAAGGGCAAGGCTACCCACTCCAGTATTCTGGCCTGGAGAATTCCATGGACTGTATAATCCATGGGGTCGCAAAGAGTCAGACAGGACTGAGTGACTTTCACACAATTTGCAAGATGGAAAGGCAGGGGCCGTGGTCAAAAATGGTTAAGTATTTCAAGACAGTGACAGCAGAGCCTTCAAGCAAGGCACCCTTCCGAGCACAGGCTTGTGCCACTGCACAGACCCGATGCCTAGAAGCTGGCCCTGCCCTGGGGGTCATCCTTCCAGCTTTCAGACTCCTCCTTCTGCAACCACTCTGGGCCCCTCACTGCTATGTTCCTTCAGTCACCAAGTTCCACTGGTCCCGTCACCTAGATCCTTGCAAACACACCCACGTTCCCACCTCTCTCTCCAGACGTCTCTCCCCTCCAGCTCCTCCCTTCCACCCTGCCCTGGCACCCCTGACCTGCTCTCTGCCGCCCTCCCAGCTCACAACAGTGGTCTTGCTCTGCCCCCCATGGACCAGCTTCTTGTGGCTCTTGGTGGAAGCCCCCAGACCAGAACAGGGACCTCCAGATCTCACCTTTTCTGTGCCCCCCACCCTTCCCCAGCATCCTTGGCTCCTGCCTCGCCCTCCCCAACCCCGGGTGTTTTAGTCACCTGACCCTCTCTCATGCAGCTCTTCAAAGAGGATGCTCCTACCTCCAGGCCTTCCCACGGGATGCTGCTTCTGCTTCCTTCCTGGATTCTTCCTGGATTCTCCACCTGCCTCACTTGTAGCTATCAGCAAGTTTTGGCTTAGGTATCACATCCTCCCCACTCTAGTATTCTTGTCTGGAGAATTCCACGGACAGAGGAGCCTGGCGGGCTATAGTCCATGGGGTCGCAAAGAGTCAGACACTGCCGGGAGCCATTATGGGAGATCCCACCCATGACGAGGTCATGAAGAAAATACCTGACAGGCAAGGCCGTCCAGGATACAAGGGACCCTCCAGATTGGCCTTGGCCTCTACCCCACCCTGTATCCTCCCCCCTTTTCTGCTGTTGTTCTTGTTTGCCCTGCTGCAGATTCTTGTGTTGCCTGCCGAGAGTTCTCCTGCTCCTCTTTCACTGAATAAAGATCAACTTAAAACCCTAATTAATAAATCTCCTGGACGCTGGTACCCTATGAAGGGGCCAGGGATGAAGGAAATACTTCAAACCCTTTTGCTGGCATTCTGGCTTGTTTGATAAATGTGTGCTCTCATTGCAAAAAGTGCTCATGATTGTTCTAAACATCCTAAGCACAGTATGCTAACAAAAAGAAACTATTAAGCATAGGTCCCTCCACGGGGTGAGAAAGACTCCACAAATAAAATAGCCACAAATGTGCCTAATAGAAAATACTTTAGATAGAGATTAGCTGGTGACTTCTTGCAGGTAGTTAACTTTTAGACCAAGAGCCTGTTTTGTGCCATATCTGCTGTTTTTGCAGTCCTTCACATTTCTGTTCTATAAAAATGTAATCCTATCTAGTTCCCATGGAGATGACGCCTATTAGAAAGAAAATAGATTAATCACAAGAAAAACAGGGTCGGCTACTGAAGTTGCTTAAGTCACACCAGGTGCAAGCCATAAAATGTTAGCAGGCCTGAAGGCCAAATGATAAGAAAGACTCTTGTGAACGAAAAAGTATGTGGGTGACATCCAGTTTCTGTTGAAGGTCAAGTTGCTATAATGTTTTGAGATGACCTATGTGTAAGCAATATGCACTTCCCCCAAAAAGATGTTGTTAAGGGTATAAAGGGGCCATGCAAAAATAAACTTCAGACTCAGCCCCCAGCTTTGTCTCACTGGGTCTCTCTCTCGCCGACGCCGTTCATCCTGAGGGTTCCCCTGGATCCTGCTGGGGCTGGACCCCAACAAGACATGACTGAAGTGACAGCATGCGTGCACAGAGCTTCCTTAGGAGGCTTTCCCTGCCTCTCAAACAAGCTCAGATCCCCTGGCTACCCACTCCCCCAGCACTCTCTCTGCCAGCTGCTGTAACTCATTATACCTGCTGAAGGCATTTTCTGTCCATGAAGGTGGGGTCCTCCCCTGCCTTGTTAAGGGTACCTGCACCGTGGTAGAAACTTTGCAAGTATTTGTTGGTGGATGGGTTCATTGATTCGAGGCTCTCACAGACTCAGTGTCCTGGAGGAGGAAGATGTCATTTAGTCATGAGGGAAACGGGCTTGCCAGTGCTGCTACTGTGTAAAAGCAGTGGGGTGGAGAATGTTCTGCGCAGCGGGTGGCTCCGCTGAGTGACAGTGTGACCCATCCAAACAAGCCCTGCTCACTGAAGATGCCCACTGCTTGTGTTGCTGTTCGGTGTGTTTGCAAAGGTACCATTCTGGGATTATGTGTGACTGTGTCTTTTTTATTCCCCTCTATTTTTCATTAGTGACAATATGCATGTATTATCAATACTTTGACATTCGTGATGAACCACCCCTCCCTAGCAAATTTTGCTTAAAAAAAAAAAAAGTACCAGGCAGGAGGAATTTCCTTTGGGGGTTCATTTTCTTTGCAAATATGTTTCCTCTGGCTGGAAAGGGGAAACGTCTTTCCGCCTCTGCTGCACACACCACCGAAGAAAGAGTCTGAAGAGGAAGTTAGCTCTAGTGTCAATGCTGCCAAGTAATAATCTTTTAATACGTGCATGCACGCTAAGTCATTTCAGTCGTGTCTGACCCTGTGACCCTATGTACTGTAGCCTGCCAGCCTCCTCTGTCCATGGGATTGCCAGGCAAGAATACAGGAGTGGGTTGCTGTGCCCTCCTCCAGGGGATCTTCCCGACCCAGGAATTGAACCCACGTCTCTTACGTCTCCTGCATTGGCAGGCAGGTTCTTTACCACTAGCTCTACCTGGGAAGCCCAATATTATTTTAACAAAGTTATCTAAGAGCAAGAAAGCAAACACAGCCATAAAACTGGACCATGAGTGGTGCTGATCCCCAAGAATGGTGCCTACTGCTTCTGAGGTCCTAAACTGAGAGAAAATTGAAGGCAGTCTCCTTCCAGCCCAAGGTCATGGCTGTATAAACAATGGTTAATAGCCTCGCTGATAGCTGTCCTTAAACACTTTCCCCTTCCTGTTATGTTTGTCTTCTGCTCTATAGATAAGAAAAGGAACACATATTTTAAAAAGTCTATGGAGTTGATTAGGCAGGGATCAGAAAGTCCAGGAAGGCTTAAGGATTAGGTGCACATGGGGCGGTCAGAGCAGCACCTGATGGGTTTGCCCAGGACTGAGGAGTTATCTGACCCCTGGGGTTAAAACTGAGGCGGCCCTGGACAAAGCAGGGTGAGTTGATCACCCTATCTACCACCTGATGGCCTGTGGTCCCAGCAGAGCCTCTCCCAGGCCTGGTCCCCAGCATGATGTCCCCACTGTGAAGCCACATGCCTCAACATTTCTCCCCAGTCTCCACCTGAACACGGCCATTTCCCAGGGCCTTTTTGAGAATCAAGTCTGGCCGGAAGTGGGCAACCCAGACCATAATGTGATCTGCAGCATGACATTCACTCTTTATTTTCTAGAATAAAACCCCTTTAACTTTATTTCAAAATGCTTTGTGATTAAAGAGAAAATAGGATCCTGGTCTGAACTGAGATTCTGACACATCTGAGCTGTCAAAATCATTTCCTTTAAGTTGCACTGAATGCACATTTCAGTTCCTAAAACATCCGAATAATGCAACACTGTCTTAAGGGAAGGAGGTTTGATTTATCTCTTTTCCTAAAATGATGACCTAGTAGGAAAATTGCTGAAAAACACTTTGGGGGTTCCTGCCCCCACAGACCCATATTGGCTGTCAGAATGATTTTTCTTTTTCTGTTGCAGGGAGTAGAAGACAGGAAAGTGCGAGTAAGTTCTAAGTGAGGACTGTCCAAAAATAAGTTGTGTGGAGCAACACTTCATACCTACTACCTCCAATGTTTCCAGGGTCCCAAGAGTAGATGACATTGTCATCCTCGTTCTAGTGAGAAAAATCTCAGACTTAAGCGGCCGAGCACAGGCATCCAGGCTTGGTTGTATCCAGAGTCAGCAGTATTCCCACTATTGCCAGGCCAAAGCTCCTCTTTCTGAGAGGGGAAAACATGTTTTCTTCCTCTTTGCTAGCGCTCATGCTAGATCAACCCATCAGAGCTCAGAAGTTGTGTTGCCAGAGAGCTAAACACTTCTGGCTGAGTATGAGAGGGTGTCAGGAACTGCTTTTCATTTCTCAAGAAAGATTCTCTAAGTATATCCATTCTTTAGAGAATTGTTCTTTGTAGATTACAGAGAACCTTCACGTTTGCTGGGAAGAGGAAGAACAGGAGCGCTAATAACAGTAACAGCAATAATAATAAAACTGCCTGTTATATAGGGCTTGTAATGTGTCAGGTGCATTTACCTTTATTTTTTTCTAACTTTTAAAACAATCCAATGAGGACACCGAGGCGCCAAGAAGTGACAGAGCTGGGACTTTAATCCAAGAGTAACCCCAAAGTTCAAGGCTTTCCTAGTGACTCAGTGGTAAAGAATCCCGCCTGCTAGTTCAGGAGATGTGTGCTCAATCCTTGGGTTGGGAAGATCCCCTTGAGAAGGAAATGACAACATACTCCAGTACTCTTGCCTGGGGAATACCACTGACAGAGGATCCTGGTGGGCTACAGTCCATGGGGTTGTAAGGGAGTTGGACACGACTTAGCAACTCAACAGCAACAACCCCAAAGTTCAGGGTTTTTTGTGTTTTATCACATTATCAATCTTTAGTTAGTTTCTCTCATTTGACAGTTGAGGAAAATAAGATGCTTTGAGGCTAAAAGACTTGCTGAGTTCACATCCTTAGAGGGAACAGGATCAGACCTTACACCCAAGTTGCCAGAAGCCTCTCCATAGAGAACTCAGTACCAGTGCCTGCGAGAGGCTGCAAGGTTTTAGATGCAAATCTGCCTGGAGCCCAAAGCCCCATGGGAAGATGCGATTCTCAGGGAGGAACTTGTTCCAGGTTAGGCATCCTTTGGTTCTGTGGGACAAAAGTCACCCAGAGTTAAACAAGCAGGAGAAATGTAAGTTTTCAGGAGTGTCACAGACAGGAATGGGCCTTGGGGAGGGGCCAGACACAATAAATCATGGAAGAAATCAGGGCTTTCTGTTTTTTTTTTTGTAGACCAAAATCCCCTGCTCCTCAGTGCAAGGGTGGGACAAGGTCCCTGGCTGCTCTTAGGTTTATACATTTTTAAGTACAGCCAATGGGAAAGATTTCTTTGTTTCATTTTCCAGGAGAAGGGCCAGTGAGTGTGTAAGCCTGTGTGAGGAGGGTACCCCTCATCACACTGCTGTGGACAGGAGGCAGGGGACATAGGACAAATAGGGCCAGCCCAACCCCTTGGAAGACGGGGACAAGAAATGGGCATCGTTGTAAGCTGGATAGATGATCTAGTATGTGTCCAGGTGTCAGACTCCAAACTAGGTCAGGATGAAGCATTATAATGACATCTAGATAATTACCATGGCACTCTTGAACAGTGCCTGAATTAGAGAAAAGATACTCAACCAACTATTTATTTCATCTAAATCTTCCAGAAAATATGTATGTACTATAAACATTGTCTTTATTGTTGCCATGAGCTGTTTCTAAAATTCCAAGAAGTTTTGTAATGATAACATAGAGGACAAATGTGTTTAAGTAACTGGCAGCTGACCACAATGATGGCCCAAGACCCTTTGTAAGTTTCTTTGTACAAAGGCATCTGGCACCATAGACCTCCCTTGATAATATCAGACTGGTTTCCAGATCTCCCTTGTGAATAAATATTATGGTCTTTTTGCAAGAGAATCAGGGTGGAAGATAAACAGATATGAAAATTTTGGCTTCTAATGGTGGATTATGAACTATCTACCCCAGATCTTTCCCCTCCAGGAAATTGCCAAACTATATTCAAATGATAAAACAAATAAATTAAAAAACAAACACCTCAAAACCCCCCATTGCAGCTGTGCACCTCAGTTCATTTCTGCGATGGTGGGGCTAGGAATATGAGCAAAAATCCTTGCCCTTAAGGAATTTCAGATCTAATTCTTTGTGGACTGAGTCAGGCAGTCTCCTCCAGATTTGAAAAGGCTCTTGGCTTGACTCTTGGTCCCTTTCAGAGAATCTCTGTCACAGGTTTAGAGTCAGCCTTTGTTACTATTTTGAGTTGAGTTGGATCACATCCATGCAAACTCTGAAAGCATTGATATCTGTAATTATATTTTGCAAGAGGTATTAGGCCCTGCCAGCACGTTGTACAGTTTAGAGTTGCAAGGCAGGAGCTGTAACTTTTGGACACATGGTTATTTAACTCCATACAGTACAGAGACAAGAGCCTGAGTCACGTTTGGCCTCCACAAGGAGGTGCCAGGGCCACTCCACTCCAGCAACATCGCTGCTCCGCCAGGCACATTTATTCACATTTTGTGTCCGCCGCGTGATGGCCCCACCGATGCCAACAAATGATTCATTGTCAGCTCGAAGGGAAAAACAGGCTGTGTAGGAAAGAGCCATATGGTGATACATCGGGGGTTTTTCTGCTGTCTTTGCTGGGGAACCCTGACCTTCTTATCACACATTTGAGGTGGAAATGTGACGTAATTAAACTGATTTACAAAAGCCACATACAGAAACCAGTGTCATGTTTTTTTAGCCTCAATGTGGTTAAGGCTTCCTTCCTCTGCACATTCATAGCGAAGATTTTCGGACATGGCTGGGAGAGAGAAGCAGGCTCCGAGAGAAGGTCTGTTTTCTGGTTCCTGGTTCTGGAATTTATACTTTCCCCTTGGTACTACCCAGGAAAAGGCCTTCTTCGCCTCAGTTAAATGGGAAAGCTGTGTTTCTCTGCCATCCACTGGCCATTCCAACGTTGAAAGCCAATGAGCGTGAGCAAAATAATGGTTAGGAAATTGATTCAAAGAGGACCCAGGGATGGGAAATACTGCAGCAGACTATGTTTGACCCAGGATATCAGAATTAAAACTATCTTGATTCAGTGAAGCAACTGGCTCAAAAATAGACCCCAAGATGGACATACAAAGCGAGTGTCAATTTGCATCATATACACACAGAGCTTTAAAAGGCAGCCTGGACACGTCAGTGTGGCAGTTTTTAGAAAGGGACCAGGGTGAGGTTAATGACCCTTGATATCTACTTTGCCTTCATCCTCTGCTGTAAAAATCCTGCCTGGTGAGATTCTGGCATGCTGCACAGATACCGTATTTGGAGAAGAAGCAGCGGCAGGGCTGGGTGGTTTGGATTTGCTCATCTGCTCATCTGGATTTGCTAGTAATTAATTGGGATACTTGGTCATGTTTCTTAGTCTAAGTTTTCCAGGATAAAATTTCATACCACTCACCTCGGCATTTTGACAAATTGCCAGTAAGACAGATTGTCAGGCCTGTGGGGAATGGAGGCTGTTAATCGGCGCAGGGGGGTGGGCCACTGGAATCAAGCAGGTGTACACAGAGGGAGTGACCCATGGTGGAGGCAGCTTCCACCAGGGAGGGACGCTTACCTAGTGTCTCTCCAGGTAGGAAAAACGAGTCACTAGTGTCAGGGAGGGGAATGCCCCCTTCTTCCCTCTTGAATTCTTGTGGCTGGACTAATAATAAAATTGACACAAGAAGGATTAACAGGAGAAAAAGGAAATAATTTAAATCACATACAAGGAGGTCTCGTAGAAATGAGACCTAAGGGAACTCCCTGGCAGTTCAGGGGTTAAGACTTGGTGCTTTCACTACTGGGCCTGCGTTCAATCCCTGCTCAGGGAACTAAGAAAAAAGAAAAGAAACGGGACGTAAGGAGTAACCAGAGCAGGCAGTGTGCAGCTTTCATACTTTTTAGACAAGCAATAAATTTGTGCGTAATTGACGTGACAAAGAAATTTGGGTTTGGGGTACTCAGTCAAGGATCTGAACAGAGTCTGGGCTTAGAGTAGTAAATTAAAGGAGTAACAGGCTTGTTTCTACAGGCTTATTGACTGGATTCCTGGTCTTGGGTGAGAAAGATGTCCTCTACCTCCAGAGGCAAGGAGAGCACCTTTCACATGAGAGATTCATTTCCAGCTTTCAGGGCTACAGGAAAGGATGGCCACAGTACCCCTCTTGATTGGCCATGTTTTAAGTAAGTTTAATTCTAAATAATCAAAATGCCACGGAGGCACATTTTGGGGCTGCTTGCCCTGGACCCCAACACTAGATTCATGGCTCCCTGCCTGCCTTGGTCCTGGGTTAGCCATCTGAAGCCCAGGACCACCTCAAAGGCTAGTTTCTTCAAATCTGATTCATCCTGTTCCCTTCTCAGCCTCACCCTGTTTATTAAGCACTCCTTAGGAAGGAGCAAGTAGTTTCCCAGGTGGCTCAGTGGTATAGACTCTGCCTGCCAATGCAGAAGACACAGGAGATGTGGGTTCGATCCCTGATTAGGGACGATCCCCTGGAGAAGGAAATAGCAACCCACTCCAGTATCCTTGCCTGGAAAATTCCATGGACAAAGCCTGGCGGGCCACGGTCCACGGGGTCGAAAAGAGTCAGACACCACGTAACATGAGGATGAAAAGGGAGAGAAGGCCCTTTTCTATCTTTCCCTCTACTTATTTAAATTCCATGGGAAAGTATTGGAACTACATGTGGAAAAGTTCTTTCATGTTGGGATGGTCTGACCTGGAAGCCTGGGCAGCTTCCCCAGCCCTCTTCCTTCCCTGCCCTGTGACTAAAGACCTGGTCCCTGCTCAGCATCAAAGAAGGCAGATGGACTGCACCCGAGAGGAGTGGCCGTACATCGTCTGTCATCAGCGTGCCAACATCAGCGCCCTCTGGAAGTTAACTGTCCACCCATTTTCAGGCAGGAAAGAAAAAGCCCGTGGTTTACTTTGCAGTGCATAATTTGCCTAGAAGGAGCTGAAAAGGGGCCACAGGGCATTTTGTTTTCTTTTCCATTTGATTTGGGCGATTTGGTGGGGCTCATAGGATTTCTATAATCCTCCTTTATACAAGAAACATCCACTCTTCAAAAACGCAGCCAAGACAACGAGAAGAGAAGAGGCTTCTGGTTCACATCGGATCTGCCAGTTGGCAAATGGTGTTGGTGCTGCTGCCAGAGCTGCCTCTGGAACCGACCTTTCCTTCCAGAACGGACAGCACAGCTCGGAGCAGGTGAGGGTGCTGACCTACCCCGTGATCACAGCTGTCTCAGATCCTTTTCACTTTGCTTCCCGAGGTGAGCCCCACTCTGGCAGAGCCCCGACCTGGCTTCTTCCCCCACCGAGCTGTTTTCCCAGTTTCCGAGTTCCAGTTTTCACTTTGATGTCCCCAAACATGTCAGAGAACACCGGTGTCTGCAGTGGAAATTAAAGTTCCAGGTGTAAATATCATTTAGCCTCCTCAAATTCGCTCACTCTGGGCTCCACACCCCCTTCCCTCTTCCTGGATTCTGAGGAACTGGACCCAGAAAGAAGCTGGTTGAAAGTGGTTAGCCCCATCGTCTTTACAGTCGGGGAAACTGAGACTCAGGGCAATTAAATAGAATACGTTTAAGGTCACACAACTGAAATGCAACAGAACTTGCTTCTAGGCCAAACCTTCCACATCCTGTATGCTTAAGTCTTTTTTAAAAAAACCTTTCTGATGCTTAAAACCTGTTTCTGCTCCACAGGGCACAGTGCTAGAATAATAGGAAAGTGGTGATTCATAACCAACTTCTGACTTATTTTATTGCACATACAAGGCTCTTGTTTTGTATACCAATTCTTCCAAAGAATGTATTACATCTTTACAGATGCTCTTAAACTCCGACTGTAGCTGATAGCACCTCAGGGACCCTTGATACAGGAATGGAAAAACAAGACGTGCCCCCAATACTCTAAAAATAAGTGATTCTATGAAACTAACAGCGCAAAAAGGAACTAAATAAGTGTGTGTCAGCTCTTCTAATACAATCAACTGATTACCTAGAATGTTCTCAAAAATACACATGTGCTGGAGGGTGGCCATGAGAGGAGTCTGCCCCAAAGGAGATGTATTTTATCTCAGCTGTGGTTTAGAATTGCCACATCCGGTGATAATAAAAAGTGGGCTCATTAGCTGATTTCCCTTTTTGTTAATTCTCTACGGACAGTGCACCCCAGCTCCAACGCCCCACCCTTCCAGTATACCACCAAGTGCAAGCAGTGACTCATTGTACCCATCAGATCAGATTGTTTTGGAATTATTTTAATTGGTCCGGTTTTTTTTTTCTCTTAAATAAATAAATCTCATTTCCCCCTGCTAGGTGGGCAGATCCTGCCCTCCCCGGTCTGGTTTCCCCCAGCTGCCTGCAGGTTTCTGTCAGCCAGGCCTGAGGCAATGAACCCTCCCTCCCCTCCAATTAGGGATTAGCGACTGGGGTCATCTGCACTTGAGCACAGTGGGGTGACCAGTTGACCACGTTGAGCTCTGCCCTGAAATCCAGCTCTGAGTGTTGGGCCAGGCCACTGGTTCCCCAGTCCCTGTTCTTGCCATCTACTTCCTCCCTGTCCCCAAATCCTCTGAATCCTTACTGGCTGGCCCCGACAGCAACCTGGGGCTTCCCTGGTGGCTCAGCTGTAAAAAATCTGCCTACAATGCAGGAGACATGGGTTTGATCCCCGGGTCGGGAAGATCCCCTGGAGGAGGAAATGGCAACCCACTCCAGTATTCTTGGTGGAGAATCCCAAAGACAGAGGAGCCTGGCGAGCTATAGTCCAAAGAGTTTCAAAGAGTTGGACATGACTGAGCGACTAAACAACAACATCACCCTGGAGAGAACTTTTAGAAAAGTGACCCGAGCATCCCCTTGAAGCTAAGAACTATCCTTGTCTAATCCTTTCACGGTCAGCCCCTCTGCTACACCCATAGGGCTTGGATCACTGCCATTCCCTGCTGGAGAAGCCTCCTGGAGTGAAGGGGTGGGGCCTCCTGGAGGGAGGGGCGGGCCTCCTGGAGTGAAGAGGTGGGGCCTCCTGGAGGCAGGGCGGGCCCTCCTGGAGGGAGGGGCCAGCTGAGCCAGCTTCAGTGGTGTGCTGGTGAATAGTAACAACCAACATTCTGGAAAGGGCTTCCCTGGTGGCTCAGTGGCAAAGAATCCACATGCCAATGCAAGAGACCCAGGTTCAACCCCCAGGTTGGGAAGATTCCCCTGGAGGAGGAAATGGCAACCCATTCTAGTATTCTTGCCTGGGAAATCCCATGGATAGAGGAGCCTGGCAGGCAGGCTCAAGTAAATGGGGTCACGAGAGTCAGACATAACTTAGCAACTAAACAAGAAGAAGCAGCTCTCTGGAAGACAAGAGCCCTGACACGTAGCATTTGCACCTGGTATAAATACGCCCATTGTGGCCAGTTTCAAGCCATCACCCCCATGGCCCTGGATGTGGGGGTGGGAAGAGATGCCCAGCAGCCTGGGGTTATACAGTATTTCTGCCACACAGAGAGATAATGGATGTTAACAACCTTGACAGCTGAGGATACACTAAAATGTAAATAATTAGGAAGTGATGAGTTGTAGGTGTTTATAACTGTTATTCTTAGTATAATTTATTCAAATTTTCACATTTATATAACAATTTATTTTTTAATAATGGCTATGTTTAACACCAGCTCTCAGAATTCCTGAAAGTGTAACAGTTGATTCACTAGCTCCTCTCCAGGGCCAGCTCCGGCACAGCACTGCCCGGCATATCTCTCGACCCCCACCCTCCCACGGCTTCAGCTGTGTTTCATTTCACCCTGCCAGTGGTCTGCAGGATCTCAGTGTCCTTCTAGCCAGGGCCATGTGACTTCTGTTCCCTTGGCTGCTAAATTCAATGCGTAAATTCCAGCCTTTATTCTCCTTGGCCTTCCAGGGACTTGTGACACCCCATCCATCTTGAAACTCTGCAACACCATTCTTTCCTTTCTTGCCATCATTTTATTTTATTTTTCGGCTGTGCAATGAGGGATCCCAGTTCCCTGGCCAGGGATTGAGCCTGCACCCCCTGCAGTAGAACAGCGGAGTTTTAACCACTGAACCACCAGGAAAGTCCCTTCTGCCATTATTATATCTTTAGTTGCGGCATGTGAACTCTTTGTTGTGGCATATGGGATCTAATTCCCTGACCAGGAATCAAACCCAGGCCCCCTGCACTGGGAGCTCGGAGTCTTAGCCATTGGATCACCGGGGAAGTCCCCTGCCTTTATTTTTGAACCTCTTCTGAGGGCTTCCGTTCCTCTGCTGTATCTTTAACAGTGGATGCTCCCCAGGATCTGACCATGGTTTCTTTGGTCTTCCATCTCCTTCTGAACATGAATGTTTCCCACATCCATACCTTTGGTGACCCCATGGACTAAACAGCCTGTCAGACCCCTTTGTCCATGGGATTGTCCAGGTGAGAATACTGGAGTGGGTTGCCATTTCCTTCTCCAGGGGATCTTCCTGACCCAGGGATCAAATCCAGGTCTCCTACGTTGCAGGCACTCTTTACCATCTGAGCCACCAGGAAAGCCACCTTTGGCTCAGATCTCTGTTTTGACCTCCAGACCTACAGGTGTGACCATCTTCAGCTCATCTTTATCTGACCATTTCATAAGCATCTCACACTCAACATGTACAATCGTTCCAACCCCGCCCCCAACCTCTTGTTCCTCCTTTATATTCCTCATGCAGACATTCGTGTCATCGTTCGTTCCATAAATATTTACTGAACACCTACGACACCCTAGTCACTCTGCCACGTGCTAATTAAGCCACAGTCCTCGTGGGACTGACTCACGGGAAATGGCATCACCATCCACCCAGTGACCTAGGCCAGAACCCTGGAGTCATCTCTGAGCCCTGCCTCTCCCACATGACTTATTTATAATCACTTGGTCAGTAAACTTGTCCTCCTCTACTTCCTAAACAAGCCCGGAACCTGTCTTCCTCTTCCACCCCCACCGTGGCTGTCTTCTCAGGTCCTTATCGTTTTTCTCCTGGATTACGCAGGAAGCCCTCCACTCTTTCCATCCAGAGACTTGCTGCATTGGAATCCTTTCTCTACAATGCTGGTCTAACAATATTTCGGAAGCCATATTTATGATATAGCCGTTGACCAGTATAGCATCCTCCCCGACACCCTCTTAGCCTGCAGAACAAAACCTATGCTTCTTGGCTTCGTGGAAAGACCTCCTATGTGATCAAGGCCCTGTCCACCTCTTGGTCTGCTTGTCTTCATTCCTCTTGGGACTATTCTCAGGCGATTCCTTCTGTCTAGAATCCCTCTATTGGCCCGCACTACCCCATCCCATTCCCTTCATTGACTGTCTGCCCCTCCCACTCATCCTTCAAAACTTGTCCTGATGCGGAGGCTTCCGTGGTGGTCCAGGGGTTAAGACCTCGCCTTCCAATGCAGAGAGTGCAAGTTTGATCCCTGGTTGGGGAACTAAGACCCCACATGCTTCAGGGCCGAAAATCAAAACATAAAATAGAAGCAACGTTGTAATAAATTCAATAAAGGCTTTTAAAATGGTCCACAAGAAAACATCTTTAAAACAAACCAAAAAATCTTGTGCTGATGCAAGCTTGCCACTGGGCTGTTCCTGTCGCGTCCTCCTGGAGGTGGTCGCTGGCCCCCCCAGGCTGCGCTCAGTGACCTGTCTCCCTGTCAAAGCTGTGTCATGCTAAACAGCAATCATCTGTTTACCAGTCTCCACGCCAGGTGGCACAGTTGATAGAGAATCCGCCTGCCAATGCAGGAGTCTCAAGGAACATGGGTTCGATCCCCCGGTCAGGAAGATCCCCTGAAATGGGAAATGGCAACCCACTCCACTATCCTTGCCTGGAGGGCTACAGTCCGTGGGGTCACAAAGAGTTGGACACGACTGACAAGTATGCATTAATCATGCTTCTTTGGAAAACAAGCTTGTAAAGGAGGAGACTGTGTCTTTTATCCCTGACCACAAGAAGTGTGCAGGGCCCCAGAAAGCAGTCAATATAGTCTTGTTGAATGAATGATTGTGTCAATGGTGACCGGGGAGGTGGCCAAGGGCACCGGACCCCAAGGGAACCCCGGGGCTCCATGTAGAGTCTTGAGGGCACCACGCTGCACAAAGTTGCTACTTTAGACCATGAGCGTGTGACTTAGAGAGTGAAGTGGTGGCCACGCTCTCCACACATAGTGGTAACTATGATAATGACTGAATATTTTTAGGCACTTAAAGTGCCTAGCGGGTTACAGTTCACACGGTCACAAAGAGTCGGACACGACTGAGCACAGATGGTAGTGCAGGTATTTTTAACTGCTGGCTCTTAGGATGTGGATGGGATGGCGGTGTGTGTGTGTGTGTGTGTGTGTGTGTGTGTGTGTGTGTGTAGGGGTGATTAGGTATAAAAGATCCAAGATTGTGGATTAACGTAGCACACGTGCACACCCACCCTCCCCCCACCCCCGACACACACAATAGCTAAAATCCGAGGGAAATCCTGTCAAACCACCTGAATGATCCGACTGTTCCCAAGCTTTAGGGCTAGGAGCCTGGCCTCATTTGCATATTGGCACCAGCTCTCCACTTGCTGAGATGCTCAGCTTCGTTGCCACTGCCCTCTGCTGTCTGCAGCCAGACCTTCTCAATGCATCTGACTATGTTGCCCGGAGGAATCAGGTCCAAGTTTCCATAAATATTTCCTCACTGGCTGGAGTATCTCCTACCTGTGTGTTAGAAACTGTGGGGATTTCATCCTGTCTTTAAGGAACGATGTCTGTGTTCAGAGAGCTAGAAACTGATAACATTGGAAAAGCATAAATCAGGACTGAAAACTGAAAGAATCTACCATACAATTAAGTTACTGTATCAAGAGAGAGAGTGCATGAACCACACAAGGAATCATATTTATGTACAACTTTGTAGTTAACAGAGACAGTGAAAGAAAACAAAGTGAAAATGAAAGTCCCTCAGTTGTGTCTGACTCTTTGAGACCCCATGGACTATACAGTCAATGGAATTCTCCAGGCCAGGATACTGGAGTGGGTAGCTGTTCCCTTCTCCAGGGCATCTTCCCGATCCAGGGGTTGAACCCAGGTCTCCCACATTGCAGGCAGATTCTTTATCAGCTGAGCCACAAGAACTGCAGCATATATATTCTCATTTAAGCCTGTCAACCACACCAGTGAGGATGATATTGATAAAATACTGTAGACTGACATGTTGGCATCAGATATGGCTATCGACCACTGTCTTGTCAGTCAGCTGATGTTATGTCTCATCCCAAAGGTCACACATGAAACAGTCTAGTTTCAGAGGAAAAAACAAAAATCCCATGAGTATAACTCACCAGCGTTATCTTTCAGTAGCACCTGAGTTTTCTATCCCGGCTCTACCAATAAACTCTGAGAAGATCAAAGCGTGGGATAGACAGATGCAATTACTGAAAAGGTTTCCTGGGGGTGGTGTTCAATTTCTGCTTTGCAACCAAGATCCTAGAAGTTATGAAAAGGGCTTTTTTTTTTCAGGATGAAAAGCATTTAGCTTTGTTTTTCCCTAGGAATGAAAAAAAAATTAAAATCGTCCTGACGTGTTTTTTTTTTAAAAAGATGTGAAACAAGCTTTTTCAAGCAAGTGCTTTTGAATTCCTCACATTCAAGCTTAAATCACAGTGACATTTGTCACGTTATTATCTATTTGAGTGAGTTAAATTGAATAATGGGAAAGAGTCCGTTCCTTCCTTTAATCTTAGATGGAAAAGGGCGAACTCCAAAATTATGCCAGTCTATCAGTAGTCTCTAGTGCTCCACACATTGAAAAAGAAAGCTCTACAAACTCTGAGCTAGTGTTTTTCTATCCCAAATGCACTCTCTTCCGTATCAGGGATGACTAACATTCAGGAATATGGTGCCAAGGAAGGCCCTGAGGAAAGAGAGAAAATAGAATTTTTCCTTTGATATTGTGAAATAGTCTTTTCCCTGAAGCTCCCCGCTTCCCTTATATCTGGGTGGTTAGGGCTGGGTCACATGTCTATTTCATGTCTATTGCTAACCCACCCAATAGCCTGGGGAAATGGGTTACCATGAGCAGTTTGGACAATTCTTTTGGGGTAGAATGGATTTTGGGGAGTTAACCACCACTTTGGATACTGTGCCTGGAAACAGTGGTAGCCAGACCAGATGTTTTTTGATTTTAGGCAGATCAGAGGGCTTGAAGTTCTTTGGTGATTAAGTGAAAGCAAAAAAAGAGACGTGATTACATTTGTACTCCAAATTTGAAGAGCAGGGCACATCTGTTGTGTACTTGTGGACAATTCATGGTCTCATGGCTAAAATCTTCAATGCCAGGACTCTAAAAAAAAAATTTTTTTTTAATTTAGGCTGTGCTGTGTCTTAGTTGGGGGTATCCCTGGTGACTCAGATGGTAAAAGAGTCTGCCTGCAATGTAGGAGACCCAGGTTCGATCCCTGGGTCAAGAAGATCCCCTGGAAAAGGGAATGGCAACCACTCCAGTATTCTTGCCTGGAGAATTCCATGGACAGAGTAGCCTGGAGGGCCATAGTCCATGGGGTCACAGAGTCAGACACAACCGAGCAAATAACACTTATGCTTGCGTTTTAGTTGAGACATAGGGTATCTTTAATCTTCATTTCGGCATGTGAACTCTAGTTGTGGAATGTGTATAAGGTTCCCTGACCAGGAATTGAGCCCGGGGCCCCCTGTACGGGAAGCATGAAGTCTTAGCCACTGGACCACCTGGGAAATCCTTCCAAGAGCCTTCTTGACAACAAGCAGGCGACGAATGCTTGTTGGTCTCTCTCTGTGACATGACACTTCACGACTGTGGAAAGATCCTGTTGGGGTTTCTGAGTGGCCCCGGGGGTTAATAATGACATTGTCTGAATAACTTCTTCAACTCAGATTTCAATTTACTTTTAGCCAAAATAAAAGTCCTCTGATATGGGACCAGAAGCACCTTATAGGTAAAACGAATCTTTTGAGCTTACTTTCCAAGGGGCAGCCACCGAATGCAGGACAATTGGAGTTTGTTTTCTCCGGGATCCATTCGCCTCGTGAGACCAGCGGGGTCCCGTGGTTCAGAAGAATCACTCCTAGGACAGCATTTCCTTTCCCTGAGAGTTTTCCTCTTTCTGGAAATGCCTTAGCTTCCTGAAATAGTTTCCCGGAAGTTGTGACTGAAGAACAGTTAGACCAGTGGAGGGCAAAAGTGAGGCTTGTTGGGAGTCTAGCTGGGAGATGGGGAAGAGGTCCCCTGGGTCTTGCCTCTGAATCCTTTCAGTTCTGTTGGTCTTGGTTTCAGTCTATCAAGGGACAAGCCTTTAAAACAGGTCTCTAGCAGTATGTCTACCTTCTTGGATGGCTGTGTCTCTGTCTGTCCCCTTGCACTCTCGTTCTGACTACAGCATTTGAAGTTTTGAGGTTTTGATGCCAGAGTTCTCATTTAGAAATTTTGCTACAGAAATTCAAAGGCATAGGGCAGAGTTACAATGTGCTAATGTCTAGGTATTTGCATGCCCATTTCACACAATGCTATGCGTATATAGGCCCTGTTTCAAGAAAGCATTCCAGAAAAACATCTGCTTCATTGACTACGCTAAAGCCTTTGACTGTGTGGAGCACAGCAAACTGTGGAAAATTCTTAAAAGAGATGGGAATACCAGACCACCTGACCTGCCTCCTTTGAAACCTGTATGCAGGTCAAGAAGCAACAGTAAGAACTGGACATGGAACAACGGGCTGGGAAAGGAGTATGTCAAGGCTGTATATTGTCATCCTGCTTATATAACTTATATGCAGAGTACATCATGTGAAATGCCGGGCTGGATGAAGAACAAACTGGAATCAAGATTGCTGGGAGAAATATCAATAACCTCAGATACGCAGATGACACCATCCTTACGGCAGAAAGCAAAGAAGAACTAAAGAACCTCTTGATGAAAGTGAAAGAGGAGAGTGAAAAATTTGGCTTAAAACTCAGCATTCAAAAAACGAAGATCATGGCATCTGATCCCCTCACTTCATGGCAAATAGATGGGGAAACAATGGAAATAGTGACAGACTATTTTCTTGGGCTCCAAAATCACTGCAGATGGTGACTGTAGCCATGAAATTAAAAGAAAAGCTATGACCAACATAGGCAGCATGTTAAAAAGCAGAGACATTATTTTGTCAACAAAGGTCCATATAGTCAAAGCTTTGGTTTTTCCAGTAGTCATGTATGGATGTGAGAGTTGGACCATAAAGAATGCTCAGTGCTGAAGGCTTAATGCTTTTAAACTGTGGTGTTGGAGAAGACTCTTGAGAGTCCCTTGGATTGCAAGGAGATCAAATCAGTCCAGCCTAAAGGAAATTAACCCCGAATATTCACTGGAAGGCCTGATGCTGAAGCCGAAGCTCCAATACTTTGGCCACCTGATGTGAAGAGCTGACTCATTTGAAAAGAGCCTGATGCTGGGAAAGATTGAAAGTGGGAGGAGAAGGGGATGACAGAGAATGAGATGGTTGGGTGGCATCACCGACTCAATGGACATGAGTTTGAGCAGGCTCCGGGAGATGGTGAAGGACAGGCAGGCCTGGCATGCTGCGGTCCATGGGGTTGCAAAAAGTTGGACACAACGGAGCCACTGAACAACAACAAAAAGAAAGCATTTTTAGGCTTCAAGTCTTAGTAAGCATCCAGTAAGTGCAGACATTGTTAGTAAGTATCCCACCCAACTGCCAACCCGACTTCCTCCTTGCCAACAGAACTCTGATGTGTCCAGGGCTCTGTCCTTTGTTTCCTGTTTCCAGCCCTAGAAGCAGAATCTTGATGATTCTGGGACAATTGCAATGATCCCAGTGACTGGGTTAGAGTGACTCTATGACTAGTTCAGTGAGACATGGGGGAAAATCTGGAGGCTTCTGGGAAATGTTTCTTTGTTTCTTAAAAAATAGTCTTAGAAAGAAGTGGCTTCTCATCCTCCTCTGAATTTTGTCACACATCCGTTCTTTGTAATCTTAGGATGCAGCAATTGTCTGGTGAAGATAAAGGGAACCAACCCGAGGGCAGAACCTGTGAAATTTATATTTGGATATGAATTTATATTCAAATATAAGTCACTTGGATCCTTGAGAATTTTGAGTTGCTGAATTAACCAAGAAGTTCTACCTCTGAAGCTCTTGTCATATGAGACTGTATCTCCTTGCTGACACCAAATTGAGATAAATCTGAAAGCATCTTAAAGTAATATTCATAACTAGCTCTCGTCTCTACTCACGGGTTACTGTGTCCCTCTGCCCCATATCAGTTCTTCCACCCTCCATCTCAACAGGAGTTCATCTAAGATGTGGAGGGTCTCAATGTATGAAGCTCACCCTGAAGAACAGAAATACACACGAGCACAGTTATCACCACTGATGGTAACTACCCCCATTTCTTTAGCATATCTTCGGTGTGAGGCCAGCGCCAAGCCCTTTGTACACACTTATTTTTATTAATTTATTTAATTGGAGGCTAATTATGTTACAATATTGTAGTGGTTTACATTGACAGGAATCAGCCATGGGCGTGTATCTTAATTATTGAAAGGGCTCCATGTTAGTAACTGTAGGGTAGGGACACGGTAGGGACTATTCTCATGTGATTGATGAGGAAACTGAAGGTCACAAAAGCTAAGTAGTTTTCTCAAGGTCTCAAAGCTAGTAAGTGACAAAGTTAAGAGTCAAACCAGACTGGCCACATCCTTGTCCATCACTCTGAACTCTTTCCCACTCACTAACTGTGGGAACAGCAGACTCGCTTAGGGCAGGGACCTCTTCACCCAGTGGTTTCTTAGGATCAATACACAAGTTCCCTGAGAGATATGAAATCTAATTAGACTCTAAAGGTAACTGAGTAAACTTCACTGTTCGACACACATTCTCTTGTGAGCTTTATTTAACCTGTCTGTAATTTAGAGCCTCTATTTGTGAGGTTGTGACAGACACTTTCCACTGCCTACTTCCTCAGGATATGAGAAGATAAATGTGATAAAATTTTATCTAAAAGCATTTTGTGATATTGAGAGGAAAAGTACTATGCAGAGTCAGGCCACTGTTAATGGGATTTTAATAGCTCCTCCCAACTCTTAGGCTATTCATAGTGTAATGGAACATCTTAATTTGTTGAAAATTTTCCATATGGCTCCTTAAACTCTCAAGAGAAAAGGCTCTGTGAAAATGAAAATGAGAAAGCAGATATATTTTCAGCTACTGGTCAAATATTCTTTAATGCATAAGATTTTGCACTAGACAGAAGATGAGGTTTGTGTGAAGGGGCCATTGTTCCTATTGTACAGAGGTGTTTGTAAAACAGGCAAAGGATGGACTCTTTCTTAGAGGAAATAGTTCTTACAGATATCCTATATCTGCACAAATTATTTTTTATTATGTTACTTAAATATGAGTAAAGTAAACCTAGATACAGAGTCCTCATACTGGAAGATCTAATATAATTATAAAACAGATAAATTTACAAATTAGATAAAAACAAAATGGATGGCCAAACCAAAAAACTTAGACTAATAACATTAATTTAATAGATGGACAGTGTTGTTGAAATAGAAGAAGTTGGATTTGACAAAGGAAAACTCTTGTTTGATTCTAGAAGTTTCAGAGTTCTGGTTCTAGACTCAGACTGGGTTAAAATCCCAACTTTGCTTCTTACCAGCTGTGTGACTCTGGGCAAGTTATTTAATCTCCCCGATTGTCTGTCCCTTAACAGAAAAATGGAGATAATAGCAGTCATCTAAGAAAGACCCAGTTTCCCCCCCAGTCAGTCTCTCCCATCAGGAAGCTTCCATAAGCCTCTTATCCTTCTCCATCAGCGGGCAGACAGACTGAAAACCACAATCATAGAAAACTAACCAATCTAATTACATGGACCACAGCCTTGTCTAACTCAATGAAACTATGAGCCATGCCATGTAGGGCCACCCAAGATGGATGGGTCATAGTGGAGAGTTCTGACAAAACATGGTCCACTGGAGAAGGGAATGACAAACCACTTCAGTATTGCCTTGAGAAGCCCATGAGCAATATGAAAAGGCAAAAAGATAGGACATTGAAACATGAACTCCCCAGGTGGGTAGGTGCCCAATTTGCTACTGGAGATCAGTGGAGAAATAACTCTAGAAAGAATGAAGAGCAAAAACAACACCCAGTTTTGGATGTGACTGGTGATGGAAGTAAAGTCCGATACTGTAAAGAGCAATATTGCATAGGAACCTGGAATGTTGAGTCCATGAATCAAGGCAAATTGGAAGTGGTCAAACAGGAGAAGGCAAGAGTGAACATCGACATTTTAGAAATCAGTGAACTAAAATGGATTGGAATGGGTGAATTTAACTTAGGTGACCATTATATCTACTATTGTGGGCAAGAATCCCTTAGAAGAAATGGAGTGGCCATCATAGTCAACAGAAGAGTTTGAAATGCAGTTCTTGGATACAGTCTTAAAAATGACAGAATGACCTCTGTTCATTTCCAAGGTAAACTATTCACATCACAGTAATCCAAGTCTGTGCTCCAACCAGTGATGCTAAAGAAGCTGAAGTTGAACCGTTCTATGGAGACCTACAAGGCCTTCTAGAACTAACACCCCCAAAAGATGTCCTTTTCATTATAGGAGACTGAAACGCAAAAATAGGAAGTCAAGAAATACCTGGAGTAACAGGCAAATTTGGCCTTGGAGTACAGAGTGAAGCAGGGCAAAGGCTAACAGAGTTTTGCAAGAGAATGTACTGGTCATAGCAAACAACCTCTTCTAACAACACAAGAGAAGACTCTATGCATGGACATCACCAGATGGTCAACACCAAAATCAGATTGATTATATTCTTTGCAGCCAAAGATGGAGAAGCTCTATACAGTCAGAAAAACAAGACCAGGAGCTGACTGTGGCTCAGATCATGAAATCCTTATTGCCAAATTCAGACTTAAATGGAAGAAAGTAGGGAAAACCACTAGACCATTCAGGTATAACCTAAATCAAACCCCTCACAATTATACAGTGGAAGTGACAAATAGATTAAAGGGATTAGATCTGATAGACAGAGTGCCTGAAAACTACAGATGGGGGTGGGGGGTGGGGGTGCAGGGAGGGCAGGAGGGGGTTGTGACATTGTACAGGAGGCAGTGATAAAGACCATCCCCAAGAAAAAGAAATGCAAAAAGGCAAAATGGTTGTCTGAGGAGGCCTTACAAATAGCTGTGAAGAGAAGAGAAGTGAAAGGCAAAGGAGAAAAGAAAAGATATACCCATTTGAAAGCAGAATTTCAAAGAATAGCAAGGAGAGATAAGAAAGCCTTCCTCAGTGATCAGTGCAAAGAAATAGAGAAAATAGAGGAAAGACTAGAGATCTCTTCAAGAAAATGAGAGATACCAAGGGAACATTTCGTGCAAAGATGAGCTTGATAAAGGATAGAAATGGTACGGACCGAACAGAAGCAGAAGAAATCAAGAAGAGGTGACAAAAATACACAGAATAACTATACAAAAAAGATCTTCATGACCCAGATAATCATGATGGTGTGATCACTCACCTAGAGTCAGACATCCTGGAATGTGAAGTCAAGTGGGCCTTAGGAAGCATCATTACGAACAAAGCTAGTGGAGGTGATGGAATTCCAGTTGAGCTATTTCAAATCCTAAAAGATGATGCTGTGAAAGTGCTGCGCTCAATATGTCAGCAAATTTTGAAAATTCAGCAGTGGCCACAGGCCTGGCAAAGGTCAGTTTTCATTCCAATCCCAAAGAAAGGCAATGCCAAAGAATGCTCAAACTACCGCACAATTGCACTCATCTCACACACCAGCAAAGTATGCTCAAAATTCTCCAAGCCAGGCTTCAACAGTACATGAGCTATGAACTTCCAGATAGTAAAGATGGATTTAGAAAAGGCAGAGGAACCAGAGATCAAATTGCCAACATCCGTTGGATCATCAAAAAAGTAAGAGAGTTCCAGAAAAACATCTACTTCTAATTTATTGACTATGCCAAAGCCTTTGACTGTGTTGATCACAATAAACTGTGGAAAATTCTGGAAGAGATGGGAATACCAGACCACCTGACCTGCCTCCTGAGAAATCTGTATGCAGGTAAAGAAGCAACAGTTAGAACTGGACATGGAAAAATAGACTGGTTTCAATCAGGAAAGGAGTACGTCAAGGCTGTATATTGTCACCTTGCTTAATTAACTTATATGCAGAGTACATCATGAGAAACACTGGGCTGGATGAAGCAGAAGCTGGGATCAAGTTTTCTGGGAGAAATATCAATAACCTCAGATGTGCAGATGACACTACCCTTATGGCAGAAAGTGAAGAAGATGTAAAGAGCCTCTTAATGAAAGTGAAAGAGGAGAGTGAAAAAGTTGGCTTAAAATTCAACATTCAGAAAACCAAGATCATGGCATCTGGTCCTATCACTTCATGGCAAATAGATGGGGAAACAGTGGAAACAGGGATAGACTTTATTTTTTTGGGCTCCAAAATCACTGCAGATGATGACTGCAGCCATGAAATTAAAAAACGCTTGCTCCTTGGAAGAAAAGTTATGGCCAACCTAGACAGCTTATTAAAAAACACAGACATTACTTTGCCAGCAAAGGTCCATCTAGTCAAAGCTATGGTTTTTCCAGTAGTCATGTATAGATGGGAGAATTGGACTATAAAGAAAGCTGAGCACTGAAGAATTATGCTTTTGAACTGTGGTGTTGAAGACTCTTGAGAGTCCCCTGGAGTGCAAGGAGATCCAACCAGTCCATCCTAAAGGAAATCAGTCCTGAATATTCATTGGAAGGACTGATGCTGAAGCTGAAACTCCAGTACTCTGGCCACCTAATGCGAAGAACTGACTCATTGGAAAAGACCCTGATGCTGGGAAAGATTGAGGGCAGAAGGAGAAGGGGACGACAGAGGATGGCATCAGGACGACAGAGGACAGTTGGATGGTATCACCGATTCAATGGACATGAGTTTGGGTAAACTCCGGGAGTTGGTGATGGACTAGGAGGCCTGGCATGCTGCAGTCCATGGGGTCTCAGAGTCAGACGTGACTGAGCAACTGAACTGAACTGAAGAAAGGTCTAGTGAAGATGAAAGATGATAATGTTGGGGCGGGGGAAATTTCCCTGTCTATCCTTCTTGAGTTCTGTGGTTAGACTAGGAATAAAATAGATATCAGACAGATAACAGGAGAAAAAGAAAAAAATGTTAATTTACGTACACAGAGGTCTCACAGAAATGGAACTGCAGGAGTGGCCAAAGCAGGCAGCTTTTATACTTTTTAGACAAAGAAACAATAAGTTTGAGATGAACTGACCAGACAAAGAAGTTGAGTTTGGGTGCTTAATTAGTAAACAATTTAAGAAAAGTTTGGGTTTGGGTAGAAAATTAGTAAAGAAACAAAAAGATTTGTTTATACAGCCTTCTCGGCTTTAAATTCCCTATCTCTGTTAATAAGGAGGTCTTTCTACCTCCTGGTACAGGGAGGGTACCTTTCATGTGGGACAAATACACGCTATTGAGGCATATTTGGGGGCTGCCTGCACTGGGCCCTAACAGTAAATCAATTACTTAGCACAGTGCCTAGTAAATAATAGGGGCTCAGTAAATGTTAGCTGTTACTATTACTAATGTTATTTGTCTTACTTCATTAATGCAAGTTAAGGAGGTTCGTATTTTCCATAAGTGTGCTTTGTATAGAGTTAATAACTTTGAGACTATTTTCAAATTCAAGATGATCAGCTCTGATATCCAAGCAAACTTTGTTAGCAAATGATCCTTGGATGCAAGTGCTAATGAGGTATCACTCAATAACAATAATAGCCTTGTCACTTGAAAATAAGTGAGCTGCTTATAAATCTGTACGCAGACAACTCAACTACTGTTTGCTGCTGTATCGGGCTTCCCTGGTGGCTCAGATGGTATTAAAATTTGCCTTACCTGAGTAGTTAATATAATTATTGCTGAAATGAATGAATGAATAACTTTCCATTACCTAATTACTCTTGAACTTAGCACAAGCTGATAAAAGAAGATGGAATGAAAAAACCCCTTGGCTATTTTCAAGGTTAGGGGCACTGACCACCGAATTCTACCCTGTGCTTATGAAGGCACAATTTGTTGACCACTTTTTAAAAAAATGAGAACTATTTCTAAAAGGCATTATTTGGTCAGGTATGGCTAAGAAATAGACTGGTTTTGTTAGGTAAAAACATGTGCATATGTGTGTGTGCGTTTTGTCCAGTTCCCTCAGGTTTTTTCTTTTTTTTTTTTCCCCTTTATTTATTTATTTTTTCAGTGGGTTTTGTCATACATTGATATGAATCAGCCATAGATTTACACGTATTCCCCATCCCGATCCCCCCTCCCACCTCCCTCTCCACCCGATTCCTCTGGGTCTTCCCAGTGCACCAGGCCCGAGCACTTGTCTCATGCATCCCACCTGGGCTGGTGATCAGGTTTTTTCTGTTCTGTGCTTGGACATCACTTTCTTATAGATTGGTCTTTATTTTGTATTTTGGAGAATGTGCTTTCTCAGAGTTCAAATGTCAAGGGACAGTCTATCTGATCACCAAGGAGCCTTTGGTTCCCTCTAGAAACTGTTGAAACGTCTGCCACTGTTAGGGGTCTACCTGGAAAGGTTCCCTTGTTGCCTCACTCTGAGAGTCAATCTGGGTCTGGGATGGCAGGGTGTTTTGTTGTTTTCCATTTGGCAGGAAGCATAGCTTCCTGAAAACAGGTTACCCCAATGGGCAGAAACACAGCCCCTGGATATTCAATATTTGAGGACAATATTCTGCCTGGAGACAGAAGCCCAGGAGGGTGGCTGTTAACTAGTGTATGCCGGAAATCTGTACGCAGACAACTCAACTACTGCAAATCACCTGTTTTATATACTGGCATCTTTAATACTTTCTTGTAGAAAGAGAAACAACCTGTGTCATAAATATATACAAGTTCAATCTTAGAATACTTCAGTTTGAGGTGAAATGCTCCTCACAGCTTTCAGGGTTTTACAGGCTTATGCAAAAAATAAAAACAAAAACTCAAGTAATTGCAAATTAAAAAGTAACTCCAGTACACTGAATTTCTGGATCCCATTTATTAATTCTGATATTTGGTGTATTTTTTATTGACTCCTGTTTGGAATTCTGTATCTATGTTTTTGTGCTCATGTGTACCGGAAAACCAATATTCCAGGGCTAGTGGGTTTTCACAAAGAATAACAAAGTATTTATGTTGTGTTATGTTTAAGCGGCAAGATTGAAAATTCTTCTCTAAATTGATTTCTGTTTCCATGCTTTCAAAGGCATAGTTGAAGAAAGACAAGGCAATTTTGGATGTAGGTAGTACTTGAGGAACTGGTTAGGTTGGAATAGTTCAAAATGTAAAAAGCCTCACTGACCCTCCACCCAGGATAAGCATATGACCTGGGATACGCTGTCTCTCATACACTTGCTGCCCCCACTTCTCTCCTCCTTATAAGTAAATCTCTCATATTCTTGTTTAAAAGAAGAAAAACACATGCTCTCTCAGGGACTTGCCCTCCCTCAGCTCAGGCAAGTGAAACGTCAGCTAAAACCACCACAGGCAGAATGGAAGTGCCATTCCATTTCCAATGGAAATGATGCAAGTCAACTTTTCCAGAGTTAAAATCAAGAGGCTGTGAAGGATTAAGTCCTCTTTTCTTGGCTCAGCAAATCTTAAAGGGATTAACATCAATGCCACTTAATGGGAAGGGGTCTCTGCCTGCAGAGTTTACTAGGTTTGCATGAGAGAGAAGAAAAGGAAGAAAAGTTTCTGAAGCCAAATATAAAAATCCAGGACTTTCAGGTTAGCCAAAAATGACCTTTTTACCTCTAGTGCCAGTGTTCACTGGCATCTGGCTGTGCTATAATAATTGCTGCTATTAGCTGAGCACTAACTGTATGCCAGTCTTTTGACATATATAATTTCGACTCCTCACAATAACCCAGCAAAAAAGGTAAAGTGAAAGTCGCTCAGTCGTGTCCGACTCTTTGCGACCCCATGAACTACACAGTCCATGGAATTCTCCAGGCCAGAATACTGGAGTGTGTAGCCTTTCCCTTCTCCAGGGGATCTTCCCAACCCAGGGCTCCAACTCAAGTTTCCCGCATTGCAGGCGGATTCTTTACCAGCTGAGGCACAAGGGAAGCCCAGCAAGAAAGGTAATCTTATCCTTATTTCATAGATGAGGGAGACAGAGGATCAGAGAAGCTTGAAACTTGTCTAAGTCACATACCCAGTAAATAGTGAAATTGGGCTTTGACCTTAGCTCTGCTTGACTCAAACCTTGTTCTCTTTCTTTTCTGCTCCATATTTGCTTATTGCAGAGATAGAGCCCAGATGGTGCCCAGAGAGTGGCATTGGTACCAGTAAGGAAACTCTAAGAGGCTGGCTAGAATGCAGCTTTCTCTGTGACACCACCCAGAAGAGCAGGGAGTCCGTGACCCTGGAGAGGAGATATCAATACTAATAACCTGCTGTCTACTGGACATCTCTCCAAGGCTGTCTCTTGGGACCTGAGTTGTTTAGTCGCTCAGTCGTGTCTGACTTTTTGCGATCCCAAGGATTGCAGCACGCCAGGCTTCCCTGTCCTTAACCATCTCCTGGAGCTTGCTCAACTCATGTCCATCGAGTCAGTGATGCCAGCCAGCCATCTCATCCTCTGTTGTCCCCTTCTCCTCCTGCCCTCAATCTTTCCCAGCATCAGGGTCTTTTCCAATGAGTTGGTTCTTTGCATCAGGTGGCCAAAGTATTGGAGCTTCAATTTCACCATTAGACCTGCAAATGAGTAGGTCACCTATTCAGAACTCATGCTGCCTTCTGCCCTGGGGGTGCCCTTTCCCCCAGGAAGACTCCGCCCAGGTAGAGTCTGACACCTCTTCTGACCCCTTCACAGAGAATTTGACAATGCCCTCCTATAAGTCCTCACACTGTCCCCCATCCGGAGTCCTACCACCCGCATCTCATCCCCATCCAAGAAAGGAACAATATATCTCTCAAGTCAGGTTTTCTTCCTCTTTACTTTTCATTTTATTCTATCTGTGTGTCTTGGTTAGATAGTAAGTTTCCCATTTCTAACAAACCTTCCAATCGTGCATGCCAGTAGTTGCAGATCCCATGAAATCAATTCCTGTTGTGAACATTGTATGACATGCTTTGAAAATATAATGAATCAATAGATCCTGGCCAAAACCACTTGATCAGTGAGCTCCATCTGTTACTGTTTTCACTGACTTCTCTCCGTTTTCAGGCCTACCTTTTGCCCAGGCTGTAGGTCTCTGACACCAGCTCCCCTGAGTCTTGTGCGATATGGAAAGTAGTCTTATGCAATATAGAAAGTAATAGCTGTCCAAGGAGGCATGTGTGCTCAGAAGCTGTCTAGTGTATCCTCCTCTGCCAGTGGAAAGAGTATGGAGTTCAGAATCACAAGACCTAGCTTAGTGGCCATGTGATTGTAGAGAAGTCATTTTGTGTGGTTTATCTCATCTCTAAAGCACTATTACCTCACGGAGTTTTTGTTGGCTGTGTTTGGTTCACTAGACACCACTGGCTCAGGACCTAGGACTCACACAGAGGCCCTCAAAAGTAATTATCTGGCCCAGATAATTAGATCCAAATTATAAAAATAAAGCTTCAAAATCAAATTTAATAAGAAAACAACTAAATGCCTAAAAAGATATAACATTAGATCCACTTTTTTGTAGTTAACTTAGTTGTTTTTGAAACTCTCACTACATTACAAAATTAGTTGTGGGTTAATTTTTTTTTTTTTTACTTTGCAAAAATTCCTGAGAATCCAGATGATCTCCAAGGAATGACTGCTGACCCTAAATTATATAACTTGAGCAAAACCAGCAGTTTTAAAATACTACGATAAAATTCTATTTAAAGTGGTTTATGGGTACATTGGACTTCCCTGGTGGCTCAGATGGTAAAGCGTCTGCCTACAATGAGAGAGACCCGGGTTCGATCCCTGGGTGGGGAAGATCCTCTGGAGAAGGAAATGGCAACCCACTCTGAAAGGTCGGGGTATGCCCCGGGAAAGTGCTGCAAGGCAAATTCCGGAGGCTGGCTAAACTTCCAGGGGCTGGCCCCCTGCAGCCTTGTCCAATCAGGTACCAACACAGAGCCCTCGGACACTGACCACCGCTGTAGCCCGCGCTTTCTTCCTTATATGAAAAGACCTGGCCTGGACGCCCAGCCCGGACTATAAAACCCCTCCCCACCCCTCATACCTTGCAGACTCCCTTTGTCTCCTCACTCACCCACCCCCGGGAGTTCTGCCCGAGAGCGGGGCTCAATAAAAGGCCTTTACTACTGGTCATTAGAGGCGGCTTTTTTTTTCTCCCGCGGCGTTTTCTGACACACTCCAGTACTCTTGCCTGGAAAATCCCATGGGAGAAGCCTGGTAGGCTACAGTCCTTGGGGTCACAAAGAGTTGGACATGACAGAGCGACTTCACTTAGTCACTTATGGGTACATTTCAGTATGTTTGCTATGATGCAGGAAGCTCCAAAACTCAGTCTGAGGACCCAGGGTGATCTTCAAATGATGTGAGCTGTGAAGATCAAGGACTTTACATATGTGTTTAGTGAACAGGCTTCCCAGGTGGCTCAGTGGTAAAGAATTTGTCTGCCAATGTAGGAGACATAAGAGACATGAATTTGATCCCTGGGTTGGGAAGATCCCCTGGAACAGGAAATGGCAACCCACTCCAGTATTCTTGCCTGGAAAATCCCATGGACAGAGGATCCTTGGGGCTAGTGGGGGAAGTGGAGGGGGGCGGGTACAGTCCATAGAGTCACAAAGACTTTGACACGACTCAGCATGCATGCATTTACCATCTGCATTTACCACCTGGAAAGATCTATGGAAGAAATGTCATTGCCCCCAAAGTCCACCAGCCAGGAACCTCTGGGAGCCATTAACCCGGTGGTTCTCAAATCTACCCGATTATTCAAAACTGGAAGGGAGTCCAGGTGACGCCTGGGGATGGGTGTTTTAACCAGCACTCCAGATGATTCTAACAGACCAGATTTGGGAACGACTGGACTTTAACCAGAGTTCCTCCCCCATCTCAGTTTACTTCATTTTGTCCTAGGTTTGCCCTTTTGGAAAAGAACAGCTGATTGCCCTCATCTAGACCACATTGCTTCATGAACTTGACGGCTGCCAAGTCTTTCTCAGCCAGGCAGGATGAGCCCAACGCCGTTCATGACCCAGTGAAACATGGCTTTGTCTCCAACCCTTTCCATCTCAAGCCCTCCTGGTCCCTAAGAACTAACTTCCCAACGTGCCCTTCCCCCTCCAAGTCTCATCCTTTGCTTTGTCCTTAAATTTCCTCCTGTACTCTCAGATGCTGGCGGCCTGTCTCTATTCTTCCCTGCAATGTTTTCTATTCTCATTTTGCAATAATGGGCAGTAGCAGGGACTTCAGGGTAAGAGCTCTATCATAGCTGGAGGTCAAGAGAGTGGAAATAGGAAAGAAGCAGTGTTATATCCTGAGGTGTCAGCAGAGCCAGAGTTGCTGGGGGTGTGGGGATGGGAAGAGAGGGAGGGAAGGGTTGACCTTTGCCCTTCCCAGGACTTTCCCCTTCCTGGGGCAGGAAGTGAAGTGAATTGGATGACAGAGCCGGGTGGGGCCTGACTAATCCAGACAGAGTTTGGAAGGAGGTTGTCTGCTGGAAATGTGATGCTTGGTAATTTTAGTAAGAGTTTTATTTTGGCTGCAAATGTCGAGGTGGCTGCCCTTCTTCCCTGGGAGAGGCCTTCCACTCTTGAGGTCATTGCGCATGGTTGATTTGTGCAAGAACACCACTGGAATTATTCAGCCCAGGGCATACCTCAAAAACTGCAGATTTAATTATTTTTAATGGGATGCAGCTAATTTAATGGAGGTACAGATAGATAATTAAAATTAAGATAAATTTTCTTATTGCATGAGCTCCTCGGCACGCTCAGATTTTGCCCTATAACTGTGCAAATAACACCGCCAGCAACTGCTGTGCGCCAGTGATTCATTTACATCAGAATTCCCCCGGGGGGAGGGGGTGGGGTGGGTGATGGGTTGCTGAAAATGCAGATTCCTGGGCTCAGGTGCCTGAAGTCGGAATATCTGGGATGTGAGGCCCAGGAATCTGCACGCCTAGATAGACTTTCAGGTGACCCTTAAGAATTACAGGTACTTCCCTGACTTCCCTGGTGGCTTAGATGGTAAAGTGTCTGCCTACAATGCGGGAGACCCAGGTTCGATCCCTGGGTTGGGAAGATCCTCTGGAGAAGGAAATAGCAGCCCACTCCAGTACTCTTGCCTGGAAAATCCCATGGACAGAGGAGCATGGTAGGCTACAGTCCATGGAGTTGCAAAGAGTCGGACACAACTGAACAACTTCACTTTCCCTGGCAGTGCAGTGGTTAAGACTTCACCTTCCAATACAGGAGGTGTGGGTTTGATCCCTGGTTGGGCAGCTAAGATCCCACTTGCTGCATGGCCTAAAAATCAAAGTAGTCTTGTAACGGATTCAATAAAGACTTTAAAAATGATCCACATAAAGAAGAAAATCTTGAAAAAAAAAGAATTCCAAAGAGGCCTTTAATGAGGATCTATTATGGGCTGAAGACATTATCTTACTTATCTCAACCATCTTATAAGGTAGATATTATCATTTCTGCTTTTAACTGTCAATTAAACAAAAGATGTACAACTTGAGAGTTACGAGTTAACTTCTATTTGGGGCAAAATGAGGACTGCAGCCTGGGAGGCAGCATCTCAGATAGCTCTGAGAGACTGCTCCAAAGTGGCAGTGGGGGAAAGTCAATATATAAGGTTTTGGTGAAGGGGGAATTCAATACCATTAAGCATTCATTTTACAAAAAGTTTGTTGCTAGTCACAGGACCTGATGTCACCATGAAGGGATTCAGTGCTTTTCTAGATATTAGGAGATGCAAGGACTAGGATCAAAAAATCTGTTCCTAAAACATCTAGCTAAAAACCTGTCCCACCAGATTGCCTGGAGGACAGAGGGCCTTACTCTACCCTGAAATCCCTCAGGGGTGTTGAAGTTCAACAGCTTCGACAGTGTAGGGTTTAATCTCCGCAGAGGCAGATGGCAAATGCCCTTGTTGTTCAGTCGTTGGCAACCATCTTGGCAAGTGCCAATTTGTAGTTGACAAAACCAAAGCTTAGAAAATTGAATAACATCTCTAAGATCACATAGCTAGTAAATGGCAAGGCCAGGATTCAAATCCAGGTCCACTTAATTCTAAATTTCTGTCCCCTTTGAAATTGCCCCCATATTCCGACAGAGGTCTCAGGGTGGCCAGGCCTTGGAAGCTGCCCGTATGTCATCATGGAGACAGCAGGGGATGGGGGCGGAAGAACCTCCTATCTTTGTGGGAGGTGGATGGCAGCTGTGACCTCTCCCTTATGTTATTTGGTATGTATCCTCCTTTTAACCATGGGGTCTCACACCTCTGGGGTGTCCATGCTCCCTACTGGACAGGGCGCTTTAGCTGACCCCGGTACCCATCTTTTAGAAAATTCTGATGAGAAGCAACGGTGTGAGAGGTGGTTGGGAGCCACCCAACCCTCATCTGCTCCCCTCCCAGGGCCGGAGGACTGTGTGCTGGCTGGAGGGACTGGATCCCGCCACCCCTCGGGTGTGTGACTCCTCCTAGTTAGCTAAATCATACTGGGAATGCCATCCTGTTTGTCAGCGATTCAGCCGTGGGCAAGTGATCCAGTTCTTGTTGATGAGAGAGAAAAAGCCCCCGGCAGGTTCCTGAGAGGGATTTCTGGGGTTCCCTTGCCAAGAGCCATCCCAGCGGCTCCACTGGAAGAGGCTGGGCTGTTGCACAACACTAGGGGGCGCCCACACACGGGCTTCTAGGGGGACAGAGCCCCTCAGGAAGGCGGGAAGGCCGAAAGCCGGGGAAGGGCGCCCCCCTGGAGTCGGGCGGCTTGGCCGAGCACCGAGAACGGGTTTTCCTGAGCCGGGCACTGCCTGGTACTGCCAGGCCCAGGTTTACATGCTAGCGTCAACTGGAAACAGCTTTGGAAACTCTGAACTGTGTAGGCATAGTCAACAGGCTTTCTGGCCAAACTGTGCTGCTCTCTCTATTTAACAAAAGCCCGATTCTGGAGCCTTCTGAAGTTAGTTTAGTCCTGGTTAGTCCAACCAGTCCATCCTAAAGGAATCAGTCCTGACTATTCATTGGAAGGACTGATGCTGAAGCTGAAACTCCAATACTTTGGCCACCAGATGCGAAGAACCGACTCATTGGAAAAGACCCTGATGCTGGGAAAGATTGAAGGCAGGAGGAGAAGGGGACGACAGAGGATGAGATGACTGGATGGCATCACCGATGCGATGGACATGAAGCTCTGGGAGTTGGTGATGGACAGGGAAGCCTGGCGTGCTGCAGTCCATGGGGTTGCAAAGAGTTGGATACGACTGAGCGACTGAACTGAACTGAACAGAAGTTAGTTTACCGTGAAGCTCTCCTGAGAGCTTTATCCATCGTAGGTTTGGAATCTTTGGGAGGATGGATCAGGCGGGACCTTGGCTGCCCCAGCATGGAGCAGTTCCAGCTGCGAGGCCCCAAAGGAGAGGCGGGGCCCAGGCAACCGAGCCCCTGCTGGCAGAGAACTCAGCTTCCCCCCGGGTCTTGCAAAGCCACGGCTCCACGCTTTCATTTCCTCTGGGCCTTTAACAGTCCGCTTCCTCAGGATGCTTGTCTGTCTAGAAACTTCCTGGTCTGACCGAAGTTCTGCTATTCTCTGTCCCTCCACTTCGAGAAGCTTCCCTGACCCCTGACCCTCCACTTCCTGGCAGGCCTCTGCCAAACTGCTGAGCCTAAATCCACGGTAGAAATTCTTCTGCAAGATGTTGGTTGTTTTCCTTGAACATCATACAATGGAGCGAATGATGTTTCAATGGTTTTTAAAAATACAGACTTCCTCTCCCATGAGTACAATTACACATGCTCAGTGGAGAGAACAAGCAGATCATCAAAGAGGTCACTCACCGCAAAGCAAATCCCAAACCGAAGTAATCTTGACACCCAGAGGGGAGGGCGGCTGAGCGTTTGTTCATTTATTTTCCATCTCCTTGGTTTAATATTTTATCTCCGTTAAAACTGTTACCACCTACGTCATGATGATCATATGACTATTATTGCTGTTATTCACCATTATTTTTTTTTCTTTTTTTTTTTTCCCCTCACCATTATTTTTATTATTGTTGTTCTTGTCATAGATGATAAAGCTGTTGTTATGCCACATTAGGCAGAGTTTCTCTGTGCTGAATTGGTATCTGATTTAACGAAGATGACCTGAGATGTAGTCACATATCGCTGTACTGGCTGGTGTCTCTTTGAAGGCTAAGACTCCTCAAATATTCCTGGTCTCTCTGGAGACAGGGACCACCTCATGCTTGCAGAAGAGACTTGGTGGATGCTCTGTCCCTTCCTGAACCTATGAACAAATTTAGAAACACCCCACCACCACTTTCCTTCATGATCCTAGCTACTGTATTGTCAAACAACAACAGGAAACATAGGCCCCAAATGGTATCACTTGTGCTAAAACCCATGACACCAAACCTGGATTTAATATCTAACCTAACTGCAGTTTTGACCGTCACCAGAAATGTCATCTTAATCAACCGGTCTGGAATTTTCCAGTCAGCACTGATAGAGGGAGAAGAGGCATGTGCATGGTAAAATCCTCGTTGTTCCCACCAATCCCCTCTGCCCCACCACCATCCTGAGCTAAAAACAATCCTTTTCCTTCACTAACAGCTCCCCTGCCCCTCCCTTCTTCCCATAAAAACCTTCCATTTTGTACAACCCCTTGGAGGGCCTTCTAGTTGCTAGATGGGATGACGCCCAATCGATTCATGAATCACCCTAATAAAGCCAATTAGAGCTTCAATTTTACTCGGTTGATTTTTTTTTTTTTAATTTAACAGAATACACAGGGCCTCCCTGGTGGCTTAGTGGTAAAGAATCTGCCTTCCAATGCAGGAGACACAGGTTCCATCCCTGGTCCGAGAAGATCCCAGAGCAACCAGGCCTGTATGCCACAACTATTGAGCCTGTACTGTCAAACCCGGAACCGCAACTCCTGAGCCCACGGGCCGCAACCACTGAAGCCTGAGCGCCCTAGAGCCTGTGTGCCGCAACAAGAGAAGCCACCGCACTGAGAGGCCCACTGGTTGCAACTAGAGCCCGCATGCCACAGTGAAGACCCAGTGAAGCCAGAAATGAATAAATAAATAAAATGATAAAACAGAATATGCAGCCCTACAAGCCAGAGAGAGGGCCTCTTGGAACAGATCTTCCCAACACAAAATTCCTAAGTGCACTGGGGCCCAGGACCTGTGGCCGAAGCTTTGGAGGGGTTGTGACTGGTCCCCTTGGCACCCCCTGAGCAAAGAGTCAGACACGACTGAGCGACTGAGCACGCATACATAGAATCTTACTGCTGCTACTGCTAAGTCACTTCCATCATGTCCGACTCTATGTGACCCCGTCCCTGGGATTCTCCAGGCAAGAACACTGGAGTGGGTTGCCATTTCCTTCTCCAATGCATAAAAGTGAAAAGTGAAAGTGAAGTCGCTCAGTCATGTGTGACTCTTCGCGACCCCATGGACTGCAGCCTACCAGGCTCCTCCGTCCATGGGATTTTCCAGGCAAGAGTACTGGAGTGGGGTGCCATTGCCTTCTCCAACATAGAATCTTGGAAGGTGCTAAATACTATGAGAACTGCTTTGTGAAGTCTTACATTGCTGCTGCAAGGAACTGGTGACCTTCAGCTGGTGAGTATGTGCTGTTTTCATAGCAATCTGACCTCAGTTCTGGAACTTCTAAGTGACCTCCTTCTCTCCCTGCCCTCCCTGGCCTCCAGGCTCACCTGACACCAATCCAACTCTCTACTCAGGAGTCAAGGAGGTCTTTTCAAACAAAAACAGGACATCTCTGCCTGAGACCCTTCGGCAGGGCCCTTCTAGTCTGGTTGACAAAGAATGACGTCCACATGTTCCTTTTGGCACTTGCGGTTTTTGGTGATTGGGTTCCTGCCTCCCTAACCTGCTGTCTCCACCACACCATGAGTTCCTTGAGGATAAGGATCACAGCTGATTAGATTTCCAGCCATAGGACCGAGGTTTCCACTAGGAAACCTAGTCGGGTTCCCAGCCGGAAGAGCCCAGGTACACAGTGGGCAAAGGAAGCAAATAATCTCTGTGAGGGAAGGATATCATTTCAGAATTTAATAATAGATCGAGTAAAACCTTACTCTTAGAAGTGGGGGAGGATTTTTCATTGTGTCTTCTGTGCTGGGATTCGAAACTAGGTCCTACTTCAGCATGAAAGCGGGAGAGGTACAGCTGCCCTTGACTTTGTAGATTTCTCAAGGCTCAGTAAGTAACTGAACATTTTGACCTCAGGCTTCTCATAGAGCCTTTTAAAGAAATCACTTTTGGAAGAGGTGTGAAGATTAGTAGGCAAGAGGAGATAGCCTCAACACCCTTCATCTTTACCAGGAAAAATAACCAAGGGCACAGTTGAAAATGTGTTCCCAAGATCACTGAATAACAGGCAGGAGGGTCTTTAAAACCTGCCTGAAGCCCCGTATCAGCTGTCTTCCTTAGAGCAAGGGGCTGTGGGGAAGATAAGGGAGATAGATCCCTTTTAGAAGAAACCATTCTGCCTCCTATAAACAGCCATGCAACATTCTCAGTGAATCCAAGAGTCAGACTGGAGTGAGGAATCACAGGAACAATCTAACCTTGAGGGGGAAAAGGTAATATTGCTGCGCAGATATCATATTTCTGTGCCAAACAGATAACATCATGAATTTATATATTGTGAAAGTGGAAAAACAGTTATTCTCAGGGCAGAAGCAAAGACAAAGGTAGAATGTAGTCCAGATAGAGATTCAGGCAGCCAGACTATGTCACAGAGACAGACTCTGCTTTGGGCTCTGACCACTCCTTGTTGATGCCAGTAATTTGAGAATTAATTATGTTTAACTTACAGGTCAACTGGAAATGACTTTGTCCTCAAAGGTTTGCGTGAAATTGACTTGTACTTCCATCTCACATGTACTTGGAGACCTAGTAACCCTTTCAGGCTTTTTTGAGGAATTCACAGGGTGAGGGCTGTAAGTTTTATATTTCCCCTGGTCACCCTCCAACTTTGAAATCGCAATTCCACAAAATCAATTCAGTTTACGAAACATCTCTTCATTCCAACTTGCACCTCACTGCCTTAACTGGCCATGATTTGGGCAATTTTGTTTTCCAAAATGCCATCGACCAAGGCTGTGTATGTAGCTGACTTTTGCTGAGTTTGAGGTCATTGAGAGGTTTATACCAGCCTTGAGGGTTTTATATCAGCATCTGAATCTAAGTCTGAAGTCAAATCTGAATTAAATCTAGAATTAAATATTGGACATCCCAGCACTTGTATTTTGTCTGTTTCATCAAGAGTTCTCTGGGCTGTCTTACCACCCATATTTCTCCCCACTTCTGTGCCCTCACCCTTCTCTGACCTTCTGTGGCTGCTTGGTCACTAAGTCGTGTCTGACTTTTGCAACCCCACGGACTGTAGCCCGCCAGGCTCCTCTGTCCATGGGTTTTCCTAGGCAAGAATACTGGAGTGGGTTCCCATTTCCTCCTCCAGGGAATCTTCCCGACACAGGGATCAAACCCACATCTCTTGTGTCTCCTGCATTGCAGGTGGGTTCTTTACCACTGAGTTACCTGGAAAGCCTTCCCTGAACTTCTCCCAGGGCTCAATTCACTTCTCTCCACTTCATCCAAATTTTCCCTAACCTCTTATACACAGCATTTTGGCTGTTTCTTTACACTGCCTCTTCCAGACAAACAACTGAAGCCTCACTTCCCAGCTAGAGAAACCTATCAAAGTATTTTTGAAAACAAGGGCAGCTCTTTTTTTCTGAGCAGAACTATGGTGTTAGCGGGTAAATATTGTTTTATGTTGGATACATGGACAATTCCTGGTGAGAGCAACCTTATGGTATTTCTGAATTTTATTTAACTCCTGTGTTATATTTTTAAAAATATGGTAGTTAAACAGTGAGATAGGGCCAGGAATAGCATGTTGCTGTGAGTGATAAAGAGATGAACCTCATCTTCATAAAGCTTACAGTCCAGGGGGACCAGAAGCGTAACAATGATTATACATCGCAGTACTGTATCATCAGTTTAAAGCCGGATGATAACAAGCTCTGGTTGCGTGTGCCCCAACTTCTTTTGTCCCTGTTGCACGATTATCCAATTACTGATTAAAAAATTTGAGGCAGCACTGTTGAGAATTGATGGGACACAATGAGTATGGCATCTAAGACCAGCTGGAGACTGTCAGCATCCTGGCAGGCTTCACCCCCCACCGGGGCTCTGACCTGGACCCTGTCCCCAAGAGGGGATGTCCAACGGGCGCTTGTCCCTGATGAGATCTGAGCCTCCTGAAGGCAACAGAAGTCCTTGCTATTGGATTGCACTGGGAGTTAAATCTCCTTTCTCTGTCGACTTTGAGTCCTTGGGCTCAGCGTATATAAGATGCTCAGAGGTTTTGTATGAAGTATTCATTCAAACCCAAACAGGAAAAGCCTGCCCGGCTCCCAGCAGCCTCTGGGAGGCTAGTTTTCTCGGTTCCTGGAGGACACCTCCCAGGCTGAACTGAACGAAAGATGAGCCTCAGGAGGTGGGAATCCAGAGTGTGAGGAAATGAAGCGACAAGAAAGCAGGTTTGCTGCACAGGCGCTCACAGTTAGGAGCTCACAGGGAGAGTTTTACTCTCCTGGGGATTTTGTGAAAATGTGATTCTGAACCACTCTTCTTTTAAGAGAATGTGGTTTCGTAAGATTAAGGAAACTTTTAATATTAGGGGAAAAAAGAATTTTTATCATTTATGCCCTGTCGACTTTAAAAAGGGTTTTTTGAGGTGGCTTAAAAATATTAAAGCCAGTGTAAAGTAGGGCAGTGGAAGTAGAGATAAGAAGCAGCTCAGAAACCAGGGGCTAAGGGTGACGTGGATAAATTTAGTGCTTGTTCTGGAAGCTTCTAATTCAGGACACAAAGGTGGTCTTAACAGGTTGTGCAGTTCATGTAGCCTGGTTAGAGAAAACCTTCTAGGGAGATAGATATTTTTCCAGGTACTGAATTTTTCTGAGGATTTTTTGAGGGGGTGTTATTCCTCACATGTTTGTGTGTATGCTAAGTCAACTTTGGTCACATCTGACTCTTTGTGACCCTATAGACTGTAGCCCACCAGCCTCCTCTGTCCACGGGGTTTTCCAGGCAAGAACAGGGGAGTAGGGTGCCATTTCCTTCTCCAGGGGATCTTCCTGACCCAGGGATTGAACTGACATCTCTTACATCTCCTGTATTGGAAGGCGGGTTCTTTACCACTAGCGCCACCTGGAAGCCCATTACTCCTCATAGGAGGGGCATTGGAGAGTAACTTGAATAATCTCTTTGCAGTGATTTGGTAAAAGGTATAAAAACAACAGGGCTTCCCTGGTGGCTCAGTGGTAAAGAATCTGCCTGCAATGCAGGAGACCTGGGTTTGGTCCCTGGATCGGGAAGACCCCCTGGAGGAGGGCATGGCAACCCACTCCAGTATTCTTGCCTGGAGAATCCCATGGATAGAGGAGCCTGGCGGGCTGCAGCCCACAGGGTTGCACAGAGTCGGACATGACTGACGCAGCTAAGCAGCAGCAGCAGCATAAAAACAATAAAAAGAAAAGACTAAGAAAACTTGAGCAAGCCTTGGTGTTCATTTGCAGGATGACCAGATTCTTGCCTTCTCTGAGGTTTTATACACTCCCCCCACCTGCCAATCTCACTAGGTAACTAAAGGCAAAGAGAAAACCTTTGCTAAAATTGCTGGATGAGAGCAAAAAGAAAAAAAGGGGGCTGAAGGAAGAGCTGCCAGTAACCGCTGGAGTTAAGAGAACAAGAAGAGAAAAGTGAATTTGCAACAGAAATAATTATAGAGGATGTGAAACCCCTTTACTCACAGAATACAGATTTCAGATGGTGACCCCAGACTCAGGCAAGACTTCAAGGTCTTTTGTCTAGAGCACCAACACTGATTTCTCTAAAGGAATCCCGGTTAGGGAGCTCATTAGCCAACAGAGGTAACAAAAGAAATGATTTTACCTTCACTTACACCAGCCAAAAATAGGAGGTAATTATTGGAGAAAGAGATTTGACCTTTGGATAATGAAAAGTAGAAGAAAAAATTGCCTCTTTGTAGCTTAGGTTATAGGAAGAAAAAATCACGATACTTTAGCTCTTGAGCCTCAAGCATCGCATCAATTTCGATGGTTGTAAAGGATTTCCACCAGCGCCCTGTTCCTGCAGGTGAGGCTTTGAAAGTGTGCGCTTGTGAGCACTGCTTCCTGGGAGAGGACCTGCAAATCTCAGTGCTCAGAGTCACAGCCGTGGTCAGGAAGAGCTGGTCTGTCCTCCTGGAGAACTTGGAAAGGCTCCACGGCCCAGGGCAGGGGCCACTTTGAACTCTGAAGGTGAGTCTGCCACTGTCCCAGTCTTGGCATTCCTAGGACTCCTTAATTCAATCAACAAAGTTTTGAGTAGCTCTCTGAGGCCAGCCATCGCTCAAGGGGCTCACGTCACACCAAAAACAAGAACAGACACATCCCTGCTCTCTGTAACAAAGCGAAGAGCCAAGAGAGGCACTAGAAAGAGCAAGAACGGTGTCCGCCAGGGTCTACAACAGAGGAACCTGAACTGGCTGGGCTGGGACGGAGGCTGGAAGGTGATGGGCGGACTGCCCCCAGGGGTGAGGTGCTGGAGCAGGAGGGTGGCTGGTAAGTCAAGGGCAGGTGAGGGAGGGAGGGATGGTATTTCTTGCAGAGCAGAGGATGGAGCTGAAAGAGGCCCCACAAGGCTCTAAGGCTTCATCCCAAGAGGAATGGGACACTGTAGTAGTATTGTACGTTAAGGAGGGCATTAAAAGGATCACTTTGGCTAAGGTCTGGTGGCTCAGACAGTAAAGAATCTGCCTGCAGTGCAGGAGACCCAGGTTCGATCCCTGGATCGGGAAGATCCCTTGGAGAAAGGAATGGTTACCCACTCCAGTATTCTTGCCTGGAGAATTCCATGGACAGAGGAGCCTGGTGGGCTACAGTCCATGGGGTCACAAAGAGTCAGACATGACTGAGTGACTAACTTGGAGGATGAATTAGAGAAGAGCCTGAATCAGGTTGCTTTATTCCTTTGAATAACTCTTATTTCACTTCTTCAAGTTTAGGCGATTTATGTGGATAATGCTATGGCTTGGATTAGTTAAGATTACAGTGAACCTGCATCCCCTGGAGCAGCCCTCATTTAGATCTATGGTCCTGATCTGATCATTAATAGTGCCCATTCACTCTCAAAAGTGGCTGAGTTTGGGCAACGAATTATGTGCTTGCTCTTGCTAGAATATCTTTACTCACTATTACAGAACACCCAACAGACTGGCTTGCAGGCAAGGGTGATTCCCGAGTGTCCTTCTGAGAGAGGCCAGAGCGAGGGCAGGCTCAGGGTTGACTGCTTACCTGGTCCACGGTGTCTTCACCAGCCTTGTTCTCTACTCGGCCTCCCAGGGTGTCAGCCCCGTCCACAGCCTGGCTTCACACCATCCAGAGAGACGTTCTCTTCCAGCAAGTCTCTGCTCATGTCTCATTAGCCCAAACTGGGTCACAGGCCACCACCAACCTCATGCCATGGCTGGCTGAATGCCACTCTGTGCCTGAACCCACAACTGTAGGGCTTGAGATAGAATTAGCCCCTTTTCTGTCTTAGACTGAGCCAGGCCCTCCTAATTTGGGGGTCCACATCCCCCAGAGTCCATGGGCTGCATGAAGTAGAGGAGGGGACTTAGGTGAAAATCTGAATTCCTTTGGGAAAGCAACAAGGGAGGATGGATTCCAGATGCGGTCAACGAAGGTGGACAATGCAGGATGCGAGGACAGGAGGATTCTTCTGTTGTTGAGGGGTTTGGGGGAGCTGTTTGGCAGTTCTAGCATCTACCCTGGACTGAAGGATCATCCCCCTCTTTGGGGGAAGATTGTCTTCTTCAACTGAGCTCTCAGCTTCAGGAGGAAGCACCTGGAGCAGTGGGGGAGGGAGGGGACCTGCTAACCAGCCAGTTCAGGGGACCCAAGCCTGGCAACCAACAGGGTGACAGATGTCATGGTCATCTCCCTCTAACCACTGTGGCCTTTTGGAAGGGGAGAGCTCTTTGCCTTTAAGGGACAACAAAATTCCTCACAGCATACCTCATCAGCAAATCTGCGACCAGACGCACTCAAGAGTATTCAAGAACATCCGAGAACCAAAAGACTTAAGAACTGACTCTTTCAGATTCGTTTTGGAGGCTGAAATTCACTTCTGTGTTTTCCTTTCTATTTGTTTTGGTGTCACTGAACTCCTGACATGGTATATTATATACTTTATCCCTAAGAGTGACTCAGCCTTCACAACATTATCTTCCACGAATTACTTTTTCTCAGTTCCAGGAGACGCTGAGACTGGGTCAGGAAAAGACACACCTGAATCAGCATCTGAATGTGTTTATCTCTGACTTGGAATCCTTAATTCAAATCTTTGAATTAAAATGTAAGCACTTCAGAACTGACTATTATTTTGTATTTTCTGACTTTTGGCTCTTGTGCATTAATACAATAGCTAACCTCATAATATGGGGGACGAATTAGATAATTTTACCCTGAGCTTGGAGAAGAGTGCAGTCGATCTTTTTTTCTTGATCCTGGAGCCACTTCTGGAAAGTCAGGTCTTATTCTTCCAGCCATGCCCACCTGACGTGAACGGCTGGAGGAGAGGTCAGTGATGGGGTCACTGCTCTCTAGCCAGCAGGTGAGCATTTTTGTTGGGTCAAGGGGTGCCAGGGGAGAGGTAGCCAGATGTGAGCCCTTTTCCTGTTGCCCACCAAAGCTGGAGGCTGCAGGATGTGCCCTGGGGCCAGGCCTGGGGGTGGGGTCTGAGTGCACCCAGCCGCCAGGCTGCGGGTGAGGAGGCCCTGAGGACAGAGGGAGCACCGTCACCCAGTGGCACCAACGGTCAAGGCGGGTTGGGGGGCATGATGGCACCTCTGCCTCCTTCCCTTCACAGCACGTTGGAAGAAGACGGGCAAGGTGGGCAGGATGGGGAGAGTGTCAGCCCTGCCCGTCTTCACCTCGAACCTCCGAAGTGAGAGCCTTGTCATTGCTGGCAAAAAGCAGGTGGTGGACCATGTACCTGATGCCACGGCTACTATTCTTCAGTCAATAAAAATGCACTGAGGGGCCACGGGAGTGTGGAGCAAAATCACGAAGATATTGGACACTGAATGAGCTTTGTGTTGACGTTCTTTTTTTCTCTCCTTCCAAAAAGAGGCAATAATGGAAGCATGGCATAAATCACTTACAGGCAAAACGAGACAAATTTCTAAAATGGGAGGCAGCACACAACCAATTTCACATCGAAAGCTGCTCCTTCTAAATGCTGAAAAGCTATAAATCAACAAGCCTAATGGATTTTGTCCTGTCTCTGCAGTATCTTCTAGGGCATTGAATTGAGAAGGTAATACTTCAGCCAGGGAAATCCCTTCTGCAAAGTGCACAAGCTTGAACATTTTTGAAGCAAAATACTCCAAGCTGAAAACTCTCCTTCCTCCTCATCAGGGGGCCTTGAGAGGCTGGCTGGCCTCTCCACCAGACTCAGAGCTCATTTCTAACTGTGGCGGAAAGGACACGCTGGGACCCAGCTCTACCCCTCTGGCTGTGGGAACTCAGGCAAATAATATCAATCATGGAGCCTCAGTTTTCTCATCTGTTCAATGGACGCATACAGGGCAATTGTGATTATAAATGAGAAAGCATCACAAAGGACTTAAGGCATCTCTTGCCTGAAAACATGGCAGCCATCATGATGGTGGTGGGTTGTTGTTGTTGTTTTTTTTTTGGATAGTAAATAACCTGTTTAGTCTTACCTTTGCCTGTGAACAATTTACCCTTGAAAGTACATTTAGTAGGAAACGAACAAACAATACCAGCTTATGTGTTTTCTTTTGCAATAATGAACTCTAGAAAAAAGCAAAGTGCTATTCTGTTCTTTAGGCAAAATTCAGGAGTTTAGACACTAGTTGTTTTTTTTCCCCCAGTTTTTATATGTAATACTTGTTTTTGCCTTGAGGTCAAAGATGTATAGGTGTCAAGGAAAGAAAATGACATTTTAGGGCAATAAAGTGATTACTGACCTGCTGTTTGGTAATTTGTTGATTTGATTAATTTCATCAAAGCACCAAGCTTATTTTTCCTCTTCTGAGGGAGTTTCTGAATATTTTCTGATGGTTATCTCCTCCTTCCCTGCCATGATGGTTGTTTTCATTTTTGTAATCTGATGTGTTAATTTTTGGCTGTGCTGGGATCTTCGTTGCTGTGCGTGGGCTTTCTCTAGGTGCGGTGTGCGGGCTTCTCACTGCAGTGGTTGTTCCCGCTGTGAGCACAGGCTCTAGGGCACACAGTCTTCAGTAACTGTGGCACGTGGGTGTAGCTGCAGTTCCCGGGCTCTAGAGCACGGGCTCAGTAGTTGTGCTAAACAGGCTTGGTTGTGCCTCTGCATGTGGGATCTTCCCGGACCAGGGATCGAACCTGTGTCTCCTGCATTGGCGAGTAGATTATTTACCAATGAGCCACCAGGGCAGCCCTGAGAGTTGTTTATAAATTTAGGTTCCCTATTTCCTTACCTGCTGCTTCCCTTATCTGGCTGAGATAAGGGGGTGGACATCACTGCCTTAGTCTCACCTTGCCTTCCCTCCTTTCTAGGAGAGGGGCAAAACCCACGAAGGAATGTCTCTGCTTCATTAAAGAACAAGACACATGATGACTTCCTGTCATTTGAGGAGATATTCCTGGTGGGCGGGGTCCACCCAGCTCTGGTTTCAGTTAAGCTTTGGACAGGGGATGGGTTCCCAGCAGTCCAGTCTCCTTTTTTGGGAATAGCTGCCCATTCCCCGTGCTGGGTGGGGCTTCGGGTCGGGGCTGAGACAGCAGAGGTCAGCCCTTTGCTGCTGGGAGCCCAGGGTTCTCCCCCAAGTGCCTGGGGGCAGGTCAGCCAGGATTCCAGGGCCTGGGCCAGTTTGGTCATGAGGGTTGTTCTAATTCACAGTTTGGGAAACTCAACTCTGGAAAACAAAGCTATGTTGCAAAATTTCTTCATTCCTTGGTCGCACACCATCAAGTTACTCATAAATTTAATGTAATTGGAGTTTTTCTTGCAGATGAGTCACATGGCAAGAACATAAAAGAGTTGACCAAAACCAGCCAGGAGGCTTGTTTTTCAGACTTCATCTTGATTTTTTTTTTTTTTTTTTCTTGTTTGTGGGTCATTTATCCCTTAACCTTGACAAAGAAGAATAATAAAAACAGACACAGACAGGGTTGTTTTATATGGCAGTCATACCTTAGGGCTTAGAAAGAGGTTTAATGCAGAAAAGCACTCTTGATGCAGACCCTGAGCATGAAAAAAGCATAGAAAAGCATGAAAAAAAAGTCCTCTCCACCATCCCAGTTCTTTCAGTTTGGGCCAGAGAGGTTTCAGTGGAAGCCTCCACCCAGCTATGACAGGAGCCCGTTTCCTTTGCCTTAGAATGTACAATGGAGGCCCGTTGAAGGTGGCAGGCTAGACATATCAAGTTCACGGTACATGCATTGTTCCTATGTTCACGGAATAAGCATCGTTCCTATGCTTTGCTCCTGGCACGCAGCCCTCTTTCTTGTGCAGCCTCAGAAGCCTTCTCAACCCGATGCTCTGGACTGTCACCAGCAACCTTTCCGTGTAGACATCAGGGTGAGTTTTAGTCACCATCCTGAAGGTCAGACCATCATGTGAGTCTGGACTGATGAGATGTTTCAGCTACCTTGGGGTGGACAATGACCTATTCTCTTCCAAAACATAAACCATCTCCTGCTTCTCACATAGTTGACCCAGAAAACCATGTCAGAGAGGTAAGTTGATGAAATTGTTTTCTGAAGTTATGTATTCCCAATTAGTTAGCCCACTATAATTCCAAAGATAGTGCGATCAAAGCAAGACTCGTTCAGGTAGGAAGCAGGCATCTGCTGTCATTTGGGATGATGGTAGTTTAGGGCCCCCACAGTTGGACACCTCTGTCCAACTGTTCAAAAAAGGTGTCCTGGCACCTTTTTTTAGATTGAGGATGATCTGATGGAGCCCTTGGCAGGCAGAAATTCTCTTCTAGGGCTGAGCTAGTGAAAGCAGTTAGAGGTGAAGAGGAGGCTGAAGGGGGCCTCGAGGATGAGCGACAGGGAAAGGTGAGCACGTCCAGGGCACCTCTGATTCTCTGCTCCTCCTGGCACGGTAAGGATTTTGCACAGCGCAGGTGACAATGGGCTTAGTCCCAAGAGCCTGCCAGATCACTTCCTGACCTTGACATTGCCTGCCCCACCATGAGTGCAAATAACCCGGACCTGATTGCACTTCTCCTACATACAGACCACCCCAGCACAAGGGGTCTCTTCTGGCCACTACAAACTCCTGTTCATGGCAGGTAACTAACTCCCTTCAGCTTTGAAGCAGCTTCCTTGATTGGGTGGTGGACACTGTCATTTAACCTGCCCAGCAGCCAGTATCCCTCCCTCCTTTCTAACAGAATCCAGCCTTAGAGGAGGATTTTGATAGGCCTAAACAATCATGGTAACTCCATGCTGCTTGTCAGTGATTGGTTTATCAATACAGGTTAAGCCAATCAGGGTGCACCATCCAGTCCCATGCTCCTCTAGGGAAGAGGTGGTTTCAGTTCAGTTCAGTTGCTCAGCCATGTATGACTTGTTGTGACCCCATGGACTGCAGCATGCCAGGCTTCCCTGTCCATCACCAACTCCCAGAGCTTGCTCAAACTCATGTCCATTGAATTGGTGATGCCATCCAACCATCTTATTCTTTGTCATCCCCTTCTCCTCCTGTCTTCAATCTTCCCCAGCATCAGGGTCTTTTCTAATGAGTCAGTTTTTTGCATCAGGTGGCCAAAGTGTTGGAGCTTCGGCATCAGATCTTCTCATGAGCATTCAAGACTGATATCCTCTAGGATTGACTGGTTTGATCTCCTTCCAGTCCAAGGGACTCTCAAGAGTCTTCTCCAACACTTTAGTTCAAAAGCATCAAATCTTCGGCACTCAGCTTTCTTTATGGTCCAACTTTCACATCTATATATCACTACTGGAAAAACCATAGCTTTGACTAGACAGACCTTTGCTGGCTAAGTAATGTCTCTGCTTTTTAATATGCTGGCTAGGTTGGTCAGAGTTTTTCTTCCAAGGAGGAAGTGTCTTTTAATTTCATGGCTGCAGTCACCATCTGCAGTGATTTTGGAGCCCAAGAAAATAAAGTCTGTCACTGTTTCCATTGTCTCCCCATCTATTTGCCATGAAGTGACAGGACTGGATGCCATGATCTTAGTTTTTTGAATGTTGAGTTTTAAGCCAGCTTTTCACTCTCTTCACTTTCTGCAGATGATATCATCTGCATATCTGAGGTTATTGATATTTCTCCCAACAATCTTGATTCCAGCTTGTGCTTCATCCAGCCTGGCATTTTGCATGATGTACTCTGCGTAGAAGTTAAATAACCAGGGTGACAATATACATCCTTGATGTACTCCTTTTCCAATTTGAAACCAGTCTGTTGTTCCATGTCTGGTTCAAACTGTTGCTTATTGACCTGCGAACAGATTTCTCAGGAAGCAGTTAAGGTGGTTTGGTATTCCCATCTCTTGAATTTTCCACAGTTTGTGGTGATCCACACAAGCAAAAGCTTTGGCATAGTCAGTAAAGCAGAAGTAGATGTTTTTCTGGAATTTGGGGTGAGATATTTTGAACAAGTTTTCCCCAATATGCCTCACACTTGCTTTGTCTTTCTTTCCCTCTTTATCAATGAGCAAGCTGGTTGCCGTGGTATGGGAAGCCCCTGCTCTAACCTAGTCTCAAGGTCTCAGGAGCTCCTTTGCCTGTGTGTGTGCTAAGTCACTTCAGTCGTATCTGACTCTTTGGGATCCTGTGGACTATAGCCCTCCAGACTCCTCTGGTGGGATTCTCCTGGCAAGAATACTGGAGTGGGTTGCCATATTCTCCTCTAGGGAATCTTCCTGACCCAGGGATCAAACCTGCATCTCATGTCTCCTAACACTGGCAAACGGGTTCTTTACCATTAGCGCCACCTGGGAAGCCCCAGAGGTTTCTTTAGAGCCTTTTAAATTTAAAGGCATTAAGGAAAAATTGTGGAGCCCAGCAGAGGTCAAGAAGGAGTAAGTAAGAGAAACACCTCCTTACCTGGGTTACACCTCATGCACAACTGCTTGTTCTCCTGTGAGGAATCAGCAAAGGGACATTCAGTTCAGTTCAGTCGCTCAGTCGTGTCCGACTCTGCGACCCCATGAATTGCAGCACACCAGGCCTCCCTGTCCATCACCAACTCCCGGAGTTTACTCAAACTCATGTCCATCGAGTCGGTGATGCCATCCAGCTATCTCATCCTCTGTCATCCCCTTCTCCTCCTGCCTCCCTATCCCTCCCAGCATCAGGGTTTTTTCCAATGAATCAACTCTTTGCATGAGGTGGCCAAAGTATTGGAGTTTCAGATTCAGCATCAGTCCTTCCAATGAATACCCAGGACTAATCTCCTTTAAGATGGACTGGTTGGATCTCCTTGCAGTGCAAGGGACTCTCAAGAGTCTTCTCCAACACCACAGTTCAAAAGCATCAATTCTTCAGTGCTCAGCTTTCTTCACAGTCCAACTCTCACATCCATACATGACCACTGGAAAAACCATAGCATTGACTAGATGGACCTTTGTTGGCAAAGTAGTATTCTCTGCTTTTTAATATGCTATCTAGGTTGGTCATAACTTTCCTTCCAAGGAGTAAGCATCTTTTAATTTCATGGCTGCAATCACATGCTGGAAATTTCCATCTTCCCACTGAGGGAAACGTACTAATCACAAAAGGGAAACCTTATCATGAAAGGGAAAGCCAGTGAGTAGCCTTGTTGACCTGTTCTGAGTCTGTGATCAGGAATCTCAGGATGAGGGTCCTCTAATGGAGAGGACGCCACCCTCAGGGGCTAGGAGATGCCAGCTCATGGCGGCCATGGACCAGGAGTGCTGGTCCTCCTCTCCAGCCTGAAATCCTACAGCATTCCCAGGGACCAGGCTTTAGTTATTTTCACACCTGGAAGCCCTTTCTCTTCCAGCCCTTATGAAATCACCTTTCTCTACTGATGAGCCTGAACATCAAATGCCTGGACCTCTCAGGTGAGTGTGATCCTACCTAGAAGGAGATGCACAAAGCCTGGATGCTTCACCTGCCCCCCGGTGGTAGCTTTCAAGGGGATCCACGAAAAGTGCAATGATTTTTGCTATGAACTTAATTGTGTTCTTCAGATCCATATGTTGAAGCCCCAGACCCCGATATGATAGTATTCACAGAAAGAACCTTGAAGGAGGTAATCAAGGTTAAATGAGGTCATAATGGTGGGTCTTAAACCTGTAGCACTGGTGTCCTTAGAAGAGAGAAAGATACCAGCCAGTTTCTCTCTTTCACAACCTTGCACACACAGAAGAGGCCATGTGAAGACATAGCAAGAAAGCAGCCATCTACAAGCCAGGCAAAGAAACCTTACCAGAAACCAACCCAGGCACCACCTTGGTCTTAGACTTTTAGCCTCCAGAACTCTGAGGAAAGAAGTATCTGTTCAGGCTGCCCAGCCTGGAGCATTTTGCCACGGCAGCCTGAGCAGACTAATGAGTTTTCTTTAGAGCCCCTCAAAGCCTACATTCCAACACAGCGCTGGGGCTAGAGCATAGGCTCTGAAGTCAGGGCGTTAAACTTCGCCTTCGCTTCCTATTTAGCAGGGACCGGGGTTTCGCTGTACTTCCATGAGCCTGTTTCATAAGATGGCTATGATACTTCACTGAGAAAAATGCATAGAAAGTGCTTATCATGATGGATGGAACACATAAGGATATGATATTGTCCTTAAGAGGTTAATCTTAGTGTAGAGGAGCTATCAGGTGGCATTTTTTATTGGTCAAGGGATGATTGGGTTCAATTGCTCTGGGTCTTTTCAGCTGTAGTCCATTGGTTCCCAAGTATGTATTTCTTGACTCTAGCGCATCATGTGTGTAAGTCCGCAGGATCCCATGGTTTATTTTCAACATATCACAGTTTGTGGGAAATTACCCGCTTGCCCACAATGACGCCACACATGCTAACACGTGTTTTGTTTTTGGCTAGGATTAAACAAACTCACTGTGGAAACACTGCTTAATTCTGGAAGCGAGATCTGTAGATATACATGTCCTTGATTTATGAGAAAATAGGAACATGGAATAATTATTATGTCATTACGGATCCCCATAGGATCCCTGGAGAGAAAACGAAGAAAAGCAGTCTTAGCGGGTGAAACGGTGAGGAACCCTTGCTGAAACTGCAGCAGTAGTTTTGCGTACTTTCCAACCAGACATTTTACAGCAATATCGTACTGCTGGATTGAGGGCATATTTGCTCTTTAGTTACTAAATATGATTTAAATATATACTATTCTGTTGCAACACTGTTCAGATTGATCTAAACCCATGGCACGTAAAGAACCCATGTGAGCCCTGAACACAGTCCTCATGCCTGCCACGGGCAGTCAGTCACACCTGGGCTCAAGGTCTGGTGTGGACACCACCTCTCACTCTCCAAGTGCTGACTCTGCCCTTCAAAGCTGAGCGCTGAAGAATTGATGGTTTCAGACTGTGGTGCTGGAGAAGACTCTTGAGAGTCCCTTGGACTGCAAGGAGGTCAAACCTGTCAATCCTAAAGAAAATCAACCCTGAGTATTCCATTAGAAGGACTGATGCTGAGCATGAAGCTCCAATACTTTGGGCCACCTGATGGGAGGAACTGTCTCACTGGAAAAGACCCTGATGCTAGGAAAGATCAAAGGCAAAAGGAGAAAAGAGTGGCAGAGGATGAGATGGTTAGGCGGCATTATCAACTCAATGGACATGAATCTGAGCAAACTCTGGGAGATAGTGAAGGACAGGGAAGCCTGGCATGCTGCAGTCCATGGGGTAGCAAAGACCCAGAGATGACTGACCGACTGAACCACAAATGATGTAAACGGGGCCCTCAGATCAGGCTGGGCTGATGTTAGATAATCCTTGTGAAGCAGTAAAGCTTTTCATTTTGCTTAAGCAACTTTGTCTTGGGTTTCTGTCATTTGCAACCAATGAGTCTTAACGTCCTGGTTAATGTGCTTACCGTGCTGGGTACTTGTATTCATAATTGGAGGAAGGAATTGAACATTCTGGAGCCACGGGGCTCCAGAATGCTCACTCGGGTTCTTTCCCATCCCTCTGGTTCTCTCCTACACAGCCTTGGGAAAGGAGGGGTCCACCTGAAGGAATTTGCTGGAATCACAGTTCACCTTGTCGAGGCCTCACAATTTTTCTGTTACTCTGCACAATCATTTAATCTTCTTTTGAAGTCAGAGACACTAAATTGGAAATTGAGGCACACAGAATGAACATCCCTCCACACTGGTGGGTGGTGGTGAATGCAAGGCCGGAACCCGGTGCTTGAGACCCGCTCTGAGCATGGTCCTTTCACCCTGCCTCCGCCTCTGAGAAGCAGGGACTTTTAGGTCACGACGAGGGGAGCCCAGAGCACCCTAGGAAGTCTTACTCCCTCGCCAGGGACTTGGGAAAATCCAATCGTTTGTAGAAGAGAACGTGTGTTGATAACTACAGAGGTTCTAGAAAAACTCTCATAAGGAAGTGAAAATTGCAAAGGGGCAGGAAGGCCCTCACTTCCTCGAAGTCTTCGGAGGTCAGCACACACATGGCTGAAGCCTTGGCTCAGTTCCTTCTTCCTCTCACATCAGTAGAATCGTTCTATTTTTTCACACATTTCCTCTTAGGATGCCCTTAAGACCAGGCAGTTGGACGTGCGCAGGGCTGGACAGAGCTTTTATTCTGCAAAGGAAACCAAATGCTGGAGAGGGAGCCTAAAATAGCCTCAACCAGGGAAATCCTGAGCCGATTCTCCTGACTGCCGCTCACACTGCGAGCACTCCCAGCTTCCCAGAGAGACAGAAGGACTTCAGCATCCCATTCAGCATCCCGGCCAGGGAGGAGGGGCTAATCCATGGAAAAGAGAGTTTGGTGGTGCTGCTGCTGAGGGCATCTCATGGAACCCTCGTACCTGCTGTGACCTTGCCTGGAGGGACTCTTGGGAATGTCCTCTGTTGGTTTAATGATTTACCCACTATGCATATATTTTCTTTGATCATTAGGATCCTATCATTATTTCCTTGAAGATGTGGTCGGTGTTTGTCTTTTTTTTGTGTGTGTGTATGTGTGTGTGTGTTTTTAATTGCTAGACTAATTTTTAGAGGGCTTTTCAATTCATAGCCTAACTGACCAGAAAATACCGAGAGTTCTTGCATCCCTCCTCCCCCCTGCAATTATCAACAGCCGGCACCACGTGGTACCTTTGTTACAATAGATGAACCTACACCAACACATTGTGTGACTGAGAGCTCAGTCGAGTCTGACTCTTTGCGACCCCATGGACTGTATCCCTCCAGACTCCTCTATCCATGGAATTTTCCAGGCAAGAATACTGGAGTGAGCTGCCATTTCCTACTCCAGAGGATCTTCCTGATCCAGAGATGGAACCCTTGTCTCCTGCGTCTCCTGCATTGGCAGGCGAGCTCTTTACCACTCTGCCACCGGCTAATTATTAACATCCAAAATCCATAGTTACCTTAGGGTTCATTCTTTGTGTTGTATCCTACGGGTTTGTACAAATGTATAATGTCACTAATCCATCATTATAATATTGTACAGAGTATTCTCACTGTCCTAGGAACCCTCTGTGGGGACTTCCCTGATTGTCCAGGGTTTAAGAATCTGCCTGCCAATGCAGAGGACACAGGTTCAATCCCTGACCTGGGAAGATTCCACATGTCTTGGTATAACTAAGCCCATGTACCATACACAACTACTGACCCCTGTGCTCCACACCAAGAGAAGCCAGCGTGATGAGAAGCCCATGCCCCACAACCAGAGAGTAGCCCCTGGTCATTGCAACTAAAGAAAGCCTGCACACAGCAGCCAAGACTCGGCACAGCCAATGATAAATTAACAAAAATTAAGAAAAAATGTTAAAAAATCCTCTGTGCTCTATCTATTTATCCCTCCCTCTGCCCCAAACTCTTGGCGATCACTGATTCTTTTATTGTCTCCATGGCTTTGCCTTTTCCAGAACGTCGTGTAGTTGAAATCATACAGCCTTTTCAGGTTGGTTTCTTTGGCTTAGTAATGTGCATTGAAATTTCTTCTTTGTCTTTTCACGGCTTGAGAGCTCTTGTGTTTTTAGTGCCAAATAATAATTTGGCAATTGTGAATAAAGATGCTACCAGCGTATGTGTACAGGTTTTTCTGTGGACGTAAGTTTTAAATTCATTTGGGTAAATCCCGAGGAGCATAGTTACTGAAATCCCATGGTAAGAGTATGTTTACTTTTGTAAGAAATCACCAGACTGTCTCCCAGAGTGGCTCTACCATTTTGCCTTCTATCAGCGATGAACAAGTGTTCCTGTTGTTCCACATCCTTTCCAGCCCTTGCTATTGTCAGTGTTTTGGATATTGGCCATCTTAATAGGTATGAAGGGGAAGCTAGTGTCTCCTGTTAGTTACCTTTTGGGTGATATTTCACGTTCTGACTTTGGAGGCTGTAGTTAGAGCCTCTTGAATAAAAGTGTAAGAGAACCAATTTAGACATTCTTCATTCATTTACTACTCAAATGGAGGAGTCTTTTTGTTGTTGGTTTTTTTCTGTTTGTTTTTCTCTGTATGTGCTGTTCCTCTTCAGTTGCTCATCGTGTCTGACTCTTTGTGACCCCATGCACTGCAGCACGCCAGGCCTCCCTGTCCATCACCAACTCCCAGAGTTTACCCAAACTAATGTCCATTGAGTCGGTGATGCCATCCAACCATCTCATCCTCTGTTATCCCCTTCTCCTTTTGCTTTCAATCCTTCCCAGCATCAGGGTCTTTTCCAAAGAGTCAGCTCTTCGCTTCAGGTGGCCAAAGTATTGGAGTTTCAGCTTCAGCCTCAGTCTTTGCAGTGAATATTCAGGTCTGATTTCCTTTAGGATTGACTGGTTTGATCTCCTTACTGTCCAAGGGACTCTCAAGGGTCTTCTCTAGCACCACAATTTTTACTGTATAGATGTTACTAAAATCATTCTTTAAAAATTTTTTTTTATTGGAGTATAGTTGCTTTACAATGTGCTATTTTTGGCTGTACATCAAAGCGAATCAACTACACATACACATATATTCCCTCTTATTTGGGTTTTCTCCCCATTAGGTCACCGCAGAGTCCTGAGTAGAGTTTCCTGTGCTATAGAGCAGGTTCTCATTAGTCATCTATTTTATACATAAAAGTGCACGTATGTTAATCTCCAAATCCCAGTTCATCCCAACGCCCCCTACTCCCCTTGGTGTCCATATGTTTGTTCTCTGAGTCTGTGCCTGTTTCCGGCATGGGAATCCTCAAACAAAGGATGCTTTCCGGGTCCTCAAGGAGCTCACGGCTCAGAGGGGTAGAATGACCAGAATGGCGTGACAACTAGCCCCTGAGGGGTATGTGGCAGAGGGTATGTGCTGGAGGGAAGCCTCAAAAAGGGGCTGCAAGCCAAGACGGCGAGGGGATGGGCCGGTCGGCCCAGGAGGCGGCCCAGAGCCTCATCAGAGGATGGGGCTTAGAAGCTAGAGGTTGCAGTTTGCTATTTCAGGGCTGTTGGAGTTTCCGCTTCGAGGATGCAAGGGACACGATGGGTCCACTTTTCCCAGGCCAGCAGGCAGGAAACTGCCGGTGTGGAGGGGGGGGTCTACGGATCCCCCCTGCCGGTGTTCCTGCTCCAAATGCTTACCAAGCAGCGGTCCCTCCCCTGGGAGGGCCTCCAGTCTAGCAGCAAATTATCCAAACCCTGGCTTTAGGGTCAGTTTAGACGTCTCCTCTACTCCTCAGAGTGGGGCAAAGCTGCTGACAAGCTATTTCGAAGAGGCTGGGTTTAGGTTATTGATTCCCCTCTCCTTGACTCACGCTCTGGTGGAGGCTCAATGAGTCATGAAATGGCCATAAGCAGATGTCAGGAGGGACCCACACGTGCTGCCACTGCCCTTGAGTCCCTTGAAGACAGCTGTTATCACCCCGGCTCCCTCCCCTGCCCACCCTAACTGCAGAGCATCTCCCAACTCAGCATCTCCGTGAGTGTCTGTGCAAAGGTCACCGACCGGGAGGCAGGGACGATGGGGGAAGCTTCGTCCTGCTTTAGGATGGGAGATGGCTCCCACAGCCTCCTTGTTTTGTTTTTTAAACTCAGACCAGCCGCACTTACACACCATTAAGGCCACCAATTACGACAACGGTGCTAAAAGTCCATAAAAGGAGAGAAATGTAAAATCTTTTCCACAAATGCAGGATATTGGTATTTCTTGAACTTGCCTGAAGTCAGTAGGGGAATTACACACTACTGAAGTCAGAGCCAAGGCCTGCAGGACAAACACATCGGGTGCAGCCTCTGAAGGATGGGCTTTTGGGGGCGGGGTGTGCTCCTGTGGCTGTGATGTGGAGTTTCCTCTGCGTGAAGACCCTTCACCCATCTACAAACACTGGGTGCCTACTACACGTTAGGCACTACTCCAGGCAGTGGGTACAGGGTTATGGGCAAGACAGTGCATGCTCAGTCGCTCAGTCGTGTCCGACTCCTTGTGACCCCATGGACTGTAGCCCACCAGGCTCCTCTGTCCATGGGATTTTCCAGGCAAGGATACTGGAGTGGGTCGCCATTTCCTCTTCCAAGGGATCTTCCCAACTCAGGGATCGAACCTGTGTCTCCTGTGTCTTCTGCCTTGCAAGCAGGTTCTTTGCCGCTGAGCCACCTGGAAAGCCCTGTTTTTATGGAATTTATGTTCTATTGAGGGAAACAGGAAGTAAACAACTTCAACATCACATATAATGTAATTTCAGCAAGCAAAAGCAGCAATGAAAAATTTAAATAGCAGGGTAAGGGGTCTGGAGGTAGGCGGAGGGGATGAGTGTTTTAGAGACAGTGATTCAAGCTGATGGAGTGGGGTTCCAAGCCCAGGGACCAAGCTTGGGAGACAGCATGTGTGAAGGGGAGAGGCTGGCGTCATGGAACAAGACCGGGGGCAAGGGGTGTGGGTAGGTAGCCAATTCCTCCCTGGGTTGCCCTGGAGACCAGTGAGGCAGACACTCCACGTGGGTGGGAACCCAAGCACCTGTCTGTGGTGGTACAAAAGCCACAGTCACACACCAGGGTGTAAAAGAGCGAATTTCTGACTTTGAGCGCCCCCCGCCCCCACTACAAAACTAAAAGCACCTGGGTCTTCTCTACAGCCTGCCTGGTTTTAGTCGAGCTGTCCTTTGGGACCAAGCTTCTGGTCCTGGATCATGCCTCTGCAGAGATGTGACCCCCCCTCTTGAAGCATCTTCCGGGTCTCCATCAGCAGCAGTAAGGCTGTAGCTCCGGCCTCCAGCCACATCCACTCATGGCCATCCACCTGACCACAGGGAGCACCACTCCACCTTTGTCATGATCACACCGTAAACATTTCAGATCTGTGTGTTTGCTTAGAAAGATCTGTGGCATATGGTGGTAAAGTGCTATCTTCCTATGATACCCAGGTTCTCAGGAATTTCCCCAACAGATGGAAGTCATGGGTCTTGAGGATCCTTTTCCTCATCCATGCACAGGTGTTCCACTTGGCTGGGGGTGCTGGACACACCTGGCTGATCCAGTCTGCTCCTGTGGGGTTGTGGGGTGAGGGGATGGGCGTCTCTCTACATTGCTGCTTTTACAGACCCACTGCTGAAGCTGAAACTCCAATACTTTGGCCACCTGATTCAAAAAACCGACTCATTGGAAAAGACCATGATGCTGGGAAAGATTGAAGGCAGGAGGAGAGGGGGAGGACAGAGGATGAGATGCTCAGATGGCATCACCGACACGATGGACATGAGTTTGAGCAAGCTCTGGGCGTTGGTGATGGACAGGGAGGCCTGGCGTGCTGCAGTCCATGGGGTTGCAAAGAGTCGGACACGACTGAGCGATTGAGATGAACTGGGATTCCTGCTCGCTGCTCTAATGCCGGCTGGCAGAGACCAACTCTCTCTTTAGATGTAACCCAAGGAGCGAGGTCTTGGTCATCTCTGCTCTCAGATTTCCCCCAAAAGCCACGGGTGGGGGCAGGCTTTCCATGCTGAAACCCCCACCAAGGGTTGTCCTCCACTGCTCAAAAATCTCCTGCCATCAGTCCAGACAGAATTCTAAACTCTTTTCATTGAGGGGGAAGAAAGTAGCCAGTTGATATCCTCCTAAACCTTTGTTTACACCCAGACTCAAAGGGTCTTTTTCTTCAAGTCATTGTCTCTGCTTGGCCTTAACAAAAGTCTGTGTAGAAGCTCCAGGGTTGACTTCTGTCTTCTGGGCTCTTCCAGGACCCCCTCAAGGGACCACGGACTCAAGGTATGGAGGGCGCTGGCCCAACAAAGAATCGACAGGAAACCACTTTGTTTTCCACCCTGTAGATCATCTTTGATGTGGCTGTGAATTCTTCCCGGAATGAGTGGGGCACAAAGCCGTGACTGCTAAGTGTAAGTCCTGCTCACCCAGCACCTGGTGATGCCTGATCCATGAAGACACCATCTCAGCGAAGAGGCACCTTGCTGGAAATTGTGTTGGTGGTGGCTGGAAGTGGCTTAGGAGCCTGGTCTCTTTGGTCCCTTCTCTCCTGTGGACTCTTCATCATTCTGATTCCTGGCGTCCCTCTCCCCCCCTTCCCCAGAAACAGACCAACCAGCCAGGCTTTTGCATCATGGTTCTAAAAGTGTGATCTTGAGTCAGGGTATCAACACCACCTGGACATTTACTGGAAATGCACAGCCTCCGGCCCCACACCAGACCCACAGAATCAGAAGCTCTGCGGTTGAGCCCAGCAAGCTATGTTCTGCCCAGCCCTTCAGGTGATTCTAATGCTCCCTGAAATTTGAGATGTGCCTCTTTAAAGGGCTCTAGCACCTAGACCATAAAGAAGTCTGAGTGCCAAAGAATTGATGTTTTTGAAATGTGGTGCCAGAGAAGATTCTTGAGAGTCCCTTGGACCGCAAGGAGATCCAACCAGTCCATCCTAAAGGAAATCAACCCTGAATATCCATTGGCAGGACTGATGCTGAAGCTGAAGCTCCAATACTTTGGCCACCTGATGCAAAGAGTCGACTCATTGGAAAAGACCCTGATGCTCGGAAAGATTGAGGGCAGGAGGAGAAGGGGATGACAGAGGATGAGATGGTTGGATGGCATCACTGACTCAGTGGACATGAGTTTGAGCAAACTCTGGGAGATGGTGAAGGACAGGGAAACCTGGTGAGCTGCAGCCCATGGAGTCGCAGAGTCGGACACGATTGAGCAGCTGCACAAAAGTAGCAGCCTCTCTAGCTCGGCTGGCTGCCGTTAGGGTCGGGCAGAGGGATGACAGGGGGTGGTTATACTGAACCAAGCTGAAGGAGGCCACGTCCTCTCCTTCGGGATCAGTTCTGAAAACGCCCGGCGCATTCCTGCCTCTCCTGCTCTTTACCCTCCGTGTATCTCCTGTTCCTTATTGTTGGCAACGTGGCCTTTACAACAGAAGTTTTCAGTTCTCAAAGGAGATCTTCAGAATTAGAGCAGTCCCCTACGTGAGCAGATCACATAGGTCTTCTCCACATGCGCCCTGCAAGGTTCTGCGTCGTCCAAGGACTGTAAGGCAAGCAAGCTGCCATGTTTCAGCAACAGGAGGAAGACAGGTGTGATTCTCAAAAAACGGCATCCTAGGGAACCACCCACGGGGCCCTGGGCTCATGGCTGCCGAGCCCCCTCCCTCTGCCCAAACTCGGGGTCTTCCCGGATCCAGGCCCCTCTGCTTCTTCTTCTCCGCTGACATCTTAAAACGCCAAGGCCTGCAACACCTCTTGATATTTTAAGCAAAGATTAATTTTTTTAAAGAGGATTTTTATCATTTACTTTAGAAAACTGGGAGGGAAAAATCCCGTTACTGTCTTTATCTCCCCTTATCTTTTTTATTTCTAAATATGGTAAGTTTGACAGTTATTCAGAGCAAACCAAGGTATATGTAATGTTTTTGTGCATGTTTTTTAAGCTAACAAATTAGCCTGGCTGTATAAAGGCTTGTAGAATCAGCATTATGTTATTTACATTTGCTCCAGATTTATTTTTTGAATGTTTTCCTTCTGAAAACTCCCAAATCCCTAATGTCTTATACCTCCAAAACAGTTTATCCTGCCAGGTTTTTCTGACTAAAACTTACTTGCCCTCAGCGTCTTGTTCTTTGCCAGTTAACATAATTTAATAAAAGGTTTGCTAAAATGTTTGTGATCCCTATCATGGTCAGATAATTTTAACACTTTTGCTCCATGAGAAAGGCCTTCAGCGGCTGCAACACAGACTTTTAGCTGCTGTGACCTTCGTGTAGGAGACATGGTAGGTTTGTGGAGTCTTTACGGGGCCAATGGTAAGAAAATATTTATATCAATGTATGGACCCAGATCCAGTACAGCGTCTGTTCTTGTTACAGGCAAAGCAACTTGACACTCCTAGTCTACCTTTCTAGTCTCTTCCATTCCACCTAAAAAGAATCTGCATCTCTTATCGAACCAGGTTTGTTTCGCCCCACCCACAGCAAGCTAAACCCCTGAGATGCCAAGGTTCGCGGCAAAGAGAGGGTTTATTCAAAAGGCAGCCAAGTGCAGAGAATGGGAACAGACCTCAGATGAATGTCTCTGAAGACAAAGGGACAGGGATATTTATGTGATGGAGCATAAAACAGCAGGGTGGTCTGAGGCACGGGGAGGGTGGGGAGCATGGGGAAAGGTGATTGGAAAAACGTGCACTAATTGTCATCCTGTGCAGGTGTAACCAAGCTACGGGGCCTCTGATATCACAAGGTCATCAAGGGGACACTCGCGCATGCCCAGCTGGAGGGTGGGTGGTCCTAACCTGTCCTAACCAGCTCAGCTCGATGCATCAACTGGATGCAGCTGACACCAAGTAACTGGGAAAGGACTCAGGCAAACATCATATTGTTTAGGACCATGTGCTACTTGAAGAACATGCAAGCACATCTTTTGTAGCAACAATTAAAGCGACCTTGATCAGTGCTGGCAGGATACAGTTAGAATGGATTCTCTTGAGGCTTACCCACAGTTTCAGATCCACTAAACTGATTCCACGACCTGCTCATGGACCCCAACCTGAGGTGGGAAACCCTGTGTTAGGTGGGCTTTAAAGTGATTTCCTGCCACCACAGGACCCTTGAACAAGATTCTCCTGAGTCTGAGCCTTGGGACCAAGTGAGCCGAGAAGCAAGAAGGGGCTTCCTGATTTGTGGCTGGGAAACTCTGAGGACTAAGATGCTCATAGCCAATTACAAGCACTCTATGACCACACTGCTTGGGCATCTTTTTCCTTTATGCCTTAGAACAAAAAGTTAAAAACCCAAGATATTCACACGAGAGTTTCACTGCTTATGACCATGGTATGTTGTCAGGGACGTCCCAGTTCTGTGAATTAAGAGGCACTGTCAACACTTGATTCTCTCGAAGTGTGCACCCGAGTCTTACTTAGAAAAGGGTTTTCAACTTGGGATGACTTGAGGCCCAGTCCTTGCTTTGTGGGTAACCCAATCCCCTCAAGTGCATTTTCTTCCTTTCTCACCACTGCAGATCATCTCAGCATTGAGTCTACTGTCAAATGGCTTCTGACGTCTTCTTGTGGATTATCTGTATGCTCAATGGATTTTCTATAAAACACTGAGAATTGAATGTAGTTCATCTGGTTATTGTGGGTTACAGAAGCATAGACTTTGTGGTTTGTTTTTTTTTTAAGTTTTAGAAAAGAAAAAGATCTGCTCTCCTTTTAGAATAAAGCACTGCTCTTCTACTCAGTTCAAAGTGGTTGGGTCTCCTTCCTGGCAGGGAAATGGTGCTCAGAAAAGGGTTTAAGGAATTTTTCTCAGCAACAGGTACCACCTGATACCCAACAGATAAGGGCATGTTTGGCAGAAACAAATACCCTTCCTTTGATGATATAGAACATAAAAATGATCAGTTACAGAAGGCACAAGTTTACAGGTGAATTCCTGAAGATGATAGAAGTCCACTGGCCACAAGGAGGGGCCAAGTCACAGGAAGTTGGCGTGTCCAGGGGTGACCAGGTCTGTTTAATGAGGCCTCTAGTTTATATCCTGTACGTGGCAGGTTCAAGTGGCTGTCCTTGTGAAGAGGAGGGGGCAGGCGGGGAGCTTCAACCAGTGTAACAGGTAAAGTTGCAGTGGTTCTGGGCTTCATAAACAGGCTCTCCCTTGAGGGTCTTTTAAACTTCGAATCTCTAGCCTAGACAAATTGAGAGTGGTAAAATTGGAGAATAGTGTATGCCTAGCCTGTAGCTGGGAGAAGGCAATGGCACCCCACTCTAGTACTCTTACCTGGAAAATCCCATGGACAGAGGAGCCTGGTAGGCTGCAGTCCATGGGGTCACTAGGAGTTGGACACGACTGAGCGACTTCACTTTTACTTTTCCCTTTCATGCATTGGAGAAGGAAATGGCAACCCACTCCAGTGTTCTTGCCTGGAGAATCCCAGGGATGGGGGAGCCTGGTGGGCTGCCGTCTATGGGGTCACACAGAGTCAGACACGACTGAAGTGACTTAGCAGCAGCAGCAGCAGCCTGTAGCTTGATCATGAAAGAAGCTTTACAAAACTAAACTTTCAGAAGGTCATCGCCATCCATAACACTGACCCCAAGAATGGGATGGGACTTTCTTGGTGGTCCAGCAGTTAAAATTCTGAGCTTCCACTGCAGGAAGTACAGGTTCAATCCCAGATCAGGGAACTAAGATCCCACATGCCTTGTGGCAAAAAAGAAGAAGAAGAAGAAGAAATTAAAACAAAAAAACAAAATTTAGAAAAATAATGAGATGGAAGGATCTTACATTTCTACTTACTTTCTATCATGGTCTAATTTAGGTTTCTACAGTAGAAAGTTAATTTTTACCGAGGTCTTAGAAAGCTGACTTGCCTCAGGCAAGACATCCAGGATTTCAGGAAATAACAGAGCATCAGGGCACAGGCCCTTGCTGTGGCCTCAATACAGCTGATACGAGGCTGTTATTTAGGGACATGGAGAACCCCTTTTGGAATTTTCATGAGAACAGTGGGTTTGAGCTCTGAAGCCATCTGTTTTCATTATCTCCAGAAATTGTGTTTTCCAGTGAAGCTTCCAGACTGACCTAACAAATTAATTACATTTAATCTTCAGACTAGATATCAATCAGAAAACATAGATGACGCCAAAAGATATGTTTCCTGGCCAGATTTCTCCAAGAAGGACATTAAGAAGAACTTTTGCCTCTCCTTTGTACTTTTCCAGAGTGTGTTGATTAGGTCAAGGAAACCTTTTTAAAAGACTTTAATGTCTTTTTAAAAATGATTTCAATGTCAGCTAGACATGCCTCAAAGAACACTGTATGTTTTGATTCAGGGTATCAGCAAAGAAATAAATTCTCAATCACTGTGAGTTGTCCATGTTTGATCAAGTTGGATTTAGCTAGAAGTTTTGCCAGAAAATCATCTCAGCTGAAATTCCTGAAGGCTTTGAAGAAAAAGAAAAAGCTTATTTTCAAGAGATACCTTGATGCATAATTTGTAAAGGTGAATTTAACTTTTTTGAATCTCTGGAAATAGAAAACTTAAGGATTTCTTCCAGTTTTTTAGGTTTGAGTTGCAATTTTAAAGAAGCCCAGTGAGTTCTGTGTGTTTCTTAAAATGGATTTGGATCTATTTGGTGGGGAGGTAGAAAGAGCAGCGGAGGGGGAGTCTACTCTCCAGGGGCGGGCAGCATTCCCAGGGTTTTGGAACCAGGTTCAGGGGCAAGAATTTAGAGAAGTTTGGGGTTCATGAGTGCCTTGGGGAGATTAGACTCTAGGACAGTCATTGGTATGACTTCAAATCAATTATGGACTGTTCTGTGGACTGACTGGGGACCTAAATACTCTTTTAAAATTTTGTTTCCATGAAAAAATATATTTCCAAGTTTCAAGCCAATTTATGGAATGACTTTTTACTCTACTGCTAAAAAGGGTATATGACATGTATTATAAGAAAAGTAGTATACACTAATATGCAGTAGTCTAGACAGCGTATTTAAAAGCAGAGACATCACTTGGCCAACAAAGGTCCATCTAGTCAAAGCTATGACTTTTCCAGTAGTTATGCATGTATGTGAGAGAATAAATGAGGCTGAGCACTGAAGAATTGATGCTTTCGAACTGTGGTGCTGGAGAAGACTCTTGAGAGTCCCTTGGACAGCAAGGAGGTCAAACCAGTCAATTCTAAAGGAAATCAACCCTGATTATTCATTGGAAGGACTGATGCTGAAACTGAAACTTCGGCCACCTGTTGTGAACAGCCAACTCACTGGAAAAGACCCTGATGCTGGGAAAGACTGAGGGCAGGAGGAGAAGTGGGAATTGATGGTTGGATGGCATCACCAACTCAAGGGACATGAGTTTGAGCAAACTCCGGGAGATAGTGAAGAACAGGGAAGGCGTGCTGCAGTCCATGGGGTGGCAAAGAGTCGGACACAATTTGGCCACTGAAGATTATGGCATAGAAAGTGATGAGCACTATTCAGTGACTTGCACTGTGTTGTGCGTCCAATAAGTGTTTGTCAATAGAACTGGCTAATGGATTTTTATTTAAAAACATTTTTTTAGAAATGCAATCTGCAAATAATCCGAGTTATTTTCCCATTGATCACAGATTTTATATTTTCAAAGTTCTTTAATTTTTTTCTGTTGGAATTATTTGAGACAATTGACTTAAGGCACCAATTTTACCCCAAATTAGAATACATGCCTTGCCACAAGGACGTGAAGTAGGGGCCTTGGGTGGGCTTGTGGAGGGGAGCTGGTGGTCTTCTGAGCACCCAGCAGGACTTGCTCCTAGTTCAAGCTGATCTCTGCACAGGAACTTGCATTTTCCAACAATTCATTTCCTTACCATTGGGACACAAAAGAGGGTAAAAGGGAAAGTGACTTTTCTCTGAGGCCGCTACATCTTAGGGGTCCCCTTAGGAGTTTGGTCTTTATTTCTTGAACTGTTGTCAGCTGTCCTCATCATTCCCACCTCTGCCTTCCTGAGCCTTCACGTGTCACCTCAGGCTGAGGTATCCTGCCTGGAAAGGCCCTCATGTTTCATGGGGAGAGAGGACATTCACATGAAAATAGAAATACCAGGAGGTCTGGAAGGAGGATCAAATATGTGATGGAAATTTGGAATTCGTGGTCATGGTGGCAAATGTACTTCCAAGTATACTTGAAAACACCACATGTACATTGTTAAAGGATGAATTCATGGTATGTGAATTGTATCTCAATTAAAGAAAATATGTGACAGATCTAGTATTTGAGGAATACAGAGGAATTTAGGAATACAGGGGGTCCCTCCAACTGCCAGATATCTCATGGAGATGTTGGTCCCTGAGGACAACCTTGAAAGTTAGGAAGGATTGAGGGAAGAGGAGAGATTCAGGGGGAGCAGAGAGAAGGTGGGGAGCACATGGGTCCTGCTAGAAGAGGAAGAGGCCGGGTGGTCAGAGAGGGACGCCCAGGAAGACAGGGACAGTAGGCAGGAATAGCAGTTGGGGCTAGATAACAGAGTTCAAGGCAGCACATTGACAAGAAAAGTCTTGATAATCTTACACCTGGGATCTGACACATGCCTTGGGAAGATTAATTTCCCTGAGTTGTATGGGATGGACAAGCATAGGAAAAGATTTAAGAGGAGGAAAACTTGGCAGCCATCACCACATTCTGGAGGTAGTCAGCAAAGGTAGCAATGCAGTGGGGAAAAAAATTTTTTTTGATGGATGCTGCAAAGGAAGAGCCAACAGGACTTGACACCTGACTTGTTTTAGAAGAAGGCTCAAAGGTCACTCACTCTAGAGTCTTCAGCCTAGGACCCCACTAGGGGAGGCAGCAACTAAGATAAGCACTGGTTTGGGGCAAGGATGTTGAATTCAATCTTAGGCATCCTGGGTTTGGGGTGATGATGGGACATTAAGAGGACACGGAGCCAGTAGTGATACAGTGACCCCAGAAGCAGCTCATTTACAGGTACGGAAGCTGGGCACAGAGACTCTCACCCTTGCCCAAGGTTACAGAGCATGTTGTAGACAAGCTGGAGCCAGAATCCTGGGTTCTGAATCTCTTCCTCGAACCAGGCAGCTGTCAGATGTGGGGCGACTGCTTGGGGAGGTGAGAAGGAGATGAGGAGTTTGAATCCACAGGAGAGGAGAGAGTAGAAGGTATGGGAGTAGGGAAGGTTTTGCAGGGGGATGAAAGGAGAAGAGCAAAGGGCAGAGGGCAAGGACCAAGCCCTGCCACATATCCTCATGTAGCAGACACGCGAAGAAAGCAGAGAGCAAGGAGATGCCAACTGAAATAAAGACAGCCCTGCTGGCTTGGCTATCCCAAGCCAAAGGGTGGGAGCCCCTTAGGAAAGCACAGAGAGCTTGTGAGAGAAGGACCCTCAGGACCACCCCCCACCCCGTGTGCCTGCCTTTCTCCTGCAGTTCATCCCACTGGTGGCCGCACCACAGTTCACGGGCCTCTGAGGTGTTAGAGAAGAACGCAGACTGAGGCCACTGGATTTGACCACTGGAGACCCTGGAGAGACCATCCCAGGAACGTGCCGGGCAGGGAAACTGGGGATGAGGAACAAGGAAGAGCTTCTTGGGTGCTTTTGTTTGTTTTAAAAAGGAGATGATTTTTGTTTTAAGGAGATTATTTGATGGCATAGAAAAAGCAACTAATGGAAAGACAAAAATTGAAGATGCAAGACAGAAGGGCCTGGATCCTAGAGGTCATGGGAGAGACGGGTCAAGCCTACTTTAGGAAATAGGAACTTTCTAAAGGGAGAGCAAAGTGGATGAAGACAGAGCTTTTCTTTTCTTTTCTTTTTTTTTTTTGGTGGAGAAGAGAAGGGTTGAGAGAGCTCATAAGCAGTAGGTGAAGTTATCTATTGTGGCTATTTGGCAAATATTCATTTCACCTTCTTCCATACTAACAGTACCCCGATATTATTTGGGGCAGCAAAGTGCCCTGCTGAAACACCATGTTCCCCAGCCTCTTTTGCATCTAGGGGTGGTCATTTGACTCAACTTTGGCCATGAAGAAATCAGAGTGAGTTTCTAGTAGAGTTCTCTAAAGGGAACCATCTAAAGTCTCATGTGTCCGTTTTAGTCCTCCCACTCTCTCCTTCCCAGCATTGACGGCTGGAGCTGCAGCAGAGATTCTGTGACCATGAAGTGACCTGGAGGATGAAAGCCAGTGCTAGGAATGGCAAGACAGACAGAGAAAGAAGTCTGGACATTGATGACTTTGTGGAGCCAACACTCTCTGGATTGCCTGTCTCTGGACTTACTTTGCATGACGGGAAAGACATCCTTTTGTCTAAGCTACTGTTTTTTTTTTTTTGGCAGAGGGGGTTTTTCCTAGTAGCCAAATATGATTTCTATATGGTGAGATTGGACGTTGGTGTGTGTGTCTGTGTGTTAGAAAGTGGAACACAGAACAAGTGGATTAAGGGGTTTGAAGCTCTGGTTGTTCTAAAGTCTCCTGCATCACAGGCAGGGCTTCCCAGGTGGTGCTAATGGTAAAGAATCTGCCTGCCAGTGCAGGAGACATAAGAGATGCGGGTTCAATTCCTGGATCGGGAAGATCCCCTGGAGAAAGGCATGGCAACCCACTCCAGTATTCTTGCCTGGAGGCTCCCATGGACAGAGGAGCTTGGCGGCCTGTGTCCCATGGGGTTACATAGAATTGGACATGACTGAGTGACTAACAATTCCACTTCCCACTTCTTTACCATCAGAGCCAGCAAGGACGCTCTAAAGTCATTAGTAAACATAAAAAGTTAAGAATTAAAGCAGTAAGAAACCAGTCTGGATATCCATGATCAGAAAACCCCATTATTATCCAGACAAATATCTCCACAGTGCAAATTCAGTACTGCAAGTCAATTCTCCTCTCCTGTATACTTTTTAAAGAATATCATTCTATTTATTTTTTTTTGACTATGCTGGGTCTTTGTTGCTGCTGGGGCTTTTCTCTAGTTATGGTGCATGGGCTTCTCATTGCAGTGGCTTCTCTTGCTGCAGAACACGACCCACAGGGCCCGCAGGTTTCAGTGGTCACAGCTCCTGGGCTCTAGGGCACAGGCTCAACCGTGGTGGTGCGTGGGCTCAGCTGCTTCATGGCATGGGGGATCTTCCTAGATCAGGGATCAAACCTGTGTCTCCTGCATTGGTAGGTGGATTCTTTATCACTGAGCCCCCAGGGAAGCCCCTGTACACCTTCTGAATTACCCAGTGTCTAGTCTATGAAGACTGAGGTTTATATTTTATACCATTAGCATTTTTTATTAAAGGAGGAAAATACTTCATTTCAGATTTAAGATCAATTCTGCAAACACTGATTAAAACATGAAAGACATATAAATAAGCATAATTTCTCTGAAAACATGCGTTGTTATGTAATATGTTGTGTTCACCATAGTTCTGATTTAGGGCTTTGAATCCACTTAAGTTTAAAATGCTATTTTCCCCTTCTATGTCAAAATGTTTGACTATTGTGAAATACTAACCCAGGATGCCCTGGACAAACAGCCAGCAAGGCTTCAACATTTTTCTTTTTTTTTTTTTAGCTGCAGGCTAAAACTATCTCCATTCATGTAAACCTAGAAAACAGGTCTCTGGATAGGCCATACAGCCTCTTGGTTTAACAATCCATCTTAAAAGACCAAGGGCAATTAGAGTTTTTCATTTACATCTTCATAGGCAATACCAAAAATCTTTTTTAAAAGTCAGCAATTGATGGAGGAAAAGTCTTTGCATTAGCACAAGATGCTCATTTCCAGTCCATTCTGTATGTGATTCCTGGTGTTTATAGGATTGAAGAAATAATTTCAGTGGAGGCCATTTATCTAGTTTTGTGGCAGCTACAAATTCGGTTGCTCCAAAAACAATCCAATCTCTGACCTCCCTATTATTTTGAATGGCTGGATTAATGTACTAACTACTTGAATTGAAAATCCATCTTGGCTGTATTATCAGGACCACATACAAAGGGCAAGTAGACAGGATTTACTGATTTACGAAACTGTTAGCATCTTTGACATTTATTTGCAAGAAAACGGCGCTTCAGCTTATTTAATATTTCAATGATAACTTAATCTTGTAAGACAGAGCAAGACATTTCAAGAGAACAAATGAGAGGCAGTTGTTTTTTTTCTTTTTTAACGAGGTAACATGGAAAACAACACTCAATGACACATGCATGTCTCCAGGGCAGGTGCAGGGACCAGAAGGATTAAGAATTCATTTGAAAGGCTCTCTCATTTGACACATGCAAGACACATAGGTACTTAATAAAAAATGTAAACATTGATTTGATTTAGGCTCAGCTTCAAAACAGTGGTAAGGCATCAATCAGAAAAGTATATTTAACATTTATTCCCTTTATCCTCTATCTCTTACCTGATCAAGAACTAAATGGGCTAACCAGTGTGGATAAATGAAAGGCAACTAACTTTGGAAATATTCTGTATACTATTAGCCCAAAACCCTGATGCCTTTCAGTTAACTTAAAAAACTGTAAGCCAAGGCAGAGAAACACAGGGTTCCAGGTGAAGAGGGTGCTTTGTGGGCTGAGCTCTAGAACAGGGCAGTAATGTTACAGAGAATCATTTGTGGGGTGGGGGGCTGGGAGGCTCTGAGACTCACAAAGGGGCTGGTCACCAGCTCTGCACCCCCAAAAGGCTGTGCCAGGGACCCCAAGTAGCTTGAGTTCCAGTACATCCCTGAAGATGCTGTCACAAGCCTCAGCATCAAGAACACCACTGCTAGTGTTGGAAAACCCATTTTTCTTGGGGTTGAATCAGGGCATGAAGAGTTAAGGGGCTTTCAAAGCCACAGAAAGGGCTTGACCCCCTCAGGTCTCCTAATATAGGGGTTTACTAGAACCGGGCTCCTAACATGGGGTTTACTTCTCGTTTTGAACCCCAGTCAGCATTCTAAACACAGTAGGGGAAGATCGGAGTGCACTTGGCGGAGCTGGGAAGAGCTCCGAGAACATCCTTCCTTGGTGCTACTCCGGACCAGAACAGGTATTTGGCATTTTTGCTGGCTCAGGGTGAGACTGTGCCATCCTTGTCACAGGCTGAAATGATTAAACCTGAAAGCTGGAATGAGCATTTTTGAGTGAGCACAGCACAAGCGCTGAGCTGACTCTCCCCAGGCACAGTGACAGGTCACCATGCCCTTTCAGTTGCAGGCTATTAGCTGCTCTGGTATTCCATCCCACGGCCTTCCTGGGAACCAGGGTGTTCAGGCTAAATCCAGCCTTCACATGCCTGAGAAGCCTGAAGCACCTGAGCCCTCCTGGAAGGAGAAGCAGATGAATTTTTAAACAACAAAATGAATGTGTACGTGAGTGTGTTTGGGAACGGTCCAAGCTTTAATAGCATGGTAAAATATTTATCCTATATTTTATAGCTAGTATGCAATCAATCCATAACCCACTGACAGAATGTAGAAAGATCAAGGTCTGTTCAGCCACAACTAGATGAAACTACTCAATATTAAATAGATTTATATGCAATCAGGTGATGGGAAATGCAGACCCATCACTGGGGAAATCAGTCTGCTAAAGATCAACCCTCCACCCACTGGGAAGAAGGCAGCTCCTGGGAGCGCAGTTGTTCAACCTGCAGACACTCCATTCTTTTTCAAGCCACAGAGTGAAGGACTACGGGTGTCCCTCTGGTTTGGGGGTTTTAAGAGGTTAATTGTCTTAGCAAACCGGCCCATTCAAGTTCATCTTCCTCCTCGCCCCTGAAGATCCTAGATGGGTGTCACCAATACCGCCAATCCCCTCTTTGATAAGCGATATCAGTGTGTACAGGGGATGGACTTGAAGGTGGGATTGATGTTAAATATTAAGCAAACATGCCTTATGTAGAGAAAAGTGAGTAAGGATCCTTGCTCCGTGGACTTTTTCCCAGTGAGGTGGGAAGAGGACTGGTCATGGGAAATTGCGATCATTGAATCAGAGGATGTTAGAGATGGAGAGGCCATTGTCTTTTCCTCCAGGTGAAGAAGCCGGGAATGGACTTGTCCACACAGGAAGCAGTGAGAACCAAGCCACCTTTCTCTTCTCACCAGGTCCAACTCTCTCCTGGGTCTCTGGCGAGCAGATGGAAGGAAGCAAAGAACAGAGAGAATTTGGGAAGTCAAGGAAGACACATTGAGGGGCAGTCACTTCTTGCTCACAAGCAGCGTCTGCAAGGAGAATTTTGTGTGTGTTGATGACAGTGGGTGTGTGTGTCTGTGTAAGGAAGGACTCTGTCCCTGTGAGCATAAATTCCAAGTGGGTACAAGTTGTGAAGAGGCCCAGAAAATAAAAAATGGCCGCACATAATTTACCTTTCCCACTTTCTATTCATGTACGGAGTATGGAACATAAGAATGGTTCAAAGATTCGCTGCAGAAAATTACTGCTTCATTTGGGCTCATGTATCATCTAGAAGGGAACTCACTGGCTGCAGCTATTTTCAGCATAGATTATTTTTTTCACCTATGAACAAATGACCTTATTCCAAAGAAGACTTGAAATTGTGCTTCTCTATTTCTTTCCTCTTTCCCGTTTTTCTTCTATAAAAGGGCAACTCTTTCTCAGGAGAAACAGCCCTTTTCCATCAGTGCAAATCATCCAGGGCTTCTGGTATCAATGATCAGTGCATCCTGCTTTCATACGGCTGTAAGGAGCAAGAGCACAACTTTGAACTCGAGTAGGTTTGCTTGTTGGGTTTATCATCTGGAAAGGACAGAAGGGGGTTTAGTCCCTGCAAAGTGGCTTCCCTCCTAAATGCAGAGCTGGTGCATTCCCTTCTAGATGATACACAAACCTGAATGAAGCAGTAATTTTCTTAATTCCATTCTGATTAGTGTCTGAATAAGAATGACAGTCGACATGATCCCCGCCTAAAATAAGCCAGTTTCTCCTCCTCTCTCTTGACAGCTTTACCAGGATCTCAAGTTACCCTGAGCTCTGGCAACGCTCAAACACAGCCCAGGGCAGAGCAGACGCCCCCAGCCCAGCTTCTCTCTGAGCCCTCTTCCCATAACTGGCCATCGATCTGCTATCGTGGTCCAACCTGTTAAAGGGGAGCAAATTCTGCTACGGCGTTAGTCACTCAGTCGTGTCCAACTCTTTGTGACCCCAAGGACTGTAGCCCGCCAGGCTCCTCTGTCCATGGAATTCTCCAGGCAAGAATACTGGAGTGGGTTGCCATTTCCTCCTCCAGGGGATCTTCTCAACCTGGGGATCAAACCTAGGTCTCCCGCATTGCAGGCAGATTCTTTACCATCTGAGCCACCAGGAAAGCCCCATCATCCCATGAATCCCCCGCAATTCAAGGAGCTGGTTTTTTGACCATTCCTCACTAGAACTGCTTCAGTAAAACCGCACTCTCTGCAGGCCGTCTGGGTGGTGGTGTCACGTCAGCTGAGAAGGATAACTGTACACAGATCCAAAATAACAGAGGACGTCATTTTATTGGCTGTCCACAGGAATTTGGTCACACAAGGAGGTGAAGATTGCGGCGGTGGGTGTGTGCAACACAACACCTCAGGTTAACTACTAAACAGAAGGTTAACTGATACTGGATAGGATAAAACCCGCCCCTCCGCAGCCCAGGCGCCACCTACTCATGTAGAATTAAGCTGAAGAAGCTGGCGAGGATGGCAAGGTCCATTAGCCTTGGTCTGTTGCACCGTCTTCCCATAAAACAGCACTTGAGAATTCACGAAATTAAAAAAAAAAAAAAAGAACAAGAAAGAAAAGCAGCAGCAGTTCCTTTCCAATACCATCACCACCGAGCACAGACTGGAGCGTGGCATGCAGTCCACATCTGGTCGGTTTTTTTTTTCCCTTTTTTAAATTAACAAATGGAATGGCATGTCTATTTCAGATATTAGTAGCATAACACTTAAGTTCAACCTCAGTCCCGCCACAAGGGTCCCAAACCTTCTGTTACCTGGTCCACAGCAGCAAGAGGAGCACCCCAGGGGGCCCCCTCTCCTCCCAGACTCTGCTGGGGGTGGGGGTGCGGGGAGCTCCCGAGGCTGTCTCCCTCCCCCACGGCCCACCCTTCATATTCCAAACACCTGAAAATAGTCAGGTCTCTTTTCATTGTTAGCAAAGCCGGTCAGGGTGGGGTAGAAAATTCAAATGAAACCAAGCTGTCAGCCTTTGAGGTCCTGCCCGCCTGGGCCCTCTGATTTCTCTCCCAAGGAGGGGTCTTCCTACCCCAGGGCTTACAGCTGCGCTGGCCACCCGCGCACTGGGTCACACGGTGGGGGATCGCGGTGAGGGCGCCAGGTCTGCCGCTCCCACGGTGGGCAGCATCCCCTGGGCAGGCCGGGGCCCGGCGATCACACGGAGCTGAGCTTCACCAGGCCGCGCACCGAGTCCTCGTGTAGGGAGTCCTGGCTGGCTAGGCCCAGCACGTGCATGGTGCGGCTGTGAGCCAGCGGGCTGCCCGCCAGCATCGTGGGTGGCGAGGGCGCCTCGTCCGGGGTCAGGAACTGGTGGGCCACGTGCTCGTCTTTCAGGGGCAGGATGTCTGTGAGCGCGGCCTCGGCGGCGAGGTTGGGCATGGAGGAGGGCGGCGTGGGCGGCCCGAGCGTCAGGCTGGCGCAGGGCGTGCCCAGGCCCGGCTTCCCGGGCAGGTGCAGCTCGTCGCTGGTGAGGCTGGGCTCGCTCTGCAGCAGGGGCGTGGCCGCGGCCTGCAAAACGAATTTGGTGCTCTGAATGCACTGGTCTTGGTCGCACTGGAGAGCGGCAGGGAGCCAGCAAAGAGGAGGCAAGAGATGGCAAGGGGGTGGGGGTGGAGGGGGAAGGGGACACAGAGGGCAGAGGGGGCGGGATGCGAGAGAGAGAGAAACCCGTTAGTGACATCTGGGTCAGACAGGGTGGAGAGCGTGCGCAGCAGCCCGGCTCCACGTGGAGACTCCTGGAATCGGAATAGCCGCTCAAACTAACAGTCACCCACGGGGACCTGGGGTGGAGGGTCCCAGCCGCCGCAGGCTGGATGCTCCGGCCCCTGTTTGCAGGCAGGCCCTAACTTAAAAACAACCCCGGGGACAGAAGCACAGGCTTTGGCACCTGCCAGTGGGCTGAGGTCCATGCGGCTCCTATGCTGAAAACCACGGTTTACCCACATTGTTTCACAAATACAGGCCCCTGGGACTTCCCTCCTGGTCCAGTGGTTGACTCTGTGCTTGCTCACAATGCAGGGGGGCCTAGGTTCTACCCCTGGTCAGGGAACTAGATCTGGCATATGCTGCAACTAAACCCCAGCACAGCAAACAAACAAACAAAAAACACACCAAAACACACCAGCAAAAAAAAAAAAAAAAAAAAAACACAACAGTAAAAAAAAAAAAAAAAAAAACAACCAAACAACAACCCCCCCTGCCCCCAGGGCCTGTACGCCCATGTTCCCAGCAGCATTATTCACAATAGCCAAAGGGTGGAAGTAAGTGTCCATCAACAGAAGAAAGGATAAACAAGATGTGGTCTATGCAGACATGATGAAAGTGAAAGGGGAGAATGAAAAAGTTGGCTTAAAGCTCAACATTCAGAAAACTAAGATCATGGCTTCCAGTCCCATCACTTCATGGCAAATAGATAGGGGAACAGTGGAAACAGTGAGAGACTTTATTTGGGTGGGGCTCTGAAATCACTGTAGATGGTGACTGCAGCCATGAAATGAAAAGATGCTTGCTCCTTGGAAGAAAAGCTATCACCAACCTAGGCAGTGTATTAAAAAGGAGAGACATTACTTTGCCAACAAAGGTCTGTCTAGTCAAAGTTATGGTTTTTCCAATAGTCATGTATGAGTTGGACTATAAAGCTGAGTGCTGAAGAACTGATGCTTTTGAACTGTGGTGTTGGAGAATACTCTTGAGAGTCCCTTGGACTGCAAGGAGATCCTAAAGGAAATCGGTCCTGAATGTTCACAGGAAGGACTGATGCTGAAATTCCAATACTTTGGCTACCTGATGCAAAGAACTGACTCATTGGAAAAGACCCTAATGCTGGGAAAGATGGAGGGCAGGAGGAGAAGGGGATGACAGAGGATGAGATGGTTGGATGGCATCACCGATTCGATGGATATGAGTTTGAGTAAGCTCTGGGAATTGCCGATGGACAGGGAAGCCTGGAGTGCTTCAGTCCATGGGGTCACAGAATTGGACATGACTGAGTGACTGAACTGACTGACGGACTGACTGATGCAGACATGGAATATTCTTCAGCTGTAAAAAGGAAGGACATTCCGACACATAGTGTGACGTGGATGAACCTTGAAGACATCACCCTCAGTGACATAAGCCAGACACAAAGGAAAACTACTGTATGAATCCACTTATAGGAGGCACCTTGAGGAGTCTAGTAGGATGGGGGCTTCTGGGGTCTACAGGGAAAGGGTTGGGGAGTTTCCCTTTGATGTATTGAGTGTTGCTTTGCAAGAAGAAAAGCGTTCTGGAGATGAATGGTAGTGAGGGTTGGATAACAATGTGAATGTGCTTAATGCCATTGAATCGCACACTTAAACATGGATAAAATGGCACATTTTATGTATGTATATTGTGCCACACACAGAAAAAGAAAAATACAGGGACAACAGAAGCCCCTGAGGGCCTGATCACACTACTTGTAAAAGCCTGAAAATTCCTTACTGGTAAGTTTTCATCAGCTTCAAGAACCGTTAACTGAGCTGTGGTTTTTGTTTTTGTTTTTTAAACTCCCCCAGTTCCCTTGTGGCCAGCTTCTATCAGTAAGCATACACACTCTCATTGCTGGGACCTGCTTGAACCTTAGTGTCTAAATCCTGCTGTAACCCATGACTTTGAAAACCGTTTGCCACATTCAAACTGACTTCTGTTTAGAAGACCAATTCCCATTTGGGGGTGCCCAGGGACCAGGCTTTCTTCCATAGGATACTGTCCATATAAATTTCCTATCGGCATGTAATAGGGTACTAACGTGGGTTCCAACCAAGGAGAGCGTGATGTCTCTCCCCAGTGGAATTCACAATTCTCATGATATTAACTTTGCATGTTTTCAGCATCTTCTTAGAAGAAACTCGATGACTAGGGGATACCTGATTTAAGAAAGAAAAAGTCCAGCCTTTTCCTCATGGTGCACACTGCCAGAATCCCAAGGAGAATGGGCTGATAAACTTTCATGGTTGTAATTCCTGTGTGAGAACTTCAAGGGAGAAAATGGCCAATATTTTCAGGGTTATTGTGAAGATGATCCATGAAAAACTGTCCTTACACCTCTGCCTTTTTTACCTTTGTTTCTAATCCTTATTGGCCCATTTCTTGTTGATTTTTCTATTTAATTTTCTTTCTCTCTGGTTTCACCAACTCTCTCCTCCTCTTTCCTTCTCCATCTTTTCTTCCGTTGACTTCCTGCCCACTTCATTGCCCCTCTTCTCTCTTTGTCTGTTTTCCTTCCCCTCCCTCTGGCACCACCGACTCAATGGACATGAGTTTGAGTAAACTCCGGGAGTTGGCGATGGACAGGGAGGCCTGGGGTGCTGCAGTCCATGGGGTCACAAAGAGTCGGACACGACTGAGCGACTGAACTCAACAACTCTTTTCTCTGACCTTTTTACGCCTCCAACCCGCCTTGCTGGCTGTTTATCTGAGGACTCTTATCTTCAACCAGTAGAGGGAGCCATCCCTGCTCACTTTTTTCTGTCACTCCTTGGAGTAGGGCTGCTAGTCCAGCATTAACACCAAGAAGCCATGAGGTATATTTCAATGTATCTAACCAGTTATATAATCTTAAGGAAAAACAACCAAGCAGCCAGAGATTGGACAGTGACAATCCATCATCAAGAAGAGGAAATTGAGAAACTCCTGCTTTCATTCCAAAAAAACACTTAAAAGGTTGACATTTATGAAATACTAGGTCGAACCCTATGAAATTGCCATTTTTTTTTTAGGCCCAAAATCATCCAAACGCTGACTACTAATAGAATAGAAACCTGACTGCTTGTGAGAATGTCTATGGGCAGACCCTTCTGTCGGCAGCATAAAACTCATCCTGTCCGGAGTGCTGGAACATTTGCTGTGGTTGCAGGAAGCCCCTGACAGCTGGCTGATTTACTGTCTAAACGAAGCGCTGGCATTTAACTTGCAAAGAACTGTATCGTTTCAGATGTTCGGATGTCACACACATTATCACTTAATGTTACAGTTTAAAATACCATAGAGATAAGTTATTTTTGTTTCTGCAGATTTTCAAATAAAATTGCTCTTGCTGGCATACATGTTATTTTACTCTGGCTGACTTCTTGTCTGAAATAAACCTAGCAAACAGATTAAATGCTGCCAAACCCAAAGCTAGGAGTTTTCTAGATGGTCTCCTGTAAGAATTAAGAATAAAGGAAATTATTTACTTCTTTTGCTCCAATTCTGTCAAAAGTATTAGCATCAGGCACTGGTTATTTCTGCTTGGCTGTGAAGCTGTGTTCTGGGGTCTTATGAATGCTCATTTACTTTAATAAAAACACTATCAGTTTCTAAAATTCACCTAAAATGTAGTTTAGGAGGAGTTCTTCATTTTTATTCTCTTTTAAAACATTATCATTTATGTTTGCTCAAGTTATTTTTCTCTATCATATTTGAACTTTCAGACTATACACAGAGAGGTCTCCTGTGAGACCAGTTTAACGAATCTTGCAACTGCCAGCTTTAATTTGTTTTGATATTGGATGAAGGGAATTTAACAATGAGGTTAATTATGCCTGATTCATGTTGAGGTTTGACAGAAAAACAACAAAATTCTGTAAAGCAATTATCCTTCAATTAAAAAATAAATTTATAAAAAAATAAAAATGAGTTTAAGTAAATATAGCAAATGATTAAAAAAAATAGTCCAACAGTTATGTACTATGTTACTATCTTTGTGTTTAGCATATGATCTGAAAGGATCTTTGAAGCTACAAGTGCCAGCTTTAAACAAGCTAAGACCCTGATGTAATATAGAACTTAAATTATTTGACAATCAAGTGAGATATGCATACTAAAATAAGGTAATAATAAATGCCAATAATAGGGCAAGTAGGAATAATGAAAATATGATCTTCAGTTGGCCCTGGGGTTATGTGCATGAAATTCTAGCATGGGCTCATCAGAAATTCACTGGTATTCATATAACAAGGGCTACACTTGGGTCACATGCATCTTTTTAATAATTTAGATGTCACTGCATTACTTCTCTTATGTTTTCCTCCTTGGGAATCTGTAGTAGAGGGAAGATCACTTAGGTACTAACTAACCATCTCCATTCCCAATTATGTGAGATGGTAAGTTAACAGTGAATTGTCCCATTTTTGAGATGCTAAGTTAGACCTCAGTGGGTACTCTGATGACAGGTATCTGTCAATATTTACCTGATTCTCCAGCCCTGCAACATCAGTATGTTTTTCTAAGACTTGAAGCCTTTACCTTCACCTTCTGAAATAGTGCAATTCCCTGGGAGCACTTTTCCTATCATTTGAGAAATGCCTTTCTGATCTAGACTTTAATAACAAAACAGCTGGCCAAAATTTGGCCTGAGACACCTAGAATCTCTCTGCAAAGGAACATGCCAAGTCTGGTGCTAAATATAAAGTCTCCAAATGTTCCTCCTTTCTAGGTGAGCACTAGAAATACTTCTAGGTCAGAGCAATCATGTCCCACAGCTAAATCAGTATTTACTGTTGATGGAATGGAGCACAAAATTGTGTGTCTGGGGAATATGGCAGTGTTGGCTGCGAAGTGTCCTCTGATCACAGAGATAAGGCTTCTATTCCCAGGGATAGTGGATAACCTCTACTGGGCTAGTAACCCTTCTGTGTACAGGATGTATACAAAACTGGCCAAAATATGAGAGGCAAACATTTTTCAACAGGGCACAACAGACAATGCAAGGCTGCGATCCCTGAAAGGGAAGAAACTCACAGGCGAGCTCCACAGTCAAGCAGCCCTTTCCTTGGGGAGAATTTCCCCACCATGGTATAGGCTGAACAGAATACAGAAGTTATTCTGAGTAGAGAAAGCAGAGATCAGATTGTCAGAAGCTTCAGTGGCTGGATCTGTAGGGCAGGGCATCGCAGAAGAGAATGCTGTGCAGAGAAGGGGGCCAGAGATGCCAGTGAGGGTCACTCCCACAAGTCTGTAGCCAACAGCCATGCTGCCCATGTGCAAGATGAGTCCTCTCTCCTGTCCCCCTTCCCCTAAAGCCAATGAGACGGCAGCTGCAATGAGGCTGAGAGGCACATAGATAGTGGAAGCTGAGAAAAAGAGTGCCTGGGACCACTGATCACATTAACATCCCCCAAACCTTGTTAACATGCCTGGCATCCAGCTAGGGCATTCAGAAGGCTGCACCTTAGGAGTAAGACTCATACCCTAAACGGAGATCCAGGACCACCCCTAATGATGGAGAAGTCAAACCCTGACCAGGTCTTTGGAAGAGACAGAATTTGGAGGCTGAGCTCCCTCAAATTAGAGGGCCTGAGAAACATCTTGGACTGCCCATAAATCTGCATTAACAAAATATAAATCACACCTGTACAAGTTCAAGCTGATTAGCCACTAACTGAACTGCTTGCTAAAACAAGGATCAACACTCTTCAGAAGACAACAAACCTAGTCTCTACAAATATACTATCCAAAATGTATTCCATAAAATATCAATACACATATAAATAAATAGAAAAATGTAATCTAGGGTTAAGGAAAAAAGTGGACACCAAACCCAAGGTAGCCCAGATAGCAGATACAGACTTTAAGCAGTATAATAATGTTCAAATATTATACAAAAATATGGCTTCAATGAGTAAACAGATAAGGAATCTCAGTACCGAAATAAAATTCAGCAGAGAAATTAAAAGAACCAAAAGAAAACTCTAGAACTAAAAAGTATAATAACCAAAGTGAAAAATTCTCTGCATTCACTTAACAGTATTTGGAGGGGGCAGGAGAAAGAATCGCTGAACATGAAGATAGATCAAAAGAAATTACCTAATTTGAAGAACTGAGATAGAAAGTTTGAAGAAAAATGCACAGAGCCTCAGGGACTTATCCTTTGGGGCAATGTCATCAAATGGTTTAACATAGGAGTAATTGGAGTCCCAGGAGAGAAAATGAGATAAGGCAAAATAAATAAATTAATAAATTGAAGACATAATAGGCAAAATGTCCCAGTTTGATGAAAAATGGTAACTTTCAGATCCAAGAAAATGAATGAACTCTGAGCAGTTTAACAGTGGAGGTCACCCTTGGACTAGGTCAGTAACTCATTTGGTATTGATGTTTCTACCTGGACAAACTGTCAAAACTTAAGACTAAAGTACTGTAAATTGGTTCATGCTTGGGGGAGCAAGGCAAAAAAGAGCTAATGTGCCATTGGTTAAGACTGTCATTTGTAACAGAGGAGAGGCTGAAGCTTCATAGATTTTTGCTTGGTCAAGTTTCAGGTCCGATTATGGAGAGGTTGCCTTCAGTCCCCCGCTGGTTTTGTGACCGACCACAGCAGATTTATCATCCTTCTGCATGGAAGGCCTGGGCGGAGTGGTTTCCCTGCCCTGGGAGGAGCCTTCATGCCACTCTGTCCCATAAGAAGATCACGCACCTGGGATACTTTGGAACATAGTTAAGAAGAGTACTTTAAGGAGTCGGACTTCTAAGGACGAAATATCAGCTTACCCATTGGTTAGCTATTTCACAAACTAGGCATCCCTGAATCTCAGTCTCTTCAAAGGGGTGATTAGAATACTCACATTAGGTGGTTCTGTGAGGATTCAACGAGATGATAATGCATGCAAAGCACTTAACCCAGTGCCTGGCACATAGCAATCCATCTCTCTCTTTCCTTCTCTCATTTAACCAACACTTACTGACTCCAACTACCATAGGAACTAGTCTAGACAATGGGGATATAGTGCTGAACAACCAGCATTAATTCAGTTATTATTATTATTGCTTGAAATGCTTTTAGTAAGGAAGTAACTGTTAGTCGCTCAGTCGTGACCAGCTCTTTTTGATCCCATGGACTGTATAGCCTGCCAGGCTCCTCTGTCTGTGGAATTCTCCAGGCAAGAATACTGGAGTGGGTTGCTATTTCCTTTTCCAGGGGATCTTCCCGACCCAGGGATCAAACCTGGGTTTCCTGCATTGCAGGCAGATTCTTTACAATCTGAGCCACCAGGGAAGTCTATTAAAATGCTTTTAATAGAGGACACGAGGATTTCCCACCTGAGAAATCTGTATGCAGGTCAAAAAGCAACAGTAAGAACTGGACATGGAACAACAGACTGGTTCCAAATCAGGAAAGGAGTACATCAAGGCTGTATATTGTCACCCTGCTTATTTAACTTAAATGCAGAGTACATCCTGAGAAACTCTGGGCTGAATGAAGCACAAGCTGGAATCATGATTGCTGGGAGAAATATCAATAACCTCAGATATGCAGATGACACCACCCTTATGGCAGAAAGTGAAGAAGAACTAAAGAGCCTCTTGATGAAAGTGAAAGAGGAGAGTGAAAAAGTTGGCTTAAAACTCAACATTCAGAAAACTAAGATCATGGCTTCTGGTCCCATCACTTCATGGCAAATAGATGGGGAAACAGTGGAAACAGTGACAGACTATTTTCTTGGGCTTCAAAATCACTGCAGATGGTGACTGCAGCCATGAAATTAAAAGACGCTTGCTACTTGGAAGAAAAGTTATGACCAACCTAGACAGCATATTAAAAAGCAGAGACATTACTTTTCCAACAAAGGTCTGTCTATTCAAAGCTATGGTTTTTCCAGTAGTCATGTATGGATGTGAGAGTTGGACTATAAAGAAAGCTGAGTACTGAAGAACTGATGCTTTTGAACTGTGGTGCTGGAGAAGACTCTTGAGAGTCCCTTGACCTACAAGGAGATCCAATCAATCCATCCTAAAGGAAATCAGTCCTGAATATTCATTGGAAGGACTGATGCTGAAGCTGAAACTCCAATACTTTGGCCACCTGATGCGAAGAACTTACTGATGCTGAGAAAGATTGAAAGTGGGAGGAGAAGGGGATGACAGAGGATGAGATGGTTGGATGGCATCACCAACGTGATGGACATGAGTTTGAGCAAGCTCCAGGAGTTGGTGATGGACAGGGAAGCCTGGCGTGCTGCAGTCCATGGGGTTGCAAAGAGTTGGATACGACTGAGCAACTGAACTGAACTGAATAGAGGACAAGATCTTTCATCCACAATTAAAATCCATATATCCCTGAAATTTGACTTAAATTCCCTTCAATGTATAGATGATTGAAAACAGATCTTTTCCTAGGAGTAGATAGTGACAGAGGAGAGAGGCTGAGGGTAATGGGATGTGGAGTCGGTAAGCATATGGGAGAAAGTCACCCTGCACACAGTCAGGATTGACGGCCCCAGCGTAGCAAAGTGTAGGCTTGAGAGCGTGAACTGCTGGGGTCAAAGTGTGATGTCTGAATTGGGCAAGTTGACCGAAGTCCTCTGTGCCTCTGTTTATTAGTCTGTAAAATGGGGATAAAATCAGTAGTAGCCTCAAAGAGCCAGTGTGAGTTATATGAAAGCCTTGGAAGGGCACGTGGTAATGCTCCGAGCCGCTGAGGTGTGGGGTTTGGTGAACACTATGCCGTGTGAACATGAAGGACCTGGAGAGAGGAGGGTGGGGCAGAGACACGTCAGCCTTCGTGTTCTGCTTGGGGCCAGCCTTGCCCATTCAGAGCTGTCTCCTCTCCCCTCACTCCCGTTAACACGGTACATACACCACAGGAGCCATAAAGAACAACGGAAATAATAAAAAGGCTCATGCTCTAGTGCCCGAGTGGCCTATAAATGCAGAGAGGAATGGAAGGTTATCTGGCGCAGTGATGGCGCCGCAGCCGGGATGACAGGCTCTGCACCAGAAGGACCCCTGAGCCCTTCCGCCAGCGCTGACTCCTCGGTCTCCCATCGCCGGGGGTGCTAACTCCCCCAGCCTGAGCACCTCTGTGGTGGGCGCTCCCACCCGCCGTGAGCGCTGGGTGTTGGGCATTTCCCTCTTGGGTTGAGAACAGGTTGTCTCCTGGCCTACCTTCCTGACCTGTGGGGCCATGTCTCATCTTAGTCCCCTAAAGACCTTTCAGATCCAGCCTCCGCTGAACACGTTCTGACATATTGGGGGCATGCCCTGCAGTGGGTAGGAGCCTTAGGGGTCCAAAAGACTTCTCCCAGCCTTAAGCCTGGTGGAAGCCTGGGTTTCTCCCAACACAGGCACCACGGCGAGACAGGAAGTGCAGGGGGCCCCAAGGCAGTGAACATTTAAATTTATCTGTCTACGAGCAACTCGCTTTATAATTTGGTAATGATTTCCCTGTAATTACATGTGTGCTGGGGAATTCTTACGAAGTGAGAAAAACCCAACCTACAAATCATTTCTAAGAGGTAATGAAATTTTAATGAAAGCTAAATTTAACAATTAATGAAGTTGACATATTCATGGGTCTCGCAGACATTAAACATTTATTAATTTTGATTTTGCTGTTTTCTTTCCGTGTTTCAGAGCTTATAAGTTCTTTCTTCAGGTCTTAAAACTTTTCATTGTCCTCAGAAAAGTACACAGATGCTTTGCCTACAGTGTCTAGTGGGCAAAATGCACGTGTCCTATCTCTCGGCCCTGTGGGTTAATTTGAGCCTACCGAGGCCATCACTCCATGTCACGGCACCAAAGAGAACTCCTTTCCTCTTGGTTCCTGCTTCCACACTCTGGGTGGAGCCTTTTCTAGGTATGATGGAATCAGGGGAAGGAAGGAATGAGGAAAAGAAGACAGGAACACACTAAATATTTGTTTAGAACTTCCTTTAAGCAAGCCCCTGCAGGGGAATGTTTAACCAGCCCCAACCTACTGCATGCCAGGCCTTTGTTATAAAGTGGTGATAGGAGGGGGGGTGAACATCATTACCAGCTTCTTCATGGTATGGTTTACTAACTTAAGGCTCTCTGGATAAATCGACTTGCTGACATCACGCAGCCCTGAGTCAGTCACTGTGACCCCAGGCTCTCTGATCTTACATCCACACTCTCTGTCTTTCCCCACCATGTCCAGTATTACTTAAATCTGCCTGTTTGCAAAGTTTTTCCTTCCACTGTCTTTCAGAATCATCCTATTCTATTATCTTCCCCCGGCCCCAGTGGTTATATTTTATTTTTTATAATTAAATTTATTTATTATTTAATTGAAGGATAACTGTTTTTACAATATTGTGTTGGTTTCTGGGAAACTATTCTCTTATTCTATTAGATTGAGAAACTTGATTTGACCTGGTGGGGGCAGAATTGGCAGGGGCAGGTAGAGAGAAAGTTAGCGAAGGATAATAAATGTTGATTTTAAAAAATAATCTTCCAGTCTGTGAGATGAAATCAGATTAATAGCCCAATGATAAACATGGACACATGTTACGGTTTTTTTTCTTTTTAAATGCCAAATGGAGTACTTCTAGAATAAATAAAATAGATTCACATTTCCACTACTTCAAAGTGAATTTCTGCAAACCATGTCATTCCTTCCTAAGTATGGGGGAGCAGACCTCCCCCGAATTTTCTACACAGATGCCTGCAGGACAGCCCCCCTACCCCCAGGCATCCAAGGGGACCCCAAGTTCACATACTGAGATCAGATTTCCCCTAACTGGCACCTCCTTTGATATTTCCCGTTGGTGATTTGTGTGGTCATCTTGTCCCCAAGCTGACAGGCAGGGGGCATTCCTGGCTCCCCACTCCCAGGCCTCCACACAGACTCCATCCCCAGGTCCTGGAAGGTCGCTGCCTCTTTTCTGAACACACATCTGCCGTCCCAGTCTGTTTGTCATGGATTCTGTTGTGGGTGATTCAGATCTACAGACAGCGCTGGGGGCCACACTGGGTCCCTTCCAGAAACACTTCTGTAGAGAGAATCGCTCCTGATGGAGAGGCCGTGCCTTCCAGACCACTGAGGAATGTGAAGGCCCTGAGGGTCAAGGCCAGCCAGGCTGCGAGTTCAGGTGCCCATGGGAAGACCTGCCTTGGCCCCACCTCCCAGGTGCAGAGTGAAAACAAAGCATGTGTCTCCACCGTCACAGATGCCCGACTCAGGGACCTCTCCGGAGACCAGCCCAGTCCGTTTTTTGCTGTCAATGCCTGAACAGCGTGTCTGAGTCTCTGCACTAAGGCATGCAGGGCTGATTAAGATTTGGGCTGCAAGTGGGGAGAACTGGTGCCTGAGTCCCCCTCTGCACACTTAAAAAGGGGGTGGGGGAGTGGGCATAGACTGTGGCAAGGGGACGGCAGGGCACTCGGGGACTCTCCAGAGGCCCATCCTGCTTGGGCAGCTCTGCCTCGCCCTGGACAGCAGCCCGGTTCTGGGTGAGGGGGCTTTCCAGTCCAAGACGTCTCTGGAGGCAATGTTGTGTGAGTGCTCCTCCCACATAGCCCTGAACAACCCAACCCCCGACCCGGCCCCGTTGCAGGTGGGCTGACCCTTCAGTGGACACTGCCTTCACTTCAAGCTTCCTCTCCCTCCCTGAACCATGCGCGTCCTAGGAAGCTGTCCAGGCGACCAGCTGTTACGGGTCAGTGAACCCCGATGCGGGAGAGGAGCCCTTGCGGGGCGCCCCAAGTCCTACCATGTCGCTCTGGGACTGTGTGGCCCCATACGCAGCCATCCCGTTGGAGGGCGCGGCTGGCTGCGGGGTGTCGGGCTGAATGTACCCTCTTCGGTCGATGAGGCTACGAGAGAACACAGAACAACGCAGGAGACGGAGAGTGAATCAAAAGCTGAAAATGCCGACAACACTCTTTTAATTTCCATCCATCATTCCATCAGCAGCACGTCTGAGCACCGGCTGTGCCCACGTGGCACAGACCAGAAACCACACATCCGCTGTGCACTGTCTGCTTCGCCGTCTCTGTATTTTTTGGTGCAGCCTCTGGCTTTTAACTGCCCAGACCCTCCACTGCCCTGCCCGTCTGCTGTCGGTCCTCTGAGGCCCCCAGCCTCTGCTCCTGATGCTTCATCTGCTTTCTTCCCTCCTCGGCTCCTCTCAGCCCTGCCCGTGACCCTCCTGCTGGCCCACGTCACTGCTGGCTGGGGTCACAGTGATCTCCACCCACATCTTCTCCAAGCTCCCAAGGGAGGGCAGGCTTTATCTCGTCTGCCCCAGGGCACCCGCCCCAGGGCACCCTGGGCATCATGCTGGCTCCGCCTGTGCCCACGTGCGCCTGTCGTGGAGCGGAGGCTCTGCCACCCAGCAGACACTTGCTGATTGAACAAATAACACCGGGTCCTCGGCCTCCCGCAGACAAGTTTCCCGAGCAATCTCTGTCTTTACTCTATGGCCCGGTTGCCCAGGTGGGAGGTAAGGGTGAAGCTTACTTTGCCATCAAAAGGGTCGCCTGTTTCCCTCCCCGACTGAAGACTCCAAGATGACCTTGGGTCTCAGGGCAGAACTGCCAAGGGCGACAGGCAGTTCGGCTAGTAAGTGGGGCTCCCGCCAAGGCCCCGCTTGGTGTGGGGGGCACACTCCCGGCAGCCTCTGGGAGACGTGCCGAGCACACCCAGGTGCCCGCCTACTCCCCTTCGCGGGGCAGGGGCTGGGCGGTTGAAGGCTGCTCCAGGCGTCAGGTCTGCCCTCGGAAGACAGGGGTCATCGTCACAGCTGCCACCTCAGGCCTTCAAGAGGCAGACTGATGAGCCCTTAAAAAACACTTGTGGCAGGATCTCAAGTGGGACTCTGATTCAGTTTCAGTCAAATCCCCCGAAGGTTTAGAAAAAAATGAGAGGCAACAAGAACCTCCATCTGCCAAAAGAGAGGTGCTGGACCCCACGCAGGACCGTCAGAGGGGTTCTCTTACCAAGTGTGCAGCCATCTTCAAGGGTATCAGAGATCAAAGGTGAAAGGGCATGGAAGGATGTCTTGGGGGGAGGGGTCCCCAGCTTCCCCCAGTGATGAGATCCAGGGCAGAGGCTGGTAAGGTGCGGGTGGGGGCTGGGCATGGCCCCTGGGGGAGAGCCGGGGGAAGGCGGCTGGAAGGGGCGTGTTTGGGGTCAAATTGTCTGCCCCCCAAAAGGTATGTTGGAATCTAGCTAGCTCTGGTAGGGAGGAAGGGGTGGAAAGTGTTAACTCTCAGGAAACTTTGAAGTTCTGATTCACCGAAATGACACTATTTTGGAGGAAATGAAACTGCCCTGAGCCCTTTTTTTTTTTTTCCCCCTCCAACTGACAGGAGAAATTAAAGGACATGCAGAGGATTTCATACAGGAGTCCAGGAGAAGAAAAAGAACTAGGTCATCAAGAGAGTTGGAAGGGACGGGAGGGATTATAGAAAAAGTGGTTCTGGGCCTGCCTCCTGCGTGTTCAGCCTGTTTCAAGGGCCAGCCATGCCCCCGGGGACTGTGACACTGCCCCCCGGCCCAAGTCTCCTTCTGGGCCCCAGAAAGCCCTAAGAGCTTCCCTAAGCTCATCTCATCTCTCTCTTCTCTAAAAATTTATTTTATTTATTTATTTTTGGCTGTGCTGGGTCTTCGTTGCCACGGGGGTGTTCTCTCGTTGCGGCAAGCGGGGGCTACTCTTCCCGGAGGTGCGTGGACTTCTCAGGGTGCAGCACCAGCTCTAGGGTGCGCGGGGGCTTCAGTAGCAGGTACGGTGCATGGCCTTAGTTGCTCCCTGGAATGTGGGAATCTTCCCAGACCAGGACCAGGGATCGAACTTGTGCCCCCTTTGGCAGGTGGATTCTAACCACTGGACACCAGGGAAGTCCTTCGTCTCATCTTCTGCCTTGCTTGTCCCCGGGACTGCCCCCTCCCCCCGCATCACTCCCCCAGTTCTTCCTCTGACAAGCCGGGCTCTCCCCTCACCTCTGGGCCTTTGCACTTGCTGTCCCTGCTTTCCTCCTGTGATTCCTTTCCCCCAGCTCCTCCTGCTCCTATGGTTCACACCTTACACCCGCTCCTCTGGGAAGCCCTCCCAGATGTCCCATGGAGCCTGCACCCCGACCCCATCACAGCCCCTCCTGCTGCTCAGACTTGTCCTTGATGGACCTTTTTGTTGACATTCTTTAGGGGGCATACCCAGCCCCCAGCCCAGTAACAGTGGCCAAGAGAATTCTTCCGACCAGCTGACCCACAGCACCAGCTCGTAGGGCCTGACCCTGACCACATCTTGGGACTTTCTGCTTTTCCAATCTTCCATTCTTCCTGCTGTTACGAGAATCCCTTCCCCCAAACCTGGCTGTCTCCACCCTGCTGCCCCTACCCCACCCCCCGGAGGCTCTGCAAGTAACAGATCGTGGGTCTTTGCCCTCCTGGTCTCTGGCTCTTGTGGGGAAACTTGAAGACAAATGCTTCCTCCCTCATGAGCACATTGTTGCACTGAGAACGCTTTAGAGGCATCTGTCTGGGGCACATGCTGCTGGGTACTCGGGGGGTCCTTGGCCCCTGTCTGAGGCGAGGGACACTGCTCATTCTATAGGCTTCTCTGGGATGCCGGTGAGACACCCTGGCGCTCTTTGGGGCCCAGGGTTGGGTGAGGCAGGGCAGAGAGAAGCAAGGACCACGGGAGGGAGCAGTGAAGACAAGCAGCACCCCCCCTTTCATCAGTTCCAGCTCTGGGAGCCCAGGGACCTATGACAGAGGGCAGCACCCAGCTTTCTGCGCAGACCCTGGAGCAGCCAAGCTCTTCCGAGTGGAGGGCCAGTCCTGAGAAATGCCCCTCTCCAGAGGGACTTGGATTGTGGAAAGAGTACAGTCCCAACTCGGGCAAACCAGATAATTTGGTCCAGTTGTGGGAATAATAATTTCAGCTACGACAAGATCTGATCTGTAAACTATACAAAGCGGTGCCAAGTGCAAATCAAAGACTTGGGAACAAGAAAAGTGATCTGGACAAAACGTGAGACTTTGGAATTCTTTTCCTAGATTCGGAGGTCTGCTTTAGAGACGACGAAAGTTGCTTGTCCAGGCCTCTTTTGTCTCTTCTACCTTGTGTTTCCTGGCCTATCCCTAGGGTCCACAAATAAACACATGCCAGGAGGAAACAGGTAAACTGTGAAAACCCAAGCATTTCCAGAGGGTTTTTCTGGCCTGAAGAGCCCCGAGAGGGATTCCTGGGTGAGTCTAGTGCTCGCTTGGAGAGGGTGCCCTCCGGGCATGTCCGGCCTGGGGCGGCCCTTCCATCTGAGCCCTTGGCTGTTCCTTCTGCTGTTGCTCCCCAGAGGAGATCTCGGAAGGACAGGTCGGGGGGCCCCCTAACACCCCCAAATTCAGGACAAGTGTGGCACACTGGGCTCAGCTTTCTAGACACAAACTGGAAAATGATCAATCTCCAGTTACCCAATGACACCAGGAGCTATAAAGTAGTGCCAATTAACAAGTGGCCTTGGAATATATGCTTGATATTCTTTGGGGGGTGGGGTGGGGAGGGGATCACTCTTCCTTCCTTAATGAAGTTTCACTGACTATCAAACCCAGTGTGCAATCCACGAGCACATGTTAGTAACGACTGACCAGGGAGCTATAGAGAAAAGTGAAAGTGAAAGTCACTCAGTTGTGTCCGACTCTTTGCAACCCCGTGGGCCATACAGTCCATGGAATTCTCCAGGCCAGAATACTGGAGTGGGTAGCCTTTCCCTTCTCCAGGGGAATCTTCCCAACCCAGACCTCTCACATTGCAGGCGGATTCTTTACCAGCTGAGCCACAAGGGAAGTCCAAGAATATTGGAGGGGGTAGCCTATCTCTTCTCCAGCAGATCTTCCCGACCCAGGAATCAAACTGGGGTCTCCTGCATTGCAGGCAGATTCTTTACCAACTGAGCTATCAGGGAAGCCAAAAGTTGAGACAAACCAGCGGCTTTGTGGTTTCTCTCCATTTACACAGTTAGAGGTCAAAAGAGAAACTCATCCTAGAAACCTGGAAAACTTGCTCAGTAAATACTGTTGATGATTGGCTAATCAGCTGGAAATAGTCTATATACCTGGGCGTAACTCACAAAAAGTTTAGAGCTGACTGTGTTCTGCGTAGTTCTGACAGGGAGGCAGCAGGTACTAGCTGACATACACAGGTTCTGATATCGGATGCCTAGGTCTGGGTCCTGACGAGGCAGCACTTACTGGCTGTGTGATCTTGGGCCTGTTACTTAACCTCTGTGTGCTTTGGTTCCCTCTTCCACATAATGGGATGTAATAGTACCTCATAAGTACAGAAGGGCTTCCCAGGTGGTGCTAGTGATAAAGAACCTGCCTGCCCATGCAGGAGACTTCTGAGATGCTGCTTGGATCCTGGGTTGGGAAGATCCCCTGGAGAAGGAAATGGCAACCAACTCTAGTACTCTAGCCTGGAGAATCCCATGGGCAGAGGAGCCTGGAGGGCTATGGTGTCGCAAAGAGTCGGACAAAACTTAAGCGACTTAGCACATAAGTACAGAGTGAGGTTTTAAAAGTTAATCCATGCAAAGCAGTTAGAACAGAGCATAATGCTATTTGACAAACGTCAGCCACGGCCATCATTAACATGACTGCCATCTCACCATCAACAGAGTCTCAGCTCCTTCAGCCCACACGGATCGCTCCCTCTGAACTATTCTAGCATGTCTATTCTGTACGACTCAGCTCTCACCACTTACTTCTACAGGCTTTCTAATCACTTCCTCCACTGTGTCCCAGGTCCCTCTCTACAGCCCTCTGCGCATCACAGACATTCAACATCTTCTAGTAATTCATGGGGGGTCCCGTGCCTCAGTTTCCCTATTTTGATCCTGAGGGGATTTTCCCAAACTTGACACAAATTCAGTGGAATGTTATGCCAAGCATATCACAACAAGTATAAAACAAGTCACATCTCTATTTCGTTAAGGCTGTGTCTCCGTAGCATGAGCAGAGAGCTGACCGGGCCGGTGGTCTCCACAGTGGCCGCCTGAGGCCTCTACTAACACACAAGCTTCCCCGGGTCGACCCTGATGCTGGGAAAGATTGAAGGCAGGAGGAGAAGGGGATGACAGAGGATGAGATGGCTGGATGGCATCACTGATGCAGTGGACACAGTGAAACTGAAAGTTGCTCAGTCATGTCTGACTCTTTGTGACCCCATGGATTATACATTCCATGGGATTCTCCAGGAGAGAATACTAGAGTGGGTAGTCATTCCCTTCTCCGGGGGAATCTTCCCAACCCAGGGACTGAACCCAGATCTCCCGCATTGCAGGCGGATTCTTTACCAGCTGAGCCATCAGGGAAGCACATAAGTTTGAGCAAGCTCTGGGAGATGGTGAAGGACAGGGAAGCCCGGAGTGCTGAAGTCCATGGGGGTCGCAAAGAGTCAGACATGACTGAATGACAACAAATGCTGTCTGAATCTTACCTTGGAGAGATTGGTCCACACAGCGCGACGCAGCAGTTTGTAAAGATGTTTCCGTAGCTGTAGGGGTTGTAATTTTCTTTACCTCTTTTATTTGACCAAGATCCTTTAATCTGAAAGAAAAGGATAGTCAGTGACACAGTCTGCCTCACACCAATGCCCCAGGTTGGGTCAATCAGACCATGAGAAGTCCATAAAGAATGGAAGATGGTCTTTACTCGTTTCTTCAGCAGGAGAAACCAAGGTACTTTTCTCAAGGACAACTGGCATTTACTCTAAACTTGGAAATATCCCCAAACAGCAGGTCAAATCAGGGGGAGAAGTAGCATTCTCTGGGGAAAATAATCTATTTCCACAACCTGGTACTTAAAGGCCAGTTCACATAAGCAAGTGGAGATCTTTTTTTTTTTAATCACCGTTTTTAAAGTCTTTATTGAATTTGTTACAATAGTGCTTCTGTTTTATGTTTTGGTTTTTTTGGCCATAAGGCTTGTGGGATTTCCGCTCCTTGAGCAGGGCTTGAACCCGCATCCCTTGTGTTGGAAGGTGAAGTCCTAGCCGCTGGACCACCGGGGATGTCCTGATGGTTTCCATATCACACTTAGTGTGATAAATAGTACTGTCATTAATGGGGTAACGTGCCTCCTCCAACTGCCCATTGATAGCCTGGATTCAGCTCCTAAATACTTCGGCAGAGTATTTCTGATGCTCTTAGTTACCAACCACGAGTAACTGTCTTAATAGTCTCTAAACTCATGCATGTCATCAGCACTGATTTTCCAAGTCTTTAAGGCAACCTGACTAATCCTGAGACATTTAGTTCAGGTATTGACAGAGACTTCTGTCAGAATCCAAATATTCGGAGCAGAAGGGACCAGGGTCATGACAAAACATTTTCCAATGTTAGGTTTTCTGGTTTTATATCTCCTCTCTGTTGGCATTAAATACAGGCAGATAATCCTAGACAAAAGGTTAAATTTTGGGTCAGGGCAGTCGCCTCCCAAAATATAATGGAATCATTATCTGTGAGAAGCCAGCCTGCACCATCTCTCTTCAGGGGCAGGGTGGCAAATTGCTCCCAAAGCATTGCAAACGAACAGAGCGGAAGCCCACCTTGGGCCTTGGATTAGGGGTCAGCCAGCCGCTCTGAGTATCTAAGTGGTGTGGTCAGGACAATGTGATGATTTGTGATAGAGAAATTGGAGATGGGTGTTGGAAAATGCTTCTCCCGCAGGCTCTTTGCTCCCAGGGGCTCACATCTGGAAAGGGAACTCGGAAGACCTGGCCGCCCCCACCTCTTCTTTCTTTATTTCCCACAGAAGAACACGCCCATGCCCCACCCTGCAGGAACTTACGTCTTCGTTTGTGGTCTGGTTGGAGCTTATCAGGTACGTGTGGAAACCCGAGAGCCCCACGATGGACCAGACGGAGAAGAAGCAGACCACGGCCTCCAGCACAGTACTTGGAGTCAAGGAGGTGAGCTGGCAGGACTGTGACGTTCACAGGGCCCCAGGGCAGCTGGATGGATGAGATTTGGACAGGAGCCACCCCCAGGCCCTCACTCGGGCCCTGGCGTCCACCTAGCCTGGCACTGGTGGTCTCCTAGCCTGGCATCGGTGGTCTCCCAGCCCGGGAAGACCCTCCGGGGCAGGCGCAAGGCCACGTCCTCCTTCACGGTGCAGCGTTTGTACTCAGCAGGGGATTGGCGGCTCGCTGACCAGGCCTTATTCCTTTCTCACGGCTGGCAGTTCTTGACTGTCCTCCCCGCCTGACCTTGGCACCTTCCTTGTGACCCACCCTGCAGCCATAGGCAGTGGCAGCAAAAGCAGGGAACACACTGGTTGGTGTGGGCAGTGGCCCAGGTCTTCGCTGAATGGACTCACTTCAATTGCCGCCCCTACCCTTGCCTTCTGAAAGCTGGGCTGGAGCATTGACAAATTTCTCTCCCGACCTGATTTGAGGCTGTGACAGCCACTTGCAGGGCTGACCGCGGGCAACTGGAACCCGGGCAGCATTTATCTTCCTGGCTATCTCCCTTCCTGGATGGCCCTTCCCCCCACAGGATGCCCACTCCCATTGCGGATGGGCTTCTGACTCTGCAGGGGCATTTCTCAGTGTGGCATCAGGGTGAGTGGGATTTTTTTCTTAGGGGACCTTATCCCAGCCCCTCAGCCAACCCTGACACATAGGGCTGTCCTCAGCTATTTGACAGGCAACTAGGAAACCTGGATCCACACCAGACATTGAGTGATGGGGAGCTGTGAGTTCCACAAGATACGCTAAAACCAAACGGGGGGAAAAAAGCCTGGCATTCTTCAACAGATGCGATAAATCAACCAAGAGTGTGGCCATTTGAAAAGACTAGAGAATTTTTCTGTCCCACAAATATTGATAAGATTCTATTTGCAAGATATAGATGGATCTCAGGAAAAAAAAATTGTCAGAGGTCTGGGAGTTTAAATATACATCATGCATTTGCCATTGATAAATGACAAGCCAGAGAAAGTAAAATACTTGTGCTTTCCTCATGCTTCCAAGGATGGAAGCTATAGATCATGTGGTAATATATCACCATTGATTTTTTTCAGGTTTGGATATAATTTCTCTTTGGACCAGAGAAATGAATATATCAGCCAAGGCAATGCCACCATCTGCCATGTCATGATTAACAAATGCCACTGTCTGGCTGCATTCAAAACAGGAGGCATGAATGGGCTCCTGCCTGTTGACTGACATTCAACATCAGAATAAACCACTGGGTCTGCTCTTGGAAAAAAGGAAACACGCTTTACTTTTCTAAGGTTTAAATTTCTAGAAACTGCAAGGTTTCAGAAGAGCCCTTCTCAGAAATTAAAGACATTTCATGAGAACAATGCCCAGTTGGCCATGGTGCCAAGAGCGCGAGCAGTGAGGGTCTTACAGATCCAACACATGGTGCTCTGGGGGTCCCACCCGGTCCTCACGGAGGAAGGAGGTGAACGGGATGGAGGAGGAGCCACACATCTCACGAAGAGGAAGTCTATGGTGGATTCTGGAAAAGTGGGCGAGTACAGAGGGGTAGGGAGGATCGGAGGGGGAAGAGAGAAATGGGGAGAAGCAAACCCCTGCCACTAGCCTGGGCAACACTTTGATTTCTGCCAGGGTCACCCAGGGGGACAAACGGTTATGGCGGAGGTCTCGCTGCACATGGGGGCACGGGGATGGTGGCTCAGATAGCAAAGATGGTCCTGTTCTCAATCGCCTGCCCGCAGGCTCATAGACTCCCCTCCTCCCAGCCTCATCTACCCACCCAAAAGGGCACAGATGGGGGGAGGTGGTGACACGGGAGCCCTGTCCGCACCGGCTGGGAAGCAGAGGCTAAGTGGAGCCCCGGGAAACTGACAAGGAAGCCTGAGTCGGGAGAACAGGGTGGTAGGAAAGAAGCTGACACTGGCAATGAGCTTGTAGAGGCTGGAAGGGAAAAACAAGAGGGTAGAGAGGTCAAAGGGGAAGTGACAAAAGGAATGGAGACAGGGTAGGAAAGAGAAGGAAGAATGAACCAAAAGATTTATTTACTGAATCACACACGAAGAGCCTGCAATGGCACCCCACTCCAGTCTTCTTGCCTGGAGAATTCCATGGACAGAGGAGTCTGGTGGGCTGCAGTCCATGGGATCGCAGAGTTGGACAGTACTGAGCGACTTAACACACATACACACACACACGAAGAGCCCGTCTATGGTCTCAGAAATACTTATGCGTCATGAACAGTTGGACAATCCAGGCAGAACGATGGTCCTGTCAAAACATATGTAACACCCATCTGTGTGAACATACGAAAGCTGGCATGTGAAGCTGGACGCGGGTCATAGCCTCTAGCATGGCTATGGCTTGCTTCGCAGCTGCTGTTCCTTTTGCGATGCCACTGACCGGATTACCTCCAAAAGGAGGCATTGTTAGCAGCAGATGCGGTGTTTTAAAGGTTTTTAGCAACCCCTCCCCCAACAATTATGCAGTGTTCTATATTAATATCTCACGTGCTTTGGAAGCGTTTTATAAATAACAGAATGCAGCTCCACTGTTAGCTTACAGCCGGGTCAAAATGGCACGGATTCCAGGTAGGATGCGAGACGCCGCCCCCTCTGCCTCCCCGCTGACAGCTGCCCCGTGGCCCACAGGATGTCTGGAGGAACGGTCATCGCCATTCATAACAATGCTGGCATCACTGGTTATGTGTCAGGCCCTGCTCCAAAGGCTTCACATGGAACAACTCACTCAGTCCTCAGAGCAACGCGGTGAGACATCTGATTCCCATGGGACCCACAGGGAAACCGAGGCAGGAAGCAGTTACATAATTTGCATAGGAAACAGCAGAGCAGGGATTTGAACCTTGGAAGTGTGGAGGGCCGGGTCCTTTCCTGATTCTTGCTGAGGGACACGTGGCTCTAGGCTGTCCCCAACCTCGGCTGGGGGAGACGGGGACCCTCTTCATCAGGGATTCTCGAACCCATGGCACCTTAAAGACTGCACCCCCCTCAAATTCACTCTCAGGCTGAATATCTGAACAATACATTCTCTCACTGATCTGACAGCTTCATGTTAAAAACATCTACACCATAATAAGATTAAGAAACATAAATTCTGCTTTAATGTATCAAAACCCATTTCCTGATTTAAAAAAAAGAAGACATGAGTGGAAATAGGCCAACAGCAGTAGGAGACAATTTAATAAGCAGCTGGATGTTTACTGCCTCAAAGATGTTTCAAAGCACAGCAGTTACCTCTGCCAGCCTCCATCTGTCTTCCCCAGCCCCCAAGAAGACAAGAGCCTCCTCCATGGCCAAGAGTATGGCTTCAGATGTCCCTTGACCCCTGCTCAACCTGCTGCATGCCGAGGTGCTGGCTAGATGGCTAGGGAATTGAAAAAGACTAAAAATGCTGGTGGGTGGGTGTCCTCCTCGGGTTTCCACATGATCCCAGAAATGCCTGCTCTGTGCCTTTTGGGGCACTCAGGACACTGCACTCAGGACAGTGGGGGAGGGTAAGCTCCCTACCCTCAAGGAATAGGGGTCTGCTTGTCCGTGGGAAGGTAAGCAAGAGGAGACGGCCTGGCAGAGACGCAGAAACAGTGCTGGGCAGAATGGTGAGGGCACCTCAGTATTTGGGGAATTGTAAAAGGTGAGAGGTCATGGAACCAAAGGTTTTTAACCTTCAGTTCAGTTCAGTTCAGTCACTCAGTTGTGTCCAGCTCTTTACGACCCCATGGACTACAGCATGCCAGGCTTCCCTGTCCATCACCAACTCCCAGAGTTTACTCAAGCTCATGTCCATTGAGTTGGTGATGCCATCCAACCATCTCATCCTCTGTCATCCCCTTCTCTTCCCACTTTCAATCTTTCCCAGCATCAGGGTCTTTTCCAATGAATCAGTTCTTTGCATCAGGTGGCCAAAGTACTGGGGCTTCAGCTTCAGCATCAGTCCTTCCAATGAATATTCAGGACTGATTTCCTTTAGGATGGACTGGTTGGATCTCCTTGCAGTCCAAGGGACTCTCAATAGTCTTCCCCAACACCAGGGTTCAAAAGCATCAATTCTTCAGTGCTCAGCTTTCTTTAGAGTCCAACTCTCACATCCATACACGACTACTGGAAAAACCATAGCTTTAACTAGATGGGTCTTTGTTAGCAAAGTAAAAAAAAAAAATTCACATGGACACATTTTTTCTTAAAATTTCAGGAGGCTTAAAAATGCTGCTGATGCCTCTCTATGGATAGTCATGGACTCTAAGTAAAAGATGTCCTGATTTATTCTAATCCTTTCATTTGACAAAATACTTACTTGTAAAATGAAGAGCTAAGGCCCAGAGAAGTCAAACCACTTATAAAAACTCAGACAGCAATTTACGGCAGAACAGAACTGTAACATGGTCTCCAGACTTGTAGGAGAGAAAGAGCTTCCCGAGGCCCCAGGCCATGGAGCGCCACAAGACAGGCCCTAACATTGAGGCCTCAGAGCTCCGACAGCAAGGCTGAGTCTGCCCATGACATCACACCTCGTCCACCAGTCCCACAGCCTCAGCCCTGCCCCGGGGGAAGAACTTGTCTCTGCTAACATGTCATCGCCCAGCTCCCCACATTCCAGCCGCCAGGCTGGCCACGACGGGATTTTTTTTTGCTAAGTGCCAAATCCAGATAACAGTTTATTTTAAAAAGTCTGTATTTCATGTGAATTTCCTCATTGACCAAAATCCCCAGATTCCAGAATGGCCAGGGAATGCTTGCCTTGGACCCTTTCTGCTCTGAGCACCCTTTCTGTATGTGACTGGGATGCCACTGGATGCCAGGTGGCCTTTCTCGGTGGGCACTGGCCACCCACCCCTGGGTCTTCCTGCATCTTTTCCTGCTTCAGGTCTCTGTCTGAGGTTCTGATACTTAAAATACAAGAAACAGATGACATGGGTAATCTTTTTGTCCTCTAGTTTTTCTAAAAATGATAGTAAGCTAGGCCATGCTCACTTACAGGAAGGGCTCTGATGGAAAAGCAGACATCAACAATAGTCCCCTTTGTTCTCTAGATGGAATGTCTACATCAGCCTTTAATGCTCTTAGATATCTAGGTTCAGGAACTTGTCAGCCTATTTTTCTCATCAATTAGGTGCCTCTTTCATCCTTAGACAGAGATAAGAAACTACAGCTTGTGTTCCTGTCACTTGAGGGCCCGTCACTGAGTCTGGGGTTGAGGGTGCTGACTTTCTGATGATTTACATGACAGACACATTGAAGCTCAAGTTACTGGGACCCTTCAGACTGAATCACTGGGCCATCGTCTTTCAGTCTCTCCAATCCTTTCTCCTAAATGCTTATATGAGTGAAGTGAGTGAAGTCACTCAGTCGTGTCTGACTCTTTGCAACCCCATGGACAGTAGCCTGCACCAGGCTCCTCCGTCCATGGGATTTTCTAGGCAACAGTACTGGAGTGGGTTGCCATTTCCTTCTCCAGGGAATCTTCCCGACCCAGGGATCGAACCCAGGTCTCCCACATTTTAGACAGATGCTTTACCATCTGAGCCACCAGGGAAGCCCAATGCTTATATAGAGGTGTATAAAAGAGAAAACGAAAGTGAAGTCACTCGGTCGTGTCCGACTCCTTGCCATCCCATGGACTGCAGCCCACCAGGCTCCTCCATCCATGAGATTCTCCAGGCAAGAATACTGGAGTGGGGTGCCATTTCCTTCTCCATAGAGGTGCAAAGTTGTCCCCAGCTAATCTACAAAGTCACTATAATGCCAGTCAAAATCCCAACAGGAATTTTTTAAATGGAATTAGACAAACTGATTTGAAAATTCATCAGGAAGAGAAAACGTACAAGAGCAGGTAAGGGAGAAAAAAAAAATCAAGGAGGTGGGAGCAGGAGAAGACCTTTCTATTAAACAAAAACTTGACTAGAAAGTTACCTTTCTAGTAAACAAAACAAGGTGAGAACAGTGTAAACAGGCTATGGACACACAGGGCAAAGACGGTGGTTCACAAAGTGGGGCCCGTGGACCCCTGGAGTCCCCAAGTTCCTTTCAGGGGACCCTCCAGATCAAAACTATTTTCCTACTATCGCTGAAACATTATTTTTTCCCAGCCTGACTCTCACGCTACCACGTGGAGGCTTCTTCTGGAGGCTGCCTGTTGCAAGATGATGTCCTCACCCCTCTTATGCATTTCTGTGTTTTAAAAATTTCTCAGTGTTTTTTCCTTTTTGCTGAGCAGCTTGTGGGATCCTAGTTTCCCGAGCAAGGACTAAACGGGGGGAACGAGGCAATGAAAGCGCAGAGTCCTAAGCACCTGACCACCGGAGAATTCCCCCAAATTTCTCAGCTTTAATTTCAGACATGATGAAATAGACATAATCTACATGAACAGAAGTTCTCTAGGTCCTCAATAATTTTTAAGAGTGTAAAAGAATTCCGAGACTATCAAGCTTGACAACTGCTAGAACCACTAGCAAGCGGTATTGAGACATTCGGGACAAAGGAGGGTTAGGACTTTCTATGCGAGACAGCAGAAGAGACACAGATTTAAAGAACAGACTTCTGGACTCTGTGGAAAAAGGCGAGGGTGGGATGATTTGAGAGAATACCATTGAAACATGTATATTACCATATGTGAAACAGATCGCCAGTCCAGGTTCGATGAATGAGACAGGGTGCTCAGGGCTGGTGCACTGGGATGACCCTGAGGGATGGGATGGGGAGGGAGGTAGGGGGGGGCTCAGGATGGGGGCCACAGGTACACCCATGACTGACTCATGTCAGTGTATGGCAAAAACCACTATAATATTGTAAGTAATTAGCCTCCAATTAAAATAAATAAGTTAATTTAAATTCAAAAAATAAAATATGGATTTTTGGGTATATTAAAAAAAAGAACTTTAGTTCACACCCCCCCACACAAAATTATATTACAGATAAGTTACTATGCCAGACTTAAAAAGCAAAATAGAAAGGTATTAGAAGAAAATAAAGGAAATATTTGCATCATTTTGGGGTGAGGATATATGGCACAAAACCTAGGAGTCATGTTGTTGTTTAGCTAGTAAGTCATGTCTGACTCTTTGCGACCCCGTGGACTGTAGCCCGCCAGGCTCTTGGGTCCATGGGATTCTCCAGGCAAGAATACTGGAGTGGGTCACCATGCCCTCCTCCAGGGGATCTTCCCAGCCTAGGGATTGAGCTCAGGTCCTGCCTTGGCAGGGGGGTTCTTTGCCACTGAGCCACCAGGAAAGCCCAGGAGCCATGTAGGATGAGATTTATAGATAGAATTTGTTAATAAATTATACTTTTTGTTTAAAAATTAAGTTAAAAGGCAAGTGACAGGTTGGGAGAAAAATAATGGGAAAAGCTAGTTATAAAATTATTACTGAGATTATATGAGGAACGTGTTAATAGGAAAAGAACAAACAACCCAATCGAAAAACGTTCAAAGAGTTTGAACTGGCACTGAGGGGAGAAAAAGGGTCAACAATCATGGAAATATGTGCAAGCTGATTATTATCCAGAAAATGGAAATTAAAACAACGATTTTTTTCCCTCCCCATCAAATTGGCAAAAATCCCGGTCCTGACGAGATTGTTACCAACATGAGTGAAGGTGGGCAGAAATGGAGCATGAGTTGGTACACTCTCTTTAGGGGACAATATTCCCTGGTAGCCCAGTCGGTAAAGAATCTGCCTGCAGTGCAGGAGACCCAGGTTCGATCCCTGGGTCAGGAAGATCCCTTGGAGAAGGAAATGGCAACCCACCCCAGAATGCTTGCCTGGAAAATCCCACGGACAGAGAAGTCTTGTAGGCTACAGTCCATGGGGTCACAAAGAGTTGGCCATGACTGAGCGACTAACCCACCACCACAATCAGTATTTAAACTATGCTTAGCTTTTAACTCAGTGACTCTACGTCTAGTTGTCAATTCTAGAGAAATACTAACACTTGTGCACAAAGAGATACATACAAGAAAACCCACTACCTCATTTTCTGAGTAGTAAAAAAAAATTAGTCTAAATAGTCATTCATAGAAGAATACACTATGGTTCATCTATACTCTGGAATTCTATTAAACACTTGAAAGAAGAATGACATCTATGTGTTGACATGCTTTCAGGAAATATTTGAAAATCAAATTGTAGAACAATTCAAAGGGTATGTATGATTCCCTTTAGGTAAAGCATTTCCCCCCATCTGCTGTATATGAATGCACACATACAGTATATGTATTTGAACTCTGAGAAGATAGTCTGGAAAGACCCACAAAATCCCACAAGGACCCTACAGAATGATGAGGGGGTCAAGGGAAAAACTTCCTTTTTATCCTGATGACTGAAATTCATTCCTTGAGAATATGTTCCTGTATCACTTGGGTGATTTAAAAAACCCCAAACTTCATGCCCCCTGTGATCTTCTGAGACATAATTGGTGCTTCTTTTTCATAGAACTCCCTCCACCCGCCTGGTCAGGGCAGCAGGGGAGAGTCTCAGTTCCCTGGGTTGGAGGGGCCGGGCTCCAGATCTGGAAATGCAGCTGAGTCTAAATGGGGGTCATTAACCTCCCCGAGAGATCCTGCTGGGAGACCTCAGGCACCTGTCCTACCTTTTCCTGGGCCCCTGAGCATCATCAGACCCCAGGACGGATGGGCCCTGAGAGCTAGGTGAGTGAAGACCTGTCCTGTCTTCAAAGGTCTGTCTAGTCAAAGCTATGCTTTTTCCAGTAGTCATGTGTGGATGTGAGAGTTGGAGTATAAAGAAAGCAGAGTGCCAAAGAACTGATGCTTTCGTCGTGTTGGAGAAGACTCATGAGAGTCCCTTGGACTGCAAGGAGATTCAACCAGTCCATCCTAAAGGAAATCAGTCCTGAATATTCACTGGAAGGACTGATGCTGAAGCTCCCATACTTTGGCCACCTGATGTAAAGAACTAACTCATTGGAAAAGATCCTGAAGCTGGGAAAGATTGATGGCAGGAGGAGAAGGGGGCGACAGAGGATGAGATGGTTGGATGGCATCACCAACTCAATGGACATGAGTTTGAGTAAGCTCCAAGAGTTGGTGATGGATGGGGAAGCCTGGCATGCTGCAGTCCATGGAGTCACAAAGAGTCAGACATGACAGCGACTGAACTGAACCGAACTGTCCTGCCTTCATGAATTTTCCATTGGCCCCAGGTGCCCCCTTTCTGACAGCCCCTGGGCCAACTCCAAGCCTTCTATCAAATTCCACTAAAATAGAACGATGCCCATCAGGCCATGGGTGTCTGTCAGATGGTGCTGTGAAATGAGTGCAATCTGGGCCCCCAATCAAGGCTCAGCCATCACGGTGCCCTCCCCCAGCCCCATGGGGTGTGTGTGTGTGTGTGTGTGTGTGTGTGTGTGTGTGTGTGTGCATGGGGTGTGTGTGTGTGTCTCCATCTGTAAGAGCGTCTGGGTGCTGACACTATTAGGGCTCCCAGTGACCGCTTTGCTAACTGAGCAGAGTGAAGGAGTGAACCCAAGCTCCAGCCCTGCGAATAGCCTCCTGCCTCCCCTGCTCACCCCACCCTCCAGCCACACCTCTCCCATCCGCATCCCGGTTAGAACTGCACCTTCCCCAGCCCCGTGCACACGCCACCTGCCAAAGCCTCTTGACTTCCCTGCAGGAGGTGCCGGCTCCTTCTGGAACTGCCCCCGCCTCTGGGCACACTGTGGCGTTTTTATGTCACTGAAGACTTACTCTGCTTTTCAGAAACCAGAGTCAGAGCTCAGATCTTGGCATCCGCAGATGTTTGCTGAGAAGAATGAGCCAGCCTGCCGCCCATGGCTGCTCTGGCCTCTGGTCGATGTGCTTCGAAGCTCAGGGCTGTCGGATTGTTCTGGACTCTATAACCCTGGCGGGTGGGTGGGTTGTTCAGTGGTGGGTGTTCGTACGATGACTGTGCAGGAAGCAGATACAGGGAGGGCCTCCTTTGCCGGACCCGCCTGGCTGGGGGCACTGAAGACCACTGCCCTGGAGGAGATTCTCCTTTTGTCTCTCCCCCAGGGGAGGTGGGGAAGGGAGCGCTGAAAGTCCAGGGAGCCGCCCCATGGCCTGTGCTTCTCTGATGCAGAGACCAAAGGGAGAAAATGGTCACAGGGAGCCAGGGCAGGCAATGGGAGGTGGAGAGGGAGAAGGAAGAGGAGGAGGGGGGATGCTCCAGGCTGGACGTGCTCCTGCCAAGGGTGACCCTGGGGGCCCTTCCCTCCCCACCGGCAGGGGGAGGTGCAGCCAGGGAAGGGCCTGTGGAGTGCCGGCCAACGAGTCAGAGCCAGGCATTCTCGCCCCAGCCACTGACGATGACGCTCCCTCTCTCCTTGCCCCTGTTTCTCACCTGCGTCTCCTGCCCACTTCCTCTCGGGCTTGCACCACGCTGGAACCAGACCCCACACCCTGGACACCGGGCTCACTTCCTGAACAAGCTGGTTGATGCTCTTCTCCCAAAGGCCTGCTGGTTCCACGTGGGCTCGATAGCGAACTTTTAGTTTATCCACGTTCCCGTCATTCATAGCAGCATTTTTCGAGTCCTGGCTACTTCACCGTTTTGGTTTCTAATCTCTCTGGCTTCATCAGTGACGCTGTTTTGAGTTGGATATTTTGCAGATGACATCCAGGGTGAGAAATCTTTGCCTGGTTTGTATCATGGTCAGGAGGTCAGACTGGAGGCCACTGAAATATTTTAAATATATTTTCTCGCCTGAGAACACTCTGCAGGGGTCACTTGCAAAGGCTGCCCTGGACACTCTTGGGTTTGGGCAATTTAGCTGGAAAACCTCCTCTTTTTTAAGAACTCAGTGCTTTGCAGATTCTTGTTCGCACACAGACTCCAGGTCTGGTGAGGACGCGCCATGGGCAGTGCTGCTGTCATCAGAAGACGGCTTTTGTGAGTGTGAAACTTCACACATAAGTCTCACCCGTCATAAATCGACCACCTCAAAAGAGACTCCCAAACTCCTAGCACCTCAGCTGAGGGAGGGAGCTAGAGCGACTGAGTTTAACGTCTATCTGATGCTGGAATCTCCAAGCACCGTGATCAGCAGGATGCATCCTCTTTTTGAGGACCTCTGTCCCTGTGACCTGTCCTCCCCAGGCCATGTCATTCCTGAGCAGCCCCGGTGGTTAACGCACCTTTCTCTGCACTAAAAGCTGCCCTTAGAAGCTTCCACCCAGCCACATCCAGGCCTCTTCCAAAGTCACATGGATGTCCGGAGGAATGGTAGGAGCCAGAAACACTGAACAAGCAACCTGAGGGGCTCCAGCCTTACTTATTACACATGTTGTTCAGTTGCCAAATTATGTCCGACTCTTTGTGACCCTATGGACTGTAGCCTGCCAGGCTCCTCTGTCCATGGGATTCTCTAGGCAGGAATACTGGAGTGGGTTGCCATGCCCTCCTCCAGGGGATCTTCCTGACTCAGGGATTGATCCACATCTCCTGCATTGCCAGGTGGATTCTTTACTGCTCAGCCACCAGGGAAGACAGTTATCCCTGGTAACCAGAAGTTAAAGTTTTTTGTTTTTTTTTTTCCTTCAAAAATATATCATAACCCAGTAGAACCCAAAGCATATTTTTTCTTCTGGAATATGAATTCACGATAAAACATCAGAACTCAGTACTTCTTCAGAGACTCACTCAATTAGAGGAAATCTCCTCCAAAACATGTATTTCACACAGAAAGTACCTGGTCAGGACAGACCATTGACTGGGGAGGAGTGTGCGAGGCATACCTACAAAGTGTCTGTGCTTTGTAGAGAACAAGCATCTCACTTTGATGTATGGATACATCTGGCATTCCCCAAATGCTCCACTACTTCTGAAAAAAGTGAAGACGATCCGGGCTGGGGGTGTTGCCCAGGCTTCTCATGCCCCCTCCCTGCTCCTCCCTCCCTACTGGGCAGCTTTGCTTCACGTTCCTCCTCAGCCTTGCTCTTGGTTCTGCTTTTCCCCGAGAGAGAAATGGAGTGGTTTGATCAGAGGGTCTGTAGCTCGGTTGGGCAGCTCTCTGGGATATTCAGGCTTCAGCTTTAGGTCATCTTTCTCCAGGCAGAGGCCCAGAGTGACAGTGGATCAGGAGGTCCCACAAAACCAAATGGGGACCGAGACAGCAGGAGTCAAGTTAGATAATAATGGTTCCCGGGCACTGTGAAGGGTTGGCTAATTCAACAAGGACTTCCGGGGGCATTCTGCTAATGAACTCAGGGTGGAGATAATACATATGTGTGTGTATGTATTCTTCTATGTGTCTGTTGTATACACACATACATATACATACATGCACATATATACACACGTGTTCATGTGTGTTCAGTCGTTTCAGTCGTGTCTGACTCTGCGACCCCATGGACCATAGCTTGCCAGGATCCTCTGTCCATAGGATTCTCCAGGCAAGAATACTGGAGTGGGTTGTCATTTCCTCCTCCAGGGGATCTTCCCGACCCAGGGATGGAACCCGCATCTCTTGTCTCCTGCATTGGCAGATGGGTTCTTTACCACTAGTGCCACCTGGCTTCTCTCACATATACACATATGTGCATATATGTGAGTATAGATATACATATGTATAAATGTATGTATATTTATGTATGGATAATATATATATATACATTTTTAAAAGCCCATCCATTTTTGTCTCCCATCCCCTCTCTCCTAGATTAACAGAAGGACAGAAAGGGAAGGGAGGGAAGACACAGAAGTGACCAGGTGGGGACTTCCCTGGTGGTCCAGTGGCGAGGACTCTGGACAAATGCAGGGTGCCCAGGTTCAATCCCTGGTTGGGGAACCAAGATCCCACCTGCCACAGGTAAGAGTTCAAATGCCACATCTAAAGATTCCACATGCTGCAACTGAGACTTGGAGCAGCTAAATAAATATTAAAAAAAAAAAAGTGACCTGGTGACTTCTAGTGAGCTTCCCGAATGGGTTCACAGAGAAATCCTCTCAAACCCAACTGCATGTAAATGCTTGATTCCTGGGGTACCCCTAACCTGAGGGCTTGTGGGGTAGACAGGACAATGGCCTCCCCAAAGATGCCCTAATCCCTGGTGTCTGTGAATACTTTATGCACGTGGCAAAGGGGAGTTTGTAGACTAAAGGTCATGGACCTAGGGACAGGGAGATTTTCCTGCGTGATCTGGGTGTGTCCTTTCCTTAAAAGCAGAGAGTCTTTCTGGCTGAGGTCAGAGACGTGAGCGGATGAGGCAGGAGAGACGCAGAGTGTGAGCTCCCCCGTTACTGGCCTTGAAGACAGGTGGAGTCTGGAGTCAGGGGACGGAGCCAGGAAAGGAGCCTCAGTCCCACACCCTGTGATTTTAGTCAAGTACCTGAACGAGCCAGAAGAGGATGCTCCCCTGAGACCTCAGATCAGCATCCAGAACGGCCTCACCGTGGTTTCAGCCTTGGATCCAGGGTAGCAATCAGCCAAGCCTACCGGACTTCTGATCTGCAGAACTGGGCGATGGTAAATTTCCATTGCGTTAAGTCTCTACATTTGTGGCTATTTGTTACACAGCAGCTGGGAGCTGATACAACTGGCATGGGCGAGAGCAGGCCCCGGCCTGGATGTGCCTGGGAGCCTTTGAGCTGTGTCTGGAGGCCGGAAGGGGCCGGTCATGCACTCAGAGCCCTTGTGCTATCACAGCTGCGGCTGCCAAGCTCCCGAATGTGGAAGACACGCCTGGGGAGCACTCACAAAAGGGGAAAACACCCGGTTGTTGGTGGAGAGGGTCAGCCCTGGATACGGCAACGCTGTTTGGAAAGTCAGTGGTTGAGATTTTCATGAGTTTTCAGGAACTGGGCCACAGGAGAAACTCTTTTTACCTCTACCTGAGAATGATATTTCAAAGGAAAATCAGCTAAAATTTGCTCTGAACCAAATAAGAGCATTTCTCTTCTTCCTCCCCTTTACATACGAACAGCGTGCCACTCAAATACACTTCACTCCTTCTCTCAGCACCATTTGTCCTCTCCCCTTGCTGGGGAACACGGTGCTCTTGATGACACAGACGTCAGGCAGACTGAACCACGAGAACAAGCAGACGTGTGTGCTCTAGGAGGAGGTTCTGGCAGAGCCTGCCCATTGAAGATACTGCCACAAAAAGAAGCCTCTCTGAAGTCACTCCTGCCTTGCACGGAAGCATTGCTCCGACATTCAGCATTCTCCCTTATGTTCCATGTCATTGAATTTGTCAGCTTAGCATTGTCAAGTTCTGAGCAGTTCAAGATTACAGGTCAAACAATTGAGATACAAAAGAGTTAAAAGAAAGGACCCCAGACCTGATCATTAATTGTGGCAGAGCAGAAATTAAAAGGCTCTTACTCCAGACTAGGATTCGCTGTCTGTCCTTCTTAGTGACTCCTTCTCTGGGATTATGATTCGAGTGAGGAGGTCTGGAGCAGATACCAGGAAGACCCAGCAACAACAAACCCAATCACCCAGCTCCTCTCTGCTCCAGCGGGAATTGTGGGACCCAAAGGAGAACGAACAGCTGAAATGCCCCAGGCTCAGATCAGCCCTTCTCCACCCTCCCCACTGAGAAAGGGAAAGTGTTAGTCGCTCAGTCATGTCCAGCTCTTTGCAACCCCACGTGGACTGTAGCCTGCCAGGCTCCTCTGTCCATGGAATTTTCCAGGCAAGAATACTGGAGTGTGTAGCCATTTCTTTTTCCAGGGGATCTTCCCGACCCAGGGATTGAACCCAGGTCTCCTGTATTGCAGACAGATTCTTTACCATCTGAGCCACCAGGGAAACCCCACAGAGAGGAGTCCTTCATTGACCGCTGCCATGGTCTGAAATGTTTCCTGGGCATCCAGCACAGACCCACGGTCTCAGGAGAGACACAGGTGCCCGGGGATAGGGGAGGGGAGGTGGCCAAGACTGCCACACTCCTGAGGCTTCAGGAAGCATTCCAGCTGGCAGCCTAAGACCTCAAGGCCGGTTCTGAGTTGCATTTATTAAACTTAACAAGACCAGCATGTTTTTATAATGGAACTGATTTCCTGGAAGACCGAGATGAGCCTCTTCTTCAGGAAAGAAAAATCAAGGCTTGGCTATGAGATATGCCAAAGCAACGTGCCTTGAAAACCGAAGGAAGCAGAGGGGTGATGATGGAGGAGGGTGCTCACCTCTGGCAGAGTTGGGGAGAGAAACAAAAATGGCATTTCCCAAAGGACCTGCTTTTAGCAGCCACGGAGGTCGAGAATCTCATTCCCAGCACAACCTTGACTTCTGGCCAACTTCTAGCTAACTCTAGCTTCTCAGATCATTAACAGAAGACAGGACAAACCTGTGAGATGTACTTGCCAAGAGCCTTCATATATCTACATATGTCCCTGTCCCCTTTCTAAGAGACTAGCAACTGACTATAGAATCTGCACTAACTGCCAACATTCTGTGCTGTCCATAAACACAAACAGAGGTGCCAGAAAGGAGACACTTTATACCATCTGAGTACACACACACACACACACACACACACACACAGGACATATAGGTCTAACTAAATACCACCACCACCATCCCTACTGTTACTACACACACACATGCACACAACCAGCTTCTAGGCACACAAGCTGGTTCATCTTAACAGCTAAATGATGGTCATGACATGTACATTTTAGCAGAGTTCTTCATTCTTTAAGAATTCTCTGCCACAAGATGAAGATTACCCCCAGTGGTAGCTGCTCAGTCATGTCCGACTCTTTGTGACCCCATGACTGTAGCCCGCCAGGCTCCTCTGTCCACGAGATTATCCCAGCAAGAGTACTGGAGTGGGTTGCCATTCTCTTCTCCAGGGGACCTTACCAACCCAGGGACAGAACCCAGGTCTCCCATATTGCAGGTAGATCCCTTACCATCTGGGCCACTGCTGCTGCTGCTAAGTCGCTTCAGTCGTGTCTGACCCTCTGCGACCCCATAGACGGCAGCCCACCAGGCTCCCTTGTCCCTGGGATTCTCCAGGCAAGAACACTGGAGTGGGTTGCCATTTCCTTCTCCAATGCATGAAAGGAAAAGTGAAAGTGAAGTTGCTCAGTCGTGTCTGACTCTTAGCGACCCCATGGACTGCAGCCCACCAGGCTCCTCCATCTATGGGATTTTCCAGGCAAGAGTACTGGAGTGGGGTGCCATTGCCTTCTCCTATCTGAGCTACTAGGGAGGCCCAAATGCAGTCTAACTGGTTAAATGAAAAAGAAAGACAGCTGGGTCCCAGATGGAGCCAGGGCAGTGCGTCCAGCTGGCTGACTCTACACCAATTAGTGTCAAACCCAGGAGGGCAGGGGAGGGTGTGGGAGACCATTCAAGCACTTCATGGGTGAACATTTTTCTTTCAAGAAGTTCAAAATACTATGCTACATGCCTATGTACACTGTTTGGGAGGATGGGATGAATCCAAATGACTTGACACTGACCATCTCTACGCAGGGCTATGAACAGATATTCTGTTTCGAGAAATAATTGTGGGGTTATCCATACTGCCCAGACACCAGACTGAAGCCCCAGACAGAACCCACACAGAGGGTCAGAGAATCCCCATGTGGTGATTGCAACAAGAAGGGCCCCACACAGGGGCGCCCATAAATATTCTGTAGGGACCACCTGCCGATCAAAATGAAGTCAGCTGGAACTCAGCCTGGCTTCTCCGTAAACCAACCTGAGTTAGTGCAAATCAGTGTGGTTTCTGGAGGCGAGCAAGAATTCACACTTAGTTTTCTAGCGAAAGAGCACTTCAGTTTCAATGAGGCTAAATGAGTCGCTTCGAGGTTTAAGCAATTCAAAGGCTGTTACTCACACAGGTGAATATCAAGGAGCTCTTTGGATGCTTCACAGAGGGAGAAGGAATATGATTTATGAGAAGGAAAGGCAAGGCACAAGATGAAGTAACTGAGGAGAAGGCCAGTCCAATACTTAACACCTTAACGTGGTGAAAACTACAGCCCAGAAAGGATATCTTGCAGGACTGTCCTTAAGAGCGTTGAGGAATCCCGCCTGCTGTGAACCTGGGGGAATGAAACAGAATTTAGTAATCAGACGTCACTTCCAAGAAACAGCCTTCATGCTGAAAGCTCTCTCACCTACACAAAAATAATCGGTGTCTCGAGATCAATAAAATTACATTCGGTAGAGCTCTGATACTGATTGGACAGTGAGATTCCACCAAAGTTATTCAACAAGAAAATGGCAGATTCATAAGTAGACCCAACATCCGGAGGATATTTGTTCAGTAAAAGCAGATGGATGTCTGCATACTTTCCCACAAGTCACAGTTCTGATTACTCCTTTGTTTTCCTCATTTTAATAGGAAAATAGAATACTGTATGCTCTTTTCTATCTTCTTTTACAAAAGCCTGTTTCCCTGAAGTTGTTTAACGTCTGACCCTGGGCGTCCTGTAAACTAGACCAAGTATCGAAGACGCCTTTCTCTGCACCCAGAGTAACAAACTCATGAACCCCAAGTCCATATTGCTGCCTGCTTTGGGGTTTGAGACATGTGAATACAGACTGTTTGTGCAAGAAAACGTTTCTTCAGGGGCCGTGGTGATGATGCAGCTGACAAAAAGTATTGGTGTTAGAGGCTTTTGAGAAAGAAAAGCCCATATGGAGGGACCTCTTGGTGGCCCCACCTTGGGTTGGCAAGGCTGGGTCCCCGTGTTCTGGGGACATAAACTGGCCCTGGCGTGGCAGTGAAATGAGCGAACAGGACAGACGCCATGGGACCGGTTCTAGTGCATCTCCGTGGCGCTGTCTGTCCCAGACCCTTGGTGGAACTGTAGGCCAGGCTGGCTGCGGGGAGGCTGATGGTGTGATGGCTCCAGTTCCTCCCCAAGTTCCCACTACCTCTTGCCCACTGGCCACCTTGGAGGCCTGAGAATGTGCCATGCGCTCTAAGGATGCCCGCTGATTGAAGAACTGATGAGGAAAGCTTGAAGCTAGGCCAGGGGGGCGTGGACGTACTGCGGATCTTGGAGCAAACACAACCTTGAGGCACATGGAGGGACAAGAAGAGACGATTGCTCTTTCCCTGGTGAACCCAGACCATATCGCTTTCTCAAGCTCTGCTTCCTCTAAGAGGAAATGCAGACGTCACCTTCCTGGTGATCTCTGGACAACAGGCTTCCTCCCTGGTCGCCCCTGGCTATCCGGTGTCCCCGCTCAGAGCCCACTTCCTGGCAGGGAGGACTCGGGGCATGGTCCCCAGCTGCTCTCAAACAGCTCTCTGCCTTTGCCAAGGCTTCCAGAATCACCGGGGGGATCACAGAACCATGTAAAGCCTCTGCCCTTCTTGAGTGAAAATGGGAGGTCGGGGTGGGGTTGTTTCGTGGGGGGTTGTGGTGGGAGGGTGCAGAACTGGGGAGAGGAAAACCTCTATTTGCTTTTGTCCAAAAGATTGCAGTAACTTGCAGGCTTCTTTTTTTTTTTTGGTGGAAGATTGGGTTAATATATCAGAATAAGCTACAGCAAACTCCATTTTGCTGAAACCAGAATAAGCAAAAAGTTGTTGTTTAGTCGTGTCTGACTCTTTTGTGACCCCACGGACCCTAGTGGAGATGAAAATGCCACTGTGGTGGCAAGTGATGGGCTTCACGGTGTGTGTGAGAGTGTGTGTGTGTTAATGTGTGAGGTAAAAACTGCCTGATACCCAGAAGGTAGGGGCAAGGCCATATATACAGTGTGATTATATAGATGTGTAGGCATTCTGAAGTTGCTAAAGATGATATAAGAGGTAATGTTTAAAGACTATTTTTCAGTGTCATAAATATGCTGGAATATCAGTACTTCTTTCTTCTCTAGTTGTGTAAACAACTGCTTCTCTATATTAATAATACATACATATTCTTTGGAAGGACTGATGCTGAAGGTGAAACTCCAATACTTTGGCCACCTGATGAGTCAAAGAACTGACTCATTTGAAATCCTGATGCTGGGAAGGATTGAAGGCAGGAGAAGGGGATGACAGAGGATGAGGTGGCTGGATGGCATCACCGACTCAATGGACATGAATTTGAGTAAACTCCGAGAGTTGGTGATGGACAGGGAGGCCTGGCGTGCTGCAGTCCATGAGGTGGCAAAGAGTCGGACACGACTGGGCGACTGAACTGAACTGAACTAAGGACCCTAGTTACATCGTTGCCACTTTGAGACTCTGAAAATAGAACAGGTGCCCCAGGAGAGCCCTCGGGCCATCCTCCCCAGGTGGTGTGGAAGGGTAAAGGGGTCTCTAACCCGTGTTAATCCTCTTCCTGCTGTCCCAGCAAGTTACAGCTCTCATGCATATATTACAAATTTGTGTTACATTTAGATGAAAAGATTGGGAAAGAATGAATGGAAACTAGGATTTAAAATGTCTGTGACAATTCGGAATAGTCCATGAAGGTCCAAAGTAAAAAGAAATAATATGAAATTTCCCATACTACCCACTCCCCCCGACCCCCATTCAAACCCCACCAAGAGAGCAAGTAGATAACGTGCGTGTCTCAGTTTGGTCTTAGCACTCTGTGGTCTAATCGCCGCTTCAGGGAAGAAAGTGAGGTGTGTGTCTAGATACTTCCAGAAACATTCCAGAGAGGCTCTGGACTTGCTAATGGATGGTTGTACTTCAGGAATACGGGCAGAGGGGATGCTAGTCTTTAATGCTGCTAATGGAGCTATAATGGAAGTTTAAAGGCTCACCTTTATAGGTCAAAGCCAAATGGCTTCCTTCTCATCACATCCCTATTATAGGAAAGTGAGTTCAAAGTTATGACCTTCGAAAGGGGAGTGAAAAATGCCATTTTTTAAGGCAAATATATATTAAAATCACTTATATCCCAATTTCATTTTTAATAAAGTTGCTTCCTTCATAGCTTGCCAATGTCCTGGCAGATAATTAAACATCTTATCAAATTTGTATCTCACATTTATAGATTTGTGTGTAAGAAAGCTCAGTTTTCATTCCCCATTTTTTTTTTTTAGGCAAGGTGACAATTCCTGCTTAAGTAGATTCACATTTTTAAAAAAGCTCTGTTGTTCAGTGGGTATCATGACAACACATTATCCTCTGTGAAAATGTGGGATGGTTCCTTCTGGGGATCCCTTAGCAGAAGAGAAAGTGAAGTCACAATGTTGGAATAGGGACCACGTGTCAAGGAGAAAGTCTCATAAGTGAAAGAGTCTGATCCAGGGGCGCCCCTGGCAGCTGCTGTAGGAAGATGGGGGTGGGAGGGGAGGGGAGGGAGGTGAGAAACAGGAAGGGGGTCAGCTGGAAGTGAGGAGGGGGCAGGGAGAAGGAGAAAGAGAAGAGAGAGCCCGGAATGACCAAAATATTGAATAAAAATTAAATCAGAAAACTAAAGTCAGGCAAATGGTTACATACGTAATCTGATTTCGCCAGCATACTTACGAAGGATGACGTGGGTGATAACGAATGCAAATATAAAGACTGTCAGAAAAGACAGAGATAAAATAAACATATAAAAAAATCTGTAGTTTCTTTTCCCCACACAGTTGCCTACCCAGGGACAGTGGTGATCAAATCGTTCTGAAATGAGAGGCAGAAAAGAAAAAAAAAAAGAAAATCAATTAATAAAATGTCTTTTTACTTGAGGGAGCTCCCCCTCCCATTCTCTGATAACATAAAACATTCTCTGTTCGCATTTCCAAATTCACTGCTCAGAGAAACACTCAACATTAAGACACATCAAGAACACAATAATTCTTTCAACAGAACTTAGCTGTTTTGAAAAAACAAAGGATGTGCATTCTATTCTTATTACAATAGAAACTCAAAGATTTCCCTCTTTTGCAAAGAAAGCTCTTTGGTTCATAGAATAATCTTCCCTTAAGATGGTACCAACACTTCTGATGGTAGTTGCTGGGCTGGGTGGGGCTGGGCCTCAGCCTTTCACCAGTGCGTGGTACTGGGCGACCATCTCTCATGGTAAGTGGCCGAGAGAGAGGTCACTAGGAGCCTAGGACAGGACAGCGGGACAATCCTGGCTCTCCCATTCCGGTTACTGCTCTTTTCCAAGAAATGTCTCTGCCATTTCAGTAGTCATAAAAGAATTTATATCATTTTTTAAAGTGATCTCTGATCTTCAAATAATGTAATACGCCTGATCTTGTACTCCACAACTCTCAGCTTCCTTACCTGTCAAACAAGGATACCAAATAGAGTCCTGTGGGGCTAAATACTGTCTGGGAAAGCATTTTTCTTTAAAAACCAGCATGTGGTGCTTTATAGCTTGTGAAGAGATGTCACATACACCCATCCATTTGACCTTGAAACATTCCTATGAGGAAAATGATGCTGCTGCCCTATTTTATAGATGAGCAGACTGAGGTTTTGGGGGGAAGATGCCTGCAGGGGCTGTACAGCTCAGAGGCAGTGGAACTAGGATTGAGGTCAGGTCTTTCTCAGGGTTCATCTTGTCTTGCCAATGCACAGGCTGCCTCAAGCACTTTGGAAAAGCTAGAGTGCTGGCTTTGGGCATTTTTATCCTGTTATCCCATACCTGTGTGTTCTCACCTTGGGGATTTCATCAGAGTCTGTAAGGCATTTGTGATTCACTCTTCCTCTTATAAATAATGGCCAGCTCTACTTTTCAGCTGATCTTCTACTCAAGAGGCCCATCCAGGGTGTCTAATGCACCCACTCAGAACAGACCACCTGCCACGGGAAAAATGCTAAGCTTCTCCTTGGACTCTTATCCAAGCTTAGCTTTTACCAAAGTTTCACATCTCCATGTGTGCTTTGAAAAGATACAGAGAAGGCTGTGAGGTGTGACTATGTTAATTAACATTATAAAGTTATGTGAGGCGGTGTTGCCTTCCTTTCTGGTCACCTATCATAAATCACTCATCTCATAATTTATGTCCAGTGCAAGCTTGTATGTGTGTTAGTGGCTCAGTCCTGTCTGACTCTGCAACCCCACGGACTGTCTCTCCGTAGGATTTCCCAGGCAAGAAATGGAGTGGGTTGCCGTTCCCTTCTCCAGGGGATCTTCCCAACCCGGGGATCGAACCTCGGTCTCTTGCACTGCAGGCAGATTCTTTACCGCTGCGCCACCTGGGAAGCCCAGTGCAAGCTTATTTCTTGAAAAGGCCATGAAGATGCCTGGAGGCCATGGTGGCAGAGGAACTGTAAGAGTCATCGTCGTCTGCAAGCGACATCAGCAAGCAGCAGCTGGTCACCCCGAGAGAAATCTCAAAGCTCACCAGCCTGGTGACAACTCAATGGCCTGTAAGATGCTGACTCTGAAAGGAAAGCAACTCCTACGGTGTGTCCGTGTGAGTTACATGTCAACATATGTTACCAGCCCCACACAGCTGGAAAAGTTACAGTGAAAAGTGAAAGTCGCTCGGTCGTGTCCGACTCTTTGCAACCCCACGAAGTATATGGTCCACGGAATTCTCCAGGACAGAAAACTGGAGTGGGTAGCCTTTCCCTTCTCCAGGGGATCTTCTCAACCCAGGGATCGAACCCAGGTCTCCTGCATTGCAGGCGGATTCTTTACCAGCTGAGCCACCAGGGAAGCCCCAAAAAGTTAATCCTCACATAAAAACAACCTCATTTCCCCAAGTCAGTGATCTACACGGGTTGCGCACTGGAAAAGTCTATACAGAACATGCACAAAGAGAAAAGAAATTGGGATAAACCGAATTTTCCTAAGACTCTGAGGCTCTCATTTGAGAAACCTCTTCTCTGCTTAACACTTTCCTATGGAAGAGGAAAATGAGACGTGGAGGCTGGGGACACAGGCCAGGTCAGGGTGGGACCTCTGGTTCCAGCTGTGAACGCTGATCTCAAGATGCCAAGTGCGTGTCGGATGAGCCTGCCCACTATAGGGAGACCCACCCACCAGCAGAGGAGACATCAGAGGTGGGGAGGCAGAACTAACATGATGGACCCCCAATTCCAAGTACCAAGGTCTTAATGGGGCACCATGATCATTTCCATGGGGGCAGGGGGTCGCTGTATTCTTAGCTTAGAAAGCTCACCGTTAGCTAAGCTAACACACTTTGCTGAGGTAGGCAGAGCTGCTAGGGAATGAACGCAACAGACAGTGCACATGAAACCACTGGGCGCGGGGTCTGGGGGCTTCGGAGGAGACGAGCGATCTCTCAGAATGGGTGTGAATGCCTGGTTCCCCAGCAGCCCTGAGTGGAAGCAATTTCCATTTGGAAACTTGCCTTATTGAAAACCCTTTTCTTGGCTGACAAAATCCCGCTAACAATGTAGGCTTGCTGAGAAATACTTTGATTTAACGGTTTTCATGTTCTCCTTTGTGACTGTTGAATACCTGCTGGTAAATGAGCCTGGTGGCTGGGTCAGTAAAGAGTCTGCCTGCAATGCGGGAGACTCGGGTTCCATCTCTGGGTTGGGAAGACCCCCTGGAGAAGGAAATGGCAACCCACTCCAGTATTCTTGCCTGGAGAATTCCATGGACAGAGAAGCCTGGTGGGCTACAGTGCATGGGGTCACAAAGAGCCAGACACGACTGAATGACTAACACATACACACAAGTGAGCCTGAGAGCTGGCTGTGCATCTCTGTGAAAGAAGGATGCTCAGAGCCCAGGGCCACCTGCCAGTCTCTTCTAACGCCAAACTCTGGTGCCCTCCTCCCTCCTCTTGACTTCTAGGGAGTCAGGGTGTGCCATAGCCTCCCTCACCCCAGGCTATGCCTGCACCTCTTCTCTTCCTGCAGACTCTCTGTCTCACCCAATAATCTCTTTATTCCCGCCGGGTTCAAATGTCAGCTCTACACCGATGATGCCAGAACAGCCGCTGCCGCCTTCACCCACCTTATCTAAAAATCAGCTTATTTATTTTTACTTGCTTTTGTCTGCTGACTCTACTCCAAGCCTTTAATAGATATTTGTCAAGGACTGACTAAACCCTCACGCTACCCCGAGGGTGTCCCCATGAGTAAGCAGGTTTCCCAGGGTGGCAGGGCTACCGGCAGCCAGGCTGGCAGGCTCAAACTGCCTCCAGAACCCTCGCCTGCCAGCCCCCACTGCCCGGGGGATGTGTCCCCATGAGCCCCGCGCTGTATCCGGTGCTGGGACCACTGAGACGACCCACAACAGCGTAACCAACACTCCCTGCCTTCCAGGGGTTCCGAGTCTCACTGGTGAGGACACTTCAGCATCCAGATCCCAAGAATGAGCGTCTAACAGAGGGACATTGAATTTAGGGATTTCTGTCTGCTCACGATGTTGGCCACACACAGCATCCTCCATGGAGGGTTGAAGGCGAGAAACGGGGCAGCAGGAGCTCACCCTGGGCGAGCTGACACACGCGTGACTCCCAGGGGCTGAGTGAGGCAGGGACTGGCCGGACGGGGAACACCTGCGGGGCGGAGACACTGCTGGCAATGTGGTGGCGTGCAGACACAGCATCTGAGACCCTTCAAGCAACCATTATCAGAGGGCAGACTGCCCATTTTCCGTGTGGGAAGACTGATTGGTGTCCTACACCCTAGGGGTGAGGTGGGCGTCTGTGATGTCCTGTAGCCACCCATCATGTCCAACTCTGTGACCCCATGGACTGTGGCCCGCCAGGCTCCTCTGTCCATGGGATTTCCCAGGCAAGAACAGGGGAGTGGGTCGCCATGCCCTTCTCCAGGGGATCTTCCCCACCCAGGGATTGAGCTTGCATCTCCTTCGTCCCCGGCACTGGCAGGCAGATTCTTTACCCCTGAGCCACCGGGGAAGCCCCGTGGGTGTGATGAAGGCTCTTTTTAAAAAAAAAAAAAAAAACAACACTTTAGACTTGTTACTCTGAGGTCTGGATCCTGCCAGAAGGGTGTGGTTTCTGCCCTTGCAGCCTCTCTGGAGGGTTCCTTTAATCGAATGAGGAGCCCTTCCCAAAACCAGGCTGTTGGGGAGGTCTCTGCTCGGCTGTGCTGAATGGAGGGACAGAGCCTGAGACGAGGCAAGAAAAATGGAACATGGAGCACAGGGTGGCGGGGGGCGATCAACCTGGGAATTTCTCTAAAACAATGTGAGGTTGGAGTCAGCCAGCTGGGGTACCCTGTGCACACCTCGGTGGGCATCATGCTCCCCAGGGTGGCTTATGGGCTTCTTCCCTCTCCTTCCCCAGGTGAGGCCTTGAGGTGAGAAGCCACGTCTAGTCACCTAACAGCCCCCGTACCCGAGTGCCTGGCGTGCACACACCCGACAGATACACGCTGAGCACAGGAAAAAGTGCCTTTAACTGCCTTTGGCAGTTTCTTATGTGATCGCTGTTCCTGGCCATCAGGTAGAGAGATCGGAATATTCTGATGAAAGATGAGATTTCCAGGTGGTGTCAGTGGTAAAGAATCCGCCTGCCAATGCAGGAGCCTCAGGAGACCCAAGTTCGATCCCTGGGTGGGAAAGATCCCCTGGAGAAGGGAATGGCAACCCACTCCAGTATTCTTGCCTGGAGAATCCCATGGACAGAGGAGCCTGGTGGGCTACAGTCCATGGGGTCGCAAAGAGTCAGACACGGCTGAGCACACATGCACACACACAATCGCAGGAAAGGACAGGGGACTAGAAAATCTGAAGATGTTCCGAGAAGGCTGAGGGTTGGAAGATGTTAATAGTAGTTGGAAAGAACTGATGGGGCGGTTATTAGTGTGAATCAGCTCTCGGAGAAGCAGGCTCTGTCCCGTCTGGCAATGGTGGGAAGCAGAGGTGGGTTTATTAAAAACCTCTGTAGGGTGCTTGGGGCTATTGGGAGACCCCGAGGCTTCAGCTAGAATTCTAAGTCAGGAGGAATTCCAGGCAACTTCAGAGTTATCAGATCCTAAGTGGGGAAAGGAGATTCCATTAAAATGGCCAGTGGGAACATAGCTCAGGTGGAATTATGATCCTATCTTGGGAACCCCAAACTCTAAATACTAATGAACACAACATTATCAATGATGATTAACCCTGCCATTCACTGAGTGCCATTCATTTATCCAGCCCCACGAGGTAGGTGCTATCCCCACACTTTTCAGAGGAGGGCGCTATTGAGCCAAATGAGGACCAGCAGGGCCTGAGCTGAGGGACTAGGCCACTCTGACTGAAGGAAGATTTGGTTTTCCAAAGAGATGGAATATGGAAAAGAGGCCCTAAAAATAAGGAGAAATGGAGACATATTAAAACTGGACAGAGGTAGAAAAATGCACTGAAGTATTAAGGAAGATATTAAGGGAAGCATATTTGCAAGAGCCGTGTTTGAAGGTTGCCAGTAAAAGGAATAAAAGTGTTTGAAAATGTTAAGAATTTGAAATCTTCCAGAAGTCAGGCCCCCAAGAGATAAATAAAGTCATATCCTCAGGCCAAGCAATTCTGAGTTTTCCATAGTGGTCCTGGGCTGAGGCTGTCTTGAGAATCATGTGAAAACTGCGATGTAAAACTTCTCATTTAAATGTTAATTACATTTAAATTAAGTTAACTGTTTTTAAAGGTATGAAGTGGAAAATTACTTTTCCTTGAAACCTAGGATTTTCTTTTTCCCTCCCAAATTAGAAAAATGTTGTCTCATGAGGTATCCTTTTGCTCTTTTAGAATGATGAGTGCTGAGATCTAGTGGTACATATTATTACCTGGCCTTTATGGTTCCCAGGTAATTCAAAGAATTATATAATAGAAACATTTAAATATGAAGCTTGCTAAAGTATTAGAGGAACATATTCTTAGACACTAAATAATTCACGCTGTTCTAAATCTTCTGGTAAAAATCTAAGTAATAATAGCCTTGCCACTGTGTTTAATGACGTGTGAGATTTCTGGAAAGCAACCTCACCTGCTTACCCCATCTCCTCCTCCTCCTCCTGTCACTTTTATCCAAACTTTCTTGAGTCCTTGCTACCTGCCAGGCACTGTGTTAAGTATTTCCCATGAATAGCATCACTTCCTTCTCACAAAAGCTGGTGAGGTCAGTGCTACTGTGCCCGTTTATTGTGTCCAGAAGAGGAACGTGCAGACAGGAGCTGGCGTGGCAACCCAGGTGAACGCTTAACCACCCGTTCCCGCGTCCTGTGCCAGTTCTCTGCGGGTCACTGTGCCAGGTGGGCCCTGAGGGCCCGGCCCCTTCCTCCAGGGGCGGCCCACTTGGGCCCCTGCGGCTCCAGGCACCGCACATCAGCAGGAACGGGAACACGAGTGGACCGCGGCCACGCCGGGGCTGGCAGTTGTGCCGGTGGCCCCATGGGCTTCTTCTGGTTCAGGGCCTCTACCCTTTGGGGGGCGTGGAGAAGACCTAGCTCATATCTCGGGGGCCCACCCTCAACCGAGAAGTACTCTAACGTGTGAAAAAACGACCTCATTCTCAGCAAATCGAACATCAGAAGAACTGAACTTCTTATGGAGACGTCCAGATTTGACAAACCTACTTGGCAAACACTGTTGATTGAGACGGCGGCGCTTGGGTGCTATCGGGGACAAAGGGAGGTATCAGGTAAGGTTTCTTACCTCCTTCCCTCTGCTTCTCAGCTCCTTTCCTGAAAATGAGTTCTATCTGTTTAACTTTACAGAGAAATGAAATCAAGGAATCATATTAGCTGCAACTTCTCACCAGTTATCCATTATACACATGCACGCCCAGTCACTTCAGTTGTGTTCAACTCCTGGCAATCCTATGGACGGTAGCCCACCAGGCTCCTCTGTCTATGGGATTCTCCAGGCGTGAATACTGGAGTGCCCTCCTCCAGGGGATCATCCCAACCCAGGGATCTAACCATCCGTAGGCACCTCTCACTCAACGGGCCCTCAGCTGTGTTCATTAAGCCTCCCTGCTCCTCACTAACCCACCTTTTCTTAGTCAACGGCGCCCCCGTGCATCCAGCCGCCCAAGGTGGACAATGCATTCATTTCCGCCCTTGGCTCGCACCCCTTGCGTCTCGCTGGTCAACAAGATAGTTCATTTTATCGTATTATTCCTGCCACGTTTTCTGTGCCTCTGTTCCCTGACTGAAGGCCACTGCAGCTGTAGGCCTTGTCACCTCTTTCATGAGCCACTGTGAAACCTTCCTGGGCCGCCCCGTCTGTCTCTCCCCAACGCTGCTGCTGGAGGGACCGCCAAGCAAATAAGAACAGGGCAGCCCTCTGCCTACGTTCCCGGGAGGCTCCTGCAGTCCCAGCCGTGATGTCTGCCAAGCAGACGCATCTCCTAATTCAGCTCTTGGCTGCTGGGAGACCCACCTTTCCTTCCCCTTCAACTAGAGCAGACAGACCTGTACTGTATCTGCTTTCTGTATTGGTTTCCTCATTATATTCTATTTTCTTTTTTTAAAAATTTATTTATTTATTTTAATTGGAGGCTAATTCCTTTATTGTGGTGGTTTCTGACATACACTGACATGAATCAGCCATGGGTGTACATATGTCTCCCATCCTGAACCCCTCTCCCACCTCTCTCCCCATCCCATCCCTTTGGGTTGTCCCAGTGCGTCGGCTTTGAGTGCCCTGTTAAAATGTTTATTTATTATTTACTTATTTGGCTGCACTGGGTCTTAGTTGCGGCATGTGAAATCTTAGTTCTCTGACCAGTAATTGAACCCAGGCACCCTGTATTGGAAGCCACAGGACTCCCAGGGAAGTCCTCCGTTTTCTAAAATGGTCCACTATTAACGACCACTAAAAAAAAAGTCACAATCAGCTGCTGCTGCTGCTGCTGCTAAGTCGCTTCAGTCGTGTCCGACTCTGTGTTACCCCATAGACGGCAGCCCACCAGGCTCCCCCGTCCCTGGGATTCTCCAGGCAAGAACACTGGAGTGGGTTGCCATTTCCTTCTCCAATGCATGAAAGTGAAAAGTGAAAGTGAAGTTGCTGAGTTGTGCTCTTTGAGACCCCATGGACTGCAGCCTACCAGGCTCCTCCGTCCATGGGATTTTCCAGGCGAGAGTACTGGAGTGGGGTGCCATTGCCTTCTCCTAACAATCAGCTAGCAAATGTTTACTGAGTTGTTCTAAGCAGTCCCAAGTTAAGTCTCCAATATTCGTGGTATTGTATTCCAATCATCATGGTGTTGCACTGTTGGTGGTGTGCTGTGGAAAGGACATGGGATTCTTAAGCTAAAAGATCTGAAATCCTAATACTAACTGCCCATTTAGTGATGGAACCCAGGCAGGTTTCTGGGCCTCTGCCATTGGATATGCCATTAAAGGTTCTTCTCCTTTAATGTGTGGCTAAATAAAAGTTGTCAAGAACTGAAGTCGGTTGCGCCCACTCTACACAAAATTAGGACATGCTGGCAGGCCTCTGTGGTAGAAACTCTACACGTAATTGATAAGAACTGGCCCTCTTACAGACCCGGCTTAGGCCCAGAGCTGACCGGTGACCCTAAAGCACTCGGGGACTACGGAGCACTACATAAACACTCCCACCACCGGAACTGGGTCAGCAGACTTCTTAGACTCTAAATAGAGCGCGCTGTTTTCTTGTTTGTTGTGGTTGTTTGCACAAACCGTGTCAGCACTTTACTGAGTCACCACGTCTAGTCAGTGGGTCCTTAATTACCTCCTAAACACAAGCAAGCAAAAGAACAGGTCAGAGTCTGTCAGGACCGGCTGCGGGGGTCCACTGCAATAGTCTTTGCTGAAAACTGTTTTCAACTATTTTCAAACTATTTTGTTGAAAACTGCAATTTTTGTTGAAAAATTACTCAGAATTTCAAGATGGCAAGAGCAGAATATGAAATCCACTTTGGGTCCCCATAACCCACCTGTTAATTATTAATACTTATGGCCTGGAAATGTGGTTTTTTCTAATTTGTGACAGATGACTGTCTAGAGATTCCATTGGGTTTGCCGGAAAGGACTTACAGAGGGCTGCTAAGAGCAAAGTTCAGGCAGGAGGTTGTGATTAATGAGGAGTTAATGGACTTCCCTGGTGGTCCCGTGGTTAAGAACCCGCCTGCCAATGCAGGGGACACAGGTTCAATCCCTGCTCCAGGAAGCTGCCACGTGGGCCCATGTGCCACAACTACTGAGCCTGCACGCATAGAGCCTGTGCTCCCCAACAGGGGAAAGAAATTGAGAAAGTGAAGTCGCTCAGTCGTGTCTGACTCTTTGCGACCCCATGGACTGTAGCCTACCAGGTTCCTCTGTCCGTAGGATTTTCCAGGCAAGAGTACTGGAGTGGGTTGCCATGTCCTTCTCCAGGGGATCTTCCTGACACAGGGATCGAACCCAGGTCTCCTGTATTGCAGGTAGACGCTTTACCGTCTGAGCTACCAGAGAAGCCCAATAAGAGGAGCCACTGCAATGAGAAGCCCAAGCATCACAACGGGAAGAGCAGCCCCTACTTGCTGCAACTAGAGAAAACCTGCGTGCTGAAATGAAGACCCAGCACAGCCAAAAATAAAATAAACAAATTTTTAAAGTTAGGAGTCAAGCTTAACCATAGGCTAACATCTCCATTCCATATAGAGAAACTTGGAGGCAAGTAGCAAAAGTCTCCTGGCTGATACTTGCTAGAGCTACCAAGCTCCCGTCCCTGGTGGGGCGGGGAGGGGGTTCTCAGGATTCTGCCGGCCTGGGGGAGGTGTGATGGGATGAGACTGATGAAGGAGGACCAAATGATGGAGAATATGTGATGCAGAGCAGCAAATGTTAACCCTGCCCATCCTCGCATGTACCGTCTTCCACCAATATCAGGAGCTCTGTTTTTAACCTCAAGAGCACCGATTCTTCTTTTTTTTTAAATTTCCTAATGCTTTGAAAAATCTAGCGAAAACCAGAGTCCCTGCCACCCTCATGCACTCACACCCAGCCTTTTACATACAACTTCCTGCAGCCTATTCTTAGTTAATAGTGACCTATTAGTTTAGTTTGCTGAAATTGAAGTGACTCATTTCGACGATTGATTTTTCAAGTTCAGTTGTCCTAAGAAGGCGGACAGGCAGGGGCCTCCCTCTGACTGGCTTTGCTAAAAGTGCCATCCTCAGGTCCTGAAGGGACACACCCCAGACTGCAGCCCACTTGGGGATGGCACTCGGCTCGCCCCGGATAACCACCACCGGTCATCGGCCGCAGGTCAAGAGCTGCTTTATGTACAGGAAGGGCCTATGTTTATTTGGGGTTTTCCAAGCTAAGGGCTGTGATCAAGTAGTGGGTAGTAACATTAACGTAGTTGGTCTAAATTAACTCTTTTTTAGCATTGAAAAAAGAATAAAACAGAAAATATCAAGGCATTTCATATACTGAAGTTCTGTTTCATTAAACTATCTGAGTATTTGTATATATAGAGTTCCAATGTAAAATGCATTTCTTACTGTGAGTTGCAGGGGATAACAAGTTTGAAAACTATTGATTTATTCAAATTTGTAGCTGGCACATAACAGGCCCTCAAACATTTGTTGAGTAAATAAACATATGTATATATTATACCACTTCCCTTGTGTGGCTCAGCTGGTAAAGAATCTGCCTGCCATGCGGGAGACCTGGGTTCGATCCCTAGGTTGGGAAGATCCCCTGGAGAAGGGAAAGGCTACCCCCTCCAGTATTCTGGCCTGGAGAATTCCATGGACTGTACAGCCCATGGGGTCGCAAACAGTCTGACATGACTGGACGACTTTCACTTCACTTCATATCTTACACCTGTGACGGAGCCTATTTTAAAACTGTCATCTCCACCCTCCCAGAGCTGTATCAGGGTTACTATTTCCTGATCAGACTTAAAAGAATTCTCATTTTTCTTGGCGTTTAAGAATTTTCATTTGTACTCCTGGGAGGTCTGAGGGTATAAGAAGTGAGTTTTGTTTAGCTTAGACTTGGGGGGAAGGAAACTTTCTTGTTTCAGTGGAGAACAGTAGCTTAGTCATTGAGCTAAAAAAGGAACAGGGTTTTCTCTTTTCAAAAAGAGAACGGTACTGTGGAGAGAAGAAGCAGATACAGACAGGGGAGTATCCAGCTTTCTTTTTCACCTTCTTCCCTCCCTTCTATCCTTCCCTCCTTCCTTCAGTTCAGTTCAGTCCCTCAGTCATGACTGACTCTTTGCAACCCCATGAACTGCAGCATGCCAGGTTTCTCTGTCCATCACAAACTCTCGGAACTTGCTCAAATTCATGTCCATCGAGTCGGTGATGCCATCCAACCATCTCAGCCTCTGTCATCCCCTTCTCCTCCCGCCTTCAATCTTTCCCAGCATCAGGGTCTTTTCAAATGAGTCAGTTCTTTGCATCAGGTAGCCAAAGGATTGGAGTTTCAGCTTTAGCATCAGTCCTTCCAATGAACATTCATGACTGATTTCCTCTAGGATTGACTAATTTGATCTCCTTGCAGTCCAAGGGATTCTGAAGAGTCTTCTTCAACACTAGTTCAAAAGCATCAATTCTTCAGTGGTCAGCTTTCTTTATAGTCCAACTCTCACATCCATATATGACTACTGGAAAAACCATAGCTCTGACTAGACGGACCTTAGTTGGCAAAGTAATGTCTCTGCTTTTTAGTATGCTGTCTAGGTTGGTCATAGGTTTTCTTCCATGGAGCAAGTGTCTTTTAATTTCATGGCTGCAGTCACCATCTGCAGTGATTTTGGAGCCCAAGAAAATAAAGTCTGTCACTGTTTCCATTGTTTCCCCATCTATTTGCCATGAAGTGACAGGACTGGATACCATAATCTTTGTTTTTTGGATGTTGAGTTTGAAGTCAGCTTTTTCACTCTCCTCTTTCAGCTTCATCAAGAGGCTCTTCTTCACTTTCTGCCATAAGGGTTGTGTCATCTGCATATTTGAGGTTACTGATATTTCCTTCCAGCAATCTTGATTCCAGCTTGTGCTTTATCTAGCCCAGTGTTTCTCATGATGTACTCTGCATATAAGTTAAATAAGCAGGGTGACATACACAGCCTTGTTGTACTCCTTTCCCAATTTGGAACCAGTCCTTTGTTCCATTTGGTTCTAACTGTTGCTTCCTGACCTGCATACAGGTTATGAAGGAGGCAGGTCAGGTGGTCTGGTATTCCCATCTCTTTAAGAATGTTCCAGAGTTTGTTGTGATCCACACAGTCAAAGGCTTTGGTGTAGTCAATAAAGCAGAAGTAGATATTTTTCTGGAACTCTCTTGCCTTTTCTATGATCCAACGGGTGTTGGCAATTTGATTTCTGGTTCCTCTGCCTTTTCTAAATCCAGCTTGAACATTGAGAAGTTCTCAGTTCATGTACTGTTGAAGCCTTTTGAGCATTACTTTGCTGGTGTGTGAGATAAGTGCAATTGTGTGGTAGTTTGAGCATTCTTTGGCATTGCCTTTCTTTGGGATTGAAATTAAAACTGACCCTTTCTGGCCCTGCGGCCACTGCTGAGATTTCCAAATTTGCTGGCATATTGAGTGCAGCACTTTCACAGCATCATCTTTTAGGATTTGAAATAGCTCAACTGGAATTCCATCACCTCCACTAGCTTTGTTCGTAATGATGCTTCCTAAGGCCCACTTGACTTCACATTCCAGTATGTCTGGCTCTAGGTGAGTGATCACACCATTGTGGTTATCTAGGTCATGAAGATCTTTTTTATATAGTTCTGTGTATTCTTGCCACCTCTTCTTAATATCTTCTGCTTCTCTTAGGTCCATACCATTTCTGTCCTTTATTTTGCCCATCTATGCATGAAATGTTCCTTTGGTATCTCTAATTTTCTTGAAGAGATCTCTAATCTTTCCCATTCTATTGTTTTCCTCCATTTCTTTGCATTGATCACCGAGGAAGACTTTCTTATCTCTCCTTGCTATTCTTTGGAACTCTGCATTCAGATGGGTATATCTTTCCTTTTTTCCTTTGCCTTTTGCTTCTCTCCTTTTCACAGCTATTTATAAGGTCTCTTCAGACAACTATTTTGCCTTTTTGCATTTCTTTTTCTTGGAGATAGTTTTAATCAATACTTTCTGGACAATGTCACAAACCTCCATCCATAGTTCTTCAGGCACTCTGTCTATCCAATATAATCCCTTGACTCCAGTTGTCACTTCCACTGTATAGTTTTGAGGGATTTGATTTAGGTTACACCTGAATGTCTAGTGGTTTTCCCTACTTTCTTAAAGTTAAGTCTGAATTTGGCAATAAGGAGTTCATGACCTGTGTGACCATGTCAGCTTCCTGTCTTGTTTTTGCTGACTGTAGAGAGCTTCTCCATTTTCAGCTGCAAAGAATATAATAAATCTGATTTCGGTATTGACCATCTGGTGATGTCCATGTGTAGAGTCATCTCTTGTGTTGTTGGAAGAGGGTGTCTGCTATGACCAGTGCGTTCTCTTGACAAAACTCTGTTAGCCTTTGACCTGCTTCATTTTGTACTCCAAGGCCAAACTTGCCTGTTACTCCAAGTATCTCTTAACTTCCTACTTATGCATTCCAGTCCCCTATGATGAAAAGAACATATTTTTTGGTATTAGTTCTAGAAGGTCTTGCAGGTCTTTATAGAACTGTTCAACTTCAGCTTCTTTGGCATTAGAGGTTGAGGCATAGACTTCAATTACTGTGGTATTGAATGGTTTCCCTTGGAAACAAACAGAGACCATTCTGTAGTTTTTGAGACTGCATCCAAGTACTGCATTTTGGACTTTTCTGTTGACTATGAGGGCTATTTCATTTCTTCTAAGGGATTCTTGCCCACAGTAGTAGATACAATGTTCATCTGAATTAAGTTCGCCCAGTCTGATCCATTTTAGTTCACTGATTCCTAAAATGCCCATGTTCACTCTTGCCATCTCCTGTTTGACTACTTCTAATTTACCTTGATTCATGGACCTAACATCCAAGGTTCCTATGTAATATTGTTCTGGAGAAGGGAATGGCAAACCACTTCAATATTCTTGTCTTGAGAACTCCTTCCTTTAGCAAATGTTAACTGAGCAGCCGCAGTCCAGGGAGGCAGAGGTCGCTGAGAACTCTTGGTGGGGAACAGACAGAGCTGCCCTCAGGGAGCTTACTCATCCCCTGAGGGCAGAGAACGACATAAATAAGCTGTGAAGGAGCAGAGAAAGCCCAGGGAGGAGTGTGCCTCCCTGGGAACCACCCCAAGCCCACCACGCAGGGTGGCCAGGAGTCCACAGAGAGGATGTGGCTTTTTCCAGGAACTAAGAGGAGCCCTCGGGGCTGGAGACCAGGCCGCGAGGTGTGAGGCGGGCAGGCTCGGGTCTGTGGACCAGATAAAAAGGATGTTGGCTTCCTGCCTATGAGCCACCAGCAGTGGCTCTTTTAAGAGAGAGGTGGTGTGATCAGATTCTGCTGGGGACGGGAGCAGGTGGACTGGATAGTGAGAGGAGTGGATGGTGGGGGGTCCACTAGGAGACCCCCATCCAGGAAAGGTGAGAGGTGATGGTAGCTTGTGGTTGGCCCCACCAGTGGAGATGCACCCACCTAGGAAGAAACACATGATGTGTTTGCCTTGTACAACCAACGGCGGTGTGGGGGCTCAGCGAGGTGGGGGTCCTGGGGGATGCTGGGGTGTCTCTAAGCTCCCCAAGTGCCTGGAAATGAGACACATCTGCAAGTCTGAGGCTCTGAAGAGAGGTCTGAGCTAGAGACCCAAGAGTGAGAGGCACAGACTTCAGGAAGGCAAAAGGTAGCGAAAGCGAGATCAGAGGTGATCACACGGGCTCCCCAGAGACACGAAGCGGGGAGCCACACAGGGACAGGCTCACAGGCACCGGACGGACTCGTGTCAAGACTTGCAACAGACTTGCTCGGAGTAACTGCTTGTGGCTTTTCCGGTATCGAAGAAAAGTATTTTCAAAGCTGAGTTGCAGTTTGACAATTACGGGCAGAAATGAGATGAGCATTCTTGGTCAGATAAAAATAAAACACGGCCCAAGATCCTCTCCTCTGGGTTAGGTCCGATTTACCTTTGCATTAGAAGTCGAGCTGAGCGCAGCTTACAGGCCCTGTGGTTGAATTCCACGGCAGTGACCCAGGACAGGCTAAAAATACGCCCGGGCGCCCCAGAGGGCCTGATGTTGAGACTTGCCTGTTGGTGAAGGAAGCATTTTCCAAAACACCGCACCGGACATACCGTCTCTTTCTTTTGTTGCAAACAGTTTTTAAACACATAAACAAATGCACAGAATAAGAAAAGTCACGTTTTAAAATTCACTTTCAAATGCATTATTTAAAATTACTAGAGTCTTCTAGCAAAGCATTTTTCTAAAGTACACATGGAATTACAGGGGAGAACCTGACCCGAATACCCAGAAAGCGCCCCCCCAGGACTGGCCCTGCAGGTTCTACTTCCCGTGAGGGCTATAGTTCTCATCCTACAGCTATCAATCAGCCTCTGACTATGACTTGGCTGCTCCTGTGGTCTGACCAGCCACAGTCACGTGCTGGAGATGAACATGTGGGCAACCTTGCGTCTCAGGTTCAGAGTGAGAGCCTGGCTAACGGGGCTTTTCCCAAAGGGTGGCTCTGAACCTGAGAGGTCAACCAGCCAGGACACAAGCCTGCAAAGAGCCGGGCTGCTCTGTGATGGCTCTGGGGGTGGCCCCCCGCTTGCCAGGGTGTGAGCCAACCTTGCCTGCTGTTTCTCCTTTGTATCTGCGAACCTTTGCTCCATCCCCGCCTTCTGGGGCTGGTTATGAGGTTCCCATGGTGACAGGCATGAGCAAAATGAGGCTCCAAGAACCTCACAGGGGCAGACGGTTTACTTGGTGGCTCCCGCCCTAGGTCTGGATTCTTGATGTAGGCAGGATTCACCCAGTTCAGCTGCCTGTAGATAACGATACGTAAGGAGGCGGGCAGGGTCATGCCTTGGGCCTCTATGATGCCAGTGAAGGACTCTGTTGGGAACATCTGAAACCTCCTCTGGTATGAGCACTTGAGGACTCACCCTACCAAGTCATGGGCAAGACTTCTACACATGCCTGTTAGGATGTTATCTGTGAGTCTTTCTCTCCAGGGAAATGCTGAAGACTTTCAGCCAGCCACTAGAGGAGACTGGACCGGCCCAGCCTGGATGCACCTCTGGGGTCCCCTTTCTCACTCCCTGACATCTTGAGACGAGGCTCTCCTTCCTCCAGGCTCACTAAAGCACTCGCCTCGAGCCCAGCCTTTGTCCACGGACGTCCCTGGTTTTGTTATCTGTGGGCTCTTGCAGGGCTTGCTTCCTCCTCTTGACACTGTTTCCACCCCTTCTGTTCTCTGTCCTGAGGCCCCAGAATAGGAGAGGAGACACTTTCTGCTTAGAGCAGGATTGACAATGGACTTATGAGCAGCAGACCAAACCTCACACACCACAAAGCTTGCAGTGCTCTTCACGAGATCACTGTGTAAAGTGTAAACAGCTGGACAGAAGGGAGGAGCGGGCACTGTGGCAGCGGGGGGCGTTCTGGGTGACGGGGCTGAGTTCCTGTGGGCACAGCAGGCAGCCGGGGCAGCTCCAGGGCAGCCCCGTGAGAGGTGAGGGATATCTCCCTCCCACTTCTCCACCCTGGATGGATGGCTCTGATTCAGCACCTTCATTGCCACATCCATCTCACGAGGTTTCACTTCCTCTCCACGTTTGCCTCTCTTGCTCCCTCCCTCTTGTATTTCTCTTCCTACTACTTTCTAGCACTTCTATTTCTCCCTCTCCTCCACCCCCATTTTTTTTAACTTCTCTGTGTCTGACCTCAGACACCAGCCAACCACTCACAGCTTGACACACACGGTGACCAGTTCCCTGAGGCCAATGTTGCTCACTCTGGGTCCTTGTGTTTAAGTTTCTGCAGATCCCATTCTGGATTGAGAGCCAGAGGGTTCTGGTGCTTAAACTAAGTTATGCACTCCTTGAAAGAAAAGCTATGACAAACCTAGAAAGCATATTAAAAGGCAGAGACATCACTTTGCCAACAAAGGTCTGTATAGTCAAAGCTATGGCTTTTCCAGTAGTCATGTACAGATGTGAGAGTTGGATCATAAAGAAGGTTGAGCACTGAAGAACTGATGCTTTTGAACCATGATGTTGAAGAAGACTCCTGAGAGTCCCTTGGACTGCAAGGAGATCAAAGCAGTCAATCCTAAAGGAAGCCAACCCTGAACATTCACTGGAAGGACTGATGCTGAAGCTGAAGCTCCAATAATTTGGCCACTAGATGTGAAGAGCCAATTCACTGGAAAAGACCTTGATGCTGGGAAAGAATGAAGGCAGGAGGAGAAGGGGATGACAGAGGATGAGATGGTTGGATGGCATCACTGACTCAATGGACATGAGTGTGAGCAAACTCCAGGAGATGGTGAAGGACAGGGAAGCCTGGAGTGCTGCAATCCATGGGGTCACAAAGAGTCGGACACGACTGAGCGACTAAACAACAGCAGCAAGAATGTACTTTATAGACTGGGGGAGATAATCATGTTCTCAGGAGACAGAGGATCAAACACTCTTCTTTGCCCCAACTCCACGAATTTAATGAAGCACTGAGTCCCGTGGCTTTTTCCAGTATTTCTGGAATCCATCCATGGCTATGACCCTCATGATAGGGGAGCAGCAGCCCACCCACCTGTCCTTGGCCTCGAGTTATCACCAACCAGTTCACTCTCTGCAATGCTGACAGAGGGCACTTTCTGAAACATGTGGTTGATACACCCACTCCATTGTCCCTTGCCCTTGGGATAAGATTGAAACTCTTCAGCATGGCTTGGAAGGCAAGTGCTCACGTCCTGCCTCTCCGCCTGCAGTCTCCACTTTCTCTAGTCCCTCTAGTCTGCCTGCCTCCTGCTGCTCTGGGCCTCTGCACAGGTCGTCCTCCTCTGACGTGTCCATTAGATGGGAGGAACCTCTGATGCTCCCACAGGTGTAGAGGTATGACCGTGTACCACACGTGTTTGTGAATCTGTCCGGCTTCCCCGGTAGGGAAGCTCTGCAGGCAGGACTGGGCTGATCACTGTCACCATCGTCTCCCCAGAGCCTGCCCAGACAAAAGCCTGGCATGCCACAATAGTCAAAAGATGTCCCTTAAACAGGGGAGTGAAGCAAGTGTTGGCATGGCCATGTGTACAACCCTGAAGGACCATTAGCCTAGAAATTCCCTGCTTCCCCGAGCACAGCATTATAGTAATTCCAGGCACACATGCTGGTGATTTCCTGTCCTCCAGCAAATATTCAGCATGATTAAAGAGGGAAAAATGCATTTTTTTGGTTCAATTCATCGGACTGAAAAACAAACCCATAAATCAGTTAGTAATAGCCAACGGTTTTTTTAGGCACAAACAGCTTGGTTAGAAAACTGGTTACTTCTATCACAGGATGAATGGCACAAGGGCACGCCCTGCTACTGGGATGTTGTTGGGAACTGAATGTGTAAGAGCCAGGAGTCAACTCTGTAACACTTATCTTATTTTTGCTACCTTCCAATGAAAAGGCATGCAATCCAAACCGTGACAAAACCCTTGTGGGACTTAGAAACAATCTTAGCTTCACATTTTAAGACAATATTATATTATCTTTTGTGGGAAAATTTAAATTTCTTGAACTTTACCAAGGGTTCTTATCTTCCCAGTATTTCTCAGTAGCATAAAAGGCTTGAGGCAAGAACAATGGAAGGAGTAAATTCTCAATGATTTTTAAGAAGGGGTCTATTGGCCCGAGAGCACAGAGATGGGAAGGAAGGGTCCCGCTGGGGTCAGTGGCACAGCCCCTGTCCTGCCCCACCTCTCTGTTCTCCACTTTGTAACGAAAGGGTGACATAGATGTCCCCCCAAAACAACCAAGGCTCTGGAGCAGGCGGGACACCAGGGCTGGCAGGAACCCCGGTGGGTGGCCCAGGCCTGCCCGCCCATGCAGGAAGCTCCGTGTGCGTGTGCAAGTGTGTGTGCTGCCCACCTGGGTTTGGGTTGAGAGCGAAAGAGGAAGAAAGACAGGAAGGAAGAACAAGCCCAGTATAGCTTTTCTTTTTTTTTTTTTTTAAAAAAAGCAGCTTTTTAAAATGGTGCTCTTGGGACTTCCAGAATGGCATTCACTGGACTTCCCTGGTGGTCCAGGGGCTGGGACTCCATGCTGCCAACACAGGGATCCCGGGTTTGATCCCGGGTCAGGGAGCTAGATCCCATGTGTGGCAACTAAAGATTCCGCATGCCGCATCTAAGATGCAGCCAAATGAATAAATAAATATTTGGGGGAAAATGGCATTCTTGAAATAAATGTTACTGCCTATTACTTGAGAAAAATCAACAGCAATCCTCTGGGGTGGGGAGATACTACCTGCTACATGAAGGAGTCTCTTTTCTAGCAACTGCAGAATCTAAAAAAGATTTAACCCAGGTTCTTAACTTAGTTTGTGCACCATGAACCTTGTCAGCATCTCTTGAAGCCATGGGCCCTTCTCAGAATGTTGATGGAATACAGTGGGTAACAAAAGAAACCAGTAATAAATACCATTTTCAAAATAGTTTCAAAGTTGTGACATGGTAGAATACATGCTTGTTTATTCCGATAATATATAACAAGAGCTACAGTTTATCAACGACTGTGGTTTCAAAGTGGGAGCAAATGTGAATGATCTATCTTCAGTGTCCGCAGTGTCATATGCAGATGTCTGCACTTCTAGTGGTGACTAACACGACTAACGTGGTTGGTTATGCCTGTGTTCATAACAGGAGGAAATGGTGGATCTCCTTTAGAGCTCAGTGAGATGGAAGATGTGTTTCTCCATCCAAGCTTGTGGACCCCCAGAGTCCCATCCACAGTGCCCAGGGCCGGGATCTCTGCTCTAAGTACCTGGAGAATCAAGGGTCTCAGTCACCGCTCAGGTCCATCCTTGGAAGGAGTTGGGTCCAGCAAGTGGCTGCCCTTCTGCATAAGGCCACAGTCCAGCTGCCTGTCCTCAGGGTATCTCATCGCCCCACTCGGGGCCTTTTGGGGAACTTGTTCTGTCCAGGCCCCGGGGTAGACCAGTGCACTCTCCTCAGGTTCGGGGCTCACTGCTTCCGCTCAAGTTGCTGTGTTCCCATCAGCTTTGCTTTATCTGATGATCTATTAACCTCTCCCTCAGGATCCTAAAGGACTCACAGGAACCCTGGGGAGGAGAAGGCCCGACTGGAGGCAAAGAGAGCCTCTGTCATATAAAAACTAGGATACTCAGGAGGTAAAATTGTGGGAAGAGAGTATAATCTTCATATGCATCTGAAAAGTTTTAAAAAAACCTAAAGTACTTCTGCATGTATCTTGGCCTGATAACCCCATAATCTCAGGAAACAACTGGCACGCAGAGCTTACTTATGATTTTGCTCAGGCCCAAGGTTGTGCCAGACACTTGCCTTCCCTTCTTCCCCTGCAGCTTCTATAAGGTTGAAAGGCTGGTGACCGTGTGTGATCCATCTCGCTGATATCGCCCTGCAAGAGGCCCCAGCCCTGGATCCAGAGCCTCACGGTCGACATGAACTGTTGGATGATCAGCGTTGCTCCCGGGCTGGGGTCACGGTCGACATGAACTGTTGGATGATCAGCGTTGCTCCCGGGCTGGGGCAGAAGTGATTACCCTTTCTCATCTGTTTCGGTCTTACTTGTCCACCTGCTGTGGACTTTCAGGCCCAGCTGGGTTTCTCTCTGCTCTATGTCTGTGGTTTATGAACTTTCACACAAGGGTCGGGAGGCTGCCTTCTGGTTCCAGCTGCTAGAATCTTGCTTTGTGATCATGGACAGTTCCTGCCCTCTCTGAATTTGAGTTCTGTCGCCAATGGGGGTGATACTTTCTAACTTGACGGAGGCCTAGGCTGGTTGTGAGCAGTGAATGAGATAATGGAGTATATAGAACTTCCTCCAAAAGTCAAAAGCCCTACATATGTACATGATGGCATCATAAAGTGCAAGTTATTTTAGTATAATTGTTTCTATGTGTCCTTTTCACTTCTTTAATCAAAATAGATAATTACATTTTCAAAGGTACTAGACTGATACCACTCTAATGCCAGAAAGTGAAGAGAAACTAAACAGCCTCTTGATTAGGGTGAAAGAGGAGAGTGAAAAAAAGCTAGGTTAAAACTCAACATTTAAAAACCAAGATCAGAGCACCCAGTTTCATCACTTTGCCATCACTTCATGGCAAATAGAAGGGGAAAAGTGGAAGCAGTGATAAATTTTATTTTCTTGGGCTCTAAAATCACTGCAGATGGTGACTGCAGCCATGAAATTAAAAGACACTTGCTCCTTGGAAGAAAAGCTATTACAAATCTAGACAGTGTATTAAAAAGCAGAGATACCACTTTGCTGACAAAGGTTCATATAGTCAAAGCTATGGTTTTTCCAGTGGTCATGTATGGATGTAAGAGTTGGACCATAAAGAAGGCTAAGAACTGAAGAATGATGCTTTTGAATTATGGTGCTGGAGAAGACTCTTGAGAGTCCCTTGGACTGCAAGGAGATGCAACCAGTCAATCCTAAAGAAAACCAACCCTGTATATTCATTGGAAGGACTGATGCTGAAGCTGAAGCCCCAGTACTTTGGCCACCTGATGCAAAGAGCCGACTCATTGGAAAAGACCCTGGTGCTGGGAAAGATTGAAGGCAAAAGGAGAAGGTGGGGGCAGAAGATGAGATGGTTAGATAGCATCACCGACTAAATGGACATGAACTTGAGCAAACTCTGGGAGATAGTGGAGGACAGAGGAGCCTGGCATGTTGTAGTCCATGGGGTCGCAAAGAGTTGGACATGACTTACCGACTGAACAAGGTACTAGGTTCTTAAGTAAATGATTCTTCTTCCTTTATTCCAATTTCAATTAGTCCTTTATTTAAAATATTTTCAACCTTTAAAAAATAAAACTTCATCTGTTCCAACAAACCAAATTATTTTTATTGCTTTTTAAAAACAATGTCCAAACATGTATTAAGCTTTCAAAACTAAGGCACACAGGTTATTTTTCACTGTTCATTCTCCAGCCTTTAACAGTTCAGTCCTGCCCAACTCCCACAAACAGTGGGTGGAATTTAGTGAAACATTTATTGTTTAACACCCAACAGAGAGCAGCTGGATCAGCTGCTTCCACAAATATCTTGGAAGAAGAAACTTCAGGGCTGGTAAAGTATGCTTCATCCTCAACCTCCCTAACTCCCAAATCTATTGCTGGAGGCCAGTTTCAAGTCTAGGCAACTCAAGTAAACAACTGACTATTGCGCATCTGCTATAAGGCACCATCTGCTTTAAAGAGATGAATTAAGACACACAACTGTTGCTTAGAAGGTAATTGATCTTTGGTCTTCAAGTCTCCCTGCACATGACAGACTGGGTTATTTCAGCAAATATGCACTGCTCCCTTTCCTGAGGGGGGCATCCTTCTCTGTCCCATTGATGGTCTTGGTCATGGTCATGGCCACGGTCATGGTCATGTGCCTTGTTAGGCTAATGGAGTCTTGGCAGATGTACTGGAAGCAGAAGCTGTAAGAGATACTACTTATTTACTCCCCCATCATGGAGTCCAGTGATTCCCCATGAGAAGAACATGCCTGGCTGCTGCAGTCCCTTCCGCCAAGGTCCCAGAATCAAATCTGAGACGATGAACGTGAGCGATGTGCGGAGCTAAGCCCAGAACTGACCTACACACATGTGAGGAAAAGAAATGCTGCTGGTTCAAAGCCATTGGGATTCTGGAGGGTGTTTGTTAATACTGCATCACTAGCCAAGAGTCAACTAAGACATCTCTACAATCCGCTTTACACTGATGTGTGAGATCAGACTGTCTCAGGGTCCTGCCCAAGCCTGGCACATAGGAGCTCAGTATAGACCCTCTTGCTCCACAGGTATAAAAAGGCTTCAGGGTGGCTGTCCCTGAATTCTTCCAGCCTTTCCTCCCATTTCACCCTCCTAAAGTCAGATTAGACATCCTGAGTGTTACAACCTGGTCAATTTTTTCTTTTTGTTTTTTTGGCCACCCTGTGTGGGATCTCAGTTCCTGAGCTGGGATTGAACCCGGGCCACGAGAGTGAAAGCCTGGAATCCTAACCACGAGGCCACCAGGGAATTCCTTCAAATATTTCTTTATGGTGTTAGTTCACTTGTTGTGAGTCGGCAGAAAACGCGTCAAGGGCAGGAAGCCCAACTTATACTTCTTTGCATTCTACTTACACATAGCAGCCAATGAAGAAATCCTTTTGGGTTAGTTGCAAACACTTGCTTTACAAAGCCTTCTGCAGATGTGGCCTGATTCCGCCACTTGACTCTCAACATCCACCCCTGGGCCCTGCTCTGGCCACTGAGCTTGGTGGACTTCTACCCATGTTGTCAGAGCATGTCAGTGTCCACCTGACACCAAGAGGACTATGGCCCTAAGGTGAGTTAGAGAAGAAACGCTAACACTGATGAATTTTCATCTGTAAAATTATACTTACAAAGCATGGCTTCCAACAGGCCTCAAAAGAAGGTAACCATTTTACTGATTTTTCAAGGTTGCAAGTTGGTTGCTGATCTTGCAAGTGATGAGCAATTCCCAGAACACCCAGGTGGCCTAACCTCAGTGGTGGAACCCACGGAGAGTCAGCGAGAGTCTGTTCCCATGGCTCTCAACCTTGACCATGCGTACGATCCCCACCTCCTTCTACTCCCCAGGCCTGGGTACTCCATCTTGAGGAATTTACATCTACTTACATATTCTTACATCCTTTTTTTTTTTTTTTTCTTACATCCTTAACAAACATGTTATGAAGGAACTTCTGAAAGCTAAGAGACTTTGTAGAATTTTATTTTGGTTATTGCCTCAAACATACCTCCATGCTTTCTCAATTTTAATTTTTTTGGAAGAAACTCTTGGTGGCAGAATATAGCGGGTCCTATTGCGGGAAAGGCATGTTGAGAAAGAGATGGCCAGAGAAGGGACCAGCTTGTCTGGATGCAATGAAAGAGTGTCTCCAGCTACAGTAGGAAGACTCCATGGAGGATGAGGGGAGCCAAGAGAAGAAGTGGGGGGACGGCCAGGAAGAGGATATGGAGGAGCAAACAGAAGAGATACTGGCTCCCACGAGACGGGAACCAACAGGGAAATACAGAAATGTGAACTGGTAGGAAGAGACAGGAAATGTACTGACAACCAAGAACAGTCTTAATCTGACATAAGAGGAGATGAAAAGTCTTCCAGGAAAGAATGTCATCTTACGGTCAAATGAGGTAGGAAGGTTACTTGGAATTCTGCCATCTGTCACTTGAGCTAATAACAATGAATCATTGATAATAAGTGACTTAATTAAGGCTCCTCACTTTCTGAGAAGGACTTGAGTTGCTCATAAGAGAACCGGGAATAAGTTAGTGCCAAAAATACACACCCCAAAGTTTCATTTACATTTTTGAGAGCTGGCTACATCTGGCTCTGCGTTTCCGTCTACCAATGAATAAGACCTTTTATGAACAAACGGCAGTCTTCCCCACGGCCATGAAATGAATTCCGGTTTCTCTACAATCTTGCACAGTGTGAGTTACATGACAATGACGGTAATATGCCTTGAAGTTATCTGTCATTTTGCAAGTTTCATTAAACCCTTGGTGCACTGCAATAGATTATCCATGAAAAGAAAAACCTCCTAGTTTGTTTTCGGCTAAAAGATCTCACATCTATATTTATTCATTTCAAGTTAAGAGTTGGAGACACAATTAGTGGCAAACGAAGCTCTCCAGAGAGGTCAGTGGATGGGAGAGGGTGAAAACATGATTAATAACTTGAATCCAGAAGTACTAATTAAGGTGGATGAACTTAGAGCCTGTCACACAGAGTGAAGTAAGTCAGAAAGACAAAAATAAATATCATATATTAATGCATATATATGGAATCTAGAAAAATGGTACTGATGAACCTATTTTCAGGGCGGGAATAGAGACCTAGCCGTAGAGAACGGACTTGTGGGCACAGTGGGGGAAGAAGAGGGTAGGCCAAATTGAAAAAGTAGCATTAACATATAAACACTATCATGTGTAAAATAGACAGCTAGTGGGAAGCTGCTATGTAACACAGGGAGCCCAGCCTCACACTCTGTGAATGATAAAGAGGGATGGGATGGGAGGAGGGAGCGGGGCTCAAAGGAGAGGATATATATACACAAAATTATGACTGATTCGCACTGTTATACAGCAGAAATCAACACAACACTGTAAAACAATTATTCCCGAATTTTTTAAAGAAAGCACTAATGAGGTTGTTTGATATTTTTTAGTTACAGGACCTGTTGCTTAAACGAAAAAGGATAAAACTCCAGACCCTAGGAAAAAAGAAACGGAAATAAAGGTTAACACAAAGGGAAAGGAAACCCTCAGGAACAGAACAGAATCCATGTGCCACTACAGAAAGCTTAGGGGCAGCCTCCACATGAACTGTAAAGATTATACCGTTTCCAATAATCAGGCAGGAGGAGAAGATGCGATGGTTGAATGGTATCATCAACTCAACCGACATGAGTCTGAGCAAACTCCAGGAGATGGTGGAGGACAGGGAAGCCTGGTGTGCTGCAGTCCATGGGACTGCAAAGAAACATGACTGAGTGACTAAACAACGTTTTCCAAAATGGTATTGGTAATCAAACTGGGTATGTTTTATCTTGTCTCCTGCCTCAAACTGTGTTTAATGTATACCTAAGTTTGTGGAGAGAATGTCTCATTTCAATCTGTTATTTCCACTTCATTGCTTTCCCTCTTTCAGTCATACCAGAAGTCTATCTTTTGGCTGTTTATTTGCCAAAGAATTAGATCTGGTACTGTTTTTATTTTTCTGTTCTCTAGGTCATTAATGGTTTCCTTCCTGTTTTTCTAAAGTTTGTTTTGCTATTCTTTTCTTCTGTCTTCTTGAGACGGCCGCTATGTTCCTTTATTGGCTTCTAAATCCAGTTTTGTTTTGTTTTGTTCTAGACTTTTCTAAACTTTTCATTTCATTGGCCATCCAGCATCCAAGTAAACTTCCTGTTTGTAGAGAATCCCAGAATAGACAGGAGGTGGGCCCCACCCTCCACCCCCATGGGGGTGGAGCAGCTCCCTCCTCCCCTCATTGGTCACCTGAGTGTGGAAATGAAACAGGTGATCACCCGAGTGTGGAAATGAACCAGGTCCAGGTGCTCCCTCCCCACCCCAACCTCTGCCTCCAGAGCCCACGCTCCCTGCAGACAGAGTCTCGGCTCAAAGCCGATGGCAGCAGCAGAGTCAAAACTGGGTGGTGGCTCCGCAGACATCCTGCTTGTTGTGCCTGCGCCTCCTGGGACATTCTACCGCAGGTGTGACTCGCTGCGCTCAGCCACCCAGCCTCCCCTGGCTCCTCCTGGGAGCCTGGTTTTGCAGCCTCCAACTTCATTTCGACAAGCTACCTGATAACGTTCCAAATCATTCCTTCTCATGGAGTTCTGTTTTGCGTTGTTCTTATTGTTGCTTTCCAGCTATTTCACCATTGCCATTTTGGAATCTTTGTCACCCACGAGCTGATGAAAAGGTTCTTAAAAAGACACTGCAATTTGGGACTTCCCTGGCGGTCCAGTGGTTCAGAACCTGCCTTGCAATGCAGGAAATGTGGGTTCGATTCCTGGTTGGGGAACTAAGATCCCACATGCCGTGGGGGCAACCGAGCCCGTGTGCCGAAACTACAGAACCTGCACGCTACAACAAAAGATCCCACTTGTCACAACTTAAGACTCAATGCAGTCAGATAAATAAATAAAAATCACTCCTGAAAAAACCATTACAATTGGTTAGGTTTGTGTATTTATATTTTTTGTGGTTGATTTCTATTACTAGTTCTATTGTTGTGTCATTAGATGATACACTGTGAAGTACCTAATGGCTTGCAGGAGGTTAGGAATTTTTGTGCAGCTACTATGATCAATTTTGCTAATGTTCCACAATCAGTTAAAAAACATCAGCATACTTTGTCAAAACAGTTCAACATGGATTTATCAACTATATTGATACCTTTTATTTTCTTACTTTTATTTTGTTTACCTGAGCCAACAAAACCAGAGGTATTGTTTCTCACTAGCATGATGTTTATACCAAACTTTCCTTGCATTTTCTAACAATTTTTACTTTAGGTATTTTGATGCAATATTATTTGATGTACATATGCTGATGCCTAAATTTTTAAATAAACTCTTTATGCATGTAAAATTACTCTTTTTGATCCATGTAACATGATAAATACAATACCTTCTGTGTTGAATTCTCTTTGGTCTGTTCTTAATAGTGATTCTTGGGGACTGTATTTTATTTTGAAGCATCTAGTTACTAGTACAGTGCCTGACACATAGGAGCTCATTACACATCAGTAAAAAGCGAGGATACTGGAAGCCAGGAGGGGCACCATAAATCCCTGGGTTCTTTTGGTCCCTAGGAAGATAGAAATGCTAGCTTGCTGCATTCTCTTCAAATGATACACTTTCCTATGGAAAATGAATACCCTCTCAGCATACCCAGATAGTTAAAAAGAAATTCCAGAGTGTTGCCCTACACCAGAGGTAGCTATGATTCTAGATCTCAAATATACCAGCCCTCTTAACACTGAATACCGCTGTGAGCACAGCCCAGTACAGTGACTGGGCTCAGCGGAAAAGACATCTGCAGCTCTGGCTCAGAGACCCGTATCACAGAGGAAGCATCTGGACGGACAGGAGGGGACACTGTGGGGAAGGGAGAGCACAGTAAAGAGCCCACGGGAGAAAGAGCGAGCATTTAAAGATGCCCATTAAGGGGCTTCCCTGGTGGTCCACTGGTTAAGACTGCCTTCCAATGCGGGGGGTGTGGGTTCCATATCTGGTCTGGAAGATGGGATCCCATCTGCCTCTTGGTCAAAAGGTCAAAACAAAAAAACAGAAGAAATACTGTCAACAAACTCAATAAAGACTTTAAAAAAAATGGTCCACACCAAAAAAACACCTTCAAAAAAAAAAAAAAAAGAACAATTAAACTCTTCCAAAACAAAAATTACTGGGCACTGAGTCCCAGCACAGGGTGTCTGGAGGCTCACTGTGCCATCCACACCAGAAGGGACAGAAGGGGATGGGAGAAAAAGGGACCAGGGCATCTGCTGTGCGAGGGAAGAGGCCTGCAGGGCTGACACAATGCGAGGGCTTCACGCATCACCTCCTCCGGCCTCACGGCGCCTCCAGATGTGGCGTCTCAGAGAAAGACGGGCTCCCCTCTGCCTGGATGAGGCGGAAGGCTGGGGACCCAGGTTCTGCTGCTTTCATACTGAGATGGTCAAAATCAGACAGGCTCTCGTAGATCAGGCTTGCAAAGGTTTGCAATGCTCCTTCTCAGTATTTGGCAAACCTAATTTAGTTCACAGTGTGTGAATAAATTACTTTCAAGTAAGTCCTTTTTTATTACAGGTTTAGGTTGTGTTAAAAAAAAAATACTAAATTCCAGGGGAAGCTGCTGGCTATTCCAACACTGGCCCAGAGTCCACCAAAGGACAGACTTCTCTGAAAGGGTCCACCCTGCTCAAGGGTGGGGGGAGGCAGAGGGGGCTTACTTGCAGCTAGTAAGTACAGAGTGAGCCTGAGAAGACCTCCCCAGGGCAGCTTCTGCTTTCCAGCTCCTTCTGTTACTCTCCTTTAAATGACCTGAGGGCTCCTAGGGGTCTGAGCGAACAGAGATGCCCCCTCAGCCCCAGCTGTATAAAAATGTTTAATAACATCAAAAATTGCCTGGATGAACAAACAACCCCAAACACTCTGTTTCAAATGTGCAGAAGCAATTTGATGGCAACACAAAGAGACAACAGGAGAGAAACAGAGATGAAAAGAGACAAAGTCAGAGAGAGGGAGAGAGAATGTATTCATTTCTGCAGCTGCAGATCATGGAAAGCCTCCCAGATTACAGGAAAACAAGGGGGCTCCCATGGCTCATGATGACAGTCTCATTCTACAGTTAACCTGGGAGCACTGCAGCAGCCTGCTCCCACTACGCACGGTAACAACACTTGGCTGGCAGGCCCTTTGTGAGACCTCGGTGTGCACCAGGTCCATGCGTGCTGGGCACTGTCTCGCTTCATCCGTAGAAGAAACCTACAAGGCAGTACTGGGATCATCCCATCTTACAGATGTGGAAACAGTTGAGGGTAACCTGCCCAGGTTCCAATATTATCCAAGGGCAGGACCAGGACCCAGTCCTGGGCATCTGTCCTTAGAGCCGTGTCCCAACCCCCTGGCTCTGCTAACCTGTTCTGTTAGCAACAGAGTGTGCTCCCCCAAAAGCTTTTCCCTCAGCCCTCGACTACAACTACAGAGCCCCTACGACTTTCCTCTCATCCCAAACTTACTTAACAAAGAAAAACACGCTTTGGGAAGCTGCATTTTCTTCTCTCCTCTCCTAGTGCAAAGTGACATTGATTTGCATGCCTAGGAAGGACCTACCTGAGCCCATGTATTACCATGGAAGGGAAGCCACATGTTCGAACGCTGGCTTTCAGCACATCATTGTACTTTTTTTCCCCTGGCTGCAAAAAGTTGAATTCTTTCAATTAAAAACTTGCCATCTAAAAATAAAGTGGTGGCAAACTCTGCAATTATACGTCTCCGTTGGAGACAACTGCTTTCCACTCTATTTTCCCAAATGGACGAGGTCCAATTTGTTGGTCAGCTAATGGGTCACACCAAAGGTCCAAATGTAGTGTAATGAACTCGAAAGCCAAAATGACGTAGGTCTGAGTCACTGTGTGGTTGTTCCCCGAGTGCAGCAAGTACACTTACTTTCCATCAGCTGTGTGCTATTCCTCTCACCTGTCCTCCACAGAGCGGGGCCCTGATTACAGTTTGCCCACTTCCATCCCAAGGACCGTCAAGTGAAGCTTAGAGGCAGCTACTGGCAATGTGCTCCTTGTCTAGTTCCCTCCTCTGAGCCCACCCCAAACCTTCCCCCTTCCTCTCCTTTCCCCTTGTGGCTCTGCATCTTCCCATTCCAGGACGGCATCAGGCCTGCTTGTGGAGTTCTGGGTTACCATGGTGACGTGGAGTTACCAGAAAGGTTGCTCAGAACCTATCAGAAGGGCTCCTGGACACTACAGACTGGTGGCTCTTACTGTCTCACTGGGAGTTTCTACTGGCTCAGCTGGTAAAGAATCTGCCTGCAATGCAGGAGACCCGGGCTCGATTCCTGGGTTGGGAAGATCCCCGGGAGAAGGAAATGGCAACCCACTCCAGTATTCTTGCCTGGAAAATCCCATGGACAGAGGAGCCTAGCAGGCTACTGTCCCTGGGGTCGCAAGAGTTGGATATGACTTAGCAATTAAAACCACCACAGAAGTATACCATTAACTAGATGAATAATTCTGGTAAGAGGATTTTACGTCTAATACATCAGGGTTCTTTAAGGGTTCTTAAACCAATGGTGGAGGGAACAAACAAGAGAATTTGATGAACTTTCAGAAAGTGTTTTATGATATAATCGAAGAGAATTTTAAAACACTATGAGACAGAAAGGAACATTTTATCATGATCAGGAATCTACCCTACAGATGGAATACAAACAAACAAATAGAAACAGTCTAGCAATGGGTAAACACGTTTATAAATGATAAAAAAAAAAAAGAGAGAGAGAGAGATGCCCCATAAACTCCTCAGGCCTGTAGGTAACCACTCCCTCCCTGTAAATGTCAATGGGAACAAGTCATTAGACTTCCAGGAGAAGATACATAAAATAATAGAAGATTTTTAGGTGAAAGAGTATAAGTTACATATTATCCCATCATATAATATTCCATCATGTAATCCCAAAATTACAACCCAAGAAAGGATCCCGTGAATCCCTATGGATTGTTTCCCTGAAGATATTTAAGCTACCGGGTTGCTTTGGCTTCAGTGCCCTCAAGATGGGCATGGGATGGTCACAGGGGTTGCAGTCACCCGGAAGGGTATCAGAAATCACACAAAGGCATCTTGTGACCTTGTAGAAACCCTGGTATGTGTCCTCACGTAGAGGACCAGGGACAGGTTTGGTCATCATACCTGCAGAGGGCTACAGCAGACCAAGATAATGGCCAGAGAAAGCCAATCAGAAGTGTCAAGAGAGCAGCAGTAATAACAGAGTAACAGCTAACAACCACAGAGAATTTGGCAAAGGCCAGGCACTAGGCTGAGTGCTTTGTACACTTTAACTCATTTGCTCTCTCAGTTGTCCCATGAGGTAGGCACTGCTACTGACGTCATTGCAGAGATAAGAAAACCAAGGAATACAGAGTTGGGGTAGCTCGTCTAAATCACAAAGCTAGTATTTGTACCCAGGTCATTGGGTGCCAGATTTCAGGCTCTTAACTGGTTCTTACACACGAGAAAGACAACAAAATTCCATGATGTTTTGCTGGGGAGGCAAAGGCTAACAGTAATTTTTCCAAGTTAATAAAACCAAGAAAAGGTCTGAGAGGGAAAACACAGATTTCTACCAAATTGTAGATTATCATTAAAGTTAGGATAAAGTAAATTTCAGACCAATAAACAAAACAGCTTTGCACAGCAGGAAACACATTATATAATTTTTTTTTTCTGAAGAAGAATCAAGACCACAAACTCTAATAGGCTTGGAAAATGTTAGCAATCGCTTATGTGTTACTAAGGGGGACAAGGTTTGTTCTGAGATGTTCTGTCTTTTCAGGTGTGAGGTTAACAGGATTTCCATGCCTGTTTTCCCAGGAAAGTCCCTGGTTATTTCTGTTAGAGGCAGACTATGGGACTGAAGACATGTGGGTCTTCCCCCATGTGGCAAAGTTGTGGTCCCTTATTACCCTTCCTGTCACTTGGGGCTTCCACCATCTTCTTGCCAACTTCATCTCTGAGACGCTCCATCCTGGGGCAGAGTAACGGTCTACAAGTGTAGGTAACATCTCTCGGTGTGATGGGATGAGCTTGCCAAGTAATTCCCAGAGGCTGGGACCCATATAGAAGCAGAAATCCTGTGCTGCGCTGCTGGCAACCGAACATCAAGGCTAAGCCTTACAGCTGAGGCCCTCTGTGCTCCACTGTGATTCCTCTGCCTGTTTCCTAGCCTGTCCTGGAGGAAGCAAGCTGACAGCAAGGGCAGATCTTGGTGGTCTCTGGGAAGAGTAACAACCTAACTGTGGGCCCAGCAGTCTCTGGGCCTTTGCCCCTTTTCCTCTCCTTAGGCTTCCATGGCCTCCAGCTCCCCAAGCAGAATGCCTTGTGAAGAGCTAGGAGAATCCAGCTACACACATGGCCAGCTCCTCCGGCAATGGAGGGTCTACAGGTATCATGGTTTTATTTCAAGTGTCTGCTGATCTGGAACCTCCAAGGAACAAGAACCCCCACTCTGGTGAGTATTCCTGGGAGGAGAAGACCTGGGGCACCTGCTGTCCTAGGGATGTGCTGCAGGATGTAAAAAGAAAAAAAAAGAGATCCAGCAATGCTAGGCTTGGTGAAGGGGATCAGCGGCAGACCGTTGATCAGATCAGAGGCAACAGGACTGAAATAACTATTACCCAGTTGCTTAGTTTTGAAGGATTAAAGAGACACGCATGCTGGCTCTCTTTAAGCACAAGGCCTGGTCAAAGGAAATCAGGCTACTCCATCAGCTGCAGACATTTTAGCACAAGCCTTAAAGGTGGAACAGAGGCAATTTTGGCTTTCACTCACCTACGCAGTTATCGCAAAGGCTACAGTGAGAGGCACGAGGGGGCCGGAAAATCTTGCAGGTGAAACAATATTTAAGTTTCACAGTCTGGCCATTGATGATGACTTCTTTGGTTCTGGGAGGTGGGCGGTACCCCCCTGAACTGGTGCCGTTTGCGATATCTGTGGAGAAAAGAAAAAAAAGAGCACAGGCGCTTAACACAACACGTGAACTCTGCAGGATCCTGCCCCCAGGCGGCCTGGAGTCTGCATTTCCAAGTGCAAGGCCCGCAGGCACCTGACCCCGGACACACAAATACGGTAGGACACAGAGCGCTGGCCTTTCCGCGGCTTCGGCGCTTGGGGCTGCAATTAGGAGTCCAGACACGTGGGAGAGACCATGTGACTGAGCTCTGGCCAATGGGGTGCCACACACGTGGCCCTGCCCAGCCAATGGGCGCATCCCCTGAGCCACACCCACTCTTCCCGCGCTCCATCCCAGGTCACCTTGGAGACACAAACGGCGGGGGGCCCAGAATGACTATGCGCTAGAGGGCCGCCCCTGTGACTGCCTCACGGAGCCATACTGTTACTTGTGCACGAAAATCCTTCCCCAGTTAGCGTTGTCCTAATTAACGGTGTTCAGTCCCTTCCCTGGAGAAGGAAATGGCAACCCACTCCCGTATTCTTGCCTGGAGGATCCCATAGACAGAGGTGCCTGGTGGGCTACAGTCCATGGGGTCACAAGGAGTCAGACACGACTGAGTGACTAACGCACTTTCAGTCCCTAAGTCTCGAACTCTTTGCGACCCCATGGACCATAGCCTGCCAGGCTCCTCTGTCCATGGGATTCTCCAGGCAAGAATGCTGGAGTGGGTTGCCATGCCCTCCTCCTGGGGACCTTCCCGACTCAGGGATTGAACTCACATCTCATGCATCTCCTGCATTGGCAGGCAAGTTCTTTACTACTTAGCGCCACCTGGGAAGTCTCAACTAAATCATTAAGTGTACATTAAAAAACATTAATTTCTATAGTTTATTGTTTGACCAGCATCTGTAATTTTTTTAAAACCAGTTTTCATAATGTTGAAGAAAATACTATTTTTTTGAAGTTTATTCTAATCTTATATCCTGGCTCTCCTCCCCAAGTTCACATGAGAATCACCCAGGGAGCTTCTCAAACTCTGCTAGCACAGGGACCTGCCCCAGATCCAGTAAATCAGAAGTGCCTCTGGTGACTGTAATGTGCTGTAGGGTTGAGAACCCCTGCTCCGCAGGAAGATAAAACAGTCTTCTCATCTAGACCCCTCACAGCCATAAAGAATTGAGGGCAGCTAGCAGTGGAAACAGGAGGCCACGGGTCAATGGAGAAGAGGGAGAACATCCGTGAGGGCTTCAGCTGAGACTCTATGGCTTTTAAACAGGTGGAGCAGAGCCTGGTGGGTGGAGGGAATCTTGGGAAACTTCACGGTGTTCTTCGAAAACAGAGATGGAAACACTAAAGGTTCATTTAACTCAGACACTGTCAGACAGTGACAGCTGCAACATACTTTTGGTAAATTTCCAAAGAGATAGGAAGGAGTCCCATGATCCACTCAGCTCTCCCCCAACCCCCACCCGACAAAGTCAACCTGGGCAGGAATTGCATGGAGAGCTTTCAAAACTACTGATGCTACTGACCCGTCCTCAGATATATATATATATATATATATATATATATATATATATATATTCTCATGTCCTTGGAGGGGTGCAACCTGCCATCAGAAGTTTCAAGAGCTCCTCATGTATGGAAATTTGCAGCCAAAGCTGAGAACCACCATTGCAGGGCCTGGTCACTGCGGTCCACGAAGTATCCCCACTGTCTGAGAGCTTGTCAGAGAAGTGAACTGTCTCTCAGTCCCACCCATAGCTACTGAGGTCACCGTGCCCCCTCCCCGCCAGGGGGGAGGGTGTCATACACCCTCAAGTTTGAGAACCTAGCCCCCGGATGCCTGTAAACACTGCCCATCCACACATCACATGCGCCTCTTAACCTCACGTTTTGTACCCTGTACACTCATGTACGGAGAAGGAAAGGGCAACCCACTCCAGTACTCTTGCCTGGAGAATCCCAGGGATGGGGGAGCCTGGTGGGCTGCCGTCTATGGGGTCGCACAGAGTCGGACACGGCTGAAGCGACTTAGCAGCAGCAGCAGCAGCACACTCATGTACATGGTAGAAGGCTGCACTTACAGAACACAGAAACCTAGAAAAACTTTGTGGGCAGGAGGGGGCCGCTTCACACAGCACAGTCAGCCCCCCAAGCGTTTTCACACAGAGAACCTGGTGACCTGGAACAGCCAATGGTCTCTGCAGAGCGGCACCCTCAGGGCCTCCAGGCTGCTCTCATTCACAGCATTCACAAGTCATGGTTTCAGGAGGTGCCCCATTTACCGCAGTCTTTTTTTTCATCCCCCTCTCCTAACTCTCCAAGACCTTATTGTGCTCTTTCCATCTTCAGTTCAGTTCAGTCTCTCAGTCATGTCCGACTCTTTGCGACCCCTTGGACTGCAGCACACCAGGCCTCCCTGTCCATCACCAACTCCCAGAGCTTGCTCAAACTCATGTCTATCGAGTCAGTGATGCCATCCAACCATCTCATCCTCTGTTGTCCTCTTCTCCTCCTGTCTTCAATCTTTCCCAGCATCAGGGTCTTTTCCAATGAGTCAGTGCTTCAAATCAGGCGACCAAATTATTGCAGCTTCAGCATCAATCCTTCCAATGAATAGTCAATCCTTTAGGATTGACTGGCTTGATCTCCTTGATCTCTTCAAATCTTAGACAATTCTTAAAAAAAATTTTTTTTTTTTAATTCTTATAGTGAATGGGTAAATGGCACGAAGCAGGGACAGGGAGAGAGTGAGGAACAGCCCTTCTACTTTACCTCTTCACTGAGGACAGTCATTCTACTTGGAATAAAGAAACAGCGGGACTGTTATTATAAACCAAGAACTCTGGGTGATCTTGCCAGGCAGGACACCCTCTCTTGGCATATCCCCCACCTGCCTGGCACCCCAAGTGTCTGCCCCATGAAATGACAATGAGTTCAGCAGGCACCAGAGAAGCACCAGCTCCCAAAGCGTGGATACTGGGAAGAGGGTGGCATCCCAACTGATTCTGTGATGAGAAAACAAAGTGTACTTCCTGGAGCATCAGAGTAAAAATAACTGGCTTTGAACATAATCGAAGATAAGGTCAGAGCTCTTCCAGTGCCAACGGAATGCCACTGAGGTCTAAATTAATTATGACTTTGCCTCACTAGCCTTATGTCAGCTGTGAAATCTACTGTATCTCTTTAGCTCTTGCAAACATGGAAAACTAGAAAAACTAGGAAAACCAGAGAGTCAGTTAGAGGTCTTTTTTTAATTTGTTTATTTATTTTACTTTACAATATTGTATTGGTTTTGCCATACATTGACTTGAATCCTCCATGGGTGTACATGTGTTCCCCATCCTGAACACCCCCTCCCGCCTCCCTCCCCATCCCATCCTTCTGGGTTGATAGAGGTTTAAAAGTAACAATAACCCAATCAATAACACTTGTGTTACTTTAACCAGAAAAGTTTAAAAACTGCTTTGCCAAGAAAAATATTTTAAGAAGCAGGGATGACAAACTTATTCATACTAGAATGACTCCTTAAAAAAGCCTAGTTTTAATATCAAGTGTGCTGTCTCTACAGTCGTGTCTGACTCTGCGACCCCATGGACTGTAGCCCTCCAGGCTCCTCTGTCCATGGGATTCTCCAGGCAAGAACACTGGAGTGGGTTGCCATTCCTTTCTCCAGGGGGATTTTCCCGACCCAGGGATGGAACCTGCATTTCTCACGCCTGCTGCATTGGCAGGCGGGTTCTTCACTAGCGTCACCTGGGAAGCTGAATGATTTACCTTTATAAATGATTCCCTATTTAATATATGCAAAATACCGCACCAGAGGCAATGAAGGACCCATAAACAACAGAGATGACGCGTGAAGAGCGGTGAGCAAGGGGTCCTGCTGGACTGTTTGATGAGCCGTGAGTCCCCCGCCACCCCTGGCCTGCTGTCCTCCCAGCCTTCAGAGCCTGCTTCCTAAGTGCACATCTGGTGATGGAGACCCCCCCACCCCTGCCTCTGGTGACGCACCAAGGTCATCTGTGCAGGCTGGTCCTTCTCTTCCTGCTGCACAATCTCACCCAAGTCCGGGGCTGTGGCCTCCTTGGGCCCCAGAACAGGCCTCGCTGTTCAGGCTCCCAGCATCTCTTCTCTGCTCAGGCCATCCTGAGCTCTGGATGTGCCTCATCCTAGACGGTCCACTTCAAGCTTCTCCTGTGCAAACGCGCTGAGGGCACTCACTTCCTTGGGCTCTCACTGCACTTGACAGCGTGTTTATCCAGCCAGCAGATCTATGTCGTGCTCGAAGGTGCCAGCCCGGTGCTGGCAGCTGGGGATGTTGCAGGAATGTAACAGCTGGAGAGGCTCGCAGGCCCGAGGGGAGACCCTCTGCTGGGGTGGTGACCACGAGGGTTTATCTCCGAGTCTTCCCCCAGATGTGGTGCCGGGAGGGGGACAAGGCCTGACTGCTTTCATGTTCCTGCTGTCTTGCAGAGGGTCCAGCACACAGTAGGTCCCCAAGAACTGCCTGCTGAATGGAAGACCGATTGTCCTGGCTGGTCTGGAGGAAGGATGCTGGGAAGCACGGGATCGGTATCCCCGGGCCTGCACGCCCACCAGTCAAAGTCACACAGCTCGGGGACTCGCCCCGCCCCAGGAGCTCCTCTCTCAAGGTCCTTTTGGGGCTGTTGCTCCTCTTTACTGGTCCTCTCTCTCTCTTTCTAAAAACATTTGATTGCTTCAGGTCTTAACTGTGGCACGCAGAATCTCTCTAGTTTCTCCAAGGCATGTGGGATCATAGTTCCCCAGCCAGGGACTGAACCCACATCCCTGCATTGCCAGGCAGATTCTTAACAAGTGGGCCACCAGAGAAGCCCCTTTACATGTCCTCCTTATACCTTTTGCTGGTCCAGAGACCCATTTAGTCATCACCACCTGGAAGGGGCAGGCAATATGGATAGCTGTGTATCTCAGTTCAGTTCAGTTCAGTCACTCAGTCATGTCCGACTCTTTGTGACTCCATGGACTGCAGCACACCAGGCTTCCCTGTCTATCACCAACTCCCGGAGTTTACTCAAACTCATGTCCATCGAGTCAGTGATGCCATCCAACCATCTCATCCTCTGTCGTCCCCTTCCCCTCCTGCCTTCAATCTTTCCCAGCATCAGGGTCTTTTCAAATGAGTCAGCTCTTCACATCAGGTGGCCAAAGTACTGGAGTTTCAGCTTCAGTATCAGTCCTTCCAATGAATATTCAGGACTGATTTCATTTAGGATGGACTTGTTGGATCTCCTTGCAGTCCAAGGGATTCTCAAGAGTCTTCTCCAACACCACAGTTCAAAAGCATAAATTCTTCGGCGCTCAGCTTTCTTTATAGTCCAACTCTCACATCCATGCATGACTACTGGGAAGACCATAGCTTTGACTAGACAGACCTTTGTTGGCAAAATAACGTCTCTGCTTTTTAACATGCTGTCTAGGTTGGTCATAGCTTTTCTTCCAAGGAGCAAGTGTCTTTTAATTTCATGGCTGCAGTCACCATCTGTAGTGATTTTGGAGTCCAAGAAAATAAAGTCTGTCACTGTTTCCATTCTTTCCCTATCTATTTGCCATGAAGTGATGGGACCGGATGCTATGATCTTAGTTCTCTGAATGTTGAGTTTTAAGCCAGCTTTTCCACTCTCCTCTTTCACTTTCATCAAGAGACTCTTTAGTTCTTCTCAGTGTATCTCAGGGTACAATCCCCAAATTGTTTCTTTCACATAATACATTCAACTGTTGCCCCAGACCAATGGCTTTCTAGTGTGCCCAAATAAAGGGCAGATGGGATGATGGAGCCTTGAAACCCAAGGCTTCCAACACCCACCTGAGGACAAAAGACACGCCCCTTGAACATTCAGACTGGCATCAGTGGCTGGTCATGACCTGCTCCTCAGCTGGAAGGATGACAGACACCCGGGGCTGCATCTCAGGGCCCAGAGGGGGTGTTCCCATTCTAATCCTCAGTTACTCTGTGGTTTGGGTTTTGGCTTTGGCTGTTGACCACAGTGGTGCCTCTGCTTCTTAGACCTGCTCTTTGTGGTTTATGGTGCAGCTGTTGAAAATGAACAGTCATACAGATCACCAGCCCAGGTGGGATGCATGAGACAAGTGCTCGGGCCTGGTGCACTGGGAAGACCCAGAGGAATCGGGTGGAGAGGGAGGTGGGAGGGGGGATCGGGATGGGGAATACATGTAACTCCATGGCTGATTCATGTCAATGTATGACAAAACCCACTGCAATGTTGTGAAGTAATTAGCCTCCAACTAATAAAAATAAATGAAAAAAAAAAAAAAGAAAGAAAATGAACAGTCAAAGTCTGCAATAGCTAATGGGTAAAGAACACTAGAATTTTGGGGGAAAAAACCTCTAACAGTTCTGCAAGTTTATATGAGTCAGTATTTTTCAAGGAAGTTTTTATACACTAGTGTTTTGAAAAAAAACTTAAAAGACTGAAATGGTCTTCCACTTCATAAAGTCCTTGCCCCCACCACCCCTCCAAATGGCTGGGAGTTGTTGGCACAGGGGCAGAAACAGTCACAGAATATCTGTCTAGTATTAACCTCGCAGTCAGCCTACGGGCAAAGAATTAGGAGAATTGGGGAGAGGGGATGGGAGGCTCAGGGACACAAAATGGCCTGCTTACTAAGTTTTTCACTCACAGAGAGATCCTGGGCTTCCAGAGGTCTTAAGTAAGTTGTTAATATATGCCTATTTCAAAGCCACTCTCCAAAAAGCAAGCCATCTTTTCTTGGGAGAAATCAGAGTGCTAACACACCAAGAGACCCGTTTGTCTGCAGTCTGATTTAATCCCGCCCCAAATTCAGGGGGGAAATGGATGAGCTTTAAAAGTTGCTGAAATCCACCATGAAAAGTAATGCAACTCCACCTTTTTTTTTTTTTTTTTTGGCCCACACTGTGCAGCATGTGGGATCTAGTTCCCCGACCAGGGATTGAACCCAAGCCTCCTACAATGGAAGCATGGAAACTTAACCACTGGCCCACCAGGGAAGTCCCTGAAACTCCACTTTTTAAAAATGCATACAGGAAAAAAAAAACCCAATTTGCAAAAAAAAAAAGTAGATTAAGATTCTTTTCCTTTATCAAAAAGATGCAGAACAGCGTCATACCCTGATGTATGGTTGTTTTACAGACCATTCACTAGCTGACAACCTGTCTGCCAGACCGAAAAGAATGAAGATCAAGCATCTCTGCATTAGGATACAGTCACAGGAACCGTATGATTTGCGTCATGCCCAAGCCTCCATGACTATCCCGATTGCACGTGCTGGAGGACAGCTGTCGGATCTAACGAACCCACAGTTTTCATAAGGCTCATTTCATTGACGCTCTGAAGCATCTGTGTCACAAACTATCCAACCTTGGAACGGTTGATCTATCACAAAATGGCTATTTTTAGAGCCATTTAAAGCAATCTCTTAGCTAACAGTTTGTAAACTTTTTCCAAGTTTACAGAAAAATATTAACAACAGCGATGTCAGACTAGTCAACCTCTATTATTTTAAGTGCTTGGGAGAAAAGGCAGGGGAAAAGCTGGTCTGTCTACAAATAGTTGGTTAGGTTTCCACTTGAGAGAGTAAAAATGTGGACTTTTTCTCACAAGTATTTTGGATGGCAGCATCTTTGCTTCCACAAATATTTAAATACAAAAATGCATATGAGGGTTCACGGAGGGTGACAGTCCTCTTCCTCCAGTTAAAAGCTTTGCCAAGTCCAGCCTGGATGGGAGGGGGCTTGGGGGAGAATGGATACATGAATAGGTATGGCTGAGTCCCTTTGCTATTCACCTGAAACTACCACAACATGGTTAATCGGCTATACCCCAACACAGAATAAAAAGTTTTTTTAAAAAAATAAAAGCTTTGTAAGTCACTTTGTCTTAAACACTTGTCTTCAAGGACTGAAGCTGATGCCTGAGGTGAGGCTCAGGCAGGCAGAGTTTCAAAGCTGGACCACAGGATGGGCAGTCAGGGGATGTCCTCTCCTTAGGGGGACTCATCCCAAGGAGGAGCAGAGCATATCTGCAAAGCCAGACCAAGAGAACAAGGGAAGCCGACGTGGGGGACCAGAGGCAAGGGCAGGCCCTGTGTCGTAGGAATGAGTCCTGCAAGGAATGGAAGACATGTGACATCCAAGGCCAGGTACGCATTCCAAAGTGTTCACAACACTCTCAACACCCACCAGAGTTGGAGGCACCCTGACGGGCAACACAGACTGTCAAGGAGACCTGGTCCCTGCCTTCAAAGAGTTTGCAGTCTAGTGGGGGAGACAGATATGAATTATAATCACATGACTGAATGCTCATCATGCATTCAGAATAGCAGGGAAGGCTGCCTGGTGTGGGGCCTCTTCCCAGAAGAGGTGGCATTGGAACCCGGATCTGAAGGACCACTGAGTTGGGCTTCCCTAGGCAACGTGTGTTCAGATACTTGCTTGTGTTGGGTGTGTGTGTGAGTATGCACGCATGCCGGGAGTGGGGAGCAGGGCATTTCCGGTGAGGGAGCAACAGGGGTTCTAGTCCTGGGACAGGAGGCAGGTGGTATGTCCGGAGCCCAGGGGAGGCCAGTGTGACCAGGATCAGAGTGAACAGGGGACCGTTGTCGGGGAGGAGGCCGGGGCTAGATGACACAGAGCCGTGTAGTCAGGTTTGGGGTGCTGGCCTTCAGCCTAAATGCAAAAGGAAGCTTGATTGTTAGTTTCACGTCAGCTTGGCCAAGCTCTGTGCCCAGATGTTCATCAAACACCAGTCTAGGTGCCACTTCGCAGGTATTGTTAGGTGAGATGAGCATTTAAATTGGTAGACTTCGAGTAAAGCAGATTACCCACTCTAATGGGGGTGGGCCTCAGCCAATCAGTTGCAGGCCTTAAGAACAAAGACTGAGGTTCCCCAATGCAGAAGAAATTCTCCTCGAGACTGCAATGTAAGAAACCTCCTCTGGGTTTCCAGCCTGCTGCCCGGCGTAAATTGGACTCAAGACTACAACAACTCTTGCCCGGCTTTTCAGCTTACCCAACAAATTTCAAAGTTGCCAGCCTCCACAAGTGCATGAGCCAATTCCTTAAAAATAAATCTATGGATTTATTTTTCTATAACTCCTGTTATCTATAGCTCCTGTTGGTGCTTTTTCTCCAGACAGAGAACCCTAACATAGAAGCCAAGAAGAGTTCTACGCTGTGTAGGAATTAAAAATATCACACTGACTGCAGTTTCAAAGATGGACTGGGTTGGGGGAGGGAGAAGTAAGATGGATTTAGGACCAGTTAGAAGGGATTTGAAATACAAGCTAGAGATGAAATCGGTCTGCAACATGGTGGTGCTGTGATGATGGAGAGAAATAAATAGATTCCAGAAATATTGAAATAGTAACATCAATTATCTCCTTGTAAGAAGATCAAACCAGTCAATCCTAAAGGAAATCAGCCCTGAATATTCATTGGAAGGACTGTTGCTGAAGCTGAAGCTCCAATACTTTGGCCACCTGATGCAAAGAACTGACTCATTAGAAAAGACCCTGATGCTGGGAAAGATTGAAGGCAGGAGGAGAAGGGAACGACAGAGGATGAGATGGTTGGATGGCATCACCGACTTGATGGACATGAGTTTGAGTAAGCTCCGGGAGTTGGTGATGGACAGGGAAGCCTGGCGTGCTGCAGTCCATGGGGTTGCAAAGAGTTGGACATGACTGAGCGACTGAACTGAACTGAACATCAGTTATTAACGGATGTGGTAAACAAGTGACCAGGATGAGCTTCAGGGTTTGGGGGAAGGTGCAGTGGGGATGGGAGATCACCTTCTGGTGTTAAGCGGGAGGAATCACCATATGGGCAGGTGTGTATACAGAACGGGACCTCAGAGGAAGGGCTGAGGCTGGAGATAAAACGTCCAACAGTGACACAGAGGAAGAAGGTAACGTCAGAAGGTGTCAGAAGGCGAGAGGGCCAAGGGCTGAGCCTTGAGGTGCTCACTCCTATGTTTAAAAGCAAGGAGTGCCCAGTGGATGGAAGGAGGGCACAGTGTGGCTGCACCCCTTAGTGTGTGTCATCCGCTCTCAGGAAAACCTGAACACTGGGGGACTGGTTGAGCATTAGCACCGCAAGGATGCTGGAGAGGGAGCCCAGGCTCTCCCCAGGGGGCTTGGCTCTCCTGCCATCCGAGGACACCCCCGGTCTGCGGGGCAGGCAGCCGATGTGTCGTGTGGCACTCCAGCAGAGGACATGAGATGCAAGAGGCGGGAGCTGGTGGGGACCTTAGGAAAAAGAGGGTGACGCTGTGAGAGACGAGTGGATGCCAGGGTGGAGCGGGAAGCAACTGCACTCCCTTGGGGCTGGACCGAGGGCCCTGGAAACAAACCAGATTGCCAGTTGGTGAGAGGGATTAGCCATCATGCCCACGTGCACAGAGATGGCAAGAGCCTGGGGCTGGCCACCACAAGAGACCACAGACTTGCCCTCAAATGGAGAAGAGTCATCTAAAGATGCAGAGATCTAGAAAAGAATCCCCAAGCAGGGATGAGGGTACCTACGACAAATTCCTGGGGATGGGGAGCTGCAAGGGGCCCCGGCATCGTCCATAAAAGAGACTGGTCTGCCTGCTGGAGGCACGGGTGATGGTGGTGCTGGGTACCAACTTTATTCCACTGAGGCTCAAACCCGCTCTGGTGGTCCCGCTTTCAGGAGCACAGCAGGGCCAGCAAGGCTGGCTGCGGGGACCATGGCTGCCTAGGAAGTCCTCAGCGATCAGAAGTGAACAGGGCAGGCGCCATGCTCTCTGGCTCTGAGAGGGAGGGACGCCAAGCCCCTCACCTGCATAAAGTGAGAAGTCAGAAGTGGTGGGAATGCTTACATTGTGAGCTCTGACAGGCGAAGAAGGGGGAGATGAGGAGTGTAAAGGGCGAACCCACATTTCACAAAGAAGCTCGGGCTTAACCTTGCCTCCCCTGCACGCGGATTTGAGTTGCAGGAGGTAATCGCACTTAGAAACCACAGAGGAATGGGGCTTCTTCTAGATTTGGTCATCAGAAGACTTGTGGGCTGGATCTCTTTTCGGGGAGAACTTTGTCAAGGAAAGAACATTTGTCAGATGAGAACTTTAATAGGCACTTCTTAGCCCCATGAGAACTTGACTACTTAGGGCTTTAACAAAAGATTGAGAAAAACACAATAGAAGTATTTGTAGAGAATTGGGCAAAGCAACCTTTTTCTGTCTACTTAATAGAAAACAGAAAGGGCAGCCTCAAAGAATGAGCTTCAGGTGCTCCTAAGTGCTGGTTTTATTTATTCACTCATTTGAATATGTATTAGGTAGTTGCTATATGCTAAATAGTCTCCCAGGTGCTGTGGATATGGTATGAATAAGATCATTCCTCTCTCCTTTTGTGGCTCATATTCTAGGGAGGGTAGATAAACCCAGAGTATGGTTTTTTAATAATTTAAGCGCACAAACAAATAACTTTTGGTCCTGCCCTGGTGCTCCAGGGGCTAAGACTCCATGCTGCCAATGCTGGGACCAGGGTTTGATCCCTGGTCAGGGAACTAGATTCCCCATGCTGCAATTAAGATGCAGCATGCCACAGCAACGATCCAAGATCCTGTGTACTGCAACTAACACCCAGGACAGTCAAATAAATAAATATTAAAAAAAAAAAACCAAACAAACAAAAAACAAATAACTTTTAATGATAGATCTTAAACTTGGCTGATGATCAAGATAACCCAGAGCAGTGATTCTCAACCTACTTGTCTTGTGTTGTGGTTCCAGGAGGCACAGATAGAAAAATACCATGAGAGATAGTAGCTGTGGTCTGGAGTGGAAGTCAAGTTCAGGTAAGGAAGGCCCATTAAGTTAAACTTCATTAAAGGGGAGGTTTGGTCCCGATGTGTGTGCTCTCCTGCAATTCAGGAGATGGCTATGAGGGGGAACTTTGTGACTGTGCCATGACAAACATCAGCCTTCATCCTACTGCGAAAATAATTCCACGAGTATAAATCCAGTATTCTTAAAGATAGTTCTGAAAGCATACATCCCTGAAAATAGGAACATTGAATGGCACTGATGAAGAGAGTCTTTTTTTTTTTTTTTTTTTGACACAATGAAGAAAATAAGCCTTAGTTTCTCCACACTGAAACTATGACAATTTGGGTGCCTGTAGTTCAAGGGCATTGTAGTTCATGGGAAGACCTTGAACTGTCAAATGTTGATAATTATCAAAATTTCTTTTTGGGATGGTCTGTCCAGATCCTATAGGGCAAAATTATCTCTTTATCTATGTGTGTACACACACACACACACACACACATCACTAATTAGCACAATTAAAGAAAGGAGAAAAATAAAGTGCTTAGTAGCTATGATCTTTTTAACTGAGTTAATTCAAAACATGCTCAAAGCAAAATGAAAATTAATGACTATCTTTTTTTGGCCATACTGTTTCTTTTCCCGCATGGATGGCAAAGACTTACCCTTAAACAAAACAAAATAAAGATGGCTTTGTCCTTGCAAAGTTTTAATTTCCCTCAAATTTGGTCAAAGTTCTCTGAACACACACAGAAAACTGCTGTGCTGCATAAATGAAAATCAATTCTTCTATCGAAGGCCAGAGCGAGAAATATTTGTGTGTGTTTCTACTCCATGGGGCGCAGTTTCTGCATTGTCAGAAGCTACTAAATATTGTACAATGATAGAGATCAATTTGAGTTGTCAGTGTTTGCAATATTATAAGACAAGGAGATGAGAACAAAGGTAAAAACAGGGCACTAGAAATCATGCGAGGGCAGGGCAGTGCGTCACCATTATCACCAGGAAAATATAATCAGCTTTTATTGAAATTTGAAGGGCATTAATATGAGGACAGTAGCAAGGATGCAAGAACCAGCTTATATCTCATTCTGTACAATAATAAGATTTTATCTTTAGCACTGAGGAAAAGAAAATTAAGGATGAAAGTACAGAACTAGTGGATACTATTTATAAATATACTATACTTTAATAAAAAGTGCTCATCCACTATGACCATATACTCTTTTCTTTTTAGTCAACACAGGATGGTTAAAATGAATAAGAATCTTGAATAAGTTGACTATTATAAACCTATCTATCTATCTATAGACACATTCCAGAAGGTTTAGAATATATCATATTAGCAACAACTATTTGGAAGCTATAAGGGGGATAGAACCCTATTTACAACAGAAAAAACAGTCACAAAATTCTAGGAATAAACCTAACCCCCCAAAATAGTAGGGAGATCTCACGAAGAAACTATAAAACAAATATAGAGACTTGAAAGAGATTTTTAAAAACGGAGAGACATTCTCTGCCTAGCTGACTTTATGTATCTACTACACTGCCAAGCAAAGTCTCAATATAATTTGCGGAAATTTTGACAACCTGGAAAAAAAAAGATTCTAAGTTCCATCTGGAAGAATACACAGGTGACAATATTTAGAAAAGTAAAATTATGAGGGGAAATAATTGTCCTGGGGGGGAGAATGAAACACTGAAAAAAAAAATAGAGCATTCCCAAATAGATGCAAATTCTATGAGATTCTGTATCTGATATAGAATTTCAAATCAGTAGGGTAAGCATGGATTATCCAATAAATGGAATTATGATAAACAATCTTTTAGGGGGGAAAAAATCTAAAGTTGGAGCCATATCTCAAATCTTATACCAAGGATTTAAATGTAAAAAAACAAAAAGATACAAGAAGTAGAAAAACATACGTAAATTTGAGATTTGGGGGTTGGGGAAACCCTTTCTAAATATATGACAAGGTAGCATACATAAGGAAAAGATGTTCTGATTAAAGTTTTAAAATCTGTATGCCAAAAACTCCACAAAATGCAAATTATAAAGTACAAACACATTTGTTTTCATATGTAACAAAGGGTAGTATCTTTAAAGAGCTCTGGCAAATGATTAGGAAAAAGGCAAATATTCCAATAAAAAAATGGGCAAAAAGGATGAACAGGCAACACACACACACACAAAGAAGGAAAGGGGCAGTAAATACATTTAAGAAGTTCGTGGTTTGCTCCTCCCAGTTTCAAAGAAATGAAGTCAAAGTTTGGTTTCATTTATTTTAATTTACGCCGGATCTTACTGATCTTTGCCTCGTGTGGGCTCTTTCGTCGAGTCAGGAGAGATCTAGCTCCCTGACCAGGAATTGAACCTGGGCCCCTGGACTAGAGTCTTAACCACCAAACAACCAGACAAGTACCCAGAAATTAGTTTTAAATGATAACATTTAGCATTTCCAAAAGAAAGGAGAACAAACATCCCATTATTTTTTGTGTGAAAATAAATTAATATTACCTCCTGAGGAATAAGTTGGCTACATATCTCAAAACCTTAACAATGTAATATATTCTTCGGCCCAGCACTCTTAGGCCTTTTGACCTAAGGGAAACTTTTCAGGAATATTGATTGCATCACTGCTTTTTATTATTAAAAACTGAGAACAACTTAAATGTCAATAGAGGACATTGGTTAAAAGAATTATGACATAGGATCATACAATGGACTACTATACACCCATTATAGATGGAGACAAATGGTTCACAGCACATTAAGAGGGAGAAAAAGATCTGTTTCAAAATAGTAATGCACAATGTAAGCCCACGTTTGTGTAAAAATATATTACTCAGAGAAACAAAACTAGGATATATCAAATCTTAACCATGGATATACACGATTCGTAGGATGAATGAAATACATTTAAATCTATGTAAGTTAAAATCTATTTCTCCTTTTGTGCTTATCATGGTTTCCACAATCAACATATATTACTTTGTGAAGAACAAAAAATGTTACTTTTAAAACAGAGTTTGGAAAGAGGCACAGAACATTTGTAAAGGGGTTCAGAAGACTTTGGCTCCCTACGTGTCATAAAATGAGATGTCAATGGACGTATCTGCTGCTTTGAAAAACAGTTATGAATTCATAAATTTATTCAGTAATTAAAAAAAGATGTCCTCTCTACCTCTTCTAAAGATGGGTTGTGAGATTTAGATTTTTTTTTTTCTCATTCCTGAAACTCTGTAGAAGGTTATTTGACTCATCAGGGGCCATGTGTAGCTCATAGAATTTTAATTCTCCTTCTGATCCTCTGGCAGCCGCAGACTGCGACATGGGGCCAAGTCACAAAATTAGCTCACTTACTTAACATAGATTATCTCAGCATAACATTTATCTCATGCTACTGGGCAGAGCATTCTTTCAGCTGCCAAAATAACTGTCCAGATTTGCGCCATGAGAAAGCAAGGGGAAACGTGCTTTTTCCTGGGAGTCGAGAGACCAAGTTACCTTTTCCATGCCCTGCCATCACTGAGTGACTTAAGTTTCCTAGGTTACTCCGGTCTGTATAACAGGCGACTGGAGAAATGACCAGCGAGTTTCCTAACTGTTCTGAGGTATAGGGCTCACGTTCCCCAACTGTCTGATTCCACTTTGCTTTGTGCTTTTCCATATGCATGTGACTAAGTTTGAATAAAGCTAAATAATTTGCCTGTGTTCTCCGTGAACTCATTTCTTGTATTTCTGCTTTAGTCCCACAAGCAGATGGTAAATGGTTTGAAGGCACACCATAGGTAAGCACTTAATAAATGCTTGTTCATCTGGATGACCATTAAACCAATAACCTCAATTCACCACCTTTCCACTTATTGCGATTAAAATAAATTATTCAAATCCTCTTACTCAAGGTTGCATCTCTGAGGACGCGATGTGAGCCCTTTACTAAAAATAGCGGCACCAAGAGCTCGCCCACCGATCTCTAGCATCTCATGCTCACCATGATGGGCCCACAGCAGTCCTCAAAGGCCCAAACCTCTGAGTTCTCCAGCGCCAGGTCTGAAAAATGACCAAGGCCATGGGAAATCAGGCAAGAAGAGTTGCATCTACCTTTGCCCCTAAGATTGGCAGTAGTGACTTTGTCTGCCCTTTCTGGTGCTCAACATAACTTTAATAAAGGACTATGCATCTGTGCGTGCTAAGTCACTTCAGTCGTGTCCAACCCTCTGTGACCCTATGGACTGTGTAGCCGACCAGGTTTCTCTGTCCGTGGAATTCTCCAGGCAAGAATACTGGAGGGAGTTTCCATGCCCTCCTCCAGGGGATCTTCCTGACCCAGGGATCGAACCTGTGTCTCCTGCATGGCAGGCAGTTTCTTTACTGCTGAGCCACCGGGGAAGCCAACCAAGGACTATAAGCACCATGAAATAAAAATGTGTGCGTGGAACAGAATTCAGGTAATTTATTTATGAGTAAGCACATTGCAGTCGACGGCAGCAGTCTAGATTTTGACAAAAAGAAAACCAACAATGCCCTTTTTCTTAGTCTTCTTTCCGAAGCTTACAACGTGACTTGCAGTGAAAGCCAACAGCTCACTGAACATCTTTTGGACTGGACTGGACAAGAAGGGAATTCTGCAACCAGTTTTAAAGATTAGTATGTAATAGTCACCAGTTTGTATATATTATTTTAAAATACGCATGCACCCCATAAAAGACAGTTTCTAGACACTTACGATCTTCCAGCCACACAGTGATGATGGTTTTTTCCCTCCCTCTGGCACATCACGTGACTCGGTCAGGTCCCCAGCTTGGTGGCATGAAGAGTGAGTTGGAATCTGACTTGTAATGCCTTTTGCCTCTGATTATCCAAGGGAAGCCCCGCCCCCATTTCCCAATACTAAGCAGACGCCAGCTGAGACCATAGCCAAACAACAGTTTTAACTCTCAAGAATGTGATGCTTGATATATATTTTTTAATTATCTGGTCAGCAGGGTAGGACTTTCTTAATTCTTTTGTCAATTGGGAAAAAAACAGGACAGAGAAATTCTTCGAGGTTCAGCCCAATTTCATTTCTGCGGGGGCCCTGACAGTCCCAGAGGGAAGCATGGCAGCCCGGTCCGTTCTGCACCCTCAAGCTGGCCTGGACACTAAAGACTCCTCCCTGGGACACAGCTGCTCGGAAGGGCCCCTCAGGGTGGCTGCATGCCTGGAGCCCCTTAGCTGACCAGAGTGCCTTGTGTTTCAATTTTATTCACGCTCCTAGAAAAGTCCCAGAATTGCAATGCAGCCCCACAAACTGGAAGAGCCCAGAAGTTTGGCTTTCAGAGGCCCTGCTTGCTTTTGAAACAGAGGGGGTGATGGGTGGTGGACAATCGCCCGCCCGCATTTGCTGCCCATACCAGTCCCTGCATGGCTGGACCACAGGGGCCCCAGGCTGAGTCTCTGGCTCCCCCAGCACCCCGTCCTGGACAGGCTGGACAGGCAGTCCCTGCCGGCGGGAGGCAGGTCCAACCCCCGCTCCCATCTAGTTTGCATCTTCCCAGGTAGCTCAGATGGTAAAGTGTCTGCCTGCAATGGGGGAGAGCTGGGCTCGATCCCTGAGTCAGGAAGATCCCCCGGAGAAGGAAATGACAACCCACTCCAATATTCTTGCCTGGAGAATCCCATGGACAGAGGAGCCTGGGGGGCTACTGTCCATAGAATCACAAAGAATCAGACATGACTACAGTGACTTGGCACGCCAGCACACAAAGACAGCAGGCCTCAAGCATTACTGTGTGAAAGACTCGCCCGGGGGATGCGCTGGAAGCAGACCCCCAGGCCATAATCTCCTAGATGCTCTGATCTGTGGGCTCAGGAGGAGGCCTGGGAATCTGCATTTTAACGAGCAGCTTAGGTGAGTCACCCAGGGGGTTCTGCAGACTCAGGGTGACAGAGAGCAGCTCAGACTCCCCTCTCCCACCGTGTGTGATGTGCCAAGGTCAGTCAACGAGTATAATAAATACTAGTTGCAAAGACACCAGCTAGAGTTCATGTAATGACATTTTTTTTTTTTTTTTCTGATTATGAAAGTAGTATATGCTCATCATAGACAATTTGGAATATCAGAAATACATGAAGGAAAAAAAATGAAAACTTAATTTAATTTTTGGGAATTCGGAATTCCCTAGCTGTCCATTGATTAGGACTCTGTGCTCTCATTACCAAGGGCCTGGGTTCAATCCCTGACAGGGAACAAGATCCCACAAGTTCCTTGATGTGGCGAAGAAAAGAAAAAGGGGGACTTCCTTAGTGGTCCGTGGTTAAGACTTTGAGCTCCCAATGCAGGCGGCCTGGGTTCAATCTCTGGTCGGAGAACAAAGATCCTGCATGCCACACAGGAAGGCCAAAAATAAAAAAATAGAAAAAATAAAATAGTCTGCTGCTGCAGTCACTTCAGTCATGTCCGACTCTGTGCAACCCCATAGATGGCAGCCCACCAGGCTCCCCTGTCCCTGGGATTCTCCAGGAAAGAACACTGGAGTGGGTTAAAATAGTCTAATCCAAGGTAAAGGTAAATATCGTAAAAAAAAAAATTGTGGTCAATCCAACTGCAAAAACTGCTGTTTATATTTCTTACCAATCATTCTGCTATGCTTATGTACATATTAACATTACACAGGACATACAATTTTATATTTTGTGTATCTTAATTTTACATTGTATTGAGATAATTTTCAAAGCCATTATATATTTTTGAAATTAGTGTTTTAATGACTTCCTTTATAACAATCATCACAGAAGCATACAATAATTCATTTATCCATTTTGTTACTGTTGTACATTTAAGCTCCTAATGTTTTTGTTGTTTAGTCACTTAGTCATGTCCAACTCTTTGTGACTGCATAGACTGTAGCCCGCCAGGTTCCTCTGTCCTTGGGATTTTCCAGGCAAGAGTACTGGGGTGGGTTGCCATTTCCTTCTCCAGGGGATCTTCCCAACCCAGGGATTGAACCCGAGTTTCCTGCATTGGCAGGTGGATTCTTTACCACTGAGCCACCAGGGAAGCCTAATTCTTTACACTGTTATAAATAACTCTATAGTGAGTATCCTATTTATTTTTCATATATGAGGTTTAAATTCTGCTCCCTGAAGTTCCACAAACCCTAACCCTAACCCTAATTTCAATTTCCTTTCAGATTGGATTCCTTCTATCATCTTGTTATTTTGTTCTCACATTCATCTCTAAAACCTTTAACAATGAGGAAAGACACCTCCTAACATTCCTTCTATGAAGTCCAGGCCTTTAAAAACTTTTCTTCCAGACTCCTCTCTGGGTAAAACTTGTATAACTGGTAGCCTGCAAAATAGTACTCACGTGAGGAGGACCTGGGGCTTGAAATGAGGGAACACAGAACAGTGAAATTAGTGATCTGAATAGTACTTTGAGAATTGAGAGGGGCTTCCCAGGTGGTGCTAGTGGTAAAGAATCCGCCTGCCAAGGCAGGAGACGCAGGAGACACGGGTTCGATCCCTGGGTTGGGAAGATCCCCTGGAGGAGGACATGGCAACCCACACCAGTATTCCTGCCTGGAAAATTCCACGGACAGAGGAGCCTGTGGGCGACAGTCCATGGGGTCGTAAACAGTTGGACAGGACTGAGCACACACACTTGGAGAAATGAGAAGCTTACGTGGAACACGACAGCACTTTTCTACCAAGAGGAGAGGGCATCCGAGGGGAGAGGCGGCCAGCTAACCGCTCCTCACCGACGCCACGGGCATCGTGGCTTCAGGCGGTGGCCAGGCAGCCCGGGGCCGGGGCTGACCCCTGCTAGTCGCTCCAGACGGCCAAATGCGTCCCGTGAATCACCTCCGAGATCTGCTTCTGTGATCACCATCAGCTTCTCTGCATCCGTAATTGCCCAACTGTGCAAACAGGTATTCAAATATTGATGAAAGAAAACCAACAGCCGTTTATCAGCCCGGAAGAGCAGTTGTTCACGGCTTTTATCTCAGGAGGGCTTTATGGGAAGCCCTGGGAAGCTCTCACTCGTCACACTGTGTGTTTTGAGCAGTAGTGACTCTGAAGTATGATTCCAATCAGAAGGGCTGCCTCTGCTTTCTTGCTGAGAGCTGCAGGGGAACCCAGGCTCCAGAGGGCGGGGGCCCGGGCCGCCCTCTCCCTCTCCGCAGGTCACATTTCCAGATGCGCTCTCTTCTAGCCAGCTCCTCCTCCCTCTCTGCCTTCGGCCAGGAAAGAAAAACGAGCCTCCCTCAGGGAAGAGAAATCCCCATTCCACATGCTTTGCGCTCTGTTATATTGTTTTATACTCCCAAAGTTTTCTTGGTGATTTTTGCGAAATGTCAAACCAGTAATTATTATTTTAGTATTGACTCCCCTAGAACCACCCTGTGCACCCCGTCGAGTGGAAAAATGGAATCACAAGGACCTGAAAGGAGGATCTCAGGCAGGAGAAATGAAACCAAAGACACAATTCTGTGTCTTTCGTTGCTTTGGGCTGAAAACAATCTTTCTTTATTGATGGGCTGTTGCCTTTCTTATATTAGGAATTCCTCCTTCTCACAAGCTTGTGTTCCATTTTGACACCGAAGTTACTAGTTTGTTTTTCTCTGGAGTTGGTAACGGCCTGGATGGGCCGCCCCTGTCACTAAACGGCCCATCTGGGGCGCTCTGGGGGGATGGATGGCTCTGACACCATTTCCCTCTGGCGATGCAAACTAGATGAGGTGGGAAATGAACCACAAACCTGCACTCCCATACACAGGCATCAGTCAGATGGGAGCCAGGGTGACGCTGATGTCACCAAGCTCAGAGTTAATCACCAGCCTGTTTCTGGAAAGGCAGCTTGCAGCTGGGGAGTGTGGGCCTCTGTTCTCCAGCACGGTGGCCTCTGCCACTGTGGCTCTTGGGCACTAAAAGTGTGGCTCATCTCACCGAGATGTGTAAAACACACCCTTGATTTGGAAGATTTAGTGTGAAAGTAAAATATCTCAATGCCCTCTAAATGTTGATTACCAGGTCATATGATAAGACGAAGATATGATATGAAGAATTGGCTGAAATAGAATATATTGCTAAAATTAATCTCACCTGTTTCTTTTTACCACTTTATAAAGTGGCTACCAGAGAATTTTAAATAACACGTGTGGGCTTGCTTTTGCAGCTCACAGTATAGTTCCATTGGACAGTGCTGGTTTAGAGGCAGTTTAAACATTCATTGGAGGGACTTCCTTGGAGGTCTAGTAGTTAAGAGTCCATGCTCCCAACATAGGGGGTGTGGGTTCAATCCCTGGTCTGGCAACTAAGATCCCACAGGCTATGTGGTGTGGCAAAAAAAGTTTTTTTTAAAAAATTCTTTGGAAATCAGTGAAAAATCTCTATTTATATTTATTTTTAGGTGTCAATGGGGAGGGCATTCCCTGATACTCTGCCCAGGTCTGCAGGGCAGGAGGCCTCATGCTGGGCATGGCCTTCAGCTCTTCTTCTGTCTGCCAGCTCTCAGAGTCATCTGCCATTCACGCTGTTTTCTCAGTGGCGAGGGAATGAAATTGGGAAGACTGCAGACAGGGATGTGCCCGGCTCACAAGAGGCACCACAAGCCCTTTGAAGGGTCTGGAGGCTGAAGTTCTTTTTAGAACTAAATTCACAAATGAGAACAACCGAAGTCCTGCCCCTGGAATAAAAATCCGCTTTGATCTCATTCTTCAACCTAACACAACACCGCACATAAGCACCCCACCAGGTACCTCTCCCAAGCATGAACATTAGCCCTGAAGCTCAATTTCTGTCCACTTAGATAAAGACCGTTATGGACTGGATGACCCATGGGAGAAAAAAATCCCAACACGGCAGAAGCCAAGTTTCTTTTCTCTCCTATCAGAACGGCACCTGCAAACTCCAACAGCGCCATGGTTCTCCCCCGGAGCCGCTGTCCCTGCCAGAGCTTCCTCCCGTTACCGCCACTTGATGGTGCCCTCGGGCTTGTCCCCCTCTGGGGGCACCTCCCTCTGCGGGCTGTGTGTGGGCTTCACTGGTGGCTCATCCGTAAAGAATCACCCTGTGCCTATGGCTGATTCTTGTTGATGTATGACAGAAAACCACAAAATTCTGTAAAGCAATTCAGTTCAGTTCAGTTGCTCAGTGTCCAACTCTTTGAAATCCCATGGTCTGCAGGCACGCAGGCTTCCCTGTCCATCACCAACCCCCAGAGCTTGCTCAAACTCATGTCCATCAAGTGGGTGATGCCATCCAACCATCTCATCCTCTGTCTGTCCCCTTCTCCTCCTGCCTTCAACCTTTCCCAGGATCAGGGTCTTTTCCAATGAGTCAGTTTGTCGCATCTAGTGACCAAACTACTGGAGTTTCAGCTTCAGCATCAGTCCTTCCAATGAATATTCAAGACTGATTTCCTTTAGGATGGACTGGCTGGATCTCCTTGCAGTCCAAGGGACTCTCAAGAGTCTTCTCCTTCAATTAAAAACATTTGAAAAAAAAAAAAAAAAAGAACCCGCCTGTCAATGCTGGATACATAAGACAAGTGGGCTCAATCCCTGGGTTGGGAAGATCCCCTAGAGGAGGGCATGGCAACCCACTCCAGTATTCCTGCCTGGAGAATCCCCATGGACAGAGGAGCCTGGTGGGCTACAGTCTGTGGGGTGACAAGAATCAGACACGACTGAAGTGACTTAGCATGCACACACGTGTGGAGCTGTACTAGGCCTCACGTATACAGCATCTCATTCAACTGTTCCAACGACCTAAGAGACAGGTTCAAGAGGACAGAACCCCCCCCCCGCCCGCCCCCCAGGTTGGAAGGCTAAGCAAAGGGCCCAGATCACAGCCATGAACGGAGCCACCAGGGTCCAGGCTGCCTCCTCCTGCCCGCGGCCTTTCCACCACGTGGCCTGTCTAATGGAGCATCCTGCTGCACCCGCGTTCCTCCCTACAGGCCCGGCCTCAGCTCCAGGCCCACCTGTCTCCCCCAACCTTCCCTTCTAGTTAGCCCTACCCTCTGGCTTGCTTCACCAGCAGAGTCCAAACTCTGCCTCAGCTCAGCTGGGACCACCTGTGCCCATTTGTGGCCTGCCCGCCACGTTCTCCCAAGCCCAGGCCTCCCCTGTCTATCCTGCTCAAAGCCCCAGCTCCAGGGTTCGCCTTCCACCCCTCATCCTGACTCCTAGGCTGACGGATCCGAGCTGTCCATTCAACGACTCTTCCCTTGCTTTTCTCTACAGTCTGAGCGTCTATTTGACTCTTCCAACACATTCCTGACGTTTTTGTAAACTAAGGTAGAGGTTTTTTTTTTTTTTAATTCCTTTCAACCTCTGCTTGTCCACCTGGGTTCCATCCTGCCTCTTGGTGAGAATGCCGGAACCCGGGAAACCGCCTGGACCAACCCTGCCCTGGGCCATGGCTGCGAGCACGGGCTTAGCATCCGGACGGCGGGGTAAGTCCGGGGCTCTGCCATGTACTGGTTGAGACTTTTGGAGGTGATTCATCCTTTCCAGGCCTCAGCTTCTCCGGCTGTAAAACAGGAATAATAACAGCACCTGCCTCCTTGAGGGGCTGAGAGGATGAAATGAGCATCCTTGAGAGAAGATAGCGCTCGGCCTACAGCGTGTGCTGGTAGACCATGAGTCATTCTCATCCTCATCTGGTTCTGTTTGCTTGCCTGTTGAAATCTGTACCGAGTGGCTGTGACCCGCCTCACACGCCAGCCAGATCCGTGAGCTGTTACTCCTTATTTTTATATACCGCCCGCGCCAGTGGAGAAATGTCATTTGGGTGCCTAGACCACCCTTTTCAGTCCCCTGCTTTCTAAAAGTGTCCCCCTTTCTCCTGGTCTCTGCCCACCTCCACCCCCAGGAACATCACCTCGGGCAATTCTCATCCCCTTGTCTTTTGAGAGCCAGCTCGAGTCTGCTTTCTCCCAACAATTCCCCCCACCCATTAACTTCTGTTGGTTCCAGGTTCCCTCGAGCCTAACAAATTTAATTTCTCAGTCCAGGGTGATTCTACCACCCAGGGGACAGAGGGCACTGTCAAGAGACACTTCTCTTATCACGGCTGGGGCGGGCGGGGAGGTACGCATCTGGTGGGTAGAGGGGAGGTCGCTGCTGCACGGGATGGCCCCCGCCACAAAGAGTCTCTGCCTTGAGCGGTCCACAGCACAATGACTGTAGACCCTGCATTATGATCACCTGCCCTTGATGACGTTCTTTTGTTTGTTGGCTTGTTTTAAAAAGCCCTCTCAGCCCAGGAGAGATGCCTCAGGAGAAACCAAACCTGCCAACACCTTGATCTGGGACTTCTAGTCTCTAGAACTATGAAAAAATGCATTTCTGTTTTTTGGGTTTTTTTTTTAAAGCCTTTCGGTCGTTTCAGTGAACTTCCCTGGTGGATCAGGCAGCAAAGCGTCTGCCTACAATGTGGGAGACACGGGTTCAACCCCTGGGTCGGGAAGATCTCCTGGAGAAGGAAATGGCAACCCCCTCCAATATTCTTGCCTGGACAATCCCATGGACAGAGGAGCCTGGTAGGCTATAGTCCATGGTGTCGCAAAGAGTCGGTCATGACTGAGCGACTTCACTTTCACTTTTCAGCTTTTTCACTCTGTATGTTAGCCTCCAGCTAGACTGCTTTTGATTCTTCCATAGTACTTAAGATAGTGCTGTGCTTAAAATAGATGAACTGATAATGATTCATTTTCTAACTAAACAGCCAACCAGGAATATTTTTCATTAAGTGTCTGGGGTATGTCATCACAAGATAAAAAATAGTCACATAAATGTTTGAAGCATCCTGTGCCCCTGGAGAGAAAAATGCGGTCGCCTCTCTGTCGTCACCCTGTGAAAGTCTGTCCGACGACAGACAGCTTCTTCTCAACCCCGGCCACGGGTCACACACAAGACCTGTTCTCGACTGCTTTCATTTCTGAGTTCTTCTCTCAGAACTTGACCTTTTCTGTTGGTATTCGTGTGATAAATATCATATACGACAGCAAAACCTTCTCATCTGCATCTAAGAGAAGATGTGTCTTCCTTTTTTGCAGAGCAGCGGAGGCGATGGGGAAGGTGTTTCCAGCTAAATCTGATGTCGCGTGGATTCAGGCATAGGTGAATGGCACGCAGGGAAATGAAACCCCTGGCAACTGTCTCCTGGTCTGCCACAGAGATGATAAGGGGGCAGAAGAGACCCATCACTCGCTCCCCTGGTGGCTGCACCCATAACTGGATGAGGGCTTGCATAGAGTACAAGTGAGCAAGCCCTTAAGCCCACTCCTGCACAAGGTGAAGAAGCTGAGGACAGCTGGAACAACCACAGAGAGGCATTCTTACATTACTCTTAGTACCCTGCAAAGTGATGACCAGAGAACAGAGGGCCAGTATATCTCTACCAAATTTGGTATCGCTCCAAGTGTGTTACATTTAGCTTCGTGAGGGCCACAGGAGGTTTTAGCCTATTTCTGTCCTACTGATTTCTATAGAGTGCAAGGAGTAACCCAATCCACTCACTCACTCAAGGACCCTTGGACTTCAAGTTTCCACCCTTAAAGGAAAATAAAGAGATCTTGTCGTGCACACACTCCAGATTCTGATGGCATGTAATGTGGCATTCATCCACTCGGGTTTCTGTTTTCTCTCGGAAAGTGTTAATTTACAGTGTCCAAATAAATGGTCTTCACTTCTGACCACCTACGTAAGCTAAATTTTTTTTCCTACAGGAGCCTTGGAAGATAAATTCGGATACATGAAAAATGTGAGGGATTTTCTCCTTACCTCCTACCATGGTGGCAGGAAGAGCCCTCACCGGAGGACCCCCCTGTTCTTCCGGACAGAACCATCTCATGCCTTCTCTGCCCTCTTTCACGTGCCTTCCAGCCTCTGAGTGCTAATGCCCATCACAAACCTGGACTACAGAGCAGCCAGGAGTCTACTCCTATTCTTAGGCAACAGATCTTAGCCTCAGAACTCATCAACAAGAAACACAACAGTTGATCTGTCTCTCATAACTTAGATTTGAGTTTTCGAGAACACAGAAAGGAAGAGAGATATCACTCCCCCTCCTCAAACCAGCTGTAAATCCCTACATGGCAGTCTTAAATTCCAAAGAAGGAGGAAGAAATTTCACTTGGAAAACAACAGTGAGTTGGGTGGGTTATACCAAAATTTCAGAGGGTGATGACTGTGACATAGTTTCATTGACCTTCCCTCCCCAACCCCTGCCAAGGTAACATGTCAACAAAGTTCAACCTTCCCAGAGTATAAAAAAAGTGAAAGTGTTAGTCGCTCAGTCATGTCGACTCTTTGCGACCCCTAGGACTGTAGCCCGACAGGCTCCTCTGTCCATGGAATTTTCCAGGCAAGAATACTGGAGTGGGTAGCCATTCCCTTTTCCAGGGGATCTTCCCAACCCAGGGATCAAACCCGGGTATCCAGCATAGCAGGCGGACCCTTTACTATCTAAGCCACCAGGAAAGTCCATGGGAGAGCATAAATGACCCACGGGCATCTGGCAGGTGAAGGATAAGCACAGACACTAAAGAAGGGGCTGCCTGACAAGTGGCCCTCAGTTAAGTTGGATCCCTACGTTTAGGGCTTCCCTGGTGGCTCAGATGGTAAAGAATCCGCCTGCAATGCGAGAGACCTGGGTTCAATCCCTGAGTTGGGAAGATCCCCCGGGGAAGGGAAAGGCTACCCACTCCTGTATCCTGGTCTGGAGAATCCCCATGGACAGAGGAGCCTGGCGGGCTACAGTCCATGGGGTCATAAAGACTCAGACACGACTGAGTGACTTTCACACTAAGTTTAGACTCCAGCAACAAAACGTGCAGATGTTACTAAGCAACATGTGGGATGATTCCCTGGGTTGTTAAAAGAAGAAATAAAAAAGCTCCTCCCAAGAAAACTTCAAGGCAGACCTCTTGCTTTTCTGACCACAGCCCTTGTTCCCTAAATCATCTCCGCTGCTCAGCGTGGCGGGTAATCCTTCCGGACCCGCACCTGTCGGCCTCTCGGTCTCCTCCCAGCTAAGCCCCTGCCCCGCCTCCTCGCCCATCCATTTCCTCTCCTCTCCTGGGGCCTTTGTTTCCTTTTATTCCTCACTGCCTTTCATGCTGCTCTATACTTGAAATAAGAAAATGCCTCCCACTCCCCAGCACAAAGAGCCTGCCCACTCTTCTGATTAACCTCCTCCTCTGGGGGATCTCTCTCCTGAAAGGCTGTTCTTAACTCCCTCCTCCTCCCGCCCAGCACACACACTGGTGCGGCCAGACCCCCGCTCCACAGCCCATTCTGCCCAAAAGGCCCTGCCTGGAGAAGTGCCCTAGCTTTTCTGCTGCTGCTGCTAAGTCACTTCAGTCGTGTCCGACTCTGTGTGACCCCATAGACGGCAGTCTACCAGGCTCCTCTGTCCCTGGGATTCTCCAGGCAAGAATACTGGAGTGGGTCACCATTTTTTTCTCCAATGCATGTATGCATGCTAAGTCGCTTCAGTAGTGTCTGACTCTGTGCAACCCCGTGGACAGCAGCCCACCAGGCTCCTCCATCCACAGGATTCTCTAGGCAAGAATACTGGAGTGGGTTGCCATTTCCTCCTCCAGCCTTAGCTTTGACTTCCCTCTAAAACCTAGGGACTGGCTGACTCATTCCTTCACTCTCAAGAGCTACTGTTTCATCATCTTGCTTTATCCTCCCCCAAGCATACCAGTTAAAGTAATAACAATAGTAATATTCCACTGAGTCACATAAATATCTCACTTCGCAGCAACTACAGTTTACTTGCTGGATTTACATGGGTGTGCGTGTAGCTTTGCATTCTAAAGTTATTAACAGAATACGTCAACTCCTTCTGTTTAAGTCATTGAATAAGCTTCATAACCTTCTCAAGCATCTAGGTCCCCAGATTTTCATGGTCAAGCAAAGGAGGAAGAAGGGTTTATTTTAAGAACCATGGAATAGCAACACTAGAGTGGAAATTTGCACTTAGTATATCTATTTTATACGGATCAAAATCAAGGCCCAGAGAAGTTAAAACACTCCTCAGGGTTTTACATCAAGTGGAACAGCCAGGTTAGGGGCTCATAGTGGTTTATTGATGATAAAAACATAGAGGAACTTTGAACTCTGCAAAGCACTATCTAAAGAGAAAATATTTATTGATATGTATGTTAGTTGCTCAGTCGTGTCCAACTTTTTGTGACCCTACAGACTGTAGCCCGCCAGGCTCCTCTGCCCATGGGATTCTCCAGGCAAGAATACTGGAGTGGGTTGCCATTCCCTCCTCCAGGGGATCTTCCTGACCCAAGGATCAAACCCAGGTCTCCTGCATTTCAGGCAGATTCTTGACCACCTGAGCCATTGATATAGTTGTTATTAACAAGTAGTATATTTTTTTTAACTTTTTAAAAAATTTTAATTGGAGGCTAATTACAATATTGTGGTGGGTTTTGCCACACATTCACACGAATCAGCTATGGGTGTACTAGTTATTAACAAGTAATATTAAAGAATGTGAAGCCACCTACTCAGATTCGCTACAGAGCGGGGTGATCACACGGAATGCTCGAGGTAAATGAAGTTGTAGTGAGCCAAGCTCCTGAAAATACGATGGCTTGGAGCGCTTTTCAGGAGAGGAAGCAAACGCTGACTGCTGGAGAGATGGTCATGGGATTGGGCACCGGTTGCAGGGTGGGCGGTAGATGGCTTTAGGGGGCGGTGCTATTGCACTTTTCTGTGAATCACCTGCATCTGCCTTAAACCACAGATTCTGCTTCAGTAGGTGAGCTCGGGGCTGGGATCCTAGGGTCTATGCCGCTCCTAGGTGATGTTGATGTTGCTCTTCCATGGACCCACTTTGAGCAGCAAGGATTTAGGAAGCAAAAACGTCAAAGAAGAGATGGCGCCAGGACCCCAGGGCTGGAGTCCCGGGTCTGTCGCACAATCGCTCTGTGTGAGCATGGGCGGAGTTGTACCTGTCTCTCTCTGGGCTTTAGTTTACTCATCTCGGTAAACCAGGGGAGTTGTTCTGGATGGTTTCCACGATTGCTGAGGTCCGTTTCAGACGGGGTGTCCTATGACTCAGCATTGCAGCATGCCAGCCTACCTGCAGTCAGGGAGGTGGGTTCAGAAGCTTTTGTATTAGAGCCTGAGATCCATGAGTCAGCAGTTTCCTTAGGGCCCCAGGCGGGGAGCAGGGGGTGTCTCTAATTCCCATTACGCTCCAGACCCCTGCTCTTTCCTTCGGCCATAGTCTTGAAGCACATGGTCCCAATTTTCCCATCCCTTTCATGCCACTTGATCCTTCACTTCCCCCCACCCCCCTGCCCCATCTTGCAGCATCTGGCTTCTTCTGCTCCCTTGAAGCTGACCTTTTCCTCACCCTGGTTCTTTCATCATCCTTTCCCCTTTTGTGGCCTTCTATATGAGAAATGATTCCAATTACAGTACTGTCTTTTTTTTTTTTTTTTTAAGTAAAGCATGTCAATATTGCTCTACGCCATCACTTTGCTGATTTTAAAAGATTCTTTTTTTTTTAATGTGGACCATTTTTAAAGTCTTTACTGAATTCGTTACAATAATGTTTCTGTTTGACATTGGCCATGAGGCATGTGGGATCATAGCTCCCTGACCAGGGATCGAACCTGCACCCCCTGCATTGGAAGGCAAAGTCTTAACCACTGGACCACCAGGGAAGTCCCCATTTTGCTGATTTAACACAAACTCTTTAAAGGCTGTGACACAGTGAGAGATAGGGAGAGAGAGAGAGAGAGATTTGCCCTTCTTTGAAATGGAGTGATAGTACTGCCTTGAGGGCGTTCACCAATTCTACAGAAGAGCTTCCAATCTGTACATATGTGAAAGTGAAAGTAAAGTGAAAGTGTTAGTTGCTCAGTCATGTCTGACTCTTTGTGACCCCGTGAACTATTCAGTCCGTGGAATTCTCCAGGCCAGAATACTGGAGTGGGTAGCCGTTCCCTTCTGCAGGGGATCATCCCAACCCAGGGATCGAACCCAGGTCTCCCACATTGCAGGTGGATTCTTTACCAGCTGAGCCACCAGGGAAGCCCAATGTATGTACATATATATAAGCCAAATCCTCACTGGATTAAGAGACACCCAGGATAGGGAATACAGAGGGAGGCCACTAAAATACCTATGTAGATTTAGGAATTTAGGCTCGCTGCAGTGGGGGCATGAGAGTGTGATCTCAACAAATTAAATAGCACCCCCTCAACCTTGCCTCAATTTCTTTTCCTATAAGAAGAAGAAAAAAAAAAATCACTTGCCACACACAATGATATCAGGAGGACAGCAAAGACAATTCTGCACAGGGTCTCCACCAGAAGAGAGGATGATAATTCTTCACAACAACCATCACACAGTAAAATGTCCTCATTCACAAACAAGGAAATAGGTTTGCATTAGAAACCGGCCTCAGTTCCAGCATAGTACATTCCCCGAAGTTTGGACTTCTACAGGAAGAAGAAATAACCTAGGTTTCACTGAACATCCTGGATGAAACACACCCATCCTTCCAAAGCCTTGGGACAAACAAAATCTCCAGCTCCTTCCTTCCCTCAGAGCCAGAGCCTTCAGAACCTTGTGGTATTTCCTCAAATACCAAGATTCTGAATTGTGGCATCTGGTTCCCAGCTCTCCCAGGCTAGGATTTGCTTTTAAAGAGACAATCAGGATTTTTTTTTTTTTTTAAATTAGGAATTCTGACATCGTAAGCACCCACCCTGAGTTTCTCACTGCCTTCCCTTCCCTGGCATTGAGCACACACTTGATGATTCTGGCATTTTCCCCCAAACAAGGAATATGCTTCTTTTATTACTAGGATGTCATTTTCTTCAAAAGCCTTCATCTCTTCCTCTTTTGAAAGGTATTTCAGATGTAGTAGGGCACCCTGCCCCCACTTCCCATAAGTCCTCCACTAGCATCAGGGAACATCTAGACTTCAGCGAGGCAGCCACAACAAGCTGTCCAATTGTCTGGTGTTTCCCCTGTAGTCCTTCTTCTCCTCCCGCTTGGGCTCAGGATGTGAGAACCAGGCCCACTATCCACAGTGGGCTGGAATATGGCTCTTTATTTCTGAGCTGCAGCAATGATGGGGAGACCCAGCCAAAGAGACAGGGAAATTGGGGGACCAGATGATGCTGACAATCTGGGGGGAGAGAGAATGTAACTTACAGTGAAGGGATGTGCTACCCGCTCCAGGGGTCCCAGAACTCTCCCCTCGGGCCAGCAGGATGGTGGACAGTAGCAAGCAGGGGTGAAGGGCATAGGGTGTCATGGCAGATGACCCTGCATTTGACTGCCAGGTCTAGTGGCTCACACAATAAAGAATCTGCCTGCAATGCAAGAGACCCGGGTTCAAACCCTGGGTCGGGAAGATCCCCTAAAGAAGGGAATGGCAACCTACTCCAGTATTCTTGCCGGGGAAATCCCATGGACAGAGGAGCCTGATGGGCTACAGTCCATGGGGTCGCAAAGAGTTGGACATGACTGAGCGACTAACACGTAACGTATGGTCAAACAATCTCTAGCAAATCACCTTCTTTTCTGAGTACCGGCTTTCTCCGACATAAAATAGGAACATGAATAGCATCTAAACATTATGGAGTTGTGAGTCTTAAATGAGATCATACATGGAAACAGCTTAGCATAATGCCTGGCACAAGAGAAGCACTTAATGAAAATAGCTATTAATACAATCTTACCTGTCATCAGAGACCAATACACCAATTACTTCACAGGACAGGGCAGAGACTATTTTATTTCAGTGGACACAGGTAAATGCTGGAGTTGGTACATAAAAGAGAGAGTCTGACAGCTACTGAAGTAGATCATAACCCTGGCACAAACAGGGCAGAAAGCAGGTGGCAGGGGGCAGGGAACAGTAAGGGCAGGAAGGACCCCTGCAGAGGTAGGTGCAGTTCAATTCTGGACAGAGTTCTTGGTCTAGCAGAATGCTCCTGAGGACCTGAGATGACCCCACTGCAAATAAAAGTTGCACAAAGGATAAACTGTGGTAATTTTGGAGGTGAGACCATGCCGTGTGTATGCAGTCACACCCGACTGTTTGCTACCCTATGGACCATAGCCCGCCAGGCTCTTCTGTCCATGAGATTTCCCAGGTACGGATACTGGAGTGGGTCACCATTTCCTCCTCCAGGGGATCTTTCTGACCCAGGGATCAAACACATGTCTCCTGCATCAGCAGGCAGATTCTTTACCACTGAGCCACAGGGAAGCCTTAGATGTGAGGAGGGAGATGCAAGTAACCTAGAGGGGTGGGATAGGGTGGGAGGTGGGAAAGAAGTTCAAGAGGGAGGGGACATATATATACACCTGTGGCTGATTCATGTTGATATACGGCAGAAACCAATGCAACACGGTAAAACGTTTATCCTCCAATTAAAAATAAACAAAGTTAAGGAACTGGAGAAACGATCAGAAAATGTCTCCTTCTGAAAAGAAAACTGGCAAAACCAGTCAAATCAACCCCTTTTGATGCCTTTTTCTCTTGCATATTCAAGGGTGGCTGTCTAGTATGGAGCACATAAACTGACTGCAAAGTCGATGGGAGAGGTCATCACAGACTAATCACAGCTAATAGACTAATGAATTATAAAGCAAAAAAATAAATGAAACTATCAATTTAAAAAGCAATTTTATGGTGAATATTACCAGTAGAAATAACTAACATGAAAATAAGCCAATCATGGCTTAAAAATCTCACATGGTAAAAAACTAAATCACAGGGAAAATTTGTCATATTAGCATAATAGTTGTATAATAAAATTCACAATGGCAAATTTCATAATATAAAAACCAATCAATAAAAAAATCTTAGGTATAAATTTTATGCAGAAATCACTCCAGTAAAAATAATTTTGGTAGAATAAAAATGGAAATGGGAAAAATGGGAAATAGTGTAGCTTTACAATAGGGAATATTGATTAAGGTCTTAAACTGGCTTAAGAATGTCCTCCTAAGAAAGTATTTTCTTCAATGAAAATCCACCAGTGTTATTAAAATTCCAATTATTGAGTTGGCCCCAAAGTTTGTTCAGGTTTTTCTGTAAGAGGTAATGGAAACCCAAATGAACTTTTTGAAGAACTAAATAAAATGTTTCTACTCTTAAACACAGGGCTTCCCTGGTGGCTGAGATGGTAAAGATTCCCCCTGCAAAGCAGGAGACCTGGGTTCAATCCCAGGGTGGGGAAGATCCCCTGGAGAAGGGAAGGGCTACCCACTCCAGTATTTCCTGCCTGGGGAATCCCATGGACAGAGGAGCCTGGCAGGCTCCATGGAGTCGCAAAGAATTAAGATGTATTTGGGGAGAAAAAACTAGCAAGTGAAATAGGTGGTGAACATATCCTGTTTCCATAGAACACTTCTCAGGAACTGCGCTCCCTGGGATGGTGTAGACCCAGGCTGCTGACAAGGCCAGCGCCTCCACAGGGGCAAGATGTGGCCTGCCTGCTTCCTAGACAGCTCCTCTAGACGATTCCTGGCCCAAGGGTACTTTAGGAGGAAATGAAAGACAGACTCCTGTCTTGGAAAAGGTGACTGGTTCTGTGTACTACAAGGAAAACCCTTGGATGATGAGAATTTGACCAACAGTGTAGAAGAGAGAGTGAGAGAGAGAGAAGAGGAAAGAAGGAGGGGGAGGAGGAGGGAAGAGGAGAGACGGGAGGAGGGAGGGAAGAGAAGAGAGGGGAGGAGGAGGAGAGGAGGAGAGGAGGGAGAGGAAGGGGAGGAGGAGGATAGATAGGGGAGGGTGAGGAGGAGGGAGGGGAGGAGGGTGAGGAGGAGGGAGGGGAGGAGGGTGAGGAGGAGGGAGGGGAGGAGGGAGGGGAGGAGGGAGGAAGAGGGAGGGGGAGGAGAAAAATAGGAGGAGGAGGAGAGAGGGAAGGAGGGGAGGGAAAGGGACTCAGGGAGTCAGAGCAGACACGAGGGAGGCACACAGATGCGTGCTGTCCAGCAGACATTCGGGCCGCCCGGTCAAAGGTTCAGGGTGGAGGCAATAAACCTTCTACTGCAGCCCAGGTGAATTTTTTTAAAGGCCAGCCAGCTTCCTTTGATCTCATTCCACCCTCATCAAGCCTCCACAAGATCACTTACTGGTGTCAGGGTTACCGTGACACAGGGCGAGAGTTACCTCAATAACTAGCCTTGTTTTTGGAGCCCAATGGGAGGGCTGCACGTGTGAGCTCACGACTGCCTCCCTTGATCCTGAGGATGCTGGAGCGGATGGGGTGAGATGCATGTGGAACGGAAGACGGGGGGAGAGCAGCCCCTTTCCCCTATTTTTATCCCTGGAAAGGTAATTGAAAGGAAAGGCTGTGGTATCATCATTTTTTTCTAGCCCCCAAATCAGTTGCTTAGTATATGGTCATTCCTGAGTGGAATGAAAGAACAGAGTTTCCCAAACTGTAAGGCTGCCAAGAAGGACTTCAGTGACCCCACCGCCTCGACCCCACCCCCATGCTTCACTGTCTTTTCAGCGACAGAATGAGTTATTGCGCAAGCTCTTTCAGAAGAAAGACGCGTAAGGCGTTTCCACAGACTTGGAACTGACAGACACACAGCCTCTGCCTCGCCACCCACTCCCCTCCAGAAATCTGAGGACGGGAATGTTGTTCAGATTCTTGGCAAATCTTCAATCAGTTCCTCAGACGGCTGGTTTCAAGGGACTATTCTGGGCTTCTACACTCAGAGGAATACAATGGATAATTGGAATCAATAGCTCTAATAATAAAAAGTTTCCAAATCTCGTGTTTTGCTTCTTTAGAGAGCACGAAATAAATGTGCTAAGATCTCATTGAAACATCATCTTATTTTCCACAGCCAAGTGATATACGGGAGGAATCCTTATAAAGCAGTAGACTAGCTCTGCTGTTTATTTCCATCACAAAGCAGGTCGTTTTTTATGAGAATCTATGTTTGTGGAAGGTGACGAGAGATTCGAGTGGGGAAAGAGGAGAATTTTTCTTAAAAGATTCTAGCATTTAATGAGCCACTCCTCACAGGTTATGGGTTCTTATTCCCATGTTAAGGGGCTTCCCAGATGGCACTAGTGGGAAAGAACCTGCCTGCCAATTCAGGGGACATAAGAGACACAGGTTTGATCCCTGTGTCAGAAAGATTCCCTGGCAAAGGGAATGGCAACCCACTCCAGTATTCTTGTCTCGAGAATTCCATGGACAGAGGAGCCTGGCGGGCTACAGTTCATGGGGTCGCAAAGAGTCGGACATGACAGAGCAATTAACATTTAACATTTCCATGTTAAAGTTAAGAATATGGTAGCATGAGGTTTAAAAAGTGTATGACTGGCCTAAAGTCACACAACCAGAGGATGGGAGAGCCTTCTTCCTTCTCCTCCATCCTCCTCCTCTCTCCCTTCCTCTCTCCTTCCTTTTTATTTTAGACAGCCTTATTGCAGTATAAGCTGCCTTACATAACTGTTGTCCATCACAAGTGTACAATACAATAATCATTAGTCAATTTATTAGATTGTGCAACCATCACCACAATCCAGTTTTGGACCATTTTCATGACACAGAGGCGACTTAGCACACATGCTAAGCATACTTACTATGTGGTTTTTTGTTTTTTTTTTTCCAGATTTTTTATTTCTGGAGGTTTTTTTTTTTTTGGTAACTGTGGCTTTCTAAGAATTTATCCATTCATCTAAATTGTCGAAATTTGTAGCATAAAATCTAAATCCTCTTAATTTTTGTAGGTTTGATGGTGACACCTCTGCTTTTTATTCCTAATTTTGGTAATTCATAACTTCTCTCTTTCTCTTTGTCTTCTTTTTGGAGTGAGGAGTCAGGGGAGTACAGCTGAAGTTTTGTCAATTTTGTTGATCTTCTCAAAGGACTAATTTTGGGGCTCACTGATTTTCTCTGTTGTTTTGCGTGTTCTGTTTCACTAATTTCCACTCTCATCTTTACCATTTCCTTCCTACTAATTGCTTTGAGTTTAGTTTGCTCTGCTTTCTCTAGTTCTTAAGGTGAAAGCTTCAGTTTCTAGGTTTTTTCCATGCATGCGTGCTAAGTCGCCTCAGTTGTGTCCAACTCTTTGTGACCCCATTGGCTGTAACCCACTAAGCTCCTCTGTCCATGGGATTCTCCAGGCAAGGATACTGGAGTGGGTTGTCATTTCCTCCTCCTTGGGATCTTTCCAACCTGGGGATTGAACCCAAGTCTCTTACATCTCCTGCGCTGGCAGGAGGGTTCTTTACCACTAGCACCACCTGGAAATTCACATGCTCCACTCCGAATCAAGTCAGCCCCTCAGACAAGGACGCCACAGGGCGCATGGTGTCCACATAGAGCTTCCTTCAGAACGCAGGCTGGGGATGACAGAGAGACTGCCACAGACTCCCACTGTTCTGCCCCAAAGTTCATCAGTTTTTCATGAATAACTGCTCCTTAATACAGCTGGATTCTAGAAACACACAGACTGTTTCTGACTACCATGTCTCATCTCATCTATAATGTTTCATCTAACTGCTTTTGGGGAAGGACATATCAGGCTACTAGTTTCTGCCACTCCAAAGCCCTGTCTCTAAAGCTCCTTTTCTCTCCTTCACAGGAAACAAAATCTGGTTTCACCTCTTACACAATCTGTATCTCTGGGGGGAAGGGGCATGGGGGCAGAGCTGGGTTTAAAAATGGCTGATGTTGAAAAGTATGTTGAAAAATACTGCTCTGAGGTTATCAACTTTAAGAAAACGAAACAACAAGAAAATTGCATTTTAATGAATCATTTAACTTCTTCACTATTAATAATGGAAACTCAATGCCTCTTAGAATCTGCATTTATAATAGAGAATTTCAATGGCACTCTTTATTATCAGCTTTGTAAGAAAGGCCAAAAAAAAAAAAAAAATTCCTGATCTTGCTGATTCTTCAGATGCTCCCAGCACTAATGGGGAGGTGGGAGAGAAAACAGGATCACAGCAGGAAAATGCTTAATGGCCAGTGTGGGAGCTGGGCTCTTTGCCTACTGCACCAGTAGGAGATTTAAGCTCATGCAGAAGTGATGCGGGCCTAGACTACGCACTGTCTACAGACTCCAACCTATTCCCTGAAGGAAACTGGGCCCTGGCCTCTCTCTCTTCCTTATGACATGAACTAAAGAACTAGGACTGAGATCCAAGGGACCTGGGTTGAAGGGTCTGGCTCTGCTATCTTCTTCCATCTAACCCCTTGGGGTTTTGCTTTCTTATTTGTAAAATAGGTGTAATAATAAAGTCTTCCTCACAAAATTGCTGGGATGTGATCAAATTCAATGATCATCATGAGTGGCCTTTACAAATTATTGATGAGCTATATAAATGCAGCCTCTTGATGAGGGTGAAAAAGGAGAGTGAAAATGCTGGCCTGAAATTCAACATTAAAAAAACGAAAATCATGGCATCCACTCCCATCACTTCATGGCAAATATTAATAGAAGTGGAAAAAGCAGAAGCAGTGACAGATTATATCTTCTTGGGCTCCAAAGGGTTTACGCTATAGATTATTGCCCTGTGTTTAAATCTCAACGTGTGGTGGCTAAGAAAGAGATTGTCTCCCCACTTCCCTACCTCAGGACACAAAAAGGCTGCAGCCCAGCGGACAACTCACACACACTCCCATTATTGACCCCTTTACTGCTCCCCTCCCAGGGAAGAAGGATGAAGGCAGATGCTCAGAGAAGAACATGACTGCGCTTCAGCATTTGGGGAAGCGAACCAGAGCAGACACTGTTTTTCAAGACCCACACTTGTACCTCATTATATGGTGGAAAGTGAGGGTCTTTCAGCCGAGTGGGCTGGGAAGGGAAGCCCACTGGGAGAGAACTATTTCTGTCAAATGATTTTTCATACCTAAACTTCACATTCACACCAAGTCACCACAGTCCCCCTGCCAGCTTGTCAAATGACAACCACAGCAAAGCTACACATTCACAAAGGCAAACTTTTAAGAGCAAGCGGGAGCTCTCTTTTTAACTAAAAAAGAGATTTTAAGGGTTCTTTGTATGAAGGATAGGGATTGGTTTTTTTTTAATATCTTTAAAATGGACTGCTGTAAGTTTTTAATCCCAGGCTTTCCAACATCTAAGAAAAAGTAAAGCCATTCATCTCAATATATATCAGAAATATATTATCTTTTTCAAACCTTAATAAAGAAATGCTGGAGCCTAGGCTAGATAAATAGGACAGAGTCTAAGATGTAACCTTTCCCGATTGATATTTTAGAAAGCAGAGGAAAGAGCAGCCACCAACAACCACAGCCTTCACAACAGTGCCTTCTGCAGGCGCCGTCTCAGAGCGGACTCAGACACTTGGATTTCAGAGAGCTTGGCTGGCTGTGGCCTGCCTGCCGGTACCACCAGCCCACCTCCAGCGCACCAGTCCCTCGACCTTACCTCCAACCACTTTCCATCCCACCTCCTACTCAGGTCATCCTCGGGCCAAGTGAATGAAGAAACATCGGGACTCCTCCCCAGGGACTCAGCCCTTCCTCCATGGGCTCCTCTCCCATCCTCCCGCACTGGGGCTGAGCACAGGTGGACAGTGACCACAGACAGGCTAAGGGCGGACCTTCAGGGTTACCTATTTGCCTTTCCAGGTCGGCGGCTTCATCAGGCGTGGCTCGCGGAAGGACGCCGGGGTCACTGAAGCTGGTGCGTAGCAGGGTCCCCATCACAAAGAAGAACAAAATGCCACCGACCACCGGGATGGCGGGGGTGATTTTCACTGCTAGGTACGGGCAGCTGGCAGCAGGTAGGGGAAGGCAGGAGGGGAGGGGAGAAAGAAAGGAAATACAATGTCAGTATTCAACAGCAAGCAGTCTGTGTTTTCCAAGAACATACAGGCTCTTTTTTTTTTTTTTTTTTTGGAGAAGCAAAATTGATTTCCATTAAAAATTCATCTGTGTTAAACATCTACATTTGGGAAGGTCTGCAGTTCTCTCTCGTGGACAGTTTAACCCTCCCTTCTCAGCTAAGACAACCCTCAGCTACTCGGAAAGACACTGGCAGAAAAATGAAAATAATCCTGCTTGTATAATCGATGCAAGATGCACAGAGCTTGCACCCTTTGTGTTGGAAACAAGGCACATGAATTACGTGATTCTCCACCCAGTCTTGGAGTCATATTAACACAGGAGACACTGGCTTAGAACAATTTTCATCAGACCCGGCCTTTCCTCCCTGGTCAGGCAGCTCAGGGCACAGAACACAGAGAACTGCAAGCCACCCTCAAAAGGCAAGGAAGTATTTTTCAACATTTTGGACCTAATCTATCCAAAAGAGGTTAATGAGATATGGAAACATACTGGTGAACCAGTTTCCCAAAAGGACTAAAAGGATGTAGGCAGATAGAAAGCTATGACCAACCTAGACAGCTTATTAAAAGCAGAGACATTCCTTTGCCAACAAAGGTCCATTTAGTCAAAGCTATGGTTTTTCCAGTAGTCATGTATGGATGTGAGTTGGACTATAAAGAAAGCTGAGCACCGAAGAATTGACGCTTTTGAACTGTCGTGTTGGAGAAGACTCTTGAGAGCCCCTTGGACTGCAAGGAGATCCAACAAGTCCATCCTAAAGGAAATCAGTCCTGAATATTCATTGGGAGGACTGATGCTGAAGCTGAAACTCCAATGAGAAGAACTGACTCATTGGAAAAGACTCTGATGCTGGGAAAAATTGAAGTTGGGAGGAAAAGGGGACAACAGAGGATGAGATGGTTGGATGGCATCACCAACTCGATGGACATGAGTTTGAGTAAACTCTGGGAGATGGTGAAGGACAGGGAAGCCTGGCGTGCTGCAGTCCATGGGGTCACAGAGTCGGACACAACTGAGTGAAAGAACTGAACTGAGCATGCACTTCCAGAAGATGACGAGCTACCAACGGATAAACACAGCCCAAGTTGACTCTCGAACCCCCTTCGCTGTCCCCAGTGAATGCACTGACACGCAGTAGGGTCTTGATGAGTCAGGGCGGGGTGCCCTTGCGACAGATGGACGTCTGTGCCAGCCAGCTCCGGGGACCCAGGATCCAGATCCAGTCATTGCCCCTTGACTCCGCAGAGGTGGTGAGAGGCAGAGGGAAGACCAGCCTGGTGCCTGGAGCCCAGTGAAGGATGAGCCCCGCAGGGACCACGGTCAGTCTGTTGTCTCCACATTTAGGAACACTGTGGGCATCAAGGAACACCTCAGGGACTCACAGAGTCATAACACCCCGACTGCAAAGTGCCTCCTAGATGGTCTGCCTCACCAGGGGAGGCTCTTCAGACACTCAACCCCAAACAAAAGAGAAGGAGCTGGAAGAGAAAGGATTGGAAAGCTTTGCTTAAGAGATGAGCAGGGGGCTCAGTCCTGGGGGATTGTCATGAAATGACCATCTTCCCTCAGAGATTAAATATAAAGCGACAATCATTTAACACTGCACTGAATCCTTCGCATGGGACTGTGGCCCAGCTCTGGGATATGGTGCAGTGCCGTGGGCTACAGAAAGAAACCCGTTCTCAGGGCACGTCCATTATGTCAAATGGAACACGTGCAGACTCTGACACGGAGCGTCTGTGAAGAGCCGGTGATAAATATCAATTGCTGCAAGGCTATTGATTAAATCTCTGACTGTGATGTCAATCAAGTTAATAGCAAGGAACTCAGACTCTAAAGATCATTAAAAAGCATTTGTGTCATAAAATATGGCATTATCTTTGTTCCTCTTATTGTCATATAAAAAGCCACCTGAAGTTGTATTAAGCCTTGAAAATGTGCTAGTGTACCACAATCAGAAATCAACACCGTTCAGGGAGGGGAGTAGAGGGAGAATGGATACATGTATATGCATGGCTGACTCCCTTCACTGCTCACCTGAAACCATCACAAGACTGTTAATTGGCTATCCAGCAATATAAAATAAAAGGATTTTTTTAGAAAAGAAATAAACACAGTCCGTTATTGAAGGCATTAAAACTGACCCTGATACAAATACATTTTGGTTTATATAGATTAGTCAAAATTTTTTTTTAGTCCAAAAGAATCTACTCTAGGTGTACATCTTTTTTTTTTAAATAAAATGGTTAGAAAAATGATCAATTGTGTCAAGAGAAGTTTTCTAGAATTTAAGTTCAGAATTCAAGAGATGGATGGCTGTTTGAAGAAGAGCAGAGAATACGACAGGCCAACTTTTCCCCCTTTCTCATTATTCATGAGTTTGAATAAGAAGCAGCTGGAACAGTTGTTCAGCAGCTGCACCCAAGTCATAGCTGGACAACGTGACCTGGACAACCAGTCCACAGGATGGGACCCACCTTGAGTGTTTAGGGATGGAGTTTATTTAGCTCCATTGACCTCTCCAAGGATGGAGACGTGAGTGCTGTTGGAACCCTCCCATGAAGGAGATTTAGTGGATCTTCAGTGCTTTTGTTTTTCCCTTTTGGTTCTGAAATGTAACTTGGTTGACCTCAGAGGTTGCCTGCTCATAGTCATAAAGGTTTGCCTTCCCAGAGCAAGATGTCATTAATGAGTAAGTTAAGTCAAAGTCAAAATGTTAGTTGCTCAGTAGTGTCCGACTCTTTGCCATGGACTGTAGCCTCCTCTGTCCATGGGATTCTCCAGGCCAGAATACTGGAGTGGGTTGCCATTTCCTCCTCCAGAGGCTCTCCCCAACCCAGGGATCTAACCTGGGTGGCCTGCACTGCAGGTAGATTTTTTACCGCTGAGCCACCAGGGAAGCCCTGTTAATGAGTAAGCCATGTCCTAAATGAACTGAACTGAAATGGTTTCTCATTGTCCCAACCGTACTGTATGTAGGGCCACCCACCCACATCTCCAGGTTGATGACTCTGGAGGCCTCCCATCGTCTCCACCTTCCCAGACAGGGGCCCGTGACCCAGCCCTGGTATCTGGAGCACCCCCACCCCCATCTCACCTTAATTAAAGCCTCCCCAACTTTCAAGTTTCCATAAAGACCTGGTGACAAGATTTTTTTGGCTCACCCCCAAGCAAAAGAGCTGGTTTCTTTTTCTAAACTTCCCTAGTATCTTTGTTTGCTTCTCTCGATGGTACTTGTGGGTGTTTGTGGACATGCCTCATGAACCTCAGTGGACTGGAAGTCCCGAGGGTGAGACTGGGCCCTGGTCAGCATGTGTCCTTCATAGCACCGGGAGTGATGCTTCACGTAGGGTAGGTATTTGATAAGTATTTGTTGAGTAGTTGAATGAATGGGACCTAGTCACTGAATTTTACAGTAACAGAGAAAACTGCAGGGAAGTCAAGTCAGCCATACTGTCAAGATCACAATGTACCCTGTGTCCAGAACTTGATTCTCTACCTTCTAAGCTTGTTAGAACCTCCTTCAAACGGGTGCTAAGGATCTGTCCTGTCTAGGATGCTTCTGCCAATGAGAAAAGGCAAGACTGTACCTGAGCTGAGTGTGTGCAACACTCTCTAAAGTTCTAGCAGATGAAGCACCGTATGTTGGTAGCAGGCGCTCTGTAAGAGTGGCCTGTATATCAAAGGACAATGTTCAGTTACTCACTGAAGTCTTGGGTATGGCTTTGTAGAAAAGAATCCAGATCCCCAAGCAAACAAGGAGATCAGGGCTACATTGAGACCTTCAAGCTGCCGCTCAGAAAAAGCCAAGAGCATCTGCAGTCCTGCTGGTGAAGACTCGGGAAGAGGCCCAGCTCAGGACGGCGATCACCAAACCCCCAGGAGGGGCCAAGACTGATGGGAATATCTCACAGCCACTGGCGCGACCTAATAGCTGAAGCGCTGCGAGTGGGCAAAGAAAATTCTTAGCTTGAGCTCAGACAACTTGAAAACGGCTCCTTCACATTTCTGAGCAACTGCGGCTGGGCTCTCCAATTCTGAGAGCCATCTGTGATGAGGAAGACGCCTTCCCCCAAGGGCCTGGATCGGATACAAGATGAGGGTGCAGCTGCCAAAGATATAAACACCAAATGGAGTTCTCTCTCTCAGTCTGAAGAATTGTGACCTACATACAACCCAGGGCCGGGTGGGTAACCAGCTACAAGCATCTTTGTCTTCATATAGCTCAATGAGAAAGTGGCAGGAGGGAAAAAAAAAGAATCTGAAAGCATGCATTTTCATAACATAAAAGAGATGAGTTAATTTAGCACCAGACAAAACAAAGGCTATCATGATGAAAAGTTTGTATAATAATCCCGCTCCTATGATATATGTCAGTGAGCTGTTTCCCTTTAGATATGATGATTAAATATCTACTACAAACTGTCAACTCACTCTACATCAGAGGTAAAGAAAGGGCCTTCTAGGTAATAATTAGACCATATAGCACTGTCAAAAGATTACAGGGAATTTTTTCAGTTCTAATAGCAATCTTCTCAAATCTTTAAGAAAAAGAATTATTTGTATTTTGATGGCTATACATGAACAATAGAGCCATTTTCTAGGTGCTTTATTATCTGAGACTATGCAATTAATGTATTTCCTGTGTATTTCTGTGTATGTATTAATTAATGTATTTCTGTGGCTCAGATGGTAAAGAATCTGCCTGCAATGCAGGAGACCTGGGTTTGATCCCTGGGTAGGGAAGATGCCCTAGAAAAGGGCATGGCAACCCACTCCAGTATTCTTGCCTGGAGAATCCCATAGATAAGAGGAGCCTGGCGGACTACAGTCCATAGGGTCGTGGAGAGTTCAACATGACTGAAGCAACTTAGCATACATGACAAAATTATTTTACCATCAAACAGATACTGATCTTTCCAGAATCAATACTCTCATTAATTCTATATTTCTATTTAGAGAATGACTCTCAGGTTAGAATTTACTGGTGGTTAAAACTGATACTTTTGTGTTAAAATCCTGGAACTAAACTAATGTCTTAAAACATTTCACATAGAAAATCTGGAGTTCATTATTGGGTGTTTAGGGCTCTCTGCTTCCTCATAGGACATTCTTTGGGAGATTAGTCTTACTTGAAAACAAAAATAAAACAAAATGAAACCATATTAACAATATGTAACAGAGACATTAAGATCATGTGGCCTTTGGAATGAAGAAAATCTTTTGCAATTGATAATAGATGTAGAATCTACCTGTCAATGTGAATGGCCCTTTGAAACATGGGAAGGTGAGCAGAAAGACATAATAAACATGTAATATTAATAATATTACATAACAATAACAACAAAAAAGTAGAGAATCTTTTCCCATAGCAAAACAATTTGAATCATCTTTTAATATTTTGCTGGCAAATGGATATGCAAACAACAAAAAAATTCCCATTAACTGTAGCTCATGACCCCTGACTACAACACGACCTATGTTTGACATTTTTGTTCTGTCCTGTACATATGAAAGCATAAACATAAGAATAACTATTCTTTATACACAGAAATGAGGCACGTAATTAAAATTTATATCAAGGAGGGTGTGGCCTTGCTTTATTGATGTTGCACTCTAATAAAGGAAGTCTCCATATTTCAGAAATCACAAAGTTCAGCTATTATTTTAAATGTCAGACTTTTGACTGCAATGCATTTCAGTAATAAACAGCTAAGGCAAATGATCATAAAATGAAATAATCTGAGCCAATGACTCATATGTCTGAAATAATAATAGAGTAGCATTATGAGGGTAGTAATAAAAATGATTTTTTCCCTTTTCATATGAGTCACTCTAAAATAAATGTATTTTTCATTTATACACAGGGACATAAACACCATTACTTTTATGATTTGTTCCTTAATCACATATTTAGAAATAAATGTAGCACTACAGGGCAAAGATAAGCACATTAGTTGGAGACAAATAGAGAAAAGAAGAGGGTTCAGAAATAACATCCATTCACAACCCGAGAATGGAAAAACAGAAATGATTTTATACAGCACAAAAGACCCTGATGCTGGGAAAGACTGAAGTCAAAAGGAGAAGGGGATGGCCAAGGATGATATGGTTAGATAGCATCCCTGACTTAATGGACATGAGTTTGAGCAAACTCTGGGAGATAGTGGAGGACAGAGGAGCCTGGACTGCTGCAGTCCATGGGGTCTCAAGAGTCAGTTAAGACTGAAAAACAACAACCCCCTTCAAGACACCCCACGGCTGCACCCAATGTTTGAAGGCCCCTTCTTACCAACTGCACGTAGTGATGAATCTACCAATGCAATACGAAGCAGGGAGCTGAAATAAATGGACGCAGGACCAAAGGGAAAAAATAGAACCCAAAGAGATTGGAAGGGAAAGCGTAAACCCAGAGAGGAAGAATGGGGAGAGGAGAACTCCAGGCAGAAATGTGAGGATGTCTCCCAGTGTCATCAGAGACTCGAGGATCATCTTTATACTAGGCTGTGTCTACCCTCCCATCAGGAGCAGCAATTTCCACGCTCATTAAGGGAAGAGGTGGTAAAGCTCTCTCTCCCAAGGAGAGGATAGTCACTAAGGACTCTGCTTTCTCCCCAAGCCTCCCGGCCACATGTGGTTCCAACAGGCAAGGTCTGTACAGCACAGTCTCGCCTGAAGCCTGTGGAGCTCCCGTGTGACAAAAGCAGTGTCATTATTCTTAATTCAGGGCCTCGCAGACCACCCAGACAGGTCTAGTTATAGACACAGAACCCGGGGGAGCCCTAGTTTAAAAATACAGGCTTCAAATCCCAGTGTGTAAACAGCCCCCTTTCCCCATCTACTATTGAGAATGTACAAGGGATGGTTAGCAAAAATTGTGGCGTTTCAAACTTTTTTGGTTAAATGATTTTGCATTTGATTCAAAATTCCGGAAAGCCAAAGGCTTCTGGCCTGTGTGTGGATCACAGGGAGGAAAGTCAGTATCTCTCTGTCCCCAAACTGGTTCTTTAATGACCTCACAGGATCACCTAGGCATGGCAACCATACATCCACTAGAGTCCTCACTCACACAGTTGTGTCTTTTTCAGAGGGAATATGTCCATAGTAATGCTATCATCTTGTTTTCAGTGCCTCCCAGAACCCAAAAGAAATCAGCAAGTCAGGAACTTCCCTGGTGGTCCAGAGATTAGGAATCTGCTTGCTGATTCAGGAGACACAGGTTCAACACCCTCACACTTTTCCCCGTGGAAAACAGGGTCATACTTTAGGATCTATTCTTCTAGTTATGAATATAAATATATGCTTGAAACAAAAATAGGATCGTCCCGAGTCTACTTCCTATTATCCTGTGTTTTCAGTTCATTCAGCAGATATTTATTCAGAGACTATGTGCTGGACCCAACTCCAGGCAACCACAGGTTACATCTTTGGGCTTTCTCTAGTTGCGTGAGCAGGGGCTACTCTCTAGCTGTGGTGTGCGGGCTCCTCACTGCAGTGGCTTCTCTTGTTGCCAAGAAATTAAAATTTCCTAATCAAACACGGCTTGTTTTTGCAGTGGAAGAATGTATGATTAAAAGCAAGCGTATAGGGCTTCCCTAGTGGCTCAGAGGTTAAAAAAATCTACCTGCCAATGCGGAGACACGGGTTCGATTCCTGATCCGAGAAGATCCCACCTGCTGTGAATCAACCAAGCCGTGTGCATCACAACTATTGAGCCTGTGCTCTAGAGCCCAGGAGACGCAATTGCTGAGGCCACGTACGTGCTGCAGCTACTGAAGCCCGTGGCCCTAGAGCCTGTGCCCCAAAACAAGAGAAGCCACTGCACCAGGAAGCCTGAGCATTGCAACAGAGAATAGCCCCCACTCACCGCAACTAGAGAAAAGTCCTTGTAGCAATGAAGACCCAAGGCAACCAAAAAAAAAAAAAAAAAAAGTAAGTGTAACTCACAGAACTGAAAAAGAAGGGAAGGACTGACAAAATATTAAAATCTATCTGTGACTTTTTAAAAACCAATGATCAATAAAAAAGATGCTCGACAATAAGGCATGGTCTGGGTTAGATCAAAGCCTCAAAAGGCTAAAGTCCTTGATTTCTGCAGGTTGCCTCTTGTCAGATCAGCGTATTGTGAGGTATGGGGTGTCGTCCATTCAAGAATATGAAACTCAAGGTACCTCCCATCTCAGCCCTAGTCTGTAGGCAGTTTCCTACAGGAGGGTGACTGCGAAGTTCTTCCACCATCCTTGTAGATTTCTACCTTACCCTGCACACGTACAGATTAAAGGAAGAGACACTGCACCCTGGTGTTCCTGTGTTGCAGGAACAAGAAGAAAAACGACCTCAAAGATGCAGTTGAGAGAAGCCTGAGGGGCAGGAACATAAGCATCAGTCACAGGTGCCCAGCAAACCCTCTGCAGATCCAGAGCTTCAGACTCAGCGAAGGCTTTTCCCTTTCTCTTTCCTTGGGTCGGGGGTGGGTCCGGGGGGAGCAGGAAGGGGAAGGGGGCCTTTGGGATGAAAAGCTATGCAAATTCAACCCCTGAACACTGGCAATGTACTTGGTGTTGAATCCAAAGGCTGGATATCACAGTTATAAGCATTGTTGGGGAACGGATAATTCAACATAGGAACATTTTCAACTAAATTCAGATTAGTTTAATCATCATGTGTTCCAGGAAACCTATGTGGGATGAAGAAGCCCTGTCCTTTTTTGAGCCTGCGCGGTGAACATCAGAGAGCCTTCTCCTCCTGTCCTGAGACCCTCGGGGCATGAGGCACTCTCCTGGGATGTGGCCGAGGGATGCCTCCGGTGCAATGCTGTGGGTACCACTCGGCGTATCATTGCTGTTTGTGCAGCCTGTTTTCTCCTCCCTCCTACTAGGTGCTATTCACAGGGCTTCAGCTCTGAGTAGCTCCACCCCTAGGGCATCGGTCACCCTCCCAGGTTTGGTAAAGCAGAGAGTAAGGTTTTATACATTCCTGAGGCCTCTGCCATGACTATCACGCTGGGCCAAGTCCTCTTTCTCCAGTGTCCAGAAGTTACTGCTGTGGAAAAGTGGTCTTGGGTGTTATAAAGAAGTACTAACTCAGAATACGTTGGCCTTTGCGTGAATTTTGGAAAGTTTCTAAAGATGTGTGCGTGTGTGCTAAGTTGCTTCAGCCATGTCCAACTCTTTGTGACTCCATGGACTGTAGCGCACCAGGTTCCTCTGTCCATGGGATTCTCCAGGCAAGAATTCTAGAGTGGGTTGCCATGTCCTCCTCCAGGGGATCCTCCTGACCCAAGGATTGAACCCGTGTCTCTTATGACTCCTGCATTAGCAGACAGATTCTTTACCACTAGCGCCACTGGGGAAGCTATCTACAAAGAAAGAGAGTATTTATGTTTGGCAGAAATGTTGGTGTTTGGCAGAAACCAACACAATTCTGTAAAGCAATTATCCTTCAATTAAAAAACAAATTAATTTAAAAAAAGATAGGAAGCAAGTACCATGGATACTGTGGGTATCCCATGTCCCTGAGCATTATTCATTCCTTCACTCAGTCACTGCACACATTTTTAGTGAGGACCTACTACACACCAACATTCTGGACCAAATGCCAGAAATGGATACAGATCAAGACAAGAGCCCTGATCTCAAGCTGCTCTCCAGTAAGAGGGACAGACCCCAAATGAGTCAATTACAAACAAAACAGCAAGTTAGGTGAGAGATAAACAGAGAACACCAAGGGAAAGTGAAGGGGACCAGTTCAGTGGGCCTGGATGGAATCAGAGAAGGCTTTCTGGATGGGGTGTTGATGGCTAAGTAGGAGATAGATCGCCAAAGAGGAAGGACATCAACAAGAACATGGAGCCCCGAAACCCTTTACTGTCTTTATAGTTTCCAGGCCTTCCATGGGCTTCCCTAGTGGCTCAGCTGTAAAGAATCCACCCCACAATACAGGAGGTACAAGAGACACAGGCTTGATCTCCGGGTCGGTAGGATTCCCAGGAGCAGGAAATGGCAACCCACTCTAGCCTGAAAAATTCCACGCACAGAGGAGCCTGCTGGGCTATAGTCCATGGGGTCGCAAAGAGTCAGACACGACCAAGTACGAAGCAATTAAATTGAAAATGGCTGACTGACAAGGAGTGAGATGAAGCCTTCTCAGACCTGCCCAGACTGGACCCCATTGCAGGGGCAACCCCGCAGGAGGGGTCTTTGCAGGTTGTTTACCCACTGCTGTATCCCCAGTCCCCAGATACTTGCTGCTGCAGAGTAGCCACTCGGCAAACATTTGCTGAGTTGAATTTGATATAATCATCAGAGCAGACCCGAGAGACCTGGATCCATGCTGTGGGTGGTGAACTGCAAGGCAATCTATAGCAAAGACTGCTGTGCGGTTGAAAAGTTAAAGAAATCTTACATGGAGACGAGCAGGCACTCATTTCCGTGTGTTCCCACTCCTCCTCTGCTAAAGCTCTCTTCACCCAGATGTCATGGTTAATTTCCCCCCGTCACCAGAACAGAAAGAGGGCACCTTCCTCCTTTTGCAAAGGAAGATGAATTACCAAGTAAATCTTCCTTTTTAATATTTTCCTAAGGTTGCAGAGGAACCAAAGAGTGGTTTTTAACATACCCATCATCACAAACCTCTTAGAAGCAGATAATAGAGGATAAATACAGGTTAGAAGCAGCCAACCATTTAGACAGAGATGCGTGTGAGCTTGGATGGTTAAGCTATTTCACTCATAAACTCAAGAAACAATGCCATTTTCAATGGTAGAGAAACCATAATTTGAAAAATAGTACATAAATTCTATAAAATGGAAATACGGTTCTTTTGACTGGAGAAGCAAAATGCTGCATATGCAGCATTAAGAAAAAAAGTTTTCTTTTTCCCCCAAAGGAGAGAAATGAACACAAAATAAGGTGAACATATTAACAATCCCATGAACCTTTTGACACCAAGTTGGGAGCCATCAGGTAGAGACAGCTTTAGGAGAGCATGTTTAGTAGTAAGGAGAGCAACATGGAATTCACTGGGAGTTTTTGGATATGGAGTTGCTATTGGGGGCTGCGAATTTCTTCTTCCCCTGGTCTAAAGGGGCAGCACTTCATGTTCATTAACAGACAAGGCCTGTTTCCCCACCAAAACTCTGCCTGCAGTATTGACTATGCTCCTTTGTAAAAAAAAACACTTTTGCACCAAAAAAAAAAAAAAAAGGCATGTCTCTTCCCCAGTGGTGGGGAGGACTCCCACCATGTAATTATCCTGCCCATCAGAAGACAAGGTCAGAACAGACAGATACAGTTGGAAGGACCACTTTTGCTAGACACACAGATGTGGTCACAGTAACAGGCAGCCGGACAGGGAGATTGCAGGGAGAGGACGAAAATTTACCTTTTTTGATCAAGTACCTACACTTCAAAAAGCTTCACTTTAAATTCCGTGTACATTCTACAAAAAAGACTCTGACCTTGGTGTTACTGAGACCATTTTACAGATGAGGAAACTAAGCCCTAAGAGGATCACTAATGTTACTGAGGAGACCCAGCTAGGAGCATCCCAGGTGGTGCAGTGGTAAAGAGTCTGCCTGCCAATGGAGGAGACACAGGTTCGATCCCTGGGTCAGGAAGATCCCCTGGAGAAGGGAATAGCAACCCACTCCAATATTCTTGCCTGGAGAATTCCATGGTCAGAGGATCCTGGCTGGCTACAGTCAGGGGGTCGCAAATAGTTGGACACTACTGAGCACACACACACACAACTGAAGTTTCAGAACCAGCATTCAAATCAGATGTCGCTGTCTTTAAATCCTGTGCGTAACAGCCCATCATCTCAATCAACCCCCAATGAGGTCTGTATCTCTGATTTGTACCCTCCACGTTTTCTTGGTAGTGAAAGTGTTAGTCACTCAGTCGTGTCTGACTCTTTGCAACCTCGTGGACTGTAACCTACCAGGCTCCTGTGTCCATGAGATTCTCCAGGCAAGAATACTGGAGTGGGTTGCCATTCCCTTCTCCAGGGGATCTTCCTGACCCAGGGATTGAGCTCAAGTCTCCTGCATTGCAGGTGGATTCTTTACCATCTGAGCCATAAGGGAATACAGTTTTAAAAAGATTCTATCTTTTTATAATGATCTCAGTTACCCTCATTCTATATAATTAAGATGCCTAGAAAACCTGAAACTTGATTCAGCTGGAAGGTGCCCTGCCCAGTTTGGGGTGAATGGAGGCTCAGGAGTCACGGGCAACGGTACCTCTCAGTGATGGATTATCAGCAGATGGGCAGGAACGGAAACGATGCGCTGTCCTGCCAAAGACAGCTACACACAGGATCCTGACTGCTGTGAGCAGAGGATAGAGCCTTGATACGTGGGGCGTGAGCTGTGGGAAGTGGCCACTCCATCCAAGGAAAGGTGTGGGCGGCTGTGAGGGGCGTGGAGCCAGGGCCACTAACGTGCAAGTCAAAAGGACAGGGGCCACAGGCCACCTTTTGGTTTCTGCACCTCCAGGCACTCACAGGGTCCTACACGGCTCAGGACCCTCCCTGAGCTTCAATGAAACTAACGAGGGACTAATACCTTTAGTGCCCCAAGGTCAAGAACGTTCCTTTGGGCTCTGCTTCCCGATTCCAGTTGCTAAATAACCAGCTCCATAGTTTCTACACAGACCAGAGCTCGTGTTCCCAGAGTCCCTGTTAATCGAGCTTTGACAGCAAATGCTTAAAACTGTTCTGGCTATTTCAAAATACCTTTATGCCACACAGAGATAGTACTAGTTAGTTTTGCTTCAATATTGTGCAAAATTGTGGATTGTGCATGGATATAATGGATATATCCATTCCATATAATGGGGGGGGGTGGATTCTGATGGATATAATGCTAAAACTAAATTTTCATTTATTAAAAAAAGAGAATCTTCCTAAAATCACCAGGTTATGCTCAAGAAGTAACTTGCTTCCTGTGAGAAGAGGGTGGGGTGCAGAAAGCCCAAAGCCCCCCACTTACAAGAAGCCCAGTGTGGAACTGAACATACTTAGACATGCATTCCTGTCAAGACAGTGAGACAGAGGACCTCAGAAGAATACAGGTGGCAGCTGCAACACCTGAAAGTCTAAGTCCCATGATACACTTTTTCTGAAACTCTTTGAACTCACTGGAAAAACAAAAAAACAGAAAAATACCATGTTATTATTGGCCAGTTAATGCCTTAACCACCACCCCATCCATCTAATTGTGCCTTTCCAATCATATTCTTTTTTTCCCCAATTATTTTTATTAGTTGGAGGCTAATTACTTTACAATATTGTAGTGGTTTTTGCCATACATTGACATGAATCAGCCATGGATTTTCATGTGTTCCCCATCCTGATCCCCCCTCCTACCTCCCTCCCCATCCCATCCCTCTGGGTCATCCCAGTGCACCAGCCCCGAGCACTTGCCTCATGCATCCAACCTGGACTGGTGATCTGTTTCACCCTTGATAATATACATGTTTCGATGCTGTTCTCTCAGATCATCCCACCCTCCCCTTCTCCCATAGAGTCCAAAAATCCGTTCTATACATCCGTGTCTCTTTTTCCAATCATATTCTTTTGGGGTTAAACTTTTGTGTTGTCTCTTGTTTTCTTTTAAGCCACGCACTTCTGAGATAAAAATCTTTTCAGTTCATTTTAAAATAGAACAGGTTCCTGAGGACTGCCCGGGGGCAAACAAGACTATTAGTTTTTTAAAAGAGGGGGGGTCAAAAAGCAGAATGAAGTTCATTAGTTCTGGGGGGAATCATGGAAACAACCTTCAGGGAGACGGCAGAGACACATCTGGGAAAAGTATATTTAATAAGAGAGTCCCCAACAGGGATTCAGGCAAAGGAAACCATGCTTGGCTCTCCTGATGGAATTTTTGGAAGATGTTTACTGTCATGAACAGTATAATAAATTAAGTGACAGCGCCCGCATTCCTTGAGTTTTTTTTCCCAGCAGATGGCAAAGCTGGAGGGTCAACCGGGGAGCCGGAGAGTGAGACAAGGCGGGGGGGAAGATCAGAAGCCAACGTCTCCCACTAGACCAGGTCCTCATTCATCCAGACTTCGGGCCCTACATCGTCCAGGGGGTTTAAACTTGTCAGTAGGATTAGGGGAGCCTCCTCTTCTTCCCTGAGTGGATGGTAAGTGGCTACACTGAGCTAGATGCAAGGATTTTTAATGTGGTCTAAATGCAATAGCAGGCTGTGCCAAGACGCTGTGTTCTTGAATAGGATGTCTGGGATGAAACTAGGCAAACAGGTAAAGTGAGCAAAGGAATCTCAGTTGAGGCTGTTCTGCCAACGAGCTGATAGCTCAGCCCCTCCTGGGCAGGGGGACTGGGGTGGGGGTCAGGAGGACCGCGGGTCCGGGAGGAGGTGGGGGCCCCAGGCAGCTGCCCTGGTGATGGGGATGGACACTCAGCCCAGGTGCCCAGCAGCGGGAGAAGAGGCTGAACCTTTACTCAGATCATAGATTCTTCAAAGTGTCCGTGACCCCAAGGTCTTATGAACGGCTCTCCTCCTCTCTGGGAGGCAGGTACGCGTGCACCCATCTCCCTACACAAGAGTGCACACCCTGGCTGGCAATAAAAGCGAATGCCTGCCAGGCTGGGGGCCTCGAGCAGTTAGTTGTTGGCTAACTCGGCCATGAGCTCTGCCCGCAGGTCTTAGGAAGTGGAACCAGCCTCCTCAGTGGAGCCCTGGTGCACACACATGGGTCCAGCCCAAGGCTGGGCTCACAGCATCCTGAGGGAGAGGCGGGCACGCGGCCCCTTCCTTGTCCATGCTGGGCCGGAGGGTGGGCAAGGCGCCTGGATGTTGAAAGGCCTCCTGTGAGTGAAGAAGGAGAAGAGCCCTGAGGCGAACCTGAAAGAGCAAAGAAGGTTCTGGAAGAAACCGAGGAGGGCACAGCCTTGTCTGGAGTCTGAGAACTTCACCTCGGTGAGGCCGAGCAGACTGACAGTTAAGACGAGACCGAGACCCACTTCCACCCCAGAACCAGGAGTCGGGTCCAGAGGGCCTCCAGGAAAAGTCCCGCAGGGCTGTGGGAAGGCCTTGGGACTGGAATTGGGCCAACTGGCTTCTGCTCTTAAGTCTGGGAGTTAGTTACCGTGTCAACCTGACTGAGGGACTTCTTCTCTGGGGTCTCAGTTTCCTTAGGGGTTAAACTGGAATAACGCAAACGACAGTGATGACAGCCCATGGTAGTGCTTGTTTGAGCGGAGGAGTTACTGTGTGGGAGACCCTTAGCAGGGCCTCCGGGTTTATACTGTGTATGCGTGCTAAGTCACTTCAGTCGTGTCCAACCCAAGGACTTTGCGACCCCAAGGACTATATCCCGCCAGGCTGCCCTGTCCACGGAATTCTTCCAGGCAAGAATACTGGAGTAGGTTGCCATTTTCTCCTCCAGGGGATCTTCCCAACCCAGGCATCAAACGGGCGTCTCTTGAGTCTCCTGCATTGGCAGGCAGATTCTTGACCTCTCGCGCCACCCTCCCTCAATATTACCCCCTTCTTCCTACGAGAGCTAGCCTTGCCCTTGTGCGGATTTCTGTAATTTTCCATCCCTCCCCACTGTTCCTCCTTTTCGTTTAAGTACAGCTAGCTTCCATGCAGTTTACAGTAAAAGTCCCTGACAGCTGTCCATTTGCTTCAGAGGCCAATGGGGCTGGGAAGAAGGTTGGCTTCTAAGCTCAGAGAGGAATTCAAGCAGAGAAGTGACTGGTGGCCACTGCAAGCGTGGGTGAGTGGGCCCATTGGCCAGTTCCCGAGGAGTCTGTGAGAGACAGACGTGTGTGGGGACAGCCTGAAACCAGTCACCGACCCTGTGGCTTTAACTGGCAGGAAAGTCCCTATCCCCACATCCAGTAACAGTGGTGGGACTAGAGGGGGCAATATTCTCATGCCTTCTGATGCCCAGAATCATAATTGAAACTCCACAGAAAGAAGTCCTTACATGGCACGGATCCCTGCCCCTGGTATTCACGCTCCCCTTGACTTGGGGGTGGCCATAGTGACTTCTAGAAAATAACAAGTGGTGGGGTATCACTTTGAAGATGAGGTTACAAAACAGACAGCAACTGCCCTGCTTGCTCACTTGCTCTTGCTGGCTCTCTCTGAGGGAGGCCTGACATTATGCTGTGAGCCGTCCCATGGAGAGGCTCATGGGGTCAAGGTCATGAGGGTGGCCGCTGGCCAAGAATCACAGAGTGAGCCTGGGAGCAGACACTCCCCGCAAGCAGCGTGGAGACGAAGGCAGCTCCAGTCCTGCCCCAGAGGATGCAGCTAAGCTGCACTGGATTTCTGACTCAGAAACTATAAGATAATAAATATCTGTTGTTTTAAGCTACTAAATTCTGGGGTTGTTTGTTACACAGCACTAGCTCATGAACACACCTGGGTCTGTCAGGCACAAGCTAGATTTGGAAGTTACCTATGCCAGATAAAATGGAATATTCTTCTTTCTGAAGTGATAGAGCGGAATCAATGAATGAAATAAATCATGAACATTCTCTCTGTGACTTCCCCCAACTAAAAAAGTGGTAGACAGAGATTCTTCTGGCTGAAAGGAAAACTTATGGATTATTTGTTTGGGTTGTTACTACTTGACCGAAACTTCTCCATGGTCTAAAGACTGTGCTCAAGGAGATGTGAGAATTTTACAGAAACAATTACCAGAAAATGCAATTTCTTCGTATGTAAAAAAAGATACAGATAAAGAACTAATATGGAAAAAGAAAACATGTTTATGCACAACCATATGCCACAGAAGAGACGTTAAAATTAAACCAGGGAGCTAGAAAACACTGCCTATTAAAACACTGCAAATAGAAGTGAAGTTAATAATGAAGTGAACATCAATAAATCATTCTGGCATTTCCTACAGATAGTCTTAAATCTCTTTATTTCCCCACAGTAGTTCTTTAATCCTGTGCTAGATACCACCAAACATGTAATTTCCTCCCCTCTTTTAATTTCCCAAGAAAAATATTTCCATCTTTTATACAAAATAATAAGAAAGAAACATTTACCAGTGAGCCTTTGTCTTTTAATGACTTAACAGAATAGTCTTTCTGGAATCAGGCAATGCCAACTTTTATGCCCCAGTGGTTTGAGGTTATCGTGAGTGGCATTAAAAAGTCGAGTCTTCATGGTGGGGCTTGCATAGGAGCGGGTTAAACAAGTCTGATACCCTCTTCCCAGCCTCCCATTAGAACCCTCGTGATGACACAGAAAGAAAAAAATGTCAATAGCAATGAAGGCTGAAGATAAGAGCCCAGCACAGGCCAAAGTCCAGGGGGTTTCCGTTAATACACGGCTGATGTGGGGGGTGGGGAGAAGCTGAGAAAGGTGTGTTTGGATTACACATCTCAAAGTCCAGAAGCTATAAAATATAACAAAGCAGATGCCACCCCCCACCAAGGGCAGGAAAGGACCTTAACTCAGAAGGAGAAATTAAAATGCCATCAACCCCCCTAGTAATCCAAGAAATGGAAATTAAAAATACCATTTGTAGATTCCCATTGACAAATGCCCCTAAGGCTTCAGGAAAGGAGGAAGCCGGTGGCAGACAAAGAGAGTGCGTGGCAGTGTGGACAGCAAGGCAGGCTTCTTAGAAGGCAGTCTGGAAATAAGAGCCCAGAGTCTGACAGTTTAAGGCCTCTTCTTTTTTAAACCCTTTCTTTGTGGAAAGAAGGAAGGGGGATGGGAGGGTGGTGGAGAGAAAGAGAAGAGAAAAATTACAGTGAGTAGACTCCTAAAAATCATTTCTAAATTACTTAAAAATTACTTTTTAAATAAGAGAAAAATATTAAAAGTGGTCTTGGTAGCTTTTTGAGATCAGAAAAGAAATAATTTCCTTAAAATCCATAGCAATAAAAATAATACTGAATTTCCTTTTCTAAGCCTATATTTCCTAAATTAGTTATTTCTCTAAAATCACAGAAGCAGAAAATGGGGAAAAACAACTCAAGAGGGCCCCAAACAAGATCACGTGTCCCATACTTAATGAAAGAGCTGATATGAAAACGAGTGACACAGTGTCAAGTCCATTCCTGTTCGTGAACAGATTTATCAGTTTCTCACGGACATCTGAATTTAATTGGAAATTAGGCATCAAGTCTAAACTCTAATTATCTGATGGTAGAATTTCTCAATTTTAGTTGTCAAAGCCATTTTATCTGTTTGGCATTTGACATAATATTTGTGTTTATAAAGGCAGGAACCAACACTTTTAACAAATAGGCCCAGGGACCTGAAACAAAGACTGCATTTAATTTTCACAGCATCCTATGAGTGGGTGTTGTGACTGATGACTAAACAGTACCTAAGCATGCTGTCAAAGGCCATCTAGGTGGAAGTGAGAAGGGCAACTCCAGGACCACCTCATGCCAAAGCTGGGTATCTTGATGAAGCCCCACTTTGTGACTTCAGAAAAAAAAAAAAACACAATTTATTATCAACACAACAATTTTCAGGTTAATTAGGTTAATGCAACCATCACAAATGTCTTCCCTTTATGATGTGGCCTTAGTTTCTAAACCAAGCATTCCTCGATACAGATTGGAAGCCTCGATCAGTCAATTGTCAATGGAGGAATCACAGTCGCTCTCTATGCTCCCAGTAGGGAAGACGTGTGGCCAATGGTCCAACCAGGGATTCACTGTCAGCACCTCCTTCCTCTTCACTCCAGGCAACAGAGACTCTCCCCACACCCAAGACCTCTCCTGCCCTAAAGCTTAAGGTTCAGAGTGGAAACCATAGGAATCCCTTATTCCAGGCTGCTCTCCAGATTCCTGAGCCTGTACTCTGTAACAGGAATGGTGCTGGATTACTAGATCTTCCAAGTTTGCTAACATGGCCTGCCTCCACACCATGAAGCAAAATGAGAAAGGTCTGACTCACTGTGTGGGTCCCCACTGGTTCATCTGTGCCTGGAGTTGGACTGACCACTCCCGTCATGAGCCCTTGAGTTTCAACATCCTAGAGCTGCACATATGTATCTGCAGGTACATTTTGTCTTTCCCTTCTTCCCCAGTTCAGTTACGCACTGGCAAACAGGGTACATTTCATGTGGTTTTAAAACTGACATGAATTTGAAACGTATATGATTGTAAAGGGGGTTATGATAAAGTCTCATTTTATGTGTGAAAATCCAAATGCCTCTAAATTAAAACAAAATTGTCAAGAACCATATCATTTGGGGGACTTCCCTGCTGAGCCAGTGGTGACAATGCTGTGCTCCCAACCCAGAAGGCCCGGTTTGATCCCTGGTCAGGGAACCAGAGCCCACGTGCTGCAGCAAACACCCAGCATAGCCAGATAAGCAAATAAGAACCGTATCATTGCATGCTTGGCAGGAAGTGAACTGTCAGCTCTGTTACACTCCTGCCCCAAGCCTGTTTAAGTACTTACACTAACCAGACCAGGACAGGGCTGGGATGGAACCCTGGAAACCCAACACCTCAGTCAGACTCAACATTTCAGACTGGAAGTGACCTTGTCCTGCAAATGCCCTTCTCTTCAGCTCAGCTGAAGTGCTGTCCACTCGAAGAAGTCTTTTCTGAGTGACACTCCCAGCTCCCCAGTGCCCACTCTAGACCATCAACATCCCCAGTGCACCCTAAATGCTGATTTTCTTATTTCCTTTCTCATCAGGAGCCCATTGAGTTCCCTGAGGGCAGGGACCAGTTGGTTAGCTTTTCATCCCACGATCTAGCAAAGAGACAGGCTCGGGTGGGTGTCCTGTAGATGTCTGATCAATCAAAGAGCAGAATCCTTTCCGTTTACAGAGGAAGATCTGAGAGGAGAGGGCCTTTCCTGGACCACACGGTTCCCAAGGACGGGAGCTGAGACCGATCCCAAGTCTCCTGGCTACAAGACCTTCACCTACTGGTCACCTGGGACGTGATGCTTCTGGACCTTCACTCAATCAGTTTAACTCACCTCCAGAACTGATGCAAAGGCAATTAATGTCTCTTGAGCAACCAAGACAGCGCCTTTGAGAAAATTCTCTTTTCTCAAAGAGCCCATCCCTCTGGCCAAGCAGATAAAAACTGCTTGACACACGCTTCCTTAGCCCTTAATGTAAAGACTCAGTCTCTTTTTCCCTTGCAAAGTCCTACTTGTCTTGGTGTGTCTTAAAATCAGACACTGTTTCCTATGACTGCTTCAAAGCAAAAATTGTCTCTCTGCTTCTAATTAGAGGTAAAGACATTACCACGGTTTTAATATCAGGAATGGAAAAACACAACATAGAAAACAGGACTGAAACTTAGTTGCTCATTTGCCCACAAACTTCAGGGAAAACAAGAGAACTCCACCTCCATCCACATGCCTGAGCTGCTGGGGCTCCTGTCGCCTGGCAGAGCAGGTTCATCATGAGTCAGCCCACAGAACACGGGTTAACACAGGGGAGGTGCTGGGCACTGGGGCTCAGCAGGGAACAATGATGGAGTGATGCTCACACAGCTTCTGACTCATGCAGACATGCTCACACCAGCTGCTGGGCAGCGTGTAGCCCTCCTCCTGGCCTGTGTCTCCCCCAAACCACAAATCACACGGTGCCAACACTACACTGATCTCAAGCCCTGGGATCAATTCACTGAGCAAATCATCCCCAAGACCAGGACACGGAGGTAGGGGGAGGTCTACAAACACAAGGGCTCTTGGTTTAAATCCAGGTTCCAGAAGATGCATTTTGAGATGGCTTCTGAAAACTGAAGCAGCAAAAAGGCTGGGTGGGAGGGACAGAGGGGAGGTCTGGGAATAGGAGGAGCTGGCCGGCCATACACAGGGCCCCTCTGGTGCCCATAAGTGACGGCTGTTAGGTACCACTTGCTGGAATCCCACATGTAACTACTTGTGGCAAACCCATCGCCTTGGCTTGAGGAAGGTCAAGCAGGAGCCAATTCTTTCACCCAAGCAGGACCAGACTCAGGGCTGTGGTGGAGATAAAAAAGGAAAGAAAAGCAATGGCAGGTGGGTGGTCTTTGTTCTAGCAGGCCTCCCACGCCTGCAAGGGAACCTCAAACTCCAGGAAAATAAACAAAGCTGCAAGCAGCCTGCAGTGTGTGCGGAAGCCATCAAGGTCACTGACCCTGCTTCCTGCAGGCGGTGTGTCCACAGCCATGAGTGCTCGGGTGCGCGTACATATGCATATACATGTGCGCACATGCACGTGCATGCACGCATACACACAGGTACACAGACGCCTTTTCAAGCTGTCACAGGTGACGGCTTTTCGGACTGACCCGCTGGTGCTCAGCTGTCAGCTCATGCTGTGGCCAGCATGGGGGCTTTGATGACGAACACAGGCATTGCTCACAGCAGCCCTTAAAAAAAAAAAACTCTCTCCTCTTGAGGTGATGACATTATCTTCTCGAAAAATAGAAAAGGAAAAGCAAATGCCAGCTGCTTCTGAAATGTACTAAGTGCAGAGCCCGTAGGCGGCTCTGTGGATAAAGGATGCGGGGTGAGGTACCATGGGTGCCCCCCACCCCCGAATGGACTCGTGGTTCAGGTCTGAGCCGGGCTGATGTCCTCAGGGCCAGAGGTCACTGCTTTGGGCGTATCTGGCTGAGTTTCAAGGCGCACATAGGACTGACTGATCTGGGGATCCTTTAGGGGAGGTGGGCCTTTGGGCTACAACCCTCCCCTATCACATTGGCTGGCGAGCCACCAGTCCCCTGCTTTGGGGGAACTGTTCTCAGCTCACGGTTTCCTGAGAAGGGGCTCAGTGACAGGGTGTTCAAGGCGACAAAGATCCCTGTGATGAGTGAGGCCTTGCCTGGGCCCCACGGTCATTTCGGTGCCATGGCCGGGTGACCAGGAACCTCTACTTCCTGGCTGCAAATGACCCTGTGCCCTCTACTCGGGTCTCTGGGAGTGCACTCTCATGACATTGCTGGAGCTTTCAGAAAGGAAAGCAAAGGAAGCCCTGCCATCCCCCTCCTGCCCAGCACCACCATCTTGCGGTCCGTGTTGGGCAGATGGGGTGGGCGTGGGGCACAGGTTTCTTCTGGAAGACGACGTTGCACCTGCAGGGGCTGAGACATTTATCAGCTCCATGCATCTCCCTGTATCTGGTGACTCACACGCTCCCAGGACGGCCCATAGCGCCCCTGCATCTGCTAGCCTCTCAGTCCTCATGCTCTGTTGCACTTCAGACCTGACCTTTTTTCTCCCTGATTCGGCCTTTCTTATACCATTCGTGTTCTGGTGGAATGTGGCAATGGTCAAACATAAATGTGTTGATCGCTTAGTCCTGTCCGGCTCTTTGCGGCCCCATGGACTGTAGCCTGCCAGGCTTCTCTGTCCATGGGATTCTCCAGGCAAGAATACTGGAGTGGGTTGCTATGCCCTCCTCCAGGGGATCTTCCCGATTCAGGGATCAAACCAGGTCTCCTGCATTGCAGGCGGATTCTTTACCGTCTGAGCCAGCAGGGAAGCCCAAAACGGAGATGAGCAGCCTTAATTTTCGTTTCTTACAGCAGCCCAACATTTTAGGTCCCATTCTCTCATCAAAACATTCATTTAACTAATAATTATGGATTGGGGCTTCCCTGGTGGTCCAGAGGTTAAGACTCACTTCGCCTTCCAATGCAGGGGCTATGGGTTCCATCCCTGGTTGGGGAACTAAGACCCTGCATGTCACACAACACAGCCAAAAAGTACATAAATAGGTAAATATACAAAAATCACATCATAAAACAAAAAATGTTTTAAAATAATTACGAATTACTTAGTATACGGATTAATACTCTGGGAGGAGAAGATTGGCCAGGCCCACATTTGGCACCATGGTACGGTAGAGAAGGGCACTCAGGGTACTGTAGCCTGTCCACGGGGGTGACGGGAACATGCTCCCAGAACTTGGACAAAACTATTTTAAGAGCAAACTTAGATAGGTTGAAAATATCATTGATCTGTGCCAAAAGCCTGCACGAAATGTTCACAGCAACACCACAAGCACATGGGTAGCAGGATGTGCTCGTAAGTTACATGTTACTGTACGGTAAGGATATCAATGTACCCACTGCAACACACAGACATAATTACAAATATCATGTTGAGCCAAAAGACTACACTGGGAGTTTCATTGACATGAAGCTCAAATCAAGCAAAATTAAACCTATGGTTTATTAGAGGGCAGGACAGTCGCTGGAGAAGGAAATGGCCACCCACTCCAGTATTCTTGCCTGGAGAATCTCATGGACAGAGGAGCCTGGCGGGCTACAGTCCATGGAGTCGCAAAGAGTCAGACTGAAGCACGTTAGCACACCTGCAGGACAGCAGTCCCTCCTGAGAACACACTGGCTTAGGGGGACAGGAAGGGGGCTTGCGGGATGCCGGCGGTGTTCTTCTTGCTCTGGGTGCTGCTCGATGACCCCATAACTTTTATTGAGCTGTACTTACAATTTTGTACACTTTCCCGCCTGTATATTGACAAAGCGTTTACTTAAAAACGCATGTGCGCACCTATTTGTACACGCAGTTGGTGCTAGCAGGCAGCTCTGGAAGTCACCCAAGAGACTGTCTGAAAAAGGACAGCTAAAGAAGCTTGGGGTGCTCTCCATTGACTGTGCGTGATTTGGCCTGAGCTCAGAAAAGAAAGCCAGAGATTATAATCACGCCAGCCAAAGTGCACTCAGTGCTCGCTCAAAAAACAGTGAGAGATGCAGAGAGGAAGTTTGCGGTGTTTGTCCCTCTTGGTCCACCGGGAGGCCGAGAATATTCTGGTCAGCAGAGCTGTGTTCAGTGGAGGGGTCATCGGGCCTTGGCATCCTCGGGTAACGGGTCAAGTAAGGCCATCTCTCCCTCCGCTCTCACCGCCCACTTGCCAACTGCCTTCCAACCACCCGTTCAGTGTCCCCAGCCCAGGACACACGGGAGAGGTGGGAAGGACATTCTGTCCCTGTAAAACGGCCACACGACATCAACAGGCATCTTTCTGATACCACAGACACCTGAGAGGCCCCGGATGCAAACACTGCTGAAAACAGTTACAAAGGGCAGCTCCTGGACCTGCCGGGCTCAGGAACCAGACCCTGGACAGTGGAGACGTCACCAGAGCGCAGAGCCCCCGCCCCAGACACTCCCATCCTCCCGGAACTGGGGACTCGAGGCGTGTTTCCGGTGCTTGTATCCTAGGTGGCCACTCCCCACAGAGGCTGGTCAGCCTTCCTGAGGTCAGGTCCAGTGAAACTTTTCAGCGGTCAAGAGCCTTCAGGACTCAAACAGCCAGAGTCAGGGGTCTGTCCCCAGCCTCAGAGGTTCCTTCGAGTAATGTGACATTTGTCATAAATGGCTCCTTGGTTCCCCTGCTCACTAACACGCAGAGAGACTAAGTATCACACTGGGGTCCTGGCATCCTTTCCAGTCCAATCTCTCAGTGAGATCTGAATATTAAACAACAACAGGCTCATCCAAGGATATTTCTGCTGAGTTGTCATTGTTGTTCAGTCACTAAGTTGTGTCCAACTCTTTGCAACCCCATGGACGGCAGCATGCCAGGCTCCTCTGTCCTCCACTATCTCCTGGAGCTTGCTCAAATTTATGTCCATTGAGTAACTGATGCCATCCAACCATCTCATCCTCTGTCTCCCCCTTCTCCTCCTGCCCTCAATCTTTCCCAGCATCAGGGTCTTTCCCTATGAGTTGGTTCTTTGCATCAGGTGGCCAAAGTATTGGAGCTTCAGATTCAGCAACAAGTTCTTCCAATGAATATTCGGGGTTGATTTCCTTTAGGATGGACTGGTTTGATCTCCTTGCAGTCCAAGGGACTCTCAACAGTCTTCTCCAGCACCACAGTTTGAAAGCATCAATACTTTAGGATCCAACTCTCACATCTGTACATGACTACTGGAAAAACCATAACTTTGATTACACAGAGCTGCCCTGTCCCGTAAAACAAAGCCCTTCCATCCCTGCCTCCCCCTCCAGGAAGACCAAAGCCACAGCAGCCACAGCAGGGAATCCAGGGTCTGCTCTTTGCACAGCTCACTGTAAGCACAGGTAAAAGCGACCAGGGGTGCGGAAAGAGGAAAGTCACATCATACCAGCATTCTGACCATGGAGACAGAAACCCCCGCAGAGGGGGGCAGGGGGACCCCCTTGCACAGGGGCAGTGACTCTCCGCTGGACCCCGAGAGGGGAGGGCAGCCGCAGCCAGTGCCAGCCTAACAGTCATGGGCTCCAGAGGACCTGGAGAGCCCAGAATCCACTTACACTTGCTTGCCTTCAATATGTCACATCCCAGTTTTTGTGGTTTTTTTTTTCCTTTTAATCTCTGAAACTATACTTTCTGCACTTCCCAATGAAAACTCAACTCCTTTTGTTCCTACAGACACAGCCAGTTCTGGTGAAGCAAACCCAGTCAGGAAGACTGGTGGGAGTCATCAGCCGCTGTCAGAGAAGGATGAGGACTGTGACACCAAGTGACACAGTGGGAAGGGCGTGGGGTCTGAGAACGCTTGCACGAGTGAGACCCTGGGCACATCACTCTTCTCTGAGCCACGCGTGCTTGTCCACAATATGAGGGCCTGGAAACTGATGCTTCTGAGTTCTCTTCCAGATGCATGACGGATGGGTAAGGAGCCAATTTCAGATCAGAGAAGGCCTAGATTCTGAGCTCTGATTCCATCACTAGCTGTGTGACTCAGGCAAGTTGCCTAACCTCTCTGAACCTCAGTTTCTTAATTTGTAAAACAAAAGCAATAGTAATTATATATAATGATAACACAGTATATAATATACAAATACTATGACGCTACAATAGTAATAATGAAGACTGGATGAAGTCAATATGTATGGCATTTAGTGAGGTACCCAGTACAGTATAAATAATAAATGTGCATGCTAAGTCACTTCAGTTGTGTCCAAGTCTATGCGATACTGTGGACTGTAGCCCGCCAGGCTCCTCTGTCCATGGGATTCTCCAGGCAAGAATACTGGAGTGGGTTGCCAGGCCCTCCGCCAGGGGATCTTCCTGACCCAGGGATTGAACCCTCATCTTTTATGTCTCCTGCATTGGTAGACGAGTTCTTCACCACTAGCGCCACCTGGGAAGCCACTAAATAATAAATAGCAAAAGGCAAAAAGAGCCGCGAGTGTTTTCACTGACAGAATCTCAAATGGGACACAGATTGTAATTGGGAGCCATAACAGCTAAGGTAATGGTGTGAGCGTTCAGAAAGGACTGAATTACCATCAGATCTGACCCTGACTCTTTAAACGACCGACGCTGGCTTTACTGGCAGCTGGGAAACATCTTTTTTATCGGCAATTCCTGAGATTTTAGTACATGTTCACAGGCTAATGACAGACAGTCAGAGAAGGCGAACAGTCAATTTTGTTTTCGTCTTACAGAGAGCAGTAAGCTATTAAGAGCAATCTGTGCTTAACACAAGATGTACCAGACAAGGGGGGCCAGCTCCCCTGGTGTCCTCCACTAAAGAATCTCCTTAAGAATAACAGCATCAACTAATGCCTGATTTAGAAGCGGATACATTATTTAATGACGGGCTGTATAAGCTTTATTTCAGAAAATAAAACATCAGTGTTATGACAGTTACACACATGCCTTGTTCAATGTGCTGAATACTAGGATTTTGTCTCTCTTCTGGGTTCTTTTCAACTTTTTGTCTTGACAGTGAAATACTAATTGTATATAAAGGCAGAAACACAGGCATTTCCTGGGGTTAGGAGAAGTATTTAACTGCAATATGTAAAATACGTAACTCCTCAATAATGACGACAATATGGCTTGAAGAATATCTAGCGTTGTTGAATCCTCTATTCTCTGTTTTGTTTTTTTGCCTCTCGGCTTGCAGGATCTTAATTCCCTGACATTGAAACTGTGTCCCCTGCAGTGGGAGCACAGAGTCCTAACCACTGGACTCCCAGGGAATTCCCGAACCCTGTATTCTGATGAATGCAGAAATTAGAAAATACGCATGCTGAAAGACAGATGTATTTTTGATCTATCCCAACAAGATCACCCACGTCAAAATAAAAGATGTATTTATTACTGCTCTTTCCCAAAAGCAGCCCATGATGTGTGTCTGAATGTGCTTGAAGCCACAGACTGTGTTCTATGTGGTACAGAAATGTCGTGCCGAGATGAACTATAAAAATCCTAAGGGAGAAAACAGCCAAAACCCAGAGCAGAGCTGCGATGCTCCATAGGTCCAGGCAGCCACAGGCTAAGGAGGGTCTCTTGGGTGGGCAAGTCAGCCTGGCAGGGAGCCCCCTGGCAGCCAGGCAGCCAGGGGTGTGGACCCTGGTTCGGGGTGGTGGTGTTTAGTCACTCAGACTCTTTGCAACCCTGTGGACCACAGCCTGCCAGGCTCCTCTGTCCATGGGATTTCCCACCCAAGAATACCAGAGTGGGTTGCCATTTCCTTCTCCAGGGGATCTTCCAACTCAGGGATCAAACCCAGGTCTTTTGCATTGGCAGCCAGGTTCTTTACCACTGAGCCAGCAGGGAAGACTCCTGCATCAGGGTAACTATGTTAAGTCCTGGCTGCACGATTACTTGCTACGTGACTTCAGGTTCCCTAACCTCCCTCTGCTTGAGCTTCATCAACTCTAAAATGAAGATAAGCGTCAGACCTACCCAGGAGGGAACTGTGTAATGTTTAATACAAAGAATGCACTTAGGGTAGTGCTGAGCACGGTCCTCCTCAATGCAGGTTCTTACCACCTTTGAAACGCTCCCGTTCATTACCTCCACACCTAGGGAATGTGATGTGTGCATCTGTGTCTAATAAATCAAGACCACTAACAGGTACGACAAACACCTTGTCTATCAGTTACCATGAATACAATCAACCGCACAAACATTACCAAAGTAGCATTTGCTTATGGCACTGTTCTGGGCTTCACCAGCGGCCCCGCGGTAAAGAATCTACCTGCAATGCAGGAGACCCAGGTGACACCTGTCTGATCCCTGGGTCGGGAAGATCCCCTGGAAGACAGCATGGCAATGCACTCCGGTATTACTGCCTGGACTATGCCATGGACAGAGGAGCCAGGCGGGCTGCAGTCCATTGGGTCAAAAAGAGCTGGACATGATTGAAGTGACTTAGGAAGCACGAAAGGCACTGCTCTAGGTGCTACACTGAACACACACACATGGGTCCTCTAGAAAGTCACAGGAAGTAAAGAAATAAGGACACACGACACATGCACTGAACAAACACGGAAACAAAATCTGCTGGACATTTACAATACTTGCTAGTGGATGTCCTGTCAGATGAAATTTCTCTTCCCCTCTACTCACTAGGGCTTCCTTCATAGCTCAGTTGGTAAAGAATCCACCTACAATGCAGGACACCCCAGTTCGATTCCTGGGTTGGGGAGATCCACTGGAGAAGGGATAGGCTACCCACTCCAGTAGCCTTGGGCTTTCCTTGTGGCTCAACTGGTAAAGAATCTGCCTGCAATGCGGGAGACCTGGATTCGATCCCTGGGTTGGGAATATCCCCTGAAGAAAGGAAAGGCTCCCCACTCCAGTATTCTGGCCCGGAGAATTCCATGGGATCAAAAAGAATCATACAAGACTGAGCAACTTTTGCTTTCTACTCACTAACCATTTATTTTACTCCACCCCACCTCTCCATCCCAAGCAGGATGATTCGCTCTGTATCATAGAAAATGACATCAGGAAGCAAATATATTAAGAGAAAAATACCTGGGCCAGGGTGATTCCTCTTTTTACTTTACACCTTAAAATTCCATCCGACCTCAGCAGTAAAGGGAACCACCATCCAGGCAGAAATGTGAGGTGAGCAATCAAGGCTGTTTCGCCCCCACAGAGTGGCTCTGGGACTCACTCACTAAAAAGATCTGAACGTTACAAGTGGATTTAGATGACACGGATGCTTCGGCTCTGAGATGAAGACTGGGGTTAGCAAGGGTGGAGTTGGAGCCAGTTACTTCCCATGACTTGATTTCTAGACCACAAAGGTAAGTTCTGATTACATTTTTTTATCATTTATATCATTAATTTTTTAATCTTAAAAAGAGGGAAAAAAATCAAAAGGGAAATGGCAAAATCATAGGCGGCATACGTAAAGCTGAAGTCACTGAAGGGCTGGTGGTTTCCCAGGAGGAAGGATGCTGCTGGAAACTGGGGCCTCAGGGCCGTAAGTGGTTGCCGAGCAGGGCACTGGGTCACACCACGGACATGCCCGCTGCGGTCTGCACAAGCCCATTGTCCCGGTGACCCTCCGCTTCCTGCTACACCCATCTGTCCACATGTGCTTCTTGTTTTGCAGACTGCAGAGCAGGCCACTGGCAGAGCCCTGGAAACAGTGAACTTTGGAAGACAGGCCAAGAAAGAACAGTGGCCATGAAAGAGTGTTCAGAAAATAAAAGAAGAATCCGAGAGAGCAGCAGTAGCAGAAAGCCTAGAGGAGAAAGCTCTGGAAGAGGTGAGATTGTCAAGCACTGAGGGGCCAAGTTACATGTGGGTGAAGGAAGAGAGCTCACCAGTCAGCGGACACGAGCTGGTGTGGCCGTCCAAGCCTCAACCTGGGGGACTTTGGACACGGAGGACAGGAAGCTCAGGACAAGCCAGGCCTCTGCTGTCCGAGGTGCCTCATTCCCTCTGGTGGACAGACAGCTGTCTGGGGGGCCTTGTGGAAGCACAGTGGTGTCTACTACCCCACATCCGGACAGGGTGTTTTCCTTTGCTGCCGACAGTGGTTCACACTGACATTTCCCCTGGACCCCAGTAGAACTCATCCATTGATAAGTTTCACATAAGTGAGCAGATGAAGGCTCCCTAAAGTTGATGGGCTTGTTCATGCCTCCATCTAAGTCCTGTATCTAATGTACTCTGGAAAAGATTTTGCAAAGGTCGGGCCTGTCATTGCTAAGTTTACTATCATTGCGTGGTTCAGGGAGAGGGACCTGGAATATTAACTAAAACGAATGAGAAAGAATTATTGCAGGGAATGACGGAGGTCTGCGTTATCGGAAGCATGAATGGCAGTGGCAGAACAAGTGATGTTAGCTTAGAGTTGACTCTGGGAGGGGCGGGGAGTTGGGGACATGTGGCCCTTGACAAAGAGATTCCCAGAGTCACAGAAGCTTGGATTTCCAAGTGACCTCAGAACTCCATCTAGTTCAGGAGTTTCTCAGTTTTTCTTGCTCTCTCCATTTACACACTATTAAACTTCATTTTTTTCTCCTCCTGTCTAAGAAAAAAAGACATCATCTAGTTCAACCTTTTCCTTTTACTCATGGGGACATTGAGAGAAAGGTTGAAAAAACACAAACTTGTCCAGTGGAGACACTTGTGGTTAGACTTTGTGTTGAGGGAGACGTAGAAAATTTCTAGAGGGAGATGGAAAGACTGTACTGAATCAAGCCAATGACATCAAAAGGCCCACCCTCATGAGAAACAGAACCTGTTATTTAACCATTGAGTCTAGGATAGGATATTCTCTGAGAGGCTAAGTTGGCAAAAGCCGCTCACCACAAGAACGACAATGTCTTCTCACCAAACATCGACAACCCGGGGGGAACTGAACAAGAAGTGGGAATCAGCTATCCACATGAAAGCTCACCTGCTCTATTTTGGAGCCACACAGGCTGTAGTGAGTTTAAATTTCACTTGCTCAGGGTTTCACCAGGCTGTACTCAGTACCCCCTCTATCCAAGGGATTCTCCTGCCTGTGCATTACTCTTTCAAATCATTAAAATACCAAATCGTTAAAAATACCATACAAGGCAGGACTTCCCTGGCTGTCTGGTGGTTAAGATTCCATGCTTCTTATGCAAGGGATGCAGGGTCGATCCCAGGTCAGGAAACCAAGATCCCACATGCCATCCGGCACAGCCAAAAAAAAAGTCTTATATGGCAAAGGTTGACTGGCCACCACAGAAATGAAAAGCTTACACTTTTAGAGGAAGGCTCGTTTAATCCTCCTTTCTTTTTTTTTTAAAAAAATGTATTTATTTTTCACTTCTGATCCCTGCCTCCCTAACCATGAGTAAACATTTCCCAACCTACAATGATGTCAGGGTTTCAATAACTTAAGATAGACAGTCTTTATATACCTTAACTTATGATAGTCTTTAATCAAAGGCTTTTCCAAATAGATGACAGCTGCTGGTCTCCCCAGCCACATGATGGCTTGGTCCCTCATAGAACATTAATTGATGCATCAGATGTGGCTTCCTTTTACAAGAATCATGTTACTTTGTCACTCTTCTGCAACCAATCACATTTGCTTCAGAGCTCAGGAGCCTATATGTTTAAAATTATTATGTAATAGTTGACATGCAGAAATATAGAGAGATGGATAGAAAGAAAGTTATGAGATAACCAACAAAGACCTAACTATATAGCACAGGGAACTATATGCAATATCTTGTAATAACCTATAAAGGAAAAGAATCTAAAAAAAGAATAGATATCTAAACATAAATCACTTTCCTATATACCTGAAGCTAACACAACATTGTAAATCAGCTATATCTCAATAAAAAAAAAATTTAAAGTTACGAAGCCCCAAATAAAACACCGCCGTTTCTATCAATAGACTAAAGATCATAGCTAATTATCACTGAATCTCACCTTCACAACTACCCCTCCTTAGAGAACAACCCTTGCTTTTAAACAGTCTCACCACTTATGGATGTATCCTAACAATGTACTGCTTAAATCTACTTGCTTTTGAGTTTTATAAGTGTGGTATTTCACTGTAGGTAATCTTAGGCAACTTGCTTTTTTAAATTAAACATTAAGTTTTTAAGATATATCCATGTTGCTAAATGCAGCTGTAGTTTCCTCATTTTCCACTGTTGTATAATAGTCCTTTGTGTGCACATTCCACAGTTGCATTTTGTTGTTCTGGGACATTGAGATTGGTTTCAAATCTGGGTTTGTTTTTTTTTTTTGCTATTACAACCAGTATTGTAATAAACATTCTCAAACATGTCCCTTAGAGGAATTGCACATTTTTTTCTGGTATATACACCTATAAATGTGTGTTTACCTTTGTTAAGTCAAAGGCTATATGCATGTTCCACTTTACAAAACAGTATAATCTCCTCTCCCAGAGTGATGATGGTACCAGATGACACTTCCACCAGGAGGACATGAGGGGCCCTGTTCCCACACACACATCATCGCCAACACTTCATATTCTCGTGGGAGTAAAGTAGTATGTCATTGTGATCCTAATTTACATTTCCTGGATGGCTAATGAGGCTGAGCGAGCTTTGATGTTTTTGTCTACCACCTGGCTCCTAATAATTTTAGGCAATGCATTTTGTCGCAGTGCCTATCAAACTCTTCATCAGCCCCAAATCTTGCCTGGAAGGATGGGAAACAGGACACATCAGAAAGCACTGGCGGCCCTGAGTCTCTGTGTGATGGACCCTGTTGCTGACGCAGCAGTCATTCAATTTACTGCTGCTTGGTTAGCAGCTGTCTGTGGCTTGGGGATTTAAGCTCAGCTCAAAAGGCAGCCACGCATCGTCTACAGGACTCCCACTCCTCTTGCATTGATTGGTTCAGGAATGGAGACAAGAAACTAGTCTAAGGAGATACAAAGAGAGGACTACTGGAGACTTCTGGGAAAACCCACCTGCTTCCAGCAGCCATCCTGTGCTCACAAGGAGAACCAATCAAGAATAAAGTTGTCTGTGTGGAAGCAGAGCAGACAGACGGAAAAAACCTGGGTCTTTGATAGCATTGCTGAAACTGCCAGATGAATCAACACTGAATCACTCTATCTTTAGGAGCCAATTTATGTAAACCAATGTGCTTCCCTGTTGCTTAAGCCAATTCAAACCTGGCTTTCTACTACCTTAACTAAAAGAACCCTGATATGAGTTACGTGGTTTAAAATGAACAAACAAAACCAACAAAAATCGATGAGCCACGAATGGCATTTCTGACACTTGTAGCGACCAGGCCAAGAGCAAAAGGTGGAGTTGTGTGGATGAACTGATACCCCCGACTGTCACATTAGTGGACTGGTGATTGATGGGAGGTGGGGACCAGGTGCAGGGATGATATTCAGAAACCTGGGATTGCGGAGCACAAGCTTTGAAACCTCCTAAAAAGGATCATTCAGAACAATTGTTATCAACTAAACTCCACTCGAGGTTTCTCCTGGAAGAGCTGACTAATGCCACCAAAGTAGGATGGCTCTCTTATCCTCTCTCTCAGCACTCAGGAGAAGCGGGCAACTCATACTCAGTCAAGGTGCCCTGGCTTATATAGACTTGTCTTCTTGAAGTTTCACACAATTACCTTCTTGGTCTTCCCTTCTAGGGTATATATATGCTAAAGGAAAGCATTACGCTGGCTTCGACTCTGCAGTCTCCTTTCCACCCAGTGTGGACTCTGGTCCTGCTGACAATTCCCACGGGCCCTGAGAGAGTCTCTGGGAGTCATTCTCTGGGAGTCTCAGTTTCTCTCTCTGCCACCAGAAGAATATTGTAAGACTGTTGGGCTGATTTACAGTATCACATACTAAATGGTCAATGAACAAGAGCCACTTGATGTTAATAACTGATGCTGATAAGTGCCCATGTTCATGAACACCTGTGGTCAACGGCTGAGTCCTAGTCTCAGAATTCCTTCCAGACCAGAATAGAGACCTGTGTCCCTAAGGAGTCTGGAAATTCTTTCCCTCTTTGAGAAGAGTAAAGCCTCATTAAGTGAGAATTCTCATCAACAGAGGAGACTCTGAGCAACATATGTAAGCCAAAGAACAACAACAATCTTGTTATCAAATCAGATTCATCATAAAACCAACCACTGATACACTGCGACCAGTGCCACGAGCCAGTGAACGGCTAAATCCATGATCGACAGATGAGGAAGCCAGTCACGGAGAGGTGGTCTTGACTGTGCATCTCCAGGTAAAACAATACTGGCTTTGGGCACCGAGGCGCACTCTGAACAGAAACACACTCACTCTAACTCCATGTGTTGTGGATCCAGAACAAGAACCAACACAGGTTTAATATCAACGCTTAAAGACTGCATTTCACTGGCAGTCCAGTAGCTAAGACTTCACCTTCCAAAGCAAGGGGCGCAGTTTCGATCCTTGCACATGCCTCCAGCCAAACAAACAAAATATATAAAAGAAGCAATACTAAAACAAACTCAATAAAGACTTTTAAAACCAGTCCAGATAAAAAAAAAAATCTTAAAAAAATAAAAAATATATAAATATTGCATTTCATTAGTGCAATGAAATGTATCTAATTGCAGGCTATTGATGTAATCTTAAAGAACAAAAAATATTCAAGGATACAGCTAATTTAGAGTAGAATAGATTTCCAGGATGACTATTTATTCAGAAAAAGATCAAGAAATGGTTAATACCTCCCAAATCACATTATTTCAATTTTACACATTTTTTTTTTTACAAAAGTATCCTAAAGCAATAGCATAGTTGTCTTAGAAATATTTGGAAACCATATAATGTATGTTGAATTATTTTTTGCAGTGAGGAAAAAAAAAAAATCTGATAATCAGCCTTGGAGGAAGGAAAGAATAACAACAGAACAAAAGGAAACAGGAAATCCAAAATGAGTCCACCCAACGCTGAGTTGAGATTTAAAATTTCAAATGCCAGAACTGAGGAAAGAAAAATCTGAATTTTCATTATTTGCTTTCTTTTCACCATTAGCTGTCCTGATTCTGTCTAGGATTCTTACCCAGCAGAAGAAACTGTAAATTAAACTCAGCCTTCCCAATACACTAAATAACGAAATTCTTAATGAGCCCACCATAATGGGTCTCTTCTTCCTGGAAACTGCAATTTACTTTATTTTTCTAAGACACATCTGCTGTGGTTTTGAAAGGTTGCTAAGGAAAGGTTTTTTTAAAAGGTGATACAAAGCAAGCAAAGTCTTTATTCTATTCTTCACCGAAAACATATTTAAAATGTGAACTTTTATTTGAAATTTCAAAAGCCTTTTAAGGGTTGATCATTCTTCAGCTTCATGTAGGGGCCATGGGCTCAGCTACCATGGACCATAGTCATTCTAGGGCGATGGCGGGGGCGGCTGGGGTGGGGGCTAGTGACTGTGGCCTGTGGGCATCACTAATTGGAGAACAGGAGTAAAGCCATTTCCCAGGTAACTGCACCCCACATTCTTCACCAATAAATCCTGTCAACCATCGAATATTCCTCATCCCTACTCCTCATCTCCTCCATCACCAGCCCCAGTCAAGTCCACCCTCCTCTCTCCTCTGCAATAGCTTCTGCATTTCCCCGTTTCCTCTCCTGCTCCCCTACACTCCACTCTCCATCCAGTTGCTAGGGTGATTTCTTTTTACTGACTTCCCATTATACTCAGAACAAAACCTAATATTCTCACCACGGTCCATAACGCTCTCCCTGATCTGGCCTCTGGTTATCGCTCTGGCCTCACCTTTATCCCTTTCCCCTTAATTCAAAGCACTCTGATCACAATGACCTTCCTACCATTCCCCAAACAGGTCAAGTTCATCCCACTCAGAGTGGCCTTTGTTCTCCCCGCCCCCTCTCCCTAGGATGCCCTTCCCCCACATACTCAAGTCTGAATCCCACACTTCTTCCCTGTTTCTGCTCAGTGTCACCTCTTCAAAGATGCTTTCCCCAACTATTCCTCTGAAACAGCCTAATCTCCCCCAAGTCATGGTCTGTTGTCTTCCCCTCTGGAATTTTCTCCCAACAGTCATCGTGTGATATCGCATTACACCTCTATTTGTGGATGTGCAGTCTGTGACCCATACTAGACCTTAAGCTCATTGAAAGCAGAGACTCTGTCATCTTCATTGCTAGCACGTGGTCCTTGAACAATGCCCAGTCCTCACTGAATACTTGTTGAAGGAATAAATGAATCTGGGTGTGTGTGTGTGTGTGTGTGTGTGTGTGTATGTGTGCACTCCGTTGCACCCAACTCTTTGCAACCCCATGGACGCTAACCCGCCAGGCTCCTCTGTCCATGGGATTTCCAGGTAAGAATACTGGAGTGGGTTGCCATTTCCTGCTCCATGGAAGCTTCTCAATCCAGGGATTGAACCTGTATCTCCAGCGTCTCCTGCATTGGCAGGTGGACTCTTTACCACTGAGCCACCTGGGAAGCCCTTAAATGAATCTACTGGTGTCCTAAACACTGCAGACTTAGGAGTTGCAAAATTCAAATAAATCTGTATTTCTTCAATATTATATCATACCAATATCATAAGCAGGTGGTCACTTGTATGCTTAGGATGATCTGTGAGGAAAAGCCAGTCCATCATACAACATGGCATATAGCATTTTACGCCACTCTTATCCCGCAAGCCTCCCTCAAGACTCGCACAAGGAACATCAGTAACCCAAGCCTCTGGTGAGCTCAGCCCTGACTGACTAAATGCTCTTTGGCCAAGGATCCCATAGCAGTGCCCGCATACCAAAGTGTTCTCTGATCTCCAGGGAAAGTTTAGCTGCAAGAGCGTTTTTTTTTTTATGAGGAGCAGGAGGGCAAATGGGATTTAAACTAGGTAGGTTGTCAGCATTTTCTTTTTTTTTTTTCAAGTTTTCAGAACTGAATACATCATCTAACCGCAAACAAAAACAGAGTCAAACACAGTTCCATTTTAGCAAAGCAGTTAAGAACCCATGCGAATTGAATTAACATTGAGCATATTGGGTCAAAACCTGCCCAGCCAGCTGTCCCTGCCTAATAGCTATTGAAGTCAACTCAAAGTAAACACAGATAAAAGTGATGGGTACCTTTAATCTATTAATAAAATCCTAGGTTTAATTAACAGATGTTTTGGCACTATTTTTTGCATATACTACCACCTTTATTTGAATTTTCTACTTCTTATTTTGATGTTTTATACATGCAAAAGAAATAAACAAAGGAGGACAAGAAGGAGGATGAATAAAGTGCTAACATCTGTTTCAGTAACATGTTTTTTCTCCATGCTCAGTGGGGTAGACATTTGTTAAGAAATTCCAGAGATAGTGTGCCATAAAGACCTTGCACAAATGAAAAATAATCATCTGTGCAACGGTGCTATCTATAATGGTGCTTTTCTGCCTCAAGTTCCTCAAGTGGCCTTGACTTAGACTTGACCTCAACTACTGGCTGGAAGAGGCATGGTGACTCCCCGTCCCAGTCAGACTGATGAACTGATCAAAATACTCCCCAGTTCACACTTCTCCAACTCTGCTCGTGGTCCTTCATCCTTGGCACCCTCCTCAGTCACAGATGTCTTCCGTCAAAATCATACCGATGACAAAGGCTGCATTCAGCCTGCCTCTTCAAGTCTACACCAGTTCCTCACTTCTCTGAACACTCATTGCTAGTAATACTTCTCCAATAGCAGTGCATTTTATAGCTCTCAAAGCTTTCTCATATCATTAGCTCGGGACACAAGACAAATATTATGACTCCAGGATATAGATAGGAAATAGGTAAGCTTCCTGAGTTTGCTGGTGTAAGGCGTCACTTGCCTTCTTTTCTGCTTCTGTTGAGTTTGTCTTCACCACACAAACTCTGGGAGACTGGCTTTGTCCCTTTGATGAGGTTCTAGGCTAGGAAAAGAAGAAAGTGTGTCTCTCACTGCTGGCACTTATTTTAAAACATTTGTTGACTGGGATGGTGGAAAGAGCCATAAAAACTGGATTCTGATTCTGATTCACTATCACCAGTATGACTGGCGGCAAGACACCAAGATACGGATTCCTCATCTGCCCAAATGAGGGGGATGCTGAAAGCTGGCACTGACTCTCTGATCCCATAACTCATGAGCCACATGCTCACAGACAGTACTGGTCCTTGGCTGAGGCCTTCTGGCAGTGCTATCAGGAGAGCCTCACAAATCTCAGATGGTCAAATCCCCGAATTCAAGAACTCCTGTAAATGTGATGGAGGCTTCCCTGGGCCCACTGGAACCTAATCCTCTGACTCCTCTCTCCTGGGATTCAAGGGCATGACATGAGTTATACCCATAATGCTGCCCATACCGCATGTGAGGGAGTGGTGATAGACCCATCATCAGTTAGTCTGTTAATAGATATTTTGCGGGGAATTCTCACAGGGTGGTAAAAACTCTTATTCCTATTCTGTGAATGCCTAAATCCCATCATCTTCTCAAATCCACACCTATCAGGCTCTCTACAACTACTGAACTTCCCGAGACCTAAGAACTCCACCCTTTCCAATTCCTGAAGTTAATGACATTGGCAACAGAACCCACAATTGTTCCTAAAATGGAAATTCCTTCCCACTTTTCTCATTACTGTCATCATACTCCCTCCCCAGAGCCAGGAATCATTTTCAAAGCCAGAGAGTCTTGAAGTTCAAAGTCATGAAGTTATTCTGTGTTTTGCCCTCAGTCTCCTTCTTAATGGGCTTCCGTGATGGCTCAGCAGTAAAGAAGCCGCCTGCAATGCAGGAAACACGGGTTAGATCCCTGGGCCGGGAAGATCCCCTAGAGAAGGAAATGGCAACCCACTCCAGCATTCTTGCCTGGGAAATCCCATGGACAGAGCAGCCTGGCGGGCTACAGTCCACGGGGTCACAAAGAGTCGGACACGACTTAGTGACTAAACAACTCCTTCTCTCTCCAAATCTATTCTGAGCAGACTCTGGCTTCTCTCCATGCCTCCTCGGCCTGACCCTGACCCTCCAAGGCCCCCGGTACCTGGTCTCCATTATGGCGGCAGGCTCCCAGCAACTCTTCTCCACTTACCCTAGTCCAGCCTACCCACAGCAGGGAGAATAACCATGGGTTTCTGCTTGGCTAGACCGCCCTACTTCTATACCCACAAAACGTTTTATGTCACTGTGTTCACAAGAAGGGCAGATAAAGAGGAAGTGATAAAGGGGATAATGAGTTTGGTGTCTGTGACCTGTGTCAAAGGAAGCCCTTTGAAGGCTTGTGCAAGTTGGCATGTGTATTCATTTCCTAGGGCTGTCATAAGGAAGTACAACAACCCAGGTGACTTAAAACGTCAGAAATGTATCATCTGGGGTGGGAGGAGTTGGGAGATTGGAACTGACACATATATACTATTGATACTACATGTAAAATAGATAACTAATGAAAACATACTGCATAGCACAGGAAACAGTCAAGAGGGAGGGGATGCATGTATGTTTATGGCTGATCCATTTTGCGGTGCAGTAGAAACTAACACAAGTTCGTGAAGCAGCTATTGTCGTTAAGTAAGTCGTGTCTGACTCTCTTGCAGCCTCATGGACTGTAGCCAGCCAGGCTCCTCTGTCCATGCAATTTCCCAGAAAAGAATACTGGAATGGGTAGCCATTTCCTTCTCCAGGGTATCTTCCCAACGCAGGAACTGAACCCACATCTCCTGCATCAGCAGCTGGATTCTCTACCGCTAAGCCACCAGGGAAGCCCCATGAAAGGTACAAGACTTGACACAACGGAGTCACAGAGAGGTACTTTGGGAGCAAGAAGACCACAGACGCTTTTTGATGTGGCCTTGTCTTTGGGCTGGTAGAAGTGTTTGTCGCAGCCCCTCCTGACTACACCAGCTCCAATTCAATAAGCATCATGGTGATCTGTGCATTTTCTTCCCTCTCACAGGCACTCTCTGTCGTGAGTGGGAATGTTTAAAACACCCTCCACCCACACACTGCCTAACTGGTGTGAAGCCATCAGGCATTTCATTCTTTTATCTTGTACTGGGAGAGTGAAGAGAGAGGAAAAAAGGAGGCAAGATGAAAGCCAAGCCTGTTTTGTCTTCTCAAAGGACAGCCTTTACTGGCATAAGAATGTTATAGATGTTAAATAAAAAGAATGTTAGTGTATTTTCTGAGTTCGCACAAGTTTGCTGAATAATGTTAATAAATGCAATTTGTTCTTAAAGCAAATCTCACATTAAGATGTTCAGTAAACATCTATTGCACACCCACCAGCCACACTCAAATAAAAATGAAACCATGTAAACACTAATGGGTTACTACAGAATGTTTATAACAATAATGCAAACTTAGAGCTCACCCTGAGAAAAACATTTTTAAAGATTCTCTGGTCCCTGCTTTAAGAAAAACAGTGGAAACAAACATTAGCTTATACTTGTCTGAGGACATTTCAGAGTTACACACACAGCAGCGACACACACAATGTTGACTCCCTGCAAGCATGTCTACAAAAATGACTATGGAGAACTTGAGCATTTTAAATTTAATTCAAGATGTATTTTGAGCTTTAGGATGAGAAAATGTAGAAGTCTAACTCATCATCATTAGATGCATTTTTGAGTACATGGTGCATAATGAATAGCAAGGATTCAGGCTTCTCTTTTTGTTTGTGTTTTATGTTGAAACCGCCTTTGGTTTTTTTTTCCCCCCTAGTGAAAACACTGCTTTAAAATTATAGAATGCTGTTTTCAGAAAAGCTTATCTAGTTTAGCAATCCATAAGCCCAACCACCACCTAACACACTGTAGACTGCATGTTCATGTGTTGAAACCTAACCCCCAGTGTGATGGTATCTGGAGGTCGTTCCTTTGGGAGGTGATTAAGTCATGAGGATGGAGCCCTCACAAATGGGATCAGTGCCCTTATAAAAGAGAACCCAGACAGCTCTCACCTCTTTTGCTGTGTGAGGTCAGAGCAAAAAGAACCAGGAAGCAGATGCTGGCCAGACACCAAATCTGCTGGAGCCCTGATCTCGTGTTACTTAGCCTTTAGAACTGAGAGCAATAGATTTCTGTTGTTTGTAAGTCCCCATTCTATGGTACAGCTCAGACGGTAAAGAATCTGCCTGCAATGCAGGGGACCCAGGTTCCACCCCTGGGTCAGGAAGATCCCCTGGGGAAGGGAATGGCAACCCACTCCAGTATTCTTGCCTGGAGAATTCCATAGACTGAGGAACCTGGCGGGCTACAGTCCATGGGATTGCAAAGGGTTGGACACGATTGAGTGACTAACACATTCGACGATGTTTTCGTTGTAGCAGCCTGATCAGACTGAGACACAATATAAGGAGGATGGTGCTAGAGGCCGGCACCTTGGGAGGTGCTCACTGTCCACCCCACACCACCCACCCTCACCGGAGCCTCCACTCTGCCTGCACCACCCCCCTGCAGATGCACCAAGCATTGAATCAGAAGTGAGCTGGATGTAACAATGGGAGCCCAGTGCCCCTGTGGGCAAGCGTGGGAGCAGGGGCCAGTGGTCTGAAGGTGGCCCCTATCCTAGGAGGCCCATGGGTTAGTGAACACACTGTTGACATCTACAGCCTCGAGTGTACAAGCTGGACCAGGCCTGTGCCTTGCAGTGTCCTCCCTGCTCCCCTGATCTTGGAGCCCTGCTGCTTACCAATCATCCCATCCTCTCCTTGTCCACATTTCCCCTCCCTCATCTCATGTCTTCTCAACCACACTTCTCGTTGCCAAAGCTCAGCAGCCCCTGCTGACTGGGTCAGCCAAGTCCCACTCTCCCTTTCCCTCGGGGTTGCTCCAGGCAGCAGAGAACTCATGGCCTGGGCAAGGTTCAGGCTTTGGAGCAATACATACGCTGGATGTTATTCCCCTATTGGGATTCCCAGGTGGCTCAGTCCTAAAGAATCCACCTGCCAATGCAGGGGACGTAGGAGATTCAGGTTTGATTCCTGAGTTCGGAAGATCCTCTGGAGGAGGAAATGGCAACCCACCCCAGTATTCTTGCCTGGAAAATTCCATGGACAGAGGAGCATGGCAGGCTACAGTCCATGGGGTTGCAAAGATTTGACACGACGGAGCGTGCACGCAGATATTATTCTAAAACCTCCAACTGCTCCCTGCTGTCTGGTAAAGCACAGACACCTTTGCTTCCCTTATACCCCAAGCTGCTTTCCAGGATTAGCCCCTATAACTAAGCTACAATCATTAACCCCAAATGATTGAACAACATTTCCCCAAAATGCCTGCACTGTCCTCCTGTACCTTTGTTAATGCCATTCTTTCCTGCCTCTTTCTCCTGATAAAATCCTGCGTCCCCCAAAGGGCACCTCCACGACGCCTCCTTCTCCAAACACCTCAGTGCCCATGCATCACAAACATCTGTTAAGCAAATGAAACAGGAGAAAACTTCTATCTTATTCCAATTTTAGAAAAAAAAAATCATAGTTACCTACGACAACAAAATTAGAGCTATTTAAATACTGCAAGATATATAAGACTGCATCTCTTTGGTGTTTGGCAAGAGATCTACAAATGGAAGTTTGCACAGGGTGGTGGGGGGAGGCTTGCAAAAACTTTCAATCTCTGTGGGGTACACTTTTCCCACATGCATTTTTTAAAGTCAGTTTATGTGGCTGCACTAAGTCCTAGTTGCGGCAAGCAAACTCTTTTAGGTTGCAGCATGTGGGATCTAGTTCCCTGACCAGGGGCCGAACCCAGGCCCCCTAAATTGGCAGGCAGAGTCTTAGCCCCTGGACCACCAGGGAAATCCCTCCCACATCCATTTTTCAAAGGAAAGAAAAAAAAAACCCGAAGAGGCCTTCTAGGAGGCCCTCGCCTGATTTAATCATGTAGTACAACTATAGAGAAAAGCTGAGATACCAGTTCCAACTTATGTGATTTCTACGGAAACATAAAATAGGAAAACACAGTCTTTGTGGGCAGGAAGACAGGAAGAACCTTTCAAGTTGTCAATGAGCATATTATCACTTGCCTATTGGTATGGCTGTCCCTGGTTATTATTTAAAAGCAGGATATGTATTCAGAATATAAAATACATTTGAGATTGTGCATTCAGGAAATGAAATATTTTTGAGGCCCTACAGCTGACAAAATGCAATTCAACATTCTCTCTCTTCAAATTTATTGGATTTTTTAAAAAAGTTATTTCCTTTTGAACTTCCTTAATGAAACAAAGCAAACTGCATTGCAATGAGAGATTTTATGGGAATCAGTATTCCCAAAGGGGCTGAGATCTACAAGGAAAATAAGTTATGTTCCTCTTTATAAAGATCTGCCTCCAGGAGCAGGCCTCTTGCATGGATTTGGGGAGAACTTCAGAAGCCCAGGATTAAAGTCCACGTGTTGTTTCCTGGCTGCCCTCTCTCAACCTCACGTCATCATCTTTCAAATGGAAATAATAAATGCCCTGCCTCTCCCTCTGGATTGAAAGATTCATAGAGGATGGATATTATTGTCGTCACTGCCATCGGATGTCTGCACGGAGGCCTGTAGAGCCTCCGAGGAGGGTGGGGCCAGAGGCTGGCCGGGGGAGAGGGCTCAGGAGAGGCCAGGGAAGGGACAGACATCCTGGGACCTTGTGTCTCCTGCCTTCTGGGCAACAGTTGGCAGGCAGAGCCCAGCACTTCACAGACAGCATGAGGGTGACCGCTCATAGACTCTGGCCCTTCAAAATTTAGGGACTTTATAATGTTCCTTCCCAGGTGGCACGAGTGGTAAAGAACTTGCCTGTCAATGCAGGGGTCTAAAGATGAGGGTTCGATCCCTGGGTCGGGAAAATCCCCTGGAGGAGGGCACAGCAACCCCCTCCAGTATTCTTGCCTGGAGAATCCCAGGGACAGAAGAGCCTGGCGGGCTACAGTCCATGAAGTCCCAATAAGTCAGACATGACTGAAACGACTTAGCACACACACACAAAGGTACCTTAGAAATGATGAGGCCCAACCAACTTGTGTTACAGCTGAGCAACTGGGGAATGTCCACAGCCTCTGAAGAGTCAGTACCCACTGGGTTCTGGTGGGGCCCACACAGCCTTACAAACAAGGGCATGCAGAACCAGGTGAAAATATACTGCCTGGTTCTGCTCTTTTTCAGGCACTGATGCTTTGATACCTAAGCGTGCTGCTGGCTAGGTTTGAAGATTAGAACAGGGGACTGTGCTTGAATAGGAGGAGCCGCTGAAGTCTCCCAGGGGCGGGACAACTTCCGAAGGCTCAGGTCAAGGCATCTTACCGCGGGCCGGCCCATTGCCCAGACCTGCGGACACCAAGGGGCCGCCTCCCAGGAGAGGCTTCTGCACCCCAAACTCCCAGGACCCCCGGCACAGCATCACCGAACCAGACAAGAAGCTCCCCGGCAGAACCCCACAAGTCTCCAGCGTCGTGCCAGCTCAGAACTCCTCCTGGGGGTGCCCCGGGCCCCAGGGTCACATCCAAGTTCATCCTTTCTGTCTCTCACAGCAGCCGGCCCATGCGGGAAGGGCTTTTAATGAATGACTATTCTCCTGCGGGGGGCTTCCCTGCTGGCTCAGACGGTAAAGCATCTGCCTACAATGTGGGAGAACCATGTTCCATCCCTGGGTGGGGAAGATCCCCTGGAGAAGGAAATGGCAACCCACTCCAGTACTCTTGCCTGGAAAATCCCATGGATGGAGGAGCCTGGTAGGCTACAGTCCATGGGGTCATAAAGAGTCAGACACGACTGAGCAACTTCACTTTCCTTTTTCCTTATTCTCCCCAGAAAACATGTTTGATCTGAATCCATCAGCTGCAGGAGAGGAAGGTGTCACTAAGGCACGGGAACAAAGCTCCCTCTTCTGTGTGTCCTGGTGGCCGCTGCGGGACCACACTCCAGGCTCGCGGGCCCAACTTCCTTTCTCTCTTGACCTGAGCAGGCCCCACAGGGTCTCCGGTTGGAGGCAGATGCGGTCACTCAGCATCACATTGGTCCTCGCCCCAGGGCTGGCTACCCGCCTGCCCATCTCCCTGTCTCTCCTGGGGTGACCTCCCCTGTGGGGCTGTAACCTGACCTTGAGCCCCCTGCCTGCCCGCCACCTTCCACGGGACCCTCATGGACAGCGGCGTCCATTTCTCCCAGGGGGTCACTGGAGGAGGAGAAAGAGGAGAGGCACGGAGGCCTCCGGAAGGCCACCTTCTGTCCCTGACACGGTGGCCGCTCAGAGAGAACAGAGAAAAGGGAACCGAAGTTTCCGGGAGTGGGCCCGAAACCCAAACACAGCTGGAGGGTCTAATTTAGGCTACTGCCCCGACGGGACACAGGACGCATTTGGCATATTTCCTCAACCAAGAGGACAGTCACACGTCACAGGGGGACATATGACAACAAACAGACTATCAAGAGGGGTTATTAGGTGCTCCAGAAAGTAACACTTGAGGGTGGAGGGGGGCAGAAGGGAGGGAGGGAGGGAGAGGAGGGGGGAGGGGGACAGAGAACAGGCAATCACGTTTGCAAGAGGATCCAAAGCCACCTGCAGAGACCAACTCACACCTGCGCGTTTGGAAATCTCACTGCCGATGCTGCCCCTGAAGCCATGGAGGGCACGTGAAGTCAGGGACGAGAGCTCCTTGGGGAGAACAGAGGATGCTCACCACCGACGTGCCATGGTGAACCTCTCTAAGCCCCGTTCATCTATTCATTCAGTCAAGCATTTGTTGCAAGCCTACTATGTACTAAACACTGTGGCAGGCTCCAGAGATATAAAGCCAGGCACTGAGGGGGAAGGGGGACAAGGAGGAGGGACGGGGTGGGGGTGGAGGAAGGGGATGGGGGAGTTGGAGGGGGAGAGGAGGGGTGAAAGGGGAGGAGGAGGGGGGGGAGGAGAAGGAGGAAGAGAGCATGTTAACCACATACACGAAATCTAGAAGGACGGCACTGACGAGTCTGTTCACAGGGCAGTAGTGGAGATGTAGACACAGAGAACAGACCTATGAACCAGGGCAGGGGAGAAGAGGAAGGGGTGGGATGAAAGGATGGGCTAGTATGGATGCACATACCTGCTTATTTAACTTACATGCAGAGTACATCAGGTGAAATACTGGGCTGGATGAAGCACAAGCTGGAATCAAGATTGCAGGAAGAAACATCAATAACCTCAGATATGCAGATGACACCATCCTTATGGCAGAACGTGAAGAGGAACTAAAGTGCCTCTTGATGAAAGTGAAAGAGGAGAGTGAAAAAGCTGGCTTAAAACTCAACATTCAAAAAATTAAGATCTTGGCATCTGGTCCCATCACTTCATGGCAAGTAGATGTGGAAACAATGAAAACAGTGACAGACTTTATTTTCTTGGGCTCCAAAATCACTGCAGATGGTGACTGCAGCCATGAGATTAAAAGATACTTCCTCTTTGGAAGAAAAGCTATGACCAACAGCATACTAAAAAGCAGAGACATTACTTTGCCAACAAAGGTCTGTATAGTCAAAGCTATCATTTTTCCAGCAGTCATATATGGATGTGAGAGTTGGACCATAAAGAAGGCTGAGCACCAAAGAAATGATGCTTTGGAACTGTGGTGTTGGAAAAGACTCCTGAGACTCCCTTGGACTGCAAGGAGATCAAACCAGTCCCTCCTAAAGGAAATCAATCCTGAATATTCATTGGAAGGACTGATGCTAAAGCTGAAGCTTCAATACTTTGGCCACCTGATGTGAAGAACTCATTCATTGGAAAAGACCCTGATACCGGGAAAGACTGAAGGTGGGAGGAGAAGGGGATGACAGAGGATGAGATGGTTGGATGGCATCACTGACTCGATGGACATGAGTTTGGGTAAACTCTGGGAGTTGGTGATGGACAGGGAGGCCTGGCGTGCTGCAGTCCACGGGGTCACAAAGACTCAGACACGACTGAGCGACTTAACTGAGTGAACTGACATAATCCCATTGCCAATGGGAATTTGCTCTATGACTCAGGGAACTCAGACTGGGGCTCTTTAACAACCTGGAGGGGTGAGAAAGAGTGGGAGGTGGGAGGGAGATTCAAGAGGGAGGGGACATGTGCATTTATGGTTAATTCATGTTGATGTGCGACAGAAGTCAAAACAATATTGGAAAGCAATCATCAATCAGTTTAAAAAATAAATATTAAAAGAAGGAGGAAGAGGAGAGGAGGGGGAGGAGGGGGAGGGGAGGAAGGGGGAAAGGATGTGGGAGGGAGGAGTGGGGAGAAGAGGGGGAGGGAACAGAGAAGGAGGGCTGGGACTGGGAGGTACCAGCTCGGCTCTGATGCAGCTCAGCTGGGTTTGCAGAGACTCGGTAGAGCTGTCACACTAATTAGCAGATAAGCAAACACTGACACAAGTGCCTGAGGAAAGGGGTCTTTCAGTGTGAAACCAAGGGAGGGACCCAGACTGGAGGCGCATGGCTGAGCATCTTCTCCAAGGAGGCACGTTTCACAGGGGACAGATCACAGGGAAAGGCCCCGAGTAAATGCCCCTTCGGATCATAAGTGATAGGGAGTCTCGCTCGTCCTTGACTCCTTTCACACCCACATCCAATCCCTCAGCAAAGCCTGTGGCTCGGGACCATGTCCCCCAAAGGAGCTTTGTCTGAGCTCCGCCATCTTTGCCTGGACCATTGCAGCCACACCTCCACAGTCTCCCTGCTTCTGCCCTCCCAAGGGCCAGAGGAAACTTTAAAACCTACAAGGTAACGCCTCTGCTTAAAACCCTCCGGTGGTTTCCCATCCCACTCAGAATAAGACCCCACACCAACTCTGACCCCCAGGACGCTCTCCTGTCATCAAGTCCTGCGTCCTCTCATTGCCCGCTTCCTACCTTCTTACTGCTCCAAGAACACGGCAGGCCTTGGCTGTTCACCTGGCTCCCCTCATTCCACATGGGTCCCTGTGAAAGGCCTCCTCTAGGCCTTCTCAAGGCTATCTTGGCTGAAATGCCCCTCTCCTGACCCCCTCCTCGAACACACCTTATCTGCTTAACCATCTTTCGCTCTCAGCACCTGCCTGTCCTGTCCTGAATTTATTTCTCAGTTGTCTTAGGCTGTAAAGTGCACGAGAGCAGGTCTTCGCTGGGTTCACGGTGACATTCCCAGCAGCCAGAGCAGGGACTGCCATGTCACAGACACCCAGCAGAGGACTCAAAAGGGCGAAGAACAGCACTTCCCTCCACGTGTCAGCCCAAGGCGCACAAGCGCAGAGTCTGCCCTCAAGGCTCACCCCACCACCATCACCCATTCTAGAACTGGCTGTGTCTCCTCGGGAAGGGTGGGCTGGGGGCAAGGCAGGGAACAGGCGCACAGGCAGTTGGAACCCCAGGGTGGGGAGCAGCACCAAGGCTTCTGGAATAAGAGACGGGCAGGGTGGCTGCACAGCGAAAAAGACGGCTTAAAACTCAACATCCAAAAAACTAAGATCGTGGCATCTGGTCCCATCACCTCATGGCAAACAGATGGGGAGAAAATGGCAACAGTGACAAACTTTATTTCTGGTGACTCCAAGATCACTGCAGACTGTGACTGCAGCCATGAAATTAAAAGATGCTTGCTCTTGGAAGAAAAGCTATGACAAAACTAGACAGCATATTAAAAAGCAGAGACATCACTTTGCTGACTAACGTCTGTATAGTTAAAGTTATGGTTTTTCCAATAGTCGTGTATGGATGTGAGAGTTAGACCCTAAAGAAGGCTGACTGCTTAAGAATTACTGCTTTTGAACTGTAGTGTTGGAGAAGACTGTTGAGAATCCTTTGGACAGCAGGAAGATCAAACCCGTTCATCCTAAAGGAAATCAACTGTGAGTATTCACTGGAAGGACTGATGCTGAAGCTGAAGCTCCAAATCTTTGGCAATCTGATGTGAAGAGATGACTCATTGGAAAAGCGCCTGATTCTGGGAAAGATTAAGGGCAAGAGGAGAAGGGAGCGACAGAGGATGAGATGGTTGGATGGTGTCACCGACTCAGTAGACATGAGTTTGAGCAAACTCTGGGAGATAGTGAAGGACAGGGAAGCCTGGTATGCTGCAGTCCATGGGGTCGCTAAGAGTTGGATACAACTGAGCAATTGAACAACAAGAAGGGTGGCTGGAACTCAAGAGGGAGGGCAGTGGGAGGCAGGATGAAGCAGAGGAGCTATCCAGACGGGACCCAGTACTTGCCATGAAGGAGCCACTCACTAGTTCTGAGCAGGGAGGTGACAGAGGGGGTGTGACTGTGGAAGGACTCACCTGCCTCCAGAGTGGAGGTGGGGAGACCTGTATGTAAGAAGGAGGTGCTGGTGGTTTTAGACCACGGTCCTGGGAGGAGAGATAAGTGAGGGGCTGGCTTTCTTCCCCTGTGAAGTGGAGCCTGCCTGGAAGGCTGCTGCCTGGAATAAATGAGGGGACGCTCACTGCAGAGCTGTCACAGCCGGCGGTTGATATTACAGTTAAGGGGAAGATGGTGCTGGCAGGAAGGGGTGGCTTGGCTTCTGTGAGCCAACCCCTGTGATAGAAACTGGGGAGCCCATGCAGTTGGTGAAGTGGGTGAGCTCCGAGCGCTTCTGAAAATGGCAAATCAGCATGAGAGCTAATGCGATAATCAAAATAATGATTACAGGATTACAATGGAGGCGCTTGCCACTTACAGATGCGGTCATTACAGTCGCTGTCCTCTGAGCCCACGTCCATTTCAATCCCCTTTCATTTGTGGGTTTGTGGAGCCAGAGCTGTTAGGCGGGGTGAGAGCCAAGGCCACCTGTCAATAAAGCGCCTGCCTGTTTCTAGACTCGAGCCAGACGGAGACGCCCGAGGTCTGGGGACTCCCCACCCAAACGGCTGATTTGCGCCTTCGATTTCTGAGTTAAGCAAATTATATTTTAATATAGAAATTCACATCCCGCTCATTCACAGAAGTCGGTTTAAAAAAGTAAATGCAGTCATCAAGTCCCACGGTTTTTCCATTTATAAAGCCTTACCATCCTCTCCTTTCTTTCCGTTTCCAGGGACACTGATCTAGTCTGATCAATCGCTCCATAAATATTTATTGAGTACCCACTATCTGCAAGGGCTCCCCTTTGGCAGTAGTGGTATAGAACCCACCTGCCACTGAAGGAGACATAAGAGACGCGGGTTCGATCCCTGGGTCAGGAAGATCCTCTGGAGTAGGAAATGGCAACCCACTCCAGCATTCTTGCCTGGAGAATCCCATGGACAGAGGAGCCTGGTGGGCTACAGTCCACGGGGCTGCAGAGAGTTGGACAAGACTTAGCACGCACGACATGCAAGGTGGTGCACCAGGCGCTGGGGCGACAGAAGCAGAGTGAACGTGGCTCCTGCCCTGACTCTGAGAAGAATACAGAAAAAAGCTCCAAGTGTGGGCTCTAGCTCCACCAAACAGTAAAACCCCAACCAGAAGAGAAAGTGATGGGACCTCCTCACGCCTGTCCCCCCACCCACTGCAGGAGGGCACACACCCCTGAGGGTGGCCGTGTAGCCCGGGCTGGCAGGTGGGGGTGTGGCCTGCAGATGACGTGCAGAGAGGGAGACAGAGCCTCATCAGGACCACAGCCGTGGCCACGGCACCTTGACCCTCAGGACACGCCCTTGGGGGGCCCTGCCCCATCCCTGGCTCCCCACTGCTCTGCTCTTCCTTCCGCACACGGTGCCCCCCAGCTCTGACCACTCACGGACCTACTGACCTCACACATCCCTGTCTTCTGCCACCCCACCCATCTTTTCACAAGGCAGGTTCAGGCAGGAAGTGATGAAAGATCTTAGGGGAGTGGGGCATGGGCCCTCTCTCCCAGGTTCAGGGCAGGTTCTAGGGAGGTGGATGGCAGGGAGGGGGTTCAGGTGGGAGAGAGGAAAGTCAGCCCTGGCAGGCCAGCAGCATGGATAGGGCATCAGGGCAACAGGCTACACTCTGAGGGCCCTGAAGGACCTGGCCAAAGCGGGGTGACATTACAGAGCACTGCCGCATGCAGGCTCCGCGCTGGGGGCTGCAGACAGGAGGGCAGATACCGGGCAGACACGGTGAGAACGGTGGACGAGACCAAGAAGGGGGTCATGCTGTCTATGCTGCTAAGAAACTGATGCTTTCAGCGCTGGCCAGGCATTCAGAATGTTTGGACATTTCTATTACAAACAATGCTTCCCTTGTGGCTCAGCTGGTAAAGAATCTGCCTGCAATGCAGGAGACCTGGGTTCGATCCCTGGGTTGGGAAGATCCCCTAGAGAAGGGAAAGGCTATCCACCTCCAGTATTCTGGCCTGGAGAATTCCATGGACTGTATAGTCCACGGGGTTGCAAAGAGTCAGACATGGCTGAGTGACTTTCACTTTCACTATTATAAACAATAGGTGTATAAACAATACTTCAGTGAAAAGCCTCATCCATATCTCATGCTTACCCGAATTACAGAATTTTCTTAGGATAAATCCCTAGAATGGGACATCAGGGTCAAGGATATCCATCTCTTTCTTTGACCTGTTGACAGACATTGCTGCATGCTCACCAAAACAGCTGCACCAATGAATCTACCCAGGACTGGCCCCATGTCCCAACACTGTCCACTGTGGTTGCCATTACACGGCCACCTGTGAAAGACGGACTCTGATTTTCATTTCTTTGATTATTAGAGGGGTTAATCCATTTCGCTCATGTTTATGAGTCGTTTGTGTTTCTCTTGTGTGTGCACTGGCCTATGCACAGTCATACACGCCTGTTTTCTTAATGCTGCGCTATGCTTAGTCGCTCAGTCGTGTCTGACTCTTTGCGACCCCGTGGACTGTAGCCTGCCAGGCTCCTCTGTCCATGGGAGTCTCCAGGCAAGAATACTGGAGTGGGTTGCCATGCCCTCCTCCAGAGGATCTTCCCAACCCAGAGATCCAACCCACGTCTTACTAAGTGAATGCTTTTGTCTTATTGGTCTCAGGCTATTAGTCTTTTGTGTAACAAATATCTTGCAGATACTTTTCCAGCTTTGCTGTCCTTAAACTTAAGAGGGTTTGTTTTTACAGAAATTTTAAACTTCCAGTAGTAAAACTGACCAAACTTTTCTGGCTTTCAGGGAATGCTTGCCTTCTTCACATCCCTGCGTGTCTGACTCTTTGCGACTCTATGGACTATATAGCCTGCCAGGCTCCTCTGTCCAGTGAGATTTTCCAGGCAAGGGTACTAGAGTACATTGCCATTTACTTCTCCAGGGGATCTTCCCAGCCTAGGGACTGAACCTGCGTTTCCTATGTCTCCTGCACTGACAGGCGAGTTCTTTATCACTGCACTACCTGGACACAATATTATATAAATAGTCACTGCTATTTTCTACTGCATTTATTTTTTTCCCATTTATTTTTATTAGTTGGAGGCTAATTACTTTACAATATTGTAGTGGTTTTTGTCATACATTGACATGAATCAGCCATGGATTTACATGTATTCCCCATCCCAATCCCCCCTCCCAGCTCCCTCTCCACCCAGTTCCTCTGGGTCTTCCCACTGCACCAGGCCCGAGCACTTCTACTGCATTTATTTATGTTCTCACTTCTTTAAAAAAAAATCTTTAATCTATCTCAGATTGATGTAAAGTTTATTATAAACTTATCTGAGTTTATAACAAATTAAATTCTTACATATTCTTAGGTCTTATTCTGTGCCACTTACTTTTCTGACTCTCCTGGAAGCAGAAACACACAGCTTTAATTAGAATTAAATTAATAATTTAAATATTTTAAAACAAAAAATGCCCACATTCTCCATCCATCATTATTTACTTCTTAGAATTATTCCATACATGCTCACAGTTTTTCTTTCAGATGAACTCAAGAATTACTTTTTAAATCCTCTCCTAACCATTGGTGGTGCTAGAATCCCCTTGTGCTAGGTAAAGAATCTGCTTGTCAATGCAGGAGACATAAGAGACGCGGGTTTGATCTCTGGGTCAGGAAGATCTCCTGGAGGAGGAACGGGCAACTCACTCCTGTATTCTTGTCAGAAGAATCAATCCCATGGACAGAGGACCCTGGGGGGCTATAGTCCATGGGGTCACAAAGAACTGGAAACCACTGAGCATCTGAGCAGTCAAAATCCTGCTATAATTCACCTAGAATTCTTTTAAATGTATAGATTAATTTGGGGGGAGAATTGACATCTTTGTTATATTCAATGTTCTATCTAGATACTTAAAATAATTCTTCATTTATTTAAATATGCATTTATATCCCTCAGTAGGTTTTATACTTTTTTTCCCTAGGAGTATTGAACTAATGTTTTTCCTAGGTATAAATTACTAAGATATTGGGTTAAATTTTTGAATGATTTTTATATTTTTCATTGGTCATGTATTAAGGGAGCATTTTTTTTTAAGTCTGTAATTAGCCGTCTGAGGTATCTCTTAGATCATTTCTAACAGCTTTGGTTCTCTTGAGTTTTCACTCTCTTCCTGGAAAAAAAAGATCATCTTTGGCAAATAATGATAATTTTGCTCTTGCTTTCCCCTACATTATACCTTTTATTTCCTTATCTAATTGAATTGGCAATCTCTTCCAGAAGAGCGTTAAATGACGGCACTTGAGAGAACATCCTTGTCTTGCCCTTAACTTCCCTGAGAGTGTTTTGACATTCTGTGATGGCCAGTGTGATCATCCAGCCTGTATTTTTACCACTTTTATCTATAGGGATGGTATTGGCCATGGGGGTTATTTGGTTTATTGTGCTGCTTTAGAAACCGGGAGTATTTGAACTACTCAATGAATTGACTTCAAACTCAAATCTCCTCCAACCGGCTCTTCGGGAGTCTGGTGATGGGCCTGCTGCCCCATCCTCGTGCAAGGGTACCACACTAATCTCCTCCTTGCACATCCCACCATGGCCCCTCTTCTCATCAGGAAGGAATGAAATCCCAAAGGAGTGAGGTTAGAATCCTCGATGTACAAATCACCAATTACACGACCCCATGCAATTTATATCTTGAAGGCCTGTTTTTCTTCTGTGTAAAAGAGGGACACACGTTGTGGTATTACTTTAAGATTTAAATGAGATCATTGTATAGCTCCCACCAAAGTGCTTGGTATTTGTGGGTACTCACTAACTAGTCAAGGCTATGGTTTTTCCAGTGGTCATGTATGGATGTGACAGTTTGACTATAAAGAAAGCTGAGCACCGAAGAATTGATGCTTTTGAACTGTGGTGTTGGAGAAGATGCTTGAGAGTCCCTTGGACTGCAAGGAGATCAAACCAGTCCATCCTAAGGGAGATCAGTCCTGGGTGTCATTGGAAGGACTGATGTTGAAGCTGAAACTCCAATACTTTGGCCACCTGATGCAAAGAGCTGACTCATTTGAAAAGACCCTGATGCTGGGAAAGATTGAAGGCTGGAGAAGAAGGGGATGATAGAGGATGAGATGGTTGGATGGCATCACCGACTCAATGGACATGAGTTTGAGTAAACTCCGGGATTTGGTGATGGACAGGGAGGCCTGGCATGCTGCAGTCCATGGGGTCGCAAAGAGTCGGACACGACTGAACTGAACTGATAGTTATGACAATCATTCTCATCGATGTTTGTTCCCCTCCTCTGTGGCTTTATTCAGGCACTTCCCCACCCTCCACACACCTCACCAAAAATCTTAACTTCCTTGTCCACCATACAAGGCAACAGCCAACACGTCCTTCAAAGTCCAACTCATGACTCAACTGCTCCAAGAGCCCCTTGTTGACTTAATGTGTCCCAAACTCTCCTGTGTGCGTGTGTTCTCTCAACATTTTATATCCAATCCATCCTACACCATGTACTTGATCACGTGTGGTCTTTAGAACTTTCTAGATAATTACAAGTGGTAATTACCTGTTGGTTTTCATGTATCCTTTCTAATTAGATTAAAAGCTTTCTAAGGCCAAGGATCACATCTGCTGCTTCTTGATTGCTCACAGACCCTGGGCCTTGAACAGTGCTGTGCATCCAGATGAGAAGACACAAAAGTTTAATTACTTTTTACATTTATTAAGTGGATAAAAGGACCCAAGTAATCTTCCTAATTCAAATTCGAGCATGTAAAGCAGAACTGGAAAACTGTGAGTACACAATGACCTCTGTCTGCATAGACACAGAAAGTAATTTCTGAGACCCTCATAAACCTTCATCTCCCCCCCCCCCACTCCGCCCATAAATGAATTCTTTCCGCTCCTCCATCAACTTCCTCATTTCAGTAAACGGCCCCACTACCCACTCTGTTTCTCTATTTTGAAACCTACAAGACACTCTTGATCCCTGCTTTCTTTTCACTTCCCATGCATCCCACTGAAGTCCGCAGACAGGTTCAACCTCCCAATCTGTCCTCTCTATTCACTCACTTCCCTGCCAGCATCCCTTTGGGGTCTGCGTCAGCCCTCCCTTGACGTTTACAGCAGCTGGTAACGTCCCCTTCCGCCCCTATTCCCACCCAACCGGCTCCTCACCCAACAGCCAGAGCGAGCTTTCAAAGCAACACGTCCGACCTTATCACTCATCGAAACAGTGGCTTCCCACCCCCTAGGAGGAAAACCCACATCCTGAGCTCTGCACGCTGGCCCCAGCCCCAACCACACTGCCACCCTGGTCGCCACCTTGCTGGCCCCAGCTCCTCCTGCAGGCCTTTCCTATTAATTGCCTGAGGTCACTCCCCATGCCACCCTGAAATATTTGTCTTCATCTCAGAGCCACATGGGGTTCCTCCTCCCACAGCCTCACAGCAAGTGAGTGTTGTCTTACTTGCTTCAGTCTGGGTTTCTCTTTGGACTGTGAGCTCCATGGGGGAGTGGGTCATGTGGGTCTTGCTCCTATTAAACCCCCAGGGAGCAGTCAGTAAATCTCAGTTGAGTGTATGAAGACACCCAAGTTGTGAAAGCTCCTTCTCATGGATCAGGGAAACTCACAGGGCATTGAGACAGCCAGGCTCCTCAGGCCCACCTTCTTTCCAGGCGTAGGTCCCGGCACATAAAATGCTCAATGAACCTTTGTGGAATGAACATAAGAGCGCAGGCCCATCCAAGCCCTGTGACTGACCGGATTCAGAGGTTTGAGAAAACCAGTTGGCCGCTCTGAGCTGCAGATTCACACACAGAAACAGAGGACCTACTCTGACCACCTCCCAAGGATGTGGTAGGACTGAGCAAAAACAGTGTTTTCAAATACATGTGGCCTTCAAAAGGCAGGGTATTCTGTCTTGATCCTGAGCATTTTCAGACTTGCCCCCGTGTGCCGGCCTGGGTCTGGTGCAGTTCAGGCGGGGCTTTGGGTTCTAGTTCTACCAAATCCAGCGCCTTCCCCAAGAATAACCACCACCCGCATATCCAAATTTAGGTGCCACCAACATCGGAATACCTTGGCAAGATTGACATTCTACCCTCAACATGCTTTTAACACTTAAAATGTCTAGGGACCCCCCTGGTGGTCCAATGGTTAAGAATCTGCCTTCCAATGAAGGGACACAGGTTTGATTCCTGGTCGGGGAACTAGATCCCACGTGCCCCAATGAAGGCCCAATGCAACCAAATAAAATTTAAGATGTCTAAGAAATGAGAATAATGTTACAACATTATTATGGCATTCAATGAAAACAACTGGAAAAAATGTGTTTAAAAACACCCGTTCATATTTTTCTTGCAAATTTCAGAAACTAACAGTCCCAGTCAGTGGATTTTCTTTGGTGCCACTTTAGGGTATTACAGCGGATTCCCTGGTAGCTCAGATGGTAAAGAATCTGCCTGCAATGCAGGAGACCTGGGTTCAATCCCTGGGTTGGGAAGAGCCCCTGGAGAAGGGCATGGCAATCGACTCCAGTATTCATGCCTGGAGAATCTCATGGATGGAGGAGCCTGGGCGGGCTACAGTCCATGGGGTCACAAAGAGCTGGACATGACTGAGCGACCAACACTTTCCCTTTAAGGTATTACAACTTCCAGGAAGAGAGGGTCTACACAGGAGTTTGCCTGTATATCAGGTTAACATGACAATTTAAGTCTCCATCAATGTCTTCATTTCCTAAAAAATTTCCATTCTAAACAGTCTTCCTTGAGAAAAGCAAGAATAAAACTAAAATGAGCAACCTGACAGTCACTCTCCGTTTTCAGAATTAGCGGTGAACCAGATAAGGCAGGCTGCTTTTACTCCAGGAGACGGACTTCAGCTGACAGCCACTCCCCACAACCCCCCACCCATGGACTTGTACCACACACTATCAAGAGACGATTGTAAACAAACACAGCATGGTGTCAGGTTAGCCTGCAAATCCATTAAAAAGATTAACAACTCTTGCTCAAGCTCACAAGACACACACACTCCATTCATTTACAGAAATTAAATGGGTGGCATGACCACTGCTCAGAATGCAAACTCCTGGGAGGGGAGAGGCTGCCCTGGGCCTGGCAGCCACGCCTGTCCAGGCCAGTGCCTGTGCTATTCTTAAAGCACAACCCACGTAAGGAAAGAAATGCCAAGACGTTTTACCAGGCCCTCAGCCTTGCGGACAGGTATGCTCTACCAACCTGAAGACAGATAACTGCTACACAGTGGTGAATGCTGCAATGACAGGGCGTGACCCCGGGGCCCTTCACAGGAGGAGGGCCCAGGAAGACGTGGTTTTCCCCTGCAAAGTCAGGCTACACACTGCAATGGAAGAAGTGACTGCTTCGGATTTGACACCTAAGCTCGTTCAGTTCAGTCGCTCAGTCGTGTCTGACTCTTTGCAATCCCATGAACCACAGCACGCCAGGCCTCCCTGTCCATCACCAACTGCCAGAGCCCACCCAAACTCATGTTGTAAATACCCCTAAAACAGGTATGCTCTTCAGACGTCTTGAGCTGCAGATTCAAGTTTCCGACTTTCTCTACGAGATGACGGCACCTATTAAATAAACACGAGCTCCACAACCTCTCCTAGAATCTACCCCCAATTCAGAGCTGGGATGGGGGGCACAGGGGAAGTGGACTTAAGATGCCAAGACACCCTCTCCCCCACAGAGAGAACACCCTGAAATGCCTGAGCCCAAGTCAAGGAGCGGCCTGGCTCCCTGGGCTCCAAGTGAGAGGTTTCCCCGGGCCTGAACCCTGGTCACAGAGGAGGAAAGAAGAACAGCAAACACTTTCTCCAAACCAAGCCCTCCTTCACACTCCTCTCCTCAGAAGTGAAGACGCAAGTCAGCTGCCGAAGGCCAGGTGAGGGCTGCCCAGGAAGAGGGAACCGTGTACTGAGGATGCCCAGGAGGTGGGAGGGGATAGGACAGGGGAACATGGCAGGGGGCTGGTGGTGGTCCCCCCAGGAAGGGGCGGTGCGGGCCTCAGACCCCACGAGGGCTGTGAGTGAGGAGAAGCCGCTCCTGACACGTCCACTTCCAGCAGGAGGCAGGGGGACGGTTCTCCAGCATGCGGCCCCCAGTCCAGGGCGTCTTGTAGCTGCAAGGACAGAGGAAAGGCTGAGGGAGCCTCTGAGGCCTGGATGTGAGGGGGAGAAAGCTGCCCCAGCATGCCCGCCTGGGGTGGGAGAGGGTCCAGGGGAAGAGAAGGCCCCTGGCTGGTTGTCACAAGGCTGCCAGCCTGGGTTCCACCCTCTCCCTTCAGCTCTTGCCTGGCTCTCTGTTTCTGTCTAATAATAATGAATCATAAGAAACAACTCAGATCATATTGATAGAGGCTCTAACTCTCAACCATGCACCAGACGCCACGCTTCTAAAAGGCAGTAAGCATGGAGGTTAAAGGCTCTCGGTTCAGTTCAGTTCAGTTCAGTCGCTCAGTCGTGTCTGACTCTTTGCAGCCCCATAAGCTGCAGCATGCCAGGCATCCCTGTCCATCACCAACTCCTGGAGTTTACCCAAACTCATGTCCATTGAGTCGGTGATGCCATCCAACCATCTCATCCTCTGTCATTCCCTTCTCTTTCTGTCTTCAATCTTTCCCAGTATCAGGGTCTTTTCAAATGAGTCAGCTCTTTGCATCAGGTGGTCAAAGTATTGGAGTTTCAGCTTCAACATCAGTCCTCCCAATGAACACTCAGAACTGATCTCCTTTCGGATGAACCGGTTGGATCTCCTTGCAGTCCAAGGGACTCTCAAGAGTCTTCTCCAACACCACAGTCCGAAAGCATCAATTCTTCGGCGCTCAGCTTTCTTTATAGTCCAACTCTCACATTCATACATGACTACTGGAAAAACCATAGCTTTGACTAGACGGACCTTTGTTGGCAAAGTAATGTCTCTGCTTTTTAATATGCTGTCTAGGTTCTCATGCGGGTTTAATCCCAGCTCCACCATTCCCTGTGTGGTCTTAGGCAAGTCAGCGTCTATACACTGGGGACACTTACCATTTCTATCTCATAGGGTTGTTATGAGGATTAATTGGCATAATGCCCAGCAAAGGCTCAATAACTACCAGTTGATATTATCAATATTTTTTTCTTTCCTTTGGATTTTTGTTGACCCTCAAGGTTCGCAGAGAAACTGAGGTCTGAGGTCACAAGAAAGGCTAATGGTGGACAGGAGACAGAAGACCAGGTCTGTGGGACCCTAAATATCACTCATCCTCTCTTCAGAGCATTGCTGGGACGGAGTCCACTCCAGCAGGACGGGCCAGCTGACCCAGATAACCCGCCACTTTCCCACCAAACTTGCTACTCTGTTGTGTCCCCGTCCTCCTTCCTGACGTCCTTCTGAGATCCAGGGTGAAACCTACCTTCCCAGCAAGGCAGTCAGGGCCAGGGGCAAAGAGGGGTTATCATCATCTCTGATGATTTGCCCCATCAGAGACAGAGGGGTGGGGTGAGGGACAGAGAGATGCCCACCTGGAGGAAAGGGCTTGAGGTTTGGTCTCACAAAGACCCAAGTTCAGATTCTGCTCTTTTAACCATGATGTACATGTCCTTCTGGAAGTTCCTCAACCTTTCTAAGTCTCAGCATCTTCACTTGCAGAATGATGTTCACCTGGCTTGTTTAACTGAGCCGAGGCACGCAGTAACCAGCACACTGTTATGCTGATGCCCAGCCCTACTCCTGCCATGCTCCCAAGGTCACCTCACCCTCACGTGGAAGGGCAGCATCCCAGTCCACATCCTGTTCTCCGAGCCTCATCCATCCATTCCATCTGGTCCTGCTTCTCCACCCGGTTCAATCATATTTCTCTTTCAAGATTCCCCAGCAGCACGACCTCCTCTGGAAAGGGTTTCCCTCCAAGTCCAGAGGCTGGTTTTGTTCCTGTCTCCTCCACTGGACTGTGTTTCTTGAGAGCACAGTGGTATCTCCTGCCCCTGGACCCCTGTTTTCCTAACACTTCGTAGGCACTCTTTATGTGCTTGTTGAAATGAGACGGAAAATTTATATAAACGGTTCAAGATCTCACTTGGAGAACTAAACGCACAGAAAGAGGAGCAAGAATCAGGATGGTCGAATCTCACAGCTGGAAGGAATTCACACATTCATCCTGTCCAGGGCTTTCATTTTATGGGAAGCCTTGTCAACTAGAGTTTGTCAGCTTTGCAAGATAATAAAGGTAGGGGATGCTCGACCTGGCAAGAGTACTCCAGTACCAGCTGAGTACCACCTTGTGACCGGGCTTAGGGGGATACACTTAGTGACGTCATTGGCTGTGATGACACAGTGGCTCTTACACAAGAGAGGAGTCCCCCAGAACACCCTGGGAGACAGTTACACAGTTAGGTAACTGACAGTGTCAAACAATAAATACCACCAGCTGGAAAACAAGTACAATCACCTCATTTCCTAAGCGTCAAAATAGAAAAAAAAAAAAAAATTGAGGAGATACAGATATGGATTTTAAATTACAGGTTTTTAAAAGGTTTAGCTTCTTAAGATTTAGCCACTTAGGAACTCTGCACATCAGACAGACACACAAAATCAGTGTGGGAAAATTATGTTTTTCAGCCCAGAACAGCCCAGGGAGAGCCAGAAACGCAGAACAAAAAACAAAAACAAAACCCAACCACATAAACAAATGGGAATAGTCTAAAAGAAATAACATTTTGGCTAAGGCTCAGGAAGGAACATTTTAAATACAAGAACAGATACCGGTAGGACAAGGGAAATTATGTTATAAACTTTCTTGCTCCTATACTTTCTCATGGAAACCTTTCTACAAACAAAACTGCCTCCCTGGGGTGGGTCTGGGGAGTTTTACTGTTAAGTGAAGCCCCTCCGACCCCTACCAAGAAAGCAGATCTTGCTGCAGCAATACTCCGGCACCACACTCTGCCCCAGGTCCAAACCTCCCTACCTGTCAAAGGAGTCCTAACTGGGAGGGTGGGGTGGGGGGTAGGGCTCAAGTTCATTTCTAGGCCTGAGGGTCTATACTCTAACATCAGTATTATTTTTTCAGGAGCAAATCTTCTCATTTCTATCAGCTTCACTATCTCTGATTATAACACCGTGAGGAATTTTCAAAAGGAGGGTTCCTGGCCGCAGTTCTGTTCAGCTGTGTCTATGCCCCCCAAATTCCTGGGTACCTTTGCATTTTTCATCACACAGGAAGATTTTTAGCAAATAATAGAGATAAAGAGGACAGTAAGGCATGGCAACCCGCTCCAGTATTCTTGCCTGGAGAATCCCTATGGACAGAGGAGCCTGGTGTGCTACAGTCCATGGGATCGCAAAGAGTCGGACACGACCGAGTGAGCTTGCATGCATGCCCTCCTCTGTGGAGTGAGTGTGTCCACACACACACCTCGCGGAAGCGAAGCGGGGTACACAGAGCCCCATCCACAGCCCCCCTCCCTGACCTGCTCCTCCTATATGTACTTCCAGCAGCAACAGTAATCACCACCCTCCCACAGATGGGATTCTAGCAATTAGTTGCTAATGATCATGAAATGGTTAAGGGATGGTGTTACATCTCAGTCGAGGCCAGTCATTACTATTAATATTATTCCTGTGAGCCCACAACACTTGGACATCTTCCCGCTGTGATTTTGTATGAAAGAAATTCACTCGCCAATTCATCCAATATTAACGGCTGTTCTCTTACAAAGATGAACTTCACAGACAAATAATGCACCGCTCAAGGCTCCCAGTCAGACTCCTTGTACCAGAACTGCTGTTTTGTCAGGCATAACCCCCTGCAAAGAACAAGGCTAGTACTGAAATGCTCACCGAGCGTCAGCAGGTAGGAAACCCATATTTCTAAAGTGGAGTTGGTTAAGGAAGGGCTGGGATGGTGGGGTTTGCCTTTGCTCCTATGCAAAAAACACACTGCTTCAGGACAGTCTAGATGCCCGGCAAGAGGATGTGGCTGGAAGGGCTGCTGGGGCAAAGAATGACTGCAAATGCAATCAGCGCGCTGGCAGCAGCCTTTCACTCACACTCCACTCCATCCTGCCTGGATGCACTTTGAGGACCATTAGATGTCTCAAATCCAGACTCGAGAATGGAGCCGGCCATTCACACTGAGAGCAACAATTCAGGCCAATTAAGTCGGGGCGCCGACAGGCTGTGAAGAGAGCGTTGATTAGCTTGAACATAGGTAGATTATTTGGGGGAAGAGGGTAAACAACACGTGAAATATGCACATGAGGATGTTCTACAGGCTTGTGAAGTGCCCTCACTCTGCTTCAGGCATTCGAGCCAAACATTTCCAACCAGCTACGATCAGAAGCCAAGTTTATATTTCGGCATCATTTCCCAGAAAACCTCAACTCCCAGAATACAAAGATGGTGAAATCATTTTTTTTGTGTGAGTGTTCTCTATGTGAAATAGCATCTGTGGGAAGGTCACCTGCCAAGAACGGATCAAGCTACAAAACACAAAAGGCCTTGCTTCATCAGTTCATTCTCTGAACTCATCTTCTCTGCCCGCACACATCCTAATACCTGATCAAGGGGCATTGGTGATGGTGTGGTGGAGATGTAGCAGTCACTACGAAATGCGGTTTCCCTGACACCTCTCCACAATGCCCTCCATGGCCAGCACCCCCGCCAGATGAAACCTTCAGAACAGTCTGACGGTGTGAGCATGACAGGAAAGAAGAGCTCAACTCCCATTAGGAAGATGCTTCATGGCCAACACGTGTACATTTAATCTGTTAGTGTTGACTGAGCCCTAAACACATGTCAGGCACAGTTCTAAGGGCTGGCATGGAAGCAATGACAGAAAAGGTCTTTGCCCTCACAGGCTCTTAGAAATAAGCAATTAACCTAGAGTCATTGGATTATTTCAATTATACTGATGGGAATTACTGAGGATAACTAATGTCTGCAAGGTGATATTTAAAAGGCAGGAAGAGAGCACCTTGACATGGCCATTTTAACTTGTACAAGTCACACATACCTGAGGCAGAACCCTAAACATAATTCTTTTCACCACTCTGATTCCTAAACAATGAGATAAATTAAAAGCAGCTTGAATAGCCCCATCAAGACAATACCATGCTGAAAGACACATCAACATGACAAAGAGCTTCGGGGCCTTCAGAGGTGTGTGGCCCCCTAGGGAACCGTGTCGCCAAGCTCAAGGGCAGAGAACTCCCAAAATGGAGTGATACGTGCCGTGATGTAGCATAGGAAGAGGAGGTGGCTCGGCTGGAACTCAAGATCAGGAAACTAAACAAGCCCCGAAGTCCCACTGCCTGTCCTGGAGACACAGTCACCTCTGAGCTGGTGGCCACTGTCATTCCGCAACAAGTCAGCCTTCAGAATGTACCCCAAGCCCAGTTTCCCTCGCTGCATCTCCACTGTCCCCACCCCGCCCCAAGCTGCCACCATCTCCCACCTGGGATATCAAAACCTGATTTCCTTTCTGCCGCTCCTGTCCCCGCCCATGGTTCAGGGTCCCAAGAGGAAGCATCTGGCACTCAGAAAGGAGTTCTGGGGACAATTTAACAAACGGGCTCTTAACCAGCGGGTCGGCAGAATTAGGGAACCCCAGGGCTGACAAGAACAAGAAGTCGTTCCCAGCCCTGGGCCGGAAGGAAAGCAGATGACAGACGTCCGGGGACGGGAGACACAGGAAGGGCCACCTGTCGGGCTAGGACCGTGGCAGATGCTCAACCACCGCCCAGCTACTGCCCACAGCACGGGATGCAGGAATAACGCCCCCAGGTCCTCTTTCTCCCCATGTCCAGCGGACTAGCGGTGCTTCCCACAGCCCATCCTCCCCGCAAAGGACCGATAGGCCTGGTGACACAGTCACAGAGGCCAGCACAGTGGACCAGGGTCAGCGTGACTCTGGAGAGATGGACAGAAGACGGCCAGCACACCCGCCTGTGCATTTGTTCCCCACAGGAGCCATAATGGTCCTCGCAAAACATCAGGTGGCTTTGCATCCTACTTAAGATAAAATCCCCACTCCCCAGCACAGGCCACGAGGCCTTCCCTGTGGGCATCTTCTCCCGGGGCCACCCTAGGGCTCTGTGCTCCAGCCACCGTCCCTCTCATCCCCGCCCAGCCAGGGGGTGTGCAGCCACCCCTTGGTTGAAACACCCTCCACCTCCACACTCTCAGCTCCTCTCCTCCTTCACAGCCCAACTTAAGAGACGTCACCTCTCCAGGAGGACTCCAGGGACTCTAGGGCCCTGTCCCCCAAGATGTTCTCTTACAGCATCTGGTTACACTTCTCAGTGATTATTTCTTCTTCTTCTTCTTTTGACCACTCGACTTGGCATTCAGAATCTTAGTTCTCTGACCCGAGATCGAACTTGTGCTCCCTGCACTGGGAGTGTGGAGCCACAACCACGGGACCACCAGGGAAGTCCCCTTGGTGACTTTAAGGAGAACTATGGATGGAGGCTTGTGACATGATCAAAACCATCCTCATGAAAAAGAATGCAAAAAGGCAAAATGTGTGTCTGAGGAGGACTTACAAATAGCTGAGAAAAGAAGAGAAGGGAAAGGCAAAAGAGAAAAGGAAAGATACACCCATCAGAATGCAGATTCCAACAAACAGCAAGGAGAGATAAGAAAGCCTTTCTCAGGGATCAGTGCAAAGAAATAGAGGATAACAATAGAATGGGAAAGACTAGAGATCTCTTCAAGAAAATTTGAGATACCAAGGGAAGATTTCATGCAAAGATGGGCACAATAGAGGACAGACATGGTATGGACCTAACAGAAGCAGAAGATAAGAAGAGGTGGCAAAAATACACAGAAGAACTGTACAAAAGATCTTCATGACCTAGATAACCATGATGGTGTGATCACTCACCTAGAGCCAGACATCCTGGAATGCGACATCAAGAGGGCCTTAGGAAGTGTCACTACGAACAAAGCTAGTGGAGGTGACGAAATTCCACCTAAGCTATTTCAAATCCTAAAAGATGATGCTGTGAAAGTGCTGTATCCAATATACCAGCAAATCTGGAAAACTCAGCAGTGGCCACAGGATTGGAAAAGGTCCATTTTCATCCCGATCCCAAAGAAAGGCAATGACAAAGAATGTTCAAACTACCACACAATTGTACTCATCTCATATGCCAGCAAAGTAATGCTCAAAATTCTTCAAGCTAGGCTTCAACAGTATGTGAATCAGGAATTTCCAAACGTTCAAGCTGGATTTAGAAAAGGCAGAGGAACCAGAGATCAAATTGCCAGCATCTGTTGGATCATAGAAAAAGCAAGAGAATTCAAGAAAAACATCTACTTCCGCCTCACTGACTATGCTAAAGCCTTTGACTGTGCAGATCACAACAAACTGTGGAACATTCTTAAAGAGATGGGAATACCAGACCACCTTACCTGCCTCCTGAGAAATCTATATGCAGGTCAAGAAGCAACAGTTAGAACTGGACATGGAACAATGGACTGGTTCCAAATTGGGAAAGGAGTACGTCAAGACTGTATATTGTCACCTTGCTTATTTAACTTATATATATAACATTATGTTATATATAACATCATGCAAAATGCTGGGCTGGATGATGCATAAGCTGGAATCAAGATTGCCGGGAGAAATATCAACGACCTCAGATGTGCTGATGACACCACCCTTGTGGCAGAGAGCACAGAGGAACTGAAGAGTTTCTTGACAAAAGTAAAAGAGGAGAGCTAAAAAGCTGGCTTAAAACTCAACATTCAAAAAACTAAAATCATGGCATCCAGTCCTGTCACTTCATGGCAAATAGATGGGGAAACAATGGAAACAGTTGTTAATAAATAAATAGTCTTACTTTCTTGAGCTCCAAATTACTGCAGATTGTGACTGCAGCCATGAGATTAAAAGACGCTTGCTCCTTGGAAGAAAAGCTATGACCAACCTAGACAGTATATTAAAAAGCAGAGACATTACTTTTCCAACAAAGGTCCATATAGTCATAGCTATGATTTTTCCAGTAGTCATGAATGGATGCGAGAGCTGGACCATAAAGAAAGCTGAGTGCCGAAGAATTGATCCTTTTGAACTGTGGTGTTGGAGAAGACTCTTGAGGGTCCCTCAGACTGCAAGATCAAACCAGTCAATTGTAAAGGAAATCAGTCCTGAATATTCATTGGAAAGACTAATGCTGAAGCTGAAGCTCCAATACTTTGGCCACCTGATGCAATGAACTGACTCACTGAAAAAGACCCTGATGCTGGGAAAGGGGGCAGGAGGAGAAGGGGATGACAGAGGATGAGTTGCTTGGATGGCATCACCGACTCAATGGACATGAGTTTGAGATGGTGATGGACAAAGAGGTCTGGTGTGCTGCAGTCCATGGGGTCTCAAAGAGTCAGACACAACTGAGCGACTGAACTAACTGACTGATCTATAAATGCATATACGGATATGTTGATATATGCCTGAAATAAAACTGAAAAAATAAAATTCATTAGAAATGAAAAAAAAAAATCTGTTTCTTCCTTGACAAGGCGACTCAGGGCTGTATCTGCAACCTGAGGACTAGTCAGGTATCCTGGTGATGATGAATCATAGTCACCGGAAGCTAAGACACATCTCAGAAATGAACACGCTTGTCCAGCTGAACCCATGTAACAGTGGAGCTGAGACCAGCTGGGACCCTGCCGGTCACCGGGAACCATGCTCCTGAGCTCTGGAAAGCCAGCCACCCTGGTGGGCAAAGAGCTGGAGGCCAAGGCCAGGAGCCCATCCCCTCGCCCACAGCAGAAGCAGCCCCCTGGTAGCTGAGAGGCAGGCCTGTGGGTGGAGGGGGGCCCTGATGGCATGCAGAGGAACCTGCAACACCCTGAGCTGCCCGGACTGAAAAGCCACTGAGGCTGATAGTGGCTGGGAACACACCCCTCACCCTCGCTCCTTCCTCCCCCTGAGTGCAGCTCCCAACACAGCCCAGCTGGCCCCCCTCCCTCTGGACTGTGGGCTCTGCCTGCCTGTCCCCAGGGTAGCTACAGACTCCAATGCTTTTACCGAGGACTATAAGCCAAAGCAACTCCCTCCAGACATCCAGACTGGACGCCTACCTCTGGCCATAGCCCGGACTCGGCCCCACTCTCTGACCTCAGCCCTACTCTTGAATCAAGGACATCTGTCATTAGGACCACACTGTGTACCTTGAGTTGCTTAAGATCTAATAAGAGAGAGAGTAATGACTGACAAATGATAGATAGTTGAGGTTTGATCGATAGATAGCTAATTGATAGATAGATGTAGACAGATGATAGATTGATTTCAGCAATTCCAAGTATGGGTACCATCAACACTAGGAATGGTGCCAAAAACAGGTAATAAAGGAGTATCGAGAATTAATTCTCATTTCCCTTGGGAGTAAGAAGGGAAGACTTCCTGGAGGAAGTGACATTTTTTTGTTAGGTATAATTACTAGAGGGAAATTTCTACAAGTGCACATGGTGGGGTTTGGGCAGGAAGGAGAAAGGAAATTGATGGAGGAAACCATTCTAGGTATAGGAACAACGCTAACTATGTGGGAAGGTGCCGGTGTCCACAGCTTGGTGACTAGAACAGTTCCTCAGAGCAGAGGGTCTGTGGGCTCAGGAGGCGAGGCCAGGATGACGGGCAGGAGACCTGCTGTCGACCACACTTCACTGTACAGCTGGTTCCTGCATGTGGAAGCGATCTACATTCTCATGATTCCTCAACCTCTCCATGGGTAAGTTGTCCATTTTCTGTGTAGACTTTTAGAGAAAAAGAAGAAGAGAATAAAATAAAAACACTATCAAGTTGCTCATCTACAGAAAGTATTACATCTCATTTCTAGAGATTATTGAGATGAAATATAATAAAATATCAACTCTCTCTCCACTCCACATTTCACATGGGAAAAACTGGTGGGGGTGTTGAAATGTGTACATATCCACAGAATCTTAGTGCTGAGAGGACTCTGTAGCTGACAGAGGTTAGCTCCAGACTAGAACAGAAAACCATGCTTTCAATTGAATAGTCTGCTGTCAGAGGTTTTCACCAGCCTGTTTCAGCCTACATAGACAATCTTACGACTCTCTCATAACAAATAACATAAAGATAAACACTGCAAAGCAAATTTTATTTCAAACTCCTGTGAAATTATTTTCAAGGTTGGAGAATAAGGAATATATAATATTTACACCTTTCTGCTTGTAATATGAAAATTGTCTGTTTTATCACATAAAAACGATGCAAGCCTGATCAAACATGTAGCATCTGCATCTGAGCATCCAACACAGATTTAGGAACAACAAGTGGGTGCTGTTTACACTCTGAAGAAGGTTGAGCAGGCTGAGCACTAAAGATCTGGTGCTTTTGAAGTGTGGTGCTGGACAAGACTTTTGAGAGTCCCTTGGTCTACAAGGACATCAAACCAGTCAATCCTCAAGGAAATCAACCCTGAATATTCATTAGAAAGACTGATGCTGAAGCTGAAGCTCAATTCTTTGGCCACCTGATGCAAAGATCCTGATGCTGGGAAAGATTTAGGACAAGAGGAGAAGGGGGCAACAGAGGATGAGATGGTTGGATGGCACCACTGATTCAATGGACATGAATTTGAGCAAACTCAGGGAGATGATAAAGGACAGGGAAGCCTAGCATGCTGCAGTTCATGGGGTCACAAAGAGTCGGACACGATTTGGCAACTGAACAACATAGTGAAGAGGGCTAATGTGCCCAGTGATAGCACAACTGCCCTCAGAGAGTGGTGGTGGTGGTTTAGCTGCTAAATCGTGTACGACTCTATCGACCCCACGGACTGTAAGCCCGCCAGGCTCCTCTGTCCATGGGATTCTCCAGGCAAGAATACTGGAGTGGGGAGCCAATCCCTTCTCCAGCGGATCTTCCCCACCCTAGGATCCAACCCAGGTCTCCTGTACTGCAGGCAGACTCTTTACCATCTGAGTCTGTCCTTCAAAAGCATCTGATCCAGAGAAACTTCGGGTACCAGAGCAGAAGCAGTGAGTCTGGTGTAGCCATAAGCAGGTTCACCATCAACGAGGAATCTAAGGTCAATCTCTGCTGCCTGGCGCCGCCACAGGCAGACGATTTGAAAGAGCATCAGTGACAAAATTCTCCCCAGCCTCAGGATCGCTCCAAAGCCCACAGCTGCAACATGATGGAACCCAACAGCCCATTGCCCTTAAAATAGTTCATCTGCTATTCCAGCAGCGCCTGTGCCAGAGGCAGAAAAGGAATAATCAGATGAACCTCCTGTAGACGAAGCGTCTGTCTCTGTCTGGGCCTGCGTGCATGCTCAGTCGAGTCCGACTCCGTGCAATTGCATGGACTGTAGCCTGCCAGGCTCCTCTGTCCATGGGATCCTCCAGGCAAGAATACTGGAGTGGGCTGCCATTCCCTCCTCCAGGGGACCTTGCCGACCCAGGAATCCAACCCGCATTTCTTGAGTCTTTCTGCATTGGCAGGCAGACTTTTTTTTTTACCACCCCGCCACCCTGGGAAGCATCGGCTCCAGGATGCTGCCTCTAGATTCCAAGGCGAGTGTAGGAGGCTCCTGCCCTGACTTTTCACGCCTTGGTGCTGCCTTTCTGAGGTCAAGTGCGGCTGTGCTCCCAGGAGCCAGGGGACCAGTAGAGTTAGTGCACACTCCGGGCGGCCTTCTCCCTGCCACTGCTCCATGCCCCCAGGAGTCATGTGGCTCTTGTGCACCTGACCCTCCACAGCTGTCAGCGAACCAAGCCCCTTCCTCACCCCCTGGAGAATACATCCTTTGATGAGCACCATCTAAATTGGTAAGGATCTATCTACTTCGACTCCCAGCAGTAGGAAGACTTTGCTTTATCAGATTCATGTTGAAATCACAGAAACTACTCCTGGAGACTGCAGGGCCCCTCTGTGCTAGGGAGGGGACAGGAAAGTGTCTCATGAGGCTTCCCAGTGCAGCCCAAATGCAGTGGGTAAAGAAACCATCTGCGATGCAGGAGACGCAGGTTCGATCCCTGGGTCAGGAACACGGCAACCCACTCCAGTATTCGTGCTTGGAAGGTCCCATGGACAGAGGAGGCTGGTGGGCTGCAGTCCAGGGGGTTGCAAAGAGTCGGACACGATTGAGCGCCTGAGCACAAGCATGAATACATGAGTGTGACCCCGCTTAGCACACGTTTGGGACCGAGTGAAGTCCCTCCTGGACCTATTGGTCCTCATAATAACACACTCAGGTTCAAAGGCAAACATCTCCAGCCACTTCTGTTTACATCTTCAAGAAAGAAAACCAACCTCCCGTGATCTCAGAACCTCAGGCAAAAGCAGTGGCTGAAAATCTATTTAAGCTCTGAGAGACTCTTCGGTGAAAGGGCCTGAGGGACACTTGCAAAGGGCAGGAGAAGAGAAGAGCAAATGCCAAGGCCTGGAGTCCAGCAGGGGGGCCCTCCCTGGGCCCTGAGCAAAGCCACGGCGGGTCCCTGAGAGGAAGAGCCCCTCTGCTCCCCCTGCTGGGCTGTGCCTGTGAGGAACCAACTTCCCAAAGACAGGTGATGGCCAGCGAAGGCTTCGAACACCATAGACGACATCGCTAGGTGCAGAAAGTAATAGCAAATCCTTACACGGCACTTACGATGTATCCATCACAGTTCTAAGAGCTTTATATAACTGTACTCATTTAAGCCCCCAAACATCCCTATGAGATCAGTACTATAGCCACATCTCCCATGAGAGGAAATGGAGGCACAGAGAAGTTAAGTAACTTACCCACGGTCACACAGCTGATTAGCGACTGAGCTAGGATCCTGAACCCAGGAAGCTGGGCTCCAGGGTTCTAATCCCATCACCATGCTGCCTTTCTGACCAAAGGACTACAGAGAGATTACAGGAGGAGAGGGCTGCACTGCAATGCAGTCTCTCCATGGATCATTCCCTGGCGCTACTGCATTAAGGAGGGATGGATTTGACTCACTTGTAGACCCTTCATAATCCACAGTTTATAAAAACACATGAAAGTTAAAGCGTAAGTCACTCAGTCTTGTCTTTGTGACTCCATGGACTGTATAGTCCACGGAATTCTCCAGGCCAGGATACTGGAGTGGTTAGCCTTTCCCTTCTCCACGGCATCTTCCCAACCCAGGGATCGAATCCCGGTCTCCTGCATTGCAGGCAGATTCTTTATCAGCTGAGCCACCAGGGAAGCCCATTAAAAAAACAACAACAACACATGTATATACAGTATATAGGGGCTTCCTTGGTGGGTCAGTGGTAAAGAATCCACCTGCCAATCAGGAGATACAGTTTGAATCCCTGGGTCAGGAAGATCCCCTGGAGAAGGAAATGGCAACCCACTCCAGTATTCTTGCCTGGGAAATCCCATGGACAGAGGAGCCTGGTGGGTTACAGTCCATGGGGTTGCAAAGAGTCAGACACAACTCAGCAACTAAACAACCATGACAACAGTACATATTCATTTGACTTCACATGCCCAAACTGATCTTATATGAAATGGTATTGAAACAGTCTTCTACCTAAATTTTTTCTATGAGCATTTATTAAATTATCAAATACAGTGGGCATTTGCTGAGCCTTTACTAAGTCCCGGGCACTATTCTAAGTGTTAGGGATGCAAAGATAAATTTTCTAGTGCTTCTGATACTCAGAGAGTTACTAACAGCAGATTTAAGAAATAGGAACTTCACTACAATCTGGACAAACAGTGTGCTTCATGGAAACTCTCTAGAAATAGTTAGGGTACCATTCTTTGTCCATCTCATGTGCATACAAGAATAGTAAAAACCCATGATCAAGGTGTATATCATCCACTTCATGGAAAGTCACCATCAGCAAAATGATTCAGAAGGAGAAGTGAAAACAGGAATCTACAATCTCCTTCTTTTAAAAAAATAAAATAAAATTAGCCATTTGTTAACCTCTGGCCAAGTTAAGGGTCTAAGGTTGTGAGATTGTTGTAAGAGAAGCACAGCATGATGGTAGACCAGATGGTGGCCTCATATGAGTGTTCATTTTATTTCTTGGCTTCATAACTTACATATATACTATCAAATAATACATAATAATAAAAAAAACCTCTGTGATTTGAATCATGCTTGCTACAAGGACTTAATATATTGCAAGCTCCTGAGCAAAGTTCAAATTTTATCCAAAGTCCGATGATGTGCTCCTAAGTTAGGACCTTTTCATTAATCCAGGATGTGGCACTGAACTAATTTAATTACCTAGGTGCTCTGTGTTACAGTCAAATTGATGTAAATAGACAGCTATATTAACTGAACAGCAAAGGGTATTTAATTAAAGTCTAGGAGGATAAAAGTCACAGCATCAAAACACAATAGGAACTGCTAATTATTTTGCCTGTGTCAAAGGAAATTTAACATCATTTGTAGAACAATTTAATAAAACTCCTAACACATTAATGAAGAGAGTGGGAAAAGCCCTTCTTCTTCCTATTTTGTAACAGCAATGTAAAGAAATGACAAAGATCCCAGAGCCACAAGAAAGTGTCACAACATCCTAAAAGTAAATAAACAATGCAGCTTTGCGATCCAGAGCTATGTCATGGTTCATATAGGCTAAAAATAGAGGGAAAAAATTCAAACAATTATTTGGAATTTTATCTTTATTGTAATCCATCTTTGCCAGCATCTGCCTAATATGGACCAGTGAGCCAAAAGAGTTTTTTCTTACAAGTTTAAAAGAAAAAAATATATATGTATTGAAAAACTATAAGAAATTTCCCCAATGGAGGCCAAAGAAAACAAAACATATAGTCTGGGGGAGTGTCTACATTTATGAATTCTTGAGAATATATTGAGAAATCAAAAATGAATACAAACCTTAAGATGAGCCAGATTTTCAAAAGCACGAATGGTCTCACTGTCTTTGCTTTTCAAAGCACAAAATGTTCGTTTTAATTCAGAAAAGCAACTCAATAGGACTCGGTCCAGCACAGCACCTCTTATCAATGCTACCATAAACCTGGCACTTGTTTTGTCTGCACCTGGTTCAATAAATGCTGGAAAACTTGAGAAATTCCTAGGAGCAAAGTCACCCTTTTATATACCTGTAAGGACCACGGAAGTGCCTCTCCCATTAGCCCCTTCACCAGACGGTCTGCATCTGCAGGAATCCCACTTGTGTCCTCTGATCAGAAAAATAACAGCAGCGTGGTGACCTTCGTCACCACTAAACGGTGGTGAAATAGCATGGTGGTGCTATAGCATTTCATTTGACCCAGGAGGGAGGCCCCAGTAAGGCCCATTTTTGTTCCGTTGTTGTTTAGTCGCTCAGTCGAGTCCGACTCTTTGTGTCCCCATAGACTGTAGCCCGCCAGGCTCCTCTGTCCATGGGATTCTCCAGGCAAGAAGACTGGGGTGGGCTGCCATTCCTTCTGCAGGGGGTCTTCCCAATGAATCCTGAACTAGAGGGGGATTCTTTCCCACTGAGCCACCTGGGAAGCCCAAGGCCCCTTTTACAGATGAGGAAACAGACATACAGATCTCTGAGCATCTCTGAGATAGCTCTTCTGTGTCTGACCAGCAAGTGGGCATGGTGCTGGCTCCAAGGGTTATTTTCCAAGGCTGAAATGATTAAACTTTTGTTTCCTTCTCTGTCCTACGACTTCCAAGACCATCGGCTCCCCCCAGGTGCTTTATAACCACTGGGCTCCTGAACAAAACAGGTTCAGCTTCCTGCACAAAAGCAGCCATTTTCCCAGCTATTTTGAGTCCTCAAACTCTTAATTTTGAATAGCTCCCTCCTGAGATAATTTCGCCCTTCTCCAATGAGACGGTTTTAACCAGCACAAACCCACTTCTGTGCTTCTGCTGGAATCCCTCCGTGGGGGTCGGTTGCACAGTGGAAATAAACCACGTGTCCCCTGGGATCCCCAGGGGAGAACCAGGTGTGTTTGGGGGACGGGTTCTGCAGGAGGACGGGGCTTGGAGGCCAGTGGCCCGGCAGACGCAGAAATCACCAGGAAAATGCAAGAACCATAGACCCACAGACTGTATTTAAAAGCTAAATTCCTGGGACTTCCCTGGTGGTCGAGGTTAAGCATCTGCCTTCCGGAGATGCAGGGGACTTGGGTACGGTCCCTGGTCGGGGAACTAAGATCCCTACATGCCATGGAGCAGCTAAGCCCATGAGCTGGTACTAGAGAAAGCCCGCGAGCTACTACAAGACAAGACTGTACACTGCAAGGAAGACTCAGTGCAGCCCAGAGAAAAAAAAAGAAAGCTTAAATTCCTCACAAGTCTTATTAGTTTGTTCTTCTTAGCAACACATCATAGAGGACTTTCTGCTATTTACAAGCTACAGAGAGCACAGAATCAGGTTCCCAGACCTCAGTGCAGACTTCCCAAGTCAAAATCCTGGGTGTGGGGATGCACAGATCTAAGCTTAAATTAGATCCTGGGAGCCTGTGAGGACCATAGGCCTAGCCTGTGGCAGGGGCCGGAACAGACCCAAGAAACACAGAAATGAAAAGGACACATCCTCACACACACACAAGGCTTTCATGTCTCTGGGGGAGACCACATGACAACTCAATGATAATTACCAAAGGCGAATGATGCCTTTGGTCTGTCTAGTCAAGGCTATGGTTTTTCTAGGAGTCATGTATGGATGTGAGAGTTGGACTATAAAGAAAGCTGAGTGCCGAAGAATTGATGCTTTTGAACTGTGGTGTTGGAGAAGACTCTTTGAGAGTCCCTTGGACTGCAAGGAGATCCAACCAGTCCATCAGAAAGGAAATCAGTCCTGAATATTCATTCAAAGGACTGATGTTGAAGCTGCAACTCCAATACTCTGGCCACCTGATGCGAAGCACTGACTCATTTGAAAAGACCCTGATGCTGGGAAAGATTGAAGGCGGGAGGAGAAGGGGACAACAGAGGATGAGATAGTTGGATGGCATCACTGACTCAATGCACACGAATGAGTAACTTCCGGGAGCTGGTGATGGACAGGGAGGATTGGCGTGCTGCAGTTCATCAGATGGCAAAGAGGCAGACATGACTGAGCGACTGAACTGAACTGAGTGATGCCTGCTACCCCAGCTCCCCAGACAAGGTCTGAAAAGCTTTCCTCCTAAAGAATGTTTCAGGTTGCAAAACTTCACCAGCACAACTCACATTTGGAAGTCATCATAATCTGTGTGCGCACACACAGATGATGCTCTGTTATTTTTGCTTCCAAGAAGCATTCTCTTTTCTTTCCGGCCCAATTTCTTCCACTGGGTTCGTTCAGTTCAGTTCAATTCAGTTCAGTCATTAACAGGTGATAACGCATATAGCACCAGTCTACTGTGGTATCAATGTATCCCACTTTCAATTTAAATTCTCTTAATAATCTTCCAATGGCTCAATAAATGTATTTAGGATGCTTTCCCAAAGTTTTTCCATCTGTAATAGGCACTGCACAGCTCTCACCAATTACTGCCCAACAGGCCCAGTGTGGCCAGGTTTTCAGGGGTTTTTTGTGTGTTTTTTTTTTTGTTTTTGTTTTGTTTTTGTTCTTTTTTTCCCAGAAAAAGCCAATCTTAAGTTTTAGTTGACATTTTTTGTATTTTGATTTTTGTAACTAATTCAATACTTTTAAAGGCCACAGATGTGATTTCTGCCTTTTGCTGCTTATTAAGCAAATGCTGCCTGGATGGCTAACGTGTGCCGGGCGCAGGGCCAGCCCAGGGATGTACCCAGACTGGGACCTCAAGGAAAGAGTTCTCTGTCTATGGGGACAATGCTATCACGGAGCAGATGCCTGGCAAACTGAGGCCCTTGGTTGTCATGAGAACCAGTATCACTGGGAGACACATTCCCGTAGGCAGATGGAAAAGAGTTGGACACGAAGTCGGACACATGTCCGTAAAGAGTCAGACACGACTGAGCAACTGAACAACAATCGCTGGCAGACACGTTCCTGTAGATAGGGCAGCCCAGAGGCTGCAGAAGGCCCTGCCCAGATCTCCCTCCCAGAGCTGTGAGTGGGCTCAGAGGCAGCTATGGACCACATCAGGGCAGAACAAGCCTGCATGCCCAACTCAGACTTTTGGAGAAATACTGAGGAACAGAAGCTGGCCTGCCTTCAGGGATAGAATATCTCAGTACCTTACTTTTTTCTTAAAAAAATTAATTTATTGAGGTATGATTGACATACACAAAGCTGTACATATTTAGCATAAACAATTTTATGAGTTTGGAAATATGTATACACCTGTGAGTGAATTCCGTGGTGGCTCAGAGGGTAAACAATCTGCCTACAACGCAGGAGACTCAGGTTCAGTCCCTGGGTGGGGAAGATACCCTGGAGGTGAAAAAGGCAACCACAGTATTCTTGTCTGGAAAATCCCAAGGACCGAAGAGACTGGTGGGCTCCAGACCATGGTGTCACAAAAGAGTCAGACATGACAGAGCCTGCACGCTTGTAATCTTCTCAAGAGCTGGGAGTGGTTCCAAACAACCTCTAAAAAGTTCAGAACTTCCAGAAGAAGGAGGATTTTCAACATATGTTTATGGCTGTAATGATGAAATATTTAAGCATGGCCCAAATTTCTATTACTGTTTCGAAAAAATCTTTGTTTACTATGATTTTTAACATTGTATCATCGATGTTATTTTCCTTTTTTAATCTAATCAATAATAGTGGTAGGAGACAAAGCTCCAGCAATGTCTGCTCAGTTTGAGAATTACTTTACATCTAAGAGTCTATCAATCCAAATAGCTGTCTTCATCTGGAAGAATCTAGAGCTGGAAGGCTGATGGATCCATTGGGTTATTTTATTTTTTTTTTTTTTTGAATGATTCTCCCTCTAGGGTCAATAACTATGTCTTCTGGTGAGGTGTTAGGTGGGAGCTAAGAGGAAAATTTAGTAAAATATCACTATTAATAGCCCCTGGTGCCTCAGACTACCCACAATGAATCTACCCACAATGCAGGAAGCCTGGATTTAATCCCTGGGTCGGGAAGATCCCCTGGAGAAGGGAATGGCACTCCAACCCAGTTCATGCCTGGGATTTCCATGGACAGAGGACCCTGGCGGGCTATGGTCCATAGGGTCACAAAGACTTGAACACAACTGAGTGACTAACAAACACACACACATATACACACTATCAACATTTAGCAGTATAAGATCAAGGCTGTGGGCTTGAGGAACAATTTTCAGTGGTTAACATTCCTACTTAATGCCATATTCCAAACACCAAAGAGCCAACAGGGGACTGTGACATTTTCGTTTTCTTCATATCTCAGGTATCCACATTCCAAATTAAGCACTTCCCACCAAAGGATCTAGTTTCCAACGATTTCACATGCTCCTCTGTGTCTGCACATCTAATGACTAATACGATAATGCTCTCTATGTCGTGTGCATCCACCTACTAGAATTCAGCTTCCACAAGATTTGCTCTGAAAAAGACACTGCTAGTTGGCACCAACTGTTGTCATGGGATTTCAGGAAATTTTATTAGGAAGGAAATTGAACCTTTTCTTCTTAGTAATTGTGTGAGGGTCACAATTAAACAACTAAATCTGCAATGCACAGCACACATCCGGCACCTCACAGTGGCTAAAAGTCAAAGTGTTAGTCTCTCAGTCGTGTCTGACTCTTTGCAACCCCATGAATTGCAGACCGCCAGGCTCCTCTGTCCATGAAATCTTCCAGGCAAGAATACTGGAGTGGATTGCCATTTCCTTCTGCAGGGGATCTTCCCGACCCAGGGATCGAACCTGGGTCTCCAGCATTGTAGACAGATTCTTTACCACTAAGCCACCAGGGACAGTGGGTGATCCAGCTCCAATCTGGGAGCTCATCCCTGGAAAACAGAGCTGGGCTACAGGATATCCTGTCAGGCACAGCAAACAGCAGACATCCAGAGGCAGATTTATAATCAATTACTTCTGAAAATTATATTGTGCTGCAAAGCAAGAATATACTTAATCGTTCCAAGAGGTTCTCACAGAGAGCTTTAGAAGCCAGAGAATATACAAAACTACAATGAGGTACCACTTCACACTGGTCAGACTGGCCATCATCAAAAAGTCTACAAACAATAAAGGCAGGAGAGAGTATGGAGAAAAAGGAACCCTTCCACACTGTTGAGACTTCCCTGGTGGCTCAGACGGTAAAGCATCTGTCTACAATGCGGGAGACCCGAGTTCGATCCCTGGGTGGGGAAAATCTCCTGGAGAAGGAAATGGCAACCCACTCCAGTATTCTTGCCTGGAAAATCCCATGGAGGGAGGAGCCTGGTAGGCTACCGTCCATGGGGTCACAAAGAGTCGGACACGACTGAGCGACTTCACTTTGCTTTTCCACACTCTTGGTGGGAATGCAAGTTGGTGGAGCTACCATGAAGATTCCTTAAAAAACTAAAAACATATGACCCTGCAATCCACTTCTGGACACATATCCGGAAAACACAAAAACTCTTAATTCAAAAAGATACATGCACCCCAATGTTCATAGCAGCACTATTTACAGTGGCCAAGACGTGGAAGTAACCTAAGTGTCCATCAACAGAAGGATGGATAGAGAAGATATGGTACATATATACCAAAGGACTCAGCCATTAAAAAAGAATGAAATAATGCCATTTTCAGCAACACAGATGAACATACAGAATATTATACTAAGTGACATAAGTCATCGAGAAAGACAAATATTGTATGGTATCACTTATATGTGGAATCTAAAAAAAATGAATTTACTTATTAAACAGAAACAGACTCCCAGACATAGAAAAACTTATGGTTACAAAAAAGGAAGAGCAGGGAAGGATAAATTAGAAGTATGGTATTAACAGATACACATTACTATATGTAAAACAAACAACAAGGATTTAATGTATAGCACAAGGAAGTATATTCAGTGTCTTGTAATAACCTATAATGGAAGATAGTCTGAAAAAAAATAACTGAATCACCTTGCTGTACATCTGAAACTAACAAAATATTGTAAATCAACTATATTTCAATAAAAAAAGGAAAAAAAAGAGAATATAAAACTTCTCCCCCTAACCAAAAAGAGCCAGACATTTGTAAAAAGTCCCTGGAATGTGCACCATGTCAGTTAAAAACTCAGAGAACAAGGGACTGAACTGCTTGTTTCCCCTGATGTGGTAGAAGACAGAGTAACAGCAGCAAAGAGAAAGAAAAATGCAGTCTTCCTCATAAGTCAGAACATAATACAGACTTACGGCTTTAAGGTAATTTTGCTGCTGAAATTCTCAAACAATCCACAACTGTACACGTAACATCAGAGGCCATCTCATGAAAAGCAACAGTCCACACCAGTAGAAAATATGATAGGAGAAGCATTGAAAGGATGAACAGGGCATGTCACCTCCTTCTCCACCTCTGAAACCACAAACCTTAAAGTGAAGAAGGCAAATTTAAGGTAAGTAGGAGAAACAGCTGACTTTACATGGCGGTGGAAAAGCCAAGAAACTCACTGCATAGGAGAATGAAGAGGCAGATGCTATACTTAAGCTCAGAGAAGATTTAAAATCATGGATCAGGAATTCTCGGGTGATCCAGTGGTCGGGACTTGGCACTTTCACTGTCATGGAGCAGGTTAAACCCCTGGTCAGAAAACTAAGATCATACAAGCTGTCTGGTACAGCCAAAAAAAAAAAAAAAAAATGGATTTACAGTGGGCTGTATCTTTTTAACTTGTCTTTGTGGTTTTGTTTTTGTTATTTTTTTAAATCGTGGCAAGAACACTAACATGAGACCTATTCTCTTAACACATTTTAAGTGTATGATACAACACAATGTTGTCCAGTAGAGGGCCACAATTTATTCACCTTACATAAATGAAACCTCACAGCAATGCGTATAAAGTTTTATGCCCATTTCCACCTCCTCCCAGCCCCTGGCAACCACTATTCTACTCTGTGCTTCTCTGAGTTATTTCTCATATACTTGGAATCCTGCAATGTCTGTCCTCCTGTGTCTGGCCTATTTCACTTAGCATAATGCCCCCCAGGTTCATCCATGTTGTTGCATACGGCAGGAATTCCTTCTTTAAGGCTACATAATAGTCCATCTGTGTATATACCACATTTAAAAACTCATTCATCCATCAGTGGACATTTAGGTTGCCTCCAGGTCTTAGCAACTGTAAGCAGTGCCGTGATGAAGGTGGGTTTTGTACCAAGGGAAAGCGGGCTGCCCACGGGCCACCCCACCCCCAAAGCTGCCCTTTGTTGCCATGCCACTTGCTAGACCAGGATCTAACACAACAGGGCTTTTAAATTTTTTTTCTAAAGCGTGAAAATTATCCTAATTATCCCAAATTATCCTTCTCCCTCTTCTCTCCTTATCCATCTTTCACCGCAGGGAGGTGTCCAGCTGTGGTCAGTATCTCCATGCTCTGCTATCAGATCTTGAGAAAGCATGGCCATCAGTACTCACATTCCCAAACTACAACAGATAACTCTGCATTTTTATTTCATACAGAAGGAAAACGTCTCCGTAAGGGTGAGGAAGGGGGCTTCTGATTTGAAGACCTTTAGCCAAAATACAGCTGCTTAATAACTGGAAATCAGGGGGCATGACTGGGCTTCCCAGGTGGCGCTGCCAGTAAAGAATCCACCTGCAGGAGATGGAAAGAGACATGGGTCCGATCCCTGGGTTGGGAAGATCCCCTGGAGAAGGGAATAGCACCCCACTCCAATGGGAACCCACTCTCTTGCCTGGAGAATCCCATGGACAGAGGAGCCTGGCGACTAGCATCACAAAGAGTCAGACACGACTGAAGTGACTTAGCACGCACGCAGGAAGCATGACAAGGAACATGCTTTTTATCAATTCAAATGCCTCTCTCTGCCTTTGGGGATGCTGTGAGCCATGGGACTGGGGGCCAGTAATACAATGTATGTACCTTGAATTCAGGGAAGCAAAGTTTCAAGACCTGCAGCGATCTGCCTGATTCCTGTTTTGCTGATATACCCTGCAAGTAAGGACTTCCCTGCTGGCTCAGATGGTAAAGCGTCTGCCTACAGTGCAGGAGACCCGGGTTCAATCCCTGGGTCAGGCAGATCTCCTGGAGAAGGAAATGGCAACCCACTCCAGTACTCTTGCCTGGAAAATCCCATGGACGAAGGAGCCTGGTAGGCTACTGTCCATGGGGTCGCAAAGAGTCGGACGCAGTTGAGCAACTTCACTTTCTTTTCTTTCTTAGTAACAGTCATTATTCAACAAGGAGGAAGAGGAATTTATATCAAATGTATTCACAGAGGCCCAGAAGACTCTGTCCACCACAGCGTCTTTCCCCAGGTAGTCTCCATGTAGGTGAGAAGCTGGACCCACTACCACAGCCTAATGAAATTCAATGGGAGAGTGTTTAGGGCGTCGGCCACCTGGGAATTTCCCAGGCCCTGGAATGCGTGTGTTATTTCAGACTCCAAAAACAAAAGTGCACAGCCATGACATCACATTCTCCACTTCAAACTGCATGTGCCTTTTAGCCAGCCCTTAACTTGGCTCCTTGCTAAGCCAATCGCTGCGGCTGGTAATCAGGAAAAGCAGCTTTCTTGAGCACATGCACTTTTTATTCATTGTCCAAACAGGAAAAAATAGATACAGGAAATACTCGCCTACCTCCTGTTGTTACCAACCTCTGCTAACAGAGAAACAGAACTGAGCAGAAAACCATGGTCCAAAGGCACATGGCCACTTCTCTGCGCTACACTGTGTACATCGGTCACTCTTCTTTAAAACGCTTTCCCACTCAGCTTTTCTGACACCTCTCCAGTCATAAGCAAATGGAGTATGTTTACATACAGATCCAGTTTAAGTCACGTTATTTTCTGCCTCTGTGACTCACGTGTGCAAGTAACAACTGGCACTCTTAACTGCAGCTGATCTAGAACTCAAGATTCCAGACCTCTAGGAAGGTTCCAGACTTCTAGGAAAACTTTGTATAGAAGCATTTCTGCTCAGGGAGGGAAATTAGATCAAATGATGTCGACACCTTCCCGATTCAGAGTTCTTTTTTTTTTCTATTCCTCAAGCAGCAAGTTTCATCATAGGAATTCACGAATTGCTGCATGGGTGTTGACAGCGACCTTTGGAGAAGCAGACACCGGAAGATATCTTTTTAAAAGACATCACGGCTCTGTGCTGACGGATCGATGCAGACGAATGACGAAGTGGGGACCTCGCCCATTAATTGTGCCCCACTCCTAGCCACCATTTAGGGGAACCCCATTTAGGGGCACACGGGCCACCCTCCCCTGCCAGGCTCTCAGGCACGGTCATTTTGGAGATTCCCACGCCAAGCTTCCCTCCAGTTACCTGTCTTGGTCTCCCCACAAACCTCAAACCCTCCCACATCATGGGCAGCGTTCCTTAGCGAGTGACTCCCAGACACGGCGGAAGCCTGGTCAAGCATGGGTGCTAAGTTGCTTCCTAGAAGCCTGGAACGTTCCTAGAGGTCGGGAGTCTTGAGTTCTGGATCAGCTGGAATCAAGAGTGCCAGCTGTTACTTGCACACGTGAGTCACACAGAGGCAGAAAGTAACGTGACTTAAACTGGATCTGTATGTAAACATATTCCATGCTTCTTATTCTCCTGTCATCCCCACTGCCCCTTCAGGGAAGTGGAAACAAGGAACTGTCTCCCTCCTAACACTTGGGAAAACCTTAAAGCCTACAGGGAAGGGGAAACAGGGAGAAGCCAAGGAGAGACCAACTCAGTCTGTTTCTGAGGCTCGGGCCGCCATCGAGCACTAACGCAGAGCGCTGCCATTTACAATCGGCAGGGACTCTACAGCACCTTTTCTGCATGATGTGTGCGTGGCTGCTAAGCTGCTTCAGCCCTGAGTCTTGAGACCCTTTGGACTGCAGCCACCAGGAGGCTCCTCTGTCCATGGGACTCTCCAGGCAAGAATACTGGAGTGGGTTGCCAGGCCCTCCTCTTTCCACATTATAATGAATGGCGACTATTTATTTTCTGGAAAGTTCTTCCATAGACACTTTTAGAGAAATATCTTTATCCTATGTATCTCTAAGTTCACATATGGATCTATGCTACTCTGGTAAATAGCTCAGAATAGGGGTTCCTGACCATTTCAAGGATAGGGACTGTTTTTTAATGTTAAAAAATTATGTACCTCCATGTGGTAGCCGTTTTTTATATTTTTTGATTATTAAGAAAATACATAATTATAGAGGGCTTTCATCAATCCACTAATGCTTTTAACTTGAATTTGCTTTCTTAGTCACAATAGGCTCTACATGTACTTGAAAAAATATAATAACACACATCCATACATATGGTATCTAATTATTGCTTACAGCCAACACTGGATCTTTTCTCCTTCCAAAAACCCCACCATCTTGAGCCTTGCCCAGGCTAAGGCCTATAGACTGAGAACCTCTGTGACCTATCTACTTTTATGAATTCCAAAACCCAGAATTTTACTAGCCGATCCTTAAAGGAATTCTGGATTGACATTTTCAGGAGGAAAAGAAGCAAAATCATTTACTATTAATTTTTTTTTCCTTTCATGGAAAGGAAAGGCACCCTCCTATTCTTGTTATGATATTAAGCAACATAACAGATACCAACAGAAGAGATTTCCTACCATTTTATGTAACTGCCAACAAATATTAAATAAAAGAAGATACTAACAAATCACAACACTCTACTCCTAGGGACTATTAGAGTCTAATTAAAACCCAGAAGATCAATGCTGCACTGAACAAAAAAAATCACCATGGGAACTATGAAGAGGAAAAAAGACTTTTGTTAGCAATCTCACAGAATTACCCTGAATAACACTCCTTCCATCTATTCCCCTACAAAAACACTCCTAGGCTTAAACATAAATAAATGTCAGTAACCAGACTCTCATACACACTGACTGTGAAAAGAGGAGAAACAGCCCCAGGTGATGGGGGGCGGTGGGGAGACAGACACCAGCTGTTTATTCATCTTTCCTGCAAAGCCAGTCTAAGCAGATGTTCTCACAAGTGTTTTGTGACTTGGTTTCTTTGGTCTTGTGTTTAACGTGCTCAAATTTGCCCTTCTCTGTCTCCATGACAGAGAGAACCCCAAGTCCGCAGCTGTAAAACCTCCACATGAAGGTTCAAGCTCTGTCACTGGGTCCCTTTCTCAATGGTGCATTTAGCTTGGGAGGGTCCAGGCGGGGACCAGGCGGCAGGGACCCTGGATGAGACCCCCTCAGAACAACTAAAACAGAGAGCGCAGAATCTACATGGACTCAGACCCCAGAGAGATCCCAGGGCCAAGGCATTTCATTTCCAGGCATAATCCTTGATGTGAATATCACCTACTAGCAGTTTACAGAAAAATCACATTTCTATAACTTCAGGCTTATTTTTTAAAAAAGCAAGACACAGCATGTAAAGGCTTGGTAAGGATTCCAGTTGAATACTGTGATATCTTTACTTGATTCCTTGTATTCTTGCTTGCTGACAAAGGCAAAGGCTAAAGAGAGAACAGTGCAAGTTTTATTTCTGGTTTAAAACATTATAGGATAAAGTTCTCCTCTAGAATTCTTCAAGCAAATTGCTAAGCTCATATTCTGGTTACAGAAAATATCCTTCCCAAATGACCTTGACCAACCCAAACTACAAAACAGATTTTATGACACCAACTAATATTCCTGCTCTGAGCTCCAAGAACGGCCTAAATTCCCTTTATGTTCCATGTGGTCCAAGAAGCCTGGGGCCTAGCCCCTCCATCACTGGACACCGTGACCACTGGATACCTTGACCACTCAAGTGGCCAACTCAGCTGCCAACCAAATGATGATGACAACTCAGTTGGTTTGTTTTTCTTTTTTTTACCAGCATGTGTAACAGAATTACTCATGACAATGTTATAACATTTCATAATAATTTCAAGCAGAGGTGGACAGAACCAAAAGAGTTAAATGAATTCTCCAAATAACGGTAAAACTCTTCCTAACCCTCCTTCTTCCTCCGCAAATTCCCAAACTTATAAAAAGTGAGGGACTTCCCTGGCAGTCTAGTGGTTAAGATTTCGTCTTCCAACGCTGGAAGTCCAGGGTTAAATCCCCAGTTGGGGACATAAGACTCCCACATGCCTCGTGGCCAAAAAAACAAAAACATAGAGGATATATTTTAACAAATTCAATGAAGTCTTGAAAAATGGTCCACATCAAAACTAAATAAATTCCTGAAAGTGATTAAACAGCAGGACGACTGGATGTGTTCCTTCCTCTCCCCACGCCTGTACTCCGAAGAAGCACAGATGGTCGAGGTGGGGATGACCATGCTTTCCCTCTCTTTAATTCTTGATGGTTTCAAAAGTGCTCTCAGACAGGTTACGTCATGGCATGCCCCTAGCAACGCCAGGTGCTGCACTGGGCACCCATCATCCTTCCCACTTTTGCAGAAACCAACTTCCATGGGTTCTGGGACTCACTCACAGCTACCCAGCACTGCCTCAGAGAGCCCAGGCCTCCAGCTGGGTCTTAATACCCCACTCAGTGCTTTCAGCTACAACAATGAGCAAGCAGAGGGCTGCCTGGACCACAAACTGCAAAAACGGCACCTGCATTAAAGCGAATCAAGTGAGAATATCAAGAGAGTACTTTTAGGCCCTTGAGATAGACTGCAAACTCGAAAGTCTACCAGCATCGACACGTGATTGGACCGGTCTTTGCTCGAGCCCTAACCCGGCACCTCCATCCAGAATCTAGGGCTACAGGCCTGCGAGACTTCCTCGGGATGCAGGAATCAGCAAAAGCTGCCCGCCAGCAGCAGCAGGCCTCCTCCTGAAGCAGAAGAGAATGTGACTTCACAACAGCGGCGGCAATCTGCAAACATCCATGAGCCCTCGTGAAACCCAGGCATCGCCTCTGTTTCTTCTCTCAGGCCTGCGGTTAATTCTCTTCTCGGCCCTCCCCCACCCTCCTCCCAGAGTCAGATTAAGGGGATAGGGACTGGTACCCTGTAGCTATCAAAGAATGTCATCTGACACGGAGCTAAGCGCGGGGGAGAGCTCCGCTCAGATGCACAACGGGCCAGCATGTTTCTCTGATTCCCCATCTGAAACTAACCGCTTTATCTGAGCAAAAAGGCTGTGCTCCACGGTCCTTTTCTTTCTAACAAGAGCCGCCTGTATCCCCAGCTGACTATAAGAAAGATGACATTCTGTCCCGCACGAAGAGAATCACAATGGTCGGTACGTGGCCCAAATCCTGAAGATGAGCGCAGCCGGTCAGCGGGGCAGCCATGGCACAGGGTCCCCTGCCCAGGACGCCACCATCCCACCTGCTGAAAAAACAAAACGAAAACAAACAAAAGCCAGCATCACGGGGGCCTCTGGATCAAGAAGCAGCCTTTGAGGAAAACCAGTCTCTACAAGAAGCCTTGTGGGGATTCCACGTGATTCACCTGCTTCATTTAGGGGTGCAGGGCAGTGATAAAAAGGGATGGCAGCTCAACATGAACCTCTCTGGCCCCCACGACCCCCCAAGGCCCAGATGCTTTCTTCCTTGCCTTCGTCCCTTTTTGTTCCTGAGTAATCCTCCCCTTAGACACAGGCACGGGTCACCCTGCCCTGTCTACAGTGGCTCTGACACACCTCCGCTGCCCACGTAGACGGTGCATCTCCGGGAAGATCAACACGGTCTGCATCAAGGGGCGTCAAAACTCCTGTGGCCCTCCTGCAAGCTGCCAGTGCAGACTGCAAAATCCTTCGAGAACTTCGGAAGAAAGCGATACTGTGGTGAACACCCAGCTCACTTCGCTTCTAAAAGCTTTCCGCTGCCTTTCAGAGTGGCCTGGCATCGTCTCCCAGGAAACATTAGGCAATAGATGTGCAGTAAGAAAGATGGCCTGGGCAAAGCTCTTCAATTTGTGATAAATGAGATTGTTAAGATGGGTGACACCTAACCTGAGGGTTGTTTTCAGCCCAACGGCCTTGTTTCCAGGACTGTCAAAGACACTCATGAAAGGATGCTTTCTGATCTGACTGAAATCAATATTGTGCTTATGCTGTGGTTTAGAGAGCATTTAAACCTGATGTCAGGATCAAATATAGCATTAGCAAAAGAAAACACCAGCTTGGCCTGCAGTTGCCATCAAATAACTCTTTGAGTAACATGGAGAAAACTATCAAAACTTTTGGAGACATTTTAATATGCTGAAAGAAAAATGGGAGCAGTTATTTCTAATATTTACTTTTCGTTTTGTTAGCTCGTGTTTAAAGATACATTAGAAACATTTTAAAAATTAGTAATATTATCTTGCATTTTTCCTTCTTCTTTGGATAAACATATCTCATATCCAAGGATCTTCTAGAGTTAAAGAGTGTGACCTGTGACAGGATTTAGAGAGACGACTTTGATATTAGAAGAAAAGTACATTCACAAGTAGCAAAGATTGAGAATGCGGCAGGGAAAAATGAGTAGACAGTGCTTTAAAATGGCTGATGCATACATTTTAACCTTATTTCTTTGACCCTTCACCTTTTGGGTGGCTAAAATGCAGACGTGATGATTGGAGCTGAAGTAACTATCTTGCACTAGGAGGGAATCTTGGAAATGAAAGCCAGATACAGCTAGCAACAAGGCATCTGTGGCCTGGAGGACTTTGCAAAGCAAATGACATTTTTCCTACTGTTCACAACTCTCAACCTAAGTTATACATCCCATACTTAAAACCCTTGAGATAAGCATAAAGTTTGGAACAACTGTCGACTAATAAGGAAGATTATTTTCAGAGCCAGAATTGAAAAGAACACACTGGCCACCAGAAGTAAATGGCAAATATGTGGGTCAATAGCAGTTTGAAACCAAAATAAAACAAACAAACGAAAAAACACAATGGTCTTAGAATGAATGAAATCTAGAAGTTCAGGTGGGCTGGCTAGTCTTCCATCTGGTCTTTGAAGGAAAGATGCTGCACCTCTACTATCTAACACTACGTCTGGGACACAGTAGGTGCTCAATAAATATCTACTGAAAGAATGAAGCTGAATGAAGTTGAAGGATAGTGAGTCAATCTAAAATCTAAGCCCAGAGGGCCAATTATTAGACAATCCCTTTCAGTACAGAACAAAATAATAAAACATCAAATTCTCAATTTTGTGTAAAAATGTGCCTTAGAATCAAAGCCCTTCAATGGTTCAAGAGTCACCACAGAGTGTCAAGAGAAAATAAAGTTAAAGGTAGTGAGAATTTAGAGCTTTATTCTGAGGGATCTGAGAATAGTAAATCTAGAATAGTCAAGGTTTCCACACATGGATACGCTGTCATTCTGATTTCATAAAGCTTAGAAACAAAGGATCAACACTCAGACAGTGTCTGTCTGAATCTAAAGGACACAGATGAAAAGCACAGATCCCTTTGAAATTCCTGCCTCAAGAAAATGCCCCTCAGAACCTGGAGATAACCAAGATCAACAACATCTGCTGTTATCCTAAATAAATCCAGCTCATAAGAGAAACTCCATAATGCATGAGACAAGTGCTCAGGGCTGGTACATTGGGATGACCCAGAGGGATGGGATGGGGAGGGAGGTGGGAGGGGGGTTCAGGATGGGGACCACATGAAAATCCATGGCTGATTCATGTCAATGTATGGCAAAAACCACTACAACACTGTAAAGTAATTAGCCTCCAACTAATAAAAAAAAAAAAAAAACAAATATAGAGAAACTCTATAGAATGGAAGATTTCTATCACATAAAAAAGCTAATTATAACAGGTAACAAGGCAGGGGCAAGGAGAACAAGGATATTGAGTTTCTCACCCTCCTCTAAGGATCAACTGCCGTTTCTGTATTCAAAAGAACACTTCCTATGTTTTAGCAATCTTTCACGAGATTTGTTAAACACCTTTCTAACTTAGGTTATAAAATCTATCTCCTTGACAGTACATAAAATTAAGAAATCATAAGCTCTATGGAAAGCAAAGACCTAAATTATAGTGTTTAGAGCATGGGGGTACTGTATTTTAAAATGAGCATAAAACCCTGAATCGTAAAAAAAAAAAAAATCCATAATTGTGTTATGCAAGTTCCATATGAGATCATATGCAATGTACACACACACACACACACACACACACACACACACACATACACTCTTACACACACACACAAAAGAATCCTACATCAGAGGTATTGCTTAGAGACAAAGGAGTTTCAGCAAAGGTGGTGTATTTCAGGTTGAGGCTGAGTAAGCCAGTGTTTCCCAAAGGGTGACTCATAAAGCAGATGGTTTAAGTGGTTCTTGGACAAACTAAAGTCCTTTCAAGTGAGTCCATTTATAGGAAAATACTAAGAGCATTAAGAAATTAGTAGCACAGGTGGTAGGTAGGCAGTTTAGAAATATCAGTAAAACATAAGTCAGAGGCTGGTAATCTGTCCAGTCCAAGGTCAGATGCCGGTGCAGGGAGGGGCCGATGGAGGGTGATGACCTCAGCACTGACCAGGTATCATTATAGCGCTGACTTAGCCAGAACCACCAGGGGCACCCAACTTCCTGGACCACTCACAAGAGTTCCCAGGACCCAAGAACCGTCAGATCCTCTGTGGCCCCCACAGTTCTGGAGACCCCATTCACCCCGGGGGTTCCAGCAGACACCTTCTGTCCCCTTACTCTTTCTCACTTCTCCTCAAAAGTACATGCCATCTTCAATAACATAGAGCCAAGAACCAAGGCTTCCAGAAAATAACCCGAGTTATCAGAATTCTTTGTTTAATTTCTCTGAAATGCTTCTTCCATTACAATAAAGAAATGAGCTTGGTTTAACCTGAACCAAGAGCTCTCTTACACAGTATTTTTTTTTAACTGTGGTCCAGCAATGTGGTGATGGTGATTTAGTCGCTAAGTCCTGTCTGACTCTTGCGACCCCATGGACTGTAGTCCTCCAGGCTCCCCTGTCCGTGGGATTCTTCAGATAAGAACACTGGAGTCGGTTGCCATTTCCTTCTCCAGGGGATCTTCCCTTGCCAGGAATCGAACCCGTGTCTCCTGCATTGCAGGTGGATTCCATACTGCTGAGCCAGTGGAGAAGACCAGTCCAGCAATAGATAAATTCATTAGTTCATCATTCCATGCATTCCTTTATTAGTAAATGCTCACTGAATGAAGGCATATTTATTAAAACAATGTTTATGGAATAGAGAGCCTTCTCTGTGCCAGGCATGGTGTGGGGACTTGCAGATACACTGCCCTTGTGGAGCTCACAGTCCATCTCATGCAATGACTCTGCTTTCTGCTCAGGAGTAGGTGTGAACTTCAGCTTTCTTCATCCAGACAACACGTGACCGGGGAAATGGACAAGGTCACTGTTCTTCCATTGGCTACTTCTCCAAATACCTCAAAAATTGTTATTTCTGATATTGATTTGTGCTAAATTTATCAAGGGAAGATGCACCAAGGATTAGCATTTGCAAGCTCTGATGAAGGTCAAGATCACAGCAAAGGTTAATTGGTTTCTCTGGAAATCATAAGCGTAGGCATTCCAGCTCATCATCTCAAAATTCCATCCTGATGGGAGGTCAGATCACACGGGAAAGAAGGGCAGGATCAGCCTCCGGAGACAGGCAAAATGGAAGACCAGATTTTTGACATCAAAGTCCCTCCCACAGTTGACAATAATTATGAAATAAAAACACTAGCAGGTTTGGGCATGGAGAGATCCATAATATTGTAAGAAGTCAAAATCCGGGTAAAATTAAGTGCTGATCACAGACATGTGCCTTGAGGAAATGTGACTCAAGAATCTTCATGGATAATATTTATGGAAGCACAGCTGCCTTCTACTTTATTGCTGGCCGCACACCTGCATGAGCTGACCTGAGTCAGATGCGAGGAAGGGGTGTTGAAATCCAATTGTCAAGAGGCACAAACAGATTCGCAGTAAATATATGACTTCTTAAGAAACTGGTTTGGTGGTTTTTGTTTTTTTTTTTTTTTTTATCTCTTGAAGTAATAAAGTTGATCCATTCATGGGCTGGTTAGTTTCAGGCCCTTCGGTTTACAAAGAAAACTGTCTACAAAAAAATGAAAGGAGGAGACTATTGAGAGTTCAGGAATTCCTGAAGTTCACGAAACAAGTTGGTGATTTACTTCTTCCTTTCGTTCTGAACTCAGTGCACTTCATGGACTCAGAACTATTACTCTTCAAACGATTTTATTTGCTAACATTTATAAACATTTATTGAAGTTGTTACCATGTATCTTGAAAACATCATCAGATAAGGTTCACGATCAGTTATGGAAAAATCCGCAAATTCGTTTGGCTTGAGAAATATTGTAAACGGGTCATTTCCTTAACCTCACCTCATCAGAGGCCTCTGATGAGACAAAAAAGCAGATGTAAAGGCTCCGTCTAAATGATTGTTGTTATGTGTTAATTCTTATGATGTGCCACATTCTGTTAAGTGCTTTATACATGGAACCTCACTGTGTTCTCAAAACAATCCTCTGCAGTATATACTATTATTATCCCCACTTTAGAGGTGAAAACACCATGGCCCAGAGAAATGAAACCTGCTCAAGATCCCACAGTCACAAAGTGGAAAAGCTGCAGTTCAAACCATAAATCTGCCTGACGACAAAGTCCATCAGTGTACATGAGAAATTTCAGAGTAGTGGTTTGCCCGGGGTCCCTGACGCTTCAGAACGAATTTTCCATCAATAAGAAATCCGAAGGCGTCTAGGAGCTTTCTGATTCCTCAGGAGAGTAAAGCATAGATCACGTGCCCCGAGGATGAAGAATAAAAGTACGAACAATGAAAAGTGGGCCTGAAGAAAGTAAAAGAAGCCAGATGCAAAAGACTACATCTGGTATGATTCCATTTACATGACATTCTAGAAAAGGAAAGCTGTAGTGAAGTAGTGAATCTGTGGTCGCCAGGGGCCAGGGGAGGGACTGACTTCAAAACAGCACCAGAGACAGCAGATGGATGAACCTTCATTATTACTGTGGGATGCTTTCATGACTGAACCTATTTGTCCACTTAAACGGTACACTTTAAATGTGTGAATTTTATTTTATGTAAATCACACCTCAAATCTGATTATTTTAAAGCAGGCCTAAAAGGAAATTGAATAATATTCACATAATATACTATACATATATATTTCTTTTTATTCCTTTTAAATCTAATCCTCAATTAAACCTACGTTTGGTGGGAAAGTCTTGAATACATTTGAAGAACTGAAGTCTTTCAGGGTTTGAAGCTTCCTATTTCTTTATGAACCTAACCACCCCACAGGAAATTTATCTTTCTCTGACACGTTTGTGCTTGTTTATAAGATTGCAATCCTGGGTGCCTGGGAGATGCCAGGTATGTGCAAAGAGGCCTGCACTCAAAGTCAGATGACTTTCACTCTTGACTCACAGTTGTGTGACCTTGGGCAAGTCACCCAACATCTCAGAGCCTAAATTTTCTCTCTTATAAAATGGAGATAACAGTGTCTCCCTTTAAGGGTTTATGAGAATGAAATGGGCTAATTATAAATAAAAGCCCTTTCATTTTTACTATTTTAATAATAAGTTTTTACATTAAAAAAAATAGGAAGGTAATCTCTTTAAGAAACTGACACTCCATGATAGTACCAACAGTTGGAAGCCATAAATCTAAAGTTTTATTAAATTTCTTATCTTTCATTGTTCCAAGCACAGGACTAGAACCTGAGCAGGGACCTTGTGTATTGTACACTCGGCCTGATCACGATTCCTGTGTAATTAACAATAAGAGATGATAATAGGAGGGGGAAGGGCAGGATCAGTATATGTCAGTAGAGGTGAATGCGACAGAGATGGAAAAAACAGTGTTCGTTGAAGTATATATATTATATATACATTGAGCAAAATGATTTTTTATGATTATTTGTGAAGTTGCTGTATTCAACACAGTCATTGAATAGACATAGTAAATTTTATCTCCCCATCACACATACTCAGACAGGAAAAAACCCTCAGTTGATAAAAAGATAAGCTTCGTGGTCTGCAATTATCCCAGATATTGCCTTCCAGATACTCCAAGTCAGATCTAAGCACCACAATTAAAAGAAATAAAATAAAAATATTTTTCAACACTGCTGGAAGGAGCTTCTAAGTGTGGCTGCAGAGGAAAGTCCCGACATCTGTGGTGTCAGAGATAAGTACACGGGGCCCATTCGCCCTCTACCTAATATGCAAACGTTACAGATCAAGGTAAAAAGGCGAATGAAATGGGAGCCTCCTTCTTTCGTGACAAACGTCCTCCACGTGAACCTGGAAGGCCGAGTTCCGATTCACGATGCTTCGACTCCTGAGCGTTCCTGGCCCAGCTCCCACCCCACTCCTGTGGCCTCGTTCCCTGTCCCTTGCGTGGGGACAGCCCACCTACATGTCCAAGCACCACTGACCCTCCCACCCTCCCCCAGAGCTACCCTGGCCCCCCTGGTTCCGCAGTGACACTCCTGAGCGTGGAGAAGAGCCTGCTCGGCCTCTGAAAGTGGGCTCAAGGTCATTTGGACAAGGAATTCCAGGTCCTGAGTACCCAGAGCACGGTCTATAAGAAGGGGGAGGTGTGTCCATCTGGCCATGGGGCTCCTGACCCCATGGGGAGACACACGGCAACAGAAAGGCCTGAGTGGAGAGCCCCTCATCCCAGAACAGAGGCTTCTGGAGACTAAATACACAAATAAAACCTCTGGCAGATAAAACAGTATTATACTCAGACTATATATTTATAAATGTCTATATCTATGTATGTGTATGCTCTATATGTGTGTATCACTAATATAATGTTGTTTAGTTGCTGTGTCTGACTCTTTGTGACCCCATGGACTGTAGCATGCCAGGCACTTTTGTCCATGGGATTTCACAGGCAAAGATACTGTATCAAGTTGCCATTTCCTCCTCCATGGGATCTTCACAACTGAGATCAAACCCCTATCTCCAACTTGTCAGGTGGATTCTTTACCACTGAGCCACCAGGTACGCCTACACACACATAATTATATCAGTATATAATTCTGATAAAGCAAGTCATGTGATACAGACAATACATTAGGGAGTTAGAAAAGGAAGAGTTATATGTCAACTGAAAGGTCAAGAAAGACATTTGGGATGAGATAGGGAAACAGTGGAAACACTGAGAGACTTTATTTTGGGGGGCTCCAAAATTACTGCAGATGGTGATTGCAGCCATGAAATTAAAAGACGCTTACTCCTTGGAAGGAAAGTTATGACCAACCTAGACAGCATATTAAAAAGCAGAGACATTATTTTGCTGACAAAGGTCCATCTAGTCAAGCCTATGATTTTTCCAGTAGTCATGTATGGATGTGAGAGTTGGACTATAAGGAAAGCTGAGCACCAAAGAATTGATGCTTTGAACTGTGGTGTTGGAGAAGACTCTTGAGAGTCCCTTGGACTGCAAGGAAATCCAACTGGTTCATCCTAAAGGAGATCAGCCCTGGAAGGTCTGAAGTTGAAGCTAAAACTCCAATACTTTGGCCACCTGATGCAAAGAACTGACTCATTTGAAAAGACTCTGATGCTGGGAAAGATTAAGGGTTGGAGGAGAAGGGGACCACAGAGGATGAGATGGTTGGATGGCATCACTGACTCAATGGACATGAGTTTGGGTGGGCTCCGGGAGTTAGTGTTGGACAGGGAGGGCTGGCGTGCTGCGGTTCATGGGGTCGCAGAGTCAAACACGACTGAGCGACCGAACTGAACTGAACTGAGGGATTGAGCTGGCTTCCCTGGTGGCTCAGTGGTAAAGAATCTACCTGCAATGCAGGAGGTGCAGGAGCTACGGGTTCGATCCCTGGGTTGGGAAGATCCCCTGAAGGAGGGCATGGCAACCCACTCCAGTATTCTTGCCTGGAGAATCCCACAGACAGAGGAACCTGGAAGGCTGCAGCCCATAGAGTCATAGAGTTGGACAGAAGCGACTCAGCGTAGCATAGCAGAGGGCCTGAACTGAGTTTTAAGAATGGAGAGAATGCGGCTGTGGACAGGCTGGAGTGTTTCAGTGGTAACTGCAAAGTTGAGTGTGAACACAGCCTGTGCATTAGGGAATAAAGGGTAGGTTTCTGGAGTTGGAATCTAGATGACCCAGTACCTGGATCCTGGAAAGGACTCAGATGGGTGCCAAGTATTCCTAACATGATGGATATGACCACATTCAGATTTGGTTGCAGGAAGTCAAAGGGAAAAAGTATGGCCACTCCAAACTGTTTTTGGAGTAAGGTTATAAACAGAAACAAGTTGAAAGGTAATCGCTAAGACATGCAATGGTCCTCATGAATTCCACGCCACCCACTGACTCAGTCTTTTGGGTCAGCACTGGGTATGGAGCCAGTGGAGCTGGGGAAGGGGCGTGGGCCCCGGAAATGGCTTCGTGCTGGAGTAATTGCTGGGAGAAGGAGATTAAGTTTGACGTCTTACTTTCATAACTACTTAACTCTAGGCATTTGGAAGCTTTTAGTCTTAACACCCTAACCCCACCCCCAACCTCTCTTAACCAGGCTTTTTCCAAACTAAAACCATCTTGCCTCAGTTAATTGTTTTTTCTGCATCTAAAGACAGTTTAAAAAAACAAAAAACAAAAACAGTAAAGGGTTGGGATCAAAAAGTAGAAGAGAGATGTTTCACTTTCAGACAAGACTCTGTTTTAATAAACTTCCCAAATAATTTCTCTAGGACGTCAGGCTTAAAAGAACTCATCTCCACCCCACACCTGGTACCCTGCACTCATGTGGCCTGTTTATCCCGAGGTGGCAGAAGCTGAGAAAGGACACTGGCCCAAAGCCAGGCGCTGTACCCCAAGCACACCCGTGCTGGCCTCTCTAACCCAAGCCCCAAAGCATCCTCTGCTGCTTTAAAAATAGAAACTGTTTTGGCCAGACAACCGCATGAAATGGAGATGTCACAGGAAGAAGACAGGGCAAGACGAATGAACCAAGGTTTTGTCTATTTCTAGCCCAACTTGATTTTGTTTATTTTTAATAAACTGTGATGGCCTTGTCTAATCAAAAATGCTGCAAGAAGCTGGCAGAGGCTAAAGCAACTCTTCGAATCTCTCATCCCTCCAGGCAATTTCTCTCCAGTAATGCAGAACTATTGTTTTCAATGGTTTTAGGTGTATATAAACTATACATAGGGGCTTTCTCAGTGGCTCAGACAGTAAAGATCTGCCTACAGTGCAGGAGACCTGGGTTCCATCCCTGGGTCGGGAAGATCTGCTGGAGAAGGAAATGGCAACCCACTCCAGTATTCTTGCCTGGAAAATCCCATGGCCAGAGTAGCCTGGTGGGCTACAGTCCATGCACTTGCAAAGAGCTGGACACGACTGAGTGATTAACATACACAAACTATATATATATATAAAAATTTATATATACATTATACATATATATACACACACATATATGTGTATAAATATATATATAAGCTCTGTGTGTATGTACATGTGTGCTCCCTTTTCTAGGAGCCACTGGGAGTGTTCCCTGGTCCCTGCCCCAGGCCGAGTCTCTGTCAATCTGCTCAGAATCACTGCCCCCAACCCCCGTTTCCACAGGGACCCTTCCCACTGGGCTCCTTGTTCCTGACAAGCATTGACTCCAACTTCTGGCTCCCTGTTCCCTTCAGATTTGCCTGGGTCATTGCACTGGTCCTCCTGCCGACGCTTCCCTGACCACCAGCCCCTCCTGCACCTATTTGGTCTCATCCTTGAAGGACCTTCCAGATGCTGGAGGAAAACCCTCAGTGGGGCAATGCTGGCCCACAAAGGCCTTTTTATCGAAGGCCGCCCCCAAAATGTCTTCTGCAATTGAGGTGGGAAAATACTCACTGACTCTCTGGATCCAGCAAGCAGCATGTCCTCTAACTGTGTGTTATCTCAGAGCCTTTTTCATCCTCACAACTGCTTGACTGACACTGGTTCCTGGTGGCCATACCAACTCTCCCATCCCATTGTGTGTGTGTGTGCTAAGTCGTTTCAGTGGTGTCTGACTCGTGTGCAACCCCACAGACCGTAGCCCACCAGGCTCCCCTGTCCATGGGATGCTCCAGGCAAGAATACTGGAGTGGGTTTCCATTTCTTCTGTCAGGGCATCTTCCCGACCCAGGGATCGAACCTGTGTCTCTTACATCTCCTGAACTGGCAGGTGGGTTCTTTACCACGCATGGCCCCTGGGAAGCCCATCCCATTACAAACGTGAAATATGGAGACTCACATCCTGAGACGCTGCTGGCAGCCCTGTCATGCTCGCTAAGCGTTTCACTGCGGATGTAGAGAAAACTGCCCATAATATCATATTCTGGAAGCATGGAATGTGGAGTCAGAAAGACAAATTAAAACTTTCCCTCTGCCACTTATTCATTGTTTGACTTTGGGCCAGTTCCTTGATCTCCTGATTCTCATTTTCTTCACTTATATAAAAAAATTAAGTTCATGAGATCATTGTGAGGAATAAAGTATTACATAAAGACTGCACAAAGCCTGGCCCACAGAAGACGTTTATCAATGTTAGCTGACTCCAATAATAAAATAATATTTATTTATTCATGCATGCATGGGTTCACTCGGTGTGTCCAATATGCCAGGCACTGTTCTGAAAGCTTTACCTATGTTAAGACATTTAATTTCTAACATAACCCCAAAAGGCAGATATCTGCATTTTATATTGATTAGAAGAAGAAAAACTTGAGACCCAGAAAGGTGAGGGTGTTACCCAGTCAGTCACGTAGCCAGTAAGAAGAGAACTTGGTTTCTAACACTAGCCATCTGGGCAGAGTGTTATGAGATCATCAGGAGCCATAAATAACCACAAGCAGCTCATTCACCTGCCTGGTTGGGCTGGAAAAGTCAATCATTCATGGCAAAGCTGGGTGTGGGGGGCTCCTCTCCACAAGGATGGTTTCACCATCACTGGGAGCAGCCATTGCGGGTCAGCGAACAGTCCCAGCGGTTCCCTGGTTGCTGTTCCGATCTTGCTCAAAGTCCACAACCTGATATCTTTCTTCTATTTAAATATTTAGTCATTGGGCTGCGCCGGGTCTTCACTGCAGCACGTGTGATCTAGTTCCCCGACCAGGGATGGAACTCCGGGCCCCCCTGCATCAGGAGCGTGGTGTCTTAGCCACTGGACCACCAGCAAAGTCCCATAGCCTGGTTTCTTTTAAGTCCGTGTTCCTCTCCCTCACATGAACGCCGAGGTTGAGACAGGAGGGGCTGGAGCAGAGCTGGGGTGGGGGGCGGGTATGGTTAGGCACAGGCTCCGCAGGGTTCCCCTCACTCCAGGAGGGGGACCCTAACCCGTCTGACCTGTAGGCAGTCACCTAAGTCGGCCTCAAACTAGTAACAGAGTAAATGACTCCTTCATGTGTGCCCAGTGATATTTTTTGACCAAGTTCTGGGTCAATCCTCCTTGAAAAAAGTCTCAGAATTGTTGCTTTAAAAAAAACAAACGAGCCTTGCCAGGGGCAGCGGATGCCTCTAAGAGGGCAGCTGCTGAGGACCAGCCAGAGGGGGCGCGAAGGTCTCCCCTCAGATGCACCTGCAGGCGTCTTCTGCAGGGGCAGCAAAGGCGTATTACTTGGTACCCTCCAGGGAACGCTTTCTACATCTGCATAAAAGAGCCCTGGGCAAAGTGCCAAGGAAATGATGTATTGCAAACATTTTTTTTTTCCTTTTTAGTTAATGGAAATAATATTTACTTGGCCATCGACAAACAGGCAAGCTGGAGAAATAGGCTTAGGAACCTGTGAGGAGCTTTGAAGGCAGGGGAAAGAGGGCTGCTATGTTCCATTTCTAATCTACTCATCTTCCTTCTACCAAACAAATTCTCTGATAACAACCATAGTTCCTACAGTAATGAATGTAGCATGTGGACGTTTTTCCAGTAACTTCATGCATATTATGTGTGCCTTCAACAGAGCACGGCTTCTACTCTTCCGAGGCTGGATAATAAGTATCACTCCATCAATTCTGTAGTTACTAAAGCTGAGGCTTTAGGTTGGATGGCATCACTGACTCAATGGACATGAACTTGGTTGAACTCCAGGAGATGGTGAGGGACAGGAAGGCCTGGTGTACTACATCCATGGGGTCGCAGAGAGTCGGACATAACTGAGAGACTGAATAATAACAATAAAAGCTGAGGCACCCAGAGGATAAAGGATTTGTGTCCCGAGTTAACTGTAATGCTAATGCTAAATTCGAGCACCCTCAGGGCTAGGACAGGTGTCATCTCTTTTTATAAACTTTGTTTTCTTACATTATTTAATTGGAGAGCAAAGACTTACTTATATTGGCACAAAACACTTTTCCTATAGTGTGTGCATGCATGCTAAGTCACTTCCATTGTCTCCGACTCTTTCTGACCCTCTGGACTGTAGCCCACCAGGCTCCTCTGTTCATGGGATTCTCCAAGCAAGAATACTAGAGTGGTTTGCCCTGTCCCCCTCGGGGATCTTCCCAACCCAGGGATGGAACCTGAGTCTCTTATGTCTCCTGAACCAGCAGGCAGGTTCCTTACTTCTAGCGCCACCTGGGAAGCCCTTCCTACAGTATCAGTTCAGTCGCTCAGTTGTGTCCAACTCTTTGCGACCCCGTGGACTGCAGCCCGCCAGCCTTCCCTGTCCATCACCAACTCCCGGAGCTTGCTCAAACTCATGCCCATTGAGTCAGTGATGCCATCCAACCATCTCATCCTCTGTTATCCTCTTCTTCTCCTGCCCTCAATCTTTCCCAGCATCAGGGTCTTTTCCAATGAGTCAGTTCTTTGCATCAGGTGGCCAGAGTATTGGAGCTTCAGCTTCAGCATCAGTCCTTCCAATGAATATTCAGGACTGATTTCCTGTAGGATAGACTGGTTGGATCTCCTTGCAGTCCAAGGTGCTCTCAAGACTCTTCTCCAACACCACAGTTCAAAAGCATCAATTCTTCGGTGCTCAGCTTTCTTTAGAGTCCAACTCTCACATCCACACATGATTGCTGGAAAAACCACAGCTTTGACTAGATGGATCTTTGTTGGATGTATAATATATTGAGTAATAAAATCTCTATACTGAGAAACAATGAGGTTCAAAGGTAACACTTGTTGAAAGATCCAACATAATATATGGAGCACAATTCATTTCTAATGTAATTTTTGTTCTGTAGGAAGTTTTCTCAGCAACAAAGAATATGTCTTATGTATATGCACAATGATTTCTGAACATTGTGAATAAATGAATTAATAATGCTATGTATTTTTTTAAATAATAAGCTGACTCCAGAAATCTCTGAAAAATTTATCAGAGGTTAAGCAGGAATGTGCTTTATGGCTTCATTCCCAAAGAAGTGTGCATCCCAGATCCATACACCAAAGCTGCAATTTCCGGCATGAGTTCACTTTCCACCCTCCCTATTGAACCCTGAGGCTACTACTTGACCTTATTAACTCCAGTACCCTGACTGTGACCCAGAGGTCCTATGTCATGGGCTCTGCAGCCACCGGCCGCCCTCCAGGCCAGCGCCCACAGAGTCCCACCAACCCACTGCCGCCTCCCTTCCCGGGCGCAGGCTCTCTTAGTCCAGGGCCACGTGATGCCTTAGCATGTTGTGAGCACACACTTATCCAAACACTTGAATCCCGGGACTTCCATTGCAGTCCAGCAGTTAAGACTCTGTGCTTCCACTGCAGGGGGGCGCGGGTTCAATTCCCAGGCAGGGAGCGCAGATCCCGCATGCTGTGTCGAGCAGCCAAAAAACAAACAAACCAAAAACAAAACCAAAGCATGGGCCCCAAGTATTCTGAAAGCCATGGTCACACATCTCAAGACAGTTCTCAGAGCTTCTTATACCAGAGACTGGAGAATCCATCACCCTGCTCTTTCCTACTGCTCCCAAAGCAGTTCCCAAAGAGAGTTCAGATACTGGAAGTGAGAGCAACGAACCGTGAACTTAGTTGCCCTGAGCATATTTATAAATCAAGATTGATCACCTAAACCACAGTGGTGACGGCACGCAGACTTCCCCCTGACACGGGCAGAGACAAGGTGCTGACTGCCAGCTTCTCCAGCATAGACCATGTCCCCCACTGTCTCCATCCCCAAGAAGACTGTACACCACAAGCCTATGTCACTTGACCTGCAATGCGTCCTGGTAGCCAGACCATACCTCCAGTTCCACTGTCTAGACTAGCCATGGCACTTGTTGCCGCAGACAGAACGCGAACCAATGGGACACCAGCCACCTTAGGGGAGAAGCTTTAAAGTCAATGCCAGGGGTCCTTGCGGCACCCTGCTTCTGCCTAGGCCATAAGAACAGTCTGTCCAGACAAATGTTGCTGCTGGAACGAGAAAACCCACGCAGGAACCTGCAGCCCGGGGGGCAGCCCCGTGTGACGTGAACAAGAAGTAAACATTCGCTCCTGAAAGCCACTGACCTTTTGGAACTGTGTGTTATGGTAGCAAAGCTGACTGATACATTGGCCCGGACTTCCCTGGTGGTCCAGTGGTTGGGAATCTGCCTGCCAGTGAAGGGGACACGGGTATGATCCCTGGTCCGGGAAGATTCCACATGCCGTGCAGCCACTAAGCCCGTATGCCACAACAGTTACTACAGAGTCCACATTCTAGAGCTTGTGCCGAAACAGGAGAAGCCACCGCAATGAAAAGTCTGCATGCTGCAACTAAAGAAAGCCCACGTGCAGGAACAAAGACCCAGGACAGCCAAAATAAAACACACACACATACATACATTGACCTAAGCCATCAGAGCCACGTGACTAGGGGGTCTGACCTTCATCTACCTCGCTCATATCCTGCTCTGGCTCACTAGAAGAGCCCAGGGGACCAACAGCGATGTGCAACATGCTTGAACTATTTTCAGTCACACAGAAAACGGCATGGTCACCAGAACAAAGGATTATCAATAAGTGATGGCATTGATTATTAAACAGCTGGATTTGAAATATTCCTTACAGGTGCAATGCTGGACTGTTTGGGCCAGTTTGCGCTAAGGAGAACTGAATTATCTAAGCTGCCTTTCTTGTTTAATCTCAACATTCTGGTGTTCACCATCACTGTAGCTTGTTCACGCCAAAATTCATTGCATGAGTATTTACTAGGCACCATTGTATGCCAGAGGCTTTAAGTGCAGAATACTTTTCACATCACCATGTGCCTTTCCCTGGGTTCCAGGGAAGCCGTGTAGGGCAGGAAGTATGAACACAGGCTCTGACGTCAGACACCAGCTTTGAACTTGTGCTGCTGCTCCTCAGGGGCTGAATGACCTTGAACAAAGACCTTTCCAAGCCTCAGTTTCGACATCTGTAAGAGCATCTACCTCACTGGCTTTTGGTGAGGAATAAATAAGAAAAGCATATAAATTGCCAGGCAGAGATCCTGGCACTGAATAAGAATTCAACACATGTTACCAACTTTAGTTTTGTACCCATGGTCCTCAAGTAGAGTTACTTTGTCTTATTATTTTTCACTTAACAATTTTACTTCTCCCAGTGTTCTCCATTAATAAACCACTGTAGCTGAGATATTGAGGGACCTTCTCTCCTGGTTAAATCCTGCCTATGAGAAAGAAGTGCATACCTGTTTTGAACATAGGTTTCCATAAAATATGGGATCTTTTCCGTATGGAAATAACACACACACAAGACTGGAAACTTTTCTATTTTTTTTCTTCTTTTATTCTTTACTTTTTTATACCAGAGGCTGTGTCTAGATTTGCACACGTGTTTGTCGAAGAGAAATTAACATAGGAAATTTTCCTTCCTTCCTCCCACACGGCACATCTGCCAATCTAACACTTGCAAGAAGCAGTAAGCGATGGGGAGGCTACAGCCTCAGAGAACAAATAACCAAATTAACTGAGATTTGGAAATAAGAACAAGTATTTGGTGCCTGCCTGGATACTTCCAGCTGAAGAGCTCTCCTCTCAAAGATCAGAAACCTGCTGGGACCGAATACGGGATTTGCAAAGTCCAGAAAGATCCGAGCCACAAGCGATCTTTTCAGACAAAATGCTACATCTATTTTTCCACCTCTACCATGGTCTCCATCTCCTAAAAGGTCACTAGGCCCCTCTTTCCAGCTTCCCCTAATAACTTATTTAAAGACACAGAATTATTACAGACACAAAAAAAGGGGCAGAAACAGAAATCTGGGGACTGTTAGGTTCACTCTGGGCTGGCACTGAAATGGTCAAAGTCCCTGGAACAAGAAAAGACTCCAAAGAGTCAATGGCCCAGTTCTCTCCCTGTGAAAAGGTCAGCTTCCCAACCTGGAGACTCTGCCCTGTTTGCAGGTTGAAGGCAAAGTGTTAGTTGCTCGGTCGTGTCTGACTCTTTGTGACCCCTTGGACTGTACCCCACCAGGCAGGTTGAAGGTACCTTATACTTATTGAGGACACACCACATGTCAGGCATCATGTCAAGTCCTGCAGGGGATACAAAAATGGGTGTATATAATTAATTATCCATGAAGCTGCTTTCAGGGGACTTACACTGATTATGAACAATATTACTCACTGTTTCTTCAGCAAATATCTATTGAGCACCTACTGTATCGGGGCCCTTCTTGATACTGAAGATTCAGTAGAGGCTAAAAGAGATTTTAAAAACTCTGACCTCAAGAAGCAAACATTTTAATGGAAGAGGTCATAAACAAGATTAAAAAAAAAGTAAGGCATACATTATATTAGACAGTGATCAGAAGAAAGGAGTCAAAATAAGTAAGGAAGAGAGTTAAAAGGTATAGGCAGGTTTCCCATTCCAGGTAGCTAAGGGGTTGGGGGTGCAATAGGAGGTGACCCTATCTGATCTCTTTGGGAAAAAAAATAGAAATAAAATCAGAAAGGCAATAGGAGGTTGACTGAACCCCTGAAGGAAGACAGGGAGTAAACCATGTGTACATCTGAGGGGAAAGACTTCCCAAAGGAAGATATAGCAAGGGCGTGGATCCGGAGGGAAGGGGGCGCGGTGATGGTGGGCAGCCTGGAATCCAGGCGGCTGGAGCACCGTGGGAGTGGAAGAGGGTGGGGGCGTGGCCGCCTAGGGCAATTCAAGTAGGTAAGCTCGCAGACTTCCCAGCCACTAAGGGGTCCGGCGGTTCTGAGGAGAGGCGAGGCAGGATCTGACTTCTGTTTAAGACCACTCCTGTTGCTGTGTTGAGAACAGGGTTGGAGTTGGTGTTGAGAGATTGGGCGGACCTTAAGGGAAGGATGGGGGGGTGGCCTGGTGCAAGGCAGCAGTTGGAGGCGGTGATGATGTCCAGTCGAGTTCATGTGCACGTTCTCCGAGGACGCAGGATGAAACAGCATGAAAGCCACAGGGGGACTGCCAAGGGCCATCACGCCCTGGCTTGGGAATGGGGGGTGTCTCAGTGTTTACTCACTGTGAGGAGAAGGGGAGTCTGCCTGGAGAGTGCCTGAGATCCCATGTCCACATTTATAATGTAAAACCCAGACAATAATAATAACAACAGTGATCAGATCTGATGGTGACCGGGGACAGTGATGAACACGAGGGAGGCTGCTAGCGAAGACTCCCTAAGACGACCCACGTAGTCCACACACAGGGCAGCCCATTGAACAGCTGAGAACCGAGGAGGCTCTTTCTAGTACAAACTTCAAGGTGATTGTAACTCAGCAATAAGATGCTCTTTAAAGTAAAACTCAAGCCGCTAACCAGAAAAAAAGACACCCTCACACACCTTGAGTAGAAGCAGGCCCGTGGTTGACTGTCTCTTAGCTTCCCTGTTGCCATAAATCGCTTTTCCTGCTCTTTGGACAATTTCAAGCTACCCTTGAAACTGAGGAACGAAAGTGAACATGGTATTCTGATAAGAGCCTGATAATGCCGGAGGGAAGATAACTCCCTGAGCTGGCCTTGTCACGCTACTATTAATATACTGAGGACGTTTGTTTCAAGGAAAGCCCGCAGCGCCCCACTGGCATCCAGCGAGATGGTCAGCCCTCTCGGAGCATATCTGTGACCGTGCCAGCCTCTCCCTTCCCATGGAGCAATTGTATTTCAACTAGTCTCGGTCAAGCCTCGGCTGTTCTGATGGCTATTTCCTAATACACTGTTTTCAAGGCCACTGTGAACTCTATCCTCATCTTTCATGATGCTAACAAATCCACCATGGTGTTATATGTAAGTGTTATAAATTTGCTCAGGCTCCCCTGATGGCTCGGTCGGTAAAGAATCCTCCTGCAATGCATGGAAGCCAGGTTCGATCCCTGGGTTGGGAAGATCCCCTGGAGAAGTAAATGGCAACCCATTCCAGTATTTTTGCCTGGAGAATCCCACGGACAGAGGAGCCTGGTAGGCTGCAGTCAATGGGGTCACAAAAGAGTCAGACATGATTGAGTGACTAAACCATAAACATGTTCACCTTTACTTCATCCAGGTTACCAAAAATATATTAAGTAACACTAGCTATGAATGCACTTTAAAATCCTAGGACTCTCTTCCTCTGCACGAATTACAGATGGAACGGGCTCCCAGTAGCTTCTGAGACGGAGGGCTCCCAGGGCTCCACCGCCAACAGAAGACGGGAGAGGCACGCGGTGTGGCAGCACCAGCTCCCAGCCAACCACCAGCTCCGCCACTCATTTCAGGGGGACCTAGGAAGTGGTCCAAGGGAAGTGACCCACTCTTTGCTTGACTCAGACTCCCTCTGTGCAAAATGGGGGTAACCCCAGGACCTACACATTGGGGTGATCAGAGGATGAATAAGTGAATACGCACAAAATATTTAGTAGAGTACATCTGAGCTCAATAAATTTATATGCATACTCAATAAATTTCTTGGCACTTGTGGACCAGGAGCAATGCTTTGCATGTTTTTCTATTTTTTTAAGTTTTTATTTTGAAACAGATTCATAGGAAGTTGCAAAAACAGTCCACCGAGGTCCCTTGTCCTCTTCACCCAGTTTCCCCCAAAGGTAACATCTTACAGAAGGTTTTTTCAACACTTTATGAGGTAAACATCATTATCAGCCCATTTCGAAGATAAGGAAACTAAGGCTTGGGGAAGTCAGATAACTTGCCCTGGGTCACACAGCTGTTAATCAGGGAAATGCTAGACTGACCCACCCAGCACATCACATGGCCTGTGGGTGAGGAAGGGATGGAGCACTGTCTCCCTGATTAACTGATCAGAAAAGCTCCTCCTTTGTGCAAATCAGAGGCACAAGGAGCTATCCCTCAGGAAATAAAATAATCAAGATTTGGCAAATGTGGCATTTGAGGAGGGTGAATCCTCTGTAAATACTCATGTTGAAATTTCAGAACCCTCAGAGCAATCGGCAGTCTCTTAGGGCCCTTCATTCCACTTGGCACAAACTTTTCAGAGGTTCCCTGGGAGAAGCACCTAGACGCCAAAGATCAAGCTAAACCCACCCCTAGCAATAGGGGCCCTAGGCAGGAAGTCAGGCTTTCATGAAGAACAGAGTAACTATAAACATAGCAAATATTTACGTACCGAATACTGTGAACCAGGCACCTTACATTTGCTGTCTCACTTAATCCCTCAGCTTCCCTCTTACCTGGGTTCCAATCATTATCCCCATTTTAAAGACAGAGAACTGAGGCCCCGAGAGGTTAAGTAATTCACACAGCTGCTAAGTGGCAGGGCTGGGATTTGAACCCAGGCAGCCTGGCTAGAGAGCTCATACTCTGAACCACTGCTCATCTCTCTCTCTGCAGACTAAAAAAAACGAAAAACCTAGTGAACCCCAAGTAACTGGCTGCTTCTCCCCTTCACACACTGCTCTGTTGGATCACAAAGAGTTTAGCTTTCACTATTCTATTGTTCATTGGAAGGACAGATGCTAAAGCTGAAGCTCCAATACTTTGGCCACCTGATGTGAAGAGCCAAGTCACTGGAAAAGACCCTGATGCTGGGAAAGATTGAGGGGAGGAGGAGAAGGGGATGCCAGAGGATGAGATGGTTGGATGGCATCACTGATTGAATGGACAAGAGTGTGAGCAAACTCCAGGAGATAATGAAGAACAGGGAAGCCGGGCGTGCTGCAGTTCACTGGGGTCGTAAAGAGTTGGACACAACTATCGACTGAACAACAATAACAATTCTATTCATGCACAATTACCTTGTCTTCTAAAACTGCTCTGTGTGGACTAGGAAAGACTCCTGTTTCCCCTGTCCCTTCCACGGGCCTTAGTCCAGTTAGGAGCACTTTCTGAGTGGGGAACTTCCCCATGTCTCTCCTACAGAGACGCTGGGTTAGGCCAGCACCCTCTCCTCTTCCTGGAGTCCAGGTAGTGAGTCTCAGGACCCTGGGACTTCTCAGCACCTGTTTGCAGATGGCATACGCATCTAATTCGTACATTTATGTAAAGTTAGGGGCTTCCCAGGTGGCTCAGTGGTAAAGAACCTGCCTGCCAATACAGGAGACCCAGGTTCGATCCCTGGGTCAGGAAGATCCTCTGGAGAAGCAAATGGCAACCTACTCTAGTATTCTTGACTGGAAAATCCCATGGACAGAGGATCCTGGCAGGCTACAGTCCATAGGGTCACAGTATCAGATATGATTTAGTGGCTAAATAACAACAGCAAAAACCAGTAAAGTTAAACCAGAAATCAATCCCCATGGAGAGTTCTTTTCTTGTTAGAAAGAGACACCTTAGAAGCAGTCCTTCTCCAATTTTTACATAACTTCACATATCTCCTACAATTTCTTAAAAATAATTTATAGTACTCTGCAACTGTAGTTGCTGTTTTCTTAAGGGCTCTAAGATGTTTTTTGAATGAAGAAAGGAAAAGTAGGAAACTAAAAATGTAAATGCCTACACTAAAATGGGGGAAATGACAGTATCTTTGGATGGGGAACTGTGCCAACCCTAAGAGACAGGGCGTTAAGGAAAAGTCATTCCATGACCCTCACAATTTACTGCAGTGAAGGCTCTCTGTTGGCAATACGATTCTTTGAGCAGTGAAGCAGCTCACTCAGCATGAATGCCCAGTTCTAGATGAATTCAGCTCCTGGAACTCACCACAGTCTGGACAATGTCTTGAATTTATCACATAAAATACAACTGTCCAAAGCTTTCTCTACTCTCTGCCTTGGCCAAACACATCTACAAACTCCATAATTTTGGCTTGAACTGCTATTGGAAATAAGATCCCAGCTTCCGGATACCAACGCCAATCTTTTGGTTGCTTCTAACATGACATCCGACTCGATGGGCATGAGTCTGAGTAAACCCCGGGAGTTGGTGATGGACAGGGAGGCCTGGCGTGCTGCGGTTCATGGGGTCGCAAAGAGTCAGACAAGACTGAGCGACTGAACTGACTGAACTGACTGAACATGACATCCAGACTTTTGGATTTCAAAAACAAAGCCTGGGATAAGGGAAACTATCCTGTGGCAGAGTCAAAGGGAAAATATTATTTTATTCCCCGAGAAAGCCCTTTCATAAAGGCATGGCATCTTTTACTAACGTTAAAATATAAAGTTTAATATAGATGTTACTATGGTGATCCTCACATTTGCAAATCTACATGGGATGTTAGCATTGTGCTGTACTGTGGATAATGTGAAGATAACTCGTTAATTTCAACTGATGAAAAATACAGAGATTTCTCTATAGCTGACATTTGTTTTCAAGAGTCTGATTTTCTGTACTTCCAAAAGCAACTCAAAGTCCAGACTTTAGTTTTATAATCTCTAAAATTTTCTTCAGTTGGACACCTTCGAGATTTCCTTACTCTGCTCACAAAATAAAAATAATCATTACATATAAAAAAAATCCAACTTCAAGAATCTGAGACGTTTCAGTAAGCATTTTTTATCTTAATTGCTTGCTTTCTTCTTGCTCAGCGAAGCCTAAACTTGTGACACCTTAGCATTCAGTTCAGGAAGTATATTTTTCCAAGACTTCCCAGGTGATGCAGTGGTTAAGACTCCATGCTCCCAATGCAGGGGACCTGGGGGTTCAATTCCTGCTCAGGGAACGAGATCTTGTATACTGCAACTAAGACCCGGTGCAGCCAAATACATTTAACAAGAAAAAGTATATTTTTCTGGGTAAATATTTTCCTACATTTTTCCACTTTTTTGTACCTTTTTGAAGATTTAGAAATTAATTACAGTTATACGTGACCCTTCTGAACTGTATACTTTAAAATGGCTAAAAAGGTAAATTTTATGTTACATATATTCTACTTCAATAAAAAATTACACAATAGTTCAGTATGTATAGCTTCTAACTAGCTTATCCCTATTCAGAAAATCAAATAATTTATAAAATAAAGAGAAAGTAGATCTGGCTATATTTTTTACACCACCATTCCATCGAAACAGAGGTCTCTTAATATGGCCAACTTGTTCTTTCTTTGTTCTGCAGAAATCTGGCCTTCAGTTCAGTTCAGTTGCTCAGTCATGTCTGACTCTTTGTGACCCCATGGACTGCAGCACTCCAGGCCTCCCTGTCCATCACCAACTCCCAGAGTCCACCCAAACCCATGTCCATTGAGTTGGTGATGCCATCCAACCATCTCATCCTTTGTCGTCCCCTTCTCCTCCTGCCCTCAATCTTTCCCAGCATCAGGGTCTTTTCAAATGAGTCAGCTCTTCTCATTAGGTGGCCAAAGTATTGGAATTTCAGCTTCAAAATCAGTCCTTCCAATGAACACCCAGGACTGATCCCCTTTAGGATGGACTGGTTTGATCTCCTTGCAGTCCAAGGGACTCTCAAGAGTCTTCTCCAACACCACAGTTCAAAAGCATCAATTCTTCAACACTCAGCTTTCTTTATAGTCCAACTCTCACATCCATACATGACCACTGGAAAAACCATAGCCTTGACTACATGGACCTTTGTTGACAAAGTAATGTCTCTGCTTTTTAATATGCTGTCTAGGTGGGTCATAACTTTCCTTCCAAGGAGTAAGCGTCTTTTAATTTCATGGCCTTCATGACCCCATAATTTCACATGAGGAAGGATGAATTCACAGGACTATTTTTCCCAGTCTTCAATATACAAATTTATTATCCTACTATAGTCAACATTATGGGCTTCCCAGGTGGCTCACTGGTAAAGACTCCGCCTGCCAATGCAGGAGACGCAGGAGACTCGGGTTAGATTCCTGGGTTAGGAAGATTCCCCTGGAGGAGGAAACAGCAACCCACTCCCCTATTCTTGCCTGGGAAATCCCAGGGAGACCAGAGCCTACTGGGGTACAGGCCATGGAGATGCAAAGAGTGGGACCTGACTGAGCACAGGCACAAGTCAACAATAGAGTTGTCTAGAAGAGCAAGTAGCCTTCAGCAATGCATATTTGAGTGTAACTTAACCTGACATGGGCTTCCCTGCTAGCTCAGATGGTAAAGAATCCACCTGCAATGCAGGAGACCCCGGTTCAATTCCTGGGTTGGGAAGATCCACTGGAGAAGGGATAGGCTACCCACTCCAGGATTTCTTGGGCTTCCCTTGTGTGGCTCTGCTGGAAAAGAATCCACCTGCAATGTGGGAGACCTGGGTTGGACTCCTGGGTTGGGAAGATCCCCTGGAGGAGGGTATGGCAACCCACTCCAGTGTTCTTGCTGGAGAATCCTGTGGACAGAGGAGCTTGGTGGGCTCAAAGGATCAGACATGACTAAGGGGCAAGGGACACAGACACATTCCCTGACATAGAAGGTCTTTACTAGCAACAAGGAAGTGCTGAGACTGAGTCTTTAAGGGAAAGATTTTTTTTTTAAATTTATTTATTTGGCTGTGCTGGGTCTTCATTGATGCATGGGTTTTTCTCTAGTTGCAGAGAGCAGGCCTACTCTCTAGATGCACTGTTCAGGCTTCTCGTTGTGGTGGCTTCTCTTGTTGCAGAACACGGGGTCTAGAGCGTTCGGGATTCAGTAGTTTTGGCTCCTGGGCTCTAGAGCACAAGCCCAGTAGTTGCTCCATGACACGTGGGATCTTCCTGGACCAGGGACTGAACCTGTGTCTCTTGCACTGGCAGACAGATTCTTTACCCCTGAGTCACCAGGGAAACCCTGGGAAAGATTCTTAAGCTGGGGTCTCCAGGGAATCTGTGAGACCCTGGATTGACCCAAGTGCTGTACGGAGACACAAACAGGAATTTTTCGGGGTGGGAGGGGGCTTGTTACTTCCTTTTAGAAACATTAAGAACCTGACTCTCACTGCAAAACAAACCCATTCTGGCCTGGGGCAAGGAGGTCTGCGAGCATTGCTCAGCACACAGGACGCCTCTATAAAGGGAATCTGGGTATCCTCTTGGGGGACATGGCCTCCTTAAGGAAGAAGGGCACATCCATTAACCCAGTTTGGTGTCCCGCATGGCCAATGTGGGTGCCATCCGAACGTGAAAATGTGCTGTCCAGTGTGAAGCTTCGTATGACCAGAAAATAATGACCTTGCAGCAAAAGGCAACTGGTGGGGGGCCCCGATGCAGCACCCCAGGCTCCCAGCCCTTGTTCAGGCCACACTGATTATTGGAGAGGCGAGGTGCGTTGCAGAGACCGGTGGACATAGGTCAGGGCCAGGTAAGCAGGGCTCATTGTTGTCAACATGCACACGCAGGACCATACCCCTCCGCCCCTTCTCAGCTTCTTCTTCTCCCCTGCCACCTTCCAGCCCCTTCTCAGTAGCTCAGGCCTGTCCTCAGCCCCCCTTTCCGGTGGGCTGTATGGATAACCACCCCGTGGACTCACCTGCCCGACCTACCTCCAGAGTTCTAGAAACGATCTCCTAACTCACCAGAACCTCTAGATCTGGGAATCCCTTGGGTACCACGGAGCCAACACAACCCAAACAGCACATCATCTTTGCAAAGTGCACCCGCTTGGAGCTCTTCTTGTCATGAACAGGATCATCGCTCCCTTGGGGACTCAGGGTCTAACCTTCACCTTCCCTTGAGCGAGTCACCAGGTCCTGCAGACTCAGCCTCCGTGAGGTCTCTGGCCCCTGCACCCGTCACTGCATTCTTCTCAGAAGCTCCAATTCAAGTCCTCACGACTCCCCACCGGGCAGGGCTACTCAAACGCTTACTAACTCATCTTTGACTCCTGTGAGGTCTCTGCCTCCACTCCAAACCTTCCTACTGCTACCAGATGGCGCACTTGTGTTGAGTCGCTCAGTCCTATCCAAGTCTTTGCAACCCCATGGACTGTAGCCCACCAGGCTCCTCTGTCCATGGGATTCTCCAGGCAAGAATACTGGAGTGGGTTGCCATTTCCTTCTCCATGGGATCTCCCCGACCCAGGGATCGAACCCGTGTTTCCTACATCGATTGCTGCCAGATTAATCTACCTAAAAGCCCAATCACATCTCTTCCTCCAAGAAAGCAACACTTCCCTGATGGCCTGTGAGTGGATAACAGCAGTCATGGCCCGCTGCTGTCAAGCAGGTACTTATCATGGGTCAGTACGTGCTAAACCCTTGCCAGATCTTACGTGATTAACCTTTGAATCGCAAGAGGTTCCACCTTCAGGGTCTCCATTTTACGACTAAGGAAGAAGCAGAGGACTTCTTTTGCAGATGACCCTTGGCAGGACTCTGGGGACTAGCCTCCAAAGAGCCTTTAGCCAGACTTCTAGAGGCCTCCCCCAGTGTGACGTCCACCCACCTGTCCTACCTCATCAGCAACTCCTCGCACCCTCTCCTTGCCCAGGAGATCAAGAAACACAAACCAGACTGTGTCCAGTTCTTCACACCCGTGCTCTTCTCCCTAAGACACCCTCCATATTCACATCCATTCCAACTGCCCAGTTGCACATGGACCACACACACCCACATGTGCCGGGTTCTCCCCAGCTCCACCAGGCCTTGAAATACAACACAAAGGAAAAAAGAATGGGGGGGGCGGTTCCCTACGGAGCTCATAGTCTGATGCCAGAGACACACACGCTGGCCAAGAAAGCGCAGACCTGTCTACATGCCTGCCTTTCCTAATGTTTCATCCCAATGTCACCGACTCCGTGAGAGCTTTCCAGAACACCCCCTTCTCTCCCTCTCTTACCTCTCCACACATGCTAGCATTTTTTTCATCGATTTACATACTTACCTAATCTCCCTGGAGATCAGGTCACATGCTAAACCTTACCACCTGGTGCCATCACGGATCCTCAGGTTCCCCATCTGTGAGGCTCTTACCATTGGTATGAGAATGAAGAGGGATAAATATGTACCACCTGGAGGACCTAATAGAGCAACGCCTTCCCACGGGGGCACCAACTTCTACAAGCACCAGGGCAGAAGCCTCAGCTCAGTGATGGCAGAACAACTGCATCATGTCCTTGAGCCAAGGTCAATATAAATAAACCCCGGGAGAGACCCAGGCAGCTCACACTCTGAAGCCTCTGCGGGCAGACAGGAATGGAAACCCCGAGCAGGTCCTCTCTCCCGAGACTACAGCCAGCCCTGCGTAGCACGAGGGTGCTCTCCGTTGTGGAGCGGGTCCAGTTTCATTAAGCAAATGGCTCCACGGGACTACAAATGAAGGGAGGAGGCCAGATCTGCCTTTTTTTTTTTTTTTTTTTTGGTAACCTTGCTCGTAAAACTTGTTGAGCATGCATCTTCATGAGGCTTGACCCACAGGGACCAAAATTTGAGAAACTGAATAAAACTGGGTGAAACATCCATTTGGAAAGTACCCAGGGGATAGTAAAAGAAGGCCCTGTGGCAGCTATTATGGTGGCCTGGATGATTCACAGAAGTGTACTTTCAGAGACCCACATACGATGGTTAAGGGAACCTAGGAGCATCACAAGATGAGCAGATGGGAAGTGGCCACCAAGCTGAAATCATTTCATCAGATAGCATCCTCATGCTGAAATCATTTAATCAGGTAGAGCCCTCTTGGGGACTTACAGAGCAGAAGAAAGAACACTTTCTTCTACTCTGGCCATGGTTTGGGCAGATAAGAAATACCAGCTGGCCCAGTGTAAGTAGGCCTCAGCTTTCGGTGGGGTCCTCACCTGGGTGGGTGGGAAAGGGACTCTGCACTCCCCCAACCTCAGTCTTTTGAGAGCATCAGAATAGTTCCATGACCCGAACTCAAAATATAACACAGCTATCAGATATAAGTACATATTTTATAAGCTAGCTTCTCTTATCATTGAAATGATCGGCACACAATTATGCTAGAACACGATACTGCTTTCCTTTCTTAGCTGCTTTTTGTTGTTGGAGGTTGTCTAATCTTGGAGGTGGGTTTTTCCAAAATCCTTTAGCACATCTCTAGACAGTGTCAAAAACCCCATCCTGAGGCTCCGTCTTCGGCATCACGCGGGCTTGACACTGTTGATGTGTGCACTTGGCACAGTCACACCCTGATATAATAACCAGGAACCGAGTGAGTGCAGAGGGAAATGGACCTCTTCTTTTTTGTTTTTTTCCCCTCCTGGTCACTGCAACTTCCTTTCTGCACAAGTCCAGTGCTCCCTCAGGAAAGATGCAAACCAGCCAACTGGAAGACATCAAAGCATCCTCCGTTTTCATGGCACATGTCATGTCACGGCTCGTTAATGTCTCCATCCGAAAGGACACTGGTCAAGATCACTGAATCACGGGCAGGAGCATCTGTGCATGTGTTTGCACACGCCACTCTGTTCTGCTGTTGGTACCAGAGGCCGCCCTTCGCAGCTGCCCAGTTATGCAACCTCAGAGCCATCAGAACCAGAAGAGACCCTGTGTCTACCCCACTGCCACTGTTACCATATAAAAAAGAGAAAGGTGATGGGAAGTTGCCGTATAACACAGGGAGCTCAGCCTGGTACTCTGTGACAACCTAGAGGGGTTGGATACGGTGGGAGGTGAGACGGAGGTCCACAGGGAGGGGACATATATAAACCTACGGCTGATTCATGTTGATGCATGGCAGAAACCAACACATTGTAAAGCATTTATCCTCCAATTAATAATAAATAATTTTTTTTTTTTAAAAAAAGGAAGTTAGCTGTAGTTAGACACCTGTTCTCAAATATCTCACCCCAGGCCAACCTCGGAGTGCCCTAAGTCTCTTGTTTTGTCTTAGTCACGACTTTTGCAATTTTTTTCTTCCATTATTTACAGAACATCTATGAGTTTCTGCGTTCAGGCAAATAAAAATCATTATTCAAGAAGAGGCTATAATTACTCAAAGGAAAGTACCTTCTTTTCATGATCAGGAAAGACACACAGTGGCATTTGGCATTTAGCTTGCAAACGTGTGCCCACATGAAATTAAAATAATTAGGTATAAGGGCCAACTTAATTCAATTATAAATTCTTATTACCCAAATAAGTCTCAAGAAATAGAGCGACCATGCCAGCAGTGTGCTAGATTTCAAGCCCAAATGCAAACTTGCCATCTGCTGAGGCACAGGACAAGGTTTTCAAAGAAAAGTGACCGCAGGCCATTGAAAATCTTCATTAGAAACAGACCCACTGCATGTTGGGAGGTGAGGCGCTGCAGTCCCTTGACAACAGCAGGACTGCCCTCCAAGTAGATTTTCATGCAGAAGGAAACTTTTTTCTTTGCTTCCCACTTGATCAGCAGGGACAGTGCTCCTTTTGGAACAACCATCTGGATTCAGAAACACAAAAATGGTCCCAGAAAATTGCACATGCTTAAATGTCAAAAGTATGTGGCAACATTAAGAAGCATGAAAAAGTGCTTTTCCTATTACATTTTTCTACATTAATATAGCAGCCACCATAGATGGCCAAACACTTGGCTCATGTCAGTGGCTTAAGTGGCATGAAAGCCATTTTGCCACTCACAAATTATGCGGAAACAGCTTTAGTTAGATTATTTTAGTACAAAACAGGTCTGCCTCCACGCAATCTTAAACCTTTTTTTCCTACCTTGTCATTTGACACGACGTGACATGATGTGCGTGCTCAGTCGTGTCCGACTCTTTGTGACCCCATGGACGGTAGCCCACCAGGTTCCTCTGTTCGTGGGATTTTCCAAGCAAGAATACTGGAGTGGGTTGCCCTCCTCCAGGGGAATCTTCCCAACCCAGGGATTGAACCCGCGTCTTGGGTCTCCTGGATTCTTTACCACTGGGACACCTGGGAAACCCCTTTATTCTATCTCAAAGGAGGTCAAATTTTAAGTTAAATTACAATGGAAATTATCCAAGAAACCATCTCCTTTTGGAAGGCTACCCAACAGAGAAAATAAATTGTTCAGGAAAGCAGCAGTGCATATAAATCTCAGTTGACTTATGAACTCTTCCATCGTAAGCTTTCCACCTTCTATACAACTACCAACGTCCCTAGAAAAAGCACTGGGCAAATGCATCTGTGAGACAGGAAGCACCTTGAAGTAAGGCCTCTACCCTGTTCTCTTTTGTCCCCCATAGCCTCTTATTCACATGATATTTTTATCAATAAAGGAAAGAATAATATGACCATTCATTCAACACAGTTGTCAAGCATCCACTCTGACAAGTACTGGAGGTACAAAGATGAGTAAGCCAAAGTTCTTTCGTTTGCCTGAACTGTTTTTTTATTTATTTTAAAAATCAAATATACACAAGGACAAGAAGCCTCAAACTGCACCTTAACACAAAATTTTGCCACAAACAGAAACTGTAAGTGAACTCTGCTTCCCATGGCTTCCTACGAGGCCAACCAGTGAGCCCCTTCGGTAGATTGTCATTGGCTGAGCATTTCCAAGGTGGAAAAATTAAAGGAACGTTTCTTTTTTTACCCCTTCTGTTTTGGTCACGCTGTGCAGCATGCCGGGTCTTAGTTCCCCAACCAAGGATCAAACTTGCACTCCCTGAATTGTAAGCATGGAGTTTTAAATGCTGCCAGTGATGTCCCTAAAGGAACATTTCTTTAAAAAGCCAAAGGGAAAATGTCAGGTAACTTGTTTGGTTTGTTGTGACCACCAGTTCAGACTAAATTTCCTAAAGAGGTAAAGTAACCCTGGATACCCTCAACAGTTAAGAAATTTCAACATCAGCCATACTAGTACTGATGTAGAAACTTGCTCCTTAATCCTCATCAGATATATTAAGGTCACTAATCCTTAGTCATCAAAGCAGAATTCTCATCCACAGCAGCTTCCCCATCATTGACATACCACCTTGTTTAAATGCTGGTACTGTCATCCCCTCTATAGAGGGGGAACCTCAATACACAGTTGACCCAACAAAGAAACATTCCTGTTCAGGGTTAGGAGCCGGGCACTCATCTGCCCTCTTGATGGTTCCCAAGAGGAGAATGTTAAGAGTTGGAATCCAAGCCCTGCCACTTAAACCAGCTGAGTCACCTACTGGATGAGCTACTCGCCCTCCTGAGCCCTGCCTGCCTCTTGTCTAGATAGGGAGAGTAGTGCACCAGCCTCAAGACAGCCGTTCTGAAGACTGAAGTCAAATAACACTGCCCAGAGCCTGACGCGGGCACTCAGCCACTACTACCCATACTCACACCCCTTTCAGCCCGTGTTCCACACACAATCTGGCAGATGGGAGTAGGTGAGCCACATGAACACAATTGCTATTTATGATCAGCCTCACCAAGTGGATCAGCAATAGCACAACAGCTCTGTGAAAGTACCACACGAGAGCATCCCGCAACCTGGCCGTACAATTAACGCGGCCAAAGCCAGCTGTCAGATCAGCCTCTCCCCCGGGACAGCTACCCCGCTCTGTAAGAATGGAGCTGTTTATCACATCCATGACATGCTCATGGCACATACGCCCGGCCTGACTGTGCGCCACATAAACACAAAGGCTTTGGCAGGGGCCACCACTGATTGGCAATCTTAGAATGGACCATACGCGGCAGGCAGAGTGATGGCCCCTACAAGATGTCTCCGTCCTAATGCCCAAAACCTGTGACTATGTTAGATGACATGGCAAAGCGTGATTAAGGCTGCAGGTGGAATCAAGGCTGCCAATCAGCTGATATTAAGATAGGGAGATTAGCCTGTCTAGTTCCATCCTAGATATAAATGCGGGGTCTTTAAAAGTGGAAGAGAAAATTGGGACAGAAAATGGGAGAGGAGGCGACATGAGGACTCAGTCCGATATTGCTGGCTTTGAAAACAGAGGAAGGAGCCACGAGCCAAGGAACATGGCGGCCTGCAGACCCTGGAAAAAGCAATGAAATAGCAATTCTCTCTCAGGGGTTCGGGAGGCATGCAGTCTGCTGACACCTTGACTGTAGCTCCAGTAAGATCCACTTTGGACTTCCGACCTCTAGAATTATAAGATAATAAACGTGTGCTGTTTTAAGTCACTAAATTTGTGGAAATTTGTTCCAGCAGCATTAGAAACTTAATGGACCATTTACCTAATCAAGGTCCCTGGAGCAGAGATTACACAAACTCCAGGAACTTTTTCTGAGACATTTCCTTCGTCCCTGATGATCCTGACCTTCGGCTGTTTGGTTTGGAGCTGGTTCCCCCTAGCCATCCTTATCAGAGCCTTCACTGAGCCACCTTCCAGATCACCCAGGAAGTGGTTTTGAAAAAGGAAGAGAGCTGGTTGCTGAGATCCCAGCAGGATCTTGAAGAATGAAGTCTGATCCCCAGATCCACCCTTATTCCAGCCCTTTGGGGTTATGAAGTCAGAGCTTTCTCTGTCTCCCCCATTGTCCTTCCTCTGCCTTCCTTCCTTTTTCTTCTCTTCCCTTCTTTCCTCCCTTTCTTTCACTCACATATAGCTATCTACAGACGTACCTAATATATGCTACATGTAGCTAGAGGCAAGGGAATACAAAAATGAAGAAATAATCCTCAATCCTTATCCAAAGAGCTCATTAAAGACAACCATCCATCCAGAGCAGCGCTTTTTACACTTTAGGGCCCATTAACCATAGCAATAAATGCATTTTTATATCATAGTCTAAAACTCACACACACAAACTGAAATAAAATTTTACAAAATAATACCCTTAACAAAGGAGATGTACTCTATTTTCTATTCTTTTTTTAAACAAAAATTGGGCTATAGCTGCTTTACAGTGTTGTGTTAGCCTCTGCCACATAATGAAGTGCATCAGCTTTATGCGTAAATACATCCCCTCCCTGAGTCTCCCTCCCATTCCCCATCCCTCTCGTCTCGGTCATCACAGAGCACCCAGCTAAGCTCCCTGTGCTATACGGTAGCTTCCCACTGGGTAGCTTTTTTCCATATGGTCGTGTATATATGACGATCCCAACCTCCCAATGCACCCCACCCCCTCTTCCCTTCCATCTTCACACGTCTGTTCTCTACTTCTGCATCTCTATTCCTGCCTTGCGAATAGGGTCATCTGTACCATATTCTGTTCTGTTCTATTCCATTCTTAATTCTGACCAGCAACCTATTAAATTGATTTCATGACCCAGTTTGGGATTCCACCTCTCAGCTGGAAAAGCATGACCCAGAAGTCTTGATACCAGTATCCAGGTGCCCTGTATCCAGACCCAGGCAAGGCAGCCTCAGGAAACTCCTCCAGGCCTCCACCCCAGCCCACTCCCCTCCCTGCCCACCACTGCCCACCCGACTCGGGCGGGATGACTCAGACCCCCATCTGGATCCCAGTCATCGAACTGTGGCCGTCACCCACCTCTCCCCGCCTGCACACACAATCTCGTCACCCCTGAAGGGAGGAAGTAAAGGTCCTGGGTGTGGGAAACTGTGACTCACTGTTCCTGTCACCCAGGTACACGACCATGAACGTCACTCTAGCACAATCGAAGCGAGGGGCAGGAACAATGACGAACAACAGCGCCAGCTCTGGGCGTGGAGACCTCAGACTGCCGAGACCCAAGGGCGTCAAGACCCATCAAGGCCAGGGGATGGGATGTGATGCAGGGAGAAACACTGTATGGTTTGCCAGAACCCCGAATGACGAAAGGCATGCTATGGTTAACTTCCAGCGCCAGTGGAAGGGCACCAGTGAACACGCCACAGGTCCGGTCTCGGTCCACATCCTCCCAGGCCTGAGCTGAAGGCGGCAGGAAAGAGAAGGGGCCTCTCCCCAGTGGGTGCCCGCCAGCCCGAAGCTTCAGGGTGCCCGCTGCAAAGAGCAGCTGGGAAAGTCCCCCACCCTTTTTACGTAAGAGGGCCTGATATGCATAGAGTTCTTTTTTTTTTTAGTGGAAAATTTCACCCTCAATTACTTGTCATTCCACCTAATGACACATGCTAAGCTTATCTTTTCGCAGGGTAATTTTAGATGGATACCAGTTCACAGATCACTGGTTTAGAAAACACTACCCTGCTCTGCAAAGCCAGCCCCCTCTCCTGGGTAGATTCCCATGACAGGAGAGCTGGCCAGGCCCGGCACTCCAGAGGGTGGGAGCAGTCCCCATCCTAACCCACTGCAGACGAATCCCCAGTCCTGCCCCTCCCTCAGCTCCAGACCCACAGATCCAGGGCGTTCTCCTCCCCTCAGATGCCCTCCAGGCCCCTCCAACCCAGCAGGCCCACAGCTCTGTGTCCGTCACATCACACCGAAAAAAAGAGAGTGTGGTGCAGCGCCCAGCACACCGAAGCCAGACCGCCCATGATCACTGGGTGAGTGTCCGAACCGAATTCACCCCCTTTTCTCTCAAACCTGCTCCTCTTTGTGAAATCCCCATCTCAGTGCGTGGCATCATCAAATCACAAAAGAAGTGACCTCAGTGTACCCTAGACATCCCTTTCCTGGCCCCCATCTCTGCCTGAATTCAGTGGACGAGTGGTAGAGGATTTATCTCCAAAATACCTCCCATGTCGGTCCCTCCTTCCCAGCCCAGAACCACCACCTGACGCTCAGTTCTCGTCATCAGAACTTGAACCAGCATGAGGGCCTTCTCCCGACCTCTGAGCCCCTGGTCTGGACAGCTGGGACTCACCGCGCCAGACACCTCGAGACCTGATTCTGTCTGGCTCTCTACTGGGTGGGAATCCAGTCTGAGACAAGCTCAGAAACATGGTGGAAGCTGTTCAAGAGAAGACCCTGGCGTTGGGGGCGGAGTGGTAAAACTTACAGCAGAGGGAACAGGTGTCCAAGGGCCCGAACTCTAGAAGAGGCTCAGCATTGCCTGGAAACACAGGTGAGAAAGGGGCCTCTTCAGAGCAATGAAAGGCAGCAGAGTGACGCAACCGGGTCAGAATTTTTCAAATCGCTCAGTAAAAATGCTTCAGTAAAGAAGATTCAGTTCAGTCGCTCAGTCACGTCCGACTCTTCGCAACCCCATGGACCGCAGCACGCCAGGCCTCCCTGTCCATCACCAACTCCCGGAGTTTACTCAAACTCAGGTCCGTGGAGTCAGTGATGCCATCCAGCCATCTCATCTTCTGTCATCCCCTTCTCCTCCTGCCTTCAATCCTTCCCAGCATTGGTAATGAAGAAATGATAGATAATTTCCTAACATGATAAAATACAGCTATCTTGACCTGAAAGTCAGCAGCTAGCATGGGAACACTAACAGCATTTCACTATTCAGGAATAAGACAGGATGTCCACTATCATTTGTCTCTGAGGAGCTGGCCAACACACCTGAGTGAGAGAAAGAAATCAGAGATTTAAAGATTGGGGTAAAAGAGATAAGATTATCACTATGTGCATGTGATATTCTGGTATAGCTCAAAACCCCAAAAGAATCCACTAAGGAACTATGCTAACCATAAGAGAGTTCAGTAAGATCAAAACTTGTTTGTATACAAACAATGACCAGTTGGAAGAGGTATTGGAAGCACAGGCCTCCGTTTATAATAGGAACAAAAGAGGGAAATTCTTAAGAATAAATATAACAAGATTGGACAAGATCTATATGAAGAGAATTTAAATTAACCTGGAAGACACAAAAGAAGACGAAAAGTCTATTCCTAAACCGAAAGATTCAGCAATATAACGATGTTGATTCTTCCTAAATTAATCTAGAAATGTAAAATGCAATCCCAATAAAAATAATGGTTTCTTTCTTTAAAATTAGAACAATGTGATTTTGGAGTTTATATGAAAAGATCTCTCTGGCCAGTGTGTGTGCTGTGTGCTCAGCCGCTCACTTGTATCCAACACTTTGTGACCCCATGGACTGTAGCCCACCAGGCTCCTCTGTCCATGGGATTCTCCAGGCAAGAATACTGGAGTGGGCTGCCATTTCCTCCTCCAGGGGATCTTCCTGACCCAGGGATCAAACCCACGTCTCCTGCATCTCCTGCATTGGCAGGCAGATTCTTTACCACTGCGCCACCTGGGAAGCCTTTTGGCTAGTGTGGCTAGACCTTAAAGAGTGAAGTGGAGGGTGTGGGTGGGGTGACAGGGGTGGGTGGGGGGTGGACGGGGGTGAGCTAGATGGCACTTGTAGTGGTCCCAGCGAGAGCTGCAGAGAGCTGGGCCTGGGCCCGTGGAATGCAGAGAAGGCCTGTATCTGGGAGATATTTATCAGCACTTGGTGAAATTCACAGGACATAGTGATCGACTGGACATGGGAGGTACAAGAGAGATGGCCAATGATGACTCCTGATTTGGGGTTTGTATGTTTAATAATTAACCAAATCTCTTACAAATGTACCACCTCTTCACTAAAATCACTGTTTGTGGCAGTATTTCTGGGCCTCAGGCCTAGAACAGACTTAACAAGGCCCTGCAGAAAGGCTTTGTAACTGGTTGTTTGTCCACAGTAAAGTGAAGCACTAATTTTGTTTTCTGACTCTGTTAATTAGGCGTTCGGCGTAGATCATGAGTGGACAGAATGGTTTCAGCCTCAGAAAACCTGCTGATCTTGTTTGTTCTCTGTCTGCCTTTTTTCCCCTTGTAATTCAAAATTGTGCTGGGGGAAAAAAAAAAATAGGGCAGTGATTATGCTCGAGTTTGACCTCATCAGACTCAATGTTTACTTTCGCTGGGGCTGTACACCATCACCACCAGATCGCTACTCTTTCTGCTTAATAAATAATAAGTCCTTAATCTTCAACAAAAATCTTCATTTCCACTGTCTGTCATTATATCAGCAGCAGTCTGCCTTGACGGTTTGCTTTTTCCCCCTGTTCATAACTCTTTCCAACACATTTTCAAACAGAACAATGTGAGTTTAAATATATCACACAGTGGTTGCCTCTCAAACATCTACAGAAATCATTTCCGTGAATGTGCTGCTTGATAGGAAGGAGGATTGTATTTGTTTCCAGCACAAGGCATGTGTCTGTCAAAACGCAGGTGAAAGAAGCCAGTGCCTTGGAGGAGACAAGTTCAAACCCAGCTGACCTCGAAGGTCAGCCAGGTCGGCTTGCTTCCGAGTAGACATAGGGCTCTGACGGGGTGTCTAGGCCGGTGCTCTGAAACCTGACCTGAACGCAGATCACTGGGGGCGCTTAGTAAGTGCAGATTCTGAGTCTACAGCTCAGGGTGGGGGCTGGGATTCTGGCATGTCTAAGGAGCTCTGAGTTGATGCCTTCCTGCAAATCCCAAGATGGCACTTGAAGCGCCTAGAGTTTAGCCAGGTTCAGCAACTTAGAAGCTGTATTTCTCAAAAGTTAACCTCCCCTGGCAGTCAATGGTTAAGACTCTGAGCTTGCAATGCAAGGGGCACCGGTTAGACCCTTGGTCAGAGAACTAGGATCCCAAATGCCTTGAGGCCAAAAAAAAACCAATTTTTTTTTTAACCTTTAAGGAAAAAAAGTTAACCTGCTGATTGGAAGTCATTCTCCCAATTTACATAATGGAGACTTTACCACTCTCCTATGTCAAAGAACCTCAGATATAACAAGTGAACGCTTTAAAGTCTTTTCAGACTTCCACCAATATCTACAAGTCAGAATACTCCATCCCAGTCTAACCTAGATGTTATATTTGCTAAAAAGAATCATACTCAGGAAATCCTGCAATGCTCAGCAAAGCCTCACCCACTTGAATTAAAGAGAGGCTTCAATTTAGTATTTTAAAAATACAATCAGACTTCTTACTTTCAATTTCAAGGGGTAAACAAATTTCAGGAGTTGGAAAAACAGTTTGCTCTTTTAAATATTTCATATTATCTCCCTCTGGATCATATTTGTCCTATTTCATTTACAATCTACGAAAAAGTAAAATGTCTCAGCCTTTCCAGGTGTTGTATGAATTATCACAAATTCTAAATAAAAGGAAATAGAATTTCAAAAGTGCTCCTGCATATAAAATAAAAAGACTCTAACACATAAATATCAGTGTCAGTTCCTTCATTAGAAACCTGTCCATTGGCTTCATTTTACCTGTTTTTGAGGTGGCAAAACTCAGGCCTATTGTCACAGGAGAGATGACTAGAATCCAAGGTCAATACTATTTTCACGACCTTATTAAGCTAAGGAATGCCGATGGCATTAAATTCTACCCACTCAAGTACCAGCTGTCTTGAGGGAAGGTATGTGTGTCTCTTGACAAACAATCTCACAGTCTAGTTTGTCTGGCCTTGAGAAACAGAAACATTTCCTTATCAACTGAAAAGAGGAATGCATAAGAAAGGAAATCAACTGCTTTTTAAAAAGAGGGAAGTGAAATAACTGAAACGCATATATTTAAGCTGATTTTTTGCTTTTTTCTGAAAACTACACGGATCCTTACTCCTGCATACAAAAGGCCACCAGGGTAGTCAGATTATGAAAGAGTCACTCTATTTCACAAAGAAATGTGCAAAAGAATAAAAAGGCACAAAATATAAAAATCCAAACTCAAAAAAAAAAGCACAGAACAGGTCTATGCAAATGCCTCACACATACCATCTCTTCCTCTTCCTGGTCACCACACTTTACCATGCCTGCTCTGACAATGGGGGCGGAGGTGGGGGAGTAGTGCTTAAAAACATGAGACATCTTTAAAAATCATTAAATAAAAATAGACCACACAGTATGCTCAAATAATAATGACCCATGAGAAGTTTTTAATTAACTTGGGTTTTATTAAGACTAGTAACCTTCCACTACTGAACACCTTCCCACCATATAATCAGAGCTAATTGCTTCCCTTGGTAACACTACACCAGAGGCTGAGTTTACCTTCACAGGAGTGAACTGGTCTCCTGCTATTCACTTAAATCTGGGAAGGGTGGGATGGAGGTGCAAAATCCAGAAGTGGAGATGCAGGTTTGTTTTTTCTTTTTTAAAAAATAAATCCTGGAACATTCATTAGACAGGTATGGGAAACGTCTAGCAAAGAAAAAAGAGTTTGCATCTCTTCTCCAACAGTAACACTTGGACAGATGTCCACATTCATCTTAACGACACGGACAGTTTTCTGACATTCTGCCTTCAACCCACCCTCCTCTGCTACTGCGATCCCCTTAATTAAGATCGCTGAGCTAACAGCATCCTGAGAAATGTCTCCAGCTGCCTGAAAAATGGCTTTTCCCACCAGGCTGCAGTATGGCCCGTTGAAAAGGGCTCTGTACTGAGAACCAGATGCCTGGGTTCAAGTTACTCCTCCACCTCATCCATTTTCTCACCTGCACAGTGGAGATAAATTACCCCCCATCTGGGGAGCTGCTAAAAGGCTCTCCTGAAACCTAGAAGGGGTTCAGTAAATGCTGAATGAATGTATGAGTTTTCGGGTGAGATAATTATGCAAAACACAACCGAAATGTGAGTTATTATTTTTCTTTTTTTTAACACTTTTCTATCAAGCTCTCAAAGCTCATAATATTCCAATAATCCACAATCTATTGAGCAGGCAGTGTGCTGGTACCTTGGTTTATAGAAAACTTCTAGACTCCAAGTTCTTTGTAAAAAGTCTTCTTCTCTTCCAAGCTCCACAATCCCAGCAACACTGATTGATTGATACTAGAATTGAAGGTGCTTGAACATTATACTTTTGTCAAAACCCATACCACACTTCCACACAAAGAATGAACCCTAATATAAACTATGGACTTCAGTTAATGTATCAATATAGGTTGATCAGGTGATCGATCATAATAAATGCACTGCACTAACATCATCATAGACCAAAGATTTGAGGGACAACCCAAGAGGAAGAAGCCAGAAAATTTAAGCTCATTTTTGCCCATCTGGGGAGCCCACAGCTCATGAACTGCGAGCCCTATTTCAAGTCTTTGGTCCCACAAGATGGGCTACAAGCCCTTGAGAGCATTTTAAATTGAGTACAAGGATGGCATCCTAGAATTTCAGAGTTCAATCACTCCGACTCTTCAATAGTACAGTGCAGTGAACTAATCACTAAAGTGCCCTCACTAGCCCCTCTGGCACCCCACCACCACCACCACACTCCCTATTCAATTCAGGGCTCTTATCTCAGAGCACACACATGTAGGGCTCCGACTGACAGGGCGACAAATACCTGGTGAATTATTCAAAACGGCTGTCTTTGAAGAACCCACTAACATGTTTCTGGAATACTGACTGGAGATGGAGAGAGGGGAGGAGGGCAGGACGCGTGGAGGAGTCTGTTTTTCATTGTGCCTTAAAAAGGCATTCCAAGTCGTGGGGTATTTCATCTATCAATAATTTAAAGGCCTCTTTCTGCCCCTGAAGTATGAACAAGTCTTGTCCACCCATGTGTCCAATCCTACAGTTTTTAACCTGTCATTTCCCCCCACTGCTTTTGCCATCCTTTCTAAAGGGCCCACACACCTGACAATGAACAGTTAAATAAAAGCATGTCATGTTTCCTAGACACGCTCCAAAAAGCCAAGTTCAACACTCTCAGCTCCATAGATCACTTCCTGAACAACTGCCAAACCCTGATTTATGCCTACAGAAGTATAAATTGGGACCACATCTTCCTAAAGCAGTTTAGGAAATTTTTAAATTTAGCATTAAAATTGCTAACCCGGTAATCCCACTTGTGGCACTTTATCTTTTTAACGAGTATAAAAGTTGACCTTTCAGCATGCATTTCCCTCAGAAGTTGGTGAGAGGTATGATTGGGTAATGGGACCAGCTGGGGCTTCCCAGGTGGTGCAGGGGTAAAGAATCCGCTTGCCACTGGAGGAGATGCAAGAGAGGCAGGTTTGATCCCTGGGTTCAGAAGACCCCCTGGAGTAGGAAATGATAATACTGGCTCCAGTAGTCTTGCCTGGGAAATTCGAAGGACAGAGGAGTCTGCCGGGCTACAGTCCATGGGGTTGCAAAGAGTCAGACATGACTGAGTGATCTTCTAGGAAAGGCTTCCTCATCCTGGGAAGGACACGCTGGAAGCAGTGGTCTCACCACTTTACATCATTTCAAGTCATCATTTTCTGTAACAGTTAACATCCTTTTATTCAGTCCCAAAGATAAAGTCACATATAAGTGCCATTGTGAATGTACAAGAATGCTTACTGCAGCCTAGTTAACAACAGCCTTAAAAACTTGAAAACCTAGAAGTCCTTTCTGGCTGAGTAAATTATGGTCCATCTCTACTATAGGGTGCTATGCAGACCCTAGAAAGAGAGAGGGGCTCCATATAAGGCGATTGGGAAAGGTACTCAAGATATGTGATGAGCTGACAAAAACCATTTGCAAAAAAAAAAAAAAAAAAAAATTTGCATAGTAAACATATATATGCATAACTCTGTCCATAGAATATTCCAGGCAAAAATACTGGAGTGAGTGGTGATTCCCTTCTCCGGGCAATCTTCCTGACCTAGGGATCAAACCCAGGTTTCCCACACTGCAGGCAGATTCTTTACCATCTGATCCACCAAGGAAGCCCCCATACATATATACACATACGCGTACATGCTTTTACGGCAACCCACTCCAGTGTTCTTGCCTGGAGACTCCCGTGGATGGAGGACCCTGGTGGGCTGCTGTCTGTGGGGTCTCACAGAGTCAGACACGACTGAATCGACTTAGCAGCAGCAGCACACACATGCACACACATACACACACTTGCATGTGCATTTCTGGAGGGACACTATAAAACTACTAAGAGTTACAAATAGGGAGAAGCACCAAAGAGCAGGTGGGCTAGTTTTCATTTGAAAGCCTCTAGACTATTTGAATTTTTTAAGGTAGTAAGTCCTAATCATAATTTCTTAAATCAAGATGAAAACTGCTTTCATGAAGGCCAAAGGACTCCGATAATCCACAGAAACTCACATGGAAAATATACATATAAAAAAACAGTGCCTAGAAGTTCATCCACGTAAGACTTTATGTATGCATTTTAAGGTTAGCCACAAGAAAGTGTTCATTTTTTTAGCCCTTTTCACTCCCTGTCCTCAAAAACTTTATCATCTTTCTAGCTACCTGCTGTCAGTATGCATAGGGGAACAAGCTAATTTTCACCTTGCCTACACAGAACAAAACTTGAAAGACACAGTCTAAATGCACACAAAGTCCAAAATCAAATAAAACTTCTACCAATGATCCACACCACTGTTACCCTCCGAGAAACTAGAGCTGCCTATAATACTTTAAGAATAATTTTAAGATAATCCAGGTTTCACATGGCTTTCCAGATTCACTCTTAGCACCCGGCTTATCTACTGGGCATTTATAAACTACCTTCACTTGGCACAGATACCCATTTTGAATTATGCTCCAGTGGGGTTATTAAAAAGAAACACAGAGGCTTAACTCCCCACCAAAAAGACTGGCCCTGTCCCAACACGCAGTAACATTCAGGAGGGCTGTGGTCCCCACTGTGCAGGAAGCTTTTTCATCAACCCCAGGAGAATTTCCCTCCTCCTCTGACTCTCTCTGAGGCCTTTCCTGGGGGTCACCTTCCCCAGGAGCCCCTCCCCAGCCCCACCTCTAGCTGAGCTCTCTCTAGTTCTGCAGTGTTCCTGTGTCTGCACTGCATGCCCCTCCTCCACTATGCCCCCCGACCCCCCACCCACCCACCCCCACACTGCTCCACTGGGGGCCGGGCCTCCTTCTGTTCCCCGGGGTGTCCCCAGGACCCCACTTGTGCCTGGCATTTTGCAGACACAAATCCGCAATGAGATTGTGAGCCCAGCCCCCACAAAACCAGGTGTTTTTTTAAGATAATTTTATCTACTTATTTACCACTGAGCTGCCAGGGAAGCCCCCAGATGACTTTGGAGGAGCTCCTTGGTGACTCTGAGCTAGGGTGTCCTATGTGCCAAACGGAAGTCAGCATATATTGTTCACAGTTGGTCTCCAGGGTGGTGGCAGCCGTTCTAAAGGCAATAACGAAGATAAAAACGGCTGCCCGGTGAATAAACTGGTCTGAAGAGCCTTGTTATCTTGCACAGCTGGGCTCAACTATCCCACTTCAGCCAGCGGTTCCATCACATCAACACGAAGTTCAGTCTGAAGATTTCTTAAACAGACAGTCCTGGCCACGTGAAGGTAACTCTGACTCACTGTCCGTCCACACGGAATGCCAAACACGTGGATGTCTGAGAGCTCTAGTCTCAGCCCTCCAAAGCAGTGAGTCTTCAACAGTGTTTGGCTTCTCTTTCATCGGTTTTACACTGAAAATCCTGGCTGGCAAGAACTTCTCTCTAGCCTTCATCGAAGAATTGTGCTCCAGCCTCAAAGAAACTCGTTCAAAAGCTGAAGGACATCTTTCCCTTCAACCCCTCCCTTTTCCTATCACATCACGCCCCACCTAAGTGAAATTATTTAACGTCCGCCTGCAATGCAGGAGACACAGGAGACGCAGGTTCCATCCCTGGATTGGGAAGATCCCCTGGAGGAGGGCATGGCAACCCAATCCAGTATTCTTGCCTGGAGAATCCCATGGACAGAGGAGCCTGCTGGGCTACAGTTCATAGGGTCCCAAAGAGTCAGACACACTGAGGCGACTGAAGCACGCATGCTACATAGGATTTTTAGGAATAGAAGGAACAGTCCTTGAGAACTCCATGCAGGTGCTTCTAGATCAATTATTTCCACAGCGGAGAAGAGGCAGGCAGAGCTGTACCCGATATGCAAGTGTGACCTACTTTACAGCTTTATATAGGTTCACCGTATAAAGAGCTGACCTGCCTCCTCGCTGTACCTTTGAGGGATCCAAGAAAAATAAACAGTTTGGAAACATTGAAAATGTGTGCCTGATTATATGCAAAGGAAAAAAAAAAATCTCCTAAGGAAACAAGGCTTGTTTGAATGTTACAGACGGGAAGAGGAATTGCAGAGTGAAAAGAACTAGCAAACTGCACCCTTTTTTTTTAAACTACAATGTCATCTGCTTTGAGAAGCCCTGCACTCAAGGCTTCATCTCCCGAGACCCAGGGCTGCCAACTGTCCCGGCTCGTCATCGGAATCATCAAGGGACTGAACACGTTGTCTTTGCTATTTTTTCAGGTTAGAAAATTATACCTCCCTTGGAGGTCTTCTGACCACCAACCTCTAATCCATCTTTCTAATGCCTTTCAGGATTTTACAAAATAGACATCAGATTTCTGACAAGTTCTTTTCTGATAAGCTTTTCTCCCATGAAGCACATCCTACCTGTTCTATAAAAGCCCGAATATGACCCAGTTACCACTCTTTATTCAATAAGCAGGGCTTACCCTGATAGCTCAGTTGGTTAAAAAAAAAAAAAAAAAAAAAAAAGCCTGCCTGCAATGCAGGAGACCCTGCAGGTTCGATTCCTGGGTCAGGAAGATCCCCTGGAGAAGGGATAGGCTACCCACTCCAGTATTCATTGCAGGGATCTGTTCATTCTTTATTTACCACTCTCCTTCCCTTCCCGCCTCTATAAATTCATCTAAGTGGTGGGTTTTTTTAATACTTTCCTATCTTTTGCAAGGTTCTTTGATAAACTGGCAATAAAGACAGTATCAATAATTTATCTTGACAACAGTGGAGGCCATTCAGTCATTTTTCCAGAGGAAGAAGGCAAAGCCCAGAGAGGCGAAGGGAGGTGGCCGTGGGCACACAGGTGGTAGCATCAGGGCCAGCGCTGGAACCCAGCACTGTCTCTGTGAACCTCTTATGGTTTCATACCACCGAGTGTCTACGATCGCTTTAGATTTTATTCTTAGAGAAACAAGCTCAACACTCCACGTTCCCTGCCCAGCGCCTGACGTCCCAACTAATGAAGCAATCTTTTCCTTTATCTTCTTATTAAAGTATAGTTGATTTACAATGTTGTGCTAATTTTCTGCTATACAGAAGTGACTCAGTTATACACCCACATATATATATTCTTTTTCATGTTCCTTCCCGTTATGATTTATCACAGGAGATTGAATATGGTTGCCTGTGCTCTAGAGTACCTTGCGCTTACCCATTCTAAACGGGATAGTTTGCACCTACTAACCCCCAACTCCGGTTCCATCCCTCCCCTCCCTCCTCCCTCCTGGCAACCACACGTCTGTTCCCCATGTCTCAGCCTGTTTCTGTCTAGCAGCAACGCGGGTGCAACTAGAGATGATCACCCTCCCTTTTGAAAGAAGAACAAGAAGCACAGCTCGAACTTCTGTTGCATTAAGACGCCCAGGTCTTCGGTTCCTGGAAATGGATGGGGTGTTCAAGGTGGCTGGAAGTTTCTGTCCCAGGTGATGACTTTTCCTCACCTGGTCAAGTCAGCCCAGGCAAACAAGAGAACTGGATCAGTTTCCACTAAGAAGACCCTTGCCCAAAGCATGTAGGGTTGGCTAGCTGCCTCTCTGCAGAACCTGCAGGGAATTCAGTCACCACAGAAGCTTCTAGCAGGTGTGAGGGCCATTCAGCCACAGCCCCGGGTTCATTTAAAGTGACCCTCGCCCCAACCCCTCGTGCTGGTGGGCAACTGAGTTAAAAAAAAACCACTGAGTGAAAATGGATGTCTTTAGCATGTTTCTGCTCTCTGCTCTGGTCAGTCTGAAATGGTCCATCACATTCTTCTTTTTTTTCTTACTCGCCCCCCCACCCCTTCCTTGGTAAACACTATTAGCATTTAGTACTAAAGGGATAGCTGTAGAGTTGAATTTTGTCTACCGCATCATTGCTGATGTTAAAAGCTACAGGAAATACTGCCCCAAAAAGCACAGGATAATTTCCACATATGTAGTTGGGTCTAGGTACTAAATATGAAACATTGTTATCATCATTCAGGCTAAAGTCCAAGGTCAATGTGCCGGGTCAGGGAGGCACATGAGAACATCATGGGGACTTTATAGTAAACCTCTGGCCACTGCCAGTTCCATATTTAGAATCTGTCTTCCTCCAAGTCTCCTCTCTCTGACCACACAGAGAGGTGTCCCTCTTCCCGAGACCAAGCTCTCCACCTAGGCTTTGACCCCGTCCTGCCCTGCCCTCTTGGGGAACCCCGCACTGCCAAGTAAACCGACCCTTCCTCTGAGAGTTAATTTGGTTCCTGTAAATGTACTTCAGTCTCTACTGTTAGAACAACAAGAAGAAAAAGCCTGTCGGCCTCATCCCCCTTTTAGTTGCTGTTTTTGTTGTTTAGTTGCTCAGTTGCGTCCGACTCATTGCAACCTCATGGACTGTAGCTTGCCAGGTTCCTCCAAACATGGGGTTTTTCTGGCAAGAATATTGGGAGTGGCCATTTCCTTCTCTAGGGGATCTTCCCGACCCAGGGATCGAACCTCTGTCTCCTGCGTTGGCAGGTGGGTTCTCTACCACGGAGCCACCAGGAAAGCCCATTTCCAGCTGCTGAGCTCCTGCTAGTCTTCCCTTCATGGCCAAACTTCTGAAGAGTTGGTTGCTCCCTGCCTCCTACTAACTCCTCAGCCCACTCCAGTCTGGACCATCTGTCCATCACAACAACCCTTGTGAAGGTCACCTCCATGCTACACAAGGCGGCGGTCCTTTTCAGCAAGGCATTCAATTCTGCTGACCACCCCCTCTTCAAAACACTCTCCTCTCCCGCACCTGTCCCACGCCAGCCCCTCCTTATCCTCCACCTCCCTCTCTGCCTTCTCAGTATCTGTGACATCCTCCCCAGCTCGACCTCCCAAATCCCAGGGGGCCTCGCCCGCATTTTAAACTTTCTCCCTAGATATATCACTACCTTCGAGACACAGGGGACTCACAGGTTAGACAAGAGCATCCCAAGCTCAACAAGTCCAAACGTTCTCTCTCCATCTCTCACCCTGTCCCCCCACCCCTCCCTATGCACCCAATGCTGCAAAGCAGGAACCTGGGCGTCATTCACGACCCCCACCCCCACATCCAATCTAAGCACAGCCCACCCTCCCTTCCCCAAGGGGCCCTCACCCCTCGCCATCTCCTCTGCCCCAGCTGGTCCACGCCCCACCAGGTTTTCCTCCACAGCCTTCTAACTCTCTCCCCGGCTCCCGCCTGCTGCTCTCAGCAACTCCCACACTCAGACCAGAGTCATCATCGCAAAGTGCCCCAAGGAGAGCTGCCCGCTCCCCAACTTTCCTAGCTAACTCCTCCAGATTCTTCAGACCTCAGCTCCCCGGGGAAGCCTGCCCTGGCCTGGTTCCCTCTCCCTAGCCCCCCTTCCCGACAGGTTAGACAGCCCCATGGCACTCTCCTGACACTGTATGCTTGGCTTTTGTTGGAGTTCATCACAGCTCTAATGTTACATTTTTTCCTGCGTTTTTGTTAATATCTTTGCCCTTTCCATGGCAGCCTTAAGAAGGGAGTGTCATGGACTAAGGAGAGCCCCAGCTGCTGCCCTTGGACATCCGTCTCGGGGTGCACATGCTGGGGCCACGGCTCCCAGGGACCGCCCCAATCAGTGACTGACAGCAGAGGAAATACTAAGACACACTGTTTCCTGGGAGACCTGGGATCCCCCGTCTTCTGATTTTGACTCAAAGACTCTCCAGCGGCTTTGCCAAACCTCTCTAGACCACAGAGGATGCTTCTATACAAGTTTCTCTCCTTGTCGCCTTCACTGGGGTCAGATCTGCAGGTCCAAAGACTCTCCCATGTTTCTGGCTTCTTCCCTGTTTCCCACCCCCGCCCCCCATTAGGGCACTTCTCCTAATAAAATCCGACACTAGTGATCCCTTTGCCCTTCTCCAAGGATGCAGACTAACACAATCCTCGAACGAGAAGCCCCATGAGTGTAAGGACCTTGCCTGTTTCAGTTGCTAGTTAATTTCCAATGCCTCATGCAATAACTGGAGAGGGAAATGGCAACCCACTCCAGTGTTCTTGCCTTGAGAATCCTATGGACAGAGAAGTCCATGGGGTTGCAAAGAGTCGGACACAGCTGAGCAACTAACACGTGCAATAACACATACTGCATACATAAAACACATATATGTGGGGGTTCCTAGAATACAAGCAACCAAAACCTCCTGTTGACTTTATACCCTTGACTTAGCGCCACATGTATCTACGTAAAACACTGAGTAAACTTGCAAGGCAGTCACTGAGTCAAGGCAAGTTCCCCCATCACCTGGAGTGGAACCCAATCCATCTGTCACATGGCAATGGGAACGGTGCATGAATCTTTATCGACAGTAGAGAAGCACAGAAAGAAATGCATCAGGAAACCTTCACAGAGTCTTCCACTCTCTGGCACTCCTTCGCCTTTCCTGAGGGCAAGGAATACAATGGCATCTAACAGAAAATTTATAACCCACAGTGAGTGGACTGTCCACAAGAAACCACCACTGGTGGAATCCAGAATTCAGGCACATTTCTGGAGGAAGAAAAGAACGATTTGTGGGTAGGGAAGAGTTCTGAGGTTCCATGGAGATGTGCTTTAGCTAGAAAAAGACATTTAAGAAAATGCAGTGTAGAAGGCGCTCCATCACCCACACATCCTTCCCACTAAGTATCTGAATGTGAGAAGTTTTTGGCTGCCTTCTGACTTTAAAGAAATGCTCCAAAAGAGAGATACCTTAAGAAGAATTTTTTTAAAACATTATTCTGCAAGAACATTGTCTGTTTCAGGTAATTTTAAAGCTATGAAATAAGAACTCTCCCTCCTCAGGCCAAGTGTCTGAGGCAGTGACTTCACACCACTGCCTACTGGTAACACTGAATTAGAGAAACTGTAGCTGCAAGCACCCTTGTCAATCCTAAAGGAACTCGAATACTCACTGAAAGGACTGAGGCTGAAGCTCCAATAATCTGGCCACCTTATGTGAAGAGCTGACTCATTGGAAAAGACCCTGATGCTGGGAAAGACTGAGGGCAGGAGAAGGGGGTGACAGAGGTTGAGATGGTTGGATGGCATCACTGACTCAATGAACGTGAGTTTGAGCAAGCTCCGGGAGATAGTGAAGGACAGGGAAGCCTGGCATGCTGCAGTCCATGGGGTTGCAAACAGTCAGACAGGACTTAGTGACTTAATCGTCCATCCGCATGATCTCTGCACATAGATCTTTGGCAGCTTTTCATCTCTGTATTTTAGAAAGGTGTCTCCCAGGTGTTAGATGTCGTGAGGACAAAGTCTTGGCCTGACGGGCAGAGTTACCTGGCTGCCTCTCTCCCCCTCAGTGGGATCCCATAACCATCACTTCTACAAAGACTTACTGAGTCCCACTCTATACCGGGCACCACCCTTGGCATTTAAACGTTTTCACAGAAGGGGGTTCTCTCCCTCCCTCATGTACTCTCACCCTCACTTCCAAGACTTTATTCCTGAAGCCTCACTTCAATCTGTCACTCAGAAACGTCAGCTAACCTTCTCACTTTGCTGACAATCCCAAACAGCTAACCCGCTGGTGCTCTAAAGCACATAGGTCTAGAAGCTGTCGTATCTGTAACCTCTGGGGCAAAAAAAAAAAATCTCATTTTGGTACCTTTTTTCCGAGACCTTCCTTTCCAAGTCTTTATGCTCACTGCTGCCCTCCTTCAAACTGACTCCTAGAGCTTCATGATTCTGCTTGGATTCCAACCTGGGTTATGAATCGGACTTTCCCCTCACAGGTGACCTTGTTCTTATGACCCTTCATTCTCCAGTTGACCAAAATCACTTAGTTGTATCATCACTTTCACCTGAATTTCGAAGGCAATGATCACTCCAAGCTAAGGCAATTCCCACTGCAAAGTGTATCCCATCAAACAGTCACTGACAACATAGTCAACAAACTTCAGCTCCAAGGCTAATCTTCCTGCCCCCCGTCACTTTCACCCGAATCCACCCATAGCCAACAAGGGCACACACATCCAACAACAGCGGGCCCTAAACCAGCGGCTGCACATCAGAGGCACCTGGAACGTTCTTAACTTCTTATTTTGAAATAATTATAGACTGAAGAAGTTGTAAAAATAGTGCAGAGTACTCAACCTCTTCATATCTCTTCTTCCTCTTCTTGTTCTCCTAAGCTGCTTCTCTCAGATCATGTTTTCTATATAAGAAAGTACCCATCACCCCACCTGCCCCCACAGTGACATCTTCCAGGGCTGAAGGAGGGCGGCTGGCACAGTACTGCCAACTGGACTACAGGCTCCACTCAGACTGCACCGTTTTTGCACGCACTCATTTATTTGGTGTGTCTTTGCATATAATTTTATGACACTTTATCACTTGCATAGCTATACCAAGATACAGAACTGTCCTGGCAAGACAAGGAAACCCCTCCTGTGACCTGTCAGTCACCGCCTCCCACCCCGTCCGTAACCCCAGCCTGTTCACCTCTACAGTCCTGTCACTGCAAGAATGTTGTGTAAATGGCATCATACAGTATAGACAACCTCCTGAGACTTTGGAAATAATTCTTCTACCTACTGATAGCTTTTAATAAATAACATCTCCTGAGTTTTATCACAGCTCTCACTACATCAACCCAAGCCCTAGGATACTGATTCACTAGGTCCAGGGCAAGAGGCAAAAGACAGCATTTAAAAAGCTTCCCATATACACACTACTACATATAAAATTGGAGGAGGAAATGGCAACCCACTCCAGTAGCCTTGCCTGGAGAATTCCATGGACAGAAGAGCCTAGAGGGCCACAGTCCATGGGGTCACAAAGAATTGGATGCGCCTGAGTGACTAACACACATATATATAATAGAAAACTAATAAAGACCTACTGTATGGCACAAGGAACTCCATTCAATACTCTGTAATGATCTATATGGGAAAAGAATCTAAAAAAGAGCATATCTATGGATGTGCATGCGTGCTAAGTCACTTCAGTTGTGTTTGACTCTGTGGACTGTGGCCCACCAGGCTCCTGTCTCCTACATATAACTAAATCACTTTGTTGTACGCCTGAAACTAATATAACACTGTAAATCAACTATACTCCAATAAAAATTAATTTCTAAAAAAGAACAATCTCTGCTTACATTCCCATGGTCAAAACAAGTCTTAAGTTCTGACTTTGGAGGTGTCAAAAAGTATAATCCTCTCCCAGGAGGGAAAACAGACTTTTGGTAAATAAAACTGAAACTAAAATAAAAATAAAAATGGAACTTCACCAGGATTGCCAAGTCAGAATCTAAGAGAAAATAAACATTTAAGTTTCTCCTGGATAAAGACTATCTTTGAAGAAAGCTGAAAAGGCATGGTCAAAAATATAAGTGGAAAATACAGAAGAAAAAAAAAAAAAGTTTCCCAGGAATTTTTATCAACTGTGGTTCTATGAGCCACTGGCCTGGGCTATTTCTCGCTGCTCATGGTGTTAAAAAAGGAGTCAAGTACCCTGCTAAAGGCAGGTAACATTTCATCCATCGCTTCCTTCACCTGCCACACACAGCTCTTCCAAGAGAACTGGACTCATCTGATGGACTACTTCCTTACTCAACTGTTTCTTCAGAGCCTATTCTTTCTAAAGTGAAGTGAAAGTGAAAGTGTCTGACTCTGCGACCCCATTGACTGTTGTCCACCAGGCTCCTCTGTCCATGGGATTCTCCAGGCCAGAATACTGGGTGGGTTGCCATTTCCTTCTCCAGGGGATCGTCCTGACCCAGGGATCAAACCTGGGTCTCCCACATCGCAGGCAGATTCTTTACCATCTGAACCACCGGGGAAGCCTTTCTAAGGTGTCTCATAATTGAGTTTGCGATGAGAATTTTTTAAATTATTTTTAGCTCCAAAGTCTGCAAACTTTAATACATAAAATAAATTCTTACTTTTTCACTCAGAAATCATTTTTTTTTAATACGCTGTAACAAAACCAGCCAGTTTTACCAGACAAGTATTCCCCATGCCCGAATAACACTGAAATGACGTGGTACACTCTACCCTTATGCGTTTTCCCACCTTCAGTGGAAAGTGATTACACAATAAGCACGACATATTTCTTGACTGCAGCTTGGCTGACCTTTGGGACCCAGAGGATCCCAAGCCAGAAATAAAAACCAGATGCCATCGGGCTGGGCAGGCTCCCAGCCACAAACAGAAGCCGCTGGGGACGTGCTGACAAGCCAGGCCCACTCCCAGGAGGCACTGGCCACCTCTTAGGACAGTGGCCAGGCGAGGGGGAGAAAACCTGTCCACCAGGAGGTCACCACACCCTTAGAGGCATTAGGAACCACAGAGAAACACTCTCCTAGGATGATGGGGCCAGTGAAGAGAAAGAGGAAACAAGCAAGCTGAGGGTAATTCATTTGCTCGACCACTTCCGTGGATTCTGGAGTCTCCCCACCAGCCAGAGGCACGGTGTCTTCTGTCACCCACTGTGTCTAGCGCTGGGCTTGTGTAGTCGCTCCTTTAGCATCCATGGAGGAAGGCATTTACTAAAAGAGTGGCTGGGCCCCCCACGAACTCCTTGGCAGAAGAGAGAAGGTCCCCTCGGAGCACAAGACCTGCACTCTCCATGCTGGGAAGAGCAGAGGGCAGCCACAGGGGAGGGTGACCTGCGGCTGCCTGGCCCCCAGGAGGCAGCATCCAATCAGAGCTTCCAAAACCAGAAGGCTGGGGATCTGTGGCCCCCAGAGGGCCCGCCTCAGGTCCCACCCAGTCCGGCCTCAGAAGGTACCACCCACTGCTGCCCTGTGAATTCAACACAACCACTTCCCCAGACACAGAGGCAGGAAGGACAGTTTGCCTCTTCTTCCTCAGTCACAGAAGGTCAAGCAGGGCACGCAGAAGCTCAGATCTGACTCACTTCCCAATCGCTTTTGCAGGTAGGTAGGACCTGATGACCAGGATGTGGCAGATGGAATGCGAAGGGGGAGGCCATGCAGCAGCTCTATAGGAGTCAGTTGGGGGTCCCTCTTGGCCCCTTCTTCTTCTTCTCTTTTCCATCCTAGTGCCTGGAACTCAGATGCAATTGCTGGAGCCCTGGCTGCCATCTTGATCACAGGAACAAAGGTCACATCCCAGGAAATAAGGAAAGGACAAGAGGGAGGAGCCTGGGTCTCTGCAGACCTTGTGGGACAGAGCTGCCTGGCCTGCACTGCTGGCCTCTAACGTTTTATGTGGGAGAAAAATAAATGTTTATCTTGATTAAGTCAGTTACTTGGGGGTGTTTTATTATCCACAACAAGCCTAATCCTAGCTGAAAACTGATATATAAAACAGACATATCCCCTACATATCAGATCCAGCCAACAAAATGACCCCTTAAAGATTTATCATCATTAATACATCTGGTTCCTTGTTGGACCCAGTTCTACTTTGGCCTTTATCATTTCTTGAAGAAAGACTCTCATATTTCCTAGCCACATGACGACAATACTTACAAGAGCACAGAGCAGTCACAGAAAAACAACCTGCTTCCTGATTATTTGATTTCTGAGAAGTAGATGGTAAGTTTACTTAGCCAAGCAATCCACCCAATCAAAGTTTATTTACTTCCAAGTTCACATGCCATCCTAATCAACTCGAAATAAATACAGAACATGGAGCCAGGCAAACAAAAAGTGCTTGTCCCATCAGACTAATTAAATGAACACATAAGCACCAAGGTCTGCCCTTCTTGACAGTACACCAATTTTATTATAATCATGTGGCCAAGGCACCCGGAGTTCATTTTTTCTTTTTTTTTTTGCTTTTACTTTGAGGCTGAGACAGCTTCTGTGTCCTCTCTGATGAAAAGTGGCTTGGTCTAAGCAGTCTAAAACAATTATTTGGAGAATTTAATTTCATAATGGGAAGAACATTAAGAGTGAGTTTTCCTTCCAAGGGACGGCTGGGAAGTTTTCTTGCAGCCAATAAATTTTGGCTGAACAAAGGGAAATCAGACCAGCAAAACCTTGGCAGAATATGACATGCCTGGGACCTTCACCCAAATGACAACCGTACCATGGGGCGGAGGGTTCCCCATCCAGACACCACCTCTGGGATGCTGTTTGTACTCACCAGCGAGGCAGGACATAGGGAGGAAAGGCACCACCCTGGCCCCAGACATGCCTTGTACAGCTGACACGGGGCAGGGAAGGGGTTAAGTCCACAAAGGAGGAGAGCAGGTCTGCAGGCCCACGGCCTACACCCACAATCTGCGTCTGCCACTGACTAGATGGGTGTCTCTGAGCTAACTGCCCACCCTCTCTGAGCCAAGGGAACCATCTGCATCACAGGGCCACTCATTAGAAGGACTGGTGATAGGTATCCAAATTCCCAGGGGCTTCCCAGGTGGCGCTGATCATAACGAATCTGCCTGCCAATGCAGGAGACACAGAAGACACAGGTTCAATCCCTGGGTCAGGAAGATGCCCTGGAGGAGACATGGCAACCCACTCCAGTATTCTTGCCTGGGAAATCCCATGGACAGAGGAGCCTGGCAGGTTGCAGAGGAGCCATGGGGTTGCAAAGAGTCAGACACGACTTAGCGACTGAGCACGCACGCATCCAAATTCCTGGCCCATCATGGGTACCTCTTATATTTATGGAAATATTATTATATATCCAGGGCATTCCCCATCCAAGGTTTGAAAATGGTGCTGCTTAAATGAAAAGCCAATGCATACATTAATGGCGGATACCTGGATGTTCGACAAGCAGGACTCTATCCTCCTTTTCCCTGCCTCCCTTTTTGACCTGCAGACAGGCACAGGCTTTTCTGCACTTCAGGCTGGTGGGTCAGTGAGGACTCAGCATTGGCAAAGAAATGGAAGAAGAGGAAAACTAGAGGAAAATGAAGGAGGGCCGCCTGTTCAATTGTGCAGCTTGGGCACTGAACAAAAGCATTACAATTAAGGGGCACTATTTACACTGTAGACATCACAGAATTAGAGCTTTATTTTATTAATTTTCCAGCATAGAAATGTCTTTAATAAAAAATGTTTACATAGTGATAATTTTCTGACAGCTGGAAATAAATCACCTTGAAGGAATGACTTTCTCCAATTTACACAAAGGTACCATATAAGTGACGGAACAATCAGGATGCTGTTTGGGAAACCTCTGGCTTAAACAGATATTCCTTCTGAGTCTAGGACTATGCCCTCTACTAACTCAACAAGCTAAACTCCATCCAACTTCTGGAGCTAAACTTTTCTGAAATCATACTCAACCAAAGACATATCAATTCAATGTCCTGGTCTGTCAACATCATAAACTCAATAATCATAACCCCACTTACAGTAAAACCTGTGGACCCATCACAGGGTCAGGAATGGCCAAACAGACACATGGGACCCTGCGACTCTGGCTGGAATCCTTTCAACCTACTTCCTCTTCCTTTGTGCTTCTCAGGGCCCGTCCCTCCTGAGTCACACGACACCATCCCTCACCAGCCCCAAAGTAGCTTCCTATTCAGAGCCCCAGGCCTGGTGAGAAAGTGACAAGAGAACACACACTCTGGAGGAGGCATAATACAAACTTAATGTATTACCTCTCCCCTTGGGAATTAATATTTAAAAGAGTGTTCCTCAAAACGACAAGACTTAATTCAACAAATGATACCAAGGGTGGCATACTCCAAATAAAAAAGGGAACAAAGAGGAAAAGATTGAGGTCACAGCAGGGTGGGCTGGGGAATAATTACCCAGAATTCTCAGTTGATACCCCATACTGAATTATTACAAAATCATGACAAAATTTCTTTTATCAATGCTTTATTTTTTCAGATCAATCATTATGTCTAAACACTGAACCACAGCCTCACTTGTAAAGTGAAACCACTGCTAGGCTGTTATGATTAAAAAAAAAAAATTCTATTTGAGTAAATCGTTGTTCCAAATTCAGTTCCTTATGCAAATATGTAGTGGAGTTATTAAAAACACAACATAGTTTCTAAATCATCATCATACATACAATTGGTCAGGTTTATTGGTCAAATTTCCACACCCCAGATGAGGAAAGAACATTAAAAACCTTTTTTGAACCTACTTAGGTGTTGCACAGGCTCTTAGTGATACAAACATGTTCCCAGATGGTTGTCTCTCCTTGCTCCACATTTCTGGAGTCAGACCCTGAGATAAAATATTCCTGAGCTACTTGGGATATTTTTTTTTTAATTACCCAGGAAAATAAATGAAACAGAGGAGAGAAAGCTTTGTTGCTCTTCACACACCAAAGTTGAACTCTACCACCTCTGCAGGCATGTGGGGAAGAATGCACAGCATGGGCTGACTTGGGAGAATTGTTTTTTTCACCCACTGTTTCTAATATACTTGTGTATATCTTTTTTCCTGAAATGCCAGTAGTGCATAAAGAATTTACTCATGAGCTCTTAACACCCAAGAAGAAAAATCTATCGATGGCTAAAGAGCATATGAGGAAGAGGCGAAATATGAACAAGCAAACTAAAAAGTTACCTATTTTCACAATTTTTCTGTAAGTCTAAAAACACACTAAAATTAAAAGTTTATTTTAAAACAAGTCATCTGTGGCAGTGAGTTGAGCTCGCTGCTTAAAAGCTCCAGAAATGTTTTCTCCACCAATCACCACCAGAGGCTATTACTACACCATGTTCAGAGGAAAAAGCTGAGGTTTCAGACAGCTGTGCCTTTTTTTTTTTTTTTTTAAATTTTTGGCAGCACCTATGGGATCTTAGTTCCACCACCAGGGATTGAACCTTCGTCCCCTGTGTTGGCAGGGCAGAGTCTTAACCACTGAACCACCAGGGAAGTCCCAAACAGCTGCACTTTGGAGAGAAATGCAGAGACTCTCCATGAAGCAACTCACAGTATCTACTCACAGTCTACTTCTGTCACTAGCAGGAAGTCTTCAGAAAGCAAATAATATTGAATCACTGCTGGACTAAAGCAGATTAGGACACAAACTCCCCAACCCCACACCTCGGCCCAAAACAGCTATCTGCCACTTTTAGCAAATGCTGTTTAATGGACAACAGGCTCCAATGACTGGTGGACTTAATCTGTTTTCTCATCTGTAAAATAGGACTGATAACAGCAGCTAGCGTCTGGGTCGTGTGAGGATCAAGCGAGATCAAGCATGAAAGCCCTTCCATAGGCACCCAGCACGGACAGGGAGTGCCCCCATGCCGCACCGGGTACCAGCCTCAGGCTGTGCGCCTGGGCAGTGCCCTCCTGCCCCAGGCACCCTTCTGGGCGCAGGTTGCCGCTGGTCTAGCAGGAGCCCCAGGGCCTGCAGCCCCGCAGCGGGCAAGCTGCTTCCCCTGGCCTCCTCGCCTTCTCCCCGACCCACTGTGCTGGCTCAGAGCACGTGTGTTATGATGCCACGTTAGCTAATGAGATCATACTTGCTAAATTAAGCTAAGCTAATGAGCTCTGCTTAGCTAATCAGCTCCTGAGAAATGAGCTTTCTTTTCTGGTGAATAGGCAGCACCCAAAGCTAATTCCTAGGTCGGGTGTTTAAAAGTGGGAAAACGTTCTTCCACACAAATAACGTGATAAATGAAGGCAGAGTTCTCAGGCCAGCCCTTTGGAATGCTTAAGGGAAGAATAGTGCGGGAGTTTTGGGTCCTCGGAGCCTTGAGTCCAGGGGTCAGGGAAGAAAGAGACAGACTTCTTCACAGGTTGCACAGGTCGCTTGTCGTGTCCGACTCTTTAAGACCCTAGAGAGTGTAGCCCACCAGGCTCCCCCGTCCCTGGGATTCTCCAGGCAAGAATACTGAAGTGGGTGGCCATGCCCTTCTCCAGGGGATCTTCCTGACCCAGGGATCGAAACCCCGTTTCCTGTGTCTCCTGCACTGGCAGGCGGGTTCTTTACCACTAGCGCCACCTGGGAAGGCCCCTTCACAGGCTGCCGCTGCCGAGTCGCTTCAGTCGTGTCCAACTCTGTGTGACCCCACAGACGGCAGCCCACCAGGCTCCCCCGTCCCCGGGATTCTCCAGGCAAGAACACTGGAGTGGGTTGCCATTTCCTTCTCCAATGCATGCATGCATGCTAAGTCGCTTCAGTCATGTCCGACTCTGTGCGACCCCACAGATGGCAGCCCACCAGGATCCTCTGTCCACAGGATTCTCTAGGTAAGAATACTGGAGTGGGCTGCCATCTCCTTCTCCCCTTCACAGCCTGGTAAGGTTTTAAAAAATGGAAGAAAAAAATAAAGGAACAGCAGTGACTAATTCATTCTAATCCAACTAAATGACCACAAGTTTCACAAAATGTATTCTTTGGTTCATCACCTAGAAGGTTATTTACTTTCATCACAGATTGTGAAAGAGCAAAGTGATATTTGCTGGAAGGGACAATACAAAGAAATTTTGTTAAAAACCCCTCTCCCATCCAAGAGTGCTTATTAGGAACTGATTTTGCATTTTCTTGAATGTGCTTAGACTTTAATGAAAGCAGGTGCTCTAAAATAAAGCCAACTCTATGAACTCAGGTGAGGATGAATGTAATTTTTTATTGTGAAATGCAACAGATACAGTTCAGAAGGCAATAGTTTGTGCCGGTCTGAGAATGTTAATACCTTCAAATGAGGGATGAAATAGCAGCTCACTCATCCCTTTTCCCAAGGAAGAAATACAAGCTTAAAGCAAGAAATTCTCAGGACTTCACTGCTGGTCCAGTGGTTAAGACTTCACCTCCCGATGCAGGGAGTGTGGGTTCGCACCCCAGTCAGGGAGCTAAGGTTCCCACATGCCTCATGGCCAAAAACACCAAAACATAAAACAGAGGCAATATTGCAATAAATTAAATAAATACTTTTAAAAAATGGTCCACATCAAAAACAAAAAAAAAATTTTTTAATTTTCAAAAGGATTTCACATTGAAGACAAGATCTATTGACAGTTGCAAGGATTGAGAAAAATCACACTTCCTCTCACTACCTCCCTTCCCTCAAGAAGGGATGATGGGCAGGGGAGGCCTAGGTTGGCAATCAGAAGACAAACATTCTCACCCTGCCTCTGCTGTTAGGCCTTGAATGAGTCATCTAGTCTCCCAGGCCTTAGTTTTCTCATCTACAAAATGGAGAATTAAAAAAAAAAACAAGAACAGTTCTACTATTACAAAATCAGAAGTAAAAGAAGAGGATTCCCAGAGGCAGTGAGTAAAATTCTAGAATATGGTTTGCCAAGAGATTGACCAGAGTCAACATGAATCATGAGAAAAGCATTATTTTGAAAAGTTACTTGTGTTTACATATTTCTGTGCTTCTAAAATTAGTTTTTAGAAGTCCATTACTTGAAACACCAACGTTTCTATCTTTGACCTCTACGTCTAAATGCTGGGTTATTGGTCTTCCTGCAACGCCTCTTGCAGAAAGGCTTCAGCGTCTGACACATCAATAATGAAGGCGGTTGATGCCAACACTCCACGCCTGGATGAGAACCTGGAAACAGATGTCAGAAGCTTGGAAAAGCAGGTTTCAGCTGGCCCGTCCACCCAAGGACATTATCGTTTTCATGCAGGTCTGGAGGCACTGACTTAGTGCTACCCAGCAGTCCAGAGGCCGCCAGACACACAGGAAGAATCACCATCCGGGGCGTCGGGGAGGCCTGGGGAGGCACGTGGGCATGAGTAAGAGCAGGTAAGGTGGGCTGCGGGTGGTCTCACCGGGCAAGGTTGCAAGTGGGAGGAGGTCAGATGGAGGGCACAGCGGGGGGTGAAGACAGGCGGCCTGGGGACAACATGTGGAGGGTGCTAGGCTGTGGGTCATGAAATCTATCCAGTGGGTCAAGAGGCATTTTTAAGTGAAATATCCTAGAATCAAACAATAGATTAGAATAGAATAAGGCTCCCTGCGCATGGTTAGAGAAGGGCAGCTTTGTACAATTTTCATCTCTTCTTGGGACGGAGTCCTGGATCTCAGGGATGAACTGCTGGGTGTAGGTCACCCTCCTAAAGTCTGAAAAAGCCGCAGTTCGGAGTGTCGGGTGCAGAGGGAACACTCAGGCCCCCACCCCCACCGGGTGGGTGGGCGCACGGTCGGGGGCAGCAGAACTCAAGACAAGGAGCTGGGGAAAGCCCGGGGAGGCCTGCAGGGCTGCGCTGTGTCGGGCTCTGCCCTGCCACTCTCCAGGGAGAGGCTCTCTCCAGAAAATCACACAGGTTCCTTGAGTGTCATTATGTTGATCAGCGTATTAGACCAGACCCTTCAAGTAAAGCCATTTTTTTCCTCTGCGGCCTGAATTAACCTGTGGATACTGAGAAATTGAGCAGGCTATTTACCAAACCTGCACTTTATGTTAATCACACATATACACAGACAAAGCTTTGCCATTCTTCCCCTGTGCTGGTCCGTGGAGATGCAAACAGTGGCCTTATTGACAATGGAATCACTCTAACTACAAAATGCCTTTCTTTAAACAAATAGGAAAAAAATGGAAAATAAATAAGAATGGCGATATTTGTTCTAAAGAAGAAATAGTTTCACTGGATACAATGTACTGTATTCCTATAAAATAATTCCACAGTCTTCCTGACTCGGAACAGACAGTACTTCTTCCCAGTCTTTTTCTAGAGCATCACTAATTACTCCCATTATCCTGTCTTAGGTAGACCGAGGGGAGGAAAACAATGGAATATTTAAAAATCTCCTTTGGGGGGAGTCAGGTTTTTAATGCGCTGAGAAAGAAATTGAGTTGTAAGTCAAGTTCAGCATGGTTTCTAGCATCATTACCCTTTTCTATCCCCAAACCCAGGCTGGCCCTTAGACGCAGACCCAGAGAGGTCCGAGCAGAAGCCCCGCCATCGGGGGCTCTCCCTCTGCCAGGAGGCTGCGACTCTACCCTGACACCGTGTCCAGTCCTAGAAACACATCCCCACCTTGGTCTTGTTCTCTGTGCTCGAATAGTCAAGAACAAGAGCCTCTCCTGGCACTTACAGCCCCACCCAGCCCCCCAGGCACCAAACTTCTGGCTGAACCTCAGCCTTGAGCCTGAGACCCTGCCCTCCACTGACACACCTCTCTGTCTCCAAACAAGACTGAATCTCTGGGCCACCCCGATCCTGCCTGCTGCCTGTTAAGCTGGGTTCTCTCTTTCTCCCTGCCCCGCAGCTGGTTTGTCCACAAAGCCTGGGTCATCCCGCCAGGCGGCTGAGCTATCTGCAGGACTCAGTTGTGCCTAAGTGCAGTGGATGCTGTCATCAGGCAGAAAGACAATCGCCCTCCCCTCCCGGTCCCACCCCACCACCTATTCTTTCAGGAGAGAAGTACCCAAGCCCCCAGCTGCTGGGGATGTTGGCATCTGCCAGCTTCAAGTGAGTCTCTCTCAGGAAACCACCAGAGGTCGTGTCCCCTTCCTGGGGTTGCAGTCACCATCTAACACTGGTTAATTGCTGCTTTCAGTCGCTAAGCTGTGTCCAACTCTTTGAGACCCCGTGGACCGCAGCACGCCAGACTTCCCTGTCCTTCACTATCTCCCAGAGTTTGCTCAAATTCATGTCCATTGAGTCGGTGATGCCATCCCACCACCTCATCCTCTGCCGTCCCCTTCTCCTCCTGCCTTCAATGCAGAGGTATAAAGGCCTGTTCCCTCGGCCAGAAAAATGGGCCACAGACTTGAGAGTGACTTTGTCTATCCGGTGCGGCCCCCTTTGCCCCCTTACAGGTGCTGATCTGAGAGTGCTCCCTGCTAAATGCTCTACAGGCAAACCTGTCTCAGAGTCGGCTTCCCTGGGGACCCTACCTGTGATGTTAAACCAGGTGAGTCAAGTTCAGTCCGTCCCTGAGATACTCTGCCTCATCTCATTTGGAATTCCGCAGAATTCTGCAAATAATCAAGAGGTACACTTTGTGTACCCATTTTATGATGTCTAATTAACAAGCTCTTCTTTGAGGGTGTATAAAAGTCTTCAGCATTTCAAGTCCAGTTTAATATGGAAATGATAAGGATTGGGGGTTTAGTAGACAGATTAACCTAAAGACCTCCACGTCCTAACCCTGGTACTTGTGAGCATGTTACCTAACATCACCAAAGGGACTCCTGCTGTGATTAAAGGTTTTGAGTTGGGGCATTATACTGGGTGTGGGCCCAATCTAATCACATGAGTTCTTCTTTTTTATTAATAATTAATTAATTAACTGGCTGTATCAGATCTTTATTGTGGCATGGGGGATATTTTAGTTGTGGCATGTGAGATCTAGTTACCTGACCAGGGATTGAAGCCAGGTCTCCTGCATTGGAAGTGCAGAGACTTAGTCACTGGACCACCAGGGAAATCCACTCCTAAAAGTGGAGGGCCTTTCCTGGCTGTGGTCAAGGGAGGTGTGATTACGGAAGGAAAGCAGGCAGAGAGGGAACACTGCTGGCTCTGCAGGCAGAGAGGGGCTTGCACATTAGCTCTAGAAGCCGGAAAAGGCACCAGTGTGGACACCACCCTAGGACTTCCAGAAGAGAATGCCCTGTGGACACCTGGACTTCAGTCCAGGGGCACCCGTGTTGGACTTCTAACCTACAAAATTGTTGGATAATAAATCTGGGTCATTTTAAGACAGTAAGAGAAAACGCACACAGGAGAAAGACCCAGGAGAAAGGAAAAGGCATCTTCACTTGTTTCCACACTGCGGCTCTCCCCTTGTGTGCTGTCGGGCTCCCGCTCAGAAACGTTTCAGATTTTTCTTGAAAATAACTAGGGTCAACACTGGGTGGCAGGAACAAACCCATACAACAGTCTAAAATCAACAACTTCACACCTTCTTTAGAAAGAAAATACTATTCTCATGTTCTAGGAGACGACATTAGCCCGATTGATCAATCCCAACTATCCATAGCCGAGAGGCGGAAGAGTTTAGTTATAAATGAGTGGGACTCTGGCTGTCACTTCAACCTCTAAATGAAAAATAGAATGCAGGGGGTGTGTGTTCAGTCCCTTGGTGGAGGAGGTAAGGTCCCACATGCCTCAAGGTCAAAAAACCAGAACATAAACAACAGAAGCAATGTTGTGACAAATTCAATAAAAACTTTAAAAATGGCCCACATTAAAAAAAATCTAAAAAGAAAAAATAATGGTAAGAGCTTCCTACTTCCATAAAGGCATAATTAATAATTCTAAGTAATACTTTTTACCATTTTTTTATTTTGAGCCAAAAAAGAGGTTCTTTTTACACAATGTTATTCAGTGTTAATCCTGACTAAATCATAATTTTGTGACAGTTATCTTTCAGTATCTAATTATTTTTTAAAAGACAAGAGCATACCTGTTGAAATATTATGTGCAAAATATGCTTAAAGCTAATGGAATAGGTACATAAACGTGAACTCAGTAGCTCTCCTAAACAGAGTAGAAATCATTGTTTGAATGTGTGTGTTGGGACCATTCTGGAGTTCAATTTGCATGGCTCATTATCTTAAAAAGGAGCAGAGAAATTTATATCAAGTTGATAGGTGTGAGATAACCTGAGTATAGAATTCTTCTCCTTGGGTAGAAAGACAAATAGACCATATAGAGCTGCAGAATTTAACCTCACTTTGACTTATATTCAATTATGCCCTTATATGCCATCAAGAAGGGATGGATGGGAAATTCACGGCATTAAAACCCCCAAAACAGTACCATTCAAGACGATAAGTGGCATTGATTATATAACCTGAAAGATCAGATCACTGGGCTTCCCTGGTGGCTCAGTGGTAAAAAAAAAAAAAAAAAAAAAAATCCGCCTGCCAATGCGGGAGACACAGATTCAATCCCTGGTCTGGGAAGATGCCACATGCTTCGGATCAACTGAGCCCTCGCGCCATAACTATTGAGGCTGTGTTCTAGAGCCTAGGAGCTGCAACTACTGAGCCTACAGCAGCAACTACTGAAGTCTGCACGCCCTAGAGCCTGTGCTTCACAATAAGAGAACCACTGCGATGAGAAGCCCATGTACCGCAGTTAAAGAAAAGCCCACGCAGCACGCAGACCCAGCCCAGCCAAAAATAAACAAATAAAAGTTAAAAAAAAAAATGGAGAGAGAGAAAAAAAAAAAATAGTCACACGCTCTTATACCACTGAGAAAAAAGGAAAAAGAAAAACTGGTGGGGTGGGGGGAGCGGGGAGGAAGGACACTGGATTTTGTCAAGGAAGTAGCCAGGAACACACAATGTGAGGACCCAACCTATTTCTGCGATCTGTACAAGGAGACGCAGTAATTTTCCATCACAGTAAGGGGGACTAACGCCTCTCACAGACTCCAGTGTTTTGTGTTAAAATAAGCTATTCCTCTGTTTTCGTCAGAAGCACCTGAAAGCTACCCAAAGAGAGGAGACTCTAAAGCTTCAACTCTTTCCCAAATGAGTGGGACGGCCAGCCACTCCCCCACTGATAAGACTATCTCCAGGCAGACCACATCCAGCCCCCAAGACCACTGGCTACACCCTTCTCTATCAGCCACCCTGCCCAGCCTGGTCACCTTCTGATGGTTCTCAGAAGGAAGGCCAGGCAGCTGGCCTCTGAAGTTGGAAGTTCTGAAAGCCCAGTTTGAAGGTGTATGGAAATTCACATTTCTTAATAGTTGGTTCTGTTCAAATATGTTTAAATGTTCTAAAATAAAACAGTCTCCCTTGAAAGCAAGTCTACTTCAAAACTCGCTAGGGGTCAAGGGGAAGTCCATTCGAATGGCAGGACAGCTCTCAGAGGAAGGGTCAAGGAGGAAGGGATCAAAACAAGCCTAAATGAAGGCTAGGACAACCTCTACCGACTGGAGAAATGGAGTCCAGAGAAAAGGAGGCACAGACACACACACACGGCTGTCATGCTTCCCTTCATTCTGGGCCGATCACGGCAGGGGAAGAGATTTTTCTGTCTCAAGTAGAGCAGGGAGACCAAAGAGTCTATAAGAGCCGGGAGGGCTAGCAGGTTCAGTCAGAAATCCTTCTATCAGGACTGACAAAGAAAAGCAGCTACATGAGAAAAGGTCAGTAACAGAATCTTAACTACAGGTCCTCTGAGGGGCTGTGTCTAAGTTAGGCATGAGATGAGGGAAGAGCTTCCAAACCTAGAGTGTTGTAAATGAGGGGGGAAAAGCTAAAGCTTTCTCTTAAAATCTATTAAAAACTAGCATCAAACTATGATGATGAAGATAAAATCTGTGATAAAGTACCTCACTCATCATCTATGTGTATACTCAATCGTATCCAACTCTTTGTGACCCCATGGACTGCAGCCTACCAGTCTCCTCTGTCCATGGAATTTTCCAGGCAAAAATACTGGGTAGCCATTTCCTACCCTAGGGGATACTTTGCAGCCCAGAGATTGAACCCACCTCTTTTGCATCTCCTGCATTGGCAGGCAGATTCTTTACCACTGCAATACTTAGATCAAATAGTAAGTATGTATATTTCTTTAAACCTTGCTCTTAATTGTATATGACTTCAATGGTTAATTGACAGTCATGATTTATCACTTTTATAAATATTTTATTAATATCATCATGTAGACACATAACAGAATGCATCCCATGCTAAACTCTCTGTTACCCAGGCCTGAGCATTTGGGTCTAGATATCACAGGCAGTGCCAGGACACCCTTCAGAAGAAATCAAAGCCTACGGAGGCAGCCTTGCATATTCTATAAAGTGAAAGTAAATGCCAAGAACCAGTGAGAAGTCAAAGAAATATTAGAAAGAGTATAATGAATAAATGGAGCATATGTATACAAACCAAATATTTAAGCAATAAAAACTAATTACATAGATGCACAACAACATAAATGAATCTGAGAAGCACAACATTAAGTTAAAAAAAAAAAAATCACAAGTTGAAAGTTGTAAGAGCAATCACTCCCACTCTGTCAATGAGAGTAAGCCAGATTAGCTACAAAAGCACAGTTTTTAAAATATATCAGGGAGCTGAGGATGCAAAGAAGTATAAATGTGTCAAGCCCATCCCAAAAGAAAAAAGGGCCAAGAGTAGCTTTCATTCCTACCAAAATGGCAGGGAGAACAGGAATCTACCATAGACAGGAGTTAAGGAAAAACTAGCAAAATTTTAACCAGGCTAATGGCCACATGTGGACTGCTATATGGATTCGAATTCCAAGGAGACTCAGCCACAGAGTAGGTCTGTACCACCAGCCAACTCTTCCCTGTGGATCATCACCAAACACAAGCAAGAATACACCAAAAGCTTGGGATGGGGCAGGACACGTAAGAAAGATCTGCCCTGACACTTATGGGACCTTTCCCAAGGAGAGGGCAGGGGTCAGAGCATAGAAAAATGAGAAGAATTTCTCTCAGGCACTTCAGGCCTTTACCCAGGGCATTGTAGCAGTCATCCAAAAGCTGGGAGCAAACAGCTGGGCAGAAAGAGATGTCCTAGGTATAGAAGCAGGGACAAGACTGCAAAGAAAGCTCCCCAGCATCCCCAAAAGCTGGCATTTTGCCTGAAAAACAAATCTCCCACAGCTCAGTAAGCTGGTGCTGGGCTGTGGAGCATTAAGAGTTTTTTATCAGGATTCAGATCCCAGTCCCTGTTAAAGGGAAAGTTCTTATTCTTCCCTCAAAATATCTGAAGTCAGTGATTAAATGAATGCAACCAAAGCTTCACCAAAGGTCACATCCATTTCAATTACAAATGAGATTGACTCAGCCCACACACTACTGGCCTGAAAGAAGTCCAGGCCCTTTTAAGTTACTGAAGCCTCTGCAATTCTTTTACACACAATATCTAGCATGCAATCAAAAATTAAGAGGAACACAAAGAAGTGAGAAATTGTAAGCCCCAGTCAAGAGAAGAAATAGCCAAAAGAAGTGGATCCAGAGATGATATACTGCCATCGTAAGGCAAGGACTCTAAAATAACTACAAAAAAAAAAAAAAAAAAGTGTTAAAGGATCCAGTAGAAATCATGGACACAAACAGAAAATTTCAGCAGAAGAATGGAAACTCTTTTTCTTAACTCACATTTAAAAATGAGTTTTTCAAACACAGGAGTGCTCAAAATAAAAAGTAAGGTATCAAAGGGCTTGTCATAGACAAGACACAGCAGAGAAAACAATCAGTAAACTTGAAGACAGACCAGCAGGAATTATTCAAACTGAAACACAAAGAGAAAAAAAAAGTAAAACAATTTAAAAAATCCAAGATGTATGGGACTATATAATATGGTATCATGCATAAATTAATGAAGTTCCAGGAGAGGAGAGAGGATAGGACAAAACATTTTTGAAGAAACAATGAATGGCAAGTTACCAAAACTTCAAGATATCAATCTATAGATCTAAGAAGCTTTAGTAAATCTGAAGCAGGATTCCTATAAGAAAAACCACACCTCAGTATGTCTTCATTTAACTGTGGAAAAAAAAAAACAAGTCAGCTGGGAAAAAAAAAAATCACCCATTACATACAGGGGGAAATAGAAAATGTAAAAACTAACTTATCTTAGAAATTAAAGAGGCCAGAAGACAATGGGCCAACATCTTCAAAGTTCTGGTAGGAAAAAAAGGAACTGTCAAACTAGAATTCTATATCCAGTGAAAATATCCTTCAAAAATAAAGGCAGAAACAAACACTGTCAAAACGAAACCTAAGAGAACTTGTCACCAGCAGACCTGCATATAAGAAATGCTAAAAAGTACTTTGGCCCAAGAGAAATAATACATATTAAAGAAATAAAGAGTACCAAAAATGGTAAATATGTGAGAATAAATACAAAATTCTATTTTAAATTATCACTTTTTCATATATGTACAAGTATATGTGTCTTTTAGATTTTATATATGTGTACAGGTTTTGTTTTAAAGTATATTCATTCAGTTCAGTTCAGTTGCTTAGTTGTGTCCGACTCTTTGCGACCCCATGAATCGCAGCACGCCAGGCCTCCCTGTCCATCACCAACTCCTGGAGTCTACCCAAACCCATGTCCATCAAGTCAGTGATACCATCCAACCATCTCATCCTCTGTCGTCCCCTTCTCCTCCTGCCCCCAATCCCTCCCAGCATCAGGGTCTTTTCCAATGAGTCAGCTCTTTGCATGAGGTGGCCAAAGTATTGGAATTTCAGCTTCAACATCAGTCCTTCCAATTAACACCCAGGACTGATCTCCTTTAGGATGGACTGGTTGGATCTCCTTGCAGTCCAAGGGACTCTCAAGAGTCTTTTCCAACACCACAGTTCAAAAGCATCAATTCTTCAGTGCTCAGCTTTCTTCACCAGCCAACCCTCACACCCACACATGACTACTTAGAAAAACCATAGCCTTGACTAGACAGACCTTTGTTGGCAAAGTAATGTCTCTGCTTTTAAATATGCTATCCAGGTTGGTCATAACTTTCCTTCCAAGGAGTAAGCGTCTTTTAATTTCATGGCTGCAATCACCATCTGCAGTGATTTTGGAGCCCATAAAAGTAAAGTCTGACACTGTTTCCACTGTTTCCCCATCTATTTCCCATGAAGTGATGGGACTAGATGTCATGATCTTATATTTACATTTATGTTTCTTTTAAATACTACTGACTGCTTTTAAATAATAACATTATTGGATTTGTATCATACACAAATATAAACTATATGAGAATAAGAGTTCAGAGGGTAGAGAAGTGGAGCTATAACATTATAAGTTTCTCATATCAGTTCTGAAGTACAACATTACTATTTGGAGGTAGACTATTACAGAGTAAAGATGCATATTCTAATTTCTCAAACAACTACTAAAAAAAATACAAAGAAATATAGCCCACATTTTTAAAAGGAAATAAAATAGAATGGTAAAAATAGGCAATTCACCTAAAAGGAGGCAAGATGGAAGAGAAAAAAACAGATAAATAGAAAACAAATACCAAGATAGTGAACTTTAACCCACTGGTCATAGGGTAGAGGCAAAATTTGAATGTGGACTATCATATCCATGTTAAATTTCCTGAAATGGATACTAATGCTGTGTGTGTATAAGTGAATATCCTTTCTTGTAAGAATTACATGCTGAAAAATATGGATATAAAGAGCATGACATCTGAAACTTACTCTTCAACAGGTCAGAAAAGGGAAGGAGAGAGGAGGGAGGAGATATTTTTTAAATAAAAGATTTTCATTACTTTTTTACATTTAAGAAAATTTTGTTTATATGTATTTTTAAAATCTTTATATTTATTTATTTGGCTGTGCCAGGTCTTAGTTGCAGCATTCGGGATCTTTAGTTGCAGCATGTGAATCTAGTTCCCCGATTAGGGATTGAACCTGGGCCCCCTGTATTGGGAGCATGGAGCCTTGGCCACCAGACCACCAGGGGAGTCCCTTCGAGGTTTTTATATAGAAAAATAAGCCAAACTAAACAACCTGTTATTGGGGAATGCATACATTCAACAAGCTTGAGGGTAAAAAGGCAAGGCATTAATAATGACTAGCTCAGGTACTCAGAGAAGGCAATGGCACCCCACTCCAGTACTCTTGGCTGGAAAAATCCCATAGACGTAGGAGCCTGGTAGGCTGCAGTCCATGGGGTCGCTAAGAGTCAGACACGATTGAGCGACTTCACTTTCACTTTTCACTTTCATGCACTGGAGAAGGAAATGGCAACCCACTCCAGCGTTCTTGCCTGGAGGATCCCAGGGACGGGGGAGCCTGGGGGGCTGCCGTCTATGGGGTTGCACAGAGTCCGACATGACTGAAGAGACTTAGCAGCAGCAGCAGCTCAGGTACTGATGACCTCAGGGAGTGGCAGGAAGATGGCCCAGGGCTGAACCCCAGCGGATGTAACACTCAGAAGCCCTGATATTAATGTGGTTCTTGAGTGAGTGGCCGTTTCATGGGTGCTCTTTATAATATTTTATTTCAAATTTGCACATGTGTTACATATAATCTTCTGTATCAATCTAACACTACATTTTTTAAACAGGGGGTAAACAGAAGAAACAGATCATCCAGTTTATAAAAATTAGTTTGAATTGGGACCAACTTTTATATTTAGTGAAGAACTAAACAAAAGCATTAAGAAGGTCCCCAGCTCTTACTTGAACCAACTGACACTTTATCAGATTCGTTTTTCTGGTATATCTAATTAAAGCATCTATTGCATTTGGGCTTTCATGTCCGACGCTTTGTAACCCTATGGACTATATAGCCCACAAAAGGCTCCTCTGTCCATAGGATTTTCCAGGCAAGAATACTGGAATGAGTTGCCATTTCTTCCTCCAGGGGATCTTCCTGACCCAGGGATCAAATCCAAACCTCCTGTGTCTCCTGCATTGGCAGGTAGATTCTTTACCACTTATGGGAAGCCCATAAGCATCTATTGACCACCACCATTTTCCCCTTCCTAACAACCTCATCTACAAAACAAGGAACACATTTCCTTAAAACCCTTAATTTAAGTTCTCTTGCTAAGAAATAATAACTCTGCTTTGAATAAATCATGTGCAGCATTGTACTGCAAAGGAAAAATCTCCAGGTTATGTAGATGTGGGCTTCTCTGATGACTCAGTGGGGTAAAGGATCCACTTACAATGCAGGAGACACAAGATATGCCATGGGTTTGATCCCTGGATTGGGAAGATCTCCTGAAGGAGGAAAATGACAACCCACTCCAGTATTCTTGCCTGGAGAATCCAATGGACAGAGGAGCCTGGTGGACTACAGTCCACGGGGTCACAAAGAGTCATACACAACTGAGCAACCAAGCAAACGCGCATGTAGATACAGTCCATTAAATAACTGACCATCGTCACCCTATTACAGGAAACTACAGGAGTCCTTTTTGCATAACGTGATGTCACTAGCTAAGAGAAAACAGTGAAATATAAATAGTTGACAGAATTGATAAAAATCCTATTATATAAATTCAAGTATCCAAAGTCAAGACCCTATAAAACATGAAATTATTCTAGGTGCTGGTGGTTATTGGGTAACCTTCATATATATCACAGAGTGCTTTGTTTGTTTAAAGCGTTTAGTTGAAAAATATAGAAAAAAAAAAAATAGAAATCTTGGTTAGTGAAGAGAACATCCCAACTCTATCATTAGTTTTCTAAGTAACCAAGAAAATCTTTGATTTCTTCTGTTTCAACGGATGCATTTGAAAAGGGATGATATTTGATTCTGAATTACATTATAATCAATGTTTCTAAGGCAAATGTTCTATAAGACATTATTAATTCTACATTTTATTAAAGTTCCCAACTTTACAAAGTGAAAAACCAAAGCACATAGAAGTTCTTTTTCAGTGTCTTTCAATTTTACCATTATTTCATTAAATGATAAATATTTACTGAGCGCCTGCTATGCACAAGGCACTACTATAAATGCTGGGGGGATATGAGTGAACAAAACAGAGTCCCTGTCCCCACGGAATTTACATGTGTTCCATGCGTGCTCAATCCCTGCAGTCATGTCCGACTCTCTGCAACCTCATGGACCATGGCCCGCCAGGCTCCTCGGTCCGTGGGATTCTCCAGGCAACAGTACTGGACTGCGTTGCCATTTCCTTCTCCATGTGTTAATCACGCATAAATGAATGGGTTATCATTATGTATTATAAGGCAGTACCCTCTACTAGATAATAAAGGATTTCCAATCTAAAAGGGAGACACTATTATTGGAAATCCCGCTTTTGTATATGGGAGGACAGTCTCTTGTTCCAAGGCAAACAGGACTCCAGTTCCAATGACTACCAATTATTTATCAGTTATTTCAGAGGGGAGGAGCCAAAGAAAGAAAAAAAGGAGGAGGAGGAGGAAGTAATGAAGGGAAGGAAGGCAAAGGGACAACAAGAGAGAAGAAAACATGATTTTTTTTTTTAAAGAATCACCACCGGACTTCTCAGTGAGGAGAAATTTAAGAACACTACTGCAATCCCGGCTTCAGCTCTAGTAACATCTCCAAACTGTCCGTGGTGACAGCATAGAAGCAGGGGACGGTCAACTCCAAGATCTGAGCATTGCTCCCCCGGCCTCAAGGGGTGCTCCTGGAAACGAGAACGTCATGTGCACCCCAGTTCATCTCCTTCTTTCTGCCCTGGTGATCAAGAGACTATGAAAGGTCAATACTTTAGGACCAAAGACTTTTGCTTTTTTTCCCCTCAAATTTTCAACTCTAAAGTGGGCTGTGTGTGTGTGTATGTCAGAGAGAAAGAAATTTATAATGTTCACTGATCTTTTCAAATGACTATTCTGGGGGTGTGAGTCTGAGGACACTGCAGAGAGTCTCTGATGAGCCAGCCCTCAATAAGTGCAAGGAGCAGTGCGACATCTCAATAGCACTGCAACCAACCTCCTCCCTTCCCTCTTAAACACCCATGGAATGCTGTCACTTTGGACTGGCCCTCTATAGGTCGAATAAAAGATGCCCAAAGGTAAACAGCCCTGCCCTAACTGGGAAAGACTGGAGAGCAGCTTTAGGTGGACTTCTAGTTGCTTTTTTCTGTCTCCTCCATTCTGAGATGGTAGCTCCAAAACTGGAAATGAAATCCAGTCCCTGCTTCTTGGAGGTTTCCTCTGTTCTTGCTCAGGGTCTGGATAAAAGGGGCGGGGGCAAAGCTGCTCCTCTGTTTCAACCACAGGCTGCACGGTTCCACATTTTTTCAGCCCTAATATGCTATCCCTGTCATGCTTGCTTCATAACCCACATACTCCCTCCTTCACAGGCTCTCAGAAAGGGTGACCAGCATCCCTGGGAGGCTATTTCTCTAATAATGTGTGCTAAGTCCCTTCAGTCATGTCTGACTCTTTGCGACCCTATGGACTCTAGCCCTCCGGGCTCCTCTGTCCAAGGGATTCTCAAGGCAAGAACACTGGAGTGGGTTGCCATGTCTTCCTCCAGGGGATCTTCCCCAGGGATCAAATCCACGTCTCTTACATCCCCTGCATTGGCAGGTGGGTTCTTTACCACTAATGCCACCTGGGAAGCCCTTCTCTAATAATACATACCATCTAAAGAGTAGATGGTACATATCAGATGCTGTACTAAATACACTTCTTTTAATCTTCACAACATTTAATGGTAAATATTATTAATCCCATTTAACAGATTGGTAAACTAAGGCTTAGAAGAGTCAAATTATGTGTCTAGGGTCATACTTCTGGGAAGAATCTTGGGATCTGAATTGCCAAAATGCACCCACACCTGTGACCACTATTCTATACATGGAGGAGGAGCAGCCCAGACCATCAGAAGGGTCACAGGCTTTGCTGCCTGAAGCCCCACCACTAATTAGTGTGTGACCTTCAGCGGTTGCTTTCCAAGTCTCTGTCACTTCATCTTCAAGTTGGGAATGACCATTCTACCCGGCCTTTCTTCCAGGGTTGAAGACAGTATCAATACCTATTGCTGCATTCCAGGAAGTCCACTTCTCTTGGTCAGACTTCCCTGTCCATCTGCTCAAGGTCAGAAAGGAGAGGTGGGGTGGAGAAGAGTTGCAGGAAAAGGAGGTCTAAAACTGAGTTTAGAATTTGTATGTCTTATTTTCAAATTTCATATTTGCCTTCGTGTGACAGAATGGAGAAACACAGAGTCTAATGTTTAAAAACGGAACTCTGCTAATATTAAAGTTATCCAGACATGAAATTCACCAAAACAGGCAACCACATAGTATATGCTCAATAAATAACTGAGGAATGGCAGAAGAAGGGCAGACAATGAGCAAAACAAAACTGGCATTCTCTCTTGATCTCTGTTAGTCTACTGGCATTTCATTTCCCAAGCATGTGACTAATTGGTTCTCTGAGACTCTATCAAATTAATTTCACTCTGGCATTAACAATGGTAATGAATTTAAAAGCAATACAGGGACAAATATTCTTGCCAAAGCATAATATTCTATAGTTTGAATGGCCCTATGATTTTTTGCAACTGAGGCTTCGTGCTGTGATGAGCCGTCTTTCCTTCAAATCTGAAATCACCTAACTGAAGTGACGCTTATGGACACCAAAGATACAGGTAGATGTAGAGCCGATCTAAAAATGAAGCTGCTGACAGTAGCTAACAAAATCCCAGGGCACATGTTTATTCCTACAGCCATCCGTTAACACAACACTGACGCAGAAAAAAAAAGTCCCTAACAGCCTGCTAGTGAGGACTTTGGGGAACTCTTGGAAGAAACACACACAGAGATGAAGAAGTAGAAATCAATTTATGATGGTTTGGTAAAAAGCAATGTTTGAAAGAAGAAAATAAAAGATGGTGAGTAATAACCGGAGGGGACCCCTAACCATCCAGTGGGGATTTGTGTTAGAGAAGATGAAATATTCATGATTCTACATGGAACACACTTGTGGCTGAAGCTGTGCAACGCAATCACAAAGTTAATCCACTTTCTCCACTCTTAACCTTGCTAAAAAGAGCAAAGATGGCAATACGGATCCACTGAAAACTTTGTTAACATTAGGAACATAGTGAACACTGTCTAGGTGACCACCTGTAATGAAAGACGCCATTAGAAGAATGGCATTTCTGTTGAGCCATATGGAACCATCAGGTCAGTGCTGGAATGTGTTATGACTCTGACTGCAAACTCGGGCCCCTCGCTCCAGCTCCCCGGGTCTGTAAGGACCAGAGGATGACTCTGGATGAAGGCAAGAAGAACAGAAGCAGGAACAGGGCATTTCTCGGGTCATTCCGAAAGCCTCTCCACACCCTGACCCTCCCGCCCTCGGTCCCCTTGACAGACTCCACCAACTAGTCTCAAAGGTGCACCAAAGTTAGAACCTCTGGGAGAGACCTGAACATTTTACATAGTCAGAATGGATGGGCTGTCTACAAGAAAGGCTGGGGGAAGTGGGGGGCTTATATCTGAGATCTCTCTCCTCACCTGTTCTAACTTAATCCTGTTAAAACTGTTCATCATGGCACAATGTTCAGATGCAAAATGCTTCACCTCAGCGTCAGAGGGCTTCAAATGAATAGTATTACACTGTCATCCATTTCTGACTGAGACAGCATTTGGAATAACAAACATCAGGCACAAAATCAGAGACTATTAATACTTATCAGAGACAAAAGTAAATATACACAGAAAGTTTTAATGAAGCCTACCCAACAGAAGCAGAAAGCGTTATCATGTCCCATAATAACCAAGATACAGCAAAAGCAAAGAACCCCTAATAAATATATTGCTTTTTTTTTTTTTAATGGTGGTGGGGAGTAGTAGCTACAAGTTTCATTGAGCATCAGATACCAAGAATTACATAACAAGTTGCATTGCAAATGTTGGACCCAATAAGAGCAATTGAAATTGATTCTGGAATGTGGTTAAACTACTTTATCTAATACTGTTAATAAGTAAGAAGATCCTTCATTAGTTGGCAGGAGGATAGTTGCTACCAGCCAATCTGATTTTCCTGAAAACAGAGAAGATATGCATGTACTTTTTTTTTTCTCCAGTTAAAGCTCTAAAGTCCCCAAGTATTGTTTCTGGAGTCAGAAGTTACCATGCAGTGTCATACTCTTCCTGAAAACAGGCCTACAGTCTCCTTTTTAACCTGTGTGCAAATATCAGGAAGGAGTGGGAAAAGGGTTTGCTTGGAACATTTTTTTATTGAAACTTTTTTTTAAAACAGTGAAGCGTTTAGAAACCTGATAGTAAATCAGAAACTGTTGACCAAGAGTGAACATCTAAAGGGGAATGAAAAATGAAATCATCCTTCCAGGCCACACGGGGTGGCCTACACTCTGAGACCTCAAACCACCAAGATTTCTCGATATTCAGTAAAGACTTGTAGAAGATTTAGGAAACCGAGCTTAACATGATGCCCTTACATCTCTCGAATAGGAAAGGAAGCCAACTGTGGATCCCCTCTGCGGATCTACCTCCTTCCCGCTTCCTACAGAAGGCTACATCTGGGTTGGACTGCTATTCCCCAAACTCTAGCAGTCGGGCCAGCGCCAAGAATCAGCCACCTGCCAAAGTACCACTCAACCCTCGGGAGCAACAAGGCGGGTACACCTTCCAAGTCTCCCCCTCTGCCCTCTCCTCCACTCCTAGAGCCCGACCCAGAATTATCTCTGGGGACGGACCAGCAAACAGACCTTTGAAAGAAAAGGAAAAAAAAAAAAAAAAGAAGGGGGGGGGGTGTCTGTATTATATAACAATATACAACAGATAAGGCTTCTAGAAAACGAAAGTATCGAGGGGAGGGTCAGGGATCGAGGGGGTGCAGGCGTCGGGGAAGCTTTCGCCGCCACTTACTCGAAGGCGAAGAAGAGTCCGCTAGTGACCAGGATGAGGACGAGGGTCAGGTAGAAGACGCCCGTCTGCCGGGCCATCATGATCCTCCCGTTGCAGAAGAACTTGTTTCTTCCCGGGAAAACCTCCCATTTCCTCCGGGCCGCGATTTTCTTCTTCTTGTGGGGCGACTCCATGGGGGAGGAGCTGTGGGTGCTGATCTGACTGTACTCGCAGTCTTTCATGGGCCCGCCGCCGCCGGGAGGCATCCACGAGGGCAGCCGGCTGGGGGCGCACACCCCCAGCAGCCCCCCGGCCGCGCGGGCCCCGCCGAGCCACGACCGCCGCCGGCCGCCCGGCCGCCCCCCGAGCCTCGGCGCCGCGGCCCCTACGCGGGCTCCCGGCTCGGCGACAACTTTGCCGAGGACACCCAGGTTAACCCTTTGGGGCGCCCAGCTGTCATAGCCTGATCCCCTGCCGAGAGGGACGGGGCTCGCCCGCAGCCCGCGGCGGCGGTCCTCGCTTGCGTCCAGCCCGCGTGCCGGGGCTCGGGGCCCCCGCGGGTTGCGGGGGACTGCCCGGCCGCCCCCCGGAGGGCCGCGCGCCCGCCCCCTCGCGCGGCCGCTCGCTCGGCCCCGCCGCCCCCAGCCCGCGGGCCGCGCCTGGGCTCCGGCCCGCCGACCCCCGAGCGCTGCGCCCCGAGGGGACACGAGGCGGCGGCCCCGGCGCCGGCTTCCCCGGGAGCCACTTCTGTGCCTCGGTTCAGGTTTATTCTAATCCTTCCTCCCGGCGGCGGATCCTCCCCAGGAGAGAGCGATGGAAACTGGGAGGCCGCTCGCGGCCCCGGCAACCCCTCCCAGGGGTGGGTGGGGAAACCAAGCACGTTATTCTGTCGGGAGCGGGCTCGGCGACAGCCTGGGCGCCGCTGATCGCGCGGCGACCCCGCGCCGGCGCGCCTGGCAGCCGAGCCGAGTCCGCGGCCCCCGCGTGGAGCTGCCGGGGCCGCCCGGCCCGAGGGTCGCGGCGGCGGCGGCGGCGGCTGGCGGACTGCGCGCCCAGGGGCTCGCTGGATCGGTCCTGCCCCATAGGAGCCAGGCCCGGCACAAGGAGGGCCGCCGGGGGGCGGCGGAGCGCTTGTGTCCGGGCCGCGGGGCGAGCGGCACAGACACTTGTTTGCAAGGCTGAGCCCCGGCGCGCGCGCCGAGCTCAGAGCGGGTCCGCCTCCTCCTCCCCGCCGGGTGGGCGGTGGCCCGCGCCTCGCCCGCCGGGCTCCTCCTCCGGCCCCTCCTTCTCGCCCGGCGAAGTCCGCACGGGCACTGCCGCGCCCCCGCCCCGGTCCCCAACGGCGGGCCCGCCGAGGCCCGGGGCGGGGCGGGGGTGGGCACTGGGTTCCCTCCAGCATCGCCCCGGGGCCGCTCCTGCCGGGCACCCGCTGATCGCTCTCCCGCAGATTTCTGTCCGCTTCCCCGCTTCTCCTCCCGGTTTATTCCCGCAGTCGCAGCCGCCTCGGGAACACGCATTCACGCGGCAACACGCAAACCCATTCTTGCGAGTCCCGGGGGCCAGAGGAACCGGCGCGGAGGCGTGACCCTCCCCGGCAGGGCGAGTGGTCGGGTCGCGGTGTTGGGGGGCGGGGGGGGGTGGTCTCTAATGCTGCCCGGGAAGGCGATGGGGGCGCCCGGGCAACTGGGTTGGTAAGGGGTGTGCCGAGGCGGACCAGACTCCAGGATGGGAGCTACGGGCGGGGGCGTCTCCGCCGCCCGGCCGGCTTCCAGGCCGGGTTTCCAGGTTTCCGCGGGGAGGAGGGGGCAGCGAAATCGGTCTCGGGACCTCTCCGGCCCCCGGCTCCCTTCCGAAGGACAAGCCCCCGGTGGCAGCCGGTTCTGCGTGGGTTGCTGCCTCCCCTGCCCTTTCTCACTTCTCCCCCGCGGGCGCCCACAATTTGCTCGCTTTATTTCTCTCCCCTCGACCCCCGCGCGCTCCCACGGCGGCAGGACCACTTCTGGTCTCCCGCCCCGGCCGGGCGGTCCCCGCGGATCGGCGCCGGCGCTCGGCCACCGGTTTGCCGCGGGGTCTGAGCCTTCCGGCCGCAGGCACAGCCGGTGGGCCGCAGGAGCGAAGCCTGCCGGGCGGGGACGCTCGGTTTTCCGCGCCCCCACTTTCCTTTCACGGCCCAGTGGGATGTGTAGTTCTTCCTCTCGCGCCGCTGCTCCAAGAGGAACCGCAACTAGGAGACCAAAAAACTACAAATCCCTGCATGCTCCGCGACGAGGGCGGGAGAGGCGCGGTATTGAGTGTGCTGGTGCTCTGGGTTGGAGATGGTAACCAACAAAGGGAACGGTGTGGACGGCTGCGCCTTTCCTGTGCTGGGGCACTTCCCGCGTGACACGCTTTCTTTATCTAATCTTCACGACAACCCTGCGAGGCACTGTTGTATCCGGCTTAAGAGAACGCACAGCTACTTGCCAGAAGTCACGAAGCGCCGGGTGGTAGAGACGGGATCGAACCCAGAGCCCTGAGAATTTCCCTTCCTAAACACTGCCGGGGTGAGCAGTTTTCAAAGGGAGATGAGATTTGGTTTATCCGAGAGAGAAAAAGAACTGGGGCCAGTTGGGAAGAGCTTCCCGTAGTGAGGAAAAAGTGGCGGGAATGGCAGTTAGAATATGAAATGAAATTAGAAGGAGTCATGAATAAAAAATATTTACAAGGGTCCATTCTAAAGCAGGTTGGGGGATGGGTAGGATCTTGGTTAGAAATAGGTTCGAATGGTTTGACGAATGAGCACATTAAAGAGAGAAGTACTCTGTGGCTGTACTCTATTTTAAAGAAACAGATGGCAAGCCTCAGACATTTCAAATGAAAACTCTCCCATGCTTTCCTTTCCTTTAACTCATGGGATCAACGGGTTGTTATTCGATTTATTGCAAGCACATTTTCTCCAGGCGTCCAGTTAATATACTAAATCCACTGACTTTGTGGCTTTAAAAAAAGATGGCTATCCTTGTTCTCAGTTAAGAGCTAATTTTTTTGGAGTCATGGTCATACTTTTTGTTTTTTATTTTAGTTATTTTTTAGTTGGAGGATAACAAACTCTGTCTTTAAAAATTATCTCTAAATTTCCCATTGCAATCAAGTTTCTAGATAAGTTGATATGATTGTTTGCAGTTGTCTTCCTAGGAATTCCTTGCTTCTTCCTATTCCATATTTACTCAAACTTATGGGATAGATTGAAGGCAAGAGAAGAAGGGGACTCAGAGGATGAGATGGTTGGATGGCATCACAGTTTCAATGGACATGAGTTTGAGCCAACTCCGGGAGACAGTAAAGGACAGAGAAGCCTTGCATGCTGCACCCATGGGGTCGCAAAGAATCAGACATGACTGAGCGACTGAATAACAACAATGGCGACTAAACCACCACCTTGGCTATTAATTGGTCTTCCCAGGTGGCATTGGTGCTAAAGAACCCTCCTGCCAATGCAGGTGACAGGACACTTGGGTTCCAACCCTGGAGGAGGGCATGACAGTCCACTCCGGTATTCTTGCCTGGAGAATCCCACGGACAGAAGAGCCTGGCGGGCTGCATACAGTCTGTGGGGTCGCAAAGAAAGAATTGGACACAACTGAAGCGACCTAACACTCACGGCACACCCTTTCCTTTCATGTGATGGGGGCCCCCAAACTCTCCTCCTCTGCTGCAAAGCCAGGTCAGGGTGAGGGCTGGGGCTGGGGCAGGGAGGCAGGCAGCCACATGGAGCAGCGCCTGTCCAGGAGCCCAGCTACGAAGGCGGGTTGGGGGGAAGGGGAGGGAGGTTCAAAAGGGAGGTGATATATATGTAGTTATGGCTAATTTGCACTGTTGTACGGCAGAAACCAACACAACATTGTAAAGCAATTTTCCTCCAATTAAGTAGATAAATAATATGAAAAAGAATGTATAACTGAATCACTCTGCTGTACAGTAGAAATTAACAGAAAATTGTAAATCAACCATCTTCCCAGGTGGCACTAGTGGTAGCAAACTCCTGCCAATGCAGGAGACGCAGAAAAGAGGGTTCGATCCCTGGGTTGGGAAGATTCCTTGGAGAAGGGCATGGCAACCCACTCCAGTATTCTTTCCTGGAGAATCCCATGGACAGAGGAGCCTGGTGAGCTATGGTCCATAGGGTCAGAAAAAGTCAGACATGACTGAGGCTACTTAGCACTCTCACACAAATGTAACATCTTATGGTTCTGAAGGCTAAATCAACTATGCTTCAATATAATAAATTTTAAAAGATAATATATATATTCCATATTTTAATGCTGTAAAGACCCAGTGCATCTGGAATTATAGACCAAAACATTTGTTTTGCAAGTGAGAAAATTGAGGTCCAAAAAAGGAGTTACCTGCAAAAAATTCCTTGAAAATGCCTCACAATAGCAATTTATAAACGAACCTTGAATTGAAAGAGTGCATTCTTTGATTTAAAGCTTTAGAAAACTGGTAACTAAAAAAAAAAGAAAACTGGTAACTAGTAATCATTTAGTGCCTGTCATTGTGCAAGACAGTATGATAAAAGAAGCTGAATATGGCAAAGAAGCTACAGTCTGGTTAGGAAAACAAGACGGAGACATGAGAAAGTAAGTAATGAGAGAAAATTACATAATAAAATCACTATTATTTCTGGAATATCTTCTTGTATTAGGCAGTGTCCTGGTTCGCTATACATTTAGCTTATCAAATCAAGAGGCAGTTCCCTCATAGCTCAGTTGGTAAAGAATCCGCCTGCAATGCAGGAGATCCTGGTTCATTTCCTGGGTCAGGAAGATCTGCTGGAGAAGGGATAGGCTACCCGCTCCAGTATTCTTGGGCTTCCCTGGTGGCTCAGCTGGTAAAGAACCTGCCCGCAATGTGGGAGACCTGGGTTCGATCCCTGGATTGGGAAGATCCCCTGGAGAAGGGAAAAAGGCTACCCTCTCCAGTATTCTGGCCTGGAGAATTCCATGGACTGTATTAGTCCCTGGGGTTGCAAAGAGTCAGACACGACTGAATGACTCACTTTCAACCTGATGAGGTAAAGATTATCTTCCTTTCCCGGAGGATAATACCAAAGATCAGAGAAGTTAGGTGATCTGTCCAGGGTTTCACAGCTGGTAAGTAACAGAGTCAGGATTGGCAGCTAGGTATGCATGTCTGATTCCACTACACAATGGAAGAGTATACATGTCTGACTGCCAACTGAGGAGGGAAGAATTTCTTGATTTCAGCAGAAGGAGAGATCTCTGAGACCTAGACTAGCAAAGTGGGACCTCGGGACTCTGAGAATTTGATAGGCAGGACTAAAGGGGTTAGGCTCTCAAGGAAATGGGAAGGGTGGGAAAACACATGATGTTTCCAGTTAGAGTGAAATCGACAAGGATTCAAGGGCAAATGGTTTACTTGAGAAGAGATTGCAGAAAACACTGCTGAGATAATGAGGAAGTGAGTTAGGGAAGGAGAAGCCTGTGAGGCTCGCCCGAGAAGCTACCACTGTGGGAAGCTGGAGCTCAGAGCCTGCAGGCCACTGTGGGAAGTGGTACAGAACCTGCCTCCCTTTTTCCCCTCCTGAGGGGTGAGGAAGCTGAACTTTGTTATTAGCTGAAAGTTCCCGGGAGCATTCACTCTTCATCTTGGTGATGGGACCGCCCTCCTAGAGCTACCATGGCCATCACCACCCTGAGCCCCAAGAGCCCCGAGCTGGCCCTCCCTGGGATGCTGGTGCATCTTTGATTCCAGTGGGTCTTTCCCTTGTCTCATCTGCCTCAGTGAGTCTACTGACAGCACGGGTTGTGTTACTCACAAAATTGGAGCTTTGTTACTTTCATCTGAGCAGCTCAAAGTGTGTTAGTTGCTCAGTTGTGTCCGGCTCTTGGCAACCCCATGGACTGTAGCCCGCCTGGCTCCTCTATTCATGGAATTTTCCAGGCCAGCATACTAGAGTGGGTGGCCAGTCTTCCTCAAAGCAGTCCACAAACCCACGTCAGTCATTCTTAGAATCCCTCCAGGCAGTCAGGAGAAGGTGTGGTCCCTACAGTGAAGAAGGAGGACATTGGGATCCCCCAGCAATGATTTGTATACCTTTGGAGGACAGGGGAGTGTGCACCTGGGTGGTGAAAGTGCCCAAGTCAAAGGGATCAGGTCCTTGAAGAACTTTGAGAATGCCAGAGAGGATTTCTTCCGAAAGATCAGGGGTGGCAGGAAATAATTGGTGGTTCAGATGGTAAAGAATGCCTGCAGTGCAGGAGACCTGGGTTCAAGAAGATCTCTCCTCTGGGTCAGGAAGATCCCCTGGAGAAGGGAATAGCAACCCACTCCAATATTCTTGCCTGGAGAATCCCATGGACAGAGGAGCCTGGCAGGCTACAGTCCATGAAGTCACAAAGAGTCGGACATGACTGAGCGTCTGATATTTAACTTAGGAAGTGATTGCTGAAGCTGCTATACCAAACAGAATTCCTCAGAAAATCAATCAGGCAACCTAATTCCTTCCAAGCCAGAGAGTTTGCTCGCATTTTTACATGTGCTCCGCACATCTGGGAACATCTTGTGTCAAAACATGTAAGATGTTTAAAGTAATAAACTCAGCACTGCAAGAGAAAATTGGGTGAGGCAGAAAAAATTTAATCCAAAATGTTCTTATAATTTCCCCAGTGACATTTTCTTGGCTTTTCTAATGCTAAAAAATTACTTTTTAGGATTTTAATAAAAGCAATAAACATGCATTGAAAAACACTGTTATAAAACATTATCTTACACATAAGTATGAAAAATGTAAAAGGTGCTCAAATTCCCATCACCTTAAGATAATAGTCATTAACGCTTTGTTGACCGTCCTTATGAAATTCATTTTATGCACACACATACATATATCTACCATTTAACAAAAATGGAATCAAGTCACGCAGTCTATTCATCCTTGATGCTTTTTTGAAGTGTGGTATTTTTCCCTTTCATGCTCAATCCCTACTCTTTCCCAAGTAACCAATGTTAGCAACTTAGTATATATCTTTCTTGGGTCTCATATAATTATAGGCAAACATATGGGTTTCCCAGGTGGCCCTAGTAGTAAAGAACCTGCCTGCCAATGCAGGTCAGCGTTAAGAGATTCGGGTTCGATCCCTGGGTCAGGAAGATCTCCTGGAGGAGGGCATGGCAACCCACTCCAGTAATCTTGCCTGGAGAATCCCATGGACAGAGGAGCCTGGCATGCTGCAGCCCATAGAGTCACACAGAGTCGGACACAACTGAAGCAATTTAGCATGCACGCATGCATACACACATATATGCAGTCCATAATCCAATTTCATCAAATAGCTGAATGATGTTCTTTATAGTTGATCTTCCCTAGTTCGAAATCCAGCCCAGGTTCAAACCTAGCAGTTACTCCTTCAATATGAAACAGTTCCACCTCCTTTATTTTAGTTTCTTGATCTTGACATTTTGGGATTCCCTTGTAGCTCAGTCGGTAAAGAATTTGCCTGCAATGTAGGTAGACCTGGGTTCAATTCCTGGGTCAGGAAGCTCCCCTGGAGAAGGAAATGGCAACCCACTCTAGTATTCTTGCCTGGAAAATCTCATGGACATAGGAGCCTTATGGAGTCTATAGGGTCGCAAAGAGTCAGACACTACTTAGAGACTAAATCACAACCAGACCGCTAATTCTGTATGATGTCAGTCCATTTGAGGTTTGTCTGGCATTTCTTCACAGTGTAATCCACGACGGGGCTCTCATCAGGTTTCAGCCATGGGCATGAAGGTGATGTTGCAGAAACTGTAAGATACCTGTCTGGGTGACACTTGCTGCTGCTTCTGGGCCTGCAGTTCCTCGCAGAGTTTCAAAGAAGCATGTTCATACTTCTTTCAGCTGCAGGTGCAGGATAAAGCCAGAATGTGCCTCCAGCTCAAGGCTAAACTGACACCCCAAAATACAGGCACTTATTAATTGAGAGCAAAAATGTATGGGCTCAGTTTTAAAGAAACAAAAAATTATGAAGTACAAAGGTTCCAAAACGATTTTGTTGATTACTTATAAAATATGCGACAGAACAGTAACCAGTAAAATAATGGGGGGAAAAGAAGCTTCCTCAGGGCAATTGATAAACAATTCTACCACGCCTCAGATTTAACCCTTTTGCAGGAAGATGCAGAGGACTAAAGCTCTTGAGTTCTACAGCTCTGGTTACAATGGTGACAGCCCAGCCTGGTTTTCAAAACACCTACATCTGGACAGTCGATACCCATTTGCTCCTCAAAGGATGTGAGCAGAACAAAGAAACACTCTTAACTAGAAATGCTACTTAGAAAGAATTTTAAAAGAATCCGAAGTGGATTTCAAAAATGTCTTGTCTCCTGTGTAAAGAATGGCTTTTGAGAAATGTTTAATGCTATTTCTGAACTAAAGCTAGTCAGTAAAACGGCTTGTTTGACTTCTATTTATTTTCTGAATACATGGAAACCAAGTCCAAGAACAAACTTTTCTTGGCATCCTTGGCATTTGTGGGAAATAAAAACCTCATCGGAATGAATAACTGAAGTCAGCCCACCAACACAAAAATATGTGAAAGTGCTCATCAATAGTAAGTTCACAAGCAGGTATTACTTGTATTCTTATTAATTTTCCTTTTCTCATTAGTTTTCACTATTTCTATCATTTTCTTTCGAAAGGAAGTGGAGACCTATATACACATGTCCACTCACTTGGAAGGATTTCTTGGAGGGGGTCAATAACCTGATTGCTAATTCAGAAAACCGGTGGGTCCTTATTCTTCTACAGACATGTGCATAACTGTACAATGAAGTCTGCAGATTATCCCTGCTTTGGGTATAAAATATCCAGGATATTCTTACTTATAGCTGATCTAATATGTTTTCAGAAAGTTTTCATTTTTATAACTTTCTATTGTTCCTATAGTTGTATTTCACCTTCAGAGACAGTTTAATTTATTCTAGTACAGACTTATTTCTGGGTTTAAAATTATTTCGAACTGTTAACTTTATCTTACATCCTTTCTGGAATGACATCGGTACAAGGTTTTTGTGTTTGTGTGTATGTGTGTGTGTGTGTTTTAATAAGCTAGGATTGTTTTTTACCTTTCATTTTCTCACCAGCTTTGGTACTGTTTCACTGAAACGTTGTTGTTGCTGTTAATAGTAAAAAGAATTAAAACTTAGAACAACTGTATGTCTACTAGTAGAAAGTCAAAGTGTTAGTTGCTCAGTCCTGTCTGACTCCTTGCAACCCCATGGACTGTACCCCCCCAGACTCCTCTGTCCATGGAATTTCCCAGGCAAGAATACTGGAACGGGTTGCCATTTCCTCCTTCAGGGAATGTTCCCAACGCAGCGATCGAACCCACGTCTCCTGCTTTATATGTGGATTCTTTACCACTGAACCACCTAGGAAACCTGTATGATTGATAAGAGGGAGTTTTTATATCTTTAATATATTATTTCTAAACTTTTTGTATTCCTGCAGTATTTCTTAATACTTTTTGGAAGCACAGAGATTACCTTTGTATTTCCATACCCCAATTTGTTTTGCCATGAATGAAAGAATTTCCAAACAATATGTTTTCTCAGTTAAAAATCTATCCTCCACCAAACGTAAGGGACTTTCTCTTTTGACACTTCCTATTCTGTTATTAGTGAGTCTCTTTCTGACTTTGTCCTCTACTGATGAGGGACATCCAGATACTCAGATACAGAGCAACGCTTTATTAGCAAGGTTGATTGTTGACATTTAGGCAAAATATGGGTGTTTTATAAAAGGAATACCTGGAACAGAAGAAAGACATGTTTAGTTTAGTAGAAAAATGAAAATAGGTTAAAGTGCTAAGTTGAACGTGAATATTGTCAAGCCTTCATGGTGACTCTGTCCACGTGTAAATCCATCACCATAAGAAAAGCTTGCTATGATCTCAACCAGCTTTTGTCTGGTAAACATTTATCATCCTTCTGGCAAAAGGGAAAGTAGGTAACAAAAGTTCCATTTTGTTAAGCTTTGGTATCTCGCAGATGTTCAATGAGCTTATAGCAAAGCTTTGAAAAATCTCTTGTAGGCTTAAAAAAAAAAAAGGGACTATAGAAGAGGAGAATGGAGAAGAAAAAGGAGACACGAGGAGTCTAACTGATATGAAAAATTTAAGGTCTGAACTTTAAAAGCTTCGGGCACCCAAGGTAAATTTGAGTAATGTTGATGAACTATGTCTTATCCATCAGAGTCCCAAGCATGTGCTGCAGACTATGGTAGTGCAGAGACAGGTGAGAACCAGTCTCTGACATTAAATGTAGCATCCAGAAGGTGACTAAGGACATTTTCAACAATGATGGTGCATACAATAGAGCAAGGGACCACAGATGAATACTGTGACTAACATGGGATCTGCCATTCAGTCTGGACCTTTACTCATCCTGAATCAAAGGCAAGAAAAGAAAATTCCAAAATCAAGGAAGAAAGGCAACTCTCATGGCGCTACACATGCTGCCACCACAAACCCACCTTCTCCTGAGTGACCTCAGGTGCCCTTAAATTAACGCGATGAAGATGACAGGAAAGGCACAGTTACACCGTTTGCAGAAAGAGCTCAGTCACAGGGAGCTCCGGGAGATACTGAGGTTGGGGCGGGGGGACCCAGAATCCAGGACTCTTTCCTTCCTGGTTGGGAGAAAAGGACTGATTCTGAGATTAAACCAGCATTTCCTGTTTGTGAAGAGGTATCAGATGGGAGATACTGGTCATAGGACAAACTTTCAATTAAAGATGTAAATTCTGGAGCTCTCTTGCATAGCACTACGATTATACTATAAGTTAACAATACTGTGTTAATACTTGAAATTTACTCAGAGATCATTATCAACCCCAAAATGGCAAGTATTTTTAGTGATGGATGGTTTAATTAGGTTGGTTTTGGTAATCATCTCACAGTGTATACATTTATCAAATCATCACATTGTTTACTTTAAATATATGCAACTTTATGTATCAATAAAATAAAAAAGTGGAAGCAGTGACATATTTCACTTTCTTGTGCTCCAAGATCACTGCAGACAGTGACTGCAGCCACAGAATTCCAAGACACTTGCTCCTTGGAAGGAAAGCGATTAATATGAAAAAACTAGACAGTGTATTAAAAAGCAGGGACATCACTTTGCTGACAAAGGTGCATATATTCAAAGCTATGGTTTTTCCAGTAGTCATGTACGGATGTGAGAGTTGGACCATAAAGAAGACTGAGCGCCAGAGAATTGATGCTTTTGAACTGTGGTGTTGGAGAAAACTCTTGAGAGTCCCTTGGACTGCAAGGAGATCAAACCAGTCAATCCTAAAGGAAACCAACCCTGAATATTCATTGGAAGGACTGATGCTGAAGCTGAAGCTCCAGTACTTTGGCTACCTGATGTGAAGAGCCAACTCATTGGAAAAGACCCTGATGCTGGGAAAGATTGAAGGCAAGAGAAGTGGGCAGCAGAGGATAAGATGATTGGATAGATTCACCAGCTCAACCATAGGACACAGATTTGAGCAAACTCTTGGAGATAGTGGTGGACAAAGGAGCCTGGCGTGCTGTAGTCCATGGGGTTGCAAAGAGTCAACATGCTTAGTGACTGAACAACAATGACAAAAAAGAGACAACTCTCATGGCATTGTTTAAATACTTGGGGGGAAAAATGGTATGAATGAAGAATTATTTTTAAAAAACTGTTAAGTGCTCTGGTCTGAAGTGTGTCCCCTCCCACCCAAATTCATTGTTGAAATCCTAATCTGCAGTTCCTCAGAACATGGCTGTATTTGGAGATTCAGACTTTAAAGATGCTGCGCCCTAATCTTTCTTCACAAACACACACACAGGAGGATCATGGGATGGCACAGAGAGAAGAGGCTCATCTGCAAGCCAAGGAGAGAGACCTCAGAAGAAACCAATCCTGCTGACACCTTGACCTCAGGCTTCTAGCTTCCAGATTTGTGGGGAAGTAAATGTCTATTGTTTAAGTCCCCTGGTCTGTGATACTTTGTCCTGTCGGCCCAACCAAACAACTGATACAATATGGTACACTTAAAATGATGGCGAAAATCCTGTGTTGACCAATGATATCAAACCACAGTATCTAGTGTAATAAAGCAGGCTATGGAACACATGAATAGAGTGATCCAATTCTGATAAAAATCATGCAACTAAAATGCTTAAATATAGATTGACAGGTGACAAAGTTTGTCTCTCAAGTTTTGTGTGATTTATTTTTTTTACTTTTTCCATTAGGCTTTTCTGCACTGGTTCATTATTTTAATAAGCATGTGAGTGATGGATTCATGTGGGAATAAATATATAGAGCAAGGAGAGAATGTAGCACAGGGCAGAACCTTGGGGAATGCTGATATTTAAGGGACGGAGGATGAGAGCGAGCAAGGCAACAAAGGAGGCTTGTCCAGAGAGGAAAAAATCTTGGAGGATAATTCTGAAGAAGCCAATGAAGGGCAGACTTCTAGAAGGAACAGGGCACTACCCAGTATGAAATGCCACAGTGAAAGGCTGCCCAGTCTAGCAGTAGGATGTTGCACGTGGAAATTAGGAAGTCACTCTGGCTTCTGAGAATGCTTTGAAGAAGGGGTGAGGCCAGTTTGTGGAAAGAATGGGCAGTGACGAAGGAACACAGCCAAATCGTGAAGAGGTATAAAAATTACAGATCTTCACGTACTGCAGCAGACTGTCATCATCATCATACTAGGAATAGCCTGAATCCAAACCTGGGGATGTTGAGATGCCTGTTACCCTAGAAACCCAGAGAAGAGTACCTTTGCAACATGTACCAAGCTGCTCTATCTTGCATGGCACCTGAGATGTTTATGGACCCATTCTCATGTGTGATGTGTCAATTAGCCTGTACTCTCTGATGAATGGAAAAGATGTTTCTATAAACCAAAGGCCTTGACAATGAGATCCCTTTGTAGTCTCCCTAGAATGGCACAGGGGCTGACAGCAAGCAACAAGGTCTGTTATTAGAAAGGCTCCATGATGTCACAAGAAAGTGTTTATAAGCTTACATGATTACCAGGGGACATACTTTCTTGTCTAGTTTCCCTACCCCTTAGCCAGGTTCCCTTGGGATGAAGACACAATATAAACTCAATAGACCAGGGCTTCCCTGATGGCTCAATGGTGAAGAATCCACCTGCCAATGCAGGAAATACAGGTTTGATCCGTGTTCTGGGAAGATCCTACATGCCGTGGAGCCACTAAGCCCTTGTACCACAACTATTGCTCCTGTGCTTGGACCCGCAAACCGCAACTACTGAAGTCCTCGAGCCCTAGAGCCCGTGCTCTGCAACAAGAGAAGCCACTGTAGTGAGAAGCCCGCACACCACAACTAGGATGCGGCCTCTGCTCGCTGCAACTAGAGAAAAATCCTCACGGCAGTGAAGGCCCAGCCCAGCCAAAAGTAAATAAATATAGAAATAAAAGTATTTTTAAAAGTCAAGCTTATTAATTTTAAAAAAAGCTAAATAGAAAAAAGAGAAAGAGAGAGATAGAGGGAGAGGGTATGTATTGAGAAAGTGTGCCAGGCACAGCTCTTTCTCCTTTCATTTTAGCCAGGTGGCCCTGGAATGGCATATCATCGATGCATGGCAATCATAAATGTTTGATTACATATATAACATAATACATATAAAACAATACATGTATCTGAGAATCATGCACCAAGAAGCATATTACACACATTACTTAATTTTTTATTTAATTTTTGTGCAATCCCCAAATTCCAGTTAGGTGAGTACTTAATATCCCTTTATATTAGGGATAACTAATATCAGAGGGGGCTTCCCCTGTGGCTCAGCTGGTAAAGAATCCATCTACAATGCGAGAGACGTGGGTTCAATCCCTGGATTGGGAAAATCCCCTGGAGAAGGGAAAGGTCACCCACTCCAGTATTCTGGCCTGGAGAATTCCATGGACTGTACAGTCCAAGGGGTTGCAAAGAGTCGGACACGACTGAGCGACTTTCACTTTTGGAGAAGGGAATGGCAGCCCACTCTAGTACTCTTGCCTGAAGAATTCCACGGACAGAGAACATGCCAGATGACTCAGAGGTTAAAGCATCTGCCTGCAATGCAGGAAACCTGGGTTTCATCCCTGGGTTGGGAAGATCCCCTGGAGAAGGAAATGGCAACCCACTCCAGTATTCTTGCCTGGAGAATCCCATGGACGGAGGAGCCTGGTGGGCTACAGTCCACGGTATTGCAAAGAGTCGGACACGACTGAGCGACTTCACTTTCACTTTCAATATCAGAGGAAACTGAGATGAAGAAAAACTATGTTATTTGCTTGAGATTACACAGATTAGTTGATTTAAAGTCATTTCTGGATCTACAAAGGGCACTTTTTTTTTAAATTTTATTTTATTTGGCCATACCACATCCTAGTTGCAACATGCAGGATATTTCTTCAGTTGCATGCTAGCTCTTAGTTGCAGCATGTGGGATCTAGTTCCCCTATCAGGAATTGAACTCGAGCTCCATGCACTGGGAGCACAGAGTCTTAGTCAGTGGACTATCAAGGAAGTCCCAAAGAGTTATCGTTACCATCTTTCTAAATTCCATATATATTCGTGGAATTTAGAAACATGGTAACGATAACCCTATATGCAAGACAGAAAAAGAGACACAGATGTACAGAACAGACTTTTGGACTCTATGGGAGAAGGTGAGGGTGGGATGATCTGAGAGAACAGCATCGAAACATGTATATTATCAAATGTGAAACAGATCGCCAGTCCAGGTTGGATGCATGAGACAAGTGCTCTGGGCTGGTGCACTGGGATGACCCAGAGGGATGGGATGGGGAGGGAGGTGGGAGGGGGGTTTGGGATGGGGAACACATGAAAATCCATGGCTGATTCATGTCAATGTATGGCAAAAACCACTACAATATTGTAAAGTAATTAGCCTCCAACTAATAAAAATAAATGAGAAAAAAAAAAGAAATGAAAATTAAAATGAAAATGAAAAAAAAAAAGAAAGTCCCAAAGAGTGCACAAAGATTTTCTTTTTTTCTGGCCATGCTGCAGGGCGTGCAGGATCTTAGTTCCCAGACCCTTTGATTCCAGAGTCAGTTTTATATTTTTGACCTGCAGGAAAGGCTGAAGATGTTTCAATACCTCTTTCAAGCATATGCTTATTATAAGGAATGACCTCTTCTCCATCTCTTCAGAAGAATTTAATTTTGAAAACAGTGAAGATTACATAATTTGAAAAAAATCCTTATTTCTAAATTATGATTATAAAATAAGATATTAAAGTGATTGCAACTTTAACTGTCCCTAAAGGTGGGGTAGACCACCACCCACTTACAACCCTCATTTCCAGCATCCCCAGAATGCATTACATGAATCCTGGATCACCATCCAATTTGTGGTTCCAGGTAACGTAATCTAAAGAATACAGCAAGGATGCTGTAAAAAAAAAATAGCTTAATCTTCAAACATTTACTCTGTTTTTCTGTGTTATTTTAAAATCTGGATGCCAAAGTGTCATTTCTCCTCAGTTTAAAAATAATGCTATTTTTATTATTGTATCCTATGGAAACCGTTTCCCTCAACACAGCAACAGCCATATCTTACTAGGGAATTATTTATTTAAGCCAGTTGCCCTTGTTAAATTTTGGGTGACATGAACCCATATTTTATCCCCATAGATTTTGCAAGGACCACCCCTACCCACTCTTGGAGGATCATCTAACTCTCCAGAGTCACTCTCCCAGTCACGGAAGCCAGTCTGTTCCCTGGAGATCAGTTTGGGGAACTTCAGATCCCCAGTGGCTAATGGAAAGTTACAAAAGCTGTGACCAAATTGTCAAAACTCTTGCAGATCTGCTTGAGGCCAAATGTCAAGTAATGAAATGAGACTCAGAAGACAGAAGCATCTCAAGAAGGCTCACACAGGAGCGAGAGAACCCAGTGATGTTTGCACAAGGGCAACATAACTTTCCCTTTGCATAATACTCTTTTTTAAACATTAAGGAATGAGAAACTTATCACATCTATAAATGAGTAGCTTATAACAAACTAACTCTCCCATGTGTGTGTGTGTGTGTGCGTGCGCGCACTTGCTTGCTTGCTCAGCAACTCAGTCCTGTCCAACTCTTGCAACCCCATGGCCTGTAGCCCGCTAGGCTCCTCTGTGCATGGGATTTCCGAACAAGAATACTGGAGTGCAGACTTTTGGACTCTGTGGGAGAAGGCGAGGGTGGGATGTTTCAAGAGAACAGCATCGAAACATGTATATTATCTATGGTGAAACAGATCACCAGCCCAGGTTGGATGCATGAGACAAGTGCTCAGGCCTGGTGCACTGGGAAGACCCAGACGGATCGGGTGGAGAGGAAGGTGGGAAGGGGGATCGGGATGGGGAATACATGTAGATCCATGGCTGATTCATGTCAATGTATGACAAAAGCCACAATATTGTAAAGTAATTAGCCTCCAACTAATAAAAATAAATGAAAAAAAATAATAAAATAAAATTTAAAAAAAAAAAAAAAGAATACTGGAGTGGGTTGCCATTTCCTTCTGCAGGGGATCTTCCCAGTCCAGAAATCGAACCCACGTCTCCTGCACTGGCGGGTGGATTCTTCACCACTGTGCCGCCTGGGAAGTCCAACTCTCTCATGAAAACAGCTATAAAAAACACCCTCTCCAAATAAAAACAAACTATTCAAACAACAGAGAATAACCAAAGCTTGCCAGAACTGAAGCGGTCAAGATCTTCAGTTCAGTTCAGTCACTCAGTTGTGTCCGACTCTTCATGACCCCATGGACCACAACATGCCAGGCCTCTCTGTCCATCACCAACTCCCAGAGCCTCCTCAAACTCATGTCCATTGAGTCAGCGATGCCATCCAACCATCGCATCCTCTGTCGTCCCCTTCTCCTGCCTTCAATCTTTCCCAGCATCAGGGTCTTTTCCAAGGAGTCAGTTCTTCGCATCAGGTGGTCAAAGTATTGGAACTTCAGCTTCAGCATCAGTCCTTCCAATGAACACCCAGGACTGATTTCCTGTAGGATAGACTGGTTGGATCTCCTTGCAGTCCAAGGGACTCTCAAGAGTCTTCTCCAACACCACAGTTCAAAAGCATCAATTCTTCAGTGCTCAGCTTTCTTTAGAGTTCAACTCTCACATCCATACATGACTACTGGAAAAACCATAACCTTGACTAGATGGATCTTTGCTGGCAAAGTAATGTCTCTGCTTTTTAATATGCTGTCTAGGTTGGTCACAACTTTCCTTCTAAGGACTAAGCGTCATCTTGGAGAGAGAAAAAAAAAGAACATTGTGGTGAGTCGGATAGTTGTCACTATGCTTTTCCTCAGGGAATTTGCTGAGGTGTAGAGAATAGATAGATAGGTAATCTAGCGCTGCAGGAGCCTCACTGGGCTGGGGAGACAAAAAGCGGAAGTCAGGCCTATCGAACTGAAAGGATCTGAGGACACTGCGTTCTAGAGAAGCGTTCTCCTCCTTCCCTTTGCATTTTCCCTCAGACTTTGACCTGTTCCCAAACAAAGCAGGCACAGTCCAAGAAGAAAAACCCAAGCAACCACCCAACAGACAGCTTATCAGGCTATAAGAATCGTCATGGTCTAATCGTCATCGTCTTACAAAACCTAAAACTCACCTCCAGTCAGCCCAGCCCAGACCAAGGTGATGTACTTGTCAACTTAAAGTAAATTTTCTCTGTGGGAAGGTAATCAGCATCTAGAGTCTCTATGTTGTTTATACACAATGTACAACATTCAATCCAAACTATCAGGCATGCCAGAAAATATGATGAATAAGCAAAACTCAAGAGAAAAAAGAAAAAAAGATAGAGAATCACGTGTGATCCAGACATTGAGGTTCTCAGACCCAGGCTTGAAAATAACTGTGATTGAAATAGTCATGGAAACTTATTAAAAATACAGAGACTTTCACCAAGAACTGGAGTCTATTAAAAAAGTATTAAATGGCAGTTCAAGAACTGAAAAATACAGTAACTTAATTGAGAATTCAAAAGCTAGATTTAATTATAGATTAAAAGCAGAAGAAAGAATTCACAAACTGGCAGATAGGTCAGCTCAAAAATCCAGACTGAAGCACAGAGAAGAAGGGGAAAAAAAGACAGAAAATAGTGAATAGAGTGTGAGAGATGCATGGGACATGGTGGAAAATTCTGACATACATGTAATTAAAATTCCAGGAGAGGGGAAGGAATGGGCCAGAAACTATTTCCCTTAACTGACAAAAGATCAAGCCACAGATTCAAGAAGCTCTGTGACCTCTAAGCCAGAAAATACAAAAGCAAACCACACTTAGGCACATCATAGTAAGATTGCTGGAGTTGAAAGAGAAAAAGTTCTAAATAGAGAAAATAGAGGAAAAAAATTCAAAGAAGTAGCAATAAAACAGCTTTGAGGAAAACACTCTATTTCATTATGACAGCAAGAAAAAAAAGGACTTTAACAAACAATGCCCGTATAACAGCAAAAATCATCAAATTGATAGAAATAAATCAAATGCACAAGGTTTCTTCACTGAACACTACAAAACATTCCAAGAGAATTGTAAATAGACCTAAATAAATGAAAGAATATACCAAATTCAAAGATTAGAAGACTCATTTTTAAGGGTTAATTCTATCCAAAGCAATCAATATTGCAATCAATCATTGCAACCCCCCCCCAAAAAAAATGCCCGTAGGTCACTGAGAAGTTGGAAATTGACAAATTGATTTTAAAATTTATATGGAAATTCAAAGGACCAAGAAAAGTGAAAACAATCTTGATGAAGAAAGAAAACTTGGAAGCCTTCCACTACCAGACATCAAGATTCATTAGAAAGCTAAATTCAATAACTATGGTATTGGTGGAAGGAAATAAAATAGGTCACTGGAATAAACCAGAGAGCTCAGAAAAAAATAAGGTAGTCTTTTCAACAAATGGTGGCAGATCAATATGGGAAAAGATTAACCTTAATCCTCTGCATGCATCCCCAAATCAATTCCAGATGGATCATAGATCTAACTGGGAAAGGTAAAATAATACAACTTCTAGAAAATAACAATATCCTCATCTCTTGGTTAGGCAAAGAGTTCTTAAATAGGACCCCAAACACTAAATGTAAAGTAGGAGATGAAAATTGGACTTTACTAAAATTTAGAACTTCTATTTATCAGAAGTACCATTAAAATAATGAAAAGGCAAGCAACAATCTGTGAGAATACATAAATCATGAATCTGTATTTGTGTGAGTCCTATAAATAGTTGAGAAGACAGATAATTCCATTAAAAATGGACCAAAGACTTGAATAGGCTCTTCCCAAAAATGTATATTCAAGTAGATAAACAGCACACGAAAGGTGTTTGATAGCCGTTTGTCACCAGTAAAGTGGAAATTAAAAACACAGTAAGATGCCACCACCCACCCAGCAAAATGGCTAAAATGAAAAACATTGGTAAAACTCAGGATTGGTGAGGACATGAGTAACTGACCTCTCATCACTGCTGGTAGGGGTGTAAATTGGAACAAATCCCATCACAGATTTTTAAATGGCCACAAATCCTTCCCATCTGTGTGTGCATTTGCAATCGACACATAGAATTTGCAACCGACTTTGCTGTTTATGCCTCCAAAAGGTCTATGAAGGTCCTTGAAACGGGGCCTGACTGTGGGACATGCTTTGGCTGATGGGATATTAGCAAATGTGCTACCAGAAGAGGCTTGAAAAGAGCTGGTGTGTTGGCGTTTGCTCTCTTCCGCTGCTCTTGGCAACTTTGCTACCACCACCCAGTGAATGAGCCCAGGGTGGCTTGCTGGTGACTGTCCAGTTATCTCCACGCCTCCCACAGACAACCAGCCAACTGCCAGAGAGGGGTCTGAGGCCACCAGCTGACTGCTACTGCAGTACTGCGTCCAGAAGACACACACAGAGCACAAACAAGCCATCTCGGATGAGCTCGTTCCATTACACTGATGCGAAAGAACAATGAGCTATTAAGTCACTACATTTCCAGGTGGTCTGTGATGCAGCAAAAGTTAACTAAAAAAGCCACATTGGAAAATCATTTGGCAGAATACTCTGCTCCTCAAAACATTTCCACTCCTAGTTATATACCCAACAGAAATGCATCAAAAGATGTGTACAAGAAGAATGTTTTTTGTAATACTATTCACAACAGGCCAAACTGAAAATAACACAAATAGCCAGCAAGAGTAGAATGCATAACTATATTATGCAATAGGCATGCAATGGAATACAACATGGCAACAAAAATTAACAAACTATTGGTAAATGTTCCGCATGGATGAATCCCACAAATATTATGTTGAGTTAAGAAAAAAACAAAACCAAATGCAGATACAAGAGAATACATACTACATGAAAGTGTTAGCTAAGCTGTCGTGTTCGACTACTTGCGATCGACCCCATGGGCTGTATTCCACCAGGCTCCTCCATCTCCTTGGGATTTTTCCAGGCAAGAATACTAAAGTGGGTTGCTGTTTCCTTCTCCAAGGGATCTTCCCAACCCAGGGATCAAATCCAGGTCTCCTGCTTTGCAGGAAGACTCTTTACCGCCTGGGCCACCAGGGAAGCTACCTACTGCATGATTTCATTTATAAGACTCAGAAGCTAGGAAAAAATCTGCAGTGATAGCAATCAGAGTAGCGATTACCTTTGGAAGGATTCTTGGCTGGCGGGAAGCACAAGGGAGGTTTCTGGGTGACAGTAAATATTTATTCAATTTTGTTTACTCTGTGAAAATTTCTTGAATTGAGTACCCAAGATGTGTGCCCTTTTTGTTATACTTCTATTTTAAGCTAACTTATTATTTTTTTTTTTTTTTACCATGCCACACACCTTGCAGGATCTTAGTTCCCTGACCGAAGATTGAACCAAGGATTGAACCTGTTCTGTAGCAGTGAAAGCTCCAAGCTCCAGTGAAAGCTCCCAGTGGACCACCAGGGGATGCCCTATTTTAAAGGTATAAAAACATAAGACTATAAAGAACTATTCTTGGTTCTTTTCTCTACAATGTTTTCTTCAAGGAGTTTATCTATCGTTACACACTTTCAGTTACTAGATTTTTGCTTACATCTCTGTCCCCAGGGCCTGTCACTCTCCAGTCCTTCCTGATCCATCAACATGAAAAATGCAGAGTCTAAGACTGAACGAACTTCTCCTCCCCCTGTATATGGGTTGCTCCTCATTTACAAGTACCTTCTTGGACGCCTCTCTTTGCCTTGTCTCCACTTCATGTCAAGTCCTATCAATAATTCCTTTGGATTTTCCTTCAGTTGTCTCCTTTCTCCTTTCCACTGTGTCAGAGTTCAGAGCCAGGAGACAGAAACCACTCCAGTTATCTTTGGCAGTCCAAGAGATTCAAGGAGATCAAACCAGTCCGTCCTAAAGGAGATCAGTCCTGGGTGTTCATTGGAAGGACTGATGTTGAAGCTGAAACTCCAGTACTTTGGCCACCTCATGCGAAAAGTTGACTCATTGGAAAAGACCCTGATGCTGGGAGGGATTGGGGGCAGGAGGAGAAGGGGACAACAGAGGATGAGATGGCTGGATGGCATCACCGACTCGATGGACATGAGTTTGAGTAAACTTTGGGAGTTTGTGATGGACAGAGAGGCCTGGCGTGCTGTGATTCATGGGGTCGCAAAGAGTCGGACACGACTGAACAATTGAACTGAACTGAACTGAAGGCTTCCTTGGTGGTGCAGTGCTTAAAACTCCACACTTTCAATGCAGGAGATACGGGTTCGATCCCTGATCAGGGAACTAAAATCCCACATGCCCTATGGTGCAGCCAAATAATTTAAAAAAACAAAAGAATTATTGAAAGGATGGAGGAGCTTTCTTCAGGCTGACCTCCAGGAATGACCCTCCCCAAAGCAAGACCAACAAAGTGGGTCTCCTGGGGAGTTCTACCTTAGCCATGATCAGGCAAGTAGACTGCAGGAGGCCGTCAAGGAAGTGTTGACTTCAGAAATATCCCATCACAGTGGCAATCCAGATATCCAGAAGCCAGCCAGCCATCTCACAAAAGCACTCAAAACTTGTAACACTAGTGACTGAACATTTCAGAATAAAATAAATCTATGAAAAAATAAATAAATATATCTATGCATAACTTTGCTTGCCAGCAGCAACAGCCAACATGGGAGAGATGGCCCCCATTTCACTTTCCAACCAAGGAAAATGCATCTAACTGGTAGATGGAAAAGATGGTCTTACCAATAGATTCTTTTTTTTTTTTTTTTTACTGTCAGTACATTTTTAAGAAAGTAAGCTAACAATTGGAAATCCTTTGATTGCCTTGGAAAATTACGGATGTGTTCTATATCAGTTACAGCAAGGTGGTGCTTCTAAAGGATGTTAGCATGTCTTAGTAAGCCTATTCAGATGCATATCAATTATACCACTTCAATTTTGGGTCTAAAATAAATTATCAGTGTTGGTGGAGAAACGTACCTTTACTGTTGGTGGAGCAAAGTATCTTTTACTAAGTCCCTGTGCCATTTAACTGGGATCCACATAATTTAGGTTTTATCTTAACTGAAACTTGCTTCATCATAACCAGCTGTGAGACCTTAGATATAACCCCTGTGTGTCCAGCCTCGTCAATAGGTTCTTATCTGGTACCCATCACATTGACGTCATCCTTGTCCTTCTCTGACTCATGGTGTATATTTGGGGATGAGGCTGTGTATTTATGTACCCAGGTGTGAGTGTAGCTGGAGATTCCAGTGGATGACTCAGATATAACTGGTGTCTCAGTCTTACAGTACCGACTCTTTCCTTTGCGGGCTGTTTAATTTCTTGACTCAAAATACGTCACTCCGTTTCTAATTACTGCCGGTCAGATGACTGTATCTTCTGCTATGTCATCAGGCCACAGATCTATGCCTTATTAAAAGCTGAGTAATATTCATTGTCTTTAAAATGCAAATTATAATTCCTTTCAGCCAGCTACCAAATGAACTTGAGGCGGAGGTAAGCAGCGACGGTGTCTGGACAAATAGTAATAGCTAATATTTCTTGAGGACTAGAGTTCTGATCTAGGCAAAAGTGTCAAGTATGGACTTCCCTGGTGGACCAGTGACTAAGGCTACAGGCTCCCAATGCAGGGAGCCTGGGTTCGATCCCTGGTTAGGGAACTAGATCCCACATGCAGCAGCTAAGACCCAGCACAGTCAAATAAATATATATTTTTAAAAAGTGTAAAGTGGGTAAGTGTGGGGTGGGTGAGGTGTCCTGCGCTCTCTCAGGGCTAGTCTGGCTCTATCCCGTGCTGGCCCCTGTCTCTGAGGAGACTTTTTTTAGGAACGGTAACTGGGGCTTTCTCGAGTGCATTTCCCCAGAGACAAAGCCAGCTCTCCTTCTGACCTTGTAAGCAGTGTAAGTCTCTGGTCCCTTCAGGAGAGGTGACTGTACAACTCACAGCCTGTCACCAAGACTTCCGTGAGCAGCTTCTCCACTAACCTCATAAAGCCTCATAAAGCCACAGGGACCCCTGAGCCTCTTGGACAAAGACATTAGGGGCTTGGAAAGGAGGAAGCCATGCCCAAATTTCAAACTGAGTTTTCCTTGCACCTCCTAGTTCAAATTACAATTCTCGGGCTATTTATACATCTAGTAAAACAAGAAAAATTAATTTCACTTTTTCTTTCACTAATGACCAATTATATTAAGTTAAAGAGACTAAACTTTTAAAAATCACTCTCATCTACATCTTGGTTAATTAAATTCCTTCAAATATGTAAAACTGCAGTTATAAATTTAATGTATTCCATTTTCTTTTGAACTACTTCAAATGCCTAAACAGCAAAGCCTTTCCAAGTACTTAAAACAACTGTAATAAATCTAATAAATTAAACCTATAAATACTGTGATTCTCAGTTCACTTAAACATTCCAATACTGTTTATAAATTTAATCAAATTTTTGTACTTAATTTAAATCACAAGTCTAAAATCAATTACTTAATTACACATTTAAAATTGAAGTCACAAGGCTAGCCTGTCTTTGGGCTCACACATCCAATTCCCTCATTACAGTCAAAGCCAGGCACAAGGAAAGTTCCTCAGGGATTTTAGATGTATTCCTAAACTACAAAAAAGTATGAATGTGAAGTATGAATATGATGTTTTGATTGACTTTAACAATTCCATGCTTAATTCTAAACTTTCCTAGGACCAGAAATACAGTTCACCCATTGAGAGAACAATTTGATCATTCCTCAAAACCTGGGTTGTCTTCTCAAGGTGTTGAAATCACTTATGGTCTTCCCTGGTGGGTCAGCAGTAAAAAAAAAATCCACCTGCCAATGCAGGAGACGTGGGTTCAATCCCTGGGTCAGGAGGATCCCCTGGAGAAGGAAATGGCAACCCACTCCAGTGTTCTTGCCTGGGAAATCCCATGGACAGAGGAGCCTGGTGGGCTACGAGTCCATGGGGTCACAAGGAGTCGGACACGACCGAGCGACTCAACCACCACCAGCATTGTGTGCTGGGAAGTGTGGAGCTGGTGATGGACCAACCCTACCAGAACTCCCCAGTGGTCCCTCGGATGCACACAGCCTCCTGTGGCTGAGAACCACCACACCCACCCCTGGGCCCTGGGCACTTGGCGCGGTGGGATGCACTGTGTTTTGACAGCACCTGCTCTGGTTCCAACTGTCTGTCCTCCAGTGATAGAAGCTTCCACTCTGGCTAGTTTCGTGATCTGGTGCAAGAGAGGAGAAATTCCTTAGAGAACAGTTTCCTCCTATGTCAAGTGGGGATTAAACGAGCTCATCCAGGCAAAGCACTTGGCAATGTCTGGCGCTGAGCGTGTGCTTGATAAACGATAGCTATGACTGTCTTCAGTGCTTGCCTGGTGGCTCAGCGGTAAAGAATCTGCCTGCCAATGCAGGAGACGTGGGCTCAATCCCTGGGTCGGGAAGATCCCCTGGAGGAGGAAATGGCAACCCACTCCAGTATTCTTGCTGGGAAACCCCATGGACAGAGGAGTCTGTCTGGTGGGGACAGTCCATGGGGTCACTAAAGAGTCCAACAACCAAACAACCACCATCTTCAATAGTTGAGTTTTTCATTTTAGATATGTATCTTCCTTAGCTCAGATTGCTATGATAGAATACCACAGTTTAACATCAGAAACTTAGTTCTCAGAGTTCTGGGGATCTGGAGGTCTAAGATCAAGGTGCCAGCCTGGTTGGGTTCTGATGTGGGCTCTCTCCCTGGCTTGCAGACAGCCACACTCTCATTGTGTCCCCACGTGGAGAGAGAGAGAGCAAGTTTCAGTCTTTGCCTCTTCTTACAAAGACGTTGGTCCCATGAGTCCCGTTCTCATGATCTCATCCAAAGCTAATGACCTCCCAGAGGCTTCACCTCTAAGTAGCCTCACGCAGGAGGTTAGGGTTCCAACCTATGAATTTGGGTGGCGGGGAGGGATGGGGGACACAAACTTACAGTCCGTAACAGTGTATTTGTCTGAGACTCTGTGGGCTGGATTATTTTTTAAGTATCTCTTGCAAATGACATATTTTTGAAAACATACCTAGATAAAGCTTGAGGAAGCATAGCTGAGCCTGGCCCAAGTTGTCCGTGATGCGTTATCTCCTTGCAAAGAACAGAACGTCCCTTTAGGATGGGAGAGGATCCTTCTCTACTTGTGCCCTCTGATCCCTTCCTCACCCTCATGGAGTCCCTTCTGGCGGGTTTCTGATAGGATCTGGCAGCGGGAGGCACCAGAGGGCAATAGAGGCAGGAAGTAGGCAGTGTTCCCCTGTTCCCTTCATTCTTTGTTGCCTGGCTCAGCAAGTGGCAACGTGGCCCCGTAACACACCTTCTGCCAGGGTGAGCGTCTCCTGTCTGAGTCCAGCTCTCACTGGGCCCCCCACTTCCCACCAGGCTGGGGTCTGTAACAGCTTCCCACTGTTTTCATCTCTGGTGCTCCGAACTCTCTTAACCTGTCCACTCCACTGTCCAGTCCCTTCATTAAGGAATCTTCTCTTGAACCACCTGAGAGGTTTTCTATCTCCTCTGGGACCCCAGTTGATATATGCAATTATAATTAAATTTATTATATTTCAATATTTTCCCATGCAACCTACTTCCCTATCAGTCATGCTCTTAGTTTAATAAAATACTTTCCATCATTAAAAAAGAAATTCTGGAGAACCTCCAACTGGCACATGCAGCTTTTTGCAAGGTCATGATGATAATTGCCTTAAGGGAAATAGTCATTTTTAGTATTGCTTGGAAACGAGATTGAGAAATACAGTCAAGGAAATGCAATCTATGCTCATGGCTTGATGTCTTAAGAAATGTGATAAATGGGAAATTATAAGTCGGAACAGGAATTCACAGAATTGAGTTATCAAAAGATCATTTTATCATTTCTCATTTGTGTTCCCACTTTAAGGCAAAGTACTAATTATCTTTGTGTAGGATCCCAGTATCTACCCCTCAGCTAATATTTAGGGGCTACCCCATGAGGCTTACCCTCATTTCCCCTCCCCCAAATCTTGGAAACCAGGGAAATAAGATTACATTCAGAGAATTCAATTTTTTAAAAAATTTTAATTTTATATTGGGGTACAGCTGATTAACAGCGTGGTGATAGTTTCAGATGGAGAACAAAGGGACTCAGTCATAAATATACACGTATCCACCCTCCCATCCAGGCTGCCGCATAACATTAAGCAGAGTTCCCTGTGCTACACAGTAGGTCCTTGTTGGTGATCCATTTTAAATATAGCCATGTGTACAAGTTGATCCAAAACTCCCTATCTAATCCCCAACCTTCCCCCCAACAACCACAAGTTCATTCTCTAAGTCTGTCTGTTTCTGTTTTGTAAATAAGTTCATTTGTATCATTTCTTTTTAGACTCTGCATATCAAAGAATTCAACTTTAACTCCCTAGGATTGGGTCAGAACAGAGAAATGAAGTTACTTTAAAAGCAGAAAGACCCTCAGGCTCTTCCTTCACAAATTCTTTTTTTTTTTTAATTATTTACTTTTGGCTGCTCCGGGTCTTCGTTGATGTACGGGCTTTTCTCTAGTTGCGGTAAGCAGTAGCGCCTCTCTAGTTGCGGTGCATGGGCTTCTCATTGCGGTGGCTTCTGTTGTTGAGGAGCCTAGGCTGTAGTGTCCATGGGCTTCAGTAGTGAGCGCGTGGGCTCAGTAATTGTGGCTCCAACATTTATGGTGCACGGGCTTAGTTGTTCCGCGACTTGTGGGATCTTCCTGGGCCAGGGATCGAACCCAAGTCTCCTGCATTGGCAGGCGGATTCTTTTTCCACTGAGCCACCAGAGAAGCCCCACAAATTCATTTTGCTTATGTGACATGGTGAACAACCTATTACCTACTAAGATATATAGGGAGCTGCCTTAATAGTAATTAAATATAACTCTCACACTAAGGGTGAGGGGTCCCCAGAGTAGGGAGAAACATCCTGGTGCAGAGTGATAATGAGAGAGAAAATAAAAAATAAAAAAATCAAAGCAGAAGGACCCTTAGACCCATACGGCTTAGCTTAGCTGGCCTGAAAACATTAAACGATCTAAAGCCAGCATATGGTCAGTCGAAGGAGAATCACAGAAATAAACATCAGAAGTGTCCAGCGAATTACTTTGCAGGGAAAAAAGCTTGAATAATTCAAAATATTCTGATAGCCTTGTAATGAGACAAACACCTTGGTTAATCTCAGCCAGATACCATTAAATAATCAATCCTAATTCCCTGTGTTTCAACTCTGCGCTCACCAAGAAATATTCTTACAGTAATGATTTTCTTATTTCAAAAGCAATACATGTTTATTGGGGACATAATCTGAAAATGTGGGCCAAGCCCAGGGATAATGTTAATGTCTCAAAACATTTTCCTCCATGCCGTTTTCACACACATAAATACACAGACATACATACTGATAAACATAGAAATCTTTCACCCTTTTTGAGGTGTTTTTCAACTTGCTCTTCACTTAATAATGAATAATGAACATCTGTGTGTGTCAACAAATATACCTCTAATACAGCAGATTATATGGATACATAATTTTTAAGATGGGCAATTCTATAATTTACTTATCCAGAGCTGTGTTATTGCACAGTTTTGCCATTTCCATCATTTTGCAATTACCAACAGAACTGCAGCAAACATAGCAAATCTTTGGACTTCTTTAACCATTTCTCTGCACAGTTTCCCAAAGGGCATGGACATTCCAAGACATTTGATATATTTTGCCAGATTGCTTTCCAAAAAATATTATAATTGTTCTAGTGTTCACCAATTTTTATAGACGATAAATCATTAAATTACTATTTTAACATATTTTTCTGATTACTAGTGACATTTAATTTTTCATTAATTTTTTAGACATTTGAACTTTTTAATGTTCCTTTTCATATTCTTTCCCATTTTTCACTTATCTCTTATTTATTATAGAGCTCTTTATAGCAATAGGAATAGTAACTTTTAGACATATATTACAGATACTTTCCCCAATTTGTTATTTGACTTTTACTGAAATATGGTATTTTGCCTTAAGCACAGACTCAGGAATGAATTTTAAGTAGCAAAGAGACCAACTCCACTGGCTTAAACAAAGACTTATTGTCTCACATAACAAGCACCTTATAGATAGCAAGCTGTTGGAACTGGTTCAAAGGGTTGACAATGTGAGGTCTCATATCTCTGCCCTCTTTTGGCCTCCTCCTGCTTGTCATCTTATGGTCACTAAAGGGCTGCTGCAGCACCAGCCATCAAGTTTCTGTTTCAGGCAGAGGAAAAAGGGTAGAAGAAGAGACAATACCAGCTGACTCTCACTTATGCCCATTGGACAGAACTGGTCCCACGGGTACTGCCAGCACCAACAACAAAGGGGAGATGGGATTAAGCAAGTACGTTTGCACTGTCTACCATAGAGCAGTTTTAAGATACAAATTGTCAACTTGGTCTGTATCTGTTTCTTTGGTTTCACACTTAGAAAGTTCTTCTCCAACTCAAGGATGCATTCCAGTAGATAGTCATCTATATATTCTTTCATTACTTTTACAGTTTCATTGTAACGTGCAATAGAAATTAAACTCCCCCCCCCCGCCCCGATAATCAGCCAGTTGTCCCAAAACCATTTTTTGGACTTTCTCCACTGATATGAAATATCGTCATTGTTTAGTAAGCTATTAATACACTCTAGTCAGTTCCACAGATGTAGTTAGTTACCCCTGTACTGTTGGTACTTTAATTAAATTTATTACCATGCATTTTAACATTTCCGGGCAAGTCCCCCTTGTGATATTGCTTTTTCAAAAATTTCTTGACCCTTCTTGAATGTTTATTATTCAGATGAATTTTGAATCATTTTGTCAAGTTTTAAGAATTGACAGCTCGTTACAGGTAAGTTTTCTGAACCAGAGATATGGTATATTCCAGTTCTCTCCTGTGGTAGTAAAGCTTTGTGATCAACACAGAGTGGGATCTTTTTTCTCTGGCTTGTATTTTAATCAGCTGTACCTAATATATAGGAAAGATAAAAGATTTTTCTAAGATTGATTTTATAGTCATCCACCTTACTGAATCCTCATTTCTTTCTAAAAGTTTTCCTTACCTTGTTTTTTGGCTCCTTGATATGCCTGAAAAAGGGAGGGGGGAGGGCGGTGTCAGCACAAACTTCTGATTGTTATCTGCCTTCCTGTTATGGTTCTTACCGTATTTCCCATTACACAGTATTAAGTTGGCATTTGGACTCATGAGCCTGATTAATGTGATTCTTCCCTGAGAGATAAATCTGTTCTTGCGCTGCTGACAAAACCAAGTTGCAGAGATGGGCAGAGCTGAGCTGGCCCGTGTCCTGTGACATAAGCCTTCTGGGATGTTCTAACTTGTCATGAGGGAAAGAATTTCTTCTAGCTCGTTGCCATCAGATATTAATCCTACTTCTGCTCAGAAAGTCCTAGGGACAGGAAACAGTATAATTCAAGGCTCCTAAATCCATTTAGGGGACATTTCACATTTTCAGAAGGTTCTTACTTACAGGGATGAAACCTAATCTACGTGGTCCCCCTTTTCCCCGTGTTTCCTGGGATATTTCCCCCTCCTCCTTTAGCACTTTCCCTGAACTCTTTTTTTCTTAGATGACATGGTTAAGCTTTCCCTTCATCCCAGTTACATCCCCTATATCTGCCCTGCTCTCTGAGGATGAAGAGCTGACTGGCAGACCCCTCACAGGCAGGCACACCACCTTCACTGTTTCAGCATCACTGCAGCTAAATGGTCCATGTCTTTTTCACAGGAAATGCTTAATGCCAAAACTCCCATCCTGTACTTCTGTATTTTTCTGAAAATTTTATTTATTGTTTTTGACATCAGTTCTAATCTGCCTGGGGCTTCCTGGTGGCTCCGTTGGTAAAGAATCTGCCTGCAATGCAGGAGACCTGGGTTTGATCCCTGGGTCGGGAAGATCCCCTGGAGAAGGGAATGGCAACCCACTCCAGCATTCCTGCCTAGAGAATTCCATGAACAGAGGAGCCTGGTGAGCTACAGTCCATGGGGTCGCAAAGAGCTGTACACGACTGAACGACGAACACTTTTGCTTTCACTAATCTGCCTAAGCAATTTTGAGACATTTCTCTCACTCATTGAATCATGAAACCTCCTTGTTTTGCACCTTCTGTAAAATGTAACAGGCATGCCGTCTAGGTCTAGGCCCAAGTTATCTACAAATACATTGAAACAGCCAGAGCCGAGGAGAGAGATCCACAGCGTGGCCTCAGGTGTCTCCTTCCAGGAGAAGGAAAGCAAAGTTAGTCACATAGTCGTGTCCAACTCCTTGCGATCCCATGGATGATAGCCCACCAGGTCTTCTGTCCATGGAATTCTCCAGGCAAGCGTACTGGAGTGGGTTGCCATTCCCTTGTCCAGGGGATCTTCCTGACCCAGGAAACAAAGAAGGTCTCCTGCATTGCATGCAGATTTACCATCTGAGCTACTGGGGAAGCCCCGTTTCTTTCCAAGTGGGACATAAATCAGTATTCTCTGGGAATCGGTGCTCGCCAGCTTCATATATGACCAACCTGATTGGGACTTCCTTAGTGGTCAGTGGCTAAGACTCCACAGTCCCAATGCAGGGGGCCCTGGGTTCGACCCCTGGTCAGGGAACTAGATCCCACCTGCCAGAGCTAAGAGTTCACATGCTGCAACTAAAGATCCCACATGCTGCAATGAAGCTCGAAGATCCTAAGTGGCACAGTTAAGGCTCAACACAGCCAAATAAAATACAAAAAAAAAAAAAAAAATACAAGCAACCTTATTGATAAAGTCATAGAAGAAGGGACTTTGTCAAAAGTCTACCGAAGTAAAATAGCATACTAGTAATCCACAGTGATTAATGACCCCCTTTGACCCATCCGTGATGTGCTTCAGTGGAACACGGCACACAGGGAGAAAGCCAGGACCTGGAATAAGATGTGACTCCCGGAGGGTCACGCACGATGGACTGGAGGTGGAGTGTGGGGTATGAGAACTCACTGCCGGTAATAATCAGAAATACAGCGAGCCGCTCAGCTCCCAGGAGCTGCGTGGGTTTTGGCTTCCAGAGGGCGTGTTGAGTGGGAAAGCATGGGACATAGGTGTGCAGCTCTTCAATGATCTACTGATGTAAAACAATTTTATGTTACAGACAGATGCGTCTTCCCAATCTTAGCAAAGAGGCTGTAAGGGCTAGGGACAGCATCACACATAAGCATGCCAGCAACATGGTGGCTGCCAGAGGAAGAGGAGTTGAATAGGAGACCTTAAGGGATAGCTTCAGGACTTGAGGACAGAGAACCGCAGGGTTTCAGGATGGGGGAGTAGTTGGATCAGGGGCTTTCATAGTGTTGCAGATCCAGGGAACCATGCAATAAATGGGGTTCCTATGGGGCAGAGTTGCTGGGCTACAGATGATGTGGTCTTTGGGTCTGGTGGTGATCCTGGCCCAGTTTGCTTTGGCCAGGGCAACTGAGTCACAAGATTGTGTGACATGAAACCTATAAACCTCTGCAAGTGTCCCCCTGAAGCTGAGGTTGTGATCAGTGTATAACAACACACCATTGGATTTCTCCAGTATGTGCCACTTCCATAACCACAGCACATGGTATTCCTTTAAGAGAAATTATGTAGAATGTAGAACGGGTCTGAGCCAACTGGTTGCTCTACAATCAGGAGTCAAGATGGACCTGCTGCTGTAATTAGGAGAATTTCGGTAAAATCCTTCCTGGATATAAGACAGTCCACCCCATGATCTTATAAGGTCACTCCTGTTTTCATAGTCATGCAACTCCATGAAATGCAACCAAATAAGGGTAAATATATAGCAGGGCTTGAAATAGTAAATCTAATTCTACTGTAAGTCAGTCTATTTTGGTTTCTCAACTGTACGAATTCAGAATATGCTTTGGGGACTGCATTTTTCTTCCTAATTGATTGGAATGATAGATTATTCATGACCTTTTTGGATTTCCCCTTCTCCTGACCCCCTGCCCCCAACAAACAGTTCTATTTCTTCTCTCTTAGAATGTGAAGCATAGCTCTAAACTTGACATGGGAAAGTGAGATATTATTTTTGGCTCAAGTAGAATTAAAACTTCCACCCCTGAGTGAAATCTGGTCTTTACTAACCCAACCACCCTTTGGGTTCAAACTAACGGAAGGGTGGACACATTACATTTTAGATCTGACCTTGAGCTATAAGAAGGGGAGGCATTGCTCTCTGCTCCCTAAACGGAATATCCTCATGTCTCCAAACCTTACTACAATCATAAAGTTCAGAGGGAGACAGCAGAAACAATCCTAGTGATCAATTAGTTCACAGTTTCTCAAACTATAAAGTGTACATGATGCTCCCAAACAAAGGGTTCTGTGGTCAGATTCCCTACAGAATATCTGCCTACTGCCTTCTCCACTTGAAGACTCTGGGAAGCCCTAAAGCAAAGCCATCCCTTACATTTTGTTTGCCAGTCTTATCTGAACACACCCCCCCTTTTTGTCTAGATAGAAAGTAACAGCTTTGGGAACTGACATGACATGGAACATACTTTAAATAGTGCTGATCTATTCACTCCTTTCCTCATTTTATAGAGGAGGACAATGAGGCCCGAATTAAGAGACATAGAGACAGTCATTCCTCATGCCTGGCAGGGCTGGGAAATTAACTTCCAGACAACTAGTCCAGGCTCTTTCTCTCACCTTGAAAGAGGTGTCATTAATGGTGGTAGTTTTGATGTATCCCCTAGCACATTTTCATTGTCTGGAATTTGAGGCGGTATTTATTTATAGTGCACTCAGCAATGAATCCATCAAATGCTCTGAATGTTTCTAAAAGGGCATTGGGCCCTGTACAGCTGACCTGGATAAAACATTCTCTCTTAAATTGCGTATAATTTACTATATAGTGAAATATTTTATCATGCTATATAATCCCATTCTAGAAGGTTATTAGTTTAAATAAAAGAGTAAATCAGAAAGACATCTCAGTAAAATATGTCACTAAAATGAAAACATATGGCCCAGTGAGAAGTAATCATAGACTGTTCTTTTAAATACAGAGTGCAATAGTTGGTGAACCAAAATTATAAAAAGTTGTCCAAAGGTCACAAGTATATTTTTTCAAATTGTGCAAATTCAAGTAGTTTGAGCATTCTTTGGAAGCAACATTTTTCTGACTTACTTTCTGAAAATGCATTTTGAATTTATATGCTTTTTTTTTTTTACAATAGTTATTTCCCTTTTATTTGTGATTTTTGCAGGGGTTCAAACCAGTGAATAAAAATCAATTTTCTTTTCACAGAGAACTTGATATTCTACTATTATTTTCAGAATCATTGTGATTAAAACCTTACCTGGAAAGAGTAATACAAGAGAGAACTCAAAGGTCTCAAAAGATTGTGCAAAATCAATAGCGGTCATCATTAAAATCAAACAAGTCACAGAAGGTTATGATATTTGGCTTCTGATCTCTCTTAAGACAGTGGTTTTCAAAGTCTGTTGTTTGTCAAAATCACCTGGAGAACTAACAGAGACGACAGAAGCCCAGAATTGTTTCATAGGGAAGGCCTGGGTCTCTGCATCTTCACCTCATTTTCCAGCAATGGTCTCCTAACCGGGCTAATCAGAGTTATCTGGGAAGTTTTGAAAAACAAGAACAACACCCCCCCAGACTTCACCTCTGGACATTCTGTGAGAATGTCTGTCTAGTCAAAGCTATTGTTTTTTCATGTATGGATGTGAGAGCCGGACTATAGAAAAGCTGAGCGCCGAAGAACTGATGCTTTTGAACTGTGGTGTTGGAGAAGACTCTTGACAGTCCCTTGGACTGCAAGGAGATCCAACCAGTCCATCCTAAAGGAAATCAGTCCTGAATATTCTCATTGAAAGGGCTGATGCTAAAGCTGAAATTCCAATACTTTGGCCACCTGATGCAAAGAACTGACTCATTGGAAAAGACCCTGATGCTGGAAAAGATTGAAGGCAGGAGAAGGGGACAACAGAGGATGAGATGGTTGGATGGCATCACCAACTCTATGGACGTGAGTTTGAGTAAGCTCCAGAAGTTGGTGATGGACAGGGAGGCCTGGTGTGCTGCAGTCCATGGGGTCAAAAAGAGTCAGACACAACTGAGCAACTGAACTGACACTAAAGGTAGAGCTTCCCAAGTGGAACTAGTGGTAAAGAACACAGCTGCCAATGCAGGAGGTGTAAGAGACACGGATTCAATCCCTGGGTTAGGAAGATCTGCTGGAGAAGGAAATGGCAACCCACTCCAATATTCTTGTTTGGGAAATGCCATGGACAGAGAAGCCTGGTGGGCTACAGTCCATGAGGTTGCAAAGAGTCAGACACGACTGAAATGACTTAACTCACACACACACACACTTAAGGTAAGAAATATACCCCATCAGGTGGGATATTTTAAATTGGTTCCTAGCTTCTGAAAATGAAGTTTTCATATATGTTTCCAAAGCCAGTCCTGGCCCCTGTGATACCGTTTCATGAACCAGAGAAAGCGTCCCTTCCCGGGGGCAACTGTGGCCCTGCACAAGGGCACCAGTCTTGGTGAGTGAACTGTAGACTGGACTCCAGTCCCACCTGACCCCCGGCTAGAGACCCTCCTGCAAGTGAACAAGTCGAACAAATAAAGCAGAGGTCCTGTCTGCTTCCCTTCCTCTCCTCCAGCCCTCCATGCCTGACCTGACCTGACCTGACCACCCCAGCCTTCACCCTGATCTGATCAGGTTCTATCTACACACTATGGGCCTTCTCGACTCATCTTGTGACTTACAGGGCTCAGGATCTGACAACAGGGTTCCTGACCACAGGCTCTTTTTAAAAATGCCCTTGCTCTTTTAACTGGGTCTGTGCCTTGCAATGATTAGTCACCATCTCCGGGTCTTTCGTTCTGCCCAAGGTCAGGACTTCTCCGTAAGCAGGTGTCTTGGTGATGCCAGCCTTCCTGTCTGAACTTCTGACTCTCTCCCCTGCCCTGGATCTCATAATGCCAGGCTAGTGATTTAGAATTCCTCCTGCTTCATCTCACAACTAGACCGCCTGGAGTGAAGACCTCTCTTCCCACGACCCCTTAGCCATGTGCTTCGTCCCCCAGAACAAGCCTGCTTGCTTCTGGGTCATTTGTTGGGGTCTTAGTTGCTGAGCATATTTCTAGGAGGCAGCCCCTTCTCCACAAGCCCCGCTCTGCATTCCAAGATTCCAGCATAGGCTTCCCCTGTGGCGTTAGTAGTAAAACCTGCCTGCCAATGCAGAAGACATAAAAGACACAGGTTCAACCCCTGAGTTGGGAAGATACCCTGGAGGGGGGCATGGCAACCAATATTTATTCCAGTATTCTTGCCTGGAGAATCCCATGGATGGAGGAGCCTGGCGAGCTATACTCCATAGGGTCACAAAGAGTTGGACACGACTGAAGTGACTCAGGATGGTGACCAATCTTCTAGGCTCTCCATAACCACGTGTGCAATGATAGTCACTATTCAGAGGGGTGATTTTGAGCAGTGTGGATTTCAAAAGCAAGAAATAAAACTTTCCCTTCAGTCCATATTTTACCTTTTGAGGCATAACATAGGAAAAATACAGCTAGAAAGAATATCAATAACAAAGGTTGAAGCAAAAAAAGGTGCTTTGATGAAATTCTCACTTAGAAACTATAAGCTCCAATGAACCAAGGGCTGTGCCTCTTGACTCCACCGCAGTAAAGCCAGGGCCAAGACCATAACAGGTGCTCAGTTAATACTTGCTGAATGAGTGAAAACTAAAATCATTCTAAACATCTCATTTAGTCAAGAAGGTTTTCTTGCTCTAGTTCATATAGTCACTCTTTTATCATACATGTGAGAACTTGTTTTTCAATCATTTTGTAGTTTATGATCCTTAAATCATCAAAATAAGAGGGGTAGTTAATAAAAATAAACACAATATACATAATTAGCATAAATGACACCAGAGGGGCTTCCCAGGTGCCTCAGTGGTAAAGAATCCATCTACCAATGCAGGAAACACAGGTTGGATCCTTGGGTCACGAAGCTCCCCTGGAGGAGGAAATAGCAACCCACTCCAGTATTCTTGCCTGGAAAATTCCATGGACAGAGGAGCCTGGTGGGCTACAGTCCATGGGGTTGCAAACAGTCGGATACGACTGAGTGACTGAGGACAGCACAGCACAGCAATTGGTTGTCAACAAGCCCTTCCAGGCGATTCCAGTTATCAGCCTCACACTTGAGGATCCCTCGGCAGTGGATGAGGACTTGATGAGGCTGCTTTAAAATCCTGGCTCTGTCACTTAACAGCTGTGTGCATTGAGAAACTTAGTTTCTCAGTGTTTGGGATGTCAACCGAAAAAATGCCTAACCTAAAAGCTGAATTCTGTCTTATTTGAGGACCTTACAATGACACTAGTGGTTGATATCATGGATCTTAGTAAACATGAAGGAAACATGGGGCTATATGTGAAATATTAGGTTGGTGCAAAAGTAATTGCCGTTTGGCATTGTTGAACTTTGCCGTTTGATACTGGAATGCATTCTACTGCACATTTCTCACTTTATTTATTTTTTTTGCTAATGACATCACTTGCTGTTTACATTTATTTTCGACTATGGAGATGATGTTAGACAAAAAGCAAATTCGAGTGTTTTTCTTATTCGAGTTCAAAATGGGTTGTGAAGCAGTGGATAATGCTGGCATAAATGGAAAGCTATTTTACTTTTGGCAATGTTAGAGGGTTTTCTATGACTGGGATACACACACAGGACTAAAAATAATCCTGCTTCATGTTGCCAGACTACTTGACAATTTACAAAATGCTTGAACAAATGTGATCGTATCTGATCCTCACAAGGAAGTCGAGGAACACAGTTAAAGAAATTATGTGCATGACTCTTTCATAGGAAAATATCTAGTGGAGAATGAAATATAAGAGCTTTCAAAAAGATTTCTGGTCTATTGTTAACAATAACAACTCAACTGATAGCAGAGAAAAAAGATAGAAGGGATATTCTCTGTAATAAAGAAACAGTGAAAGGAAAGAACCTATAATGGCAGCTTTCATTTACTGTGATGAAGATAGACATATTATTCAACAGTTATGGACTGTGGTTATAGACTGCAATTCTAAGAGACAAAGAAATGAGATGCCCAAAGTGAGTAATGAGACTCAAACTTTGGAAGTCTAGTTTCTGCTCACTGAAGAGGAATTATTACCATACTTATCATTTATATTGCATGATATTGATTGCCATGCCCTTCCAAACTGTAACTTTGGGAATCCAGAGCAGGTACTGGGAAGAGTTTAACAGGCTCTGGTAGTTTTCTGTAGGATGCAGATTCTATGCAGAGTTCCCAGCCAGCCTAGAGTCTCCTCCTGACACATGCTTCTCACTCTTGCTTCCATGATTTCCAAGAAAGTTGTCACTTGATAGCCCACTGCAGAGTCTGGTAGGTTACTCTGGAAACCTACATAATATTTCTACTTAAACAGAAAAATTTGTCTTTTAAATAGGTGATCTGTTTTAAAACATTTTGACTGTTTTCTTTCCTTTTTTCCTCTTAAATAAAAGTAGCAAGTCCCTTGTTGAAAATGGCTTAACATTATAGAAATATGTTAAAATGTTGATTCCCTGGGGCTTCCCTGGTGGCTCAGATGGTAAAGAATCCGCCTGCAAGGTGGGAGACCTGGGTTCAATCTCTGGGTTGGGAAGATCCCCTGGAGAAGAGAACGGCTACCCACTCCAGTATTCTTGCCCAGAGAATTCCATGGACAGAGAAGCCTGGCAGGCTATAGTGCTTGGGGTTGCAAGAAATCGAACATGACTGAGCGACTTTCACTTTCACTTTAGTTACTTATTAAGGTAGAAAGTAGAAGACATACAATTTAAAAGTTTCTACTCCCCCTTTTCTCAGGGTAACCTCCATTAATAGATCTGTGTAAGATCCAACGGATCTTTTCTTCTGTGTGCCATGTTCAGTCACTCAGTTGTGCCTGACTCTTTGTGACCCCATAGACTGTAGTCTGCCAGACTGCTCTGTCCAGGAAATTTTCCAGGCAAGAATACTGGAGTAGGTGGCCATTTCCTACTTCAGGGGATCTTCCCGATCCAGGGATTAAACCTGAGTCTCTTGCGTCTTCTGCATTGGCAGACAGGTTCTTTACCACTGCGCCACCTGGGAATGTAGACACTTACTTAGGCAATAATTTTTAAAGATCTCTGCACTACATTTTTGACAGCTACCTTAAATCAAGAAGCAGTGAGAAACATGGCCAATATGTGATCCTTATCAGGTTTTAAAAAGAATTCAACCTCATACTTTAAATAGGGCGTAACTGAAGTTCTCAAGAAATATTTCTTTTAAATAGTTGGAGGGGAAAGCCCATCAGTGTTTGGAACTAGCTAGAGCTAGGGCTACCCGAATTCTGGGAACTGCAATGCTAACAGGTTTCTAGCTGTCAAAATTTGAAATAGAACCTACAGGGGCCAAAAGGTTTGAAATAAGAATGTGGTGAGAGGCATCACTGGTATGGACTCTGAGCTGACTAAAAACTAACACCAAAATAGCAACAGAGTCTGTCTTGGATGAACTTGCTTTTCCAGCAGCCTCTTTTGCTTGCCAGACCGTTCTATGACATTTTTCTGAAAGGGACTCATACTTCCGTTGAAAAGGCAGCCCTGCTTGAATTGCATGGTGCACCATTTAGGAACTTTCTGATCACTGGTTTCCACTTGGAAATGCTCTGTCTGGCTCTTTTCGAACTACTGTCCCTGTCTTACAAACACACTGCTCCAGATGTTTGCAAGTCTCCTGTTTGGAGCTTGTATCCTGCATTTCCATAGAAACCAGTCTAGATGAGGTTTCAGGGATCCTAGAACAGACCAGTTATTCAGATTGCACCTGAAATACCCAACTGTGGGCACTGTAGAAATATGAGAACTTGGGTAACACTGTCTTTAAGCATTCTAACTTGGGGTGCCTGGAATGCCTAATCTCCGGGCCAGGGACTCTTCATCCTTCCATCAGGCATGTTTGCCAGGCCTGGGGGAGAACAAGGAACAGGAAGCTGGGGCCAGTGAGGAATGGGGTTGTAATTCCCTCGAAAACTCGCCTTGTCCAAGTAGGTCTCAGTTCCTGCTCTCCAGAGTGTGTATCTGACAAGAATCCTCAAAATGCAAATGGCTCTCTAAGGTGAAGAGTATCTGTCGGTTTGCTTGAATTGCCCCTCTGCCTTCTGGTTACCAGGAAAAGGAGCTTTCATGTACGAAGGAGGAAAGTTGCCCTTTTCTTTTAGGAGCTAGAAAGAAGGGAGAAGCTTGTAAACCACATCCTCAGGAATAAAGACAGACAGATGCCCACAGGGTCTGAGGTTGCCATCTCAAAATAGACACAGGCTACAGAGCCCTGGACACTGTAACTTTTAAAGATGTTTTACCTCTCTCCTGTTTCTTACAGTAAATAGTAATATAACCCTTAAAATAAAAAAAAAAAAAATTCTATGCTTTTGGGGCGGGGAAGAACAGCAAAGAATGGGGAGAGTTGAGGAACCAGCACTTTTCCTCTCTAAATAGTCTTGTGAGGAATCTCCACACTGTTCTCCATAGTGGCAGATCACCAGCCTAGGTTGGATGCATGAGAAAGTGGTCAGGACTGGTGCACTGGGAAGACCCAGAGGGATGGGATGGAGAGGGAGGTGGGAGGGGGGATCGGGATGGGGAACACATGTAAATCTATGGCTGATTCATGTCAATGTATGGCAAAAACCACTACAATATTGTAAAGTAATTAGCCTACAACTAATCAAAATAAATGAAAAAAAAATAGTCTTGTGAGAATAGAATTTCAAGTCTTAAAGCAGTCCTGCATTTTTTGTTTGTTGAGAGTTTTAAAATTTCTGAATCGATTTCAGTACTGTTCATTGGTCTGTTCATATGGATTTTAAAGGGGTGAACTGTAAGTAAGGCAGAGATAGGGCTTCCGAGGTGAGGCTAGTGGTTAAGAATCCACCTGCCAACGCAGGAGATGAAAAAGAGGCAGGTCTGAAAATCCCTAGATTAGGAAGCGGAGAAGGCAATGGCACCCCACTCCAGTACTCTTGCCTGGAAAATCCTGTGGACAGAGGAGCCTGGTGGGCTGCAGTCCATGGGGTCGCTAAGATTTGGACACTACTGAGCGACTTCACTTTCACTTTTCACTTTCATGCATTGGAAAAGGAAATGGCAACGCACTCCAGTGTTCTGGCCTGGAGAATCCCAGGGACGGGGGAGCCTGGTGGGGCTGCCATCTATGGGGTCTCACAGAGTCGGACCAGACTGAAGCGATTTAGCAGCAGCAGCAGATTAGGAAGATCCCCTAATGTAGGAAATGACAACCTGTTCCAATATCCTTGCCTGGAAAATTCCATGAACAGAGGAACCTGGTGGGCTACAGTCCATGGGGTTGCAAAGAGTCCAATGCAACTGAGTGACTGAGTACCCCCAGCATAGCAATTAATTGTCAACAAGCCCTTCCAGGTGCTTCCGGTTATCAACCTCAAGCTTGAGGGCCCCTCGGCAGAGGATAAGGACTTGATGGGGCTTCTTGAAATCCTGGTTCTGCCACTTAACAGCTGTATGTGTTGAGCAAGTTAGTTTTTCAGAGTTTATGGTGTTGACTGAAAACGCATAACCGAAAAGTTGAATTATGTCTTAAGGACCTTACTGAGGACTAAAGAGCCTGGAAGCCAGCCTTTCAGATAGCTCTGAGGAACTGTTACAAAAGAAGTAAGGGACGGGCCAGAACATTTACGAGTTTTTGCTGAAAAACAAATATGTAGTGGAACATCAAAAGGCTACTGCTAATCACAAAAAATAAGACATCTCAAGTTGATTTTAGTGCTTTTCTTTATATGAGAAGATGCAAGAGACTGGCTCAATGAAATCATTCCTTTGATATGCACCTTACCTATCTTGGGCTAGTATCCTGTTTTTCTCCATCTGAATTCGCCTCAGGGTGCACCCTTGGGGCAGCTGCTGTGACTGATGGCTGGATGGAGGGCAATATTCTTTGTTTACTGAAACAACAGGCAATATTTTTTGGGGGGGTCCACAGTGGAGAAAATCAAATGAGATAATTCATTTGAGGCACTTAAGGCAATGCCAGAGGCACAGAAAACACTCAGTAAATTAGCTATTAATAGCTGCTACGGTCACTGTGTGTAAGGGGAAGCCCTTCTTCTGTGTGGGTTTGTTGACGGCCAATTGCTAGTCCCCAATCCCAGAGTTTTTGACCTTAAACAAATTAGCTGAACTGAATTTGCCAACTTAAAGAGCCCTTTCAGATTCTGATGCCGTACTTCCAAAGAATCCAAAGTTTAAATTCTTTGAGATTTCTCCAAGTCAGAAACTCAGAGCAGTAGTGCTCAACCTGGCTCATTATCAGAAGCTCTGTTGAGCTTTTAATCTGTCCTGCCTGGACCTTCAGAGCCGCCATCCTCAGTGACAGGCCCTGGGCATCTATACTTTTTAAAAATATCTGTACATAATGCTGAAAAACAGCTACTGGAATTGAGGGGGATAATAACTAGACCTAAGGTATGCTGAGTGTCTGGACCAGGCACTGTGCTAACTCCTTTACCTACCTTGCTTCGTTTAATTCTTACAGCAATACTGTGAGGTGGGTACTATCAGTTTCTGTATTTTGCAGGTGGGGAAACTGAGGTACATGAGCCTCAATCAAGTTCACGGAACTTAGAAGTGACTGAGGACCTAAGCCCAGGTTTGGGCTATTAGTTGCATTTTAATTGATGCATTCCCTGACTCATTCACCCAAAATTTATTTTCCATGACCAGGTAATATCCTGAGAGCTGGGGCATGTAAAAATGAACAGAGATCTCCATTCCCATCCTCAAGAAGTTCATGGCTTTTGTTGTTGCTCAGAATAAACAAGAATGACAGATTGCTTCATTTTCCCAAGGATGACGTCAGGTGTCTGTGTTTGAGAGGCGGATAAGATTTTCTATGGCTACCAGCCTCCTCCTCTCAGTGACCATTTAATGAATCCACAAGTGTCTGCAAACCAGCCCCCGAGTCTGAAGATCAGGTCTGTCTGCTGGCTGCAGATGGTGAGCGGTCTAGGGCTGCCTTGAAATTCCGAGTTAGCAACTCCTTAGGGTGGTCTTTTGTTCTCCCCGCGGGGGTTATGCCATTCACTTCAGTTAGCATCCAATCCCCTCGGATGGCTGATCAATCACACCGTGGGAGTAGGAAGCGCATCACCACCGGGCTGGCTGGCAGTCTTCCATGCAGAAAACCTGTCAGTTCAGTTCAGTCGCTCAGTCATGTCTGACTCTTTGCGACCCCATGGACTGCAGCACGCCAGGCCTCCCTGTCCATCACCAACTCTCGGAGTTTATTCAAACTCATGTCCATTGAGTCGGTGATGCCATCCAACCATCTCATCCTCTGTCGTCCGCTTCTCCTCCTGCCCTCAATCTTTCCCAGCATCAGGGTCTTTTCAAATGAGTCAGTTCTTACAAAACTAAGTATATGTTTGTTCTCTGACTCAGCAATTCCACCCCTAGGTACTTCCCCCAAAGAAATGAAAGCATATATTCACCCTGTCACTTACATCTAAAGTGACAGCTTTACGGTTACAAAATTTCCCAGCAAAGTACGGAGGAAAGACTGAGCCAAATCCCTGGACATAGTGTGAAGCCGATCAGGAAACCAAGCTGCGGGGTCTCTAACCAGACTGAGACTAGGCTCCTGGAGCAATCTGCGACCTCTCACTGCCTCCTAGAGTCAGAGCCGAGCAGTGCTTCAAGTAGAAGCGCAGCGATCATCACCTTGGAGCGGGCAAAGGATCCTCCTGGGTTAGACAGTCGTGGAAGCCACCGCCCCCCAGGGTGCAAGCACCGCCCCGCAGGGTGCAACTCACAGCATCTTCCCTACCCGGGTCCAGAGGACAGCAGAGAAGGCTTGAGTGCAGAGGTCGTTCTTCGGACCGATATTCGGGTTGCACAGAGGGAGGTGGCAGCGGAACCTTTCTGCTCTGCCTCGCTCTCGGTTCCACCCGGGTCCAGTTGACGCCGGACGCAGTAGCCGAGGCTCAGAAAGATGGAGGCGGCGGACGCTGGGGCAGCAGAGCCGTCCTGTGGGCCGGAGGCCTCGGCGTCTGCCGACGACCGGCTTTTCCTGGTTAAAGGTGTGGTGTGGCGAGGTGCGGGTGTCAGGGCAGGCTCACCCGGGGCTCTAGCCTACGCTGGAGCGGGCGTTCCCACGCACACGCTGCCCGGGGAGACCTTGGTTTGAATGCCCTGAGTTTAGTGGGCTGGTCCCGTGAGCTGTTCTGTATAGGCTGCATTTACCCAGTTCCCTCTGCAGTTTCTCTCACGTCTCCCCCCGCACCCCCCTCTCTAACTCCCACTATCTCTTTTTTCGTCCCCGGGAGAAAGGGTAAGAGACCCTGTGCCTATTCTGTGCTCTTGGGACTGGTACACCAGAATGGCCTCAGGAACCACAGGTCGTGAGGCCACGCAGGTTTCACAGCCCCTATCATTTACCTTTGCCGGGAGCGTCTTAGCCGTCATTTCTCGAATTTCGAAATTGATTTTTTAAATAGTATCTGAAACTTATTTGTGTCCATCTTTTTAACTTCAGGTTTTTGTTTTTTTTTTTTTCTCTCTCTCTCCCTACCCCACATTCCCTTCCTCCAAAACTCTCGACAGGTGGAATTTTCCTTGGTTCTGTTGCTGCAGCAGGAATGCTAGCTGGATTTGCCACAACATTGTCCTTGGCTAAAAAGAAAAGTCCTGAGTGGTTCAATAAGGTTTGTTACACGGAAATCCATTCATAGCACAATTACTGTTTACAAATCAATGGCAGCAGTTTTGAATAGAAAGTGTTGATGGCCTTTCATATTACTCTTTAAGAAGTAAACCAGCGTGGACTTCGTAGATTCAGGAAGGGTACAAATTAGTCAACTGTCTTTATTTTCATCTAAAAAGAAGTAATTATGTGCCTTTTAAACTGTTAGCAGACCCAGACTTTGAAAGCTCCTCCAATACATTTCCTGTTCACAGCATGATTTTAAATCTAAATCTGGGTAAATTGTTCTCAGTTGTAAGAGGCTCCATATAGTATGTAGCACTAAAAAAAAAAAAAAAAAAAAGCCAGTTAAATTCTGAGACAACACTGCAGTAGGCGTTTCTGGGTCAGAGATGTTAAAATGTTGAAATATGGTGCATCTTAGTATCGATGATAAACACAGGTCAGCTCTTTGAACCTGGAAACCATGCATCCTTGTGCCGTACAGCAGCCCCACTCCCTATAAAGTTGCCTGGCGCATTGTTGTTGTTTAGTCACTTAAGTTGTGTGCAGCTCTTTTGCTACCGCATGGACTGTAGCCCACCAGGCTCCTCCATCCATGGGATTTCCCTGGCAAGAATACTAGAGTGGGTTGCCATTTCTTCCTCCACATATCTGCCCCACCCGGGGATCGAACCCACTTCTGCATTGGCAGGTGAATTTTTTTTACCACTGAGCCACCAGGGAAGCCCTTAGCATGTAGTAGGTGCTCAATAAATTTTGGTTGAATGAGTATAAGCAGCTGAGGGCAGAAAATCCTAATTCCATGAGCAAGTTTGAGCAAGTACCTGTCATGGACAAGTTGAGTAATTTCCTTCCCATTGTGGTTGTTTTTCTGCATTGTCCCGTCTCTATCCTACCTACATCTTATGGTTTGTTTATCCCTTAACTTATTTCTTCAATAAATGTTTATTTGGGATCTTCTATGTGCAGGCCCTGTGCTAGCTAGGTATGAGAGATACAAAAATGAACAGAACATGTACCCCTCAGGAAGCTAGGTCTGGTGTGGGAGACAGATGTTATATAAATAATCACACAAGTAACAATGTAATTAGAATTTGATATTTTCTTTGGAAAAAGTGTTATGTGAAAAATCATAAACCAGTTAATTCCTTTTTGACTTGTATTTATCTGTAATATCTTATAATTGTATTTAAGCCGTAAGAATGGCAGGAGACCACATTAAAAGTGCATTTGGTTTCCCCTTTGAATATACTCAGGGTTCATAGGGAGTTTTCCAAATCGTTGTAAAGAACTTCATGGTCATTTCCTCCCTATGTTACAGAATATTTTCAGAGCAGAAATATGTATCTTGTGGCAGAAATCAGTGAAACCTGAGTGATAGTGATGCTTTAACAGTGGAGTTGTGGTTGATTTCTAAATCCAAGTTAACATGATTACCTTTGGGTCATAGATCTTTTGAGAATCTCATGAAAGCTAGCAGTTCTCTCTCAGAAAAAAAAAAAAAAACACATTCACAACTTTGCATTCTATTTTGCAGTTCTAAGATTTGATACCACATATGGCCTTAATGATCTAACACAGTGATTTTCAAACTGAGGCCCACAGAACCGTGGGGATTCTTGAGACCCTTTGCGGGGTTCTGTAAAGTCAGTTACTATTGCGATACTGCTAAGACACTTGCACTAATGGTCAGTCAGTCAGTCAGTCAGTTCAGTCGCTCATTCATGTCTGACTCTTTGTGACCCCATGAATCGCAGCACGCCAGGCCTCCCTGTCCATCACAAACTCCCGGAGTTTACTCAAACCCATGTCCATCCAGTTGGTGATGCCATCCAGCCATCTCATCCTCTGTCGTCCCCTTCTCCTCCTGCCCCCAATCCCTCCAAGCATCAGGGTCTTTTCCGATGAGTCAACTCTTCGCCTGAGGTGGCCAAAGTATTGGAGTTTCAGCTTCAGCATCAGTCCTTCCAATGAACACCCAGGACTTATCTCTTTCATGATGGAATGGTTGGATCTCCTTGCAGTCCAAGGGCCTCTCAAGAGTCTTCTCCAACACCGCAGTTCAAAAGCATCAATTTTTCGGCAGGTACAGACACAGTAAAGGATAAAAGTGCTGGTGCCTTGCTGTAGCTGAGGCAGTGGCCCCAGGGTGTACTAGCAGGCAGGGTGTTCTTCCTTTCTGCGCACCTGTGGTTAATGCCATCTTTGCAGAATATCCTTGTTGAAGCAGTAAAATTATTTTTTGATATCTTGACCCTTGAACATAACCTCTTTAATAGTCTGAAGAAATGGGAGGTACACATAAAGCACTTTGCATTATGCCAAAGCAGTATGTTTTTCTCAAGATAAAGCACTTGTGTGATTGAGTTACAGTCTGAACTAGCCACTTTTTTTTCATGGTATATTGTTTTCACTTGAAAGAGCAACTGACAAACTATAGTTATTCAGAAGTAGGTAGACATTTTCTTCAAAATGAACAAAATGAACCTTCTCTTCAAGCGAGCAATTGTTAGTATGTGTCGCCGATAATAAAATTCCACCCTTTATAGGTAAAATTGAGTTTAGAAAACTGTGTCTGCCATTGTGAGCTTGCCAGCTGCTTAAACACCTGAAGCTTTTTTCTGAGATTGATAGTGATATTAATGATGTGATTTTAATATTTAATAAATGATGTCAAGAGTCTGAAAGATAACTTCTTTTGGCAAGTCAGTATTTTCTGACTAATCATGATGCATGGATGAAAGTTGCATTCAAAATGAAAAATACACCAATGGATTTTCGTGTAACAAAGTACAACAATTTATTGATACAATTTTTTATTCCATATTGCAGATCATTTTTAAGAAACTATTTGTTGAGTTTGGGTATATATCAAAGAAGGGAGGCTATTAAAATACTCTTTTCCGATCACATACCTGTGTGAGGATAGATTTTATTTGTATGAAAAAAAAAGTGAAAGTGTTAGTCGCTCAGTCGTGTCCGACTCTTTGGGACCCCATGGACTGTAGTCCGCCAAGCTCCTCTGTCCATGGAATTCTCCAGGCAAGAAGATTGGAGGGGGTAGCCATTCCCTTCTCCAGGGGATCTTCCCAACCTGAGGATTGAACCTGGGTCTCCTACATTGCAGGTGGATTCTTTACCATCTTGAGTATTTGTATACTTCAACCAAAAAACATTGCAACAGATTGAATATAGATGCATGTGTGAAAGTCAAGCTGTTTTGTTCAACCAGACATTTAAAAGAGGAGCAAAAATGTAAAACATTGCGTCTTTTTGTGCTAAATGTTTTGTAGGATGGTTATTTTAATTCACATAATCAGAAATCTTTGGGATCCAACTATAAATGGATCCTGAGACCAGGAAATTTGAGCACATCCTCTTTTGGAAGTTAAATATTCTTCAAATAACTGAGTTATTTCAAGACCCATTTAGGTAATGGACAGAAAGAGTGAGTCATCATCTTTCTGATATAGCTATAACTTCTGAGAAATTATAAGAACAAATCTTTACTTTGGTATAATGCAACACAGCTCTTTCTGTGATGTAAAGAATATAGCAAAATATATCAGCTAAGAATGCTCTGTGGGGGAAATAGCTAGGTTGAACATTCTTTTTAAATATCAGAATTTGATTTATATCCGATTCATCCCAAGATTAAACTGAAAAAAAAAAAAACTAAAAACATGAACCTTATTCTTAGGTAAGCAGTTGACTTTCTGACAAACAATTTGCTCTTGATCGTTTCTGTACCTGTGAATAATAGATTAAATCTTCTTAAGAATACATAGAATAAAAAAGGCACCATGTATTTAAGCATAAGAGGTATTATAAGTACAAAATAATAGAAAATAATTTTCCTGTTTTAGATATTAAGTATCATAACTGCATTGTGATTTGTTAAGTTCAACTTCCATGTGCACACGCCTTCATTTTAATTTAAATGAAAAAAATAATGTACTGAAGAAAAACACAGCTTTGATTCATACATATGTGACTAGCATATGTGGTTATATCTAAAGAGCAACATTATTTTTTGGCAAGTCAGTCTTCGCTGCTGCCAGTCAGTCAGTGTTCATTTTTAAAACTCTGAGCAGGCTGTATAAAGGCCATGTGACATATAACTCCAGTGGATAAAGCTTGATGACTCGACTTTTAAAAACTTAAGAACAAATCAATTTTTAACATCATTTCCACTAAAATTAGTTTTAGAGTATATGGACGGTAGCTGATAATAACTCACTTCCCTCACAGTCAGTTTCTGAGACTGATATACAAATACAGCATGTTCCTTTTTTAAAAAAACTGAAAGTTTGGCAAACCTAAGATTTTGTTGGGAGTATTGCTGTGTTTTTAAGGGTTGTATTTATAACCCTTCGTTACCTTTTTTACTTAGTAAAACATGTGGATTTATGTAGACTTTGAAAAAGATTTATGTATATCTATAACATATATAGTTTTTGTCCCCAGGGAAATAAGAAATTTTTAATTTAAGTTTCAAAAATAAAACTTAAGCCAGAGCACCTAAACTGAGCCTGGTGTAATAATAATTGGTTAATGATGCTGCTGCTGGATGGAAATAAGCCAGTTAGGAGTTGGTGTGTTTATGTGAGGTCTGTAGCATCTAGGGAACCACTGAAATTATAGCAGCCTGAGAAAAGGAATAAGATAAGAGAGTAGTATATTGTTTTCATCATAGAAAATGGCTAAGGAAAATCTCTTGAGAATCTGGTCAGGACCAGGCTATTTCTGCAAGAAGTATGTCATTAGATAAGATCTGTTAGGTTTAAAGCATGGGGATACAGATAAACAAAATGTTTCTATCTACTGTGAATAGCATTCTCAATCACAAATACATGCCTTAAAAAAATACAAAACCTTTATTAAGAATGGGTTGCCTCCAACTAATAAAAATAATTGGGGGGAAAAAAAAGAATGGGTTGAATAAAAAATAAATGGGTTGAGCAATATAAAGACAATTTTCTAAAAAGAAAAAAAAAGGACTTGAGTAAATGAAAATATATTTTCAGATGAAAGACAGGATGTTACAGATTTTCTCTTACCAGTTAGCTATGTTTGATGTCATTCTAATGAAAATGTCAGTGAATTGGGTGAGTGGGAGTTGGAAGGACTCTTGACAAAATGTTCTAGGGTTTTTCTGGAAGAATGAATAGGTTAAAAACTTAAGAAATATTTGATAAAAAGTATATCAATAACCTCAGATATGCAGATGACACCACCCTTATGGCAGAAAGTGAAGAGGAACTAAAAAGCTTCTTGATGAAAGTGAAGGAGGAGAGTGAAGAAGTTGGCTTAAAGCTCAACATTCAGAAAACTAAGATCATGGCATCTGGTCCAATCACTTCATGGCACATAGATGGGGAAACAGTGGAAACAGTGTCAGACTTTATTTTTTTGGGCTCCAAAATCACTGCAGATGGTGATTGCAGCCATGAAATTAAAAAACGCTTATTCCTTGGAAGGAAAGTTATGACCAACCTAGATAGCATGTTTAAAAGCAGAGACATTTCTTTGCCAATAAGGTCCGTCTAGTCAAGGCTATGGTTTTTCCAGTAGTCATGTGTGGCTGTGAGAGTTGAACGGTGAAGAAAGCTGAGCGCCGATGAATTGATGCTTTTGAACTGTGATTGGAGAAGACTCTTGAGAGTCCCTTGGACTGCAAGGAGATCCAACCAGTCCATCCTAAAGGAGATCAGTCCTGGGTGTTCATTGGAAGGACTGATGTTGAAGCTGAAACTCCAATACTTTGGCCACCTCATGCGAAGAGTTGACTCATTGGAAAAGACCCTGATGCTTGGAGGGACTGGGGGCAGGAGAAGGGGATGACAGAGGATGAGATGGCTGGATGGCATCACCAACTGGATGGACATGGGTTTGAGTAAACTCCGGGAGTTTGTGATGGACAGGGAGGCCTGGCGTGCTGCGATTCATGGGGTCGCAAGGAGTTGGACATGACTGAGCAACTGAACTGAATGTGTATGATGTAAATACTTTATGAATATTAAGACTTTTTCTGATTCTGTAATTACATCTATGTGATTCTGGTATAAAATTCATAGTATGAAAATAGCTTAGAAACAAACCTCTGTAATTTTCTCAAAAATGTTTGAGAGGAGAAGGATTAATCCATAGAATGGTGCTGGGGCAGTTGCTAAACTATTGGGGAAGTAAATTCCCTTTAGTTATCAGCTTCCAACAGGACTAAAATAAATATCAGATGAACTAAAAAGCTAGGGGTAAGGAAGTTTTTTAAACAGAAATATAGCTAGAAGGAAAGAGAAATGACAGTGACTTGGATAAGGAAAGTTTTAATAGCTTAAAATCTTTAGAATACATCTTTGATCAAAAACAGACAAGCAAAAAGCAAAATAGAAAGATGAAACTAACCTGGGACTTCCCTGATAGTCCAGTGGTTAAGACTGCGCTTCCACTGCAGGGGGTGTGGGTTCCATCCTTGGTCAAGCAAGTGGGAACCCATCAAAAAAACCCTAGACAAACTAGGGAAATACTACAGCACATATCATAGGGCTTCAAAGTACATTAATATGGAAAGAATATACAAATTAGAAGACTTTAAGTATATAACATGAATATGCAATTCAAAAGGCATAAACGTTGGCTCATAACTTGGACAAATAGTCATTCTCAGTAACAATAGAAACATAAGTTATAAATAGTCTTATATAAATTTCAAAGGTTTCTTTTTTGTGTTTATAGTTTTCCTGAGACCATCTGATACTGGCTAGCTTGAAATGGCCCTCATAAAACAGCATTGTAACTTAGTACAACCTTTTGAAAAACACTTTGTATGTCTGTCAGCTTATAAAATAGTCATGCTTCCTCCACTTAGTAATTCTATTTTGAGGAATTTTCTGCAAGGACTTTATCAGAAATGTAGATAAGTGTTAAGGCACAGGGAAGTTTTTAATACAAAAAAATTAATATAAAAACCTGAAGTTAGTATATATTAATAACAAATGGCTAAGTAAATTATGATGTCAGTGCAGTGTTACCATTAAAAATATTTGAGTTCTTGACACTATGAGAGGATGAAAGTTGAAGATTAAAAACATTTTAGTGGTGTTAACTTGTTTTTAAAATGTCAAAATGTTTACCATGGTTTACTGGATAATAAGATGGAATTTTTTTAATTCATCCTATTTTTTATATATACCAAATTTTCCTCAGTGATTATATAATCAGAAAAAAGTAAGGTTCAGCTTTTGAGGAAGTTAAAATTTTTATTTTTGTTTGTTCATGTTTGATGTGTTTTGGCAGACAGGCTCATGGAGAAAAATAATAAATTCTTAATATTTCCTAAATTCTACAGTTTGCCTTAAAATTTTTTCAAAGGATAAATTATATTTCATATTCAATTCAAACTGTGGGAATAAGTGAATGCTCCATAGTTGGTTTCAAGTAGACCCATATGTATTATCACATCTTTGTCTATTTCAGCATTGTGAATATTTGAATTACCCTAAGTAATGATGGTTTTTATTCTGATTTACACTGTGGATTTGTTTCCACTTAAAAAGATACTTTCATTTACATTTTGTGTTGTGTTGTATTTAGAATCAGAAGTGAGAAATGACTGGCAAATTCCTGTTAGTCTATAAAGCCAGACTGCTGAAGTGCTCTAACTTTTATAAGCTGTGAAACCTTTAACAAGTTGTTTAATCTCTCTCTGCCTTAGCTTGGTCTTTAGTGAAATGAGGATCATAGTATGTGTCTCACAGAGTGAGGCTCAGTGAATTAATACATGCAAAATGCTTTAAACAGTGCTTGTCATATAGTAAGGGAGCAATATAAGCCATATATACATATATCTATCTGTCTATATATATATAAAGCTATATATAATTATCGAGGCTTTCCTGGTGACTCAGATGGCAAAGAATCTGATGCAGTGCAAGAGACCTGGGTTCGATCCCAGAGTCAGCAAGATCCCCTGGAGAATGGAATGGCAACCCATTCCAGCATTCTTGCCTGGAGAATTCCATGGACAGGGGAGTGTGGCGGGCTACAGTCCATGGAGTCGCAAAGAGTCGGAGACAACTGAGCAACTAACACTTCTCACTTTTCTTTTCGTGTATAATTATTAACTGTTATGTAGTATTTGGAAATACAGGCTCCCTGGGAGATTGCAGTCCTGCAATCTTATAAAAAAATTAATCTTATTTAGAAATAGGATTAATGATCATTTAACGGTATAAGGCAAAATGTGGCTTTGGTCCTTCTGATCAGTGGTGAAAAGAAACGTTTAGTATGTGAATACCACTTGTGCAGTTTATTCATAAAACAAGAGATATGGAAGAGTAGCTAACCACATTCAGTAGAACTTCCCTTTCCTGCGAGTAGACTGGATGTCCTCCTCTGGGTGCATAATTCCCTGTTCATAGGTGCTGTTCTGTTGCCCTTTCCATTTTGATCATAACTTCTAGGTGTCTGTGTCCCACCCCCACCCCCACCCCAGGACCGAAGTGTTTTGTCAGAAAGAAGTTGCTCTGTGTACTTAGCCTGGCTTCTGGCACAGTGCCTTGCACACTCAGTTTTGTCAGAGAAATTGTGACTTAAGTTATGCAGTTATTAAGTAGCAGAGCTGGAATTTGAACTTGGATTGGTCCGGTGTCCCAGTTATCATGGTGCTTACACGAGAGTCATTAATTTCAAACACTCTCCAAATATTTATTCGTTCAAAGTGATGATTTTTACCTCAACCTTTCTGTCTTCATTGCAGGGAAGTATGGCCACAGCTGCCTTACCAGAGAGCGGGTCTTCCCTGGCCTTGCGAGCCCTGGGGTGGGGCTCACTTTATGCCTGGTGTGGGGTCGGTGTGATCAGCTTTGCCGTCTGGAAGGCTTTAGGAGTGCACAGTGTAAGTAACTACAACCCTATAGTTGCTATCTGGAATGTTGATTCTATTTTGTCCTGCATAAATCTTCTAGATTTTCAAATTTGTATATAGTTTATTTACTGTCTTGGGAAGTGATCACAGAGCATTGACTGAATTCTTGCTAATAACTAGGCAGCTTGTCATTACTAGTAAATCATATAAATAATTTAAATGTTTGAAGGTGGTAAAACTTCAAATATAATTAAAGTAATGACTAATTCATAGCAAATGGTCGTTGTGTATAAATTGGTGAGAGCTACTTGTTCTGGAAAATTATTTAATTTGGAATAGTTTTCTATGCTGTTTGACATCCATATTTATAAACATCATTGTAAAATAGTTAAAGCTTTTAAAATTGTTATTTCAATTATTAATGTGTTTACACATTATTGGAAAAAGACTAAGTGCCTGTGTGTGTGTAATTTATACTCCAAGCTGAAGAGCTATGCATTCAGAATAATGAGAAGTTCTGTGGACCATGCTCTTTGTGACAGGTGAGAGTTGGTAATGGTTTAGAATGGGTGGCCGCTGTAGAGTTGATGAAAAGCAGTTCCAGATAAATCAATGTTTCAAAGGTAGGGGCAATAAGGATTTGTTATAAATTGAATGTCAGAGGTGAAAGTCAAGTCAAGGGTGTCTCCAGGGTTTGGTCTGAGCAACTAGGAAATGGACAAGACCAGTGTGAATGGAACAGATATTAGGGGATCATGTGAGGAGCTCAGTCTGGGGCTTGTGAGTTTTGAGAGCTCTTAGATAGCCACGAGCCAGGTGGAGAGTTAAGTAAGCGGTTAGATAAATACATGTGGAATTCAGGGGAGAGGTCAAGGTGAAGGTATAAAGTGGAGACTCATCAGTATGTGGGTAGTATTGAGTTGGCCAAAAAGTTTGTTGGGGTTTTTCTGTAACATGAGATCAGATGAGCTCACAAAGGCAGTGAATGCTGAGCAGAAAGAGAAAAGTCCTGAGGAAGGAGCTCTTGGGAGTTTCTAAGGTTTAGAGGTTGAGGAATATCACGGAGGTTTCCCTACCAAAGAGGTAGAGAAACCCAGGAGAATGGCGACCTGGATCCAGGTGAAGAAAGGGGGATGCCGGGTACACATCACGTTAGATGAGAACTGATCATCTGCTGAACTAGCGACGTGGTGTCATTGGTGGATAAAGCCTGAGTGGAGTGGATGCGCAGGAGAACAGAGGAGAGAGATCGGAGGCCGTGCATGGGCAAGTCTTGAGTTTGGCTCTAAAGGGAAAGAAAGAAATGGGATTGTAGCTACGAGGGGGAATAGAATCAAGAGAGTGTTTGTTTTTTAAATTGGTTGAATTAACAGCATGTGTGTGTGCTGATAAAGTGAAGGCGCTCAGTCGTGTCTGACTCTATGACCCCATGGACTGTAGCCTACCAGGCTCCTCCACCCATGGAATTTTCTAGGCAAGAGTACTGGAGTGGGTTTGCCATTTCCTTCTCCAGGGGATCTTCCTGACCCAGGGATCGAACCCAGGTCTCCTGTGTTGCGGGTTGACAATAATTTGTGCTGATAGGTGTGGGGAAATTAATGCAAGGGTTGGGGGGGGGGGAGTTGTTGGAGTAACAGGTGTTATTATTAAATTGTCCACATTTGGTTTAATCATAACTACATAGGCATTAGTGTACTTTTCACTTAAAATATACTGATAGACAAACAGATGTTGCTTTTTTCCTAGTCTAATGTTTATATTTAAAGTAACTGCCCAATAGTCATTGTAACAATAAAATAGGGATTGACTGAAAAAGTTAGAGAACTTGTGACTGAAGATTTTTTGATGATTTTTAGACACCTCAGTTTTCCTTTTGATAAATATAAAATCTCTTCAGGCATTGTACCAGACGTTTTAGACATAGCAGATTATTTAATCCTTGCAATAACTATGAAGCAGGTATTAATATCCCCCATGTTATAAATGAGGAAGTAGGGACTCAGGTCAGTCACTTGCTCGAGATCACGCAGCTTGTAATTGACAGAGTCAAGATTTGAAGGCAAGTCTCATGGTCTGCAGAACCTAGACTATTTCCAATTTTACCTCCCTTAGCTAAGATGGGCAATAAAGGAGTAGGTCGAAGGGGCCAGGGCAGGGGACAGAGGGAGTGAACTTGGTTTTGATTGTGGCGTGATCCACAGTCTTGATAACTTGACAGATTTTACTGGGTATCTTCAATGTGAACCTCATCTCTTAACATTATCATTGACCGCAGTCTGGTATAGGACGGGCCATTATTTTCTCCTATAATATGGGAGCCGTTATTTGAGAACAAATGGAAAAGATTGGGAGAAAATATGTCTGGTGATAATATGTGAATGAATTATGGGCATGTGGGTGAATTTCTTATTTTACTTTTCTTTGTAACTCTTAAACATGTATTGCTTTAATAGTAATACTGCTTTTAAAAAAGAGTCCTAGGTTTTATTTTTATTAATTTATGCTGACTATAAAGCACAACTGCTGGGAAGTTCACAAAACCTCCTTGACCACATGTGAACTCTGCTTGGGGGGGCATGCAAATAAGAGTAAAGTTATTAAGTTTTTGATTTCTATAAAAACGGCAGTCTGTTAGCACATCACATTGAGTGAATGGAATTGATAATGTTTCTAGAGTTCAGTAATGTAGGTCATAAATTAAGTAGTGAAGTTTTAAGGTATTTAAAAATATGAACAGTCTGATTTAGAAGAGTCATGATGAATCAATCCAGATTTTCATAGACCAACAAAATTAGTCTCTACATTATATGCTTGAGAACTTGGGCTTTATGGGCTAGGCTGTGCAATTTTTTTTTTAAATTAATTATTTTACCATGGCTGATTCATGTCAATGTATGGCAAAAACCACTACAATATTGTAAAGTAATTAGCCTCCAACTAATAAAAATAAATGGAAAAAAATTAATTATTTTAATTGGAGGCTAATTACTTTACAGTATTGTGGTGGTTTTTGCCATACATTCACGTGAATCAGCCACAGGTGTACATGTGCCCCCCAACTGTGCTATTTTAGTTTCTAGAATGTGAACTTTTTGTTTTATGGCACTGATAAGAGATTATTACCTAAATAAAATATCTGAGGGGCAGAATTCTTTTTGATTGGCACTTTTGCCATGTCTGAGAAGTCTCACAGAAAAATGAACCCACTGGTAATTTTTTAGGGTACATCTCTTAAAAGCCATGGTGTTTATTAATTTGGTTATTCAAAAGACAGATGTGGGCCTTCCCTGAGCTAAGACAGAGCTCCCCGGTAGACAGTATGGGTGATTTTCCAAGGAAATTCTTGTTAGATGACTCTGCTCTGAGGCTTATGGAGAGCAATGTGGTATATTCCAGTTCTGCATTTAGAGTTTTGATGATAACTATGAGGTTGCCCTGATTCCAGTGATGAACTTTTATTACTATTTACTTCCTCTTACTAGGAAATATCATTCTTTTGTGAGGAAGGAAAAGTTTTAGTCAAAAAATGTTGAGCAAAAATGGCCCCAGCCTTTGCATTCACTGAGTATTGGGATGGTCATATCCATTTACATGGATAAACACATGTAAATCAGAATCAGTTCCTGCTTCAGATAGTTAAATTGTAAATAAATCTCTGGTATAAACCAGTTCCCTCAAAAAGGGTGCCCTCTAGTGGCTGACCTAGAGCAGCGCGCCTTCCCTGTTTTAATTCACAGCTCCATCTGCTGGCCTAAAAGGGACCATGTTGAAAATGCTTAAAGCAAAGCTTTTTTTTTTTTTTAATTTTTCTTTACTTAACGTTTATTTTTGGCTGTGCTGGGTCTTGGTTGCTGTGAGGGCCTTTCTCTCGTTTCAGTGAGCGGTGCTACTCTCTGGTTGTATTGCGCTGCCTTCACGGCACAGAGGCTTTTCACTGCGGTGGCTTCTCTAGCTGTAGGACAGGCAAACCTCAGTAGTTGCGGCACATGGATTCGGTGGTTTGGGCCCGTGGGCTCAATAATTGTGGCCCACAGGCTTAGTTGGTCCACGGCCTGTGGGATCTTCCTGGGTCTGGGGTCCAACCGGGCATCTCCTGCATTGGCAGGTGGATTCTTTACCACTGAGTGCCCAGGGAAGCCCTAAAGCAAAGCTCTTCAGTTTCTTAGAAATATTTTGGATTTACTCGTTGTTTATTCAGAGTTAGTATAGGATTTCATTTCACGTGGAACATGTTTACTATATCAGATATAAAGAAAAAATTTTAATTTACACAATGGTAGATCATTTAAGAAGAGATTCCAAAAAAAGGAGAGAGCTGGTGGAAGCTATCTTGTCAGCCATCTGAAGCAAATCAGGGTGCCCAGGGTTTAAAGTGGGACCCCTGCCTGCCTTTGAGTCAGAATTAGTGCATGTCCAGCCTGGTGTTACCACACCATCTCCACCCTGCTCACCAGCTGTGGGCATGGCCTGATTGCTCAGAATGGGCTCATCAATTACTTTGAATTATGGTATTTTATCATGTGATTATTTTATCACAGCCACTGAACTGTGAAAAGAATGAACATTTAGTATGGGTTCATGTTAAGTTTAGAGACTGACTTATGGAGATTAAATGCTTTTCAGGCAGTAAGGGCATTAGTGATACTAACTGGTGACCCCTCAATTGTCAAAAGAAAAACCATGCCACCTACAATTATTTAAATGTTAACTTTTTTACCTTTTATTGTTTATAGTCAGTATAGACTGAGAGGTTGAGCATATTTATGGTCAGACTGTCTTAGGTCTTTTTTTTTTCCTTCCCTTTGAAGAAAAAGCATTAGGTGTATAAAAAATTCCTGCTTAATATGATTGGAATCATTATAGCTTTTCATGCCTAATGGACCTGTACATTTGCGTGAGGTGAGGTTATCTCAAAATACTGGTCAGAATCACCCACTGCTAACATTTACTGTAGTTTGTATAGAATATATTCATGGTACTTGGTATAGTTAAAATTTACAAGTCATTTATAGTTGTCTTCACAGGAGCTAAAACTTTGATAGTAATAAAACCATGAATGGAAACATTTTCATTTATTGTGAAATACTTTAAGTTGTCCCAATATTTTAATTTAAAAATCAACTTATAAATGGAGTTTTGTTGTATTTTTTTTTTTAAACCATGGAATAAAAGGTATTTGTTTTTATTTATATATATTGGTATTTAAAGAAAAATATTTAGGACCTATCTTTTTTTGAACAAAGATGGTTTTGTGTTTTGTAAAAAAATATGTACACATTGCTTAAAAAGTCAATGTAGAAAAGTTAAAAAATCACCAGAAATCTCTGAGTTGTAATCACTTATTATAGTAGAAACATCCATTTAGACCTTGTATAGGCATGTTCATGTAATTGTAAAATGTTTTTTATTGTACTACTCTAAAACTTTTTTTCACTGAATAGTCATAGGAACATCTTTGCATAGTAGAGTATATAAGTCTCCATTACTTTTAATGGCTCTGTGGTGCTCAGTTGTAAGTTATAATTTACTTAATCAGCCAGCAGCACTTAGACTGTAATCAAACAACGTAGTGAACCTCTGTAGGCATACATCTTTTTGTACTGTGTTTGTCAAGAAATGTGTTCTAAAGACAAAAATGTTATTGTTGAATCAAAGTGTATTTTTTAAAAAATGTTTTTGATATCTGTTGTTAAGTGTCCCCCCAGAAAAATGTATAAAATTTAGAAGATATCAACAATGTATACAAGTTTCCTAGCATCCTTGCCATTAGTGGCTTTTGTTACTCTGAAATTTTTGCCAGTCTGACATATGGAAAATGTCTTCCTTTACCTGGCTCTCTGAAGACCTGCTGCTGTACAGATTTATGGGAATAATCTGTGATTGGAGTCATGCATACTCTACAGCCCCAGTCTTGCCTCCTCATTTAATATAGGTTGCTTTTTTCTCAAAAGCCCAGACCTCTTTTTCTTTAAAAAACTAAAAGTTAAACATGTTAAAACATACATATTTTAAACATTTCTCTAAAAATTGTTGTTTGACTTTTCCTGTTCTAAGTGAAAGTGAAAATCGCTCAGTCGTGTCCGACTCTTTGCAACCCTATGGATTATTACAGTCCATGGAATTCTGCAGGCCAGAATACTGGAGTGGGTAGCCTTTCCCTTCTCCAGGGGATCTTCCCAACCCAGGGATCAAACCCAGGTCTCCCGCACTGCAGGCGGATTCTTTACCAGCTGAGCCACCAAGGAAGCCCAAGAATACTGGAGTGGGTAGCCTATCCCTTCTCCAGGGGATCTTCTCGACCCAGAAATTGAACCGGGGTCTCCTGCATTGCAGGCGGATTCTTTACCAACTGAGCTATTAGGGAAGTTCTTTCCTGTTCTAAGGAAGATCTTATTTAAAAATTCTTTTCCATTATGGCTTATTACAGGATATTAAATGTAGTTCTCTGTGCTCGATGGCAGGACCTTGTTTATCAGTTCTCTATATATTAGTTTGCACCAAATTCCCAAGCCAGCCCTCCCTGCCCCCTGCAACTGCAAGTCGGCTCCCTTTGTCTGTTTTTATTTTGTAGATAAGTTCATGTGTGTCATAGTTTAGAGTCCACATGTAAGTGATATCCTTTGGTATTTGTTTTTCTCTTTCTGACTTCCTTCACTTAGTATTAATATGATAACCTCTAGGTCTATCCATGTTGTTGCAAATGGCGTTATTTCACTCTTTCTTATGGCTGAGTAATATTCCACTGTACATGTATACACCATGTCTTTATGCATTCATCTGTTGATGGATGTTTAGGTTGTTTCCATGTCTTGGTTGTAAATAGTGCTGTTGTGAATATAGGGGTGCATGTCTCTTTCTGAGTTGCAGTTTTCTGTTAATATGTTCCCAGGAGTGGGATTACTGGATCGTAATGGCAACTCTGTTTTTTATTTTTTTGAGGACCCTCCATACTGTTCTCCATAGTGGCTGGACCAATTTACATCACCACCAGCAGTGTGGGAGAGTTCCCTTTTCTCCACACGCTCTCCAGCATTTGTTATTTGTAGACTTTTAGGTGATGGCCATTCTGACTGGTGTGAGGTGGTACCTCATTGTGGTTTTAATTTGCATTTCTTTAGTAATGAGCGGTGTTGAGCATCTTTGCACGTGCCTGTTGATCATCTGAATGTATTCTAAGAAAGATCTTTTACAGGAAGGAATATTACACCTCATCTCTGGGACAATATTGGATGTGCTCTAATAAAACTTATTTTTTCCAGTCTCTTTTTGGTAGCTGTTGCTAGGAATGCTTTTATATTAATATTTGGGCCCACTTCTTAATTACCTTATGACCAACTTGAGGGCTTTTGCTAGTTACAGTCAAATCTCTTGACTTTTTGCTAATTTCAGTTTTTACCAACATTCTGGTATATCTCATCTTAAGTGCATTTATTCTTACACTATGTTTACTCATTTCAAATGAAAGCAGCATTGTAGGGTGAATGCTCAAGAGCCATGTGTAAAGTAAAACTAAGGGAAAGCTTTAGAGTTTTCCCCTTCTAAGATATCTAAGAAGGAAGCGGACTTCATGCTATATACTATTCATTGGTTTAGGTCAAAGATTAAAAACAAATCTGAGTGTCCTGGCAAATTGTTTCATGGTAGCCACTTCTGAGTGGTCTGCAGGGGAAGTCCGAAAAGAGGCTGAAACATTTTTCTACATCCTCGCCTAATCTAGTTTCATTGCTTCCAGAGATTTCTGCTAGCTTCTGCCTCCAGGAAGAGAGGAGGAGAGCTCCTCCACTCCAGGAAGAGAGCTTCAGTTTCTTATTCTGATCACTGCCTGTCAGCAGCCCCAGCCTGGCTTACTCTTCCTGATGGTACCTCCTTGACCGCTCAGAACACGTCATCATGACCTTGCAGAAATGTCTCCATCTGTCAAGCTCTCGGGCCTTCAAACAGCTTAAGCGTTGAGGCCTGGTTTTCCTGGAATCATTTTTAAATTAATTGAGAGTGGCACTGTGCACCGGTTGAACTCAGGTCCGGGGTGACAAGAACATCTCTGTCCCCCTCACTTCCCGATCCAGTGCGGCTCTGACGGGCTTGGCCTCCTGGTGGTGAGAGGCACTCTGTGAAGGTGGAGAAGCACTTTGGTGACAGGGAGACCCAGTCAAAGGGGCTTGCTCAGCTTAAAATGGGAGATAATGACTGATGTACTTTCTTTCTTCTGTTTCTTTTTTAAAGCCAAGGGAGGAGGGAAGAAGGGATTCAGCTGTCTTGGCATATTGCCAAGATTCCTCTTCAAAAACCCACCACTTTCCTTTTATAAGTAAAATAGGGCCCCCAGCATTTTATACAATAAGAATGTGCAACAGTTACCAGGAGAGATAAGCTCTGCCATAGAAGCATTCTTGTTCCAGGCCTGACACAAATCAGGCCTAATTACCTCAAGAATGTTCTCAGTCTTAATGCCATTGGAGGGGTGGTAGCCTTGATTTCACGTGTTTTCTTTTCCTTTGTCCTTACTTTCTTACATTGAGCATAGAAAATTGGGCTCACGTGAGCTGATCTCTAGCCAGAGCATTGTAGAGTGAAGACCTGAGAGTGCAGGCTTTCCCCTTAAGCTTTCTTTTCAAAGGTACCTACTCCTGATTGCTGTGCTGTGTTCAGTCACGTCTGCCTCTCGGCGACCCCATGGGCTGTAGCCCACCAGGCTCTGTCCATGGTATTCTCCAGGCAGGAATACGGGAGTGGGTTGCCATTTCCTACTCCAGCCTATTACTGGTTAGTCACTTACAAATATCTAAAACTATGAAAAAAAAAAATACATCAATTGGGCTTCCCTGGTGGCTCAGACGGTAAAGAATCTTCCTGCGATGCAGGAGACCTAGGTTCCATCCCTGGGTCAGGAAGATCCCCTGGAGAAGGAAATGGCAACCCACTCCAGTATTCTTGCCTGGAAAATGCCATGGACAGAGAGGAGCCTGGCGGGCTACAGTCTGTGAGGTCACAAAGAGTCGGACACAACTGAGCAACTAAAACTTTCACTTTCAGTTCATCAATCAGAGTATGAAATATTCTCTCTAGTTTTCCTGACTGAAATACTTCTAACAATTTTAAGTAATCTTATTTCAAACATGCTGTATGTTTTTCCACAATGCAAATTGTGCTGAACATAACTTCACTTTTTCTTGATGACTTGGATATATCAGTTATTATCTGCTTCTGTGATAAGAGGTGCTGGGCTTTCATAGCTTTTATTCTTTTTGTACCTTTTCATGATCCTGCTTTGGCTGTTGTTTTTCACTTCCCCCCATCCTGTTTAGTTTCCTCCTTTGCCCTTGTATTTTCTTCATGGTTCTGTTCATTCCAGTGGCTTCCTCCACATACAGACAGCTGCCAGGACCGCATCTCCAACCGGACCCCTGAACTCTTAGCTCATGGGTGCATTTGACTGGACACTGATGCTTGGACATCCCACAGGGGTCATGTGTGGTTCCACTTGAACTGTCATTTACTTCCCACTTCACCCCCCAGCCTACTCCCAGCGTCACTCATGGTGAATGGCAGCAGCATGCATCATCCAGCAGTGCTGCCTAGACCGAAAAGGGGGATTTTATTCATGACCACACTCTCCCCCTCAGTCTGGTGTGTCACCAAGTCTTGCCGCTACTGCACCCCCACAGCCCCTGTGGTTGGGGCACCTTCCTGCCCCATGTGTTATCGCAGCTAACATCTGTTCTTCCTGCCTCCCACCTGGCCCTGCCACAGTCTTTCTCCACTCTCGGCTAGGACATGCTGGGCTTCGTCTTCCCCACACCTGCCTGCAGCCGCGCCATGGGTACGGTGGGCCTTTGACACGCCTGTGAGACCGAAGAGATGCTGCTGCCAAAGCCCCACCCCCACGAGGGCATTCGACCTCCTCCCACCCGCCTCTGCCTAAGGACCTCACTCCCGTAACTATCCCCAGCCTTTGCTGATCAACGGCTTCCCTCTGCTGCAATGTGTAGGGACAGGCTGTAGTCTCTCCCACCTCTTGGAGTCTTCTCTTCTCCTCCGGCTACCAGCCTACTTGCTTGCTTCCTGTCATAGAAGAGATTTCGTGAAAGAGTTGCTGTGACCCCTGTCGCACTTCCTCCCCCTTTTGTGCCCAGTCCAGCCTCTTCCCGCACCCGTGAGACTGCTGGTGTCGGGGCTCCAGGGCCCTGCGTGCTGCTGGGGCCAGGTCTTCTCTTTATTCTTGTTACTTGATCTCTCAGCGACTCTTGACACAAGTGAGCCTTCTCCCCTCCATGGAACGCTGTCTCTTGGCTTCTGCCCCTTTCACTTCGCCATTTGTGAGTGTCTCCTTTGCCAGCTCCTCCCCTGAAGGGTTGGCGTGTATGGTGGCTTCATACTTGGACGCCTGTTCTCCATCTGAACTCAGTCCTTGGTGCTGGTGATTAAAAACCGTCTACAGCTGACAATATCCACATATATAGTTTCAGCCTGACCTTCAGATTTGCCTTGAAAGTACACGTGCTCCATCTCTTGTGTCTCATGGCATGTCAGAGCCCCAGGTCCTGACCAGAACTCTTGGGTTTCCTCACCTCCCCAACTTGCTCCTGCCTCAGTCTCTCCCATTTCAGTGAGTGTCACTCTCATCCCCGCAGTTGTTCAAGCCAAAAACCCAGCAGAGAATCATCTTAGATTTCTCATTTCCCATCTTTCCCTTCATCTAAACCATGAGCGCTTGTTAGCTCTGCTGCTAAACATAGCCCGGCTCTTTCATCTCTCTCCATCTCCATTCGTCTCTTGCCTGCTGTACTGAAACGGTTTCTTATCTAGCATCTCAGCTTCACTTTCCCTAGAATTTCTTCCCACACAGATATGTGGGAATGTAAGTAAATGTAAGTCAAATCATGTCACTCCTTTATCTGGAAACCCTTTAGCATCTCCCGTTGAGGAAGTCTCATAGGATGTAGCCCCACCAACCTCGCTGACCTCACCTGAGCCCCCACAAGACCCCTCCCATCCCCCACACTCACCTGGCTCTGTGCCGTCTTGTTCCCTCAGCACACCAGCCTTATTTCTGCACAGAGCCTTTCTAGCTCTGCCCAGGATCCTCCTTCCCTGGGTCTTTGCATGGCTGGTTCCACATTGCCATCCAGGGTTTCAGCCCAGATTTATTTCCCCTCCTCAGAGATGCTTCCCCAGACTATCTAATTAATAGTCCAAATGCAAGAGCCTCTTCACTTCCTCCACTCAGTTCCTCTCTGGTGTTACCCGATTTTCTTTTCTTCATAATGCTTGTTGCAAAATGAAGTTACACTAACCACTTAAAAATTGTATCTGTCTTTGGGAAAAGAGCCTAAATTCTAAGAGGGTGGCGCCCTCATTCCGCCTGTTCCCTGCTGTGTCCTGGGCACCCATCAGAGCCTCGCACGGAGGAGGTGCTCTGGGGGTGAAATCTGATCACACCGCCATGTGGCTTCAGTGGCTCCCTCTTCCCTTGAGAGTACGTTCCAGGTTCCCTGATATGGTTTATGAGTCCCTCTGTGACCCGGCCTCTGCTTATTCTTTAGCTGGTTGATTCTCAGCTGGGGGTGGGGGAGATGTGGGTGGCAGTTTTGCTGCGTCCCACCCCTAGCCAGGAGAGAGAGCTGGCAGTGTCTGGAGGTCCTTTCGGCTATCATAACTGCAGGGGAGCATCTAATGGATGGAGGTCCGTGGTGGTTTAATTGCAAAGTCCTGTCCAACTCTTGGGACCCCATGGACTCTGCCCGCCAGGCTTCTCTGTCCATGGGATTTCTCAGGCAAGAATACTGGAGTGGGGTGCTATTTCCTCTTCCAGGGGATCTTCCCAACCCAGGGATTGAACCCCCATCTCCTGCATTGCAGGCTGCTGCTAAACATCCCCACAGTGCAGAGGACAGGCCACAAACAATAGTCTGAAGTGTCAGCAGTGCCACAGTTGAGAGTCTAGCTGTTCCTCTTATCCTTTGTCATGGTCAGAGGTCTGCGCCCGCTGAAAGGTCATATTCTTTCTAGCCATAGAGCCTTGTCCTTGCTAATCGCCCACCTGGAACACACTTCCCCTCTTTACTGTTCCCAGCTGCTGTTGACCCTGTTTATTGCCTTGATGGAGGCAAATTAAGCTTTAACCTTTACAACGTGAAATTAAATCTGTTTTGGCAGTTTGGAGTTTTATATAAAGATAACTTAAGTTTCTACCTCAAATTGAAAGTAACTTCCATACACAAACATTCTTGTGTCTTTTTTTTTTTTTTGATGGGTAAAGCTATTGTTATGAGGACTACAGTATTATATATATTTGTCCAATTGCAGGGAATAAATGGCTGAATTAGTAAAACAGCCCCTATGCAGTTAGTTTAATTTTTTGACCATAGGCTCTTTCTCACTTTTTAGATATGATTTAGTATGTTTAAACACATATTAATGAATTTTAATTTCTTTGTGCCATGTTTTCATGTTTTCCTTTTTAATGATTAATATGAGCAGCTTGCCAGTTGATGTTAACAGTATTTGAATACCATAAGTAGGAAGTTGGTCCCTGGGTTGCTTTTTGAATTGACATTCTACCTTTGTTCTACTCACGGGACAGAGCTTTGTGGCCCTGCTTTTGTCCTTCCCCGAGCAGTCCCACTTTTTGTCCTTCCCCGGGCAGTCCCACTATTGCTGATGAAAGAAAATACTTTCAGGTTCTGTGTGTTGTAAAGACCCCCACATGAGGATTACAAAGTTAGATAGAGTGTGTATTTATGAGCAATAGAATCACAGCCCACTAATTTTTAAAAAACTACAATTTGCATGTTACAATTTTTAAATCACAAGATTTTAAAAAATAATTGTGTTTATATAATGCTCTGCTTGCATGCTGGTGCGTTTGTAGCTTGTAATATTAACAGAACCCTCATTGCATCTTTTTTTTTTTTTTCAAATCCATTTGTGCATGGATTATTTTTTTAAAACTTTCCACAGAACAAAATATTTTAAATAACTTCAAAGGATAAAAATATTCCTTCTGCCATTGCATATTTATCTTACTGTGTTTCTAGCACTGTAGACTCTTTTTTAATTTTATGTTCTAACTTGCTAAAGGTAGATACTAGTTTTGAAAGGGATTAAGAAGTCTTTTAGTTTACTCATAGCTTTATCTGAAACTTATTGTATCAACCTTGCTAAAAAACCCCAAATAGGCACCATTTTCCTTACCCCTTTATTAAAAACTCCACACCAGTGGATTCTCCAGCCCTGCCTTTCCATCTCATTCTCACCTGTTAGCCCCCAGAGCCTTACTTGACTCAGTTCTGTAGTTATTTCCTCATTCTTTCCTACCATGAACAGTGACTGAATCCCTGTTCATGTACCAAGCTCTGTGCAAGAGGATAAAGATATGCTGTTAAATAAAAGGTGTTCCCTTTGGAGTGACAATTTCATAAGTAATTACGTTTGTGTGTGATAAGTCCTGTAATGGAGAGAGGTACACAGTGGTGGCAGATTTTTAAAAAGTTACTTCTCCTTGGGAGACTGTAGAAGACTTAGGAGAGGGTAGAATGTTTGAACTGGATTCCTAGAGAGAAAAAGGGCATTGAGAGCTAGGGATGAAAGTCCAGGTGACTTAGTTTACAACATTCTTGGAGTAGCTGCTCGCTGGTCATCTTTATTTCCTGCTTCCTCCCTCCTAAGTGCTGTAACCAATAGTATTATGGCATATCCTGCCGTCAGCTGTAATATTAAAGTGAATTTGGAATAGATAATTTGAGTTAGATTTTCCATTCAAAAGGAATAATGAGCCACCTAAGATAGAAGGTCATTAGGGAGCTGGCTAACTGTAGCTGCCTTTCTCCATTTTGGGGGAGTCCTAAGTCATCTCTTCATCTTTTTTAGTTCTTTCCTTCTTATCTCAAGACTTATTATAAATAAAAAGCTGCTTCGTTTGAGATACTTTATAGAGTGTTATTTTTTTCAAAATTGATTTAGTTGTGGCTGAGGGGAAAAACTGAAGAGGCAGCTGTCATAGTGATTGTATTTCTGCAGAGGTTCAAACTCTAGGAAGAAAATTAATACAGAAAGAAGCCATCTAACTAAGTCTTTATGTCCTTGAATTTCATCCTCAAGAACACTTATAAGGAAAATGACTGGTGAAAGGAGTCATCGTAGGAAGAAGGTGGGAGCAGGCATCAGGTTAAAACATTTCAACCTGTGTTGAAACATTTCAAGCTGTGACTCAGATAAAAGGAACAGTAGGTATCGGAAGTTGGTGTTTTAAGAGGATCCCTCTAAGATGTCAGCCACCATTAAATGAATATCATTTAAAGGATTCCACTTTTTGATTTGACAAATGGTTACCATATATCTGACCACCAGGGTGAAGAGGATTCATATATGTGGTTACCATTCTGTGTATCATGGAGCGCATGCTGTACTATCTGAACGGGGTGCCAGCAGGTCATCCTGAAACAGGGTGCTGGAGCTTTGTGAATGACCACACCTTTCTCTCCCCTCACCAACTCTTGTGCTTGCTGTTCCTCTCTTCCTGGACTGCTGCTCAGTGGCACGAAGAGTGAGAATAGCTTTTCAAGTCTGAATATAAAATATTCATTTTGTCAAGATTTAGTATTCTAAAATGGAATATATGTATATATACATACACAAGACACAGTATTTTTGTGCATATACACGGGTTTTTTCCTGTGAGGAGGCTGCGTATCCACATCACAGAGCACTAACCACTATACAATCACGGCAAGGCTGCGTATCCAAGAGCTCCGCTTGTTGTTGCTGGGTAGTTGCTCAGTGTGTCCGGCTCTTCTGTGACCCCACGGACAGCGACCCGCCAGGCTCCTCTGTCCATGGGGTTCCCCAGGCAAAGAATACTCGAGTGGGTTGCCATTTCCTTCTCCAGAGTCTTCCCGACCCAGGGATTGAACCCACGTCTCCTGCTTGGCAGGTGGACTCTACCACTGAGCCACCAGGGAAGCCCAAGCGCTCCATTAGGGGAGGGCATACTGCTTTCTTAGGTGAGGGGGCAGCTTTGAGAAATCATTACATGGTCAACTTCTGTTTATACAAGTGAGGAGAAAGTACCATTATTTTTATTTGGACTTACATAGTTTATTGGGTTTAAGGGTGTGTGTGTGTGTGTGTATACAAATATATGTACATTATTTCATCAAATGTAAATTTTTTATTTTGTTAGAAATTTGAAAGGAAGTTCATAAGACTGACCAGAGCTATGCAGAGGAATGTAAGATATACTGATGCCATGTTGTACTAACTACTTTAATCAGCAATTTGATTTCTGGGTGGGTCAAAATTTGCCATTTTAAAGATATTTAAGATATATCATCATCCTCTTTTTACTTGAGAAGTCATTTGTGATCAGGACTCTTGACCAGGAGGGTTCCTTTTCATGAGAGATAAGTAACCCTGCGAGTTCTTACTGTTTGGCTCACAGTGGGCTCCTTCCCTCTGTCGTCAGGACCCTGCGACTCCCCCCCAGTTACGGTCCTGATTGGCATAAAGACAGCGGAAGTCTTTCCAAATAGAAGGTTCTTGAAACAGGTACAACGGGAAACAGAAGGCCTGTTTTTCCCGCAAATGCAGGAAAATGGTGCAGGAAGCCATTGGGAGACAAAGGATTCGCACCTGATTATTCTTGGCAGGAATATCGTTAAGAACATTTAACCGTATTTTCATGTGTACTTAATGGGAATATTTTTATTGGCATATGTCGTAAAAACAAAATCAGTAATATCAAGGATCTGAGTTGGCCCATTATACATACTAAGTATTGGAGAGAATTAGCGGGTTTCTAAAACTTTTTAACTCCAGAATTCATTTGCTAGAAGTAGCTTCCCCTTTTGATACTTTGTTGAGGCCCTTTAGAGGCCACGCGCGCTGAGCCCGCCTTGCGCAGCCGCAGTAGCGGGCTGGATCAGGTGCTGCGAGGCCCCGGCCTTGCGCAGCCGCAGTGAGGGCTGAGAACCGGCCAACGGTCACAGTCTCCTTTCGAGCTTCTAACGGTGCTTGCTGCTTTCTGCCTTCACCTCTGAAGTGAATAGCCATGAGCTGGACTGTGGGAATCCTGCGGGGCAGCCAGAGAGCGGGCACTGTGAGGGCGAATTTCCTGTGCCCGGGAATGGCCCTAAGCCCCCGCCCGCTGGCCGCTATACCCCTCCGGGGCGCCTGGGCCGTGGCCCCCACATCCAGGATGGCGACGGTCAAATGTGAGCTGATGAAGAATTTCTCTTCAGAGGAGCCTGTTCGCAACAGTAAGATCTCCATCGTAGGAACTGGATCGGTTGGCATGGCCTGTGCTATCAGCATCCTATTAAAAGGCTTGAGTGATGAACTCGCCCTGGTGGATGTTGATGAAGGCCGGCTGAAGGGTGAGACAATGGATCTTCAGCATGGCAGCCCTTTCGTGAAAATGCCAAACATTGTTTCCAGCAGAGATTACCTTGTCACTGCGAACTCCAGCCTCGTGATTATCACGGCGGGTGCACGCCAGGAAAAAGGAGAAACACGCCTTAATTTAGTCCAGCGAAATGTGGCCATCTTTAAGTTAATGATGTCCAATATCGTTCAGTACAGTCCGCGCTGCAAACTGATTGTGGTTTCCAATCCGGTGGATATCTTAACGTACGTAGCGTGGAAGTTGAGTGCCTTTCCCCAAAACCGTGTTATTGGAAGTGGTTGTAATCTGGACACTGCCCGTTTCCGTTTCTTGATTGGGCAAAGGCTTAGTATCCATTCTGAAAGCTGTCATGGGTGGATCCTTGGAGAGCATGGGGACTCAAGTGTTCCTGTGTGGAGTGGAGTGAACATCGCCGGTGTCCCTCTGAAGGAACTGAACTTAGATATAGGAACTGATAAAGATCCCGAGCAGTGGAAAAATGTTCACAGAGATGTGGTTGCTAGTGCCTATGAGATTATTAAAATGAAAGGTTATACTTCTTGGGCCATTGGCCTATCTGTAGCTGACCTAACAGAAAGTATTTTGAAGAATCTTAGGAGAGTGCATCCAGTTTCCACCAGAATTAAGGGTCTCTATGGAATAAATGAAGAAGTATTCCTCAGTGTTCCTTGTATTCTGGGGGAGAGTGGTATTACTGACCTTATAAAAGTAAAGTTGGCCCCCGAAGAAGAGGCTCGTCTGCAGAAGAGTGCAAAAACACTTTGGGATATTCAAAAGGAGCTTAAGTTTTAAAGTTGGTTAAAACTAACTACCATTATTAAGTTAGTGACCAAAGATAGTGGTTATGGTCTTGTGTATGTCTAGTTTTTGAATAAACTTGAATTCCTAAAATTTGGAGACAGGGGTAGAGTGACTCCCCTATTTAGCCCCCCCCCCCTTTTATTTAGCATCCAGATTCTAGGTTATACTTTTTAACAGTTCCTAAGTGACTGCATCAAGTAAGGTGTTTTTGTACCAATGATTTATCAGTCCTTGCTTTATGTGTGTGTGTACGTGTAGAGTTGCCAATTGTTCCAAAAAATGAGGGATGCAGGTGTTTGTTGTGTTACAGAAATGCTGATTGTTTTCATTAAGTCCATGTTCATTCTTTTGCTCTGGGTGCATTATGCCTATGTTCATTTATGAGTAACTTCCTGTACAGTGTGAAAATAAAACTTACACACAGAAGCTCTGTTACTGAGCCATCAGTATCTTCATTCCCCTGTGACTATCAGCCAGACTTTTTTTAAAAAAAAGGGGCATCATAAAATGGGAGTGCAAGCAGGTTCTGTGTTTGTGTATGCTCATGTTATGTGTGCCAGTGAAGTAGGATCATTAGGTAAAATATGAAAATGAGTGTGACTTGGTAACTATTACAGAGTATTTCTTTACATGTATTTTATTGGAGTGTAGTTGACCTAACAGTGTTTCAGGTGTACAGCAAGGTAATTCAGTTATACATAAATACATATTGTTTTTCAGATTCTGTTACAGGTTATTACAAGATACTATAGTTCCCTGTACTATACAATAAATCTTTGTTGCTTGCTGCATATCTTTTTAAATTAGAAATCTAGCATTCTAGTCATATTAAGTCAAACAAATGGAGTCGAAATGTCATAAATTTTTTATTATTTAATGCAGTAAAATATAAAGCTTTTAGGAAGAGGCCTGACAGTCATAGGTGGTTCACTTACTAAAAATAAAGCCTGATCGAAATAGTTTTAGAACTGCTGCTGAGAACCTGACCTGTTAGCACATTAAATCAAGAAGCATGTTATAAGTTGTTCTTACTGGGCTGAATCTTAGCTGCAGGGCATGCCCTGGCCCTAAGACACTCTAGGGTCATCCCTGTTGCTCAGTTTACTGCACATTAACAGAAAGCTTTTGCTTTTGAATTGTGCCCCTGTTGTTAATCATTGTCATAATAATTGACCATTTTTAGTGAGTACTTCAGGGATTGTATTTTTCAGAAAGTTACATGTTCACTTTTTATTCCTAAATCAATTGACTTTATTACAGATTCCTGATTGTATGGATGTGATACAGTGAAGGTTTAGGAGAAAGATGCTTGTCTGACCTTTACCTAAATAATGGGACTTAGAAAACGAGAATCTTAGCCTTCCTAATGCAAATGAGTATTAAATAAATTACATGGTATGTTTCTCATATTTATGTGGGTATCAACAGGCCTAATCAAAAATTGAAACATACCAGCAGCTACTCTCTAAATTAAGCCTAGTCCTGCTTAGTTCAGTTTTACTAAATAGACATAGGACTAGGCTGCTGCTGCTGCTAAGTCGCTTCAGTTGTGTCCGACTCTGTGCGACCCCATAGACGGCGGCCCACCAGGCTCCCCCGTCCCTGGGATTCTCCAGGCAAGAACACTGGAGTGGGTTGCCATTTCCTTCTCCAATGAATGAAAGTGAAAAGTGAAAGTGAAATTGCTTAGTTGTGTCCGACTCTTAGTGACCCCATGGACTGCAGCCTACCAGGCTCCTCCATCCATGGGATTTTCCAGGCAAGAGTACTGGAGTGGGGTGCCATTGCCTTCTCCGACATAGGACTATAATCCACCCCCCAAAAAACTGACTCTCTACTTAACCAAGCTGATCAGAGCTCCCACACTAGTTCATTGAAAATATCAAAATGTTCTGATTTCCTTGGAAGCTGTGTCATATAATGGGATTAATCAATGTGCTGAGCTCCCTGAAGGTGGGAAGAGTGGTGGTTTGGTTTTTCCAGGTGATTCTAAAACCTATTTAAGCTTAACACCAAGTTTCTCTTCCCCTTTGTCCAACCCTTAAGTTTTTATTCTTCCGTGTTTTAGCCAAATTTAACATAATAATGAAGGATATCAGAGCCTGCCTTAGGTCTGTTTGGTGATTTCTCTTCACCAGCTATGTCAGTCAGGATAGGCTGGGTTATATACTACAGTAAAAGAATAATCTCCAACTGTGTGGCTTAGAGGTTTCTTTCTTTCCTAAAATTCACTGGGTTTATGCAACTCTCTAGGGAACCTGTCCTCCACAGGCTGGCTTCATACCTCAAGTTTCTTTCATCTTGAGGCACCACTGCAGCAAACAAGTTTCCGTGATTGCTATGGAAAGGGGAGAGAGGCCTGGAGGCTGGAACACTTGCAATAATATGCTTCACCTTGGAAGTGACACAGATTTCTTTTACTCATATTTCATTAGCCAGAATGAGTCACATAGTTGCCTAACTTCAAAAGGGTAGAGAGGTATTGTCGCTCACTCACTCAGTCGTGTCTGACTCTCTGGGTCCCCAGGGACTGCAGCACGCCAGGCTTCCCTGTCCTTCACTATCTCCCAAAATTTGTTCAAACTCATGTCCATTGAATCAGTGATGCCATCCAGCCATTCTCATCCTCTGTTGACTCCTTCTCCTGCCCTCAACCTTTCCCAGCATCAGGGTCTTTTCCAATGAGTTGGCTTCTCACATCAGGTGGTCACAGTATTGGAGCTTCAGCTTCAGTCCTTCCAATGAATATTCAGGATTGATTTCCTTTAGGATTGACTGGTTTGATCTCCTTGCTGTCCAAGGGACTCCAGCACCATAGTTCAAAAACAACAATTCTTCGGCGCTCAGCCTTCTTTATGGTCCCACTCTCACATCTATAAATGACTACTGGAAAAACCATAGCTTTGATGACAGACCTTTGTCAGCAAATGATGTCTCTGCTTTTGGATATGGTGTCTAGGTTTGTCATAGCTTTTCTTCCAAGGAGCAAGCGTCTTTTAATTTCATGGCTGCAGTCACCATCTGCAGTGATTTTGGAGCCCCCCCCAAAAAAGTCTGCCACTGTTTCCTCATCTATTTGCCATGAAGTGATGGGACCAGATGCCATGATCTTAGTTTTTTGAATGTTGAGTTTTAAGCCAGCTTTTTCACTCTCCTCGTTCACTTTCATCACGAGGCTCTTTAGTTCCTCTTCATTTTCTGTCATTAGGGTGGTGTCATCTGCGTATCTGAGGTTACTAATATTTCTCCCAGTAATCTTTTTTTTCTCCCAGCAATCTTGATTCCTTTCAGCTTGTGATTCATCCATCCCAGCATTTCAAACGATGTATTCTGCATACAAGTTAAATAAGCAGGGTGACAAAATACAGCCTTGACATACTCCTTTCCCAATTTTGAACCAGCCCATTGTTCCATGTCTGGTTCTAACTGTTGCTTCTTGACCTGCATACAGGTTTTTCAGGACGTAGGTAAGGTGATCTGGTATTCCCATCTATTTAAGAATTTTCCACAGTTTGTTGTGATCCACACAGTCAAAGGCTTTAGTGTAATCAGTGAAGCAGAAGTAGATGTTTTTCTGGAATTCTTTGTTTTTTCTATGATCCAATGGATGTTGGCAATTCGATCTGTGGTTCCTCTGCCCTTTTTTTCTTTTTTAAAAAATGCCACAGGGATTTTTATTATTAACACCAAAAACATTATGTATTGGGGTACAGCCAATTAACAATGTAGTGATAATTTCAGGTGAATGGTGAAGGGACTTAGCCATACATACACATGTATCCAGTCTCCCCAAAACTCCCCTCCCATCCATTTCTCTGGCTTTTTAAATCCAGCTTGTACATCTCAAAGTTCTTAGTTCATGTACTGCTGAAGCCTAGTTTGACAGATTTTGAGCATTACCTTGCTAGCATGTAAAATGAGTGCAATTGTGTGGTAGTTTGAACATTCTTTGGTATTGCCCTTCTTTGGGATTGGAATAAAAACTGACCTCTTCCAGTCCTGTGACCACTGCTGACTTTTCCAAATTTGCTGGCATATTGAGTGCAGCACTTTCACAGCATCATCTTTTAGGATTTGAAATAGCTTAGCTGGAATTCCATCACCTCCGCTAGCTTCGTTTGTAGTAATTCTTCCTAAGGCCCGCTTGACTTCACACTCTGTGATGTCTGGCTCTAGGTGAGTGATCATACCATCATGGTTATCTGGGTTATTAAGACCTTTTTTGTACAGTTCTTCTGTGTATTCTTGCCACCTTTTAATCCTTCTGCTTCTGTTAGGTCCATACCATTTCTGTCCTTTATTGTGCCCATCTTTGCATGAAATGTTCCCTTGGTATCTCTAATCTTCTTGAAGAGATCTCTAGTCTTTCCCATTCTGTTGTTTTCCTCTACTTCTTTGCATTGTTCACTTCAGAAGGCTTCATCTCTCCCTTATAGACAGAAGTATTACCCCCTGTATCCAGAAGCAGATGAGTACTGGCTGTCAGTAAACACTGGGATTGGAATAAAAACTGACCTTTCCCAGTCCTGTGGCCACTGCTGAGTTTTCCAAATTTGCTGGCATACTGAGTGCAGCACTTTATCAGCATCATCTTAGCATTCTGAATAACATGGTCACCATTGCAAGATGTACATATTTCAGGCTTTTAAAGTCATTTTTAGGGAAAGTGGGCACATGAGTAGAAGTTGGAGAGGTCTTTCCAGGTCTCAGAACCACAGTGGTTGTGGGGAAAGAGCCTGGATGCCAGTGAGGCAGTTGTACTTATAAATCAGATCACCATAGGTGGGTTAACCTCTCCGACCTCTGGTTTCTCGTATATAAAGCGGTGGTCTTCATTTCTGCCACAGAGAATTGTGAAAAGCCTATTGCTTGGTGGGTCTGGCACATAGGTGATCTTAAATGGCAGACATTATTCTTGTTCAGGAAGCATTTACAGTCTTACTCAGTTTTATGAGGAAGCTGAATTTCCAAGTTCCTCAAAATTCCCGTTGGCACTGTAATTACTGATAGATCCAAAGGCTTTCTCATCAGTTGGTCCTATAAAGCTTTCATTATTCTAACCTCAGCACCGAGGCTGGCAGCCATCCTGTACCTGCAAGTGAGAAAATTGACGCTAAATGAGCTATTCAGTGGCAAAGACATTTTAAAACTTGGAGCGCCTAATTCCAGTAGCTGTCTATTTATTAGATGCTGTAAGGGTTTTCTCAAATTCATTAAATTGGGGATATAGCCTTAGCTTTTAAGTAATTTTTCAGCACACTATATATATCACCAAAAGTTTTCATGTTGTTCTTTTCCTTGCCAAGACAGACACGGTAAATGTGTAGTAATATCCCATGGTTCACTGCTGGCATACTGGCTAAATCGCCCTTCAGAAAGCTGTTGCAGTGTGAATGTGAGTAGTAACATTATTAGAGACAAAATCTTGAATCTATTCTAAACCTAGAACATGAATCAGAAAATCCATATTAGTGACACATTACTTGTAATCATTTTCCTATTGTCATAACACTCAGAACTGCTGCCTTAGAGACTGCTCAGTTCAGTTCAGTCGCTCAGTCGTGTCTGAGTCTTTGCAACCCCGTGGACTGCAGCACGCCAGGCCTCCCTGTCCATCACCAACTCCTGGAATTTACTCAAACTCATGTCCATTGAGTCAGTGATGCCATCCAACCATCCCGTCCTCTGTTGTCCCCTTCTCCTCCCGCCTTCAATCTTTCCCAGCATCAGGGTCTTTTCAAATGAGTGAGCTCTTCACGTCAGGTGGCCAATGTATTGGAGTTACAGCTTCAGCATCAGTCCTTCCAATGAATATTCAGGACTGATCTCCTTTAGGATTGAATGGTTGGATCTCCTTGCAGTCCAAGGGACTCTCAAGAGTCTTCTCCATCACCACAATTCAAAAGCATCAGTTCTTCAGTGCTCAGCTTTCTTTATAGTCCAACTCTCACATCCATGCATGACTACTGGAAAAACCGTAGATTTGACTAGACAGACCTTTGTTGGTAAAGTCAAGTCTCTGCTTTTTAATATGCTGTCTAGGTCAAGTCTCTGCTTTTTAATATGCTGTCTAGGTTGGTCACAACTTTTCTTCCAGGGAGCAAGTGTCTTTTACTTCATGGCTGCAGTCACCATCTGCAGTGATTTTGGAGCCCCCCAAAATAAAGTCTGCCACTGTTTCCACTGTTTCCCCATCTATTTGCCATGAAGTGGTGGGACTGGATGCCATGATCTTAGTTTTCTGAATGTTAAGTTTTAAGCCAACTTTTTCACTCTCCTCTTTCACTTTCATCAAGAGGCTCTTTAGTTTTTCACTTTCTGCCATAAGGGTGGTGTCATCTGCATATCTGAGGTTACTGATATTTCTCCTAGCAATCTTGATTCCAGCTTGTGCTTCATGTAGCCCAGCGTTTCTCATGACGTATGATGTACTCTGCATATAAGTTAAATAAGCAGGGTGACAATATACAGCCTTGATGTACTCTTTTCCCTATTTGGAACCAGTCTGTTATTCCATGTCCAAATCTAACTGTTGCTTCCTGACCTGCATAACAGATTTCTCAGGAGGCAGGTCAGGTGGTCTGGTATTCCCATCTCTTGAAGAATTTTCCAGAGTTTGTTGTGGTCCACACAGTCCTTTGGCATAGTTAATAAAGCAGAAGTAGACATTTTTCTGGAACTCTGTTGCTTTTTTGATGATCCCGTAGATGTTGGCAATTTGATCTCTGGTTTCTCTGCCTTTTCTAAATCCAGCTTGAACATCTAAAGTTCACGGTTCAGGTACTGTTGAAGAGACTCCTGCTTTCTGACGATGTTACAGCCCAGCACTGTTGGACACAAACTCTGGGACTCGGGATGAGGTTCTTGGTGCAGTGGGCTCACTGCCTAGGAGTGCCGTTCGTGTCCCAGTCTTTGAGTAGAGCATCCTGAGTTGTGCAGTATGCAGTGGCCCTGTTTAGAAGGGTAGGCTTGTCATCTGTAACCACAGAGAAATTCTCCTTGGTCCGAGAGGAAGAGGGATGAGGAGGACTGCAGCGAAGAATCCCAGAGTCTAGAAGATGCTTCAGAGCTAGACTGAGTTGCTGGGTGGATACTCAGGTTCCCAACATGCCCTGTCCTCATCAGACTTCCGTGGTGTTAGCGTAGGGGGATGGTTTTGTGGCAATAGCTGTAATTATTATTGTGGAACTCGGTATATTTGCTTTATAATTTGCTTAAACGTACTCAGTTCCTAAGTCTTTTGTCAAGCACATTTTTCAGCAGAGGAGTGTTGTTGACCTGTGACAGTGTATCACTGATAAGACCAACACCTCTGATCTGCATGTCAGAAATTGAAATAGGTGGAAAAAAACTAAAGGTCTTCATTTAACTATCCATGTACTATAAATAGTACAAGCTTAGAGACTTTCTACGAGCCTTTCTGCTGAAAGCGACTTGAGGCCCTGTTTATAAGGAGATGCCCGGTTTCCATTTCCACAGCTGTAAAATTTTAAAGGTTTCTTCAGTGAAGTATAGGTGATACGCCATATTATATAAGTAACAGGTGTACAAAGTAGTGGTTCCTAATTTTAAAGGTTATGCTCCATTTATGGTTACATTGACCACATGCCCTGTGTTTCACAGTATATTTTATACCAGTGGTTTTTACGTCTTAATCCCCTACCCTTACTGTGCCCCTCCCCCTTCCCTTATCCCAGTGGTAACCACTGGTTCCTCATATCTTTGAGTCTGTTTTCTTTCGTTGTTGTTGTTATATTCACTAGTCTGCTGTATTTTTTTAGATTCCACATATAAGTGAGATCATACAGTATTTGTCTTTCCCTGTTGGATTTATTTCACTTAGCATAATACCCCCCAAGTCCGTCCATGTTGTTGGAAGTGGCAAACTTTCATTCCTTTTTATGGCTGATTAGTATTACAGTGTACACATACCACATCGTCTTCATCCGTTCATCTGTTGATGGAAACTTACGTTGCTTCCATATCTTGGCAATTGTAAATAATGCTGCTAAATGAGCATTGGACTGTCTCTATCTTTTTGAATTAGTGTTTTTTCTGGCTATATTCCCAGGAGTGGAATTGCTGGGTCATATGGTAGTTCTGTTTTCAGTTTTCTGAGAAGCCTCCGTACTGTTTTCCACAGTGCCTACACCAATTTGCCAAATTACACCAATAGTGTACAGGTGTTCCCTTTTCTCCACCAACATTGGTTATTTGTGTTCTTTTTGAAGACAGCCATTCTGACAGGTGTGAGGTGTTATCTCAGTGTAGTTTTGATTTGCATTTCCATGATGATCAAGGATCTTGAGCATCTTTTCATGAGCCTGTTGGCCATCTGCATGTCCTCGCTGAAAAAATGTCTATTCATGTCATCCGCCCATGTTTAATTGGGTTGTTTGATTTTTTTAATTTTGAGCTGTTGATATTTGTTGGATGTTAACCCCGCGTCAGTCTTATCATTTGCAAATATCTTCTCCCATCCAGTAGGTTGTCTTTTTACTTTGTTGATGGTTTCCTTTGTTGTACAAAAGCTTTTAAGTTTAATTAGGTCTCATTTATTTTTGCTTTCATTTCCTTTGCTTTAGGAGACAGATCCAAAAACATATTGCTGTGATTTATGTCAAAGGATGTTCTGCCTATATTTTCCTCTGGGAGTTTTATAGTTTCCAATCTTACATTTAGGTCTTTCACCCATTTTTACGTTTTTGTGTATGGTGTTAGAGAATGTTCTAATTTCATTCTTTCACTTGTCCAGTGTTTCCCAGCAGCACTTACTGAAGAGGCTGTCTTTTCTCCATTATGTGTTTTTGCCTCCTGTGTTGCAGACTGATTGACCGTAAGTGCACGGGGGTATCTCCGGGCTCCGTCCTGCCCCACTGATCTGCAGGCCCGTTTTTGTGGCAGTGCCGTGCTGTTTGGCTGGCCTCCGGTCCAGCTGGCTGCTAGACCCTGCCTTGTGTGGAAGCTGCCAGCTGCTGGGCCGGGTCATGAGGCAGCTGACTGCAGAACCTCAGGGAGCCCTGGGGCTAGTACTGGCGTGTGGAGTCAGAGTCTAGAAGATTCTGGGGCTGTTGTCTGCCCACTGCGGGGTGAAACCAGGTCCTGGACTCAGTGCTCGGACTACTGGCAGGCGGAGCCAGCCTTGGAGTCTGGTTACAGGGCCAAGGGTCTCAGAGCTGGTGTCGGATCCCTGGTAGGGGTGGGGGGAGCAGGGGAGATGGTTCCTGGCTCAGTTGGGTTGGCCTGGTGCTGGGGAGACGGGCTCACAGGCTGTATGACTGTAGTTTTCCTGTATCTGGGGCCTGCCCCTGGTGAATGAGGCCGGCCTGGAGGCTAGAGCAGGCTTCCTGGAGGACAGGGCCGGGCCCAGGGGGCTCTGGGGCTGGTGCCTGCCCACTGATGGGTGGAGCGGGTCCTGGACCCTCTGGTGGACAGGGCCGTGTCTAAATGAGGCAACTGGGCTCCTGAGGTCTTAAGGCAGCCTGCCTGCTTCCCAGCCCCGTTAGTCGCTTGGCCTGAGGAATCCCAGCAGTGGGTCAGGTCTTGGCACTGATGAGCCACAGGGAGGATCCCACACGGGTGCCTCCAGCACCAGTGTCAAGTGCTAGAGGGAGCTCCCGAGAACAGCGGCCCCGTGTCTGTGCCCCACTGTGAACTGCAGTGGCCTCCTAGCTCTCCAGGAGACACTCCAAGACCAGCAGGTTGGCTGACCCAGGCTGCTGTCAAATTACTGCTTTTGTCCTGGATCCTGGAGTCTGAGATTCTGAGATTCTGTCCTTTAGGAGTGAAATCTCTATTTCCCCAGTCCTCTGGGACTCCTGAAATCAAGCCCCACTGGCCTTCAAAAGTCAGATTCCCTAGGAGCTTGCCTTCCCGGTGCAGGGCCCCCAGGCTAGGGAACCTGACATGGGGCCAGAACCCTCGCTTCTCTGGGAGAACCTATGCAGAGTATTTATCCTGTGGGTACCACCTGGGGATGTGGGACTTAACATATCCGGTCCACCATTCCCCCTCGTCGTGCTGTGGGTCCTCCTTCGTGTCTTTTGTGGTGAAAGATCTTCTCTGGCACGCTCTAGTCTTTTCGTCGGTGGCGGTTCCACAGGTAGTTGTGACGCTGATGTGCTCCTGGGAGTTGGGCTCAGGTCTCTCTGCTCCGCCGTGCTGGCTGGGCTTCTCCTCAGCTCTAAGTAAATAAAGGGCCACGTGGTGCTCTTATCCCACTTCTTTCCTTCCCTTCACCTGGCTCGGAAGCCTGTCTGTTCGAGTTAGCTGTTTTTCAGATATGATTCCTTCTAATGGTTCAGTTACTCACAACCCTGGGAACAAGTAGATAATCCTTGGGAAATTAGAGCAAAGGAAAAAAAATGGGCCAAGAAAAGGAAATGGGAGCACCCAGCCCACCCCCACCCCCACCCACCCCTGGCTGGAGCAGAGCAGCCATTCTGCACGCTGCCTCCCAGGCCTCATCCAAGTTCCCGCCTCCGCCTTCTCAGCGACCAACCTCCTTCCATCTCCCTGAGAAGGCGGGACGGTAGATGAGTCTATTCATGTCCTGGTGGCTGATACCCGACCAGGAAACCCTGTCTTTAGGCTCGGCTGTAACAGACGTTCAACCAGAGAGGTGCCGGGAAAGACCCAAGCAGTGCCTTGCAAATCCTGGCCAGAGGTGTCTTTCAGCTGAGAAAGTCTGCAGGGGGCACTCTTGGGTATTTTGGACAAAGCCGCTGTTTTTGTGGGCCATCCTAGACATTGAGCATCCCTACCCCCAAATGCCAACAGTGATCCCCTGTGACTGTGACAGCCCGACTATCAGGACTAAGAGAACTTCTGCTTAGAACTACATTTCCAGTCGTCCCCCGCCACACCCCCCCAGGGACAGCGCACTGCCTTGAGTTGGAAACCTCTCACGCAGGGTTCGTCACAGTACAAACCAGAGGGCTGCATGGGAGAGGGGCTGGGGGGACAAATACCGTGGACGTGTGTGTGTGCCATCAAGACCGGGGTCTGGGACCCAGACCTTGAGGGTGGTCATGGACCTACAGACCTCTTATGATAGATAACCGTATGTATCTTCAGTTATCAGAATAGTTAAACCACAATGATGCGACTGTAAATTAATGCTTTTGACAAGCATGCTGTGATATTTACATCCACCTGGGCTTTGCTGTTGGAACATGATGTTTTGATGCTGCTGTTGTGACGACAGCTGATGTATGTGGAGCACTGCCAGGTGCTGTGCTTAGTACGTCATCTCAGTCCTCTCAGCTCCGTAAGCGGGTCATTACCTCCATCCTGCACACGTGGAATCTGCCCCTTAGCGAGAGGAAGCAGACTTCCCAAGTAGGTGAGTTGGGCTTTGAACAGAGAGGTCTACTTGATAACAGGGTCTGTGCTAACAGCGGTGCTACCGTGACTGGAGTAAATGCCCCGAAATTAACAAGCTCCAAACAGGATGCACCTCCTGAATTGGGAAACAGCACAAGGATTCAGCTTCTGATTGAAATTAAGTAAGCATCAACATTAAGGAAAAAAAAATACTGACTCTCAATCACTCCAAGAAATGGCTTACCTGTTGCTGTGAATCCAGGGTGCTTCACAGTTTGACTGAGGAGATCTGTATCCTCGAGAAGTAATGGTTGGGTTGTTGCTCAGTCGTGTCTGACTCTTTGTGACCCCATGGACTGTAGCACGCCAGGCTCCTCTGTCCGTGGGGCCCCCAAGGCAAGAATACTGGAGTGGGTAGCCATTTCCTCCTCCAGGGGATCTTCCTGACCCGGATCGAACTAGAGTCCTTGCATCACAGGCAGATTCTTTGCCGCTTAGCCATCGGGGAAGCCCGGTTGGGAAGTGGTTGATGAGAAGACTGCAGGGCTGTGTGAACAGGACCATCTAGGTGTAAAGAATGAATTGGTGTGGAGCTACTGTCACCTACGGTAAAGACTGTCCACCTCCCGTAAGTTACTGTTCCCCACCCTCGGGGCCGTGCACAGAGGTGGACTTGATCTGGCACGTCAAGATCTTCCAAACTCCTGCTCCAGGCCCTTGATTACAAATCACTGTCTGCTGGGAAAACTTTTTCAGAGATTTTTCAACACTGTCGGTGCCTAAGAACATTCTACTTTATCTGCCATTCATTGATTCCTCCTTAATTTAGCCCCTAAGTTTCTTCTCCCGACTCCATCCTTCTGGCCCCCAAATTTTTCTAAGTTTGAATAGTCTTAGTAGATTTATTTATTTAGATAGAAATCCCATTCTCAGCTGCATCTTTATATGTGAAGGCCAACAACGTAAGCTGTCTTCTGGTAGGAAATAAATGTCATGGACGATACAGAGCATGTTGCCTTTCAGATTTAGAGTTTTATGTTATTTAAGGCCCAATAGACTTATACTGGGAAGAAGAAAAGAGGTCTGTCTCACTGTCTTCCAAGGCAGCAAGGACAGTCTCTTCCTTTTGTTGGTCTTTGCTCAGTACCCACAGCAATGACGTATCAGTCAGCCAGCAACGGGGTCCCATCTCTCATTTTGGCTCTTTTCCCCATCTTTTAACATTTGATGACTGATTTTTTTCATCTTTCAGATGAAAGACTTTCGAAATAAAATGCAGTCAATATTTCCAGCAATTCCCAAGAACTCTGAGTCGGCTGTTGAGTGGGAGGAAGCGCTGAGATCCAAATGAGAGGAGCACGGTGGATGGAGTCTGGACGATTGCTACGGGGAAGGCTGGCTTCGCCGCAGCCCCGGAGGGATGCGAGTGAGTTCTCCTGGGGAACACACAGGTTGCTGACTGACCTCTGGGCTGCACGGCATTGCGTGTTCTCACAGGAGCCTGCTGTCATGACTGGGCGCTGCTCTTTTACAGCTGATCTGGTTATGTTCCCGTGAGGGGGAGGGGGTTAGGGCTAGCAACGTTTGAAAAGTTAGGAAGACTGTTTAAAAATAATTATATGGGTACCTTCTCTAGGTGAAGGAAATCCCAGGGGAAATACTTTTATGACTGTAAAAGTTGAAACCCAAGTTTTCCACCTGAAAAAAAAATTATAATAATGTATGATGGAAAATCTTTATAAACAGACTGGTACCTCAGTGTGTCTAACTAGGTAAGCTTCAGCAGCCTCGCCTGTCAGCACATGGCCGTGAGGACCTGGAGGACGCGCTCCTGGAAGTGACGCCCGTCCGCAGGCGGTGCAGCGGCTCTGCGGTCCTGAACGCGGTCTGCAGTTTGTGCGCTGTTTACCTGACGGCCTCACTTTCAGGCCCTGTAAACCTGATAATTCTTAGACAAGAAGCCAGTAACAGATTGTGATAACCTTGAAAAAATAATCCATGGAAAGGATAATCATGCAAAAACAATGATATTTTGGGTATAAAATGTACTTTTTTGACAAGTTGATTGTAGGTCCCTAAACATTGCCTGACAGTTTGTAGTTTTATCTCAGTTGTCAATATTAAAATAGACCGGTTATCACCTATCTTAACAAATATTTTTAACCAGAAATGTACCTGCCTGAGTATTGAGTCTCTAGGTGAATTAAAATTTTTTAAAGAAAAGTACGTTTACTATGTCAGTATGTCCAGAAAAATAACCTCTGGTTGAATATCATTGTGTATTTTCTTTATAATTGCTTAGGCTCTAATTAGCAATCAGTTTAATAAAGTACATTTGAAATTTATCTCTTATAATGAAACCTTTTCGTTTTAAGGAAAAGTTTTAAATGAAATGTCAAGTGCATAATTAACATTTTTCTCTGGACTATCTTACCCTGTTAAAGTTGCGGTATTGTTAATTAAACAGGTGTAATCAGCGTCTGGGATTCATATGTAACCTGTTTAAAATCCAAGACTAAAAAGGACTGTGAAATTTATCAGGGTATGTAAAGTAGCAAAAACTCTTCACCCACCTTTCATTCTTAACTAAATCTCTGCAACAAAATATCTCTAGTGTTTGAATGAAATGAGGGAAGCAAAGTCCGGAGGAAAACTGAGCAGGTTTTGTCCCTGTTAAGAGTCTCAGCCTGGGTGGCTGGTGGGTGCGCGCTGGAGGCCTAAAGCAATGAACGTTTACATGCCTGATATTTACAAAGCCCTTTCCATATGCGTCTCTTGTCCTTGAGGGGTGGCAGGGGACTCCCATAAGTGATGATGAATCACCTGCTGCAGAAAGGTTGATGGGGACAGATTCCCTAAGACAGGTACCAAACAGAGGCTCCAGCTGCATTTTCAAAGCAAAAAATAAAGTAACAAAGATGAAAGTTAAAAGAAAAGCAATATGAGTAAAGTGGTTTTTTCCTGCAGTCAGAACTCAGATATCAGAAGATGTAGTCATTTGTCTATTCCATTTATACCAGAGGCATATTGTTAAATTGGTTAATGGAAAGGAAAAATGTTTAACAGATAATGTTATTCTTTATGTGAAGTACCATCTGTGTACTGAGTTCTGAATGTTCCTGGATATGGAAGAGAGGAAATGTTATGGAATTTCAAGTTTGCCTTCTCTGCTGTCTTTATCTTGGGTAGAGTATGACAAACATAATCACATTTATCTCCTGGAGCATAAAGAGTTTTAATCACCCTATTAACCAGGATGACATTTTTCACAGACTTAAAAAGGAATAGAACAGACATTATCTCCCCATAAGCAATCCATTTCATGGAGGCTGAGCACTAGAAATTCTTTAAAGGATGGATAACACAAGCCATTTCCATTTCATGTGCAAGCCAACACTAAGGCAGCTCCCGTTAAGAATGCTGCTTACCCTGGTTGAGCGTTAAGCTTTCCATTTAGGCCCTGCGCGCCAAAAGAGCTATTAGAGAAAGCAGTGTAGAACATAGAAAAACACGGCGGGCAGGGAGGGGCGACTTCCAAGACCTCAGGATTCATGCCAGGATTAAAAAAATAAAAACATAGATTCTGGTAAGTTCTAGCTGCCTTGTAAAGACATATCCATGGGCTACTGTTATTCTCAGAGTCAAGAAAATATGGCTTATGAACAAACTGGGAATGAAAAATAGGTCACAGGACCCACCTCACAGGCTGCCCAGTGGCCGGTCTCCATAAGAAACATGGATTCTAACGACAGCAGAGAGAGCCGCCGCCTGAGCCCCGCGGGGCTGCGTGACCGCGGGTGACCCCCATTCCAGCCGCGCCGACACTGGGAAAAAACCCGCCTCAGCCGCTCGGTCAAAGGGCAGCCCCCAGTCACCACGCCTGTCGTACATTCTGCTTCGTCTCATGGATAGTGTGGGACCCGGCTTGCAAATTAATCCTTGTAACCTATGGGGAACGTCTGAGAAATGAAGCGGGGTGGGGAAAGCCCAGGGGGACAGAAGTAATTAAAATCCACTGAATTTAGCTATTTCACTGGGGGCAAAATTTAATCTCTCTCAGGTTCGGTTCCGTATGGCCTTCAAAACAAACATTTAAGTCGAAATGAAAATCAGCCAAGGAAAATACAAGCTTTCTCCCATGAAAGTCAGCAAAATACACACTTTCATAGTATTTTACCATGTGCAAGTGAGACTTTTTTTCCTTTCTGCCTAGTCACTGGAGTAGTATTGTCAGGTATTTGGGTCTCTGTGTCGGTGTTATCAGGATTAATTATCAAAGCTGTGCTTTTGTGAGTCTGGAAGGGAAGGCAGCGTCTCCCACAACCAGTGATGACATTAATATGTAACAGCAAGTGAGGCTGCTGGCAGATTTCATCTGCGGGCAGATAACTCAGTTTTGGAGAAAATTATAACAGTTACCAGGATGCACACAGAGTTCAGTTTTTCTGCCCAAGTATTAGTGGAGTGATTCAGGACCTTAATTTATTTTTTTTACATAAGCTAGGTGACACATTTTGCCTTTGGTGAGGCAAGATCACTTAACTAAAAAAAAAAAAAAGATTTCTATGTAAATGTTCTTTGACAAAAGGGTAAAAGCCATTTTTAATAAGACTCCTCTAAGAACCTAAATCAGGCAGATGGAGGAAATTTAACATATTTGTAGAACACCTTCTACCTGCTCACCTGAAAACACTCCAAAAATTCATCTTCACGCCGCCCCTGACACCCGGGGCTGAGGGGGAGTGTAGGTCTGCAGGCTGACAGAAAACACCAGAGGACGCATCCAGGGTGCTGCCGGGAACTCAAGCAGGAGGGCCCGCTGTCTGAGAAGAACAAGTGGGCAAAAGCGAGTATAAAAGCTTGGGTTTAACGTTCTCTGCCAACCTGGGTGGCGGGAATGTGTTTACTTCTGTTACCACCAGTTGTCTTCTCCAATTGTCCCTGTCGTCGGGTCTGTTTCCCTCTGCTTCCTACGCGGAGTGAAGCCCAAGGGGTGGACAGCCTCACCTGGACCGCCTGGACCCTACTTGGCAGTGACAGACCGTCACCGCCACCATCACTGCTTCCACCTTTGCTTCTGTCCTATCTTCCTTCAGTCGCAGTGGCCACAGCTAATAAGAGACCCTTCAGCTGGGATAGAGGTTAAAAAACTTAAATTCTAGTAGTAAATCTCATGCAAAGCGAAAAATAAGACTTTGTCAAAAAAAGAGAAAGAATTAAAACCCTATGGACCGCCAGGCTCCTCTGTCCATGGGATTCTCCATGCAAGAATACTGGAATGGGTAGCCATTTCCTTCTCCAGGGCATCTTCCTGACCAGGGATCAAACCCGCATCTCCTGCCTTGCAGGCAGATTCTCTACCGTCTGAGCCACTAGGGAAGCCCTAATTCTAGTAGTAAATCTCATACAAAGGTAAAATCAGACCTTGTCAAAAAGTAAGTGAGGAAACCCTTCACTCAGCTTGCTCTTACACCAGCCATGATTCTCTTTTTCATAGATTCTCACTACAAATGATGGTAGTAAAGTATCTGTGAAAACAGCACTTTAGCCAAGTCTTCCAACTCCCTGTTTGAAGGGATACTTTTCTTCCACACTAAATGAGGAGACAGGCTCCACCACGGTGGCTGAGAATGCAGGGCAGGTGGGATCCCTGTGTTGGCGTTACCAGGATTGATTACCTAAGGCTGTGTTTTTGTGAGTCTAGAAGGAAGCACCCCACAAGCTTTATCCGGGCTCATCCGGAGTTGGAGGCGGGTGGCACGTCGCCCTGCAGGACGGGCTCTGACTCAACAGAGCCCAGTTTCCCCTGCGCCTCCACACGTACCTCGCGCAGAGAGATTCCCATGGGACCTGTCCCGGTGTGACGTCTCTGATACGTCTACTAATGATGAGTTGTGGATAGCGTCCAGAATCTTCACAGGAGAGCATCTGCTTCAACTTCTCAACAGTCCAGGTTATTACCGAAGGAACAGGGAGGGAAAGGCTAGTTAAACAACACAGGGTCAGGGGAGGCCCTGGAGAGACCTTTATATCCCTGATAGCAAGGCTGGCATTCATCCTTGTGGAGTTTCTTTAGGTTCAGGGTTAAGCCCTTAGTGAACACAGGAAGTGAGGGAAGGAGGAAGTGGGAGAAAGGAAAACAGGCAGGAAGCAAAGAGGAAGGAAGTGGGGGAAAGACAGGGAGGCCAGGAAGAAGCAGAGAGACAATCGGGGAGGCCTTCCTCACCTGGAAGGGGGCCCATGAGTCCAGGGCCTACACGTCCAGCTCCCGAAGAAGCGGACACCTGCCTTCTCATCCACATTCACTCAGCCGCCAACACGAGAAAAGACGAGCACCTCAGAAACTGATGAACACTAGTTTCTGAAGCGGATCCTGGGCCCTTGCTGGGGTTTCCAACTCCCAGTCCTAGGACGAGACAGTCCAGAGATGAAAAAGTAAAAAGCAAGATCCTAATGTCTTCACCAGCTCCGAGTTGCCTAGCAGGAAGGGACAGAGGAAGAAAGGCCTGGAAGCCCAAGTGTCACTGGGGGTGACCTCGTGTCTAGACTGGCTGGGTAGCGCCTGGTCAGGTACCCAGAGGTGTGATTGGGGAGCATTCCCTGAAGACAGGCCACGTCAAAAGAAAAAAAGATCCCTGCTATTTCTCACTTCACTTTAGAAGCCTCACTCTTCCTGTTTGCTGGCAACGCCGTCTAGAAACAAGGCGCCTTCCTCCTTTCTGGGGTGGAGAATTTTATTTTGCAGCCAGAGCCGGAGGTGAAGTTCTGAGAGTCCTGAGAGCAAGAGGGGCACAGAAACCAACCCACCATCCACCTCCCCTTGAACCTGATATGCCCCGGGAAGAAGTCCGATAATTCTCCCTAATCTACCCAATTTGTGCCTCTGATGTAAACTTCGGCAGTTCACCTGATTTTTATGCTAGTCACTAAATCGTTCTGAGCCGTGGGCCATCACACGCTAATTACCCAGCCTGACAAACCCGCGGTCAGCTGGTCTCCCTGGGTTGTGTGTGCCAGAGGTGCGGGGCGTGTTAGACACGTTTGGGCTGTCAGGTTAATATCAGCCCTTCCGGCATCAGTGTGTGATGCCGCACTCCGTGCCTGGGCTTTAAGGACTGAGATTAAAAACAGTTCTCTCAAATCCACGACAGGCTGACAGTCTTACGGGCCCTGAACTGTCCTGGCCGCGTGCAATGACTATTCTCTGTGGCTCCAAACTTCTAAGTCACCTGCTCTTAGTACCCCAGGAACTATGCCGCCCGCTCTGGTCATCGGTCACATCCAGTGGTGGTCAGTGACAGGCAGGCCCGAGGCTGGGTGGCAGCATCCCTAAGCTAAGTGCAGGCAAGGCTTCCCTGGTGGTCCAGTGGTTAAGAACCCGCCTGCCAGTGCAGGCGACACGGGTTTGATCCCTGGTCTGGGAAGATCCCACATGCCTCAGAGTAACTAAGCCCACGTGCCCCAACTACTGAGCCCGCTTGCCCAGAGCTCATGCTCCGAAACAAGAGAAGTCACTGCAATGAAAAGCCCGCACGCAGGAACTAGAGAGCAGCTCCTGCTCCCTGCAACTAGAGATTATGTTTAGTCGTTCAGTCGTGTCCAACTGTTCGTGACCCTGTGGGCTGTAGATGGCCAGGCTCCTCTGGCCACGGGATTCTCTAGGCAAGAGTGCTGGAGTGGGTTGCCATGCCCTTCTCCAGGGGATCTTCCCCACCCAGGGATCAAACCCAGGTCTCCCACATCACAGGCAGATTCTTTACCGTCTGAGCCATCAGGGAAGCCCTAAGTAAACTAGTGTTGAAATGCTTACTGAATTAACAACACGAAGGCTCTTCAAATACTGCATACAATCACCCAATAACCAATAAATTTAACGAACTGGCTTGTGGAATTAACCCATCAGCGCTCTGCTGGAGCTGGCCTGCAAAGCGAGGCCACTGGGTGTGTCTAACTCCCAAGTTTAATTAACATCAGACTGGTAGCTGAAATCAGCCATGGTGAGCGTATTAATATCACAAATACCAGTCAGCACTACAGAACAGGGCACTTTTTCATGAGAGAAAAGCATTCACCAGCACAATATATGACCACATCTTGGTCGTGTATTCATTTGTCCAACTATACCACTAGAGAAAGCCTGAGCAAAGCAATGAAGACCCAGTGCAGCCAAAAGCAAACAAAAGGAGGCGGCGGCAGGGAGCTCTGAGGGCCCAAGTGTGTCTGGTCTACAGCAGGAAACATTCCTAAAACCCACCTGGAAACGTCAGGAGCATCCGATAAAGAGGAAACGCCTCCAGTTCACCAGCATTGCCGCTGCCGCGGGGCCCCCACACCCCCTCTTCTCCTCCCTCAGGCCCTCTCCGTTTTATTCCCTCTTGGCCTTGGTCTTCTGATGCCCTGACACCTTCTCCAGCTCCTGGCCTTCCAGGTCCCCCTCCCTCGACTCCTGGAGGAACAAGATGCTGCTGGTAAGCAGAGGAGCACTCACTCCAACCAGGGGAGTCCTCCCAACCTTGTGGCTGGAAGGTGGTCCAGGCGGGGGAGGGGGTCCCAGTTCTGGGGGGTCCGAGGACTCGCTTTCTCTGGGTGCTCCGGCCCTAGACCTGCCCCGGAGCAGCCCGGTTCTCCCAGGGAGACCCGGCAGCTCCCCAGGCGCCGGCACGCGAGCCCCAGCCTTTCCTTTCCCGGAACAAGGACCTGTGGACCAGGGGTCTGCTCGGCTGTCACCTTTTCTCATGAGGCACCTGTAACGTCCGCCAGCGCCTTCTCTTCTGTCTGAAGAGGGCTCAATCTGTCCTCAGCAGCCTGCTCTCCTGCGGCCTGTGCCCTCGGCCCTGGCGAGGCCATGAGCTCCGCCCCACGCCCTTTCCCCAGCTGCGAGCAGCCGTCCCGGCCTGTGTCAGCTCCCACCCTGAGACACTGGGGGGGGGGGCTCAGGTATGAGCGTCTCTGCAGCACTGCGACGGGCCAGCAGGCACCTCTGCAGCTGAAACGCCTTTACGGCAAACCTCATTATACATCCCTAACTTCTCCTCCCCCCGCTCCGCCCCCCCCCCCCCCCCCCAGGCTCCCCTGGCCTCAACTCCAAGCCCAGGCCCGCCGCCACCGACAGCCGGGATGACTGGGGGCAAACGACCCGCGCAGGCCCGCTGTCTCCATCTCTAAAGCGGGTAGAAGAACTCCTCCCATCCCCGTCGGGAGGGTTAAATGCTTGAGGCGCGATCCAGCCCTGAGCGCCCTGCCCGTGCTGCGGAGGCAGCCAGCGCATCTGTGTTGGTCCTGAGCTCCGCCTCCCCGCTCCCTGCGCACCCCGCCATCCGCAGTCTCCTCTTGGGGGACCCCGTGGGGCCCCTCGGGCCTGGCCTTCGGAGGCCACACCTGCCGGTGACACGGACGCTGCGGGGATGGTTCCTCTCCACCCCAGTGCCCCCGAGCGCTCAGACCACCAGGCATCTAAGCGGGGGACAGCAGACATGGCGCCCCAGATTCACCCCCGTGCAGAAAGGAGGGCTCCTGCCCCTCAGATCTCTGCGGGCACCCTAGTTCTCAAACCTCCATCAGCCCCGAATGAGAAGCACCCGGATCACCCGGATCGGGTGTCCATGGCCAGTGTGGGGCAGGCCGAGAATCTGCCTTTCCTAACAAGTTCCCGGGGTTGCTGACCCCACTGGTTCGGGGACCAGCTGAGAACCACGGCCCTGTTAGTGTCTGCCTCTGAGGATGGCGCTGGGGACAAAAGGTGTCTGTCACAGGAGAGCATCTTTGCTAAACAACCTTCTCAGGCTTCTGTGAAAGCCACAGTGCCACCCCTGATTCAGCTTTCACCCGACAGAAGAACACCTGTCGCCCGGGCAGCCACCCTCCGAGGCCCACCCTGCATCTACCCCCATCTCGTCACCACCGATTCAGTTCCCAGGCAGGACCTTGACTCTGGCCCAGGCAGCCGGCGTGGGACGGGCACCTCCACTCCCTGCCCCCACGGGACACAGACCACCCACAGATGCAAGGGAGTTGTTCAGAGATGGGTAGTGGGCACCTGGATGTGTCTGACCCGTCTCAGCCCCCAAGCTGTTTCCTGGGGAGGGAGATAAGGTCACAGTAATGTCAGCCTGACCCGAGTCCTTCCCCACAGACCTGGGAGACCAGCCTGGAAGGGGTGGGGGGTGGGGGGTGCTGCAGGCTGGGTGAGGAGGACCCAGGAAGGCGGATTTGGGGAAGGCCCGGCCAAGAGGGAAGTGAGTCTGCTTATAAAAGGCCTTGGCTGACCCCTGAGAAGCTGGGATACCACCTCTAAGCAATGGGGTGTTCATGGGGTTTTCGGAGTTTGGGAGAATCTGGAACTGGCATTTCCTTTCAATCATTCGTTCATGTGAAGCACAATCATTAAGTGCCTGGTAGGTCCCGGGGGACATGACGGTGATTACAGAGCCCCACCTTTGAGCACCGCCAGTTTACTTGGGGGGTGGTGGTGGAGGAGAGACTGTGGTCTGACCCAGGGTGGCTCCTGCTCCCCGCTCAGCCCTGGCCCCGCCTTGCACCGCCAGGGCCTCACTTGCACACGCGTGTGGACAATCAGATGACACCTGGCACACTACTAGCCCCAGGGGCGTGAATACCCGTTGGGCAGGCTTCTCTGGAGAGGACAGACCCAGGGAAAGGCCAGGGCCAGGTGGGCCCCCCTCCAAGCCAGGCCCTCCTGGAGCCGAGCACCGAAGTCACCTTCTGCCCTCAGGCTGCAGAGGTCCTTGTCACTGTTGCCAAATGAACACAACTGGAGATGCTTTTCTGTCCCTTCGAGAACTAACACACCCACTGTGACTTTATTTTCTCCACTCAGACAATGAAACTTCTGCCAGGCTGCGTGTCTCCATCTTTGCTTTAGCTGCCAGGACGCTTGGCACTAAGTTTAACCTTGAGTCTTAGCAATGTTATCACCTTTTTCGACCTGCATGAGTTTCCAGCTTTCTATTTCCATCTTAGCAACCTTATTGTGCTTCCGTATCTTTTATTGGAAGCAGCCTCGAACCCTTTTCAGAAGCCGACAGGGTGCAAGTTATAAAAAATTAATACTGTTGAAATCTTCCCACTGTTGCTTTCTTATTTCTGGACTGTCTGAAGGCCTGACGTGGAGTCTGTGATAAATTCAACACAAGACATCTTGTGCACCGACAAATTCTAAAATTTCTATTTCTGTGAAAGACCCTGAGCTGCTATAATACTGGGCTCACAACTGGGAACTTTTCAAGGGAAACTGGTTTGTAAGCATCGTTACTTCCTGTAGTGACTGCGTGCAGTACCTCACCCAAATCTGAAATTGGGGGATTATTCTTAGCTAGCAGGAAACATTCCTGTCTTCTCTAGGCCCTTTGCGCTTGAAGTATTAACATCACCCCCTCCCTCAGCCACAGGTTCCTTCTGGCAATGGTTCTCCTTATCCGTCCTGGTTGGGTCTCCTCCTCTCTGTCGCCTCCCCCCATGCCTACCTGGGCTGCCCTGGTGAGATGGGACCGTCCTCATCTTCTGGGGCACATAAGCAAAGCACCTGCCACTTGCAACACTGATCCTGACTGTGGGTCAAAGTTTGAGCTAAGCCTTCTTGAAAAGAATCTATAAAACTAAAATTTATAAAGTGCCGGCAAAATCATGAGTCTCACCATGAACAACGTCATCACAACTATTTACATGCAAACATATGCATCTATTTACATGCAGTTCTTACTTTGTGCTGAGATTCCTGTGATGTTGAAAATCTTTTTTACCCTCTACAGCACTGTCTGATTCCCCCGCCCCCCCCCCCCCCCCCCCAGTGACTGTGGATTACTCTTCTAACTAGATAAAAAGTGGAGCTTTTTAAAAAAAGAATCAAGAATAAAAAAAACGTTGCCTGTGAACCTGTTCGCAGGGCAGCAATGGAGACGCAGACCCAGAGAACACTTAATGGACCAGGGTCGGGGAGAGGAAGGAGGCGTGAGATGAATGGAGAAGGAACATGGAAGCATATACACTACCATACGGAAAACAGACGCCAGTGGGAATTTTCTATGTGACTGGGAACTTAAACCAGGGCTCTGCAACAACCTAGAGGCGTGGGAATGGGCGGGAGGTGGGAGGGAGGGGACATGTATACACCTATGGCTAATTCATGTTGACGTCTGGCAGAAATCAATATTGTAAAGCAATCATCAATCAATTAAAAATAAATAGGTTGATCAAACCCCCCGGAAAGTCCTCCAGTCCAGTTTCCAGGAAGGGAAGCAGAAATGCCCTGATGCCCTTTCTAGAATCAGAGCCCCCACCTCCCGCAGCCTGTCTTCAGGCCCGGCTCCTGCCGGCCGCACCTTTCAGATTAGATCCGATCATCAGATCTGCCCACATCCTGTCTGCCTCTGCATTGCAGCCCAGGCTCCCTCCGCCAGCCCCATATGCCCCACGTGGATGAATCACCTACAACCCCTGCCCCCAAGGTATATCCAAGTCCTAACCCCATACCCACGAAGGTGACTTTATTTGGAAACAGTGACTTTGTAGGTATAATCACATATGACTGGTGTCCTTATAAGAGAGGAGAAGGGACACAGACATGTGGGGAAGATGGCCATGTGACCAGCTTGGGGGTGCAGGGGGAGGCGGCGAGGCAGAGACTGGAGCCATGCCTCTACAAGTCAGGACGTCAGAGATTTCGGGGAACCCCAGAGCCTATGAGACATTCTCCCCTGAAGCCTTCAGAAGGAGCCAAGTGACCCTCGGGACACCTGGATTTTGAACTTCTGGCCTCCAGAATAAATTTCCTCTGAGAGTAAATTTCCTTTGTCTGAAGCTGACGCCAGAAACGGATACAAGGCCTGTATGCTTCGCACTGACGTGCGTCCCATAACCTGAAGCCCCATGCGCTACCGGCCCCATCCCACCGGGCTTGTGGCCTGACTGGCCGCATCTCAGGATGCGCCGTCTGCTCCTCTGCCTCCCACGCCCTCCCTGCACCCAGCACGCTGCACATGCTGGACAAACGTCCCCGTCTCAGGACATCTCAGCCTCTCCCGCTCTCCCGGAGGCACCACGAGGGCCATTCCTCCGAAGACCCGCCTACACCCCCGTTCCCAGTCTTGCCGCGTTTGCGTTTTCAGCGACTCCGCGGAGCGCAGATTGCAGGCTGGATGGGACCGTGGAGGGTGGGCCCCCCGCCCCCGACCTGAGGCTGCACTTCACGCTTCTCCCAGCAGAGGGCGGCCGAGCCCCGGCCCTGCCGCCTCCGCGCGTCGAGGTCTGCGGGCGCGGGGACCGGCCGCGTGGACAGCTCGGCGCCGTCGGGGGCCCGGCCCGCGCAGGGTGGGGCGGCGGAGCTGAGACCCTCATCTCCGGACACAGTGACCAGGGCTTGGGCTCGTTCTACCTGGGGGGCGGGCACCAGCCCACCTCGTGTCCCCAGGCCTCCCTCGCTTGCTCAGTCCCCAATCGCTTCTTCCTCCTCCCCTTCTGCCTCCACTCCCCGACCCTGGGCCATCGGGGCTCCGGGACCCAGGCGGCCCGGCTCAGACCCGCGTCCTAGACGCAAGGCCAGAGTCACGTGGTCACACGCCTCCCCACCCCACCCCCATCCCGCGCAGCCGACAGTCCCCGAAGGCATGTTCCTCAAAGTCGTGTAGGGTCTGTGTTCCCAGGACCAGGCCTCCAGCTGCACCCAAACCCGTGCACCCCAGCGCCCTCCCATTCCTTATCTGCAGGCTCCCTCTGTATCCGTCACCCCTCAAGGCCTCCGGGCACCCCCTCATCCCCACTGTGGATGCCCCTACCCTCCCTGCTCAAAAAAAAGTCTCAATGACCCAGATAACCACAATGGTGTGATCACTCTCCTAGAACCAGACATCCTGGGGTGTGAAGTCAAGTGGGCTTTAGGAAGCATCACTAGGAACAAAGCTAGTGGAGGTGACAGAATTCCAGCTAAGCTATTTCAAATCCTAAAAGATGACGCTGTGAAAGTGCTGTACTCAGTATGCCAGCAAATTTGGAAAATTCAGCAGTGGCCACAGGACTGGAAAAGGTGTTTTCATTCCAATCACAAAGGGCAACGCCACAGAATGTTCAAACTATTATACAATTGAGCTCATTTCACATGCTAGTAAGGTAATGCTCAAAATCCTTCAAGCTAGGCTTCAACTGCACATGAACCAAGAAATTCCAATTGTACAAGCTGGATTTAGAAAACTCAGAGGTATCAGGGATCAAATTGCCAACATCTGTTGGATCATAGAAAAAGCAAGGGAAATCCAGAAAAACATCTACTTCTGCCTCACTGACTACACTAAAGCCTTTGATAATGTGGATCACAACAAACTGTGGAAACTTATTAAAGAGATGGGAATACCAGACCACCTTACCTGCCTCCTGAGAAATCTGTTTGCAGGGCAAGCAGCACCAGTTAGGACCTGACATGGAACAAAACTGGGAAAGAAGTACGTCAAGGCTGTATATTGTCACCCTGCTTATTTAACTTATATGCAGAGTACATCATGCGAAATGCCGGGCTGGATGAAGCACAAGCTGAAATCAAGATTGCTGGGAGAAATAATAACTTCAGATAGCAGATGACACCACCCTTATGGCAGAAAGTGAAGAGGAACTAAACAGCCTCTTGGTGAAAGTGAAAGAGGAGAGTGAAAAAGTCAGTTTAAAACTCAGCATTCAAAAATGAAGATCATGCATGGCATGCAGTCCCATCACTTCATGGCAAACAGGTGGGGAAAAAATGGAAACAAGTGACAGATTTTATTTTCTTGGGCTCCAAAATCACTGTGGATGGTGACTGCAGCCATGAAATTAAGACACTTGCTCCTTGAAAGAAAAGCCATGACCAACCTAGACAGCGTATTAAAAAGCAGAGACATCACTCTGCTGACAAAGGTCCGTCTAGTCAAAGCTATGGTTTTTCCAGTAGTTGTGTATGGATGTGAGAGTTGGACTGTAAAGAAGGCTGAACACTGAAGAACTGATGCTTTAGAACTGTGGTGTTGGAGAAGACTCTTGAGAGCCCCTTGGAGAGCAAGGCAATCAAACCAGTCAATTCTAAAGGATTGGAAGGACTATTCCTAAATATTCATTGGATGCATTGATGCTGAAACTCCAATACTTTGGCCACCTGATGCAAAGAGCCAACTCACTGGAAAAGACCCCGATGCTTGCAAAGATTGAGGGCAGTAGGAGAAGGGGGCAACAGAGGACTAGATGGTTGGATGGCACCATCGACTCAATGAACGTGAGTAAGAGCAAACTCTGGGAGACAGTGAAGGACAGGGAAGCTTGGTGTGTTGCAGTCCATGGGGTTGCAAAGAGTCAGACACAACTGAGTGACTTAACTACCCTCCCCACTCCCATCATCGGAGTCACAGCTGGAAGTTGGCACCCTTGCCCAATCACTGCCTCTTTGAGATCCCAGCGGTGTGTCTGGCAGTTTGGGTTTGATGTTACTTTGCCCAAGTGTTTGCCTTTTATCTACTTTTTTGAGTGACTTTTTTCCCCCTTGCTTCCAGTAACTACAATGTTCAAGGCAGAAAACAGAGAAGCAAATAAGTGAATGCCTAAAATCCCAGCCTCTGTCAGTAACCATGTTAACATCTCGGTGTGGGTACCGTCACCGTGCCCTGTGTGTGTAGATACGTGTTGTTTTTCCCAAACAGGGATCACACCCTCTCGGGACATCTGTAACCTGCTCTTCCACTCGACGACCCTCAGAGCATCTCACCACTAAGGCTGCAGCTGAAAACGCAGCCGGGAGCCCCCAGGCCAGCGAGGGGTCCTTCTGGGAACCTCCGGGGAGCAGGAGTGGCCCAGGGCACCTGTCCCCCAGGCTGGCACTGCCCATGCCCGGGGTGGGTAAGGTTTCTACTCAGCTGCAGCTGCCTGGGGTCTGGTTCCATAAAGGGCTTCCCCTGCCTGCCCCCTTTTCTTCGGCCCTGCCTACCTTTGAGCAGAAACACTTCTGCCCTCCTCTCTCCTGTGACTAAGTTGGAGAAACAAAATGAATCCATATCCACACACGAGAAAACCACCATTCTCCTTTCTGCATCCAGGCTGGAAGGCTGGGCTTCGAGAACAGTGGTTTTCCACGTGGGGAGGGGTGGGCGGAGGCGATCCTGACCCCAGGGACCTTTGGCAATGTCTGGAGACACCTCTGCCCTGACTTGGGGGCCGCTCCTGGCACCTAGGGGACAGAGGCCAGAGATGCTGCTGAGCAGCCTGCGTGCACAGGACAGACCCCAACGGGAAGGGTTAGCCACCCCCGAGGCCACCGGGACTGAGCCCCGGACTCCTGCTCCCAGTCAACACCCTCCTCAGGGCCCAGGAGCCTGGTGGCCGTGATTGGCCTGCAGCCCCACCCGAGGGGCCACGGCCGTGACTGGTCAGTGCTCGGCCTGTCCGTTCAGCCAGGACATGAAAGGGCTGGTGACAAAGAAAGGCTGAACGGCAAGTCTGCTGAGTGAGGGGACGGGGCAGAGGTGGGGTGGGGTGGGGGCTAACTTGGTAGCTGGCAGGCCCTGTTTTTCTCTCTGTCAGGGATTCAGATGTTTCCTGAGCTGATGGGAGGAAATCACTTTCAAGGTGATCGGGGACCACCTGCAATTCACCCCTTCTGACTGCAGATTCCCAGGGTGTTAGAGCCCAAGGGAACCTGTTATCATTCAGCCACTAAGTCGTGTCCGACTCTTGGTGACTCTATGGATGGCAGCACACCAGGTCTCCCTGTCCCTTACTATCTCCTGGAGTTTGCCCAAGTTCATGTCCACTGAATAAGACATCCAACCATCTAGTCCTCTGTTGCCCCCTTCTCCTACTGCCCTCAATCTTTCCCAGCATCAGGGTCTTTTCCAATGAGTTGGCTCTTTGCATCAGGTGGCCAAATTGGAGCTTCAGCCTCAGTCCTTCCAATGAATATTCAGGACTGATTTCCTTTAGGATAGACTGGTTGGATCTCCTTGCAGTCCAAGGGACTCGTAAGAGTCTTCTCCAACACCACAGTTCAAAAGCATCAAGTCTTCAGCGCTCAGCCTTCTTTATGGTCCAGCTCTCACATCTGTACACGACTGCTAGATGAACCATCGTTTTGACGAGACGGACCATTGTCATCAAAATGATGTCTAATCTGACCGCCTCATTTTCCAGGTGGGATGTGGCCCCCTCTGAGCTGTGCCCAAAGCCTGATGCCTTGGTTTCTGAACTTACGGAGGGCAGCTTCTCCCTGCCAGGCCCCACCCATCTCGGGCTATTTCACTGCATCCCTCTCGAGCCAAGGACAGAGGAGTTGCCCCCCTCGCAGGTGAGGACACAGAGGCTCTGATTCCAGGTGACTCACCTGAAGCCCCACGGCAGGAGGGGAGGAGGACTTTGACCCAGGTTTCTCTCAGCCTAAAGCAGATCAGGCCGTGGGCTCTCAGACTTGACTGCTCGTGCAATCACTGGGGCATCTGAACGTGCTGTTGGCCAGCACCCTGATGTAGTTGGTCTGGGGGTCATGTGGGCACCGAGACATTCAAATGCTCCCCAGGAGCATCCCCCACACAACAGTTAAGAGAGCCCTCAGGTCGCATGCTTGGACCCACACCCAGCCGCCCAGGTTAATGTCGGGGTGTGATGGCGTGGGGCAGGGGAGGAGCTGATGCAAGAAATCATGAGATCTTTGAATGTCTTCTTGGGAAAAGCCCATATTTGGGGTTTGGAACTCTCAGGGTTGGCTTCAAATGGGCGTACTTGCCCCTTGAATGCTGAGGTCGAGGTCAATTTTCGGCCTGTATTTTCTGGCTGCTTCTTTCTCCCTGGATGTTTGGAGAATCGAAAGAACAGCTGAATCTGTACCTGCAGTCCGCAGGGCGAGGCTCGCCAGCCAGCCCAGATCTGCAAGGGCACTGGGAGGGAGCAGGCCCAGGAGATGCCACCTGAGGTTTCAGGGCATCAAGGGGGCCACTCCCAGGGATAGTTGCATTAGCAGAGGCTCTGGAAAATGGAAAATCCTTTTGACTAACATGTCAGACACCAGGAGGCCAGAGGGGCCGTGACGGGTGAGGGCAGTAACTGCTGCTTCACCCTGGCCCCAGTCCTCCCCAGGCTTCATCCAAACTCATCTGTTCACTTCTTTTTAAAAAACAAGTCTCAGGTCTGAGACAAGGAACAAACATGACATCAAGCTGTAAGCAGTCCCTTCTTTCTTGGAGCTGGACATAGGATCTGCGCTTCTGTTACAGAGCACTTGGCACGTAGACTCTCACGAAATCCTCCCAGCAATCCCGCCAAGCACATGTGATGATCGGCATCTTGCAAACGAGGCTGCTAGGACTGCGGGGGCCTCAGCCAGAGCTGGTGGGCAGCAAGCAGGCTGCTGACTCGGGTCCTCGCCTCCCCTGGCCTCAGCGGGCGGCCTCCTTCCCGGGGGTCTTTGTTGTGTCTAGAGACAGGTGCGGGCTGTACCACTGCACCCCCACTGCCCCTGGAGCTCCTTGGCCCCCTCACAGCCCCCAGTCCTGGAGCCAGGACGCCTCTTTGTCCCTGGGCCTCTCTGCCCTGCTCCAAGGTCATCTCAGTCACCTTTGACCTCCCTGTTTCAGCTGTTCTTAAATTGCTGGGCTGGCACCCCCGCCACCCCCCACCTAGGGCAGGTGATGTTTCTTTTACCTTGAAACTTCGTATTTTCTATGTACGTGCCCCCCACTCCCCATCCACGTCTCTGGGCCGATGACATCACAACACTACTTTTCTCAGCTGCTCAAATGACCTTGGTGCGTCTTCAGCTCTCCATCGTGTTTTAGTTTTATTCACATTCTTCAAGCCCTACACGGGGCAGGACTTTCTACGTAGAAAGGGCTGAAGCATTCCGCAAGTGTGTGTATGTGTGTGTGGTGTACGCGCATGTGTGTGGTGTGTGTGCGTGCACACGCCTTTTCACCTACTGGACCGAGTCTCAAGTGTAATTCTTGAACGGCAGCAGCCATGGCATCACTGGAAACCGGTGAGAAGTACCCATCACAGAGCCGCACCCCAGCCTGCTGGCTGGGAGACTCAGAGTCTACATCTGAACAAGCCCTCTGGGTGGGTCTCTTGCTTGATAATGTCTGAGAACCACTTATCTTCACAATCAATCAGTTTTTAAAAACCTGCTCCCTAAGAAACTTATGATTTGCTCTGTTAAGATGGAAACATGAACAATAAAAGCTTTGACACTGTCGCAGAGGGCTCAGTAGGCTTTCTTTTTTTCAAATTTAACTGATAAGACATGTTTATGCTTGTGCATGCATGCACACACACACACACACATCCATGCACACTCATTTTCCAATCTTATTGTTTTGGCCAAGAGGTTTGTTCTGGTTTCTCATGGTTTGGGAAAACCCGAACAAACCTCTTGGCCAGCCGATGTTTTTAGAGCCCTCCCCTTGGCAGCTGGCTCTTACTCCTGAGGACAGTCAGTCACTGAGAAAAGCAGGTCTGGGCCTTGTTATTTCACACTAACATAATTCAAAGAGAATGGCTGAAGAAAGCAAATAATTAAGCCATGGGAATAAAGCTGCAATGGTGGAATTTTAGGCCTCTGGGTGAGGGGTGTTAGTGGTGGTGGAGGTGATGGGGACAGTGGTGACCGTAGCTACACTGGAGGTGAAGGTGGTACTGGTTTTGATGGTGGAGGTGATGTTAGTGTCCTTGGGTTGGAGGGATGGGCGCTGCCCTTACTTCCGGTCTCTCAGATCATATTACCTGCCGCCCCTACTCCTCACCCCAGAAGTCTGCCCTGCATCTGCGTGGTGTGCACCACGGTTTGTGTGTGCTTAGACTCGTGTGAGCACGTGTCTGGCCACTCTGGCCTTAGTGCCTCCAAAGTTTACAAAACCCCTGAAGCTTTTAAAATAAAAAACAAGGGTTAAACCACTCGCATCCTCCAAATTAGAAAGAGTAAATCAACCACCCAGCTGCAGTTACAGGCAATTAATGGGACTCAGAGAGGGCTTCGCTGCAAGATAATGGAAAAGCTGATTATAAACGAGCCAGGAGGAGCAAGGGAGGTCAGAGCGGTCCCCAAGCTCTGGAGGAGCGGCCGGCGCTCGGCTCGCCCTAGGCCTCCTTCCACACCGGCCTCCACGCCCGGCTGCCCGCCCGGGGCCCATCTGGGGCAGCTGGGGTTGAGGTCGGGGAGGGCTGGGGCCTGGCCTATTTGCGCAGCCCCGGCAGCCTCAGAAAGAGAAGGCGACTGTAAATAAACGCAGAGAAGGGCAAGGAATCGAGGGCAGGAAGGGAGACAGCAGGAGGGAGGCTCCCCGGGAGAGCAGCCTAGAAGCAGTACTCCTGACCTAGAAAGACGGCGGCGGCGGAAGCAGGGAGTCTACACAGCACGTGCAGGTCAGGAGGCAGCGAGGGGCCCCTTCCCGCTCCGCGCCAAGGAATCTCAGCAACCCATCTGCAGACCGCCTGCGGTCCCGAAGCCCGCTCACCCCCCTAACCCCTTGCAACTTCACATTTTAATTTCATTCTTGTCTTGATTTTTTAAAAAAATCATTTTTCTGGGTCTTTTCCATATCTAGATGAAATGCTGATGTTTGCTTTCTTATATCCTGCCACAGTTCTTTTCTAAAAGCAAGTCGGAGTGTGCATGCACGGATGCACACCAGCCTGCCGCACGTCACACCCTGAGCTCCTGTTGGGAGGTGACCAAGTTCACCAGGCAAGCGGGGGTTCCGGCTGTGAGCTAGAACGGTCTTCAAGCACAGGCTTTCTTCTTCAGAACCTGCAGTTGTGGTTGTGCCCGCTCTCGCAAGACCTGCCCTGTGGTCAAAGGGAACTTGCAGTTTCTGTGTCCAGCCTGTGGACCTCTGGCTGTTGGGTCAGCTTGGAGGCAGCTTCCTGTCTGTACGGGTTCTGCAGACATGTGAGGGGTTCACCCTGTTCTTCAGACAGTTGGGCTGCAAGAGCCCCCCTCCCTCCAAAGCCTGGGGGAGGCCTTCTGGGCTCCCTGAGTGAGTGAGTGAAAGTCACTCAGTTGTGTCTGACTTTTTGCAACCCCATGGATTATTACAGTCCACGGAATTCTCCAGGACAGAGTACTGGAGTGGGTAGCCTTTCCTTTCTCCAGGGGATTTTCCCAACCCAGGGATCGAACCCAGGTCTACCACATTGCAGGTGGATTCTTTACCAGCTGAGCCAGCAGGGAAGCCCAAGAATACTGGGGTGGGTAGCCGAGCCCTTCTCCAGTGGATCTTCCCGACCCAGGGATCAAACCGGGCTCTCCTGCCTTGCAGGTGGATTCTTTACCAACTGAGCCATCACGGAAGCCCCCTGGGCTCCCCAGTGGTACCCCATCCTCCGGAGGACAACTATGTCCTCTACAGACCTAGTCTTATCATGCTGGACTTAATGAGTCACTGGCCACTGCGGTCTTTGGTAGCACATGTGGCTGAGTGGGGAGTGAGTCTATGGGAACTCACGTCCACAGCTGGAAAGTGACAGTGGGGCCTGAGAGCAAATCCGGGCTCCTCCTCCCTGGCTGTGTGCCCGATTGGCCTCTCTGCCTCAGTCCTCACCTGCAGGGATGGTAATAAGCCTCCCTCATCAGGTCAGTATATTTAGAGATCAGAGATTTCAGCGTGTGGTTCAGTCACCAGGCACAGATTGCCACGTGACCTTTTATCACTGTCTCCGCTGGGCAGCACTCAGGCACTTGCCTAACAGTCTGTTGGAGAAGGTGCACCGCCGTACTTAGAGTGCTGCTCTTACTGTTGTTCAGTCGCTAAGTCGTGTCTGACACTTTGCGACCCCACGGACTGCAGCATGCCGGGCTTCACCATCTCCTGGAGTTTGCTCAGACTCATGTCCATTGAGTTGATGATGCCATCCAACCATCTCATCCTCCATTGCCCCCTTCTCCTCCTGCCCTCAATCTTTCCAGCACCAGGGTCTTTTCCAATGAATTGGCTCTTCGCATCAGGTGGCCGAAGTACTGGAGCTTCAGTTTCAAGCATCAGTCCTTCCAACGAATAATGAGGGTTGAGTTCCTTTAGGATTGACTAGTTGGATCTCCTTGTTGTCCAAGGGACTCTTGAGTCTTCTCCATCACCACAGTTTGAAAGCATCAGCTCTTCGGCCCTCAGCTTTCTTTATGGTTCAAGTCTCACATCCATACATGACCATTGGAAAAACCACAGCTCTGACTATACGGACCTCTGTCGGCCGTGATGTCTCCGCTTCATATACTGTCTAGGTTTGTCAAAGCTTTTCTTCCAAGGAGCAAGCTTCTTTTAATTTCATGGCTGCTGTCACCATCTGCAGTGATTTTGGAGCCCAAGAAAATAAAGTCTGTCACTGTTTCCATTGTTTCCCCATCCACTTGCCATGAAGTGATGGGACGGGATGCCGTGATCTTAGTTTTTTGAATGTTGAGTTTTAAACCAGCTTTTCACTCTCCTCTTCCACCTTCCTCAAGAGGCTCTTTAGTTCCTCTTCCACCATTAGGGTGGTGTCCTCTGCATATCTGAGGCAAAGCCTGGTTCAGGATGTCTGTCCTCGATGACTGCACCCCCGACCTCCAGGTCCCAGAGGCTCTCCGCCTGCAGCCATGCCTGCTTTCACACACACCCCATAACCCGTCCCCCACGGCCGCCACACTCTCCCACTGTCACAAAGACCGATGCCAAACGGGCCTCAGACAGAGAAACCAAGGCCTTGGCTTCTGTTAGGAGCTTTTCGAAGCCTCCATTTATTTATGTACTCATTCACTCATCCCTGTGCCAAGGTTCCCTGCAGCGTACAGATGTCCCAGCCGAAGCCACCCCTCACCTTTCCTTCTGTCCTGAGGAGACCCCGTGCTGGCAGTCCTGACTGCTCCACGCAGAAGTCAAGACGAGTTCCCGGCTCCCCTTTGTACCTGGATGCAGGCTCCATCCATCAGACCGGACTGGGCAGGGCCTCGGCTCAGAGCTGAGTGATGTGTGGGAGCTGGCTCAGTAGGGTGGGTGGGGGCTTCCATTTTGCTGGCGCCCGAGAGGCAAACGCACCTGGTTTCAGGTGATGACTGCTGGGTGGGGGATAGGGGCCATCATGGAGCGGGGTTCCCCACAGCAGGGCGTGGTGGGATTTGAGGCGCCGATCCTGGAAGACCAGCCTGCGTCTGTTTCTGCAGTCTCTTGCTGTTTCTGTGTTCACAGCTCTGTCCACCCTCCTGGCCTAAACCAGTTGCATGTGTTCTGTGCTCACAACCAGCACGGCTGCCAGGCGGCCACTACCCGCCTTGAACGTCCACGGAGCGCCTGCCTCATGCAGGACTGCGCTTTCCTGCCGCTGAGCACTCACCGCACCCCCGCGGGAGGACAGGCGATGGCGGAGGACCGCGCGGCCTCGGGTCACCCTTAGCTCAGAGTGTCTGGGGCCAGGGCCGGGGCCAGACCTCCCCAGAGGAGACAGTGACTTTTCATTGTTTCAAATCAAGAATCAGTTCCAGACCTTTTTCTAGAGGAGACGGAACCCTGAGCTGGGCGCTGCAGCCCACCCAGGGCCTCGAGGTGCCTCTCAGGCCACCTGGGGCGAGCAGGCAGGCCTGGGCCGGCCACAATCACCGCCTCCCTCTGAGCCTGGGGACTGCGGGGGGAGGGCGCACCCACCCGGGCGCCTACCACTGCTCTGGGAGCCCCTTGGAGTCGGGGGCTGAAACCTCTCCCAGCTGCCTGCAGAACCTCACAGCTGCTGAGAGGAACACTGCCTTATACTCCGTGTGTGTTTGTGTGTGTGTGTGTGTATGGATACAGGTTGTGTGTGTGCATGTATGTGTGTACATGTGTGTGTGAGGGTATATGCGTACATGTGTGTGTGTATAAGGGTATGTGTGTGTGTGTGTGTATATGTATGGATACAGGTTGTGTGCGTGCATGTATGTGTGTACATGTGTGGGTGTGTGTATATATGTATGGATACAGGTTGTGTGTGTGCATGTATGTGTGTACATGTGTGGGTGTGTGTATATATGTATGGATACAGGTTATGTGTGTGAGTGTATGTGTGTACATGTGTGTGTGTATGAGGGTATGTGTGTATATGTATGGGTGTGTGTATGTATATGCACATATGGGTATGTGTGTATGTGTACAATCTGCATGTGTAGATGTGTGTGTCTCTGTATACATATGTATATGTGTATATATGTATGGATACAGGTTATGTGTGTGTATGTGTACACATGTGTAGCTGTGGGTGTGTGTATAAGGGCATGTGTGTGTATATATGGATGTGTGTATGCATATGCATATATGGGTATGTGTGTTTATGTACGGGTCTATACGTGTAGATATGTATCTCTCTACGTATATGTGTGGATGTGTAGGTGTGTCTGTATATCTGTGTATGTGTAGGTGTGTGTGTGTAGGGGTGTGTGAGTGTGTAGTGTGTGTGTGGGTATATAACTGTGTGTGTGTGAAGGGGCATGTGTGTGCAGGTGTGTGTGTTTGTGTGTGTGTTTAAGGTGCTCTTCTACCAGGCACAGTCCCTTATTTCAGTTCCTAATTTTGTTAAATCATCAGAGCTCTTCACTGACTGCAGAATAGTCAATTAATCGCGTCTCCGCAGAAGCCAGTGCCGGTCCCACCAAGGGGACGGCTGCGCCCACCTGCTCTCCTTCAGAAGACCCCCGGTCCAAATCAAAGCCACAGAGCAGTTGACTCTCTCTGTGAGCAGCACTTTCTAACCCCCATGGCCACCGCGCTCAGGCCACAATCGGAATCCAAGTTCTGGGACTGACAGCTGCTTTGTGCTTTTTGCTCACTGGCTCAGCACGTGTGCATGGAGTGCTCACTCTGTACCAGGCGCCAACTGAACTCTGCAGACCCTGGAGTGTATCGGGGGCGGGGACAGGCGGTGGTGGAAAACGAGCAGGCAGGTGGGGCGTGGGGGGTCCCTCTGAGAAGGCAGAGGCCCGGCCCAGAGCTGGGGAAACTGCCACGGCCCCCAGGGAAGAAAGAGGCAGCGCGGGTGTTACCGGGACCAGGAGGGCTGGAGAGCGGCAGGAGGATGTGAGGACTGGACGTGATTTGCAGGGGCCAGTGCAGAATGAAGACGTGGGCCTAGTTCACAAAGTATTCAGAATTTCCAGACAGCGACCACAGAGGAGGAAGCAAGGGGAACTCCGACGTGGTGCCCGTGAAGCCAGCCCCACGGGGGCTGCAAGTGCGGCCGCCACCCAGCATCATAAGAGATGGCCCCGCACACCCCAGACCCCTGGGAAGAGATCCAAACTCAAAATTCAAAGTACGGTCTCTACTGAGCATGTATCACCTTCACACTATCATAAACTTGAAAAATCCTTAGTTCAACCCCCCTAAGTTGGGGACCGCCTGTACCTGCAATGGAGGCTGCAAGAGGGACCAGGGTCCTGGGGGGTCTGCAGCGGGGGCGCCCAGGAGGCCGGGCTGGCCTGGGGATGTAGAAGGGGAGATGTGGGAAGGGGGTGGGCCTCAGAGAGCTGACGGGCTGGGCTGTGGGCAGTGAGGGAACAGAAGATCTGGAGTTCTGCCTGATGTTTGTGTTTGGAGAGGCTGTTAGTGGTCCTGCGGGAGTGAGGACGGCGGGGCGACTGCGCCTTTCCGAGTAGATGCCCTTCTGTCCCCTCACGCCGGTCTGAGCCCAGCTCGCGGCCAGCGACAGCGCTTGCTCGAGACGCCTCGCAGTCGGAGGCCGTGCTGCCAGATGCTAAATCTGCCCCCTAAGAAATCTGAAGACAAAATGTGCAGCAGCCGCTGTCCAAAACCAACATGTACAAAACGGCACAGGGCCCGTCTGAGCAGCAGGTGTCACAGTGGTAAACACCGAGCCAAACGTGTTGGCCTTGGCAAGCGCTCGTGTGCGTCTCGTCCTGGAAATGGAGTTTCTGGAAATTGGAACCTGGGAACCGACAGCTCAGCAAAGCTGCCCTCACTGGCTGTTGTCCAGAGTGCTGCTAGGAAGGCCAAGGTGACCGCTGCCCGAGTGCCGGCATGTGCAGGGGATGTTCAAATGTCCTGGGGCCGTTCCTGCGTGGCCTGACGCATGCTTCCCACAGCCTGTGGAGTCAGTGGGGTTATCTGTGATTTTTCAGGTGCTGACAAGGCAGCTCAGGGAAGCTGAGTGATTTGCTCAGGATCACACAATTAAATGAAGCCCAAATTTAAAAACCAAGAGGGACAGACCCTGTGAGTGGCCAGCCCCCTTTTCTGGGCCAATGGTACCTGATTCTTATGGCAACTGACCAGCCTGGGAGATGTGTTCTTGACGGGTCTTGGCCAGTCACAGGAATTCTGTTCCCCTTTGTCACTGTTGGGACAGGGTAAGCACAGGACTTACTGTGGCCAGTGAGATGGAAAAGAAAGGGGTGGGAGCAGGAACTTCCGGCCAAGACTTTTCCTCCCTGACAGAAAGGAGAGAACAGTAAAAGGGCAGGTCCCCTTGGCATCCTCCACCTCTCCTGCCTGCCTGTGGACATGTTGTGAGAGGGTAAGGTGTCTGCCTGGGGCAGCCTTTTTGGATGCAAGAAGTGAAAAGGATAAAGCCAACTAGCTCAAGATGCACTGGAAGCTGGCACGTGCCCAGGGCCAGGATGATACGGCTGGGCTGTCCAACCACTCTGAGGATCTCCTGCCTCCAGACTTCTTGTTGAGTGAGCAGCAAATGTCCGGATGGTGGAAACCACTGTCAGTTGGGAATTTGTTATCTTCAGCTGAACATCTAACGTAAACTCTGGATTGGTCAAACTTCAAAGTCCGTGATCCTTTTCCTGTTACACTCTAATATTTACATGGGGTCCAGCTGCACCCAAGGTCCAGGGTCAACCTACTGCACTATAATTACAGAACTGATCAGACTTAGGAACCGTAAAGAAAGCGGCCAGCTTAAAGGAGAGGGGATCAGTTCAGCGAGATCAGAAATCTGGTTTCTGGCCTTGGCTGTCCTTGGTGTGAATCCTAGCATCATGGGACTTCCAAGCTGGAACAGACCTAAACAACCACCTGGTCCCACCCTGTGTTCCAGAGGAGGAAGCTAAGGCGGTGAGAGGCTAAGTGACTGAGGCCAGAGGGCAGCAATGGCCCTGAGACGGGGAAATCAGTGCCCGGCCAGCCCCACCCAACGACCTCTCCTCACTCCCCACCCAGAGTCTTCACTGACTTTGCCCCAAGCTCCGATCGACCTTGGATTATATTCTCAGGAGGAGATAAACTGGTTTCTTTCATGTTTTTCCTTATTGGGTCAAGTTACCAGCCTGTTCCAACAAGCTCAGCAGCATACCCCGCCCAGAAAATAAAAAAAAACCCAGAGACACTGGCAGGCAGAGGGGCCAAGTTCTTGGTTTTTCAGATTAAAACCGATTGTCAAATCCCATCACAGAGACAACCATCTTGAAAGCAAGTGCTGGGTGTTCGGCAGTCAAGAGACTAAGCTTTGAAGGGATCCAGTCAGAAGCACTGCCCTAAAGACCACACCGTGGCTTCCCAGGCGGTCTGGTGGTAAAGCATCTGCCTGCCAACGCAGGAGACACACGTTTGATCCCTGGTCCAGGAAGATCCCACATGATGTGGGGCAACGAAGCCCGTGAACCACAACTACTGAGCCTGTGCTCTAGGGCCCAGGAGCTGCAACTGCTGAAGCCTGTGGACCTACAGCCTGTGGTCCTCCACAAGGAGAAGCCAGCGCCCCTCAGCTGACAGCAGCCACTGCTCACTGCAACTAGAGAAAGCCCACTGGCAGCAGCGAAGACCCAGCACAGTCAAACATAAATTAATTTTTAAAAAACTTTAAAAATAAAAAATAACCACCACACTGGGAGTCAGAGGACCACACCCCCCGCCCCTTGAAGATAGCCCAGCCTGGGGGGAGGGGGCTTAGGTGTGGGGACGCCCTAAAAGGGGACTGGTATCCAGGGAGAAGGGGGAGGGAGGACCATAGGGACATCAGACAGGATTGAGGAAGAGATGCAGATCCTTCTCGAAGGGACCAGATCACTAAGGCAGGATTTTGGAATCAGAGGACAGAGGGCTTGGGCCTGCAGGCCATCCCAGCGCACAGACAGAACCCAGGCCGCCGAGGACTAGGCAAGGAGAGCCGAGGTGCTTTCTGGGGGCAGCAAGAGAGAGGCTGGTTGACATCCTGAGTCTCTTCCAGCCCCAGAGAAGGGGGATCGCCCTCCTGGTGCTCCGGAAGGCAAGGCCACAGGCATCCCAGGGACCCCTGCAAGCCTGAGGCCATGCGGAACTGTGGCCACCCTGGTGGACCCCAGTGGTGGATGGCTCTGGCCAGGGGATCTCATTAGGAAAGGACGTCAATAGTGAAACACGACAGGAAGATGTCCTATCTCTGCAAGTGCTACTGCAAGCAGAGGAGATGCTTCCTCTAAATATGATCTCATGTGACCATTCATTCATAGCCACTAAAATGCAACATAACAAACAACACAAGCCTGGGTGGTGTAGGGCTCAGGAGCGCGTGGTGTTCATCTCACCTGAAACGGCCCTCTCATGGGCCTGCAGCAGCTGTGGCCGGGCTTGCTCTCATTTCTGGGGCTGCTGGATCTAGGACAGCCTGGACCACTCCAGAGAGAGCCAGGTCTGCTCCACGCATCTCTCAACCATCTCTGGGGTCCACTGACAAGGATGGCCTCTCCTAGTGGCAGAGGGAAAGATCGAGAGAGTCTAATCATGCAAGTGCTTTTGGAGCCTCTAATTGCTTCTCATTTGCAACATCTCATTGGTCAAAACAAGTCACACATTCAAAGTTGAAGTCAGCGTGCAAGGGCACTCCTGATATAGGGAGAGGGAAAATTGGGTCACTCTTGCAACCCATCACACTCTGTAAGCCCCCAGGGGCCCAGTAGCCCCCAAAATGAGATGCCATCAAGGGAAAGGGGAAAACCCTGATTCTAAAAAACCTAGACAGCATATTAAAAACCAGAGACACCACTTCGCCAACAAAGGTCCATATAGTCAAAGCTCTGATTTTTCCCAGTAGTCATGTATGCATGTGAGAGCTGGGCCATAAAGAAGGCTGAACACCAAAAAATTGATGCTTTCAAACTGTGGTACTGGAGAAGATTCTTGAGAGTCTCTCGTACTGCAAGGACACCAAACTAGTCAATCCTAAAGAAAACCAACCCTGAATGTTCTATTGGGAGGATTGATGCCGAAGTTGAAGCTCTAATACTCCAGCCGCTTGACGTGAAGAGCTGACTCACTGGAAAATACCCTGATGCTGGGAAAGATTGAAGGCAGGAAGAGAAGGGGGGCGACTGGTTGGATGGCACCAGTGACTCAATGGACACGAGTTTGAGCAAACTCCGGGAGACGGTGATGGACAGGGAAGCTTGGCGTGCTGCAGTCCATGGGGTCGCAAAGAGTTGGATACAACTTAGCAACTGAACAACAACAAGCACAGAATGGCTGCTAGATCATGAAACTGCCCACGTTTAACCTGTAATTTACCTAACATAGGGTTTCTGCCATTTGAAGGAAATAGAAAATTGAAAGTGAAAGTCGCTCCGTCATGTCTGACTCTTTGCAACCCCATGGACTATACAGTCCATGCAATTCTCCAGGCCAGCATACTGGAGTGAGGGAAATAGGGTTCTGGATAAAAATTAATTGTAGAAAAATATAGTTACAACTTTTGTTCCTGTGATTTGTGACTGCGATTTTTCCCACTACATTTCCTAAGCCAAAGACTCAAAATCACCAAAACAATCAATGAGTCAGCCTTCAACACTACAGAAACCTGCTTTCTGAATGTCCTAACCAAACCAGGAAAAGATGCTCAAAGACAGTACGATTTTAACTTCCAAAAAGCAAATAGAAAGGTGAGGGGACACATTAAAAATTCCAATCTGGCTTACAACAGTGGGTTCTGTAACAAAGTGTCCAGGAGCCTCTGACACTCTTCCTAGAGTATCACCTTCCTGAGGCCAGCCAGTCCTGTGATTACAACAATAATCGTTTCAAATGTAAAATACCACTTGACCCTTTCTGGGGCAAGGTAGAAAATAACATTCAATTGCTTGTTGTCAAATGAATAATGTTATCATCATTAAACCAGTTCTGGCATATAATCTGGTGAGTGATGGGGGGCTCAATTTAGGACCGACTGGAACACCAAACCCTAAAGACAACGTTTCCTGTTAGTCATCATACCAGAAGTTCTCTCAGTATTGACTGAGCTTGACAAGAGTAAAAGAAGGGCCAGGGCCTCAGGAGACTGGGAGTAAAACCAGAGAGGACTCAAGTGCCACAGGATGAAGGAAGAGACTCTACGTGTGGGCTGTGTGCTAGTCGTGTTTGACTATTTTGGGGCCCCATGAACTGCAGCCCGCCAGGCTCCTCTATCCATGGGATTTTCTAGGCAAGGATACTGGAGTGGGTTGCCATTTCCTTCTTCAGGGGATCTTCCCGACCCAGGGATTGAACCTGGGTCTCCTGCACTGCAGGCAGATTCTTTAGGTTTCCATAGGTCTGAGTAGTTGACCTCAAAACAAGTATTTTACAAGGTTCTCTCCGATGGGACGGAGGTCGTCTCCCTTTTCACAGCACAAGTTTGCTACATTTGTCAGTGTCTCTGCCATGTCCTGTGAGTGTCCTGTGTGTATGCAGGTGCTATTTTATTCCAGGCCTTCAAAAGAGCTTTCAGAAACAAAATGTCTGTGTCCTTTTTAATTCAAAGCACTTTAATTTCTATGTAAGTTTCATGTGTACATTATATTTCTACTCCTTACACCCTGCAGCAGGCTTGCCACCAAAAATTTAGCCTCCATCCATGACCACACTCTTTACCCTTTGTCCCCTTGGCATATTTCCCCTCTGGTAACCACCACTCTGTTCTCTGTATCAATGTATTGGTTTGATTTGGTTTGTTCATTTGTTTTTTATACTCCATGTATGAGTGAAATCACATGGTGTCTATCTTTTCCATCTGACTTATTTCACTTACCATAATATCCTCAAGATCCATCCATGTTGTTATACATAGCAAGATTTCATCTTTTTATGACTGAATAATATTCCAATATATATTCATATATATAGAAAGAGATCTTCTTTATCCAGTGGGCATTGCTGGTTGCTTCTATGTCTTGTCTCTTGTAAGTAATGCTGATATGAACACTGGGTACGTACATATTCATATTCTTTGGATAAACATCCAGAAATGGGATAACTGATCATATGATGGGTCTATTCTTAATTTTTTGAGGGACTTCCATACTGTTTTCCATAGTGGCTACACCAATCTACTTTCCACCAATCGTGTATGAGGGTTCCCTTTTCTCCACATCACTTGCCAACATTTATTATTTGGTACCCTTTTGATGATGGCCATTCTAACCAGGGTGAAGTGGTCACTCACTGTTGTTTTGACTTGCATTTCCCTAACGATTAGTGATGTTGAACGTCCTTTCCTGTGTCTGCCGGCTATCTATACGTCTTCCTCCGAAAAATGCCTATACAACTCCTCTACCCAGCTTTAAACTGGGTTGCCTGCTACATCCTTTTTATAAACCAGGGGTGCAAGGCAGAGGAGAGGGGAGATAACTTGCTCAGATCTTTCTGTCCTGTTATTTCCCGGTGACTTGAGGTCACAGGGATCCTGTGGGCCTGGTGGTCAGGGGCTTAACCAAAGCGGGATTCTTTGAAGGGCAAGGACTGCCCACACCACCCCATCAGAAGGAATGAAGTCAAAAGAGGGCCTAAAATGAGTTGTACACATACCATGGGTGAATTGTGTGGTATATGAATTAGATTTCAATTAAAAAAGAAATTTAAAAAAGGGTCTGAAGGTCTCTGGGGGCCTTGGAGAGTCTTTCACAGTGTCCTAAAAACCCCAGCCTGAGCCTCAGGGCCTGCCTTCTGCTAAAAAGACCCCAGTGGTCACCCCCATCAAGGGCTACTGGAAATGGTGTGGAAAGTCATCAGTGCCTGAGTGCACCTGCTGATTCCAGCATTTCTGGGGGAATGCGTGTCCATGGGGGCTTCCTGGTGGCTCAGCTGGTAAAGAATCTGCCTGTAACGTGGGAGGCATAAGAAACGCCAGTTTGATTCCTGGGTCAGGAAGATCCCCTAGAGGAGGACATGGCAACCCACCTCAGTATCCTTGCCTGGAGAAGCCCATGAACAGAGGATCCTGATGGGCTACAGTCTATAAAGTTGCAAAGAGTCAGACATGACTGAAGTGACTTAGCATGCTTTCCACGGTGGGCGGGCGGGGATGTCCTCACTAGCTTACACGTGAACAGAAGCACCGATTTTGGGCCCAGCTGAGCCGTTGAAGCAGCGGGGTCTGAGGTCCGCCTTTCTCGAGCCCAGCTCTGACGCCCAACGTCTCCAATACCACACCCCCAACCCCGCCAGAAAGAATGCCCCCTGGGGACAGAGGGCCGCAGCTCTGGGTTTAGGGCATTTAAGCCCTCGGTCTCCCTCCAGATTTTTGCCTTCATATCCCGGAAGCTCTCCCCACCCCTACCCCACCCCCGGAGCTGGAAATCCAATTGCACCAGCAACCCCGGGGGGCTTGGACTTGAACCCATGGGTGGGGAGCAGCCCATTCTGAATTTCCTCTCCCCTTCTGGCTCCAGGAACATGGTGCCAAGGAAACCCAGCTCTCCTGCGGGGCCTCCTTCCTAAAGCTTCCTAAAGAGGGTCTGGAACACTCAGGCTGGAAGTTTCTGGGGGCCTTGGAGAGTCTTTCATAGTGTCCTGAAAACCCCAGCCTGAGCCTCAGGGCCTATCTTCTAATAAAAAGACCCCGGTGGGAGTGACTGAAGAAGTGGTGGTGGAGGGGCAAGGCACCCGCGTTCTCAGGGGCGCACGCTGGACGTCCCCTGCCGGTACCGCCATGCTGGTCCCAGGACCACCCTCCCCAGATGCCGGCCCCCACCAGGGAGTCGGCAGCCTGAACCCTACTCCCCGCTTCTCCTATCCACTCCCCTCCCCCTGGGCCCACCGCCTACTCTCACCTGAGAGCCTGCTGCTGGGCTGCACGCGGAGGCATCTTCGGGTTTGGATCTTTCTGAGCGGCTCGTATTGGGCCTCCAGTCCCTGCCTGCCCGGGACATCCTGTCGGCCGCCCGCACACCTTCGGGCTTCAGGCCCACAGACTCACTGTGTCAGGGGGTTCCCAGTCCACACGCCAAGGTGCCTTCCTAAAAGACCCCCGGGCCAGGGCTGAACCCTGATTGGCCCAAGGTCAAGGCCATGCTAACATCCCCGGCAGCGATTGGTTAGGCGTGGGCACGTGACCTGGAGTGGGCACGTGACCCAGCCTGGGCCGCTTTCCTGGCTCCTAATACAGGGACCCTGGGAGAGAGCCCCCAATCTCCAGAGGCTGTGACTTAGGGGAGCAGAGCCCCGACGAGACAAACCTGGTGCCACCCCACCTTCAAACACCTGGCATGAAGTAACACAACGGCCCATCGTCTCCTCCAGTTTCTGTTTGGCTCTTCTGGAAGGGGTCGGATTCCCCACATGAATGCCAAACACCTGTGCCTTTTTCAGGAGTCAAGTCCTGTTTGGGTTTGGCCTCTTCTCACCTGGGCATTTCCCGCCCTTCCTCCCTGACAAGCCCTTTGCTTGACCTATAGAGACCAGCTCTTGGAAGACTCAGAGCTGTTTACTCATCCACCCCAGTCCCCGCCACCGCTCAGGAGAGCCAGAGTGTGACGAGAAGGCCGTTTCCTGAGCCTCTGCCCTGTGTTAGGCCAGGGCATCCTCTTCTCCAGAACGCTTATTATCCTGGTTTTACATACTTGGCACTGAAGCTGGGAGAGGTTAAGTGGTTTGCCTGAGATCACGGAGCTGGCAGTTGACGGAAACAGAAATTGGGCCCTTAGTAGACAGGTTCTTGGACAAGGGCCTCTCCATGTGGCTGCCTGCCTCCCTGCCCACCCCCAGCCCTCTCCCTGACCTGGCTTCTCAGCAGAGGAGGGGAGCTTGGGGGCCCCCACCACGTGGAAGGAGAGGGTGTGCCCTGGTAGGTCGCTTCAGTCGTGTCCGACTCTTTGCAACCCCACAGACTGCAGCCCGCCAGGCTCCTCTGTCCACGGGATTCTCCAGGCAAGATTACTGAAGTGGGTCGCCATGCCCTCCTCCAGGGGATCTCCCTGACCCAGGGATGGAACCCGCGTCTCTTACATCTCCTGCACTGGCAGGCGGGTTCTTTATCACTAGCGCCACCTGGGAAGGAAAGGGAGGGCGTGTCAAGTATCACTGACACCCTCAGTGCGTCACCAACCACCACGTGTCCTCAGTGACGTGACAGTGAGCCAGGTGTCCCTGCCTCTTCGGCTCTGGCTGGCCCACGTGACTCGCTTCAGTCAGTAGGCACCTGGGAGAGTGACGTGATGGTTCCCAGGAGATCCTGTCTGTTCCCATTTGATTGCTCGCACTTCTGCCATGCCCGTGAGAAGATGCTTCCTTGGAGCAGTTGCTGCCCCTTGAGCCTCGGCTGGGCGTGCACGCCGGAGCAGAGGCGTCCAGCTGATCCCCAGCTCTGCAGGGAGAAGCTGAGGCCCCCAGCGTCGTCAGGCCTCGAGCAGCAGCTCCCAGTCAGGGGCAGGCACTGCAGCTGCCCTGTAAATCTCAGCACGTGTCACTGACGTCCTTGGTTGTTGGCTGTGTGCGTGGCGGTGAGGGTCATACGCGTTCTGTTTCCACCTGTGCCTTCATAACTTATGCCGGTTTGCCGCATCTGTGATCTAAGTGTTCTGGCCTCAGAGTGCTACTTCTGGACGATCTTGTGGGTAAGGCGCCTACTAGAGGACCTGGTGGGCTTTCCAGGTGGCTCAGCTGGTAAAGAATCTGCCTGCCAATGCAGGAGATGTAAGAGGGTCTGATCCCTGGATCAGGAAGATCTCCTGGAGCAGGAAATGGCAACCCACTCCAGTATTCTTGCCTGGAGAATCCCATGGACAGAGGAGCTTAGTGGGCTACAGTCCATGGGGTCGCAAAGGGTCAGACATAACTTAGCGACTAAGCAACAACAAGGAGGACCTGGTATACAGCAGACACTTCATAAATGCAGAGATGATGACAGTGGTGGGGGTGGTGATGGTTTTAGGGGTGAGGGTAGTTCTGTGAGGCACTAGGTCGAACCCTGGCTGCTCAGGGCCATCCCTAAGCTCCCTACTCCTGTCCGCAGAAGGCGAACTTCTTTCCAGAAAGAACAAGGGGCCACAAAGAGCCTCCGGCTTTCAACCCACATAGCACCTCCATATCCCAGTCCAGGCACACGGCACCTGGCCCAGGCCTGGGTGGCCCTCCCCAGTGGTACGTACCTGCTCCTGGCATTTTGGCTGATAAACACAGAAGAAAATTCTTCCAAAAAAAATTTTTAATGAGCTTATTGTAGAAAATAAATGATCATCAATTAAGAAATCACAGAGAAATGAGGACTGAGAGAAGCTGAAATGATGGGCTTTTTCATCTTGTTATTTCCGGCGGGAGGCCACGACCTGACAAATAATGAGGTGACACCAGGGAGAAAGAAAGCTGCCATCCTCTGTGACCCCCAGGCTTTCTGGGGGTGGGTTCAGGCTTGTCCCTTCTGTGGCCACGGGGTTTCCTGGTGCTTTAGGCCTGGGTTGGGGGTGCCGCTGCTGTCCCTAGAAGGGGGAGTGGGCCACCGAGGGGAACAGGTGAGAACCAGATACACTCACTCACTTCTCCAAGCGCCATGCCCCCAGGGGAGAGGGTGTCCGTGCTCATGAAGGTTACGTTCAAGTGGGAAAGACAGACCCCCCACAAATAAATGAAATGATCGCAGGTACGAACAAATGTGGGCACCGTGTTCCTAGGCGGGGGTCAGCCCCCCTCCAGCAGTGAAGCCGAAAGAGACTGGGAGTGGGAGGTCTGGAAGTGGCCACAGGCCTTCGGTTCACATTCTAGAACCTCTGTGGCCACACCTACCTGCCAGAGAGCCTGGGAAAGTGCAGTCTGGTCGTTAGGCCAGGAGAGACTCACTCTGTGATCAGCCAGTGGCCTCTTGTCCTTCAGTACAATGCGAGGAAGGTCCGTGAACCTGGGAGGATCCAAGATGCGCTTTGTTCTGACTCCAGGGGGTAGAAGCAGGGCTGCGGGTGAGTGGAGGGAGGCGGCAAGGGTGAGCAATCATCTGGGACCCCACCCCCAGGGCCCTGGCCCCAATCCCCAGCCCCGGGCAACCTGTGTCATGGGGCTGACGCAGGTGTGTCTGTCCGATGACTTCTCTCAGGCAACCCTCTCTCCCCCAGCCCCCTCCTCTTTCAGATCTGAGTTATTGTGCTGTTGGCCATGAGCTCAATGTTAATGAGTCAACAGTATATATCAAATAAGGTGCCTTTAAACAGAAATACCATAAAACAAGGTGATGTACTGACTACTTGATGAGTCTGTGGTGGCCAGAGGCTCACAGAAACCCAACCCCGTATTTGCCCACCAGCAACAGTGCAGTTATTTGCTAGTTCAGTGTTCAGGGTGACTTTACAGAACGCAACTACCAAAAATAACAAGAACTGGCTGGAGAGCTACACAATGGAGTACTTTTTCGGCCATAAAAAGAAATGAGTGCTGGAACAGCATGGATGAACTTTGAAAACATTATGCTAAATGAAAGGAGCCAGTCACAAAAGACCACCTATTATATGATTCAATTTTATGAAATGTTTAGAACAGGGAAATCTATAGGGATGGAACGATTAGACTTGAGACTGGGGGAGGCAGGGGGGCGTTGCTCAGTAGAGGAGTGAAACTTAAAGGTACAAGGTTTCTCCTTGGGTGATGAAAATTATCCGAAATTGATTCTGGTGATGATTGTATGTATCTATGAAAACACTAAAAAGACACAGGCTTGTACACTTTGCATGGGTGAATTGTTACCGTATATATGAATTATATTTCAATTAAAGGGTTTAAAGAATAACCCTCCAGAGTAACTCACAGGAGGGAGAAGCTGGGGGCAGGGCTCACCTCGGCGGCTGCCCCTTGGGCACCGCCTCCCTGCAGCCTTGTGTTCCCCGCCCTTCACAGGTGGGCTCAGCCCCCACACCCCACGTCTTGTTGGGGGAGTGGCCCGTGTGCTGGTCTGGTCTCTCCAGCCTGTCTGCCTCTAACTCTGGCAAACTGAATTCTCCCATCACGTCAGGAAGACTTCCCAGCAGAAGGGCTCAGGTGTAGCCTGGGAGATCTAGAAGGAAGCTATTCCTTCTTCTCCTCATCTGATCATTCAAGTGCAGTTTAGATCATTTCGTGGAAATGACAGAGCAGGGGTCGGGGCAGCCGAGAGCAGTGCTTCTAGACAACTGTATGGTCTTTTTCAACCCAGACAGCTTTGCGTCTGTCAGAAATGCTTTTGACCACAAGTAACAATACACCTGACACCCAGTAGCTAAGGAAGAAGGGAGGTAACTGTCTCCCGTGGCTGGAGGTCTGGAGGTCAGCAGGTCTGGGATGGGTGCGGGGGCTGGATGGCTTCCTGGGTCCCACTCCCCCACCTCAGCTCCAGGCTGTCCATCCTAGTCCTGCCGCTCACAGTCACAGGAAATCCACGAGCGTCCAAAAGCACACAAAATCGCTCTCTGAGGCCGAAAAAAGAAGGCATAAAAGGACTTTTTCCTTAATTGACTTTGTCTTTTTAACTGGGATGGGGCAAGTCTTTGCCAGGAGCCCCATCAGCAGGCTTGCTCTGTGCCTCACTGGTCACCATGGGGTCGCGTGCCAGGTCCCGGAGCAGTCGTGGGGCTGGGTGATCCGTTGCGATCCATACAGTGTCCCTTGGGAGGCTTATGTCACCGGATCCCCGATCCCTCCCTCCACCAAACCCAGCTGCTCCTGGGGGCAAAATAGGGAAAGAAAGAAGAGCTTTTCGGTGGGCCATGACGAGCACCGGGTGAGTATTACTGAAGATGGAAGGAAGACCGGCCTCGTTCTCTTGCAGGAATACTATTGCGACATGTTGAGACCACCAGAAGGAAAGGCTTCGATGCTTACGATTATGAGCCTGAAATCTAACCAAGTTCCACCAGTCGGCTTGCAGCAGTAGCGCTACAAATCCCTAGGGCTTAAGACACTGCGCCCTCACCTGGACGGTAACCAGAAGGACAGCCTGTCAATGCTGGCACCTGCCCTCCATAGGGCATTTTCTCGACCCAAGCAAGAGAAACTTCACAGTGCTACCAAGGGATCTTCCCCACCCAGGGATCGAACCCAGATCTCCTGCATTGAAGGCGGATGGTTTGTATTTTTTTTTTTTTTTTTTTTTTACCACTAGCGTCACCTGGGAAGCCCTGCTATTGGATATACAAGAGGGCTATCGCCTCTGCTCCTGATGCTTTGGGTGTGGAAAACACTTTGAAAGTGATCGGCTTGCGTGGACACGGCCGAGTGATGGCTCATATCTGGAACTGTGACGGGTCCGTGACGGACAGCGTCTTCCATGTGTGTGCGGCCACAGACACCCTACATGTACCCAGCGTGTCTTGTGAATACAGAAGAACAGCTGCAACCTTCTAAAAATTAATGGGTTTCTGGATCATTTGCATTTTTTTATGGTTTGCCAACAAAAGATAGGCAGAGGGGAGGGAATTTATTAATGTTTGAAGAAATCCTCCGAAAGGAGAAGAAGCGTCTCTCCCGGGCCGCCCCCTCGGAGAGGAGAATTGATGCGCAGCTCGAAAAGGAGACAGCTGCTGCGCCGCCAGGGAACCGCCCGGGGCTGACATCATTTTATTCGGGGTCCGCGTGACGGTTTGGTAACGGCCATTTTCAGAAAACAACCCGGGCAATTTCAGATCTGCTGTCACAATAGGCACACTAAAAATAAAGTCAGCATAAATAGATTAAGAAATGGACAGCATAACAAGGCATGAAGAATTAGAATGAGCGCGCCGAGCTCCAGATGACAGCGCAGAGCTGTGCGCGCGAGACGGGCGGAGGGGAGGGTGGCCCCGAGCTGCTGACGCGGGGGTTTGGGGACAGCTCGGTCCCCGGCCCGGCAGCGCCGAATCGCATTGCACTTCAGGGGCAGCGGAGGCGCTAAACTAAGGCAGAAGCCACGTTCCTGTAGCGAGGCCATTTTTTTCGTGGCTGACACCTCCTAAAAGACAGAAGGGAAGTGTTCCACGGCTGACCCCCTCCTTCCCAAACACGAGTTTGGAGAGGAATAGGGATGCAGTGCTGGAGAAAGAGAGCTAGAAAAGCGTTTTTAATTCAGTCATGACATTTGGGGTGGGGGGGAGAGAAATGAATTTCTTTGGAAAATTGGCATGAGAGGAAAGAAAAAAAAAAGGCATGTGCTAGAAACTTGCTGTGAGAACTCGGGGAGGTGGGCTTCTGACCTAGGGGCTCCCGAGCAGTCTTAGTTAATGACCTGGCTGACTGCCAGGCTCTGCGTGGGGCTTCTCCCCCCACCCCCATCCCCTGTGGCTGGAAGACCTCTTTGTTTCCTTCTCCATCCCAAGCTGGGAATGCCAGAGCTCCCCAATTCCTCATCCTCTCGCCATTCACTGCTTCTAAGAAGTGGGTTAAACAGAACAGAGCAACAGACACTGGTTTCATGGAAATACCTTATGCAATTTCTTTGGAATATCATTTCCCAACTGAGTTCCCTGGTGTTAATAAATACTAGGCTTAAAACACAGGACTTAAAACCCGGTTTAAAACACCAGGGCTTCCCTGGTGGCTCAGACGGTAAAGCGTCGGCCTGCAATGTGGGAGACCCGGGTTTGATCCCTGGGTCGGGAAGATCCCCTGGAGAAGGAAATGGCAACCCACTCCAGTACTCTTGCCTGGAAAGTCCCATGGATGGAGGAGCCTGGTAGGCTACAGTCCATGGGGTCGCAAAGAGTCGGACACGACTGAGCGACTTCACTTTCCTTTCCTTAAAACAGGAAGTGTTCTTAGCTTAAGTAAGTTTGGGGAATTTGTAGGTCAGTTTAGCGCAGCGAGTGAATTTGCTGCACCAGAACTTTCCAGAGTCTTAATATGATAAAGTGTGCTATGAATCTTACAGGAGGAATAAAGTAGACAGGCTTCTCAGATGAATTTTACCATCAAAACTCCGCCCCCTCCCCCTTAAAAATACTTTCTGCAGAATGCCATGGTAGAACTCTCTGAGCATGTGTTTTGTCCCGGCAGCAGACCATGTGCTTTTCAGCTAGCTGAACGTCCTAAAGCTGGTGGCACGCCGTCCGTAAGCCAGAGCTGGGGACGTCGAGGAAGGAACACAGCCCCCTGCATTGCTTCCAAGCAAAGACCGGTGTTGTTTGATAAAGAATTGGATAGGAATCTGCCTGCCAGTGCAGATTCAATGGGTTCAATCCCTGGTCCAGGGAGATCCCACAGGCCGATAAGCAACTAAGCCTGCACGCTGCAACTCCTGAAGCCCGCCCGCCCTGGAGCCTGTGCTCCGCAACAAGAAAAGCAACTGCAGTGAGAAGCCCGAGCAACGCAACCAACAGTACCTCCTGCTTGCCTCACCTGGAGAAAGCCCTCTTGCAGTAAGGAAGACCCAGCGTAGCCAAAAATAAATAAATAAATTTTAAAAAGTGAAAGTCGCTCAGTTGTGTCCGATTCTTTGCGACCCCATGGACTATACAGTCCATGGAATTCTCCAGGCCAGAATACTGAGTGGGTAGCCTTTCCCTTCTCCAGGGGATCTTCCCAACCCAGGGATAGAACCCAGGTCTCCCGCATTGCAGGCGGATTCTTTACCTGAGCCAGGTAAAGAATTCTTTACCTGAAGCCCAGTTTTACAAAAGAACATTTTGAAATAAGGAAGCGTTTTTATTGTTAGTTCTGCAGCTCAGTACCAATTTAATGACCTACCGGGGACGTGGCTTAAAGAGTGGGGATGATGGCCCTGGGTTCTCCGGCTTGGGGAAGAAGGAGGAAACCACAAGGTCAGGTTAAGCTTTGCCTGGTGGCAGACACTTTGCTTGTGCCTTTTCGTGCCATGCTAGTATTCTGGCAGACACTCATCAGAGGTCAATAAAAGTTAAGTAAATGCACTGGGGCTCTGCTCTGGGGACATTTAGTTGTTTCATTAGCATACTGTTGTGTCCAGGTGCTTTGCCAAGTGTAGAGCCAGTTCTGGCTTCATCTGCTTCCTAACTGCTGGGGAAATGAGCGAGAGATTCTTCCGATATTCCCTCCTCTCTGTGCAGCCCTCCCCAGGAAGCTGGAGGCAGAGATGCGGCTGAGATGGGGCTGCCCGATGGGTTAGCTTTCCGTGTTTCCAAACAACAGGTGGGATCTTTTAATTGATCTTTCTCCTGAAGGTTCTCCAGCCTGACTGGAATTAAGGGGAGGTGAGGATAGGAGGTGGGGTACTGGGGTGGGTGGAAGTGAGGGAGCTCTGGGCCCACCAGCTTGGTCAGGGTTGCAGAGTCCCTTGGGCATCTGGGTCTATGGGCCAGGGTGGGGAGTGTGCTTTTGCATACAACACCTCCTGGAAAACACGGCTTGGGGGACCAGCCAGCTCTGGGGCATTTGTGGGTTCATTTAAGCCAAGCCCCACAAGGGCAAGGCTCCAGGACCTGAAGGATGTAGAAGAGCAGTTCATGCAGACTGTCCTGGGGACTCAACAGTGAGCAGTGCCGAGGTGTGGGGGGGGGATGGGGGCTTGTCAGGAAATCATGGGGAGGAGTTTCAAAGGGCTGAAGGCCAGAAGCAGAGAATTTCAGTACCAGATTGTACAGTGAAAATCAAGGCTCTCTCCAGAAGAGACCCACACAAAGATGGGTCAATTAATTTTCAACAAAGATGCAAAGGCAATTCAGTGGGGAAAGGATAATCTTTTCAACCGATGATGCTGGAACATTCATTCATAATTTAAAAAGATGAACCTCCGTCCAAATCTCACACCATATACAAAAATTAACTCCAAATGGATCATGAACCTCAATGCAAAGCCTAAAGTTATAACAATTCCCGAAGAAAATATAGGAAAAAATTTTGTGACCTAGGTTTAGGCAAAGATTTTTTAGCTACAACACCATATGCATGACTCATAAGAGAAAAAAAAAAGTGATAAATTGGGTTTTATCAAGATTGTTTTTAGGTCATGGCTGATTTTTATTATTTATCATTTTAATTATTATTGGAACATCGTTGGTTTATAATATAGACTTTATCAAGATTACAAATTTCAACTCTTTAAAAGATGATGCTAAGAGAATGAAAAGACACGCAATAGACCGGAGGAAAATATTTCCAAGATACTTATTGATAAAGGACTTGTACCAAGAAAATGTTTTGAAAACTCTCAGAACTCAATAAAAAAGACAATAATACAACTATAACCTAGATAGAAGATTTGAACAATTTGCCAAATTGTTAGACAATGCCAAAGAAGATGAGTTGCTGTTGCTGTTTGGTTGCTAAGTCGTGTCCGAGTCTTTGTGATGCCACAGACTGTAGCCCACTAGGCTCCTCTGTCCATTGGATTTCCCAGGCAAGAATCCTGGAGTGGGTAGCCATCTCCTACTCCAGGGGATCTTCCTGGCCCAGGGATCGAACCTGCATCTCCTGCATTGGTAGGCAGATTCTTTACTACTGAGTCACCTGGGAAGCCCAAAGAAGATACACATATGGCAAACAATCACATGATGCTCAAAAACTTCTTTCCTAGAGAAATGCAAATTAAAACCACTGTGAGACACAGTTACAGCCCTGTGAGAAAGGCTGAGTTAAAAAGACTGACCTTGCCACATTCTGGCAAGGAGGCAGGCAATGGGATCTCAAATCTGAGTCAGAAATAATTTGGTTACTTCCTATATAAAGTTATTTCAGTTATTTCAGAGTGCAATATTGCAAAATAATGGTTAGTTTGTTGTCAGGAACCTAAAGCTCAGTCGTCCTGAGTCAACAGTCCTGGGAAAGGGGGGCCGTCTTGTCGTCTCCATCTAATAGACAAGCACGCTGAGAAGTGGAGAGTCTGGATCACAAAATGAGTTCATGTTAAAGGTCCCATAGGGACCTCCCTGGCGGCCCAGTGGTCAGAATCCGCCTTCCAATGCAGGGGAGGGGGGTTCAATCCCTGGTCCAGGAACTAAGAGCCCACATCCCTTGGAGCAAACCTAAGCCCAAGTGCCACAACCGCAGAGCCCCACGCTCAGAGCCCCTGGGCCACAGCCAGAGAGAAGCCGGCACGCTGCAACGAAGATGCTGCCACTCAGACCCAATGCAGCCAAAGCTAAAATAAATAAATATATTAAAAAATGTCAGAGGTTCCAGGCAGGCGGGTCAATCCCCCAGCCCATGGCTTAACGCCTGCCTCACACCTGGCTCACACGCGCTTAGTGGCAACGTCATGAAGACCACACCGGAGGAAACAATACAACCGCAGACAGCGAGAGGGAGCCATCCCCCTGCCGCCACGGCCAGCTGTGTGGTTGTATCACTAGGTCCCTGCACAGAAATTTGGGTGTAAAAGGAAACCTTGAGAAGTGTGGTGACATAAAGAGTATCTCCAAGAAGAAAAGTAGGGTTTGGCAGTGAATCTTTTTCTGTGCATAATTTAACTTCTTTCTTTGCTACCCTGAACCAGAAGGGAATAAAGTTAAATATAGACCTTGAGATACTGCCAGACTTGTGCAAATAGACATTAGGAAGAGTGTTGAAAGTTGCAGAAAACTGCAGAGTATAATTAAAATTTTGTCCATCAATCACTACTTGCCAGGTACTCTTACACAAGTTTTACGTGTGAGAATGCAGTTTTATCTCTAAAGGAAGGTATTATTCACCAGCTTTTAGAGATGATGGCCTTCAGATGGATTAAGTAACTTGCCTGAAGTCACACAGCTGGAAAGAGGGTTGAAACCTGGGTTTGTCTGAATTATCAGTGCCTATCTTTTTCAGTGTATTCATTGCCTCCACCAGGGGACTCATCTCAGAGAGACACATACACAGGCCTCCTGGGGGCACGTATGTGTCCTGCTTCTATCCTATTTGTCTTTCATGCTTCCTGTTTATGTGATGCTAAGAAGCTCATGTTTCCGGTTTGCTCTGAAAATTCAAATGGCTACCCTGTCTCTCCCTCCTCCCCATCTACCTGGTAGTTAATAATCACTACTTCCCGGGCCCGAATTACCCCTGCAGAATCATCCTTTCTCCTCCTGCCCTCTTTAGCAGCTTGACCAGTGTCAATAACCCCAGACAGAGATTCAAAGATAGTCAGAGGGACTTCCCTGGTGGCCCAGTGGTTAAGAATCCTCCTGCCAATGCAGGGGGGTGGGGACACAGGTTCGATCCCTGGTCCGGGAAGATCCCACGTGCTGCGGGGCAACGAAGTCCTTGAGCAGCTCCCACTTGCTGCAACTTCAGAAAGCCTGGGTGCAGCAGCAGGGGCCCAGTGCAGCCAAAAAAAAAAAAAAGACAGTGGCAACTCCAGCTCCAGACAAGGAAACAGGCCCTGGCCCCACGCCTCTAGGCTCAAGGGTCTGTTAATAGCACCTTGGAGAAGCCATCTCAAGACTTTTCAGTGTCAGGAGGTGCTTCCAAACTCTGACCAGCGGAGGAAATGAGGCCACGTTGAACCCACAGCACTGTTTTCTGCCAGCCGCAAACACACTTGGCAAGAAGGAAGACTTGGAACAGGCGGGTGATGGTTTTTAATTGGATGGGCCTCGCGGCTGTAACAAAAATCAATATATGGCGGGGGCGGCTGCGCACGCGTTGATGCGTCTGGGCCCCGCGGCTCCTGCCCGAGCCTGTGTTGGAGGCGCCCCCACGGGGCGGTGGGGGTCTGGGGGGTCCACGGGGGACACCCCTCACTGGATCAGATGAGCGCGGGGAGCGGGGTAAGGATGAGTGGGGGTGGGCGCGGGTGGGTGCGGGGCCTGGGGGCTGCGTGGAGGGCCCAGCCCACGCCCCCTGCTCCGAGGGTCTGACGTTTCGGGGCCAGAGCAGACCCTGCCGCGGCCCACCATGCTGCATGGGGGCTGGCGAGCATCCCATGCGCGACAGGGCTGCAGAGGCGGGTGGTGAGACGGGGAGCCTTCCAGTGCATTTGTTACTGCAGTCACCACCGTGCGGTATTAAAAGGAGAGTAAGACAGCCTCCTGGATGTGTCTGAAAGACCATCTCTTCTCCCGGCAGCTGTCCGGGGTCTTTGGGGACTGTTGGCTGCTCTCCGTTTGTTTTTGTGTTTTTGGTTTTCGCACGGAGGGAGGGGGCATTGACTCTGAGCAGAGGGGGTGAGACCAGGGTTCTGTGGAGCCGTCAAGTTTGTGTTTCCTTCCAAATGAGGCATCGAGGGAAGAGAAGAGTCTAGGCCATGAGGGAAGCTTTGACCTGGTCTGGAGGTTTTTCTCAGGAACGCTTGAACGTGGCTCGGCCTCTCCTTGTGTCCCTCCTGGGGGGGTGCTGGAAGGGACCCGGGCTAGAGAGCAGGTCTGGGAGCTGGCGTCAGGAGCCAGGCCCAGAGCTGGGGTCAGACAGCAGCAGGAAACCATCGCGACAGTCAGAACGGCGCCCACAGCTCCAAGCACTGGGCACCCAGGGGCCCAGGCAGGAGCAGCCACCAGAACCCGTGACGCGTCTTCTGAGGACTTCTGGAGATGCTTCTAGATGCAGGCCGCCTCCAGACGTCCCCACGGCATGGGGGGGTGGGGTGGGGCAGAGGGCACTGCTTGTGAACGGTACCAAGAGCCCATTCCACTTTTCCTAACCAAAAAAGTCCTCCTTTCACATTTGATAATGTCAAATATAATTTAAAATACGTTATGGCCAGCCTAATAACAATTTCTTTGCCCTGAGTGAGTGTTTAACACACACACACACGTGCATGCACACACACATCTGAAGAAGCAAGCTCAGCCTCGGGACTCCCCTAGCCCCACCTGAGGCTGACTCTCTGGAAAACACCCTTGACAGACACACGACGGCCGTGGAAGCCTTGCTGGCAGGCTGGGCTGCATTTTTTTCAAAACCTCGGGTTTTCCCAGCCACGTAAGCTTTTCTCTCTCAAGGCATGACTTTTGTGTAGAAATTTATCATCTTTTTTCATCAGTCCAGAAGTGAATTATTTTTTTTTTTGAAATTGAAGAAAATCCTTTAAGCTGTCCTGGACTCACTCAAGCATGTAAAAAGGGTATTTTTCAACCATAGTTCAGATGCTGAGTATGTTCTCAGCCTGAATCATCTGAATTTAAAACTCTGCATTGGGCCTCTTAGCCCAACAGCTGAGCATCTTAAAGAGGGGCCATTTATGAAGAAAAATACGGTCATGAAATAAAGGATATGGGGAGTTAGAGATCCTGCTGGTTACAGTAATAGATTGAAAGTCATAAATCTTAGTTTCTATTCTTGGCTCCAGGAAGAATTTATGTGTTCACTGCATTTGGCACATGGAGGCAACAGGGAGAGAGACTCGAGAACTTGGATATGGAGGAAATAAAGTCTTCTTGTAGAAGTTAAATTATGAAACCTACACGCAAGGCCAGAGCAAACATGTGCAAAGCCACCTTAAAGAAACACAACAGTTTACAAGTCAGATGCAGGTCAGCCAGGATTGCCCAAGGCGATCACAGAAGCAGCTACTGGCAGCTCAAATCCGAGCAAAGGGGAAGCGGGGGGAGGTATGAGGGCAGAGGGGAATGGGGAGGGGGCACGGTACATCTCAGTCTAGCCCTGGGGCACGCTGCTGGGTGGGAAGTACCCAGTAGAGGGTACATGGCGACTGGGGTTTCAAGCCGCTTCTTGACCATTTACTAGCTGTGTGATCTTGGGTTAGTTACTTAACCTCTCTGAGCCACCGTAGCTTTTCTTGGGGAAATGGAGATAACTGGGATTATCCCCGTGAGTTGAAGAGGGATGAAAAGATGAAATGCACATGAATCACTTAGCAGAGGCGTGGTGGGGACTGTGGGGGTGATGGTGGACGTGATTATGCTGGGCATGGTGATGGTGACTGTACAGCGGCAGTCAACTCAACTCAGCGCAGAGTTGCCAGGTTGGGCTGGCAGAGACTGATGCTGTCGGCAACGCCCAGGAGCCAAACAGACCAGCAACACAGGGACAGTTGATCAAAGCTGGGTTTCTTGGTATTGGCCACCAGGGAGATGATGATATCTTGTGCGGAACCTTGGAGAATCTGAGTAAGGGGACTGGAGCTGGTGGTGGGGCTTCCTTTAGGATTTAGGCTTGCTTGGGGCAGTTGTTCTGGATTGGAACCCAGAACATTGAAACTGGGTATGCCTGGGCATCACATTTTATGTGTGATTGTAATTGGAGAGAAATGGCTGTCATACCAGGTGGGAAGAAGGGATATGCGGTCACTTGGTGATTTAAACAGTATGCTCATTTAATTTTTTTTTTTTTTTTTTTGTCTGTGTTCAGTCATGACTATGGAGTGGCCTTGTTTTCTTCCCATCCTGGTCACAGAGTGACCTTGTTCGATGTTGGTGTTCAGTGAAATTGTGTTTGTTCAACAAAAGAACACCATGGCTGAGCGGTGGGGGCCAGGCCAGCTCCCAGCTGACAGCTGTCATGGCCTGCTTTTTTGTTTCTCATTGCCCCACCCCACCCAGAAATCTCACTCCTGCTCATCATTCACCAAGTACCTCTTTGATTATAATTGGGTTTCCCGTGTACGGGAGCTGCAGGGCACGACCGTGGCCACACGGATCTGAGCCAGATCCCTGAGCCGAGGTTACTGTTAAGCATTATGATGTTGCCAGTCTTCTAGGTAGAAAGCATTTGAATACTGGCAACTTCACACAGTTGAGCCTAACTATTTCTCATTGTAGTTTGATAAACTGTCATTGCGGAGCCCTTCACTGTCTCCTGGGAGCCCATTGTGAGAGGAAGGACTCTGTCTCTGGGTATGAACGATTTGAGGAATCTGACCCTTTACGGTTGAGAGCTTGATCTTAAACCACACTCAATATGTGGAAGGACTGATGCAGAAGCTGAAGCTCCAACACTTTGGCCACCTGATGTGAAGAGCTGACTCATTGGAAAAGACCCTGATGCTGGGACAGATAGAGGGCAGGAGGAGAAGGGGGTGACAGAGGATGAGATGGTTGGGTGGTATCACCGACTCAATGAACATGAATTTGAGCAAGCTCCGGGAGACTGTGAAGGACTGGGAAGCCTGGCATGCTGCAGTCCATGGGGTTGCAAGAGCTGGACATGACTGAGCGACTGAACAACAAGGCTTGGGTGCTGCCCGGTCTTCAGGGAAGGGGGTGGGCGCTTTCAGGAAACAAGTGAGCAACTTCGGGACGCACTAGCTAGGCAGGAGCTGAGAGTCAACACAGAGCTTGGGATGGCGGGGGTCTAGGCAGGGCGACGCCAGCTGCCGGATGCCAACCACACCCCTCTATCACAGGCTCCTGTTACACGGCCCCAGGCCCGCGTGTGACTTCTGTGAAATTCCAGTGGCAATTGCTGCTTTAATTGATGCTTTTCCCCGGCAGGAGTCGTGGAACAGGTTAACAAATGGAGGCGTACAAAGCCACCTGCGCTTTGAACAGGTTCTATTGTAAGGGCGCTCGCTGGGGCCGAGAAAGGAGGGCAGGGGGGCTGGGTTTCTCCCAGGTTCTGCCACACTGGGCTGTCTCCATCAGTTTGGGCACTTCTGGCCAGAACCCAGAATGTGGAGGCGGCTACTGGAAGACCCAATGGCAAGCACGTGCCTTTCTGAGCCCTAGTTTGGGGAAGAGAAGTGCTTTAGTCTCCGTGGTTGCTGTTACTAATTACCACAACCCTGGCGGCTTAAGACAACAGGAGTGCATCTCTTGTGGTGTGGAGGCCAGCAGTCTGGAGTCGAGGCCGGGGGCAGCCGGTGGGGTGGGGGTCATCTGGCCCACGCCTCTCTGGGGGCGTCTGCAGCCCTGGGTGTCGCTTGGCTTGGAGTCACAACGCTCCCCTCTCTGCCTCTGTGGTCACAGGGCCTCCACGTCTCCGTCGTGCCCTCTGCCTTCAGTCTCAAACCTCCCCCTGCCTCTCTTCTCTAGGGACGCTTGTCAGGATTCAGAGCCCACCCACATAATTCAAGATGATCTCATGTCAAGATTTTCTTTCTCCAGGGCCTTTTCTGGTGGTCCAGTGGTTAGGAAATCCACCTGCGAAATGCAGGAGAACATGGGTTCAATCCCTGGTCTGGGAAGATCCCACACGCCGAGGGACAACCAAGCTGTGACCTACAGCCGGTGCGCCGCAGTAAGAGAAGCCCGATCACTGCAACAAAGACTCAGCGCGGTCAAAATATAAACAACATTTTTTAAAAAAGATTCTTGTTCCAAATAAAGTCAGGTTCACAGGAGATCAGGGCATGGGCATATCTCCTGGAGCCCTCCATGCAGAATCCACCCCCAGAAACACTTGCATGACCACTTCTGACACCTGGCTGCCTGGCCTCCCTGAATGGGCCTGATACGAGGGCTGGGGTTCTGAAGCAGAGGGACCCAGGCCGCCCTCCGGGACCCACAGTCTGTAGCGGCCGAAGGACAGACAGACCCCCACTAGCTCCCTCCACACCCCGGCGGCCCTGGGTTGCTGGGCTCCCAGGGGAGGACACCCCCCGGCCGCCCGGCATCCTGCTGCAGACGCACGCTTGGGATGCCCCCCATCCTCCAGACGGGCTCCTGACTCCCTGGGGCGGTGACCAAGCACCATTCAGCCGCCGCTGCAGTGGTTCATTTCGGTGCCGGCGCGGCCTGGGTGTCCTGTCCTTCTGGAGCGCCAAGGCTGTCCGCGAGGCCATTGATTTAAGAGACAATATCACTTGCTTCCAAAGTTTATGAGGCCATAAACAGCCCCCGCATATTGATGAAGGCCGAGGTGTTTGCTCAGCACATTCGCTGTGCCGTGCGCGTTTATTACGAGGGTCGTGCTTTAAAGCAAATGAAACCGCAACAGTTTTCATTTCCTTTGGAGGGGCCATGCCCTTCCCCCAACAGCTGTCTTAATCTATTGGATCCCTGGTCCCTCTTCCCCGGCCCCGGGTTGCGATCCTTAGGTGGACTATCTGAGACACTCAAGCTGGGTTGTAGTAGCTGGGTTGTAGTAAACTCCCATCCCACCCCTTTGGGTCTCGGGGAGCCTCGCCAGGCTAGCACTGCTAGGAGGGCCTTGGAACAGGAGGGGAAGCGAGGAGGCTCATTTTTCTGCGGGCCCCGTCCTTGAGGCCGTCTCTGGGGCCTTGTCTCTCCTCTCTGGGGAAGAGCACGGGCGGTAATAGGAGAACCGAGCAAGCCGCCAGCATCCGCTCCTCTCGCGGCCTAACACACCAAATAAAATTGCTTTTCATCTTGAGAAGCTGAGATGCTGCAAGGCTGGGCCGCTAGTCCATAAAGATGAATCTTCAGAGCATTTACTGGCTGGAATGCCCTGGGAATCCAAAATGGTTTCTGTATAAAATACGAGGAAGGTTCAGAGAAGGTGGCAAGGCGGGGTGGGGAGCGGGCAGGAAAGATTGATTGCAAACTTTGTGCCAACTGAGCACCTCCGTGCGTGCCAAGCGGCGAGAACAACACTTGAAAAATGCACTAGATTATCCAGAGCACAACGCTGATTTATAGGTGCAGTAATCCCCATCTTGCCATCCATTTTTGTAATAGAGAGAGATTAGGGCGACGGTGGTGCTTTCTTGGGATTGCCAGCTCTGTCCCCACCCCCGGCCGCCCCCCAGTCCACAATGAATCACAGGGTAAAATGCAGAGTTAGCGCTTTTAACAGGATTTAACAGGATGTTCTGATGTGGAGGGTTTCGAGATTTGAAGAATTTCTGAATTTGGAATGAAAACTGACTGCATGAGGAATTAGTTTTTTTTTTTTTTTTAATCTAATTATATTGATTGCTTAGCATCACAAGGGGCTTCCTTGTGAACGAGAGGAGGCAAGGAGTCCTCCAGGAGCTCTCAGGCTGGGTTTAAAACATGAGGTGCGTGTTGGGAGCGGCAAGGTGACTCACCTCCAGAGGCATCTCACAGAAGTAGCTGCCAGCGGTCCCACCTGAACATAACTATGGCCGGGAGCACACGGCATCTGATGCCACCTGAGTTGGGAAGGAGCCTGCCCGGAGAAAATGACATGCACCCTCACCTTGGTCAACGAGCATTTGTCTATTCAGTAAGCCAGCGCCTAGGATGGGCAAGGCACGATGCTAGATTCCTGCAAGATACCAAATACGGGGGCCCCCTCTGCTCTCTGCTAACGGCTTTGGGAGACATCTGATGAAACCAGTCTGCCCTCCAGATCCTTACAGTCCCAACTGAACTGGGGCTGAGCAAACAGGAACCACAGGAACGAGCAATGTAAGGAGCAAGTTCCCAAAGGAAGCAGATAAGGAACTAGCACATTGTCAAGTCAGGGGAGGGTGAGAGGGACCAAGGACTCCTGGGGCGGAGGGTGAAGTGTGCTCAAGGGGACTTTCCTTTCTGGGCAGCGGCTCCAGGGAAGCCACTGGAAACAGGAAGTTATCTGGGTGGACTTGGCCCATCCCCAGGGCCTGCTCACCAATGTTTTCTGCCGCTCTGGAAGAACCATGACCCCTAAATCCGTCTTCCCAAACCCCTCTTCTAGGGAAATCTCATTCCCATATGTATTGTTCTAAGAAATAGTTTATCATTTTATCTCCAGCAAAGTCCCCCGTGACCAGGCAGGGCGGGAGAGCCCGCCTGCCTGTCCACACACCCACTGTGTCAGCAGATGAATCTCTTAGGTCCCAGGAGGGGATGCTCTCGGGGTTGGGGGGATGGGGGCTATCCTACCACTCTGCAAGACTACAGAGCTGGGTGGGTGGGGGCTGATTCCTGCCCACTGGGCTGGCCATGAGAGAGGAACAGGATGCCCGCCCTGGGGAGCCATCATCAGTGCAGTGTGATGGGAGGAGACAGCCTGGGCACCAGAGCTCACGGCACAGGTCACAGGCACAGTCACAAGAAGGGCTGGGTGAGAGCACCGAGACCTGAAAGCTAAAAGAGCGTGAGGGGTGCCTGCTGTCAGCACCATCATGTCAGCATCAGCTCCACCATGATCCGCGCATATTCCATCACTGGCGTTGCTACCGTCACTCAGCTCAGCTCAGTCGCTCAGTCGTGTCCGACTCTCTGCGACCCCATGAACCGCAGCACAGCACGCCAGGCCTCCCTGTCCATCGCCAACTCCCGGACTTTACCCAAACTCATGTCCATCGAGTTGGTGGTGCCATCCAACCATCTCATCCTCTGTCGTCCCCTTCCCCTCCCACCGTCAATCTTTCCCAGCATCAGGGTCTTTTCAAATGAGTCCGCTCTTCTCATCAGGTGGCCAAAGTACTGGAGTTTCAGCTTCAACATCAGTCCTTCCAGTGAACACCCAGGACTGATCTCCTTTAGGATGGACTGGTTGGATCTCCTTGCAGTCCAAGGGACTCTCAAGAGTCTTCTCCAACACCACAGTTCAAAAGCATCAATTCTTTGGCGCTCAGCTTTCTTTATAGTCCAACTCTCACAGCCATACATGACTCCTGGAAAAATCATAGTCTTGACTATCACTAGAATTACCATTTATTCCTCTCTTGGGGCCGTGTTGCCCAGTTTGCGGGATCTTAGCTCCCTGACCAGGGATCGAACCTGCGCTCTCGACAGTGAAGGCATAGGGTCCTAACCGCTGGGCCACCAGAGAATTCCCACCATTTATTCCTAAAGATGCCTGTGGGCCCAGCCTTTGCTAAGTGTTTCACATGTGTGTAGATTAACCCTAACAACTACCAGTGACCAAGGGACCACCCTGATCCTGTGTGATAGGTGAGGGCCCTGAAGACTTAAAGAGGTCACCCAGAGAAGTGGCAGAGCGGAAATTCAAGCTCAGGCGGCCTGACTCCGAAGCCTGAGTTCACCACATACCAAACTGCCTCCCGTCCCAGGTGAGGGCGTCTGGCTGATGCTGATATCCTGAAGGTCTGACCTGGGGACACTTGACAAGGTGAATCATTTTAGGTCATGGGCAAGCGGCAGGTGTACCAAGGGTGAAGATGGGATCGCTCTGCTTGTTTTTTGCATTATTCCTTCATTCACCACTGATCTGGGTAGAGGCAGCATGAAGAGGTGAAGGCTTGTCCCGGGGGCCCTCAGGAGCCACATGCGGCCGTGGCACTGCCCCTGCCCAGAAGGAACAAGAAGGGCCCAACGTGTGCGTCCCACTTCTCTGCTCTGAGAGCTGCAGGGGTGGGGGGGGCAGGGGGAGCGGGGATGGGGGTGGGGGTGATGGGGTGGTTGGGGGGATGGGGGTGGGGGATGGGGGTGATGAGGTGGGGGTGATGGGTTGGGGTGGGGTGGGGGGAGTGGGCATGGGGTGGGTGGGTGAGGTGGGGGGTTCCTGGGGTGGGGGTGATGGGGGGTTGGGGTGGGGGGGCAGGGACCAGGTGGCAGGAAGCCTCAGTCTCCTGCACCTGATGCCTCCTCTCCTCTTTCCATCATCCACCTGAATACATGTATTACACACACTTAAAACACGCACAGAAGACAAAAACGCCAATCCATCCTGCCAAAGGCATTTTCCCTTAGATTTAAAACCCTGTGTAATTTAAGGAATATGTAATTCATGTGTCTGCATTGAAACCATCAAAGTGCTTTTAAAAGAGCTATTTGAAATCTTTGGAGCTTGATGAATCTTTCCAGTTCTTTCTTTGAAACATGGGAACCACATACTGCCAGGGATAGAGTCAGTCAAATACCAAAGGCTGGGGTGGGTTCCAAGCTTTAAACCCGTGAAGTTTCACTTCACAAAACTGAATTTCTCATCTCTAATATCCACTTCCAAATAGGACCCCGCGCTCACAAGGACCACTCACACCTGTGCTCACCTGACTAGCGCTTCCCCCACCCTCGGTCCTGACTCCGCCCGCGGACTGCGCCCGGCTCTGCGTTCCCCGCACCATCCCCGCGGTCCCGGCCACCCGGTGGGTCGGGGGGTTCAAAGGCGCGCCGCCTCAGGGCCGGTTTAAAGCGTGGGTCCGGGCCAGAGTCGCTGAAAGACTGGACAAAATCTGCGCGCGAGCAGCGGCGCCCCCGCCCCGACCCCGCACACTTGCTGGCTGGGCCCGCTCGCCCCAGGGACCCCACCAGGCTCCGCGCCCGCCTTCCCCTGCAGCACGGCCGGGTCCCCAGCTGACCGCGCAGATGGAGGAGAGGCAGGCGGGGGGTGCCCAGACATCGACCTTGACGGAAAGTGCGGGCCATCACCCCGCGATCACCACAGCGCTGCGCTTTGTCCGGGGGACACCCAGCTGCGCCTTGTCCGGGGGTCACCCCGCGATCACCACGCTGTGCCGTGTCCGGGGGTCGCGCTCCGGAGGCCCCCAGGCCTCGCGGGGACCCCTCCGTCGCCCCTCCCCCATCCCTCCCCAGCTACCTCCTGACCCGACCCTGCGGAGGTCACCCCCACCTGTCCCCGCCCCAGCCCCAGCCAGCGGGGGGCCCCAGCGCATCCTGACTCTCAGCCTTCCTCCGCGCGCCCCCTCTCTGGCGTGGGAAGCGCCCACTGCTTCCCGATCCGTTTCTATACCCCTGGAAAGGGGCGTCTGACTCTCGCTCACACCTTCTGCCCCGGCTCGGCACTGGCCTGTAAGCCCCGTCTAGGCGGTCAGGACGCTGGGGTTAAGGATAACCCAGGAAGCCGTGCTCTCCGCAGTGTAGACTAGGCCTGAGAGGTGGAGGGCAGCCGCCCAGGGACACACCCCTCGTCTTCCCTCCACCTCAGAACTCGATTTTCTTCTGATTACTGAAGGCGGCCGGTGGAGCGCCATCACCCCAGCTGCCCAGCTGGCGCGGTTCTGGACATCCCAGCTCTGCTCTAGGGCCCCTCCTCAAACCATCAGCTGGTGAGTTGCAAGCGCTGAAGAATGCTGTTTTGGTTTGTTGTTTCAGTCATTACATTTGAGCAGTGACGGACGGTTTTAAATCCTGGGGCTTCGGGTTCCCCCCCACCCAGAGCAGTGAGGAAAGCCATGTGTTGTATTGTGCTGAGTCCCTGGGTTGTGTCCAACTCTTTGGGACCCCACCGGCTGTAGCCCGCCAGACTCCTCTGTCCCTGGGGATTCTCCAGGCAAGAATACTGGAGTGGGTTGCCATGCCCTCCTCCAGGGGATCTTCCCAACCCAGGGATTGAACCCTCTCTCCCAGGTCTGGCCACCAGCAACCTAGGTTACTTCCAGGTCACCCGCCCTGGACTGGGTCCTCACAGTATCCTCTCTGGGCGGTCCCAGGTGGTCTCCCATGACTGTTTCACTCACAGGGAAATTCACTCTGAAAGGAGGGCGATCATCACCTCCTTCACCGACCCCCCCCCCACTTCCAATTTCCCCACAACCTGCAACAACCTCAGCCCCCAAGTACACCAACGTCAAACACGTGTGACCTAGGTTGACACCTTTCTCTCCCTTGCTCTTTACAACGCAAATCCAATCTGGCCCCAGTCTGGCCAATTCTCTCCTTGAAATGTCGCTCAGATCCACAATAATGTTCAGTGAAGGTTGAGTCCTGAAGGTCAAGAGTGAGAGGAAGGGTGTTGTAGACAGGGAACAGACTATGTGAAGGCTGGGACCTTGAGAGCACCCCAGGGTGGGAGGCGGCCAATGGTTTGGAGGCCCTGCTGGACGGCTCACCAGGCCGCCTGACCTCTGCCTCAGTGGTGTGGGAACCAGCACTGCCCTTCAAACACCTCCTCGCTCACCGGTTCTCAGGACTGCCCAAGAGCTCTTGGAGTCTAGCTCCATCTCCTGTCTCCATCACTTCTTGGGGAGCAGTGAGCTTCAGAAGTGCCCTCCCCAGGTGTGAGCAGGACTTTCTGTGTGCACGCCACAACACACGCTAGTTCCCCTCATTCGACACACACCTGTGTCCCCTTTGCCTTTGAAGGCTGGGGTCAGGCTGCTGCCTCTCACGATGCAAGAGACCCAATCAACCTCTTTCACCTTGACCTCTCCTTGAAAAGGCAGGTTTCCCACCCCCTCCACAATCACCCCCACGTGACCCTGTTGTGGGACCAGACTCCTTGGAGATGGTGCTCCTGGAGCAGCAGGGCGTGACTCAGTTATTGGACAGGACGTGGGGACGATCACCAGTGGACAGGAAAGCTTGCTTGACCTGTTCATGGAGAACGTTCGAGTTAGTATCATGACCAGGAGCCACCCCATCCAGTACATGAACACCTCCCACCACATGTGACTAAGCCTCTTCCTAGAGCCAGGCTGGGGAAAAGTCCTGGCTGGTGGGGTGTTTACACCTCGGCTTGTGTCCATGGGAAAGGGTGGCACCTTCCAACGCAAAAGGCTGCGAATGGCCAACTCGAGACCGAACGACGCCCATAGCCCAGGACTTGTTACTATGTGCCTGTTTGTATACTTCCAGTTAAATGCAGAGGTTCTGGTAGCAGCCACCAGCCTCCCAACAAATGGCCTGGAAAGGGAGAGATTGGGCCTGGGACTCGGGTCCTCCCATCACCATAGAGACCAGTCATCACTGGGCAGAAGCAGAGACGGTCGTTGTCTGGGTGTTTGGAGGGGATGGTCCTGGTCAGGCTCACCGTGCCATCAGCACCCACCCTGCCTGGCTCACTTTCTCCTCCCCCAGCCCAGGGGTGGAGGGCCAAAGGGCTCAGAGGTCAACCCTCAGACGGAAACGTTCCCCCCACCCTTCAGTGGCTGTGTGATGCGGGGTGAGTCCACACCCTCTGGGCCTGTTGCTCACTGAAGGGAGGAATAACATCCAGGCCGACATCATCACAGGAGATGAGGCCCCTGAAAGTGATGTGTAAGTTATAGAGCGCTGTTCAAATATCAGTTATAATCGTGGTGCTTCACTGCCCAGCAGTCCCCAGAGACTGGAATAGGAGCCTGTAACTTAGAGAATAACGGGAATAATGAACCATCACGAAGCGCTTACTGCTCTGAGGAACACCACTTCATGTGAAGTCCTTAATTCAACCCTCTCACACATCCTGCGAGAAGCAGCGTCTCCACGGACAGGTAAGGAACAGAGGGGTCAGTGCTTGCCCTCGTGGGAGCATTAGGTCACCGGTCAGCCAGCACAGGCACGGTCACTGTTTGCACACTCCCCATCTTTCCAAGGCTGCTTGCTCACACTAACACCTAGCACATACGCAAGCGCGCGCACACACACACACACACACACACACACACACAACTTCACTTCCCACTGAGGCTCACACTGGGCCAGGAGAAACTTCCCCAAAGTGTAGAGGCCCATCCTTTCCCAGAGGGTCATGCTTGGAAGTCCTGCTCCACAGTATGGAGGCAAGGCCCATCCCAGACAGTGGAGGGGACCTCTGGATGGATGCGGGATCTCTCCATCAGTGGCCTTTTGCCATTGATGCAAATCGTCAGGGAGTCACTCTCCTCCCCACCTCCCTGCCCCAGCCCTGGCCTTGGAGTGCAGACTCTTGGGGTCCCACCCTAGCCAGAGCTGCCCCCCCAGCTGGGTTTCCAGTGCACCCCAGAGTTTACTGCCATCAAAGAGTGGGAGTGAGGATCGTGGCAAATGGCGCATCCACCCCCTGCCCTCCATCCAGTGGAGGGACCAGAGCACTTGTCCACACCGGCCAGTGGCTTACCCCAGGCTCCCGCGTCTCCCACCACCCCCTCGGCCTCTCCACGCCACCCTCGGGTTCCTGTTTCAGATGCCAGTGTGGGTGGTCCACGCCCCTCCAGTCCGCGCTCCTCTCCATTTAGAGGCAGCCCACCGATTCCTGGCACCAGTCACCGATTCCTCCTAGGCGGACCCCACAGACACTGGGCCAAGGACGTTCTCTTCCGTCAGAGGACATCCCAGCTCCGGGCTACCTTCCGAGGTGCTCGGAAAACCCTCTGACCAAAAGGTAGCCCCGGGAGGCCCTTGTGTAGAGGAAGACATTTTTAAAACAACTCACCTGACCCCTCCTGCAGCTGCTAAATCAGGCGCACGCGTGAGATGCCTCCGGGAGGAGGGGCTGTGTTCCTGATGACCACACACTCACAATGCACTTTCTCATCTGCATTCATTTTGGGAGCTAATTCTGGCTGCTGAATGTCTTCATTTAAAATACACACACACATGTATTTTCTTCAGTGTTTTAATTAGGCCCAAAGGAATGTACTTTCAAATTTTGGTACACTTCATTTGTTATATTAATAAAAAGCCACTTTAAATCAAGTTTCCTGTTGATATTTCATTATGTATGCTGTTCTTACACATCTCTAAAGGAGATTTACGTTACAGGTAGTAACCACAAATACCCGCAGTGGACACACTGTTAATTTAAAATGTAAGGTTTTGAGGCGCAGCAGAAATATAGGGTCACTCTTTTCTCCAGGGCCGCTCACTTCCCTATGAGATGACCCCCAACTGTTGCCCCATTCAGAGGCCCAACCTACATGCAGGGATCTGACGCTCACACCCAGGTTCACGGAAGACAGAAGTCAGCAGGAGGTCAGAGCACAAACGGAAGGGACGGGCAGGGACACGGCCTGCCAGGCATCAGCAACGGGGAGGGAAAGGACTCGGGGACCTTTGGGCCCTGCCTGGCTGTGTGTGGCCTGGATGTGCTCGCTGGGTTGTGGCTTAGGCCATCTGCACACACGTGCCCACATGCGCGCTCACATCATGCTCGGCGATGGTGATGTTATGTGTGGCCCCTCTCCCAACAACGCGGGCAGCCTCGAAGGTGGCGCTGGCTTAGCCCTTGGCTGCCGTTGAGCGTTTCCAGGTGCCGGCACTGCACCAAGCGTGTCAGCCGTATGCCACCAGACTGAGCCCACCCCACCTCACCGTGGTGTAGACGGTCCACCCCGACCCCGTATGATGGAGGAGAAAGCCGACACGCGGGGCTAATGGACTGTGGAGTTAAGGTCTGAAGCCAGGCCCGGGGCCCTGACCACTGTGTCTCGCTGAGAGAGGCTCTGCCAGAGACAGGCCTCCAGCCCCCATGTTCTTGGGGTGCTGCGAGGTAAACCGGGCTTAGTAGCTGAAGAGGACGGTGATCGGCATGGTCCCATGCAAGGAGGGTCAGCGCTGCTCGCTGGCTTTGAGCCGGCAGAGGTTAAGCCCCAGTCTGGACACGCGTCGGTGCACTGAACCTTACTTCAGCGCCATACGGTTTGTTCAGTCCCGTCTCCCCACCGCGGCGGGCTGAGAGCACCCCGCGTGGGAACAGGAAGGGGGAAGAGGACTTCTCTGGGCTGCTCAGGACGCTTGGCCGCGTGATCTGACTCCGACTCCTTTTCCTTGTCTTTCAGGTGAGGGAGGCGACGGCTGGGACAACTGAGGCACAACCAGAGGTCCAGCCACGCTTCCTCTGGTGGTCTTCGGGGCCTTGCAAACACCGACAGACGTTACCTCCGGGACCCTCACGAGGACTCTCTGCGTCAATCTGTTATCATTGCTCCTGTTTCACAGATGAGTGAACCAGTTCTCAGACAGGTCTTGAACCAGGTCAAATGACAAGCCCCACGTCACACAGCAGATGCGGGGCGTCAAGGGAGTACAGAGGGCCCAGCAGAAGCCCCAGGTCTCTAACTATTGATGCCCGTGCTTTATAATTCCTCTAGTGTCACCGAGGTAGGTGGCGGGGAGTGTCATGGTTGGCTCTTTTTTCCTGGTTGACTTTTAAACATCTTATGATGGAGAAAGGAATTTCAGACAGTATTCTGCAGCTTAATTTTTTTTTTTTTAAAGAGAACTTTTAAGTGCAAGGCAAATATGTTGTTATGCCTGGCTGGACGGTACCACATGCACTGAAATGGCCTCTTTAGAGAAAGTTAAGATAAATATGGCAGTTAGGTGACTGCAAGACTGTTCCACACCCTACTTAGAATTCATATTTGACTGAATTTAAAAATCATAATGATTAATAAACACGTAACAGCTACAATTCATTGAGCGCCTACTCATTGTGGCCAGGTGTTAGTCGTGAAGTCATGTCTGACTCTTTGCAACCCCATGGACTGTAGCCCGCCAGGCTCCTCTGTCCATGGAATTCTCCAGGCAGGAATACTGGAGTGGGGTGCCATTTCCTCCTCCATGGGATCTTCCCAACCTAGGGATTGAACCCAGATCTCCTGCACGGCAAGCAGATTCTTTACCCTCTGAGCCACCAGGGAAGCCGGTGGCCAGATAGATCACGTCATCCATTAAGTTGCACACACCTGCCTGCCGGCCCCGCCATGCAGTCACGCTGGCTGCTGACTAAGGATCAGGTCACACTCTTCCCCACTTCTGGGCCTTTGCACTGGCTAGTTCATCTGCCTGGAATGCTCACCCGTGGGCTTTGCAACTGGAGGCTCCTTCCCAGGCTGCCAGACGCTGCCCATCTCTCACCATCCAGCTGGCCCCGGAGACGCTCTCACAGAGCATGGCTTTTCCTTCCCGGTACCCACCAGCATCCTGGGATTATGTTCTCTCTGCATCTACCGATTTGTCTTCTTTCCACCCCACTCAGGGCTGTCGGGCTTCGCAGGTGGCGCTCGTGCCAGGGTGGTGCCAGGCTCCTCTGCCCACGGGCTTTCTCAGGCAAGAATACTGGAGTGGGTCACCATGCCCTCCTCCAGGGGATCTTCCTGACCCAGGGATCGAACCCACGTCTCGTGCATCTCCTGCACTGGCAGGCAGAGTCTTCACCACTAGCGCCACCTGGGAAGCACATCATCTATCACATTTCAGGCACATATGTATAATACATGTGTAATATGTAACACATAATATCAATACTTACATCATAAGTTTATTACTAACAAATGACTGACTCTCCTTCCTTGGACTCCCAGATCACTTTGCCTGTTAGTCTCTAACTCTGTCGTGATTATCATTATTTGACTAACTGCTCTATTTCTCATGGCACACACTCCTGCTAGACCAGGGGCTCATCTCCACTCTGTGTCCTGCCCGGGGCCACCCCAGCAGGCACTCAGGCCTGCCCTGATCACTGGACCTTGACTCTGGCTCCCCTTGGGTTTTCCCTGGTTCTGATTCACAGGCATCAGGAGAAGGAGAGAGGAATGGCTGACCGAGCTCCTGCCATTCCAGGCAAAAGAACAAAGAGCCCCGCGAACATCACCCCATTTAACCTGAGATCCGCATTAGAGTTCCCGTTCACAAACGTGCACACAGGTGGTGAAAGCTTAACTTCCTTGAGATCTTTCTGACTCTCCCACCTCCAATTACTGACAGGTAAAACTGGAAAACTAGGTTTTCTTAAATTTAAAGAACTATCAAACAAGCCTCCCTCTGGGCCATCACTTGAGTCCCAGGTGTCAGTAGCTCTGAACCTTGATGGTGACACATTTGTGAAACCACCGGTCACTGAAAAGACTCCAGACCTGGAGCCCCCAGCTCTCCCTGCTCCCCCGGCCTGGTCTGCAGCTCTCTTCCCACACTCTGGAATTTGGGGGGCTGCCTCTTGGGGTCTGGAAGGGCATTCTGTCTGCTATGACCCTGACCTGGACCCAAGGCACCCCCCCAGATCCTGCATGAAGGAGGCTTGTCTGGGGGCCGAGGCCACAGGGCAGCGGCCTCCGGCCTGCGGGGCCAGCCCTGAGCAGACCCGCACTCGTGAGCCCTGACTTGCTAACTCCATGCGTGCATACTCAGTCGTGTCTGCCTCGTTGTGGCCCCGTGGTCTGTAGCTTGCCAGGCTCCTCTGTCCATGGAATCCTCCAGGCAAGAATACTGGAGTGGGTCACCATTTCCTTCTCCAGGGACTTGCTCACTTACAAAGGTGCTTGATCCCCACGTCTTCAGCTGAAGGCAACCTGAAGCTAATGAAAGCTCACCAGTCCAATCCTCCACTTCCAGACAGGCAGGACGACAGGCAGCATTGCAGGAATGCCTAAATATTTCTTTCACTAGCGCCCCCTCCCCGACAGGGCTGCAGCCTTGATTTCAGTTGTCACAACAATACATCTGTTTTAGGTCTTTGGAAAACCAGCCAAGGAGAGGCAGCAAGAGACCCCAGGTCTGAGAGGTCACCTTCGTCTGCCTTGAGAAGCATGCATGTGCACACGCGTGTGTGTGTGAGGGCGGGGTGATTGTGCCAGGCAGGTAAGTGGTGAATTCCTGGACCAGGTTCTCCTGTTGGCCCAGGAGCATAGAGCACTGAATTCTGTCCACTGAGAACCCCGATTTCAGGAGGCTGTGGCACTGGGCCCACAGACCCACAAAAGACTGGTGGGAGAACATTCTTTCTGAGGAAACCCCCTCCCACGCACAGGAGCCAGGCCTCTGAGTGCCGACAAGGCCCGACAAGACCTGGAAGATGACGTAACGAGGTTCCACCCAGAGCCGCCCGAAGCCGCTGACACATGGCCCCGGGGACGTGAGTTCAGCGGGCAGCTGCCCCAGGGTCCACGTGTGGGCATTACCTTAAAGGAAAGGGAAAGCAGCCCTGCTCACTGATCAACAATCATATTTGTGTGGAAAAGCACAAATTATACGAACCAAGTGAAAACTGGTAACCCCACTTCCTAGTAATGGAAATTGTTAATACATTGCAGAATATGCTTCCAGATGCTATTCTCTGAGTGTACACAGGAGCAGGTATGCAAGCGCTTCCATTCTCCTGGAATCTGCTTTTCTTATTTAAAGATAAGTTCTTCCATGTCATAAGATTTAAATTTTTATGGATGTGTCATCATTTCCTCAGTTGATAAGGGGCAGAGGCTGGTGCCCATTAGGCATTTCTGCAGCAAGTAGAACTGCCCACACCCAGTGGAACTCAGAGACCTCAGCCTGGACCCTTTCCTCAGGGACAGACTGGCTCCCACTCGAGTTGTGAGTCTGATCACCCACCTGACTTAAGTGTGAAACTCAACCCAGGCAGACATTTGAAATTCAAGTTTTCCCGGAGCTACGCTGATAGGTTTAGAGACCTGGGCAGGCTGCTGATGAGGGGAGGGTAACAGCAGAGAGGAAGATCTGAGCTCTTTGAAATGACCTTGGGGTCAAGAGGTTGTTTGGTCCAAGCGATTCTTTTTGTGGATAAGGAGACTGAGGTCAGGAACAGTTTTATGAAAGAGTAATAATCTGGTGGAGAAATCAACAAAGGATACAGAGAGAAATTTTCCAAAAGACAAAACATGAGTTAAGAACGTATTTTAAAATATTCAATTGTGTTCACAAAGAAATGAAAACCAAACAATAAAAGCTCTTTTTTGTCTATCAAATTTAGAGGGGAAGACAGAACTGGCTGGGTTCAAGGAGCTGGACCCTTTGTACACTTGGGATTTTCAAAGATGTGATTTCCTCTGCATGTATCATGACAATGTGTCCAAATAGCTTTAAATATAGTCATCCCACTTGATACATTGTTTTTACAGGAATTTATACCAGGAATTTATCTTAATGAATTAATTAGAGATAGTCACAAAGATTTATCTTCTAGGATGTTCACTGCAGCATTTTTTATGGTGGTGAAAATTTGGAAAAGACATAAATGTCCAACAATAGGGGATTGGTGAAATAAATGGAGCCCTAGGCAGCCACTAAGATTCAAATTTTAGAAAAATTAATGACATGAAAAGGCTCATGATATAATAAATTTTAAAATTTGCTTATAAAATTGAACACTTTTTTCAAGTGAATATTTCTGAGTGCCAGAGTTACAGGTAATTTTTGTTCCAAAATTTTATCTCTATGGTCCCATGCTTTTCAAATTTCTACAAAGGATGCGTTTGTTAACCTCTTAAGAAAAGGGCACCTGAGGAAGGTCGGATTATGGCGGGGAGGCTACAGGAAGTGAGGAAGTGTTGTGCCAACTGAGGCCTGCAGGTTACCCTTGGCCTTCAGCAGTATCATCTTGTTTTACAGGGTCTGCCTACAGGCTGAACGCCTGGGTGCAGGGCTGGGAGCCACCACGTGGGTGCCAGGGGCCAAGAAGGACAGCCTTGACCCGGCCCCTGACCCCAAAGCTACTCCTAATGAGAAGCCATAGTTAGCAGGTAACCTCACAACCCCCGCAGCCCACAGCCTCAGCACCTCCTCTGTCCTCCTCCTCTCCGGACTGGACCTCTCCAGGCCATTCAGGAAAGTTCTAAGTGCTTCGATGAGTCTTAGAGGCCCTCTGAAGATCGTAGCTTCTCGCTTCCTCAGTATGCGGGCAGGGGAGGACCTCTGGAGGACCAGCTTGCTCCGAGGGGTAACAGCGGGGGCCGACGACTGCCGCCCGCAAAGTTGCAGGGAACTCGAGAGACCAGTGGGCACCGGGCTCTAACGACTGCCTGTTTGCTTCACAGTCAGCATCCTCGGCCCCAGGACGCCCCCATACCTGCCGGTCCTACATGTTCTTCAGACCACGTCTTCACCTGCTGTCCGAGTTCTACTCTTTAGGACTTACTCCCACCCCCGGTCTTTCCCAAATCACTTGTTTTCCCCCCTTACTAGGGGACCCCGTTTTTTTCTGTCATCAATGCACTCTCTGCTTCCCTGGTGGCTCAGATGATAAAGAATCGGCCCCACAATGCAGGAGACCCGGGTTCAATCCCTGGGGTGGGAAGATCCCCTGGAGAAGGGCATGGCAACCCACTCCAGTATTCTTGCCTGGAGAACCCCATGGACAGAGGAGCCTGGCGGGCTACAGTCCATGGGATGGCAAAGAGTTGGATACGATTGAGTGACTAACACTTTCACTTTCATGCACTCTGTACCCACCTTGAGTCCTGAGCCCCATCCAAGGAGCACCCCGAGCCCCCATTACAAGCCACGCCACCCTCCCAGGGAAGCACCAGCGCCTTTAGAAGCCTTGCCGGCCCGAGGAGCTGTCTGGAGCATCCACGGAGGAAGAATTCCTTGCACACTGTGTCCTCGCACCATCCACCATCCTGCTGACCACGTGAGCCCCGTGGACAGGACAGCCACGGGGTGTCAGGAAGTCAGAGGATGTCTGAGGCGGGCCACACGGAGGGGCGCACGGCGTTCACAGCCCACTGCCACGCTGCCGCCTGTCCCCTGCCAGGGTCCCCTGACCGCCGAAGCCTTGGCACGAAGGTCTCTGGGTGGGGCCTGGCCCCCGCGCGTGGCTGGCGCGTCCTCAGCTGCCGCCCTCCTGGGGTCCCCGCCCTTCTGCTGAGCCTGGTTGTCATTCTGTGGATTCTATGAGCCACTTGATATCCTTCTACTATTCCATTTCTGCTTCAATGAGTGGTTTCTGCCATTGGCAAGCAACGGCCCCGGTGGGCCACAGCTCCCCCCCAGGGCTGCTGGAAGCACTGCTGGCTGGAGGGGGGCCGCCCAGGGCAGAGGACCCAAGGGCTTGGGGTGTCCCAGCGCTACGCTCTCCGGGGCTGGGGCAGACCTCATTCTGGGGTCGTTCTCCAGGTTTTCCTGCCGTTGGTATCGTTAGCATGTTTGGTTCTTCGCGTCACTGCAGACTTAGGAACCACGGACGCTGGGGAGACTCTGTTTACCACATGGAGCTGCGCCGTCACCGCCCTCCGCAGTCAGAGGGCTGTTCACAGGGGCCTCCTTGGGAGGCCCGAGGCCGTTCATCGCCTGCGGTCACTCCAGACCGGCCCTCTGGAAAGATGCCTCACTGCGTCAGCATCGCCCTCACCGTCCTCCCCGATAGCCCCCGCCCTCCTCTGAGCAGAGCCGGGCCCAGAGGCCGGTCCTCTCCCAGAAGGCAGACCCTGCTCACTTCCGGGAGCTGGAGGGAAGGGTCTCTGTTTTGGGGGAAGCCAGGGAAAAGCCCAGCTCACCAATGGCCATGTGACTCCTTTGAAAAAAGAGGGAACGTTGCTTTTTCCCCTCTGTAGCAGTAAGCTCAATAAATGAACAATAAGCTCATGAGAAAGCACACAGCTAGGAGCAGGGGTCTCCCCCTTCTCTTGTGCAATATTTCCCTGCAGGACCTTCCCGCTTCCTCCGAGGTACCGCTGATCCCCCAGGGACCAGACCCTATGTGGGATGACTCCCAGCTCCACCCCTGGGGCTCAGGCCTGGGGACAGGTGCCAACGCGGTACCTCGGGATACGGTGTCCGACGAGGGGAGGATGAGGCAGGGGAACCCGGGGCTCTGGAGAGGCCTGCGGGACCCGGAGGAAGGCCAGGACCCAGCCCCTCCCGGTTTCCTGTTACTAAAGCCCTTGAAGGGCCCGAGGTTATTTGTGAGGGAGGACCACGGGGGGAGCACCGTGAGGGCGCTGGAGCCCTGGCCCCGGACCCTGGCCCCAGGACCCCTGGTCCTGGAGGGTGGGCGTGTGTGACATGGAGGCCAAGAGTCCCGAGCACAGGGAGCCGGCTCCGCTGACGAGCTCGTCACCCAGAAACCCAGGAGGCCTCCTCGCGCCCCCGGAGGGGTGGAGGTTCGGCACCGGCAGGGACCGAGGGCCCTGGGGCTGAGAGGGAGGGACCTGGAGGGAGGAAACGGCCATTTCTATTCCCTTTGAATATTCAGAAGTACGGCGTGGACACACACACTGCAGCGAGGTCAGGGGCCTGGTTTGACACTGAACACAGTTAGCTAAGACGTCACCACTGGAGACGCCAGTGCAGGGGACACCTGTGGACCTCTGTGTTATTTGTGTAACTTCCTGTAAGTCTCTAGTTATTTAAAAATAACAAGTCATTTAAAAAGATACGGGATACAATGTTTTCATAATGAAAACCTAGCCATGTCAGATCACAGAAGGAAGCTCCCCCAAATTCCAAAAGGGAAACTTAAGAGCTGGGACATAATTTTCCACCCCAGGCTGCTGGAGTAGAACCTCTGGCTTCCCAGCCCTGTGCGGGGTTGGGAAAGACCTAGGAGACGTTGGCAGAGAGCCCCAACTTGGCCTCCATCCCCAGGCCTGACCTGCAAAGGACACTGTGATGAGTAAAACGGGGTATTTCCATGAGGGCCTCTCATGGAGCTGGCAGCAGCAGTTAGAGAAGGCCTGTAAGCAACACACACAGACACACACACACAACACTGCCCAGCCACCTCCACGGAGCTCCCTTCCTATTTCTTGTGACCCCGGCACCCCACCCACCCACCCCAGTGTCGGGTGGGCAGAACAAGCCCACGACAGGACTTCCTTGGTGGGCTCTTGGTTAAGACTCCGCCTGCCAATGCAGGGGACCCGAGTTCAATCCCTGGTCCGGGCAGATCCCACATGACGAGGGACAGCTAAGCCCGAGCGTCACAACTACTGAAGCGCACGTGCCCCAGAGCCCGTGCTCCGCAACAGAAGCAGAAGCCCGGGCATCACAACTTGAGAGCAGCCCCCACTCGCCGCAACTAGAGAAAAGCCCAGGCAGCAACAGAGACCCAGCAGAGCCAAAATTAAATAAATACAATTTTTAAAAAGAGCAAATGTCCACGGACGGCCTCCGGAAGCCACCGAAGCACCACACTCAGGACACAGCGGACTTTTGTTGCTCTGTCCTTTCCAGTGTAACATCAACTCTCTCGTCTATGGCTCAGAGAGCCTCCAGCGAAACAAAATTAAAATACAGAAACAGAAAACATAAAGTTTCCTCTTTACTCCTTTGTGTGGGACTGAAGTCTTTTAACATAGTTTCCAGCAAAACCCATCTCAAATCCAATAAACTATGGAGAAAAACAGTTGAACATGCAAAAAGATTCAGAAACCTACAATAAGGGAGCTTACGTGAACAAGTATTTTCCTGTGAAATTGATTTTCTCCAAGAAAGAAGAAAACTTTATATTCTCAAAGAGACCGGGGACGAAATTGCATCGATGAAAAGAGAACCATCTCAAATGTTTAAAATATTGTTTCTAGAAGTAAAACACTAACTACGCATTGTTTCTGAGGTCCGCAAGAGCAGTGAACTGTGTATTGGATGTTGCAGAAAGCCAGCTTCCCTGGTGGCTCAGATGGCAAAGAATCTGCCTGCAATGCAGGAGACCTAGGTTCCATCCCTGGGTCAGGAAGATCCCATGGAGAAGGGAATGGCAACCCACTTCTGTATTCTTGCCTGGAGAACTCCGTGGACAAAGGAGGCTGACCGGCAAGTCCATGGGATCGCAAAGAGTTGGACATGGCAGAGCCACTAACACTGCACTGCAAACTAATTACCTGGAGAAATTCTCTGAGGGTTTAGAAGAAGATGTAGGTGTGAAAAGAGTAAAGAACAAGAAAGATAAAAAGAGGAAGATCACAGAGTATCTATTGGGGAAGATTTGCATAACAGGGCTTCCAAAAGGAAATAAAGGAGCAGAGAAGAAGAAATAATAGAAGAAAAATGCTCAGATATAGAAATCATTAGAGATCATTAGCAAAGGGAAGAAGGGGAGAGGGTTGAGTAAAGGAGGCTCCCCTCTCCCCGAAAAAAAAAAAAAAACAACAACATCCACAAGTGAGGGAGGAAAAGGAAGAATCCTGATCACGCAGCCACCAGGGCTGAGGGCCTGTTCCAAGAAAATGGATAACCTGAATGTTTTACAAAATCAAACAGAAATGAAGATACATATTCCAATGAGGAATATAAAGAACAATTTCTTATAAAGAAATTATAAGAAAAATAAAGAACAAAATAACCCAGAGGGAAGGAGTGACTGAGATTTACGACGGAGCATTCAGCACAGGAGCGGCTCAGAGCCTGGCGGAGCAGCAAGGGAAGGTGGGCCTGGCGGCGTCCACGCGGTCAGGGACGGGCAGGGGCAGCGGTGTTCTGAGGCCACGCGGGGGAGGAAGCCACGCGGGGGAGGAGGTCAGACGCGGGAGGAGGCCGCCCGGGGAAGGGGGAGGCTCTCGCGGGCCGGAAGCAGACGGAGGGGAGAGAGAAGGGCGGCCCCGCAGGTGGAGGGGCGCGCGGCCCCGGCCCCTGCCGTCGGGAGCCGCCGTCCTCCAAGCGGAGGCGGGCGAGCCGGCGGGCAGCGCGCGGCTGTCCCTGGCCCCGGGGCCGCCGGGCCGCGCTCCAGCGCCCTCCCGCGGTGGGAAACGGGGCCGCGGGCCTCGGCGCTCCCCTGGGGCCCTCCCCGCGGCTTCGCAGGGTGGCCGGGAGGCGCCGGGGCCCGGGGCGGCGCCTGGAGAGGGCCGGGCCGGCAGGGACGCTGGCCGGCACGAGCGCGGCGCCGCTCCGCGCGCCTCGGATCCCGGCCGTGGTCGGGGCCGCCCGAGGTGCCTGCGGACCCCGCGGCCCGGAGGCTGGCGGCGCAGGGTCTCCGGTACCCCGGCTTCCAGGGCCGTCCTCCGCCTCGAGACCGACGCCGGGCCGGCAGGGTCGGGTTTCCCCGCCGCCGGGCCGCTGGCCTCCACCCTGCGGGGCAGGCGGGCCTCCCCGCCCCGGGACGCGGACGCCGGGGCGGCTGGAGGACACGGCTTATCGGCCAGTTCGTCTCCTTGGTCCCACCGTTTACGAGAAGCGACTAGAATTACCGTTGCCTGCTCGGAAGAGGCAGGGCTGCGTGTCAGGCAGGACTCCCCGCGTCGCCGACGGCCGCAAGCTGCGCCTCTCGAAGCTTCCGAGGAGCGTCTTAAAGGGGGCTCGACCCGGCTCCGGGGGCTCTCTTGTGGGGTCGGGAGTGGGGCAGGACGCGCCCAGGCCGGCGGGGAAACGACCGCCCCGTCGCCGGAGCCTGGACGCAGCATCTGCCCTGACGCGCGGCCCGCACCGCCCTCGGCTAGCATGGCGCCCCTCCCCGTGTCCTCCGCCTCGGGGTCCTGCTCCTCCCGGGTTCTCCTCCCACCGCCCCGCACCCCCACAGCGTCTCCTCCTCACCCCGCCCCCAGCTTCTCCTCCCCCCCGCGCCAGCTTCTCCCCCCCCAGCTTCTCCTCCCCCCCAGCTTCTCCTCTTCCTCCCCAGCTTCTCCTCCCCCCCCAGCTTCTCCTCTCCCCCCCCAGCTTCTCCTCTTCCTCCCCAGCTTCTCCTCTTCCTCCCCAGCTTCTCCTCCCCCCCAGCTTCTCCTCTACCACACCAGCTTCTCCTCTCCCCCCCAGGTTCTCCTCTTCCTCCCCAGCTTCTCCTCCCCCCCAGCTTCTCCTCCCCCCCCAGCTTCTCCTCTTCCTCCCCAGCTTCTCCTCTCCCCCCCAGCTTCTCCTCCCCCCCAGCTTCTCCTCTTCCCCCCCAGCTTCTCCTCCCCGCCCCCAGCTTGTCCTCTCCCCCCCACCCCCAGCTTCTCTTCCTCCCCAGCTTCTCCCTTCAGTGTTCTCCTTCTGAGTCCCGAGCCCGGCCCTCATGTCTCCCCAGGCAGCACACTCCACAGGGATCCACGCCGCCCCCCCTCTATGCACAGGACACCCAGATCTTCATCCCAGCCTCTAGGTAGGCGCTGGATTCTGTGTGCACCTGCCCACTGACAACTAGCTACCCCGGGACATTCTGTAAGCACCACAGGGTCAAGAAGCCTCTGCATTCGTTTCCTGTAGCTGCTCTCACCAGCCCTCACTCAGCACTGCTTGCTGGAATACTGCAAACAGCTGAGCTCTGATTTCACTAAGTCCTTCATACCCAGCTTTCTTGGGGGGACGCAGGGCTCTCGAGGTCCTGTACTCACCTCTGTAGTCTCATCCTTGGCACCCCCACCCCCTCCCCCTTCATATCTCTTCAAAACCTGCCACTGAACCATTTTGGATTTCTTTTAGATCCCAGAATGCCCAGGCATCTTTCCTAACTTTATGATATGTCGAGCCATTTACCTGGGAAAGAACACTTTGTCCTTTTCTTAGCCCTAGTCAGGCAGCCTCCTAGAGGAAGCCTTCTCGGTTGCTCCCGCCAAGAGAGCTGGGTTCCTCCCCTGTATCCTCTGCTTACGAATGCAACACACGTGACGCTGAATGGTTCTTACTTGCTGACTTGTGGCCCCCTTTAGGCATGTGATGGGACGAGAAAGTGCTATGATTAATAAATGCCTCCGGTATGCAAGGGGCTTCCCTGGTGGCTCGTGGTTAAGAAGCCGCCTGCCAATGTGGGAGACATGGGTTTGATCCACAGGTTGAGAAGATCCCCTGGAGAAGGACCTGGCCACCCACTCCAGTATTCTTGCCTGGGAAATCCCATGGACACAGGAGCCTGGCGGGCTGCAATCCATGGGGGCACACAGGGAGGGACGTGAGCGAGCGACTATACGACATGCATGCAAGACGGCAGGGTCAGGCTCTGCCCCACGTTACGCTGAAGGGATTGGCAGAGGCACGGAAGCAGGCGAATCCCGACTGGGTGGTGGGCACACAAGCAACGCTGCGCTCTGAGAAGACCCTGCCGGGCTGAGGCCTTATGTGACTGGCTGGCTCCCCCGTGGCAGGTACTGGGGCTGGGTCATGCCCACCTCCGTGCCCTTAAAGGGTGGAAGGGTCAAAAGCCCTCTGTCCTGGAGTGAGGAGGGCCAGAGGGCAGGGGGGCTCGCTGGCAGGCCTCTCCTGGGGATGGTGGGAGCCATGGGAAATGCCACCAAAACACCCTTTCCTGTGTGTTTTTGAGAGCAGTTCTCATCTCCACCTCCATGAAGGCAGGCAGGTGGGAGGCTTTGAGGAGAGTGTTCTCCAAAAACCCAAGTTCAGTTCCCTAAGTGAGTGTGAGAAGTGAAACATGATTTCCAGGCACTGAGGAATCTCACCATTTAACATTGGCCCTTACAGACGATTCTGGGTGGGAGATAGCGGTTTGCATCGGGACGTGATTGCCCAGCACTCTGAGCCCACAAACTAATACGAGTTTAATTTCTGAAAACAAGGTCCACCAAGATGAAATTCCACTAATTAGCAAAAGCCTTCTTTTTCCAGATGCATTCCAATCTATTACCCACGGAAGCAGACATTAGACATAAATGTGGGGAGAGGGGATTGCATGTCAAGAGTTGGCTGAGAGAGGCCTTCACTCCAGGCTCCCCTTTGGAATTGAAACTCATCTCGATAAATCACCATGGCTCTTCGCCATCAGAAGTCTTCTCCCTTCAGATCTTATGGCCAAGAGAAGTACGGGCCATATGTTCACACCATTTGGTGAAAAATACACTGAACCAACAAAACAAGCATTGCACTTATGGGGAAATTTTTTATCAAGCTAAAAGTGTATTCATCCTAAATGTGCAGAAGATGTCATGTCATTTTTCCTCCCAATGGGAACAAATAATTGCTCATATTAGACCAGCATTTTTAAAGCAATGATCTAAATATAAGCAACTGGTGTCCTCCTCACGTGTCCCTTTTTATCCCTCTTTTGGGTCACAGTGGGTGACTGAAAAGTGAAACAGGAAAGAAAAAAATATTACAGAATTAAAACTCTCAATGTTATTTGGCTGGGGCACCAAAAAAGTTGTTAATTGGTGGAAAACCCCAACAGCCCCCAAGTCAAGCTAAGACTTGCCAATTCCTTCTGGACAGGCCCATTCCCTAGATGATTTCAATTTAAAGGCTACCTGGGGTTTAGTTTAATCCTAATTTCTTATTAAGTATCATCTATGAAAGCCCATGGGCCCATCAATACATTTTTAGAAAATTTACTTTCCATTCCAAGTCTTAGGATGTATTTGAAAACCTGGCTTGGGCATCTGGAGCATCTTGTGTCCAGTAGGGATGTAATAATGATTTTCTCACAGGCATTCACACAACCTTTGGATGTAGAAGGGAGACCCCAGGAAGGTGTGGGGGGCTGAGACCTGTAACTTGGGCTGCTTATAACACTGAGTGGGTGATAATTTTATTTGTATCTCAACACAAAACATGCAGATGAAGCTCTTGAGGACTGTGAAGATGACAATAGTAAAGTGAGACTGTTGTAAGGACCTGTCGTACAAGGACAGAGCATTGCCCAGACTTTCCTGATTTTGGTTTAGTTTGGACTGTGTTCCCTTTAACAGAGGCACAGATGCTAAGTGAGCAAATGACATTATGTCTTGTCCTGAGACTTTGCAAGACACTCCCACCGTGCACCCTCTCCCTCCTTCAGTCTGTGGCTAATATCCTTCATGGCTTCTGCTTTAAAAGTCCCCTTCTTCTCTAGATTTTGCATAAAGCTGAAGACATTTCTAAGACAAACACACATTCTTGGAAAGGGGTGGTCTCAGTTTGTTTCCAACTACTTTGCGTGTCAGCCGATGATTCTATTTTTGGAGAACGAATGTTATAATGTTCTATACTAAGGCTTCTATAAAGAACAACTAATAGCTGTGAAACTCAAGTGTAAAAAAACATCCAAACATGAAGTAATCACCACTTACCAGAAAGCAGTGTTATACCCACTGCTGGTTCTGGCCTGGAGGAATTGCTTTTGTTTGGGCAAGGATATCTTTAAGGGGCTGAATCCAAGTTTAGGTTCTGTCAGTCTTTTGGAAAATCTAGTTTGTCCAATGTACAGATCCAGGCCCAGCTAAATACCAAATTTCCGCAGAAGATCAAAGTGCAGGCTTTATTTATTCACCTGACCTTAAGCTTACACGGAAATAAAGAACATCCTGAATTCCACTTCTATAGCCCACAGAAGTATGGCCCATCTCCAGCTAAGTGTGAAGACTGCAGTCCTTTTTCTCCAGGGAAGCTCTCTGCTGTGTGCATCAGATGAAAGCAATAGCAAAGAAAACACTGTGATCAGCCCCCTGTGCTATTTGACCCCTGAAATGTTAAATGTTATAAGCCACTTCCCCCCCCGCCCCCAGAAGGACAGGACAGGGCAAGTTTACTGCACGACTGCACTGTGCTCCAGAGATATACGCGTCTCGCCCCAGGTCTGCAGAATGAAAGGCGAGGACTCCTACCACCTCTGGATGTTCAACAGCTAAAACGAACACTCAGTAGAGAAGTTATGCCATCACCCTTGGCACTAAACAGCCAATCAATAGACGAGTCTTTATGGCTTTTACAAGAAACCCCCAAACAATAAAAGTCACACCAACTATGTGACTATGAAAATGGGAAGATGCTCTCTTAGACCATATTTTTAAATTATGTGAAGTACACTTTAGGGCACTCACCAAAGGAAAAGTGTATGCAATTAATACACAATGATCACTTAGGTTATAAGACCTTTATACAGTTATCTAATTTAATCCTCACCAATCCTCAGGTAGGTGTTACACTGAATTACAGGTGACAAATTGAGGTTCAAAGAATTTAAGCAGCTTGCTCACTGAAGGTTGTGGAGACAGCAAGAGAAGATTCCATAACATCTCCTTCAAGGACATTTCAATTTCAGTGGAAGAAATAAGAATAGACTGGGGATAAGCAAGACACAGGGGTGTTTAGAAGTTAGGCACGATCCTCAGCTAATGCCATTATTTCCCCAAGCTTTGGCAGCATGTTTATATGGATTTTAAAAAACTTCCAAGGTTGATTAAGTCAGGAAATGCTTGGGATAAACAGGTTTCTTTTTTTGTAGGATTTCTCAGACTTTTAAAAGTGATACTGTGGATTATAGATGCCCAAGAGGAGAATATGTAAGGAGCAGGTTTTGTTTTGAGATCACTTCTGTCCCTTAGAATATACTTTAGAAAAAGCTGGGGTAAAACTTTTAAGTCCTTGAAATCAGATTCAGGAAGAAAGAAGAGTCTCGTACTTAGGGACACATTAGATGGTCTTCCCCCAACTTCCCCTCGGGGTTTCATATATTTAAACCCTGAAGTAAATTAACTTGACTTTGGCATTTGAGGGGATTGCATGACTTGGATCATCATAAAACAAAAGAAGGACTGCAAATCCGCAGATAGAAGCATGACTGGAGATGGGCATGGGTACATGTGGTGGTCTGTGGGACTTAAGAACAAAAAAGCCCTAAATAAAGTCTCCTTGTATAGCTTCAGTCCATTCCTGAACTTCCAAGGGCTGATCGCGTAAGCTGGGATCACTGGGTGCCAGGCTACCACTCTGGGTCTTCCCCCTGCACTTGGGAACGCACAGGCACCCTCGTGTGCAAAGGAGCGGGAGGGGCACTGGGTCAGTCACACTGAAGAGCTGGAGACTGCAGGCCAGCTGCCCAGCGCATGTTCTAGACTCACACGCGTGTGGGTCAGGCCGCACGGTGACGTGGCTGAGCTCTTTCAGTCCAGACCCCTTCTCACCAGACCCTGGTTCCCACAGCTAGAGCCTCACTTCATCTCTTAGTCAACAAAAAATACATACTCAGTGTTCTCAAGGCATAAACACTGGATTTGGAAGATGAGTTTATTTCTGTAATTATCTGACAAGAATGACTGGAACAGAACTGAATCAGGGTCTTTGCTCATGAATGACCCTTCAGCACCTGAAGAGAACTTGGCACACAGCACGTGCTCAATGCATTTCTGCTGAATTAATGAATAGTGTGACATCTTAGCAGGTTATTTACTATCCCCGAAAATATGTACTGGCAGTTTTAAAAGCTCGTTTGACTCTGAGGGTCTTTGAGGGAGATGATGGGGGTGGCAGAGCGCAGACCGATCAGGCAGCTACACTCGGTGTCCCAGGTAAGAAAGTGAAACAAAACTCAGCGAGAAGAAAATGGACTATTTGATTGGTCACTTTGGCTCATTTATAATACTTTGCTTCCTTGAAGGTGAACAGATAATGGGAATTTGTACATGGTGTTTGATAAAAAATGAAGTATTTCCAACAGTTGGTAAATGAATGATTTCAGGGCGAAAGCCATCTTCTTTTCGTAAAAGAGGTAGTTAATAGCTTACATTCTGCATCATCAAACTGTTCATAACCCCTTTAAAAAATCATTATTATAATTTTTAAAAAACCACCTAACTAGTTTTTGAATAAGCCACATTCACCAACAAAAACTGATTATATATCATTCTTGATCTTAAATAAAAACATTTGAGTAATTATTTCCGCACACATGCCACCCAGTAATATCCTCTGTGACATTAAAAAATTCAAATACCAACACATTCAACTTTATAGCACCATTCCAAAATACTAAACTTTCTTTGCACCTTTATTTTAATCTTTTTTTTTTTTGTACACATTTAAAGTATGGGCATCCTGTAAATTTCTGAAAAGCCTCATAGGAAAAAAAACAACTAATTTTTAGGACAAAGCAATAACTCAGTTTGTAGGCAAGATGATGTCAGGCAGGCTGTAAGTTCTTCATGGGCTTCTGTAGTCTTCATTCTGGGGTGAGAATGTAGAAAGGATGCTAAAATCTTCCTGGATTATTCTAGAGATTACATCGCGTTATCAGTATGTAAAATCTTGTTGCTCAGTGGTCAGACTCTAGATATTGATTACAACTCAAACCATGACAACAACAGTCTCTTGTAATATTTCACTCTTTTGATTGACAAACTTCAAAGTTTGTATACACCTTTTATTCATACTCTGTAAGAGAGGAATTAGAATAATATTGAATTCCCTCTTACAAATCTCCAAATTTGAAGCTTGGAGCACTAGAATCTGTTCTTAGCAAGCAGATAAATTTAAAGTATAAATGGGTTTTAAATTCAACATAAATTTGGCTGCATTATTATATAAGAAGACTCACTAATGTGGGAGTTGACAGATGATGAGAATGCTTGCAGGAAAAAAACCTTTTCTTGTGACACGAGAGTCCCATTCCACCCTCTCATTGTAACCGAGCGCTCTCGTCTAACTCTTCCATGTATTACTGTGAATAATGGGCACCCAGACAACAGGTCTGGAGAATAAACTTGGAAGTTTTGAGTCTGCTGAGATTGGCAGGGTGGTGTGAAGAGGTAGAGTCAGAAGGGTGTCCGCTAACGGTTTAACTCTGCAGCAGTTTCAAAGAAATCGATTGTTACACAAGAACAGTCAATGACCCAGGAAGAAATTAAGTTTAAACTAGAAGTGACTAGTAATCAAAAGCTACTGTGCACCAGGATAGGAAGGAATATGAGAATATTAATATACCCTGAAATAGAAATAATCACTTTGCACTATGTACACCACATACAATATAACATATTGTTTTTAACATTGCACAATATAAATATTATACAAGGTGGAGTAAACTAAATGCAAAATAACTTTGAGGCACACAGGAAAAACACGGAATAGATTGAACTCTGATCGAAATTAGGATGGGGTTAGAAAAAGGCAGGGTGTTACACTGTCAGGCCAGTGATCTCACCTCACGGGCTGGCAGCCACCGCCCCCAGACACTGAAAATTCTCATACCGCCATGTTGTCAGAGTTGACTGCTTCAAACAAAGGCCAGTTATTTAAATCCTTTGAGAAAATCAAACTCTTGCTCCCCACTCTAAAGTAGGTAACCCTTAAAGGCCCATCCCGACCTCAGGGTTTCATAACGAGGGGCTATGTTAGTACACGGTTGTTTCCCCCCTTTTTCTTGTTACTTGGTTACTATGAAACCATTTTAAGGAAACTAGAACAGTATTCAAGAACACCCATCACAGTGCTTAACAAGATTTAATGTACATTTATTCTTAACATGTGGAACATATAAAGATTTTATACTGAATAAATGATATTCATTAAGCCAGAGGAAAAGGAGGAATTTACATCAAGTTTTTTTGTTTTTTTTTTTAACTACATTATCTTGAAATACAAATGTGGATTCTCGTCACTGAAAAAATTTTGAAGTTGTGTTTCTTCCTTTTAGTTGTATTTTTTTTTTGTCTGTACTAGTAACCATTGTGTAAATCAATCCATATGCAACCATTTCCACACCTTGATTCATGAAGCAAATTGTGATCAGCTGCTCTCCCGAAATAGAGCATGACTTTATACATACAGAAACTTGTACATTACCCTCTTTTTTTTGTTTTTTTTTGTTTTTTTTTCGTTTGTTTTTGTTTTTTGTATTTTTTCTTTTTTTTGGAGATATGGCCCTAATGAAAAAATATATAAAATAAAAATAAAAAATTATTTAAATCTACCATCACTTCGTAGTTACCACATCATGAAAAAGAAACTAAAAACTTTTTACTAAAAAAAAAAAAAAAAAAAAAAAAGAAAAGAAAAAAGAAAAAAAATGAGGGTATGTTTAATGTACAACTTCTATATACATCACAGCCCAAAGGCAGTAAAAAAAAAATATTTAAAAAATGATTAAAGGAATTGTGAAGAACTGTCATGTGGAAGGTCAAACAACAGACAGCAGACATGACGGTAGTGGTGAGGAAGCAATTTCCGTTGATCGTTGTCAGGTATGTTTTCAATCTTAACTTAAAAATGACCATTTTGCTCCTAGCCTAATGTAACCATTTTCCTGTGGAGAAACCAGAATCATTTCCTATTTCAACCGCTGACTGACAGACCTTTGTGAGCCCCTATACCTACATCTCTAGAAATTTCTATTGCACAGAGCTTTGGACGATGGGATACAGTTGCAATTTTTTCATTATTTGAAGAATAACACAGCTAGGAAATCGATAAGTTTTCGCCTTTTTGTCTCAGTGTGGTGAAAATTTCCCATCTTATAGCATCTTTTGCTGTTAACTTTTTTCTTTAAAGTCAATTTGCTTCCCAAAAAAATGTAATATGACATGGAAAAGAACATTAAAAAGAAAATCTGAAAAACAAAAAGTGACCTCTGAATGCACTAGACAGAAACTTTGGTTAAAAAAAAAAAAAAAAACAAAATAAAAAAACCCCAAAAGGATGTACTTGTACACACAGACAGCAAATATTAATTTTATAACTGTTCGAATTAATTATCTCTTTAATTCCCAATTGGTAAATAGTGGATGGGGCAGAGGAGCAAAGATTTTCTTTCCTTCGTCCTACGCTGGAGAAACAAGAACAGAACACAGCCAGTTACACGGGAGCCTCTATAGTCTTCACTCACACAGGCTGCCTTCTCACTGATGTCATAACTGCCCGATCTGAAACAGTACATCGCAGATGACAGATGCCACCAGAGAGTTCAGAACGGCTGATATCGAGATATCCAGCAATCGGCCCTCATGCAGAAGGAACTCGGAGCGGTTCTCGTCCACTCTGGCCATGGCCAGCAGAGCTTTGGCTGCCCTGCACATCATGTCCACGCTAGGGGGCTCTAGGGGCGGGGGCTGCATGTGCATGAGGTTGTGCTGGCTCTGCTGATACTGGGCCATCGTGACCCCATCCTCTAGGAAGCTTATCAAGTTTCCGATGCTTCCCTTCTGCACAGCTATGGCCCTTGCAGCCAGCGCGTCCCCTTGGGCAAGGTTCGATAAAAGCGCCATGGACATTTCTCGACAGACTGGGTTTTTGCGATCCCCAACGTACCTAACTAACGTGGCATAGAATTTCTCCTGACGACTAAATGGAGGCGTGGCCAAGATCAGGTCCACATTGTTGTCCTGGATGCTGAGTTTACAGAGCGTCTCCAGCACGAGTCTCTGAGGCGACAGGACAGAGTTGGGTCCCACTGTGGGAAAGGGGTCTTGTGCCTCCGCTGATGGGCACACCATCCAGTGCAGCAAGCCATCCAAAATTGGCAAGCAGATGCTTTCCGTGTAAGCAGACAAGTCTAGCTGCCCAGAAATGTTGGCCAAGGTGACCAACGTGTTATCCCTTAAGACCTCGAGGCAGTCCCACCACCACTCATCTTTGCTGCAGGCCACCCCTTTGTCCTCGTCTTCCTCCTTCTCGTAGGTCTGCGGCGCTCGTTTTCTCTCGGGATGCTCGTGGTGAAGAAGAATCAGCTTCCCCAGGATCAGCACCAGGCCTGGGTGTTTGGACATTTCTGCATCATTCCCAGGCACAAAAGACAAGCTCCGGACAATATTGGACACACAGATGCAGCGCTTGGCCAGCGAGTCCTGCCAGTGCGCGATGGTGCAGAGTGGGGCCTCGTCCCGGCTCCTCGGCTCGTCCTCCAGCAGCTTGATGTTGCGGTGACTTTTGGCTTGATGGATTCCGAAGGGAAACTTGCTGCTTTCGGTCTGGGTACCAGGGTTTGTGTCTTCAGGCAGAGCCCCTGGCCGCGCAGACAGAACATCATCGATGGTTGCGATGATGCTTTTCTCTTGGTGCTCGTCAGAATCCCCTTTGCCTTCCTGGTCTTTCTTTCTGCCTGTGGAGCTCAAAGGGGGAGGTGGCCGCCTGCGAGGAGGAATCTCCATCTTGCTCTCGAAGTGAGTCTGGATGTGCTCGGTGGTGTCCCCGCCGCCGAGCTGCCAGTGCAGAAGTCCACTGCTGAACTCCTGGACGCGACCCAGCTTGTCAGAGCGGTCGACGACAAACAGGTTGTTCTTTTTGACTATCTTGATTGGCAGCTTGTCAAATTTACTGGCTTGCCTGGGCTTCTCCTTTGGATCTGCGGTGGCGTCAGGGGAGGCCCCAGTGCTGCTCCTGTCCTCTGTCTCCGCCCTCCCGCTGTCTTCCTCCTCCTCATCCTCCTCATCTTCCTCCTCCTCAATACATTCAGCATCTTCTTCCTCTCTCCCAGAATCGTCGGCCAAGGACTGGCTGTCGTCTCTCTTCGCTGCATTGTGATCGAGTGCTTTTTGGCTGGGGTCTCCCACTTCATATTCCATAAGAATTCCAAAAATGTCAATCAGGCATTTCCTGAAGTACTCTACTAAAAGTTCAAGAAATCCGGACAACTGGGGAGGATGAGAAAGAGAAGAGGTACAATGTCATAACCTCTCCGGTGTGACTGAGAGGGTGAAAATCCTGCTAGCTAGCCATGCATCTCTATGATTATTTTCACATTTTAATGTTGTTTTTTTTTTGGTAGGCCAAGGAAAAGAAACCATGCATAAGAAAAAGAATCCATGTACAAGTTAGAACCATCTTCCTGAATTTTTCAATAATCAACACTATCTTCCTTACTTGGTGTTTACTTTCGTACACCATTAACATGAAAACTTACTTGTTACTTTCCCATTTCTGATACTATCCCAGAGGGAGTGCTCTGCTGTTTACCTTTGTTTCTGGTTTAGACACAGTACCATTCTTACTAGAAGAGTGGGAACGTGGATTTTATAGACTCATTCACCCAAAGTGAGTCTGTTCTCCTCTCTTATTTATCTGAAACTCTGCTTGCCTAGATTTTTATGGTTATTATTCTTAGGATTTTATGGTTATTTTTGTCTTAGGTGCCATAGTTTATTCTAATTTACATTCTCCATATATTTTGGGGAGAAGATAATTTCAGCAACGTAGTAGCTCATAAACACAGAAAATTACAAACAAATCAATTTAGTCCCTGAGATAAATGAATGAGAATGTTTCACAGAATGCACTTTTATATTTCAGCTATTCCCAACTCCAGCCGAAAGACAAAAGCAACTCTGAGAACCAGCTTTGTTTCCTTTAAGCGGATGTTTATGTCAAGAGAACCAACATATTCCCCTCCCTCAACACCAATGCCACTGCATTTAGGGATGATGAAGGATAAGTAAGTAAACAAGGATTTCTTAATGATAGGTGTTATGGAAATTGACTATATTTCATTATCTGGCTGTAAGTTTCCTGCAAGGGGGTTTTAAATAATTATAAAGAAGTAAGGGGACACCCAAGTACCAGCCAGGTGGAGCTTGCTTTTAGGGTACAAAGACACAGTTTTTTAAGTGGGGGTCTGGACATCATCCCCTCCCCTACCTCGCCCCCAACGTAAAGCTTAGTTTTTTCCCAGGACAAGGGAAGATGGAAGATTGCTGAAGCAATGCTGGTTATGAAAAACTTGCTCAATAGCAGCTCACCTAGCATAAGGATGGAAATTTACTACTCTAGCAAAGGTAGTATATGTTCTTCTAATACTTATTTATTAAAATGGACTTCATGTGATGTTTATGACCTTATTAATATACTTGGTATCAACTGAAAAACTGCCTTTCAGGGCTAAAATGACAAGTTAAAGGAGAGAAGAAAAAGGAAGTGGAAGATTCTGGTCCTAGTTCAACAGAAGGGAGGGAATTAGATGTTTTGGCTTCTTTCAACAAAAGCAGAGTTGTTCATACACAGTAGGGAAAATGACCTTTTCTGATTTTTGTTTCTAAATATTTCTTAAAAAAATCTGTAGTCCAGCTGGCTCTTGGCCCTTTTTCCTAATCCTCAGCTCCTTCTCTCTTCCAGCTATTATACTAGAAGCTACTTCAAGCTTAGCACAGATCAAAGGAGGGTTTTTAAAGGTAGGAGGCTTTTAAATGACTGCTTCAAAATAAACTAGAGGGGGGCAGAAATGGGAGGGAACACCTCAAGAAACAAGTTTGACCATGACTTCATTACTACTACAGTTGAACGATGGTTCATTAAACTGTTTACTTCTCTCTTTATATATATATTTTCTGTAATATAAACACTCTTTTTAATTTTATACTTTTTTAATTAAAAGAAAGATGTTAGGTCCCCCTGAAAAACAGGGTAAGGTCTCACTGCAACTTACTGCATGGTGATGTCTCATCCAACACTGACTACAGTCGTAACTTTGTGTTACATTTGGATTAATTCTCACTGGCCTGCTAATGCTCATTCTAAACAAGTTTGATTTTCCACTATTGTCTATTCCACGCACACACATGCATGTGCACAGAAGGTCACTGTTTTCTTATGAGAAATACACATGTGTATTTATACTAAAGAGTGAAATAAATTATTGTTCCAGACAAAATTCTCAGACAACTATACACTGATTGATGTTGGTTTATGGTTAACTGTAATGATAAAAAATTTTAGTTGGTGAGTCCTAACTGCTTTAGGCATTAGCTTAAGCATTATACACGACTTCATTTTCTTACTCTAATTTGGTTCTCAGTTGGACTGGTGCTGGCTTACCTGGGAGAGATTGAAAGTAGCAACAGTGCTGTCATCATACAGAAGAATATTAATAGTGTCCAAAGCCCACGTACTTTCAGCCAAAAGACCTGACTTAAGGGACATCATCACACGCCAGGCCTCTGGAGTAACTAAAAATGGGTGGAAGAAGAAGGACATGATTAATATTAACTCTATGCATGAAAGAATAGAAAATAACAAAAGAAGAAGAAAAAGCAGAATGTTAAGTTAAATACTGATTTAAACAAAGGTTCTGAGGGACAGTTAAACATGGTCATTTCAGGTGGAGGTTGATAACTGACTAAGAAACGTCTATGCAAAGCAGAAGAGCTTTCTGCTTTGCAGGTTAAACAGAGGTGGGAATGATTCTTTCTGTATTTGTCTTCTTTGACTCTATTCACAAATGTGTCAAGGTAGCATCTTCAGAAGGTTGGTGAGTATGCAGAATATAAGCAAAATTTAATTCCCAAACAGCATGCTCACTGATAGAAAGCTTTCATTCCTCCATGTCGTCTCTGTCTGAGCTCTGGACCACAGAGCATGCTGTTGACAAGTACTAGCATTTTGACAGTTCTGGTTTTTTAGGAGCTTGGCCCGAGATGGAGGCCAAGAAGAACGATGAGAGGAAAGGTCTGTAAGATTTGTCACAAGATGGGGCTAGAGGGGAGGCCCATTGTGTGTCTGAAATTTTAAGGGACGCTGTCTCAGGAAACTGGTGGAAGCACATGGTGTGAGCAGCTGGAACTCCCCACAGCAGCAGCCAGGCCAGATGCCAACTCCTGTGCGGGAGTGTCCACCTTTATTTTAATTTCATCTCATTTTCATATTTTCTAAGAGAGGCACATAATACTTGTGTAATAGAAAGGCAAATTTTAAAATCAGGAACGTAAGTTTCCCTAGGCTGGTATATCATGCACTAAGAATTTTTTTTCAAATTTAAATGTATTTATTTACTTAAACTGGAGAAGGAAATGGCAGCTCACTTCAATATTCTTGCCTGAAAAATCCCATGGACAGAGGAGCCTGGTAGGCTATAGTCCATGGGGTCACAAAGAGTCAGACATGACTGAGTGACTAATACACAGACACACGTTTACTTAAATATCTATACACATGCACAAATACATGCATATATTTTTACATATATATTACCATATGTAACACGGTGCCCAGGGTCTGTTTCTTTCTTGCTTCCAGCACATCCTCTATGTAGAACTCCTTACTTCCCCCAACCCCCTTCCTTAATGTCCAGTGATTAAAAACATTGGTCAAAATTTAAAACATTTAATTTTCTAATCACTGCAAAGAACTTCGAGTCACGTGATTTTGAGATTTTTTTGGGGGGAAAAGTTTGGATAAAACTGAACTCTATTATTTCCTTAGCTATGTTAAAAGTACTTCAAAAATGATGCAGAAAAACTGTGTGTACTCCCAGGTTTTCCAAATCTCTAATTAGGATTTAGAAGATTCCACCCGGATGAACGCATGACATCAGTGTTCACCCGAAAGAGTTCCTTGGTCCCATCAACACTGCTACACGGATCACCTAAATTCTATCCACGTGTGAAGTTCTATGTAACACATTATGTATCTGTCTATGCAGTACAGTCAGTTTTCTGGTTTTGTTCCTGGGGGAACTCACTGTCTGTATGTCCTTACCAAAATTATAGAGTGGCTTGCTGTCAAATTTTCTCAGGCCACCCTAGTGCTCCATCAGCCTTGCAGCTGTTCTCTTAAGCACACATGGCAAAGATTATGTGTTTGGTTAAGATCAAATCTTTAAGCCCAAAATACAGTCCACAGTCATGAAGGAGTCCCTGTCTCTCACCTGGGGCTCTGCCCTCTCACAGAAGTCATACTCACATGCAAAAAATCCATTTTAATTCTCCCTCTCCTCTGGAGCTTAATTCAGAGAAGCGCCTTCCAACTATTGCTCCTGCACAAAAGCACATCCTGATAGTCTGCAGTCACAGAATTTCATCCCTTTGAGGTTATCCAACTACATCTAACCCAAAATTAAAATTCTAGATGACAACAGGAAATCATTTCAGGAGCAGAGCCTTGGGAACGCTTACCAATATCTTTTGAGGTAATCTTCCGCCTTTGTTTCAGGACTGGCTGTGAGGCTTCCACAGAGCCAGGAGGGAAGGTGATTTCCCTTCTGATGGGGGGCGGTTGGGGGGGCGGCCCAGTGACCTGGGACGTGGGGACGGTGGGCATCACCTTCTGCATCTTCATGGAGGGGAGGAAGGGGGACTTGCTGGGAGACATGCGGCTCTCCAGGGAGCGCTGGAAGGAGGCGGGGCTGGGCGCCCTGGAGATGTGGTTTGGCAGTGAGGGTGGCGTCTGGTAGGACGACTGAGGCGGGCGCGTGATGGGCTGCATGGAGGCTGAGGAGGACATGTAAGGCTGACGCTGGCTGACGTGGGAAGGCCACTGGCTCTCGTGGTTTATCCTCTGATCAGGGACCATCATGTCATCGGTGCGGTTCATGCCGGGGTAAGGCGGGGCCTGCGCGGGGCCGCCCGGGCCTTGCCTGTTCTGGTAGGGGTAAGGCATATCGTTGCGGGTTGCCCACATGCTCTGCTGAGGCCCTTCGCTGGAGGATGACTGCATCGGGCCGCCCATCATCTGCGGCGGGATGGCGTGCGGCTGTATCTGCCCCGGGCCCTGCATCCTCTCTCGGTTGTAGGGGTAGGGATACTGTCCCTGCAGGGGCCTCCGGTCCGGGCCGGAGTAGGAGCTCCCGTACTGGTTGTACATCTCCTGCTGCTGGCTGCCATACTGCATGTTGTACATGTCTCCCTCGTGGCGTTTGGCTGGAGGCCCGTACATGCCATCCATATGGCGCTTGTAGTTCTGAAAATTCAGAGACAGATCACACTGATGTGCTTTTACGGGTATAATCACGTGCTTAAATTAGGCAAAATAGTTATTACCTGGTGGAATGTTCATTTCAAAATGAATATGGGAAGCTCCTACGTCCACGGACTAACAATTTATGTGCAATATTCAGTACTACACAAACCACTGCACGTACTCTGTTTTTATGTACTTCAAAACTTACGTGGGTAAAAAACAGTTTCCTCTCCTGGTATTCTCCGGGCAGGTTTGGGAGAGCAGGGCGTGGGTGAAAAAACCAGCCTCCTCTCCTGGTATCCTCCGGGTGGATTTGGGAGAGCAGGGCGTGGATGACCAGCACACAGGCTGCGCAGAACCAGGGCTTGGAGATCACAGTCACGGGGATGGCTTGTGTAGGCAGTCGGAGACCTCACCACAAATGACAGAGTGCTCTGAGGGCCAGCCCGAAGGGCTCCGGGACTAAACAGACTCCTTGGGCCTAACTTGACAGAAAAGCCTCCACAGAGCTTGGCTCCTCACACTGCCCTGTGCCCCTGACACCTGACGTTGGATGAACCCTGCCCCAGCCTCCAGCAGGTCTGGGTCTCCTTCTCCAGGAGAACCTGAGGACAGGGCTGGTACGGCCTCACTGAGCTCCCCTCCCCGAAGGCTGGGGCTTCCACCACTGGATGGGGTGGGAAGCTCCTGATGAGAGCGCAGGATGGAGGCACCCATATGGCGGAACACTGTTTAAGGGCAGCTGATTTGATGATACAAGTCACTATACAAACATGCTCTGGTCAAATTAATGTTTAGAACGCCTTGTATTTTACAAGAGGTCTTAGACCTGAAGAGTTGTTTAGCAACAGCAAATTCCTGTGTCTGACACGTGCTCCTCTGTGTCATTCGTGGTAGCCGCAAGGTTATCTCACCCACCTCGCGACTGCTGAGCTGCAGCATGGTGCAAACAGCACGCACCTACACACCTATCCTATACAGTCTAAATATGTGGGCATTAATATCTTATTCTTAAAAACAGATCAACTTTCACTATTAGCATATAATATTTTAAGCTTGTTCACCCTACATATTCTCTAAAATACACTGTCAAATTTCTGTGCTAAATTGTCAATTGATATAATAGTATACAGAATAGACATATGTCTAAAATATACTTGAATTTGGGCTTATTATTTACAAGGATAAATGTCCTTAACTTCCAATAACATATTTTCAAGAGCTACTTCTAACTTGCTGATTTCAAAATCATAAGAATACTTCTTAGCATAAGCAAATATAACCTGATTGTTACATGTCATTTTGGTTATACTTCCTAAAACTCTTCAGAAGTGTGAGAGTCTGAATTTTAAACAGAAAGCACAGAGATGCACACTGCTCGCCAACTCACCGTCTGCTGTGGGTACAGGCCCGGCTGGTGTCCTCCATATGACGGCTGTCCTGAGGGAGGGCCTTGGCCTGGGTATTGCTGCCCGTAAGGTTCATGCCTAGAATGAGTCATTCAAAGAAAACTTCACTGACCTTGGGCCAAGGGAGGAAGGAAGAGCCCACTTCTGGACATTCCATGCCGTCTTTCCTCCACGGCACCCTCCTGGCAGGTACTGTGAGCTGCAGCAGCACTTCCACTCCCAGAGGAAGGAGGGCAGCACCCACTCTGGGAGTGCTGCCAACCCCTGGCCAGCGGGGCGAGGAGTCCCACCGGATGGGCTGGCACCCTCTGCCTTTGAGGGACCAGGGAGGGCGTGACAGAGACCGAAGGGAGGCATTAACGAGTGTCAGAAACAACAGGAGCACCTGAGGGTCAAAGCAGTTGTTTCTCGGAGCACCGGAACACTGACACATAAACATGGAAAATGTTTCTAACGTCTTCATCATGAGTATAAAATGTGCAAGTTTTTAAAGGAATCCTTCAAAATTAGTCCAAATGATACTAAGATGGTATAGACATAACTACTCAAAATTTCAAAGTTCTATGACCCCAAAAGGCTACAAAAAAAAAAAAAACAAAGATAATAGGGATGATTTAAATGTACTTCTATTAAGTCTTAAAATGGGAATAAACATACATTTATTTCATATTGAGAAATTATAAGTACCATAAAAATAAACGTTTAAAAGAACAACAGAATTGAAATTTTAGAAATTAAGCTGGTGTAGTTAGTATACTGAATTTTGTAAGGAAGAATACTGGTCAAGGAATGAGAATAAGAAAGAAAATAAATGAAAATTTAGAACTTCACATGTAAAACAGGCAAGTTTCTGCTAATGACATTGAAATCTGGAGGCAAGCTTAGTTAGGAGAAAAGAAATATAATTGATATGGAAATGTAAGCTGAACAAGTTAACACTTTTCAGAAGAGAAAACTTAATGAAGGAAATCCTAATGTTTAGTCGCTCAATTGTATCCGACTCTTGTGCGACCCCATGGACTGTAGCCCACCAGGCTCCTCTGTCCATAGAGATTCTCCAGGCAATCTTCTTGACCCAGGGATCGAACTCATGTGTCCAGCATTGGCAGGCAGATTCTTTACCACTGATCTACCTGGGAAGTTCAAATCCTAATGTGAGAAGGCCAAAATAACTTCTACACCTGGACCATGCCACATTCCAGAAAGCATTTGAGAAGAAATAGAAAATACATCTTCCCTGGTGGCTCAGATGGTAAAGCATCTGCCTACAATGTGGGAGACCTGGGTTCAATCCCTGGGTCAAGAAGATCTCCTGGAGAAGGAAATAGCAACCCATTCCAGTATTCTTGCCTGGAAAATCCCATGGATGCAGGAGCCTGGTAGGCTACAGTCCATGGGGTCGCAAAGGGTCGGACACGACTAAGCGACTTCACTTCACTTCAGAAAAGTATATTTGCTCAGGTTCCTTTAAGAATATATGTCCGAGGATGACTGTTCTCCTTCTGATCTCATCAGCCTATCCCTTGCCTCTTCCCCCTCCAAAAGCTTTTCCTGGACTCTCAAAAACAAACCAAATCTTAGTAAAAATCCTTGAGCTGGTACATCAGACCTCACACAGCGGTTAAGTGACTAAGGTGGATTTCACAACTAAACCTTCACTAGAAGGTCAGAATGAGAAGTTAAGATTTCCCAGTCACTATTAGAAAGTACAGTGTGGCTCTGAGCGTGCGATACTGTGTAACTCAAAAACCAGGCTCACAGAGAATGCTAGAAAGAAACCTGATTTGGTAAAAGAGTGATTTTTCAAACCAAAATTTCCCTTTGTATTAAACCAGGGACACCTGACTGCTTAGCCGGACCTACAAAAGCCAGCTTGTGAACTGAGAGTGAGCAGTGTGGACCAAGGCCCCGCCAAGGAAATGATGAAAACCATGCCTGTCCTGAGGCCTGCCTCAGAGCAACAGTCAGAAAAACAGCTCTACTTTACCTCCACTGGTTTTCTTTAAAAATGAAATATTCAGTTGAAGGCTTGGTTTCTAAGCAAGTCTCCGTTAGGGAGGTAATGAACATGACAAGCAAAGGATAGGTCGTCCATGGTAAGGACCACGGTCAGGGGCCTTCTTCACAAAAGTCCACCCTAAGCCACTACTGGAGGAACAGGTTCCTCTCTGAGACATTTCAATGACTTTCATTCTATCTTATTAAAATTATCTGGGCCAGTAATGCATCCTTACTTGCCATTTTAATATCAAGGGGATGTCCCGAGGAAAAAAAAGGTTGCCCTGGCTTTTATCAGAGATGTTTATTAAGGAGCAAAGCACTCCCTCTCAGTTTAAAACGTTCTCAGGGGACAGTGGGAACACCTGAAAAGACAACGCCTGGAAGACATTACCAAGAACCCACTGCTGCCGAGCCTGCTGACAGCCCAGCGTAGCGCCGCTGCCCAGACCTCGGCCTGTGGGGAGGAAGGCAGGCACTGAGGTCACAGCAGGAGCCACACATGGACCCGGGGGCGGTGGTCTTGGTGTGGCGAGAGTGCCTGGGACAACCTTGGTGCTTGCATTCTTAGGGAGAAGACTTGTGCCCCGGCTAGCCCAGCCCTGGCATATTTCTAATTTGTGCTTTGGGGCATTCACTAATAAAAACACAGCTGCACTGGTGGCCTGCGGACAAGGCCCTTCTCCCCAGCTCCTGTTACAGTCAGCGACTGAAGGCAGCCATCTGACACGTACAGTTCTATTGCACTTCAGCAGGAAGCAGGCTTCGGCTGCTAGGGCTCAGACACGTATGTGTGGAAAGCACAGTTTCGAATAAGTCATCTCATCTTCATCTTAGGAAATACTCACCTTCGGTCGTAACTGGCTCCGTAGGGAAACTGCTGCCGCGGCCCCATGCCCAGACTAGACATGGCCCCAGACGGACTCTGGTTGTACATATCCTGCATGCTGCTGGTGGGCATCTGTCCTTGCGTCATGAAAGGCTCGCTGCTTCCAGGCACTGAAATATTTACAGTAACAGACAAAAAATTAAGCACTTTCAAATGCCAAAGGGCCCAAACATCCCTTTCTAGTCAGTGCTGTTATCCTTAATATGACAGATAACAATACCGATCAAAGAGCATAAAGTCTCTGAAGTTAAGATGGGCCCTGTTGAGGCAGGATTCTAAGTTGAGCCCCCTTCACGTACACATAGTGTATGAGTCTCCCTGAGTGTGGGGAGAACCCATGATGGGATGGGATGTCACTCCCAGGATTAATCTACATCGCAGGGCAAAAGGGATTTCAGAGATGTAATTAAAGTCACCAATCACCTTGCTAAGCTAACCAAAAGGGAGAGCACCCATGTGGGCCCTTTAAGTTGGCATCGTAAGAGACAGAGCAGGTCAGAGACACTCTCCCGCTGGCCTTGAAAGCCAGTGCCGTGCAGGGCAGAGGCCCACGTGTTAGGAAGGATGGCAACCGCTAGAAGCAGAGCAGGCCCCAGATGACAGTCAGCAGGAAAACAGGACCTCAATCCAACAACTGTGAGGAACCATGTTCCACCACCAACTCTTAACGCTCTCAGAGGAATGGAATCCAGGCTTCCAGCTTGACTTGTACTGTGACCCTGAGCTGAGAACCCACAGAAATTGGAGGGCATACATATGTTGTGTGTTTTAAGCCATTTGTGGTAATTTGTTATGCAGTAATATAAGAAACAAACACAGGCCCAGATCCATACTTATTTGGGTTAAGTTGCTAAATCTCTAACTTTAATTTCTTATCTATAAAATGAGGTTGGTAATATCATCTCATGAAGTGGTTTGTAAGGAAGAGATATGTATACAGTTAGTTCCTTTCCCTTTTAGAAAAAAAAAAAAAGAAAAGTGAAAACCTTAACAACCATCCATGCACTGACTTACTCTAAAATCAGGATGAAGAAAATCATGAGGGAGTAAGGACCAGCTCAAGAAGGGATGAGATATTTCTAACAAGGGGTAGAGTGTCAATTAGGTCAAATATGCAAATTAGCATTTGCTCACAGCCTGAAGGAAATTGGGTCAAGCCCAGAAACTAGCCTGTAGGCAAATTAAACATTTTAATGCAAATTTTAATTGATACACACTTATTACCACCACCTACCTTTATCCTATGAAGGTTCCTTTTACGTTCCATGAGATAAAAGCTGATTACAATTTTGTGAGCTGATAAAATTTGTCTGGTTGGTTGAGAGGTGCAAATAAAGAAGTCTGACACTGGTAGAATATATTTTGCTTTATAAGGTGCTTTCAAATACTTCCTATCTTACATGCTCTTACATCAACCTCCAGTTTTGAAATTACTTTCCAGTTTTGAAGTTATTTTCCATTTCTTGAAGAAAGTAGGGAAAACCACTATACCGTTCAGGTATGACCTAAATCAAATACCTTACAATTATACAGTGGAAGTGACAAATAGATTCAAGGGATTAGATCTGATAGACAGAGTGCCTGAAGAATGACGAACGGAGATTCATGACATTGTACAGGAGACAGGGATCAAGACAATCCTCAAGAAAAAGAAATGCAAAAAGGCAAAATGGTTGTCTGAGGAGGCCTTACAAATAGCTGAGAAAAGAAGAGAAGCGAAAGGTAAAGGAGAAAAGAAACGATATACCCATTTGAATGCAGAGTTCCAAAGAATAGCAAGGAGAGATAAGAAGGCCTTCCTCAGTGATCAATGCAAAGAAATAGAGGAAAACAACAGATTGGGAAAGACTAGAGAACTCTTCAAGAAAATCAGAGATACCAAGGGAACATTTCATGCGAAGATGGGCTCAGTAAAGGACAGAAATGGTATGGACCTAACAGAAGCAGAAGATATTAAGAAGAGGTGGCAAGAATACACAGAACAACTATACAAAAAAGATCTTTACCACCCAGATAATCACGATTGTGTGATCACTCACCTACAGCCAGACATCCTGGAATGTGAAGTCAAGTGGGCCTTAGGAAGTATCACTATGAACAAAGCTAGTAGAAGTGATGAAATTGCAGTTGAGCTATTTCAAATTCTAAAAGATGATGCTGTGAAAGTGCTGCACTCAATATGCCCCCAAATTTGGAAAACTAAGCAGTGGCCACAGGACTGGAAAAGGTCAGTTTTCATTCCAATCCCAAAGAAAGGCAATGCCAAAGAATGTTCAAACTACCATACGATTGCACTCATCTCACACACCAGTAAAGTAATGCTCAAAATTCTCCAAGCCAGGCTTCAACAGTACATGAACGGGGGACTTCCATATGTTCAAACTGGATTTAGAAAAGGCAGAGGAACGAGATCAAATTGCCAACATCCACTGGATCATTGCAAAAGCTAGAGAGTTCCAGAAAAACATCTATTTCTGCTTTATTGACTATGCCAAAACCTCTGACTGTGTGGATCACAACAAACTGTGGAAAATTCTTAAAGAGATGGGGATTTCAGGCCACTTGAACCTGCCTCTTGAGAAATCTGTATGCAGGTCAGGAAGCAACAGTTAGAGCCAGACATGGAACAACAGACTGGATCCAAATAGGGAAAGGAGTACATCAAGGTTGTATATTGTGACCCTGCTTATTTAACTTCTATGCAGAGTACATCATGAGAAACGCTGGGCTGGATGAAGCACAAGTTGGAATCAAGATTGCCGGGAGAAATATCAATAACCTCAGATATGCAGATGACACCACACTTATGGCAGAAAGCGAAGAAGAACTAAAGAGCCTCTTGATAAAAGTGAAGGAGGAGAGTAAAAAAAGTTGTCTTAAAACTCAACATTCAGAAAACGAAGATCATGGCATCCGGTTCCATCACTTCATGGCAAATAGATGGGGAAACAATGGAAACAGTGACAGACTTTATTTTCTTAGGTTCCAAAATCACTGCAGATGGTGACTGCAGCCATGAAATTAAAAGACACTTGCTCCTTGGAAGAAAAGTTATGACCAACCTAGATAGCATATTAAAAAGCAGAGACATTAGTTTGCCAACTAAGGTCCATCTAGTCAAAGCTATGGTTTTTCCAGGAGTCATGTATGGATGTGAGAGTTGGAGTATAATGAAAGCTGAGCACTGAAGAATTGATGCTTTTGAACTGTGGTGTTGGAGAAGACTCTTGAGAGTCCTGTGGACTGCAAGAAGATCAAACCAGTACATCCTAAAGGAAATCAGTCCTGAATATTCATTTGCAGGACTGATGCTGAAGCTGAAACTCCCAATATTTTGGCCATCTGATGTAAACAACTGACTCATTGAAAAAGACCCTGATGCTGGGAGACTGAAGACAGGAGGAGAAGGGGACAACAGAGGATGAGATGGTTGGATGGCATCACCGACTTGATGGATATGAGTTTGAGCAAGCTGCGGGAGTTGGTGATGGACAGGGAGGCCTGGCATGCTGCATTCCATGGGGTCACAAAGAGTCAGACATGACTGAGCGACTGAACTGATATAAAAAGATGCATGACCTCAATCGTAATGAAATCCAAGATGAGGCTTTCCCCCCTCTCCCCTTCTGACTGACAAACATGAAAATGATAATAATCATTCTTAGTCAGAGGGTCCACATAATCATGTTAAGAGTGTTAAATTGGTATAACTTTTGCCAATACCTGCTATGGTAAGGCTGTATTTTGGTGACCTTCCCCCCGAAAGAAGGACATCTCTGGGTGCTCACAGCCTGTGGAGTCCCCATACACTGGGAGGCTGGGCCTGGTCACATGACCAGCTCTGACCACTGGGACACTGGCAAATGGATGCGGCAGAGAGCTGTAAGCAGCTGCAAGCGAGGCTGTGGCTCCTGGAGTGCTCCTTCCTGGAGCTTGTCTCCCATGGCACCAGGCACCCAAGAAGCTCCATGGAAAGGCCCCTGAGGAGGCCCCTGCCAGCAGCTCCAGCTCAGCTCCCAGGCAGTCTCCGGATGACACCGGCCGTTCAGGTGACACCTGAGCTCAGCAGAGCTCTCTGTCAGGCTTCGGATGACAGTCACCGCCTCTGAGTCCCAGCTGAGTACACCCGGAGTCAAGAGCTACCCCACCCACCACAGGACTGAGAGATACAATTGAGTGCTGTTGTTAAAGCTACTAAGTTTTGGGGTAGTTTTTTTTAACAACAGTACAAAGTAAACCGAAAAAAATGTTTGTTACAAATAGTACTCAGTAAACAAAAAAAGAATTGTCATTCTTTGATTCAGTTATTCTACTTCCAGGAATCTATTTCACAGAGACACTCTACAAGTGTGGAAAACAGCTAGCTGTACTCAATAATCACTGCATCATTACTTATAATAACAAAATATTATGAAACAAACCATGACTTACTAGAGCATTAAAAAGAGTAAGTAGGACTGTATCTGTGGATACTAATAAATATTCAAAATATATACTGTTAAGTTAAACAGTATATAAATAGTCACGTACTATGTACTTAAAAGCAATGAATTGATCAATTCCTCAAGCAGTGATGAATGAGTGAGTAGGTGGGGAAGGAAGGCAGGAGGACAGGCAGGGCGTCTGGGTCTGAGAGGAGGCTCTTTTATCTACCACCCACCACACTCCAGGTCAGCCACAGGAGCAGCAGCACCAACAACAAGGGGCGTGACATCCACTGATGTTGGTCATTAAATAAAAAATCAGAGCCCCACCAACTTCACTGACAGAATATGGTGAAGTGAGGAATGGAAAACCTTGCTGTAACAGGGGTAGGGCTGTAAGGAAATCGGCTTCCTGTGGGCTTTGTCTACCTGCTTTAACTTGGTACTAAATATACCAGTATTGGAAGGTAGCAGGTAAGCTGAAATACATGGGGGAAGTGTGAGGGCTTCCCGCCGAGCCACTGTATCATTTACACAGTGGATGAAAACACACTATAGAGCTACCTGGTACCTACAGCAAGGTAATCCAGTCATCCCCTCTTCACCCCCACACTTTATTTTCATTAAAAAAATATAGGCATAAGGAGACAAAAGAAATAGAACTCATGTTGTCAAATATAGCATAATACATAGGATATTGAAATAGTTTTCAATAACTTTGAAACCGGATCCAAACCGTAATTATTTTTCCACGTTATTGTCACATTTTCAGAGTCTAAAGGTATTATACAACTACCAACAGCACAAACGACACATTCCTTCTGGCGTCTCATACCACGAAGGAAAACAGTTAACGCCAACATTCATAAAGCTCTTGAATTTCTGAGCTTACGGATTTATTGCATGTTTTGCAAAATCTTTACCTGAAATAAGCAGCTCAAACTTTTTGAAAGGACAAACTATAGATTATCTTGTTTTGTGTAACGAGTATATGAAATACATATGAAATATAATTTCATTTAATTAAATGGTAATGTGCCCATTTAAAATTTTGAGATTCTTTTTTAATTTTTCATTGCTCTATAATACTTGTGAAAACTTATGCTTCTCTCTACTTAACAATGTTATCAATAAATTCATGCAAAAGCACTATTATTTAAGGGATCCCAGGATAAATACTTCCATAAAAATGTCATTCACTACTTTTTTGTATGTTTTTCAGGAACAGTCATACCATGCCTCAATTTCACAGGACTCTGCTGCATTAGGAAGAGCGTCAGCAGCACCTGGAGCTTGTGTGCCAGTGGAGAAGCTAGAGAGGACAGCGGCTGAGATGGCTACAGTCTCAGGGCTGAATGACCGCTGGGGACTGGTACACACAAGGGAAAAACCCAGCCTGGGTGTTTGCTCATGTCAATGAGAACTCTTGGGGATCTTGTCCATCCTACAGTTGTTGATACCATTTCTCTGCTTGGTTCTCCAAGATTATCCCCAGTAACAGTGCTCTGCCAGCTCCAGACACACAGCCTACCCCTCACTGCCTTGACATCTACAGTGAACTCTGGTTTCCTTTTCTGTCTTGTTCATTCCCAGGTGTCCACACCACAGGCAGTAACAGCCACCTTCACTTCCCGCTCTCTCCAACTGCCCACCTCTCAGTCACCATCGCTTGGTTCTTCTCCCTTAACCCCCACATTCAACATTCAATCCATCAGCACGTCCTGCTGTTTCTATCCCCCCACCCCCTCACACACATATACTGAGTGGTTCCATTCTCTCTCCTTGCTGGGTCTCACCCCAAGCCCTCACCTCTCTGAGGACTCTGACAGTGGTCTCCCCAACTCGACCCTCACTTCTCTCCAATACATTCTCCATAAATGTCCAGATAGTTACTCATTTATTTTTAACAACAGCAAAAACCCAGTCACCTCACATCCTGCGTAACAACCCCAAACTCGTCAGCACATGCAGGAAGTGGAAAGGCCCTGGACCCGGGGGCCTGGATGTTCTCAGCATGGCCCTCGGCTCTTTGTGCCCAGGAGCCTCCACCCCGCCACGCACACCAGCCTCACTGCCGCCTCGCTCCCGTCCCCCAGAGCCCCTGCCCGCCCTCCCTCCCAAGGAGAGGCCCCTCCTCCCACGACTGCCTCCACCCCCAACGCCATTGCTCTTTGTGTCCTTTCTTCCTGGTTGTTTCTTTTCGTCCATCGAAAACCATCTTTAGTCACATATACGTGGTTTACCTTACTTTTTATCTGTTGTTGGTAGCCCGTCAGCTCCACAAGGGCCTGTCTGGTTTACCAACTTAGCACCCAGCCCATGCCCAGCCCACGCCTTAAGACAAGCCTGATGCCAACTCGGGGCAGCACCAAGAGCACCTCTGCTTACGATACGTACCAGTCACTCTTCTAAGGCCTGTACTTATGTGCATTAACTCAGCTCCTCTTCATGACCCCTTATTATTCTAATTTCCAGATGAAGAAACCGAGGCACAGAGATGCTAAGTCCCTTCCTCAAGGCTGGAAATTTAGTAGGCTGCGGAGCTGGGGCAGTGAATCAATCACAGGACAGCAGAGGAATGCCCTCTGGACCAACCCCGCACAGAGGGCCCTTGGCGTTTACCTTTCCGCATCCCTCCAAAGGGGTCCTTGTTGGGCTCATAGGGCATCCTGCCCATCACGTCTGGCATGCTCATGCCCTGCTGGTACGGGGTGCTGGGAGTCATGGAGTTGCGTTTGGGGAACGATGACTCACTTGCGTCTGAGAATGGGTCGTGCACACTGACGGTGCTGCTTCTGATGAGATGAGAGACATGAAAGCTTAACCACAGAGCATTAGTCACCTGCCAACGCTGATCCCGAAAATAAGCCAACCTTGAAATCTGTGTACATGGGAAAACCATCCAAAGTAAATTATATGACTGAAACTGGGGGTAGTCAATATTTAAAAACTCACTAGAGAATACCATTTTCTCTCTCTCTAAAGTCTGCTCGAGAAAACTAAAAGACAGACAAATCTAACTTTACATGGCTCACAGAGATCCTTTAACATACCTTCCACCTTGCATCGGGGTCACCTGTCCATGAGGGGTGGAGGCTGGAGTAGGTGGCTTCAGGTCGCCTGGAACCTCTGCCATCGAATTACTGCCAGTTGACTGCGGCGTCTGTGGACCTTGCAAGGATCCTGAGTTAGCTGATAGTAGTGATACCAAGGAAAAATGGGGGAAAAACTAGAGGTTATCAAGTGAGCTCATCCTTGATAGTTATTCTTTTAAAAAGGGAAGGAGAAACAGGGCACCATCTCATGTAGAAAGAGTAACAATATCCATTGCTGGTAACGATGTAGTAAAATTAACTGCTCTTACATTGTTTATGGTGAAAATCAGTAAAAGCTTTTTTTCCCTAAATTCTTTGGGAAACGCACTTCAGATATGAGCTGTAAACACCTTTTGACTGGGTAAATTCTTTCTTTTCTGGGTATTTATCCCAGGAAAATCATCTAATATAAAGAAGGTTTTAGAAGGCTTATTTTAGTGTTGTTTATAATGAAGGTAATCTGAATGTCTAAGAATAAGGAAAAATGGGACAAAAAGTTTGTTTTATCAATTTGATGGGCTATTGTGCTACTTTAGAAAAACATTATAAAAATTATCAAGGTCTTAGGCAATGAGAAATGTTTAAGTTGTAAAGAAATGGTACAAATTAGTAATGAGCTTTGTATCATTCTTCTACATCTGGATGTGTCTATGCTGTCATTTACAGTAGTTTTTGGAGCTATGAAATCATACTTTTTATTTACACAACACAATTCTTATTGGTTTAGAATTTAATGTCATTATCAGAGTAACAAGATTGGGCTTTAACTATAATTACACTATAATAACAGAGGCCAGAATTGAACAGATCTTTTTAAAACTTATGTAGGATTCATGAAAAAAATTAATCCCACTTAAAAACATAATATTTTAAGGGCTCTTGCTTTATCATTGATCATAGTCCTTAGCATGTTAGGTGTTGGATAGATATTGGCTTCACTTATTAATTAAACAAACATTAATTGAATGAATATTGTGTGCTCTTTCCTACTGTTGGAATTTATCAAATTGACTGAAAAAGATAAAAATTCCTGCCTACATACATACATACGATACTTTCAGAATTCTAACTGCAACAAATAGGATTGCTGGTTGCTTATAAACAATAATTTGCAAACATTATTATGTACAGTTAACGAACTGTACAATTACCACACTTTACTTTAGGGGAAACTGAGTTACACAAATCCTGGAGATCACAGAGTGTGCTATTAGTGAGTAAGAAATGGGGTCTATCACTTCTACTCAGAGAGCTTCAGCTGAACCAACATGTCTGCATGGTCGAGGCCTACTTGGGAATGAATACTGAGGACTGGCCAACAGAGGGTGCTTTCCATAACACCTCCCCTGGGTGCCTAGGACGAGAGTGAATCAGGGAAGACTAGCTTTAACTATAGATACCTTCTTAGATGTAGATACCTTAAAATAAAAACTTACCAACTCATGCTTCTAAACCAAACCAGAATTTTACCAAATTCAGTTTATTATACTTGTATACCAAATATGCATTTCCAGAGTTTTACCAAAAAATGCATATTTAAAAAGTAGATATAATGAAAGAAACAAGTAGAGTCTTTTACAAATATAGAAGGATAACCCTACAGACATGACTGCCCCACAGAACTGGCAGGGGAAATAACTGATTTTTTAAACTCAAGAAGCAGACTACAGAAGCCAGCACAGCTTCCTTGGAACAGGGCTCACAAGGCCGTGAGTTCAGAACGGCCTTTATTTACAAGTATTCACATTTACAGCTAATAAAAAAAAAAAAAGGAAACATTCTCCCCTCCCGCCAGTGTGTTTTCCTTTCCTTTCAGGGGAAAAAAGAAAAAAAAGAATGCAACCTCTGGAAGCTGCTAACAGAGGAGGCTGGCTCTCTAGGATATCCCTACCTTTTGCCAGAAGCTACAAATGTATACTGGAAAGTAAACAATGGAAAGGTTACTGAAGGTTAAGTACATTCACACACTTCAGACTGAAAGGGCCAGACTCCTAGCTGAGAAGATAATTTACACAGCATGGACCGGGTGCCCTAGTTCTGGCTGGGGTTGCAGGAAGGAGGGTGGGGAGATGAGGCATAGCTGATATGCCCCAGGTCTACGGCAACCAGAGGTCACCCAGAGGGCACCTCTGTTTATAACCCGAGCCCTTTCTCATTTATCTTCCACTGAGGATTCCCTAGTTGGATCCATGACAGGCTCTGTGACATCACCTGTCAGCTAATAATAGAAATTCAGTCAGCCACCTGCCAGCAAAGATGGATGGGTTTTTGGTTACAGACTTACTAATTGAAAGTGGAGCTTCCTCCCACCACCCCTACCCATTCCTCCCAGCCAGGTCCCCTCCCCACCCTGTCCCTACCCCACTCTAGCTTACAGGCAGCCCAGGCCCTGGATCCCTGTGGCTGTTCATTAGATCTTCACAAACTTTTACAGTCGGTTATAACAGCCCCACCAGCACCTCAGAGCTGCAACCACACCCTCAGGCCCTGCTCAGGTTTCATTCAGGAGCCTTCCTTTGGTCGACTTGCTCTAGACCCCAAAGACACAACCTGGATCCCTGGGGTGAGAAGCCACACAGCCATTTGACAGTGAAGATCGGGGTGAAGGCTTCAGGGCTAAGGGGCAACACCTTTCAGAGGCTGACAGGACTGAATTTCAAATCTTATCAGCCGTGTCACATCTGAACTTAAACAGGGGGATGACCTTCAGTCATTAGCATTTAGGATTTAAGTTGGTTCAGAATGAACATTTGAAAAAAGAATCTAGAATGTTTCTGAGGAATCTTTTAGTTGTTTGCCTGGATGTATCGGTAAGGAATATGCTACAGGTAGGTTCTTATGGGAAAAAACCTGACTTAAAGAACACAAATTTTGGCTGAAAATTAGTTAAAACACTTTTGTAGTATATGAGGCCCTGACATGGCAAAGGTTTGGGAATAATTTGTTTCCCTTCTCTGACAATAAAAATGTTTCAGAAACATTTTCCTTAATCATAGGTCTGGAATCAAAGAGGCCACTGATTCACAGATGCTGGAGGAAATGCCTGGCTTTTGGTTGAGAGGCGACGTTACTCACTGCCCACTGCCTGGTCCATGTTTCTGTCCTCTTGCTGAGCGGTGTGCAAAACACGTGAGCCATGAAGACTGGCCCCGTGCACCCCGCACTGTGCCCTTCAGGCTGTGCGTTGGCTGAACTGCTAAATTCAGGAAGCTTTCCTCCCGTTTCCTGTTTCACAGACTCAGGATCCATTTGGACCACTGAGAAGAATGTATTATCAGAGGTGTGCCTGCAATCCCAGCTCTTTTGTGCAGTTAAAGTGATAATGTTGCCATAAAAACGGCAGTTTAAAATAAAGAGGGGGAGAGGAAAGAGCTGACTGTTCAGAGCACAGGCCCTGCACTTTCTGAAGTGTCTGTACCTCAGCAGGGTTTCTCGTACCGAAGCTGATGCACACTGGGAGAGCTATTCTCCATACAGAAGTACAGACCATTCAGTGACACAAGTTCTTTCCTGGCAAATAAAATATACCTTTAGATCTTTGCAGACATCGCCACTTTGGTCCCTACACCCTACTGGGTTTTTATTTTGGAAAAATAGTTTCAGAGCTGTTCAGAGGCAGCTTGTTTTACTCTGTGAACTGAATGTAATGTTGTGAGATTTTCGAAATTAGATTTCACAGTTTTTAAAGTCCACCATAACTGGCAAAGGCTGTGGATCTTTAAGGATGGGGTGAGAGAGAGGAACTTCTCTACTTGTATTTAGAACCAACAGATCTATATTGAGGTGTGCTCATTTCACGTGTACCCTGGGCCTTAAGAGTATTTATTTGAGATCTCTTGATTAGTGGCCTTAGATATTAGCATTTGCCCTCCAGATATCAGCTAGACAAAGTAATTAAAAGAGAAACAACTCCTTTCTTTTGCTCACAGGTACCACTTTCTGTGTGTAAACAGTTTACCTATTACAGCGCTGCTTTAAGCACAAAGTGTCGTAGGTACACCTGGCTCTCTAACGCTAGAGCCAGATGTCTGGATCAAAGCCTGGTTCTCCCCCTCACTAGCAACAATGGGCCAGTTTGCTGAGATTTTATGTGCCTTGGTTTTCTCAGGGGTTTTAGAACAGTATCTGTATTATAGGGCTCATATGAAGATTAAATGGGAAAGCCCTGGCACACTGTAAGTGCTCAAGAAATACTGGCTATGATCATTTGACTGCATAACAAGCCTGTGTTGGGGGCCGTGGCAGGTACAATCAGCCCCACCTCATACGCAGGACAGTGTGAGCAAGTGTGACCAGCACAGGGCTTGGACATGGCCAGAAGCAGACCACAGAATGATCAAACTTAACTTGAGTGAGGTCACCCAGAACTAAGGATGATGTAAACCTCTTCTCATCTTCAATACTGGATTTATCAGAATACAGTGATTCAGTAATTTCAAATCTGAAATGCTAACAGTAGAACAGAAGCCAGCAGGAGAGCCAAAAGGATGGCAGGGTGTCCAACAGCTGAGTGGAGAGACAGCAGAGAAGGCAGGTACCATTTGTATGACTTTGCTTCTGTGAATTCAAGTGAATTGCCATCATTCCCAAGCAGTATTTGCTTAGATTCCTGACCTCTAGCTCAAAACTAATTTGGACTCCACTTTCACAGAAACAGGGCTATGCAGACCTTTATCATGAAAGTTTGCTGAATTCCCTACAAGCAAAAACTTGCTTGGCAGGGAACATTAAATACGAAGTCCAAATTTCATTTTGCTGTGTACAAATCTGAGTATCTCTGACAGAGGCAGAGCTGGTGGAAGCTGGCTGTTAAATCTGCAGGGTGGCATTTCTGCTATGAGCACAGGTTAATGGGGAGACATTTTGATAGTTAGGTGGGATATTTTAAAATAACTGTATAAGGAATTACTTGTATATAACTCAGAACCTGAAGTCTACTTTGACTAGAAAAGGTAAAGTAAAAGATCGGCACCTTCAAAATGCAGAGCAGAAACACAGTATCCCCAGTTCATTCCTCCTTCCCTTAGGCACTGCTAATGGGGCCCAGTCAAACGAACAAGAGAAGACAGGATGTCCCTTCCACTCTCTCAGACCCCAGTGTGTCCTGTTTGCTCTGCTGAGTGGCGTCTCAGAGCCCGGGAGGGGCTCCCGGCTGCAGCGCCCCCACTTACCAGGAGATGGCGGCTGGAGCTTGGGCTGCTTCTTGGTGTCGCCCGTGCTGAAGACTTCCGGTGGGGGCTCCTCCCCCCGCTCGATCTTGCACTCAAAGGCAAACAGGTACTGAATATACTGCTTTTTCAGGGAGCTCGCTGCACTGCTCGAAGTGCCAACATTTAGGTTGGTTGCCAGCTCACGCCACTTCTTGTTTTTATTAACCTAGCCAAAAAAAAAAAAAAGGGCAGGATTACTGGTTTGCAGCAAAGTGGCTTGTTTAAAGCCAGGAAACAAAAAAAAGCACTTAATATCTTGGTTTACTTTTTTTTTTTTCATTTTCCTCTTTTAACTAATGCTCATTACTCCCACTCAGTAGTGCACATACAGCATTTACAGCTATAAAACCATTAAGGAACCTGCTGATAGCTACATAAAAAGCATTGCTCATGGAGATTCTTCTGCCCAGTGCATCTTCTAATGCCTCGGAGTCTGCCAGAGCGGGGTGCTGCTCGGAGCTGGCGATTTATCTCTGAGCAAAGGCGCTCTAGCTCGCCCCCATCTCACTCTTATTTTTTTAAAAAAGGGTGTCTAAAAACTAATCTAAAAAGCAATAACAGAATTATTTTGCAATTTAAGTATTTGAGCTTTAATAAGAAAAACAATGTCTTCTTCCAACAGCCACAAGTTCCCAGAAAGATGAGCCTGTAATTTCTGTTCATGCCCAGCCTTTCACGTGAGGCTTTCTTGTAGTATTGGGTGAAGGAGGCCCCAACCAAATAAGCCCAACCTAACAGTCCAGCAGAAGTCAACAACCCTGTCTGAGCTATGAGCCACCAGCTAATGGACATGGCAGCACCAGTGGGCTTGGGAAGGGGCACAAAGGACCATCCAGTGTTCCCACTTACACTCAGGCTGGAGGGAATACAACTGCAAAAAGAGAAGAGAAGAAAGGAAGGGAATCCTCATACGTTATCTAAGATTTGAGGAATTAGTTTAACATTTTGATTCCTGATGGGAACAGATCACACGAGGCTGACACATGAAGGAAACATGAAGGCCTGCAAACACTTGGGGAATATTTTGCCTTTAGATGTATCCTGTGTTAAGCGGCATGGGTTAAAGGGACAGTGAGTTTGAATGAAATGTTCAATTTTTGGATTCAAACTTCCTCACAAAGCTCTTTATGTCCATTTACTTCTTAGTACTAAATGGTGCCTGAGAAACCGGAGAATACTCTCGGGAATGCTCAGTGCCATTTTTGGTACTGAATGCCAGGCTGCAACAGGCAGGCCTGTGACTGCTTGTGAAACAGTAAGCAGAGCACTGCCTGGGACACCCTGAAAAGCAAGGCTCTTAGCTGATCTCTCTGGGGCTGCAGCACCTGTTCCAATCACATCTGATGGGGTGTGAGTGACAATAAGGCCAAGGCCTCACCACTGGGAATCACTACTACATTCAAGCAACTTCATCAGCTAAGCCAGCAGCAACTTGCTCACAGACCCAACCTGGGAATCCACTTGGCTGAGTGAGGTGTCCTGATGGTTCCTTGCTTCCGTGAGCTGGGTGAAACCCTTTGCTGGCCGCCACTCACACCTGGTCACACCTGGTCTGCATCCTGTGAGCCCATCTGATTACGCCGTCTGGAGTCAAGCTCTAACTGCTTTACTTGGAGGCCTCAGTCTCGGGTGGGAGGAGGCTCCTCAGGGAGGGCTGAGAACAAAAGCCTCTCCTGCACACCCCCAGAGCTGTGCAGCCCGGAGACCAGGGTGGGTCCTCGGCGATACCTGTGCATCAGTAGACCTGCCATTGGATAGTGAAGCCTGGACCACCTGAGGCCCGGAGCAGCTCCTTTCACTGGTCTGGGAGGGAGCCCAGGAACTGACAGGTTTTAAACGCTCCCAGGTGCTGCCAATGAACAGCTAGGTCTGAGAACCAAGGGCAGATAAAGGGCATGTGTTTTGCAATCAAACAAACCTGGCCCCACCACCTACCCTGAGAATCCCTCGACCACAACATTATTGTATAGTCAGCCTTCCCTGTTCCCTGGTTCTGTATTTGTGAATCTAACCAATTGTGAATTCAAAGTATTGAGGGAAAAAAAAAAAAGCTCCCTCACCCCCCGCCCAAAAGAAAGTTCCAAAAAGCAAAACTTGAACTGGTACCAGCAACTATTTACATTGCATTACACTGTACTGGGTATTAGAAGTAACCAAGAGATGATCTGAAGTATACGGGAGGTGGTGTGTAGGTTCCAGAAACAAAGAGATGAGCTCACAGGGTTTCAGTATTTGTGGGGATCCTGGAACCAGTGCTCCGTGGACCCCAGGGGGCGACTGTACTTCAATCTGTTACATCTCTTCTTCAAGGCTGACGACTCTGCATTTCATGGGTGTTGAGAGAGAAGTGACAAGAAAAAGGACGGTGCCCAGGATGCGGCAGGCACTCACCCCTGAGGGCCCTTTTCTCCATTCTACTTCAGGATATGGACACACAAACCCGCCCCAGTGCTAAAAACAGGGCTGAGATGAGGGAAAGGAGAATGTGGCCCCTAGGGTAGGGTACAGAATGAAGGGGGCAAGTGCAGGGGGGCATCTGCACAACCCCAAAGGGAGTGCCTCCGGGCATTCTGCACCCGGGTGCCCCCAGCCGTGGGAAAGGACAGCACTGCCCCTCCTGTCACCCAGGTACAGCGGACACGGCTGTAGAAGGGTGACTTAGTTTTCTTGTTAACTTGCTTTGGATAGAGAGAAACAGCGAATTTGATTTATATCCGATCCAAACAATTTAGTCATTTGTAAACATTTCTGTTTACCATGAAATTCTAACACAGACTCCACAGAATTCTAGAGCTGTTAGGGAGGACCCTAAAGCAAAACCTAGCTCAAATGTCTCATTTTACAGTTAAGGATTGAGTCCATATAAACGACCTACTGAGGTCACTCTGCGAGTGGGTGGCAGATAGGGGTCCCTGACCCCAGTGCACCCCCCGCCCCCCACCTGCCACACATGAACATGGATCCAGTAAAGGTGACCTTCCCAGAGGCTTAGCTTTTTCTTTGTGAGAAAAAAAAAAAAATCAAGTTTGCATATTCAAAGCTCATCCACAACATCTCCTCATTCAGTTGTTCTCACCTGTGCCAAACCTCCGATCTCTTTGACGCAGACATAGAGCCTGAACAGGTCCAAGGGCTTCTTGCCCACTGCAGGCAGACTTGAGACTGGGGAGCCCCTCTCCTCCATGAAGGTGAGGTAGCGGTCCACCCACAGCTTCCTCTCTGGCTCATTCCCTAGCTCATACACCTTTGTGATCTTTTCCCCAGTGGTGGTGGATGAGCTGGACTTCTAGAGCCCAGGGCAGCATTTGGAGATGGGGCATAAGCGGGCAGAGGGAAAGGGAAGAAGGCGAGAAAAAAGGTAATGAGCTACCAAATGCAAGAAGAGAAGAAATTTAAAAACTACTGCTATCACACAACAATCAGGAATGAAGGCTACTAGTTCAGGCACAAAGTATACATTTTCTTAATTAAGAATTTACTTTGATTTTAAATAAAGGGCCCAAACTCCCCCTTTTATATATTTGAAAAACAAAAACAGAACAAAACAAAACTCTTTTTTACTTTATCAATATAAGCATTGAATCCCAGAAGGCAAGACTCCAATGACCCCTCATGTCATTTTTTCTTTTTTTTTTAAAAAAGGGTGCAAGTTCATTGAATGGCCATAATGAGTTTAAAGTTTCAACTGTAATATTATGTTGATGCCCCTCCTCATATGTAGATGCCTACATTTCCTTGTCAAAATATGAATGACCAATGTATAGTTTTATTAAAACTAAATCATATGGAGGTAGAGCACATACATGATGTGTGTTGAAAAATATAAGGTAGGTCACGTGTCATCGGACCCAGCGGTGTGTGCGCTTTACATTTGAGAGCCTTCTAAATTAATGGCCAGTTACTAGCATTCTCTCAGAATGATCCGCTTTCCTGACTTAAGATTTCTTGAACTTTTCTGTCAAGGTAAGGTGCTATTTTAATAGATTTCTTAAGCAACCATGTGTTCATCACAAACACATGTGCTATTTCATACTCCCAGCTTATTTACGAATGTTTACTTTTATGTGCCCATTTGGTTTATACTGATGTTCTAATTCTTGGTCTTTCATTTTTCTAATTATATATTTGATACTAAAATGTCAGAAGTGGCTATTTCTGCACACCTGAAGCTCACCCTCTGGATCATGTGATCTGGGAAGGTAATACTTTTTGTCTTAAACAGCCCAACTGTATATTCTCCCTTTCTTTTATGTCTCTGTATTTGTAACAATATTTGTGTACTTGTAATATCTGCAACTCTGGGATTCTTGTGCAAAATCACTTGTCAATTCTCAAATATTCCCTTGGAATAATAATATATTTCATTTAATCATGTTTATTTACTAGGTTATCATTTGCAATGTATAGTATTGTGTTAGATGAAGTTTTTTTTAACTTTTTCGTTATATTTAGCTCAACATAATTTTAAACGTGACCTGAAATGGGGATGGTGAGTTAAATAACATAACTGTCTTTAAAGTTTGATGCTACCTTGTTTAGCAAAGTAATTCCCAATAAAACTAGGGCCTGAGAAAGGATGCTTGAGAATGAAACTAATCAAGCTGATGCGTGGCAGAGGTCCTTCCAATTAACATGTAATTTCCCAAGCTATTTTTGCTAAAATTTTAAGCCTTCAGCTTTAGAATTATTGAAACATAAAATGTTTACATAAAACATATAAAAATGGGTGATACAGCTGATGTAAATAAAAAAAGTAGAGTGGCAGGATTAAAAAAAAATACTGTGACCTTTTACAATTTGTATTGATGAAGCTAAAGAGCAAGTCACCTAACAGTTACTTTAGATAAGAACTTAAATTGTATATACATATTCCTATATGTCTTATAAATTCATGTATATACCAGAATATGGAACATATTCCATATCCAAATAAGTCTGTACATTTTATCATATTCTTATATCCAAGGAGTCTCTGACTAGGGAAAGAAACTGTTCTAACACTTCTTATACCACATTCTCATCCTGGGAACATTTCAGAAGCTTTGTCATCATTTATGAGGTAGTTATAAGTTATTTCTAAGTCCTAGTGCTGAAAAATTTTTTGTTTTTATTGGGATGCACATTGAAAAAATGGACCTAATCTTGTAAAAAAAATTAAAAATCTAAAATAAGAATCAGAGGAAAAAAGCACTATCACCTAAAATCAATTAACATAACAACAAACCACCACCACCATGAATCTCCCCCTTTTATTTGATCTGTGAAAAATTGAGAGGTAAAAATTTGAGATTCAATTTAAAAATGAGATATAAAATCAATCATTTCAATTTACAGTTACTCTAAGTGCTCCATCAACATCCTGAATATAAGAACCAACTGCTATTTCTGGCCTGGTCCTCTCTAAACCCCAAATGTGGAAGGGCTCCAGGAGAACAGTTCATCATGACCCAAGCAATGAGACTGTGCAGTGTTTATTCCTATTTATGAAAGGACTGCATTCTCATAAACTGAAATGGGTCTAAAGGAATGATTCACTTAGTTTGACTATCCATAGTTTAACTTTTCTTACCGTTCTTTGTTAAATGAACTTAAGTTTAATTAACTTCTATATATTTCAATTTGTTCTCATAAAATGAGAAAACCTTAATGAAGATAATCACTTTTAACAATTTTATCTTTCATAGTTTTTAGATCTTTAAAAATGCACTTTATGGTGCTGTAATGTAGGAAAAGGCATCTATATGAAAACAAAGTGGTCAAGCCTCAGTTATGTGTCAGGTCCTAGAAAAGGCCTCCCTTGAAGCCAGCTCCCTGGTCTGAATCATCACAAGTTTTATTTGTCCTTACAGGCACCTGGCCTCACAGGGCATCGGGGTGTGTGTCCTGCGTGGGATTAGCTGTCTGCCCTCCACTCTTCTGACCAAACCTTAAGTTCCACAGGGCAGGACCTGTGTTGATTTTGAATCACCAACAGTGACAGCACACTTAAGGTACTCAGTAGGTATCTATTCTATGAGAGAATACGCAAATGAATGAGAAAGGTCTGAAAAGTCTAGCACCATCCAAGTAAGAATTAACAGCTGATTAAAACAGCCTATAAATAGGCTTTCAGTGAGCAAGGTACTAAGTGAACATGGACACAGTCTAATAAGACTGAAAGCTGAGAAGAGATTGGTGGACAAGTAAGATCTCCAGGTGACACACCAGCCCATTCCCAAAGTTAGTATCTGTGTGTCCAAACAGAGAGAAACGATATTAAGAAAAACAAAAGCCCTAGGAAGTAAAGACTATACACTTTATCACTGATTAGGCTCAACATGTACTTTTTTTGTTCTCAGACATTATTAATTTTGATGTGACCTTTGGATAAGTATCATTTACATTCTACTCATCAACAATGGGCAAAAGAAAAAAAAAAAAAAAACTAGCCCTGCAGGAAGATAGTTAACTTTTCCAGGCCACTAGAAACACCTCATTTTGCTTTGATACTGTAAAAATCGTATCATACTGCATGAAACACTGTCATGGAGACAAGAAAAAGAAACGGAGACTGCTGAAAAATTACAGCAAGACATTATTATGGTGCCACAAAAGTTTTCCTTGCATATAACTTAATTAAGTCTATAAGTAGACTTTTCCTCAAATCTTTGAGGCAGATTTACATTTCAGCAGTCTTTACCATATGCCTGGTAATATGTGTATATGCATGTGTATGTGCAAATGTTTATTTTTATTGTGGAATGTTTTGTAACAAAACTGTTGGTCCACAGCACACTGTCAAAGCATAGAACATCTTTGTTATTTAGTTCATTTCAGGTCTGGTATTAGACAAGCTTTATCAGGAACACTGTGAGGAGCAATTTTAAGTACAATTTAAAGTTGCATCTCAGAAAGAGAAGTTAAATACTCCTCAATATGTATCTGCAGTGATTTGACAGCAGAGATAATCTGAGGTCCTTCATAACAATCTCCTTTCGTTCCCTTCTTGAATGAGCATTTCATGTGAGCGTGGAGTTGTTTTCTCAATACAAAGCAACCTCCAACACCTTCCACTACCTCAAATCACATCCTCCCTTGTTCTCTTTTTCTATGACTGAAGCCAGAAGTATGATTGTAAATTTTTAAGTAAAAAGTGGTTATTTACAGGGAGCGACAATGTATGTAGAACTATATAGAAAAAAAGAGGACAGTAATATGTGATTTTAAGTATGATTATGTTACAGTTAGAAAATGAAATCAATAATTCAGTTTGTTTTTCTTTCTCATATTTAAGTAGAAGGAAGGGTTTTGATAATAGTTTCCTACGTACTTACTGGATACAGGTAACGTGACAAAAACTTAAAATATAACAAAGAGCTCAATCATTTTTTACTATCCAGAAATCAGCAAGATGGAAATTTTAAACATGTAGTATGGGTCTATTAGAAGTCTTTAAGAAAAATGTTTTTTTTTCCTCCACTCACGTTTTATTGGTCATCTCTTATTTTCTAACATCAGTTCCCTACCCAACTTGAAATCCCTTCCTCTCTGAATTTCTCCCCTCTTCCCATTAGCAGACTTAATGCTAAATTCCTGTCCATTTTATCTTAAGGTTTTAAAGATATTTTCAACCTCCGAAATTTTCCCCTCTGAGCCAATAAACAAATGTTTTTGAAAAGTTATACATGGGATTCTATTTGTTGACTTGAGAATATCACTGATTCAAAAATGTTTTTTCTTTAATGAAAAGAAAAATCAGAATAGATTATGGGACAACCCCCCTCCCCATGTTGGCTGCCTTCTGAGACTCAAAGCAAGTAACACAAAGATATCAGAATTAAGGAGCTGTACTCTCTCTTTCATTAGTTCTGCATAACCCATACTAGAAGCATTTTTTCATTTCATCTTGGTTGTTGAAAAAGCGAAACACATGTCTAGAGAAGAGCTAACAGTGAATATTGCCCTTTCTTCCCCTGAAAAGGAAAATGCTGGTTATAGTAGAGCTCCACATGAATTTTACAAACATTTACTGGAACTACCAAATCTTCAAACCTTCAGCTCTATCTGTTTAAACCAGTGAATGGATAATTAATAGCAGCCTCCTTGTGGGGTTTTGACTAGATTGCCAGATTCTGCAGTTAGAGTCTTCTTCCCTCCAACTTGCTTTTCCTGAGCTGTGCTCTTCAATACATTGTCTTAGAAAAATTAGCGTATTAATTAAGCCTTCTTGGCAAGTAATTGCATGTTCAGTTTTTTTTTTTTTAAAGATCTTTTGATTCCCTATATGAATGTAAAATAAAGGTTACTACAGTGCCATTCTTCTTCTTCTTTAATGGCACAGAATTAATTTCTTTAGTAGGAAAATAAAAGCCTAGCTCTACAGACAGAAGAATACTAAGGCAAAAAAAATTCCCTTATATATACATTTCCACTTTTTAAAAATATCATATAAAATCAACAATTTTAACATTCTCAGCATGCTTGCACAGGATGTAATTTTTCTATCTCAAATGATTCTAATGTAGGCACACATTAATCTATGAGTAGCGTTCCAAATATTCACATACGCTAACATTTCTACAAATTTTCTGTTATTTTCTGACAAATAAATTGAAACAAAGTAGGGCTATAACATGCTGAACTGTGCCCAGAGTGTAGTACTTATATTTTCAAGATATAGGTAGTTTTGACATAAGATGTTTTAGACACAATAGCCCTTGAAAGATTTAATCCAAAGGCCAAACTTATCATTTACTCCATGGCTGCTATTAGTTACCATGTAAATGGACAGTTAACTCATTTTAAAGATCTTCCAGAAGCGCACAATGGGTTAGACATTTAAACAAAGTCACTGTGTGAAGGAGTTTGGGCCCAGTAGCACAATCACATGCTTCTTAGAGATGCTTCTTTATATCAGTGGTTTCATTATCAGAAATCAACTTACGTTATGATGCATACAAACTTTATTCATTTTGTTACTAGTATAATTACGAAGAAAATCCTTTCATGGATAAATTATGAAGAAAAAGTCTTATAAAACAAATTAATAAGCAAGCATTAAAGTAGAATTAATTATCAAAAAAACCCCCAAAAACCAAAAAAAACAAAACAAAAAAAAAACCAACCAAAAAACAAAAAACCAGAGCCACTTACAGGGCTTGATGGAGTCTTTGGCCAGCCTGGGCTGCTAATGCTATCACTTTCATCTCCATGAAATGAGGAGATGCTAGCAGAGCTGGGGGACATTGGGGAAGGGACTGGCAGGTTGCCGGGGGTTGGGGGCTGAGAAATACCCTGAGAGCTGTAGCTATCCTGTGGTAGAGGAATAAAAAAAAAAAAAAAAAATGACAAAGGTAGGGCAAACTTTATTTAAAATAACAAAAAGCACATCCAGTTTAACAGACTAATTTTTATATATAAGATATATATATAAAGACATGTACAAACAAACACACAAAACCACACACATATAAAGGTATTAAAACAACATTCTTAATTAGTATAACTTGGTAAGTTTGCTGGATGCTGGATAAGACCACTAAGCCACCATGCTTATTCAAGCTTACATGGAATGCTAAGCATGGGTTACCCCTTATGAAAGAAAGAAAGGGAAAAAAAAAAAAAAAAGCTGTTCACCTTATTTATCAAATAAGGCAGGAAAGCAAAATATTAAGTATGCTGTTGTTGCTGAGGCGGCCAAAACAGGAAGCTATAAACTGAAGGCAGAGAAAATGGCTGCAAGTATCAAAACCAGGCAAGACCCCTTCCTTCTCCCCACCCCCAGGCACTTCTCTGGGTGGGTCCTGTCCCTCCGCCCCCTCCCTCGCCCAGTTAAATGCCGTAAGAACTAGTAACTTTCAGATCCACGCCATGAGGGGGTGGGGAAAGAAGACTGCAAACAAGACTGTCGCACAAGATGGAGGCATGCAGAAGAGAAGAAACCAAACGAAAAAAGAGCACACGGCAGCTTCAGCGAGCAGGCCCCACACCACGTGCAGAGGAGGGAGGAGTACCTTCGACTTGCCCTCCGGCTGTGCACTGCCTTCTTCTTTACCGTCGGCTTTGAGAGGCAGGGGCAGTTTGGATTCACTAGGAGACATCATATCTGCAAGACCCATAGATGCTAATCGAAAACAGGAGAGAGAGTTTAGGATTATACGTGTGACTTGTCAGGCTGTGCTCACTAACACAAGCTACTGAGTGATGGGGCACCCAAATTTCCCTCCAAGGAAGGAAAGAAAAAAAAGGAGAAAGAAACTGTAACTCAGAGAATGCTAATTTCTGCAATCTAAGTAGCAAGGGATTCTTGCAATCCTTTTTTATCTTGAGGTGGAGAAAAGCAATCATTTTAACTCAAGACCTAAGCCATCGAAAGTCAACTATTATCAATATTATGTTTTCAAAATTATTATGGTTTTAATCATGGACGTGCAAACAGAAATATGCTCAACAACCAAATTGCTAATTAGGTGTTGGAAGCAAAGGCTGGGTGTGTGTATTTTCAGTGGCTGAGTGGAGGATTTACTGCTTTCTTAACTTCCTAAATTCACACAATCCATAGTTTGTAAAATCACTTACCACTTAATACTATTTCACTCAAAAGTCACATCTATTACATATGGCCTAGGCTACAAGGACGGAAGACGGTTTTAACAGATGATTTCAAAAGCAATCATTGAAAGTCATTTGTGAAGGAGAGGATTTCTAATTACTTTGCAATGGGGCTGGTTTCCTTTCATTCTGGGGCAGGATGTACACGGATCAGTCCTCAGCTACAGTTCAAAAGCCCAGGTCAGACACCCACACCAGCTCAAGTCAACCCTGCGATCCCAGGCAAGACTCATCTTCTAGCTCCTGGCTCAGAAATTCAGTCAGATTCATTTAGGCTATAGAATGAAAGGTTCCCAAAGGTCAACTGATTTACCTGCAATACTGGTAGCATTTTTAACTTAAAAATACAGGTTCAGCTTTCTTTTTAAAGGAAGAACAAGGCTAGAATAGGGAATCAGTGTAGCTATCCAGGGCTTAACTGCTGAATTTCTATAGAACCCCACTGTGCAAACCATCTGCCCGGCACTGGGCTGTGAGTGCCACACCACCCAGCTGTGTGAAGAGGCAGAGTGAGGAGAGGTGGAAGGAGAAAGTGAGAGGGGAGAGAATTGCGAGCCTTATAAATGAGTGAAAACCAGAAAACATTCCCATTTCAAAAGAAAATAAAACTCGAGGTTTTATGAACAGGACCCATTTCACATTCTGAGAATCAAAGTGCTGGCTCAACCACCACCATGCACATGCAGCATAATGTGCCAAAAAACGAAAAAAAGCTTAAAAAAAAAAAGGCTCCAAAGATTGCCCACTACAAAATGATTATTGCACATATTCATGTATTACTATGTTTTAGAAAATAATTAGTTTTAATTACAGCAGTGAGAGAGTGAGCAGGGCTCTGGCGAATTAGCTGGCAAGCTTGGTGGTGTTAATTTGCTAATATCGTTAGCATCACTGCAGGTTGAGACCAGAGGTCCTGCCAAAAAAGCCTACCCGGCCACGTGCCCGTGAGTTTACATCAGCACACTCAATGATGCACTCTGAAATGCCTGTATTTTCCATGGGCACCTTGGCTTGTTTTTCAAAGCCCATTTGCAGCCCAGTCAGCCCTTGAAGTCATCACCACACACACAAATCATAATTGGGATGTTTTTCTTTCTTTTTTCAAATTACTTTCAATACTTAGACTTTAAGAACTGAAACAAAAAGCTTTTTCAAGTGATGCAGCTGCAGAGAAAAATCTATTGGGATCAGCTAAAAATGCGGTTATTTTTGTGAATGTGTGAAACCTCAAAAAAGCAGCTGAGAGATATTACACCAAGAAGACAGCCTTGTGCAAAGTAGCGGATGGCTTTCCTGCAGCTTCACCTCTTGGGTCTACCAGGAACATCTTTACATGAAGAAACCCCCTTTTGAGAAGAAGAGAAGAGAAAAACAGAAAAAGCAGGGCAAATGTGGAAAGCAGGGCTTCTTTACCCAAGTCCACATGTCCTTGGCTAGCTATTCTGAGTGGGCTCAAAGGAACGATAATCACACAATTCCAGAGAAAAGTGGCAAGTCATGGGCATGGGGTTTCTGTTAAGTCCTGCTCCTTCTAAGATTATGACAGTTTGTCAGTATTTATAATAAATTACACATGAATATGAGTTTTGAAAAATAGGAATTAGTAATTTCTTAGTAGTTCCTTCTTCATGCATTAAATGTGTTAATGTACACAAAAGTAATTTTTTTTAACTGAAAGCATTAAGCCAATACTGAATTATGATAATTAATGACAATTTAGAGTGATTTAAAAATCACACTGTGATGAATATATAAGCATGTATAGGGGTTTGAAATTCCCCAAATTTCATTTTCTATCATATATTTTTAAACGGGCATTCAGGGTATGCAAACGTAAGTATTTTTAAAACTTTAGTTTGAGTGAAACGTAAGCACAGAACATAGAGGAACAGCTCTGCTGTGTGCTCCCGCCTTGCGTGTCACGCGCTCAGCTGTGTCTGCCTCTTTACGGCTCCTCTGTCCATGGAATTCTCCAGGCAATAACACTGGCCTGGGCTGCCATTTCCTCCTCCAGGGTATCTTCCCTGGCCTAGGGATCAAACCTGCGTCTCCTGTGTTTTATTTTACCAAATGGATCATAAGGTCTTTCCTTACTGTGGCTTTTACTGTTCCTTTTGTTAAAAAGTTTATTTTTGACTTGTTACCAGAATTCTCAGTGAATCATTGCAAACAGTCATATGTCTCCCAGGGCACTATTTTTTTCTCCTTTTCCAGAAGAAAAAGACCCCCAATATTATAAGGATGTGTTAAGTCAAAGCACTGTTCCTCCTACTGACATCAGTAATCCCATATGTAAAGTTCAGACATGAAACGGGGCAGTAAAGAACCTGTGACTATAGAGAAAGCTGTGTGGGTACTGCATATACATCTCAAGCACTAGCCTCTGGCTTTACCATTGGCATGTAAGAGAAGAATGAGCTCTTAAAGTAAGTGTGGGTCAAGGTCCTAAGGCAGCTATCCCACCCTGGATTTAATATATTCAACAAGAACATAAAAAACATATGGTGTGAGTAAAAGTGAACTTAAACATTCATTCCTACCCTTCCAGCTTCCTTGACTTAGTCTCCCTTCACAGCTACAAAATTATTCCCAGAAGATGGTAAAACTGGACCAGAAACACACTAACAGTTCTTTTTCTTTTCACGGCAAATAAAATACTTTGTAAAATGTTTAACTCCTTGTTTTTGAAAACACAAAAGGGTCTATCTGAGTGTATACACTTGCAGATATTCACCATTTTTATATGTAGCAAATATATAGAGAATATAGTTAACACATACAAAGGGCATGAGAAAAGCTCAGGACAAACACTTCTGTCTGGCTGGGTCAGCAGAGCTTTGAAACAATCCCCTGAAACTTCCCTATGCTGACCTGCCTCCAAGGGGGCGGTGCCTGGCCACAGTGCATTTACTCTCATTTACTCTCTCTCAGGTTATTCGGATGGAAATGTGCTAAGACTCTGCAGTGACTTCTGCTGAGGTGAACTTAGACTCACAGATGGTAGATATATTTTCTAAAATTTAGATATCTTCTTTAAGGTGATGGTTTACATGTAGATAATTATATGACTAATGATATTATAAAATGAAACACGAATAAGTACAATGTAACCAACAGCACCAGTATTATATAAGGGTATATTTAATAGGTTAAACTTGATTTGCAGTTTTTCCCATAGTAATACATAATTCTAATCTTTTAGTTCAAATATATATTTTAAAACTGCTTCTTTAGAGGGAAGCAAGCCCTCTGCTCGCCATCCCACTTCTCCCCGCATCTGATGGGAGGAGAGAATTGCCACATTCACAGTCACACTGACTCCATTTAAATAAGCACTTGCTCACTGACGCTTGTAACAATTTGTCACACTACACAGGAGAACTTGTTTTTTGGTCTAGCACACTGTCTACAGGACAACAGTCTGAATTCAGCAAAGAACATGCTGGAATGCCGGTTGCATGAGCTGCTAACTGAGGTTTCTAAAACACCACTGGCCATCATTTGTATTATCTGTACTGTATCCAAAAAGTGTCCATGGTTGGAGAAAATGTTTTGCTGTTATTACTGGTAATTTATCTCCATGGGCCCAAACCAGAAAGACTGAGGTGGTGATGATCCAAGCCATTTCTGGCCCACCTCTCAGTTCAGTCACTCAGTCGTGTCCAACTCTTGGCGACCCCATGGACAAGTCTAGACAAGCACAAATCTAGACAAGTCAAGTGTACACCTTCAGACCACAACTCCTGTCAGGAGCTGCACTGTAATTGTGGGCTCCTCTGTCATTCCCAAGTCCCTCAGAGACTGTAAGGCAGTTAAGCAGATTCACCTGTATCCATCAACAGACACACAGTAAATGCTAAATCATCAATATTCCTTGGATATACTGGATGATTACTTTTATCAGGTAGCACTTGACTTAATAAAGCTGAAATCAAATCATATAAATGGGTAGAGGAAAATTTGATAAATGCTTAAATTATTAAAAATTCAATATTTCAAAATGCACAATGCAATAAAAATATACTACTACTGGCCCATACAAAAGACCATGAGGATAAATGGCCTTTCACTGAACATTTCCTCTGTACGAAATAACAAATAGCTGAATTATCTGAATAATAATAATAATAAAAAGAAACCCTCTCTGTGAATCTCCATTAAATTGGTTACTACTCAGGAATACATAAATCTTCTTAGGCAGGGCATCTATTTGTTGTTGGTTATTTTTGTGGCTCTAGGTCCAAAGGAAAAAAGGGAAAAATGAGTGCTGCTAATAGTGGGGAAAATTTATTGTGCAGTTTCAATTCTCTAAAGTAATTTTATTTCAGCAAGCCAGACAAAACACATAATGTCATAACCCAAATACACCATTACCTGGGACGGTGCTGGGAAGGAAAGGGAAAGCTTCTAGCTCAAGCTTTTCACCTTTCATCTTAAATGTGAGAACATCCACCTCGCCGGGATGAATGACTGCTTAACATCAGGAAGGGCTATTTATTTATTTGAAAAGTTTAATTTTCACCAATAGTTTCCATTTTTTCCTCTTCCGTAAACTTTTAAGGAGAAGTGATCAGGAATGGCACTATTAAATTAGGCCCTAGAAACCAACAAATGCTAGACACTCAGTGGGATGCAAGCCCAGTCTCTAGCCGTCTGTCCTTCCTGATCAAGAGACAACAGCTCCTGGGGCGGCCTTTCAAAGATGGAGAGGTCAGAAAGGTGGCGGAAGGCAGAGGAAATGAAAAAAGGTTAATAAGTGGGAGCCCAGCTTCTGACTCCACGAGGTTTTCCTAACACATCATAAAGCACTGCAGGACACACAGTTGGCTACGCAAAGCTCCAGATTAACTACAGGGGGGAATCCTACCCAAAACGTAGGTGTCAGAAAAAGTTAACAGGTCAAGTGAAATACGTCAGCATTATCTCATTTAAAGAGCAGTGCTCATCATCCCTGGATACTTAGGTGGATTTTAAGGAGGTGGTTCAAGACCTAAGGGGTCTAAGAATGTGGAACATGTGCACAGTTTTAGACATTCTTGTTACTTCCATAAATTGCTAGAACACTCTTAGTCCACTAATCAGATGAGATTCGCTAAGAATGCAATTATTGAGATCATGGAGTATTCTGAAAAAATTAAGTGTCATGAAAAATTTAAAACAAATTGTTAAAAAATGCATGATTTCTCAACAGAGACAGTCTACAAATAGCACTTTTTAACAACAACTATTTTCATGCATACATTTAAAGGTGAGTTTCCCTAAATGGGAAAAAAAAAAAAAAAGAACAAAACCCTCTTTCAAATACCACCTTGTCCTACCCTTCAATCATTTCCTTTGAGATATGAATTTTAATGCTTATCTCTACCACCAGCAAACAGAGACTACAGACTTTGTCATGGGATCTTCCAATAATGTCCAAAGATAAAGAGAGCTTAGTGTATGTAAATACTTTGCAAGCAATCTCCAATGACACTTGAAATATATCCACATATCACACAAACACAGAATGAATAAAATAATTTACATAAAATGTAATGTTCCTAAGACTTAATAGATGGAGCAAGTAACCAAGAGAAGCAGTATTTCCCCCCTTTCCACCAAATGATCTGACTGCTCAGGTTGCTTCTACACTCTCAGTGGTGCAAACCAACGAGGAGAAGAGGGGATGGGGAGGGCAGCCCTCGGAAGCAGGGAGCTGCCAAGGTTACCTGTTGAGCTGTTCACCATATTGGGCGTCATGCTGTAGGGGGGCGCCTGGGTGTTCATCAGCCCAGAGCTGTTGTTCATGGGCTGGCTGTAGGGCGAGCTGGAAGCCATGAGTCCACTCTGATTCATGCCGGGAAAGCCGCCTTGCCTACATGAAGAGAAAGCACATGCATCCGTATACTGACCACGCACAGGAGCCACAGCTTACCCGGCAGTCATTTCTCACCGTGGCAGCCATTATGTAAGGGGTGGGGCCGTTATTTTTCTTCTTCCCTTAAAACAATTTATTTCCTGAAGCAAAAGGCTGAACTCTACTGCTAAGTAATTATTTAATGCACTATGTAAAAATTCCAAATAATATAAGTTCCACAAATAATCTTGTCAGGTGTTCCAGGTTCTAATTTATAGAGAGGAATATGAACAGGAAAGGGGGAACTTGAAATAAGAACAGGAATTACAAAAGCAAGCAAAATTAATTTCTAACATTTAAAAAGATTTGACTCTTCATTAACATGACTGAATACCCTTGCATCAAAAACCAAAAGTCAAGAAATAAAAAGCAGATGGGCAGTGTGAAAATGTTGTTTAAAAATTTTTTTCTTTGACCTAAATTTTCTGATATAATGAATACTGGAGAAAGAAATTCCAAAACTCCCTTTAACATTGTGCAATTAGGTACTATTAAAAACACATCAAAAAAAAAAACCACATCAATTTCCCTAAGTTAAAATTACACAGTAAACATCAGACTTCTACTTCTTTTTGTAGAACTTCAAGATTGCCAGGAGAAATAGCAACAACCTCAGATATGCAGATGATACCACTCTAATGCAGAAAGTGAAGAGGAACTAAAGAGCCTCTTGATGAGGGTGAAAGAGGAGAGGCAAAAAGCTGGCTTAAAACTCAACATTCAAAAACTAAGATCACGGCATCTGGTCCTATAATGGGTTTGAAAAAGTGGAAGCAGTGACAGATTTTATTTTCGTGGACTTCAGAATCACTGCAGATGGTGACTGCAGCCCTAATATTAAAAGACCCTTGCTCTTTGCAAGGAAAGTTATGACTAACCTAGACAGAGTGTTAAAAAGCAGAGACATCACTATGCCAACAAAGGTCTGTCTGTATAGTCAAAGCTATAGTTTTTCCAGTAGTCATGAAGGGATGTGAGAGTTGGACCATAAAGAAGGCTGAGTGCTGAAGAACTGATGCTATTGAATTGTGGCGCTGGAGAAGACCCTTGAGAGTCCCTTGGACTGCAGGAAGATCAAACGAGTCACTCCTAAAGGAAATCAGCCTTGAATATTTATTGGAAGGACTGAAGCTGAAGCTCCAATACTCTGTTCACCTGAGGCAAAGAGCTGACTCACTGGAAAAGACCCTGATGCAGGGAAAGACTGAAGGCAGGAGGAGGACACAGCAACCGAGGATGAGATGGTTGGATGGCATCAATGACTCAGTGGACCTGGGTTTGACCAAACTCTAGGAGATAGTGAAGGACAGGAAAGCCTGGTGTGCTGCAGAGTCCATGGGGCTGCAAAGAGTTAAACATGACATGTTGTGACTGAACAACAACAAAGGAGTTTTTATACTGGAGACAAGTGACCCAAGAGGCTCCCAGTCAACCCTCCCCCCACTGTTGTGCAGACTCATTTTTATAGTGACTTACTTTTGTGCCTATGCTCTGAGAAAGACAAATTTCTCTTAAATCCTGCAAAGAGGAAAAGGGTAGTCTTTGAACTGAAGGAGACAACTGTCACACAATGTCACTCCTCTAACTGCTGGTAATGAGACAGGGAAAGGTAGGGGGAGAGGTCTGAACAGCACGGTGGTTTAATTTTCCCGGGAAAATTATGATACAGAAAGAAAGATAATGGCAATACTGGAAAATCTTGCAAAGACTCCACTGTTGGTAGTCAAGCTTTTCTTATGTAAATAGTACACTTAAAAAAAAAACTTATCAAAGTTTTGGCTACTAACATTTACTCTTAGGAGTAAAGCTGATAGAAGAGCTAAAAATGAAGAGAGTGAAAAAGCTGGCTTAAAACTTAACATTCAAAAAAACGAAGATCATGGCATCTGGTCCCATCACTTCATGGCAAATAGATGGGGAAACAATGGAAACAGTGACAGATTTTATTTTCTTGGGCTCCAAAATCACTGCAGATGGTGACTACAGGCATGAAATTAAAAGACGCTTGCTCCTTGGAAGAAAAGTTATGACCAACCTAGACAACATATTAAAAAGCACAGACATTACTTTGCCGACAAAGGCCCATACAGTCAAAGCTATGGTTTCTCCAGTAGTCATGCAAGGATGTGAGAGTTGGACCATAAAGAAAGTGGAGCACCAAAGAATTGATGCTTCTGAACTATGGTGTTGGAGAAGACTCTTGAAAGTCCCTTGGACTGCAAGGAGATCCAACCAGTCCATCCTAAAGGAAATCAGTCCTGAATATTCATTGGAAGGACTGATGTTGAAGCTCCAACACTTTGGCCACCTGATGCGAAGAACTGACTTATTTGAAAAGACCCTGATGCTGGGACAGATTGAAGGTGGGAGGGGAAGGGCACGAGAGGATGAGATGGTTGGATGGAGTCACTGACTCGATTGACATGAGTTTGAGCAAGCTCTGGGAGTTGGTGATGGACAGGGAGGTCTGGTGTGCTGCAGTCTATGGTGTCGCAAAGAGTTGGACATGACTGAGCGACTGAACTGAACTGAAAAATGCAGACACCTGGCTTATCTGTTCCAAATTATGATTACAACCCCCTCCACCTCCATTAAACTGTCATTTAGTGGTTCTTAATGCATAACAGTTAAAAAAAAAAATTAAGAGATTACTTAAGAAATTAACATAGGTCATTAAAAAATACTATTCTTTAAGTGCAGCTATTTTCAGTGGATTCAACTTTCTGCTTGGTAGAAGTTCAAACTTGGTCTAGCTGAATATTCCAAGTATCAAGGGTTTGAGTGGTTTTTTCTTTCTTTTAAATATTTTATCAACCATTCAGAGAAATTCTACACAAACTAACACTTATGATGGTTTGGAAGGAATATCCTAGATGGCTGAAAGGCTAATGTGAGTGTGGCTCCGGGAGGAAGGAGTGTTATTTCTGCCTTGAACTCTCAGCTCACCTAAGTCCCCCTCTGGGTAACTGAGGATGGTAGGGATTAGACTGCAGGTCATTATAATGTGTCTAAGATCACCCAGTGGTTTCCGATTCATCTCTAAGTCATCAAATACTTATAAATACACTGCTCAGAAGCTATGAACATATCCCAATATGGTCAGGGTTTTAAACATCAACAATGTAGACTACTGGCATTAACTTTAGGATCTTTGGTTCTCTTCTAAGGTGTTTTGTTTCAACATGACAATTTAGCATTTATGCAACTGTTTCACAAGAAAACAAGTAGCACCTATCAGGATCATTCTCTCTTAGCTGATAAACCAGATGAAGAGCATCCTTGACTTATGAACAGGCTGTGTTTTCTGGAGACTACTTCCAACTCAGTGACTGCTTTCAAGTTTCAGCCAACTTCAAAATACAGGTTTAGGGGTCACCTCTACAAAGGCCCTCCTTATTCCCTGATCTGGAAGCTCTGCCTTCTCCAGACTCTGTGCCTTTTTTTATAGCTTTATAGCTTCTGCACTTTCCTTTGTATATTAACATAATTTAGGTTCACGTCTTGGCTCTTCTAATGTATGCCTTTTGAGAAGTACAAATGAGCACATCACAGCTACTAAAAAGTATTTGTTAAATGAATGAATTGATAGAAAATGTTTATCATTGTGAATGGGCATTTGGATAGATGACCACCTTTTCAAGCTTCCACCAAATTCAGTTTCACATTTGGTGAAACTAACATGTGTATGAAACTCACAGTTCCTTAAGCACACTTGTTTACAACTGAGGTGGAAAAAAAAGAATCAGAGTATAAAATCCACCAGGCAGATGGTTAAATTAAGTAACCTCAAAGGCCCAATTCTATTATTTCTCCCCCAAGTCTGCATCTTCAACCACCATAAGATGATGAAAGTGCACATAACAGGTTTTAAAAATAACAAAAAGTTTAAGATTTAAAGGTCCGTGCAGTGGATGTCAGCTGCTGGTTACAATGGTCCTCGATGAAACTATGCCTCTGGCTTTAAAAGTCAGACTGAAAAGCCAGGGCTCTTGACTCTGTCACTAGTGACACTATCCACTGTCGCTGGGATCCAGGAGGAAAGCTCTGAGCCCAGTGTTACACATGAACATGGAGGAACTGATAATGATGATAAATATTAGTAATTTATTAAGTACTGACAAATATGCCCAACATGATTTCTAGGTACTTTATACATGGAATTTTTTAAGTTCCTGGAGGAAAGGAGGTAGCATTATGGTCACAAACAGAGCAAGAAAATAAGGATCAGAGAGATTAAACAACTTGCCTGAAGACACACAGCTAGTAAGTGGCAGAAGGAGAAGTCCCTAAGCCTGCTCACAGACCAGTATACTATATATCGTCTCTCAGGTCCCCCCGGCACAGCAGACCCTCCATGGCACAAGGCAGCCTGCCATGTCCCTTCCTTGTGTCTACCACACTTCTGTTTTGTTGGATTGTTGCTGTTGTTATTCAGTTGCTCAGTAGTGTCCAACTCTTTGCGACCCCATGGACTTGTAGAACTCCAGGCTTCCTTGTCCTTCCTTCACTATCTCCTGGAGTTTGCTCAAACTCATGTCCATTGAGTTGGTGATGTCATTTAACCATCTCATCCTCCGCTGCCCTCTTCTGTTGTAGGAAGGGACAAACCAGAGCGGTGCTTTTCTCTGGGTTCCTGGAGGGCTCACTCAGTGAGGTGGACACAGTGAGAGGTGGTGGAAGTGGACAGATCAACCCCTGGACACTGACCTCGAGGAAGGCGCTTATCCTGGGGGCTATAGGCCTCCTGGGTGGTATCCAAGCAGGAAGAAGCTGAGAAGGAAACGAGCCCTCCCAGGAGATCAGGGCATTCGTGCTCACGAGCACACACTTGGCCACCTGTCTAAGTGGGGGAGACAGCCAGTCTGTCATCATCACAGAAGAAACCCTATTCATGACTGCTCTGGAAACCACTGCCAAGACTATTGGTAATTTTGAACAAGCAAAATGGGCTTTATACTGAAAAAGAGCTTTCAATGGCCTCTGTTGAATTTTGGAAATGGAGACAATTTGTTTTTTGGAAGGAAACAGAAGATGGTAGCCTCTCTGATTAGGCTGAGTGCTCCAACTACTGTGGAGCCTCCGACAAGAGCATTTCCAGGGCTCATGACAGAAAGCTGACGCAGCTGAGCAGATGACCGCTCCCAGGACCACATGCAGTGCTCATGGACTTCCAGCTCTTTCTGACACTGCAACATGTGGAGTGCTCCGAACAGAATCAGGAGCGCAAAACAGTCACCAGACAGTTCCTTTTTTCTAAAGGAAACAAGAGCAACAAAACAAAAATAGCCGCAAATACAAATTCACATAAGGGAAACATTTTTAACATAGAATGCTGCCCAAATGAACAGCAAAGGGGCCCACCTTGATCTTCGGGTCTGTGAACTGCTGGGCTGCGGTTTCTAGCAGGTCTATGGGCTCAGATGGTTTTTATCATGAATGATGTGCTCCTGATGCCACAGATCCCTTACCCACAACGGCTATGGCAATGGAGGCCCAGTAACGTCTGAGGGGGGTGGGCTGATAAACACCTGAAAATAACTTTTTGTTGCTGTTATGCTGCTGAGGCGGCTACTGGACTGCGTCCTGTGAAAATGACTGTTGATGGCTCCACAAACCACAAGGCACTTACTACACGGTCTTGTGCTGGCTGGGCCAGGGTACAACCTGGCATGACCCCCCAGTCTGGAAGTGTTGAGATGTGATGTGCAGGGCTGTCATTTAGAAGTGTAGACTCACAGAATGAACCAAAGGAACTTTAATCAGTCTTCAGCTGGGACTAGACCTAGGTGTCTAAGATCTGTCATTCCATGACAAGAAGGAGGTCATCACAACAAGAATAATTGAATAATTCAGATGCAGAGCCTGCCCGTTTACACTTCCATCCAGCACTGTTCCTCCCTGTTCCTCAGTCTACACACACACCAGCAGGTTTTCACAGATCCTCCTTTTATTCATGTGGCAGATTTCTCAGACAAGACACATAAATCTGCCAATAATGGGCTGGCTCTGTGGGAAAAATCCCGGAAGCAAACACAGATTTTTAAAGTGACCATTTCCAATGGTTCACTGTGAAAACAGAAAGGAGAACACAGCTTCCCACCACAGTCTGAATTTAGCAGGTGAAATATAAGTATGAAATCCAATAAAGAGTAACCACACATTTCTAAATATTGTGTTTTAAAGTCAACTACAATAAAATGTAAAGTAAAATAAAGTCTGTAGATGATTCTGGTGTGTTAAAAGAATATTTAGGTCATATTGTTTTAGCATTCCCTACTATTCTTTTAACAGGGATAGACTGGAGCATGTAAAATGTTCATTTTGAGAATGAACTGATTTCTGATACAGCTCTTTGGAGAAGAGTAGGGGCAGACAGAGGGTCTCCTTTGTAGCTCAGTTGGTAAAGAATCTGCCTGCAGTGCAGGAGACCTGGGTTCGATTCCTGGGTCAGGAAGATTCCCCTGGAGAAGGAAATGGCAACCCACTCCAGTATTCTTGCCTGGAGAATCCCATGGACAGAGGAGCCTGGTGGGCTGTAATCCATGGGGTAGCAAGAGTTGCACATGACTTAGCGACTAAACCACCAGGGGCAGACAGAAGAAATATGTTGGAAACAGACACCATGTGAGTGAAGTCACTTTATAAAGCCCCAGTGGCAAAGACACATGGAGGGAAGCTCCACTCTGAAGAGTTCCAGTACTGGAGACATCATTCCTGAGTTATGCTCAAAAAGAGCATGCTTTACTGGAGAACGGCATGACCACCAAACACACGTATCTCCAAACTGTCACTATGGAGATAGTTTAAGTTACGAAGCCAGAAACACAGTTTAAGTTATAAAGCCAGAAAAGATTGCTTACTGACAAATTAAATGAGACTTTCACTGAAATTTAGGGCACTTTCTCACTTAAAACCCAAAGCTATCAGAACCAGGAACCTGAAACTCTGAAAAGCTCAATTTAAGCAGTTTATTCTTGGAGAGCTCCCATCGCATACACAACATCACACAGGATGCCCTATTTCAACTGTTTTATAAACAAAAATTTTGCACGTATGTATCCAGATCACTGGTGAAACAGACTTGCAACCTAAGTTACACAGCAGCTCATCCAAAGCAATACCAAGAGGGACACATCGAGTCAAGATTAGAGTAAGTCCTTTACATACGAACCTTCAAGTTGCAAAGTATCAAAGATGTGAACATGTGTGTCATCAACATAAGGCATGAGCGAAACTGCAGCTTGGACTTACAAACTTACTTTGTGGATTTATGAACCAACTGGACTTATGAACACCCTCTTGGAATGAAAGCTGTTTATATGTAGTGGACTTACTGTATTCTAAATCTAATATCTTTAGAGTGAAAATCACTAGCTCTGCCCCCAAAACAACACAATCAGAAGGAAAGCAAAAGCTGTCTGAGCTGTAGCCCACTTTTGGTGTGGCTAATCCATGAATGCACCTGTCATAACAAACACAACTACAGTTCTAGGGGTGAAATCATGTTATAATCTCAACAAGCCAGTTGCTCTGGCTAGACGACAACCCTGTGAAGGTAAAGTGGCACCGACACCATTAAACCTGAGACAAAGAACAAATGCGAGTGCCAATGACTTAAAAAACTGTAGGCTCCTGGGAAGATGCACAGCCACATGCTACTTTTAATAAAACTCGCACCCTCTTCACTCAGGAAGACATGCTATCAATACAATAACAAAATTAATCAGAAATGCCCTCTTGACAGTTAAGAGTCACGTGTTCACAATGGGTGTGGGAGGGGGAGGGAGGAAGGAGCACACCGGGGGCCTGGACAAAGGCCAACAGAAGTCAGGCACCAGAGCCGGGAGTGGCCCACGGCAAGCACACTGGGTGGATCACGGGGAAGGGCGAGCACTGGGGATGCTTATGCGGATGCAAACAGTTTCACTGAGAGGTGAAGGAGAAAGGTGGGGAAGGCAGGAGGAGCGCCTTAGGCATCGACAGGCCCACCTGAGAAGGTCAGGGCGTGTCCCCTGAGGAAGGGATCTCCTCAGGTGAGATCTGAGGGACAGAATGGGACTTAATCAGGTGAGGGGAGGAGAGGAGAGAAAAGAGATGAGGAGGAGGGAAGGGCCAGGTCACACGAGGCTTTGGTTCTGTGAGGTTCTGCCTGTACCCTCAGAGGAGCTGACAGAGGTGAGGGGTTTTAAATGGGAGAAATGGCAGCAAAGGTATGTGTATTTCAAAGGCGCGGTCCTCTGTGGGCACACCTGAGGCAGGAGGTGTGAACACAGGGCAACAGGGTGGCGTGGAGCCGGGCTGAGTGGGGACCAACGGGAGGCTGAGCGCTACCTTACAGGTAACCTGGCAGCACCTGGTGATGAGTCAGACACTGGGGGGAAAGAAACGTGGGGTCTGAGCTGCCAGAGGCAACGGCCAAAAGGCAGCTGGAGACACAAGTCTGAAGTCTGGTGAGTCCCTTCATATATTCATCCTTCCTCCCTAGGCAGGGATGCCTTTTACAAGGCTTCTTGATCTGTCGTCTAAGGTCTTCCCCTTGTTGTGAACATGATTCTCTTTCCAAGGCAGCCTGTTCCCTTAGAGAGAATGGAAATGGGTATGATGCCAGCAACAAACTGGTTAGAGCAACAGTTGTCAGTCATTTCCCAGCTATGAATTAATAAACCCCCAAACCCTTTGGTAATGGATACATTTAAGTTCTTTTCCTTTAAGGGTGGGCAAAGAGGAGTGTAATAACACTTGACATCTCTATGAAGAAGGCCCTCTCAGTAGAGGGGGTGATGACTGTTAGCCTGTTCTCCAGAACCGTGTTTTGTGAGTGCACGTTTGCAGGTAACTCTTCTGAGTGGAATTTCTCCTATGCAGGTCTCTACCGTGGGCTTGTGTAACATGGTGGTGCCCACAGGGCCTGCCTGTGCGGGAGGCGTTCCTGCTGCTTGTCTCCCTGTCTCCTTCACCCCGCATCTCAGTGAGGTTGTTACGGCCAAGCACGGAGGGACCCTGCACATGCCATCCTGAACTGCCTAAAAGCCCACATCAGAAAGCTGGTTTCCTTTTTTGTTAACTGCTCCGTGCAGACTTCTCAGAGGGCTCTAACCTGTTATCAGTCCTGCTCCTGGCACTCAATCGAAAATGCCACCAGTTGTGCAATTTTGAGATTTCGTACTTCCTTTTTGCCTCAGTGCAGGTAACTGGTTTCAGTTGTTCCCAAAGCCGCTGACTGGTCTTCACCTTGTTTCACAGAGCAGCCAGGAGAACAAACAGAGCTCTAGGTTCTGAAGCGAGAGACTTCCTCATTGGGGTGCGAAGAAAATGCAAAAACTCTCTGGCTGCCTGAAGTCTGGTAATTGATAACTAAGAATGTTCTCTTCATCTCAAAGTTGATTTTGGTTTGTTCAGCCCACTCTTCTGTTATTACGAAATGTTTACTGGCAATCATACAAAAATGACTAAAAGTCTCCCTTTTGAAGATGCTACCTTCAGAGATTTTGACATCAATGTTCTCTCAAGTGCAAGTGTGAGAGGTGGACTATAAAGAAAGCTGAGCGCCGAAGAATTGATGCTTTTGAACTGTAGTATTGGAGGAGACTCTTGAGAGTCCCTTGGACTGCAAGGAGATCCAACCAGCCCATTCTAAAGGAAATCAGTTCCGGATATTCATTGCAAGGACTGATGCCGAAGCTGAAACTCCAATACTTTTGCCACCTGATGCGAAGAACTGACTCATCTGAAAAGACCCTGATGCTGGGAAAGATTGAAGGTGGGAGGAGAAGTGATGACAGAGGATGAGATGGTTGGATGGCATCACCAACTCAATGGATTTGAGTTTGAGTAAGCTCTGGGAGTTGGTGATGGATAGGGTGGCCTGACACGCTGCAGTCCATGGGGTCGCAAAGAGTCGGACACGACTGAGCGACTGAACTGAAGTGCAGGGTGTTAAGAAAGCCACAGGGGCAGCACTGGGCCCCAAACCTGTCTTTCCTGGGGCAAGAGGTGATCCCAGACCGTTGTGGATGCTGGCACCTGTGGCTTCCGACCAGCCTCTAGCAAGACATAACTAGTGCACAGTTCCCTTGTCTGGTAAAAATGGGATCTGTTGAACCTTGTGAAAGAAAAAATGAGTTGCCTCCAATGTCCCCCATAGAAAAAAGTGCCCCGTTCTAACTGCATGATATTCAAGATCTTTGTTTTAAGAAAGTTGATCTTGAGATCATAATACCACTCAAGATCTCCAATGACTTATAAAGGGGACTATTCTTTTTCAGTGACAGGAGTTCCCAGCCTCATACCAAGACACCCCCTGCATGTGTACAAGCCATAAGGGAGAGAGAGCTGACTCAGGAATAGGTCTCCTTGGAGGTACGGGCACCTTGTACACAGGGAGCAAACCAGCACGACAGGCAATGAGGAGCCAATTAGTAGCTGGAAACGAGCTGACCCGTGCACTGTTTTGGAGGGGACAACCAAGAGGGCACAGATCTCATGCATATTCAGACTTTTTAGATCCTAACAGACCATTCTTAAGACTTCTTACACCCTAGTGAGCCATTCTTAGACTTCTTACACCCTAGTGAGCCATTCTTAGACTTCTTAGACTCTAGTGGACCAGTCTGTTGGCTGAAAAATAAACAGAATTTGAGTCCTGAGATCCGCATTTCATGTGCTTACCACAGCAACACTCTAAAACCCTCTAGTGAGGAATGCACTTGTCCAGGGCTGCAGTGTCAGGAAGCATATCAATACTACAAAGTTAGTTAATTTGTTTTGGTGAAACACTATTCAAAATTAGGGTAAAAATGTGGCAGGAAAGGCCTAACAGCTGAGCAAAACTATAGTTCTTTATGTCTGTCCCAGCTGCTCAAAGCAGCAGGAGGGGCAGGATCCAGCAAGTTCTTCCTGGTAGGTTTTTAACAGTCAAAACCATTCCACTAAGAGTTAACAAGGGACAAAATCTTATGTTGCTCAGTCTTATCTGACTCTTTGTGACTCCATCAACTGTACTCTGCCAGGCTCCTTTCGCGCATGGAATTTTTCAGGCAAGACTACTGCAGTGGGCTGCCATTCATATTCCAGGAGATCTTCCCAATCCAGGGATTGAACCCGCATCTCTTGCATCTCCTGCATTGGGAGGTAGATTCTTTACTAATGGCACCACCTTACAGTTGGGTATTTTAATCTATGCAATGGAAATGGAGCTCAAAATAAGAATGAAGGTCAAGATCAGGACAGCTGCAGGGAGTTGCTCCCACAGCCTCACTGCTACCAGCTGAGAGGTCCTCTGAGCTGTCAAAGAATCCAGCGTCCTCTCCACCCATGATCTTCACACGGTCACCAGCGACACCTCCCCTGCCCCAGACTGGATCACATCTTCTTCACCACTTATAAACTCTTCCTGTTGCCTTCAGTTCAAAGCTCTGTTGAGGTTATGAGATTTCAGGCTGGGAACCACTTGACACTTCTGGGTTTCAGCCTGAGAGCCCTGCAGGTTGGGGCTGAGGCCAGCAGTACTACCTGACATATTCGTGATCGCTCAACAGCCACACTTGAACAACTCTGAACAGCTGGGACTGACTGGGCTACATTGCTGATTTTTTCATGGGTGGACTGCAATGCTGATTCCAGATATGCTAATCTGTTTGTCCGGTGTAAGTATGTGGTATGTGGAGGCAGAGATGTCACGAGGCCCATGAGGTCAGACATGAAGACAAGTGGCCTGGACGAGTGAAAAGGGGCATGCACTCCACCGATGGGAGACCCACCTGGTTAATAAGAGCCCCAACCCAATACACATGTCACTGTGAGCTCTCTTAGACTGTAAGGATGGCACCCTCTAAGAGGCCCTGTAAGAGGTTCAAACTGGGACATGGATGGGAGACCTCCTGAGAAGGCAGGTCTAGGTATGGAGGGGGGCTTGGAATATCACAGAGTATCAGGAAGATACTGTTACGTGAGAGGATACTCAGAGGTAGAAAATGAGACAAAAGATCGCCTAAGCCTGAGTTAAGGTATCAGGTCTATTTAAACATCAGTCTCTCCTAATTCTACCCAGTGTCCCCAGCCCTGGTCCAGTGTTGTCTTCAGCCAGTGTCTACCAGGTACAAAGCACAGGTCACCTGAGCTCGGGCTTGTCCTGCCTCCTCCCTCCGTGTTTTTCATTAGGGCTCTTCAGCTGCAGGAATCCCTAACGCAGGCCCCAGAACTGGGCTGGTCCCCACACCAGGATCCCCCAGTTTATAACAATAAACACAGGCTCATGAGCCTCACCTGGTGTGAGGCTGGGGTGAGGGTGTGTGTGTTTATTTAAAAATCTCTCTAGATAATATCCAGTCATTTAAGGAACTTCACAGACTCTAGTCCATTAAAAGGTTTGCTGTACATTTCATACTTTGATTCCCTGGATCTCATTAAACTTTAAAAAACAATTTCTCCTGGTCTTTTAAAAACTATGTTTTACTAATTTTTTTTTTAATTTGAAGACTAATAAATGTGGTTAATGGCTGCCATAGTAATTTTGAAACTGAAAGATTTGTTTGAAATCATAATCTTAAAATATCAACATAATAATATTCATTCAAATTCTGAATTTAAAAAAAAAAGCTATAAATGAAAGCATAATGTTTAGATGTTAAAGCAAAGGCTTATATTTAATTGCAAAAATTAAAACTCTATTTAAGTCTTTGAAATCTTTTTGCTTTGTCTTTCAATAACATGGCTTTTCAAATCATAGCTATTATTTTAAAACCTAATTGGCCAAAATCCAAAGGGTTAAATTCTTAGTTAACACAAATCACTCAGACCTCTTCAAGCCCAATATAGCTGAGGCCTGACACACATACGTTTCTTCTCCTTCTCTTTGACACATTAATGCACCATCTCCATTACTATGTTTCCACATCAGTGGCTCCTTGCCCATCAGCAGAACTGCGTCATACTGGCTTCAAGGAAATAATAGAGAAAAAGTGCCTTGCTGGCAAATAGCAACAGGGAAAATGAATTATAAATACACCTCACTAAAGAACAGTTGCTGGAAGGTGTGTGCAGGTGTGTGTGTGCACATGCACATAAGACAGACATAAGCGCCTACGGAGGCCCACGAGGACACACCAACCCACCTGGGTGTGTGTGTGCTGTTTCCAAGCAGAGAAACCATTGCTGAGACTCTCACAGAATAGTCAGCCATGTCAATACCAAGAGTTAGGTTGCTACTGACCCAGCTACCAAGACTTCATGAAATTTATTCACCTTGTTAAAGAGTGGCTAAGACTGAAAAACAGTATTAATTAAAATCTCTAATCTCCTACTTTACTAAAAACAAAAACATTTAAATTTCAGTTATCTGATCTTTCAGTATGACTTAAGAAAGAATTAAAATGTAGGTCTCCAGACTCAGGGTTGTGATATTCAGAATAATAATTCCTTCTAGACAGGAGAAATGAGACTTCAAAATGGCTCATTTTTGCTCCTTTAAAAAAAAACAGAAAAAAAAAAAACTAAGCAGTCTGAGAGTTTTCCTCCATCTGATATTCAGTTAGTCCACTGGGGAGTTTCTCAGGGACAGAAAAGGATGACAGATATGGCTTGTAACAGCATCACGAAAATGTATGCATTTGTAAAAATGCCAACTTCTGTTTCTATTCTTGCACGGCTCAGAATTCTTACTTCAACAGCTACACTCCAGTCTCAAGAATAAATGCAAAATGTTACAGCGTAATTGGCAGGCAATCAAAGGGTGAAAAGGATAGAAATTCAAGCCCAACTGTGTGCCACCAAGTAAACTGTCACTCCATCTCAGGAGGTGTGTGGCTCCAGAAACAAACTCCCTGTGATGCGCAGCGAGTCTGCGTGGGGAGCAGAACACCGCCTTCCTTCCAGCTGCAACAGAGCCTCCAGTGAAGACGAGTAGTCCAGACCTCAGCACATAAAGTTGGGTCGCCAGTAAGACACTGATGAATATTTGCTTTCTAATAGTAGATTTGCCTCTGGATATGACAGGGAACTAAAATTAAGAGAACTTTTTCTTTTTTTTTTAAAAGAAAAGCTAAAGAGACAGCACTAAGTAGCAGGAAGAGCAATAGGTCCAGGAGACCGGCCCTGGGGTCTGCTTTGCCCCTCCTGTAACTAACTAAATAACCGTGGGCAGTAATGTTGTAGGTCTTGGTTTCCTTCATCATAAAACTGAGGGGTACAGATTGGATGACATCTAAAGTCCTTCCAGCTCTAAAATTCTATTATTGTACAAGTGGAACTCTACATCCTCTTTGAACCGATTCTGATGAAAACATTACTAAAGTTCTGTGCCAGGACTTTGACACAAACCATCTCAAGCCACTAGAGACTTGATTAACGTTGAGCTACAGGAGGTGCTCGGGCTGGCTGACTTCAAGGAATCAAAATCTACCATGGCCTAAAGATCTAGGGCTTGCCAGGCCTTCTGTAAATTCACTGAAGTCATGCATATTCTTTGGAGCTCATTTCTAAGAAAAAAAAAAAAAAAAATCTGGGTAATGCAGAAATATCCAAATCCACAGATCAGCTGTACTGAGCAAAAATGTCAGTTGCTGGACAATACCAGGTGGGTGGCACCTAGAATGAATGAATGAATGAATGAAAGCAAAACACACTAAATGACTGAGGAAAATTGATTTCACATGTGTGTATATGTGTGTTAAGCATAGAGGTCAATCATTCAACAAATATGAAGGACTATGTTACAGCTTGGGATTCATGGAAATGCTTCTTTAGAAGCAGTAAGTCAATATCTTTCCTAAACTGCTGGCCAACTTTGGCTCGCCTGCGCTTCGACAATGTCTCAGAATTCTTCCAAAGTGATGCTACACACTGCCGTCAGAATTGGACTGAATATGAACGTCATCTGCCAGCTCTGACTAGGCTTTTAGTATGACAACTCATGTTTCCCACTCTCTGCTTCTCATGGCTTCAAAAGAACAAAACATTATCTAGAAATGTTTTAAAACTGAATACGGCAAGGCATCTTCTGAGTAAAAAGAATATCAAGTATGTATGGGGGGCTACCCTGGACAGATATTACATACAAACTGTTCATTTCAATTTACTGGCTAGTATTATGCAGCTAACCTAGTAACTGAACAGTAGGATTCATAACATTCTATTATAAATTGTCTGAAATCAAAATGAGGGAGTCCCTCACTCAACAGGTGACAAAAATTGATTCATCCACGTTCCTTAAATACTCAAGGCAGCAGTTTCATGCTCAGTGTCACCCTTAAAGAAGGAATTAGCAAAACTAGTTAAATCTGTTTTGTTTTTTCTCTAAACTATCTTACATCCAACTAGTTGAGAAACTCTGAAGCATAACTGCCATAATCCTTCATTTTTGCAGTTAGCTTTCTGTCTCTAAATGTACACGCACACACACACCCATACACACTCTCTCTCTCACATGCTCACTCCCTCCCTTCATCTCAAATCTGTCTTTCTCAGATTCCCTCATAGGCTTTAGGCCCTTCAGGATTCTGACTTGAGAAAGACATCATCATAACAAATTCTGAATACTGTGTTTTTGAAAGGTTTGAGCTACTTCTTCCCTAAAAACTGCCATTTAGTGAACTGCCTTTTCAAGTTGCCAACCTAACTTTAACCTCACAGAGCTATCCATGAGGAGAGAAAACAAAAGCAAAAACACAATTTGCTGCGAGGAGCTGTTAGGTAAAGCAAAAACGATGCTGAAAATCAAATTTCCTAACCGCCAGCACTGAAACATGTACTACACATGTTTTCTCACATTCAAGCTTCTGCTATAAAAAAAGGGGGTGGGGCACAACAGGTTATATATACTGCAAAGGAAGGGAGATTTAAAATAGAAATAAAACTTTCTTTCTTTTTCAGAAAGAATAGTGTAAACACAAACGGCAAAACTCAGAGCTAACAGGAATGGGGCTGCAAAGATGAGCCTTTGCCAAGTGGGTTTCATATGATTTACGGACTCACGCCAACATCTTTCTTTTCCTTATTTTTAATTAAGGAGGAGGTGCTGTATTCTGAGGAAGCTATCTGGATGCTGCTGGCTGAAATGCAGATCTGATCTTCTCGTGCTGGTTGGCGAACATTGATTTTCTGCCCCAGTGGAAGAGATTTTACTCTGATGCATGCCATTTAAATTCATTTTACACAGCTGCTTAATGTGGCTTGGCAAGGCCCAGCCAAACTAGCTTTGTGGGTCTAAATAGGACTCCTGAGTTGGTAAAGGACAGAGCCTATGGATTAGCAGCTGATGATAAATGCTTTTCTCCCTTCTTATCTTCCTACCAACTCAGGAAGTGACCTTGAATGTAGCACGAGAAAGTAAAAAAGATGAAAGGCAATTTCTCCAAAATAAGTGTGTTTACCTCATTCCATACTTATTTCAATTTTAGGATTATGTTTACAGAATTCTTTATTTGTTGGGACAATTAGGACTATGTTTACAGGATTTAGAACTCTCAAATGGCAAAATCATCATTTGCACTTGCTGCCTAACTACATGTACAGGATATAGAGCTATTAAAAAGCTGTGTCACACATTCGTAACGAGTAGTGAAAACACAATTCTGTAAGTTCAGTCTTTAAACAAAGTTAGTTGATTGTTCCCTGTTTCTTACTTTACAAAACTGTTATATCTTTCTGCTGAAACTAGCTCCTGAACACAATTCAATCTACAGGAGATAATCTCATCATTACTATATGTTAAATAAGATCACCAACAGTATTTTTGCTTAAACACTCAGTATACTTCAAGATTATTTACTAACCTAAAGACAGTGACAGCCTGATATTACAGTTTTGTAGTAGGAAAGAAGAGAGATACTTTTTGTTGCTGTATGTAATTCCTGTGTTGAAACATAATAATATGGCAACACTGTGTTTGGGAAAAAAAATCCTGTGTTGGATTATTTGGTTGTATTTTCCCATTGACTTTGATATTCTAATCTTCCTTGGGAGAAGGAAAGAATAGAAATCTTTGATATAGATGTTTGCTCAGTGATGTCACTAGACCCTCCCAAGTCCTATTAATAACCTCAGCCCTGCCTCCTGCCTGGGGCTCTCCTCAATGAGCCCGCTGCTCTGTGAATTCGGGGGGTATGTGGGAGCAGGTCGCTGTTGTGGCAGGAATGACAGTAACACAGTCATGATAATGGTGCTGCACAACACAAGTCCTAGACAACACGACGACAACAGTGGGGGACATGACGCTGGAGTAGGTGACTTCATCATTTTAACGTGGATAAAAGTTTTTGCTTCCCTCTCAGGCACGAAGGAAAGAAGCCATGCCGAAGCCATGCAGAGACAGGATCTGGGGGTTGACATGCAGTCTCTACCAAACTACCACAGTATTGCCGGGGAAGATGAAAAAACGAAACAAACAAAACAAACAAAAACCCGAAACAAACAAAATAAACAAAAGACAACCCCCTCTGAGATGGATCTTCTCTTAGGTCTTTCACGCTCCTGCTTTGGGTGTTCCTTTTGCAGCCAGATGGCATGTTCATTAACAGCTTAAACAAATGCCCAGGTCCCGCAGCAAGTCAGGGTGTGCGGCTACCTACCCGTACTGGTCAGGCTGGTGCATCATGGGAGCCTGAGAGTTGCCATAGTTGGGGTGCTGGGAAGAAAACATGGGGCGTCCGCCAGCCCCAGACTGGCTGGGATAAGCAGGCGACCTAATGTATGGTGGCCTAAAGTAGAACAGAAGAACAGCTTCTTTGGATTTGTTCTGTAGACAAGTATGAATCCCCCTGTCCATTACGTTATCTCCACACCAAGGTGTGGTGGCTAGAGGGTGGTCTGATACTCCATATTAGAGCTCTGACGGGCGGAACATGAAGGCAAGACTTTGGAATGGTCTACTGACTAGAAAAAAGAACTGAAAACGCTTGGATGTATACTTATACATTAATTTATATAAAATTATATATAAACTGATTCAGAAAGGGAACACAGCAAAGCTTTTTCATCAAACAACTCTGCCTTAATCTCTACAGTTATTGTCTTCCCAGCTCACTACTCAAGGTTTCATGTCAAATGCAATCAAATATTTTCTCCTTAAAAAGAAAATAACTTGTGTTTTTTTTGAGTTGTGACAATGGACAATTCATTTAAACCTAAATTAGAACTTCAACTGGATGGGCCCAACCAGTCCTCACAGACAGGTATATTAAAACATTCTCTCTGCAGCCTGCATAGGTTCAGTTCAGAGGTATAGTGCCGGGGTTCAGAAGATTCTAAGTCACTGTAACATGGATAAGAGTGAGAAAGGTGGGGGGAGGGGGTAAGAAGAGAGAATCTGACTTTCATTTTGATTCCTCAAAGGAAATTTATTATTTTGTAGAGCAAATAGTGAGACTGGAAGGGTCCCTAACATTCTCAAATAGCAGCTTCAGAGGAAAAGTAACAAAAGAATACATTTACACACACACCACACACAAACACACACACACACAAGCTCTTATTCCCCCTTGACAAAATCAGAATCTTCTCTTTTCTCCTGAAGATACCGTATTGTTCAGTCGCTCAGTCATGTCTGACTCTGCGACCCCATGGACTGCATATCTTTCAGTGTCCTTTGTTTTAAACATCTTAACATATGTTAAACAAAATTCAAACATTTTTTCATGTGGGTCTTTTATATAGTTACTTTGTCTCATTAACTTTTAACTCAATTATTTTAAAATAGGTCGAGTATTTACTTCAAGACTTTTTCAGGATTAAAAACGAGTAAATAATTGAGGCTAAAGCCTTGCTCTATCAACTTAAACGTTCAGAAATACAATCCTTGTTTTGCTAACTGCCTTTTGGTTTGGACAGAGAGAGACATATGCCCAGAAAAATAAAAATACAACGTAAGAACACGAAGCAATAAATCTTACACGTATACATTTAGACAAACACACACAATACACATATGTGCACATACAACGTTTCTATTTCATAAGGATTTCTACAGTGAGGTTAAAAGCAAAAAAGGGAGGCGTTCTTTTTGAATGTTTAGATTTGGGCCTGTTTCTAGGCTTTACAGTCTCCTCCCTAAGCCTCGCTGTGTTAAGTGGAACCACAGACTCGCCCTGTACCACTGGCTCTGGGTGGCTAGGTGCAGTGGCTCTTCTCAGCCGTTTCAAACAACCTCCCATAACTGATTCCTTCCTCCATGTCTCATAGAACACAGTCTATCATTTACTTCTCTGGCCTTTCTGATACATGTAACACAAAAGGGGTGGCCAAGCACAGTGGCCCTCTGCTGCTCTCCACCCCCATTGACGGGATGACCGATTCTGGCTCCGCGCGTGAGCACATGTCCGCGCATACCGCCCGCCCGACAGCATACCTGCTTTGCGCCGAGTTCGCAGCGGCCTGCATCACTGCGGCAGCTGCCTCCTGTGCCTTACGGTTCACGGTTGGCATTGGTGGCCCCATTCCTGGCCCCCCCTGCTGAGACATGCCAGGAGAACTGGGGGTCATGCTGCTCATGTTTCCAGGAAATGGTCTGTTCTGCATGCCTGCGGATGGCACTCGTCCCAGGGGCATGGAGCCACATGGCTGGCTTGGCCCTTGTCCATGCATCTGGCTGTTGGCATTGACGCCCATGCCGGGCCCTGGGCTGCTGTAGCTTGCACTGGGCACCCCACTGTATGTTGGGGGTCTGGAGTAGTTACCTAAACAAAAATCAAACACAAATTAGAGCCTTGTTCTTAATATCTGAACTTGTGAAAACATTCGCTGGAAGTACTTTTGGTCCACCAATGTGCTCCACACAGAATATGAGTCATTATCCTCATTAACCCTTTCCCACTGGTGCTGATGAGGTTGGCAGTCTCAAAGCATATGATCTCTGTACATTCCAAAGGCAAAGAGCAACACAGGACACTGGAACATGGAGAAACCCAGGCTGACCTCTGAAACCGTCTCTGCACGGACACAGATAGAGTGCTGAGTGGTGCTTCAGCTCATTCAACACCTCATGTTCTTACCAAAATTCAACCAAAATAATTATTTTGGCCCCTAGTCCCTAGATGCACTCCAACCTGAGATTGCACCAGTACATCACTACCACATGACAATAAAGTGTTCAGAAGGTGTAAGGAAACATACACATATGGTCAAAATTACCCTTCAAAACCCCACAGGAGGGGTCATGTGGAGACCTGCAATTAGTTCAACCCAGTCGGCTTTTCTCTGGTATCGAGAGACATTTTTTTTTTTTTGCTTGAGCACCAGATAAAAGTGGCTGGGTTGTACCTGGCACCATGTCTTTTAACTAAGTTTCAAGCACAAGCATGGCACTCAGCAAAGCAGGACGGTGGCACTCAGCAAGCAGGCAGGCTCTGAGACTGAGAGAAGCGTCTGCAATCTCACCCCCGTCCCTGCTCACACGGGGCACACGCTCCTGGGGGAGACGGCCGGGACTAGCTCAACAGTTTTGTCTTCTCTCTCCTTCCACACCTTTTATTTTAGTTGAGGGTACATAAATTATAGTCAACTAAATTGAAGGCACGTATAATGCCACTTCGATAACAATAACTGCTGAACCACACATACTATGTGTGAGATATCAGGTTAAGTGTTTTGCATCTATGATTTCATTCATTCCTCCAATAATTATGAGAAATATAGATACGACCATGACTGCATTGACAAAAGAAGAAAATCAAGAGCTAGTAGGTTAGGATTCAAGCTCAAGCAAAATGATTATGGAACCAATGTAATTAACCAATAAAATATGCTGCCTCCCAATAAGTGACTGTGGAAATGAAATATATGTAAAAGGAGAAGTGTTTGGAGAGTATGGATTAGTATTTCTCCATCTGTTCTTACCACTTCCTGGAAGAATCTCATCTACCTAACGTAACTGTTCTAGGCACAGGGGATGTAAGGTTAAATACAATGCAATTCCTCAAGAAGTTCACAATGTAGGAGTGTGAATGTGTGTGTGTGTGTGTGTACAAGGTGAAGTAGCAGGGGAAAGACAAGAAGAAATACAAAAGCAAAAACAGAAAAGATAAGGCACTGTAAAAACTGTAAGCAAAGAAGAGTAAGTCCTTGCAGAGTAGGAACACAGGGGGTCATCTGCAGGGGGCAGGCTGAGTGAAGGTCTTTGAAAAACCACGTTGAGTCTTGACCCAGGAATCTGTGTGGGGTAGGCTCTGGGATCTGGGAGAACTGGGGCTGAGTAAAAACTCTGTGAATATACCAACCATGTGACCTTAGGTAAGTTGTTTTTAATTTTTCTTGGTTTCATTCTCTTCCCTTTAAAACAGAGAGGATCCTCTTTATTTCAGTCTATTTGAAGAGTTGCTGTTAGGATTAAATGATGTAATTTGTGTAAAGTGCCTCAAATATGGGTGTAGAAGTGGTCGGGGGTTACTGGTGGGATGAGAATAACGCAGAAGAGGACAGAGGGCCCCTGTGGGTGAGGCGGTGAACAACAGCACAGACAGCGAGAGCAGACGTGACAGCAAGGCACTGCTGAGCTGGTGCGGCTGTGAGAAGGGCGCAGAGGGAAGAGGGCCCCACTCTCCAGGCTTCCCAGCCTGGGGCGTGTTCTGAGGGTGAGGAGGGGCTTCTTCAGGTTTTCCCAGCAGAAACTGGATTAGATCAGCAACAACAATAAAACCCAGCAGTCCATGTTTCCTGTGTGCTAACCTCAGCTCCAAGTTCTTTGCATTACCTCCTTTCTTCCTTAGGTCAAGCTTAAGAGAACCCAGTCACTTGTGTCCTCACTTTAGGGAGGAGGAGCCTGAGGCAGTATGCAGAGTGACCTGACCCAAGGTCATGTGGCTAACAGGCCTCAGAGCCGTGGTCTGTACACTGTATTCCGCTAGCCGCACCCCTGACTGGCCTCTCAAACACTTAACGGAAAACTGCACTGACATAACAGCATCATCACAATCGTGAAAGCAGGTTTTCTTAAGGGCACCTCCAAACCTGTAAGAAGCCCAGAGTTTTCAACAGTGACTGATGTCAGCTCTTCGTTAGGTGCTGCTTGTGAACTCTCGCACATGGCTGTCCATGAAGCGTTATCACTCGCTGAAGGGTGAGTATTTTAGGCTTTGTGGGTTAGATGATCTCTGTCAAAACTAAACCACCACTGCTGCCTTGATGTGGCCAGAGGTGACACACACATACATCGGAGCATCTGTGTTCCAATAAAACTTTATTTACAAACACAGTGGCCAGCCAGAGTGGCCACGAGCCGCTGAGCCCTGTGACAGACCAGTCTTGGGACAAGCTCCTTAAGAAAGGGCTCCATCAGCAGAGAAGTGACCTGCTAAAGGCGGCAGCTACTTTCCCCGGGGTTTTCCTGGAAGTCCAAGGGCTGGGGAGGAACAGCAGAGCAAGGCACTGGCCATCTGAGGAGCTGGAATGGACAGGAAAATGAAAGGGAAGAGAAGGGACTGCAGAAGTTCAATACAATCACCTCAGGTGCCCCCGAGTTGCAAGCGAGTCAGTGTTTTACGCCAGCACCTCAACTATAAACCGTGTTTTCAAGAAGATACCCTGCCATTGAAGAAATAATCAACCTGATATTGTTTGTAAGTAAACACTGATTCAGATGGTAAAGAATCTGTCTGCAATGCTGGAAACCTGGGTCAGATCCCTGGGTTGGGAAAATCCCCTAGAGAACAGAATGGCAACCCACTCCAGTATTCTTGCTTGGAGAATTCCATGGACAGAGGAGCCTGGTGGGTTCATGGGGCCGCAAAGAGTCAGACATGACTGAGCGACTTACACAACACAAAAGGTAAACATTCACTGTTTATCAATTTTGAAGTTCTTTATAAAAAGTTCTGAGGCGACTCTGAATCTGCTGTCCCATGGGACCACATGGACTGTCCCCGTCTACTTTCCCATCACACCATCTCAGAGGAAAGGGCACCTTATGCTCACACTGGATGGGGGGGCTGCAGAGCAGTGGACAAGATGCTGTGTCCCCCTCTTCCTGTCCCAGAGCACAGTCCTTGGGACTCTGCTCTGTGGTGGGATGAAGGCTCACCCCTCCCCACCCCGTCCGCCTCTCAGCCCTTCCCTCCAGACTGTCTGATAACATCAGTGAGATACAGTGCTCTTTCTTGGCTCTTGCTTTTATTAAAAATAAACTCATTTGTAGCTTGAATGCAAACGAAATTAATCCACATATTCTTCCTGTTCCTCTGTAGCTAGTTTCCACTCTCCCTCCCTCAACACTTGGTAAGTGACTCATTTGGTAAGAAACGTTATTCAGTGAAAACATATGTACCCTTTGCTTTCGAAGGAAATGAAATGACACTTTAATCTTGTTTTAGAAAACAAGCATTTACATGGTTATTGCAGACTAAGCCCATAATGCACTTGATATGAGAGGAAGGTCCTTGGTTTTGCTAAATCCTGCCTATGGTTGAAGTAGAATGCTGCTCATACTTCGAACAGAGAAATACTGTCCCTCTGGGTTCCTGCACCTTGGGTTTAACTGCCAGTCAGGGGCTGTATTTTAGTAACCACAAAGGAAAACAACTGAGATGTCCAGTACCCCTGTCCCCATTTTCTATCTTTCTCATTCATTTTATGTGATAAGAAGAGAAGAGCTCTGTTTCAATAGCGTTGCTCAGTTCCACAGCTGGTCTTCATTGCACAGCAGGAAGCATTCTGTAACCCGGGAGAATATGCATCAGAGCACAACCACCATGCACACCCACACGCATGCGTGCACTCGTGCTTAGAAAGGCCCATTGAATGCTGGGCTCCCAGGCTTATTTTCCCTCAATCAGTTGGGCTGATTTCACAAACTGGCACTCAAAAGCACATGTCAAGGGAATATGTTCTAATTATAGAGGCCTCTATTTGGTGGAAGAAATACAAAGTTCCCTTTTCTTCTCCTTGAAACTTTAAAAGACTTTTCTCATTAAACTCACATGCCTGGATAAAAATGGTTTCTAAAGGCTTTAAACGGCTTAAGAGGCAGCAACAGATAAAGCACAGGCTGTAGAAACTGGATTTGAATACTGGTTCTGACACTTTCTAGGGGCACGACCTTGGACAACTTATTTAACCTGTTGGAACATGAGTTTTGACAGATAAAGTAACAATATTAATGGGCAATGGGCAGAAAGTGACTAGTACAGTGCCAAGCATGGGATTACCTAATAAATTATAGCTATCATCACGATCATCAACAATAATATTATCAATAATCACTAATACAATCTTTTCCCCATAATCATTTAAAAATGTGTAGGAGTAAATGATTCACACCCCCTTCACTTTGCCTACTCGATAATGTATCTTTTTCCCCAAAATAAATAAAAACCAAATATGTAAGCCAAGCAAAATATGAGAGGAAAAGCCAGGAATGAGGAGTGCAATCTTATTTCCATGTTTCTCTAATAGATTAGTAATTTGTTGGCACTGGCTCTGACAGAAAACAGATGGATCCAGCATTAAGCACAATGAAGGCAGCAGATGCTAGGCCAGCCCACCTCAGCTGGACGGGCCTTGCAGCCAAGTCTGAGAGCCCACAGTTTTCAAGTGGGTTCATCTTGGCACACCAGCTTTGGAAAATTGGTCACCAAATGAATTCAGATTTTAACTCACCGGGAGCTGTATTCAAGCACCAGATAACGGAAGCAGGAGCTACACTCTATTCACATCACCAACATTATTTTAGGAGGATCACAAATAATTCTGTACCTGACTCTGCAATTTTAAAATTTGCTAGTTAATATTAATATCCCAAGGTTACAGCTTCTATGGAATTATTAAATGTTTCCAGCTATTTTGCTTCTCACTTTCAACCATCCAACAATGACTTAGGAACAACTACTGCATGCAAGGTCCTATATTATTTCCCCTTGCTGTGGAGGGTAAAATGGTGCACAAATCACAGAACAGACACTTGGAAAAAAATGAATAATTAGCTATATATTATGATGAACACATTTGTGAATTAGGTTTAAATCAGCACTTTTTATGGTCATCTACTACTACACTTGTCATGTTTATGGAGGTAGAATTTCTACGCATTAGCAAGCACACATGCCCTATGACCACCAGCACAGTTAAGACATGGCAAGGGCACTTCTGTCAGGACAAAGAACAGCCATCTGGTGGTCAATCTTGTCCCCAGCCCTGGCAGCCACTGGCCTGATTTCTGTTCCTGCAGTGTTGCCTTCCCCAGGACGTCATGGAAAGTGACTCATACAGTACTGGGTCTGGCTCCTTTCACTCAGCATCATGCTTCTGAAATTCATCCACAGTGCTGTGCATATCAGGCAGGAGTCTGCTCCCTTCTGCTGCTGAGCTGTATTCCACCTTCTGTGGACATGTGGGCTGTCCCCATTCCTGGCAATCGTGACTGAAGCTACTGACACTTACACACAGGTCTCCCAGTGGATATGTTTCATCTCTCTTGGTAAACTCCAGGGATGGCTGCTATGTTGCACATTAACTGCGTTCTTAACTTTGTAAGAAACTCTACCACAATACATATGAGAGTTCCCAGTGCTCACTGTATATCCTTGATATTGCAAATTTTTAAAAAATATCAGCCATTCCAGTAGCTGTTACGGATACTCTTGCGGCTTTAATTTTCATTTTCCTAATGATAAATGATTTTGAGAGCATTTTTCATGTAAATAAGATCCTTGCTGTGTAAAAAAGTTGTATTTCAAAAACCTTCCAATGTTACTTTTCTAATCAGAATGATCACACAGTGCTATGCTTTCAGGCACAGATTTAGGAGAGAAACTGACTGAGTAGTTAAGAAGACCACAGATTCAAAATGAAAGTGCACTTACCCCAAGCTGCAGTAAACCCTACTATTTGTGGAAATTGAGTTAATTTATCTTTTGAACTGATACACGAGGCACCACATTTTTCCTATGTCAACATGCATTTTAAAAAGTATTCGAAATGCAAAAGCAATAATAATATGATATAAAGCTTGTAAAAGAAATGGAAAGATTCACTGCCTTACAGTATGACTTTAATGTTTCACTTTTGGTAGCTTTTTCCCATTATGTTATAAAAATTAACTCCTTTAAAATGTAATTATACAGTGATGCGAGCTCAATACAGAAGATACAGAAGCACAGAGAGAAAACAGACAACAATGATCCCTAGTGCCGTCTCCCAGAGGTAATTCTTCAGCACTGAGCAGTCAGCCTAACAAGCATCAAGCATCAAAGCAGCATCAAGGAGGAGCAATGGAATACTCCAGAATTCTCTCTGTCTGAATCCCTGGAATTCTGTCTCCATCCATTCAGGAAATAGTTTTTAAGAGCCTCTTTTGTGCCCGCTCTGTGCTCACTGCTGATGATGCAGCGGTGAGCGAAGGCAGAGAGCTTCCACTCTGGTTGGCAGGAGATAGGTCAATAGATAAACCTAGACCACGCCATGCGGTGCCGAGTACTCTGATGGAAAACGGAGCAGGGAGAGCTTGGACAGAGTGGAGAGGGCAGGCACCCCTGAGAGCGTGACTGAGGAGAGCCGCCGTGGGGGGGGAGCTGTGTGTGCATGTTGGTGCCTCTCCACCACCACCACCAAGGCTGACATACACACAGGCCTGGGAACATATGGGCAAGTCCGATGCTGGTTCTGACTTCAGAGCAAGGAGAGAAGAGAGGAGCGCAGGCTCTCAAGGAGCAGGGGCATAAATGTCTGCATGTGTGTGACCTTCACAAAGACACTGGTCACCACAATGTCCAGTTTCCTCATCTGCACAAAGGGTATAATACAAGACTCTCTATCTCCTGTGGTTGCTGTGGGGAAAAAAAATATTCATAGTAACTATCGCTGGACGCTAACAATGATTAGAATCTGCCAAGGAACAGACAGAAGCTGCCCCAATGTTAGTAAGATAACTTTCCATCAGTAAAATTCTTTTTACTGTATACTGTATCATAAGCCTCCTTTTACTTTCAATATGCACAGATATTCAAATCTATTTCAGAGTAAAGCGTAAGAAAAAGTTAACTATTGCCCTAAAAAAATGTAAAATTATATTGTCTTAATTCAGTAGCCAAATTCGGCATAAAACAGTAAAAGCCCTATGGTAAGGAAGGAAGGATTCTCAGAGTCACCTGTCACAGGTGCCTGAGCACCTGCGTCCTCCCCGGGCTCAGAGCTGCTGCGCGCTGCGCACACCCACGGATGGCGTGGGAACGGCTCCCCCTGCAGGGAGGGCTCTGACCGCTTCACCTGATGGCAGGTGCAGGAAGCCTTCAGAAAGGACCGGTGGTGCCAACGTGTACTGAATTGAACACTAGTCATTTCTTTTAAAACAAGCAATTTAAAAAATGGCATAGCTGTGAGCCTCAGGAAAAGGCAGCTTGCTAAAACTTAAGTCAAGCAGCCTGTCCACATCCTGCGTTTCTACACCACCATTGACAACTGTCCTGATCCAGACCGGCGATCCAAGTTCACAGGATGACCACGCCCCATGGGATGCCGAGTCATTCAGCGAGGGGAGGGGACATTGGCACCCCAGATGCTGTTGATTTTAATGAGCAAAGTGAAATAATTATCTTCACACTAGTCAAAATTCATGTTGCTGTATATTTTTTCTTTCTTACTGTGAAGTCAATTTGTACTTTAAATTTTCCTTACTTCTTTCCTAATTCCCAGGTTTTGACAAAGTTAAGATGATTATCAGTCTGCTAAGAAAAATTCAAGCTTCAACCTTATAGCTTGAAGGCTAAATTTGAGCATCAAAAGATGATGCTATTAATCACCTTTGGCTATAATATGATCTGCTACAATTTGTTTTTTCCTACTATGAGCAAGATAAAGATTTAGAAAATTTTGAACAAAGCTTTACAGACTATGGAATTAATACTTTTCCCTAGCACTGTCCATTTAACGAAAAAATCAAGTTAACGTAACAGGAAGAAGTACACACACACATCAAGAACACTGCAACCTGTTTCAGGAGAGAAATGAATGAAACTGAAGCAGGAGTGGCCTGCACACAAACCAGCCTCCAGAAAGCCAAAGAACAAGATCTCCAATTAGCAGCACTGTTCACGGCGGGTAAAATGAACCCATGCGGCAGACACACCTCACTTCTATAGAAAAGAGGCTGAATTCAACCTAATTTAAGAGCAAGAGTGGGGACTAAAATTGTGGGTCATGGTGACCCCAAGGCTACCATGGCCTAGAAAGCTCTCTGGAGTAGCTGGTGGGTGACATTTATACGTTGTTCCTCTTGAATTGAAACACTTGTAAGATTATTAACGTGCAATTCACTATTTTAGAGCTGCATTCATTTCAACTAGGTATCATTTAAAGTTTGCCATTGCTGACTTTTAATGAATAAAGGAGAAGGAAGAGTTCCGATGGCATCTGATTTATTTTAGAGGGGAGCACTCTAAACCCTTCTGAAAAGCACCTCTGACCAAGTACTTTAGGAATAAAGGCTCGTCAGACTCATCTCCTTATAAGCTCCCTGCTTCCTAAGACGACTATACACATCAAGGCATAAAACCAAGGCTCAGTCCGTGCGCAATGTCTATAGCTGCACATGGGGGCCCCAGACTCTCACACAGGGAGCGACACCTGGGGGCAATCGCGGCTCAGAACTCCTGTCAGTTGCTCAAGAAAATACTCCTAACTCCTTGCAAAACTAAGGCTAGGCCCTCACTTTTTGCAATTAGTGACAAATATGCAAAAAATATTTGTGGACAGTCTGTGACAGACCCTGCTCTAGAGAACATACGAACAAGACAATGTCTGTCCTTAGGAAATAGAAAGGCTATGAAGATGAAATGGCTTTCAGCTCCCTTTTCCACATACAAATTCATTTATTAATAATTAATACAGCAATTAAAGAATTCCTTTTTATTTATTAGAGCCAAGTCTCTCTGGCCCTCTCTACTCACAAACACTTTGTAAGGGGAGTTATTTTATATGTGCTTGCTTTAAGGTAGAAAAGCACGATTTCATAAAATACACTGTAATTAAACATTTTTACACATTTAGATCGGTTTCATCCCATCTGTGTATTTAATAATTCAGACTTTATAGTATTAACATACATTTTAAAAAAATTTCCTCTTAATAGGAATCTTATTCTTAATCTCTAGTATTTTTGGCGTATTTCAAGCCTGTATTCCCCAAAGCTCCTTGAAGGCTCACAGTCTGTCTTCTGTCTCCAGCGGCTCGCTGCAGGGACCAGCAGGAAGGAGTGTATCTAAGTCATGGGAAACGACACAGCAGGCACTCTGGGAGTGGCCTCTGGTCTTTCTTGGTTCAAACCCTCGCTCTTCACTGACCAGCTGTGGGATTGTGGGTAAATTACTTAACTTGCTCATTTGCAAAATGGAATGACATTACAGGTTTCCTGTTAATGAAGAAAAATGGGAAAGTATACCTCAATTTGAATCCCAGCATGACCACTGTGTACCCTGGGCAAAGGTGTTTATGAGGTACATGCCTCAGTTTCTTCAAGTGGAGTAACAGTGGTACCTATAACATGGCATGTTATGAGGATTAAATGAGTTAATATAAGAAAAACACTAAGACCAGGACTCACTAGTGTTTAATAAATGCTGGCTGCTGTTACCAATAATTTTGAAGAAGCTATTTCTGACAACAAAAAGTTTAGCAAAAAGAGACTGTAAAGTATCTTCCCCTGAGATCTCTTAAAAACATTAACCCGGAAGAAAGCCATCTAGCTAGTAACAGAGAAGATATGACAAACGACTCTGTGGATCTCTGCACAAGTGATTCTTTCCAGACATCAAAACCTGTAACATAAAGATGGAAGCTGAATATTCTACTAATAAATTTGAGTAGTTAATCAAGAGAAAGAAAAAAAAATACTTCATTTGGGTCTCTGTTCAAAAGGATCAATCAAGAGAGAAAGGAAAGATAAGAATGTTTCTTGAATTGAGTAATACAAGTTATAATTGCCATTTCCTGTCATTTGTTTGGTGAGGACAGGGGGAATACAAGGAGTAAAGCAAACAATTCTGATTTGAACTGAGAGCACCAGAAAATGGATTTTTAGTTCACGGCATCAGGAGCCAGTCAAGAAACCTGGGGGGTGAGGGGGAGTACAGAATATGCTGGAGATGCCACATGGAAGGAGAACACTGCTGAGGGCATAAAGTTAGAAAGTGCTATGTATGAAAACTGTCAGCCTTATTTTAAATTGTCCAACCTAGGTTTAGTATTTATACCTTAAAAAAACCCAAAACAACAATCTTCTTGACTATATATCCAAACTGTTATGCAGTGCATCCAGGGCACCACATTAATGTAAAAAGGCGCTGGAGTCGAAGCAAAATTCAGACTCAGGACATTAGAATTAGAAGCAACTTCCAAGGTAACACAATCTAATTTTCTCATTTTCTATAGGAAAAGTAAACTCCAGAGAGTAAGCAATTTTCCAAAGGCATACAAGGTTGGGTGAGAACTCTCACAGGAGCAGTGCTATTAAATCAAGAATCTTAATATTCAAAGATTCCAGAAAACTGAGGGCTTTATTCAGAGGATAAACCCATTTTATGGAAATTATCTTTTGTGTTATTAGCTAACTCCTAAAGTATGAGTGCTTTATTAGCCATTCACACAAGACTCATCAGATAGTCCAAGGCACTGCCTTCCCACCTTCCCTTATTTGAGAGCAGCAGAAGGTGAGACTGCAAGTGTATTTAAGAGTAGAGTGGCCAGTTTCCAAGATAACATACAAGAAACCCTTGGAGTGGCAGTTAGTAAGTCCCAGGCCCTAGCCACCCCTAACTCTGAGAATAAGGCCCTGGTCTTGTCTCCATTACATTCTGACTAAAAGTCCACATTTTCTGTGCATGTCTCAACTTACAAACTGCTTTCCCAATTTTTGCTAAAGTTCTCGTCCTTTCCAGATAGCCAAAGTCCCCCCAGTTTTGAAGATACCCATTGAGTGGTGCAGAGGGCAAGCAGGTGCTCTCACAGCTGAGTGATATGTTTTGCCTTAGCTCAGCAACAAACTGCCACATGTCACAACTACCTTGGCTGATGGGGAACTAGGCAGACCCTGGCTATCAACTGGGACCTTAAATTCCCAGAGCTTTTACAGGAATTAATAACACAGAAATCTACATGGAATGAAGGGAATCAAGTCAAACCTACGTTTATACCACTCTGACTACATGCACATGGACAGAGGCAGAAAGGGCCACGGGAAACATTTGTTTTGGGTGTTCTAATATAGTTTCCCAACAACGCAAATAGCTGGAATACAAAATAACAGAGCAACATAAGGTGAGGTGATGGTGCTACACTGATAGTTCTGAAGGTGCTTAAAATCCTTCAGAAAGAGATCTTTAGAAAACAAGAGAGCTTTCAAACTGTGAGGTAAGGAAAGCTTTCCTGAGAAATACCAGGTAAGAAGCTGAGAAGGCACCTGGCCTCCTCAAAGAATCATCTGGCCTTGCAGGTACTTCTATGGCTGAAGAAGCTCGAAGGGCATCAGCACAGCACATTTTCCAGATGGACACTCTCAGAAGTATTAAGGCTTGTCTATGGCCATACCACCCTGAATGCGTCTGATCTCAGAAGCTAAGCAGGGTCGGGCCTGGCTTGTACTTGGATGGGAGAAACATTACGGCTTTAGTGAGTCAGGGAATCTGGTTTGGCTGTGGAGGCAGGGCAAACATTGTACTAGTTTCCTAGAGGGCATTGTCTTCACTCGGAACATTCCTGGTATTTTCAGAAGTGAGGAAACTCTGGGAATTGTGCCAGATTAACTCATTCTAAGTTATCCATTAATGTCTAATTTAAATAAACAAAATATAAAGAAGGTGCTAAATTCAAATGCCTTATTGCTAGAAGTGACTTAGAAAAAAAAAATGTATCAGGTTAAACACCTTGATGAAAGGATTCTGCACGTGTAAGACAAAACAGACATCAATGTTTAGGAAGGCAGAATGTAAATGGGGCATTTTGGGCATGGTTCCACTTATTTTTCTACTCATGCCTTATCTTCCTTTTTGAAAGACATGTCCATTTCAGGTTTTGTCCTGTCTTTTAAGAGTAAAACTGGCAATGACTGTGAAAACTAGAACTATTATTTACCTGATAGAGCACTCTGGGGACAGATTAGGAGGAAAAGTAATGGAATGCAATCCTTCTGAGTAGTGAGCACAATGTTACAAAGGTAATTACAGAGAGGGAGGGGCAGAATCAGGACTCAACAGAACAACCTAAGTTTTGGATCAAACTTTTTGAGGTCAAGGCTTGTGCTGTTTTTGCAACAAGCATTTAGAGCTACATCACAGAAACAAGGGTTCACTCCTTCATTATTAATAACACATGTATGAAAAGCACTTACCAGAGTGTCTGATGCATGAATGCTTAATGAATAGTTGCTATAATTATTCTTCCCATCACTATGGGAAACTGAAGGGCTGTGGTTTGCATTAACCTCACAGATCTGTCAGGTAGCAACGGGATCTTACATGTTTATAACATCGAGGTCTTAAAAGAACTCGCATAGTAAAATTTCTACAACCTACTGAGTGTATTCCAGAGAAACTTTTCTTTACCTTGTGGTCCATACTGGCTCATCTGTGGACCGTAAGTCCCACTTGAGTTACTCTGCTGAAAGCTACTGATTCCAGGGTGCATCTGGCCTCCAGGAGAAGGATGAGGCGACATGGATGGTCCTGTCTGCTGAGGTCCATATTGAGACATCTGAGGGTTTCTTTGTGTACCTGCCATAAAACCTAAGTGAGAAATAAATGGAAATATATAAATGCAGGTGACAAAAGTGGACATGGAATTGTGTGCAAGGCAGATGGGAGAAGATTGGGGTTGTGGGATTTCCCCTATGCAACATCGAAAGACATCTCAACCTAGTGTGGAAGATGCGAGAGGGCCCAGGGTGCTACCCGAATCTATGGACTTAACACTTAAACTAGGGAAAGGAGAAAAGGAATAACAGGCAAGTAACCTTAACCTCTCCTAACATCCATTCTTGCCAGGCTGGACATGCTGTGCACATCCCTCAGAGCCTTGGCTCAATTCTGGATCTCAGGGCCACATGTTGCCATTCAAACACCCCAGCCCTCTCTCAAGCCCAGGACAGCATCCAGCTCTCCCCTGCATAGAACTCTCTTTCTCCCTTCTGACCTCCTGGAGCCACAACTGCTCACTTTGACTCCTACAGTGCTGAGACTTACCACCTGATTCACACTGTCCCCTAGGGGGTACTGCACACAGGTGGAGGGTCTGAAGTGTACTATGCTACCCAAATACACTGTGACTTCCTCCTGCAAAGTTCTGCCCACGGTGTCCCCAGTGCAACACCTGTGATCCTTCCTCCCACCCCATGTCCTATGGTGCGATGGAGCCATCAGCACGTCTTTTGTCTCTACTTCTGAAATGCATCTTGGGTCGCTTCTCTTCTCCATTTCCACGTCTATAAAAGCTCCTGTCTTTCCCCCCACACCTTGTCATGGTCTGGCTCACACCTCTCAGCCCTACCCCATGTTTTGTGCCTTTTGGTTCACTTTCACAAAGCTGCCAGGTCTTCAGGAATAAAAAAGGAAATTAGAGCGTATCTTCTCTGCCTCACACCCCTGCCCCCAGGATCATTGGATCCAAAGTAAAATGCCAGCATTTGACTATAGTCTCTGGGACCCTGTGTGGTCTGAGGTTGCTTTTCTCACTCTAACCCCACTTCCTATAGTTTTCTATCCTCCTCATTACCTTGAAATCCACGGCCTTCTCATGCTTCCCAGAAGATAACATCAAGCTCTTTCCCATGATAGAGCCTCTCTCTCCAGCCCCCTCTCCCAAGAACCTTCTACTACTGCTGGTTCCTTCCCATCCTCCAGGTCTGCCCTCCCTGACGGCACCTCCTTTTCTGATGGCAATTTTCCTAACCTGTCATCAGCTTACTCTATTTCTGACTCTTTTCCCCACAAGAACATAAGCCCCAGGAAGGCAGGGATCATGCTATGTGACCCCTGCTGCACCCTCAGGACCTAGTTGGGCGTTTGCACATAGTAGGTGCAAAAACTGTGTAATGAATGAATGAATTTTAAATTCCTCTTGTACCCAAAGTGCTGAGCACAACATGGTAGGTGTTGGGCAGATAGCTCGCCAATGGATAAAGAAAATCCATCTTTCAATTGAGAAAGACTATGAAGTCAAGGTATGTCCCCCTCCATCAGTAGTTCGGCCAAACATAAGCAAGTATTATACATAGAATGAACTGTGAATACACATTTAGACAAAGAATACCCCATGTCAATATGTCTATCTAAGAAAAAGAAAAATTATCAAACCAGCAAACTAACAAAGGGCAGTTTGCAAAACAACTCCCAGAACCTGAACCGAGGGGTTAGAGCTGGTGAGAGTCCCCGCTTGTCAGCTGAAGGCTCTAGAACAGTGGCAAGCGCGGAGTGGGGTGGGTTCCATCTGCTCTGGAGGAGAACCAAGAGCAGTAGCTTCCAGAGAGTCTCCTGAGGCAGCTGGAGGGAAAGATGGTGCCTGCATCCAAGATCAGCTTACATTTAGGGGGTTAAAGAGTAAGGCATTTACAAAGGCCATGGTTTACATTTCAGTAAGAAAAAAAATCTTCGAACACTGCTTCTGTCTAAAGAGAGAGACATAAAATATAAGTAAGTAGAGCTGTTCCTTATTATCCTATTTCATTTATTTATAAAGATAAGGCTTGTTAAATTGGGCTCAATTGGCAGCTCCCAGATATAAATCATCATAGAAAATGTTTGCTTTTTCAAATCTGAAAACAAACAGAAATCAGAGTGCTAAAATTACTATAAATGATTGCATCTTCAGATGTAACATGAAATATTTATCTAAGCCTTACTATAAAATTCTCAAGAGTTTCATACAGAGTCCTGTTTAATAAAAAAACGTGTCTGAATTCCATACAGATTGTATAAGTTTTTTTTTCCTTTCTCTCTTTGAAGAATGACTGTTTTCTTCTTCATTAGTTAAGGAAAATAATATGTGTCCTCTTTTTAGCATTAAATTTCACTTCAACCAAGAAGTGGCCATGCTGAAGGATTAGAACATGTGTAATACAGCACATCCTTAAGTTACTGCTGCCTCTCAGACGCTTACTATAAGCTTAAGGTTTGTTCAAATGACTTCCAAGAATTCTTATCTGGCAAGTTATTTCATAATTTCTGACTCTTAATTCAGTCCTTAAAAATATGTACATATATGATGCCATGATCCAGTTGAGTCATCTCACTCATCACTGGAATTTTGCAGAAAATAAGTTTGTGAAAAGGGTCCTAAAGAGGTGAAATGTTAAAGTTAATCCAAATGGAATATGTAACAACATTAAATTCCACAACGTGGAGACAAGGTTCTATGGCGTATGGAATCCACCTCCTTCCATAGAAATTAAAATGAAAATACAGAGAAAAAAAATTACATCCTTTTCTCTGTATGTTTTTACAATGGCACTACTTACAAGAGGTTTCTGAAATCTTGTTTTATTTTTGGTTAGACTCATCCCTTTCCATGTAATTCCCAAGACAATGAAAGGAGGTGACATAATTTCCCTGACTCTTTTCTGAGCTATAATCATTGAATGGCAGCTAACTGGGAACAGAAGGCCTAGATTATAGTTTTGCTTGTGTCAATAGCTCAGAATCTAGTAGGGTAGACAGATATTTATGTAAATATGCTGCAGTGTGTGAACTGATCAAAACTAGCAGCGTGACCTTAGGTGAATCATAATTTACCTGAGGCTCAGCTTCCTCATTTTAAAAGTGGATGAGGTTGCTGTAAGATAACTGAAACAGCACATGAAAATGTTCTGTAATCTGAAATGTGATACACAAAAGTAAGAGATGATGATGATAATTTTCTGTTTTATAAATCGCTACGAGTATATTTTAACTTCTGAACACTCCACATATTCAGGTGCAGTTTCCAACCAGTATGAAGAAGCTAGTTTTTATTTCTTCGTTTATTTAAGTATGTGGGATCCACATTACTCCAATACTTGTGTCAGTTCAGTTCAGTTGCTCAGTCGTGTCTGACTCTTTGCGACCCCATGTGTGACTGTCTACAAATTCTAAAGGGTTAAAAAAAATATATACTCCTGTCTCCTACCACTTAGTCTCCCTGGCCAAAGGCAAGTGGTTTTTTAATGTATCCTTTCAGGGATATTTTATAATTTGTTTGTGTTAGACTGTGTATTTCCTTTATCATGAGTAAAGTTGAACATTTTGTTTTATAGCAGTTTCAACTCTTTTTCTAGAACTATTTATATCATTCGTCCATTTTCTGTTGGCCACTCTATGTCATAACTAGGAGGTATCTCATCTTGCAGATTCAGCTGTTATTACCAAATAGCTGCATGGTTCACCAAAACTTTTGCATCTGCAGTCCTATGAAAATCTGGTCCTTCAGTCTGATTAACACTGGCGAAGGCCGTACACAGTCTTGGCAGGGAAACAATGTGATCTGACTTGCATTTTCAAAAGCTAATTCCACCATCATATGCAGCATGAAGAAAGGACCGAGGGAAAGTAAGGCTAAAGGTCAGAAGACTCGTTAGGAGTTAGGGAAAGTGATACATAATATATCATCATGATTAAAGGCCAGCAGCAATCCTACTAAAAGAGACTTTCACTATGGATTGTTGTTGTTATTTGCTAAGTGGGATTCAACTCATTGTGACCCTATGGACTGTAGTCTGCCATACTCCTCAGCCCACAGGATCTCCCAGGCAAGAATACTGGAGTGGATTGCCATTTCCTTCTCCAGGGGATTTTCCCAACCCAGGGATTGAAGCGCATCTCCTAAATTGGCAGACAGGTAGATTCTTTACTGCTGAACCACCAGGGAAGCCTCCAATATGTATATAACCATATTTTTAAAAGGTTATTGAATATGGTCATAATCTAAACAAACTAATAAAAAATTAGAAGGCAGAAGTTAACAAAAATAGAAGTATTTCTACCTTTCATCCTGAATATAGAGATCTGCACATCCATTATTTGTTTCCTCATCTATAAAATAGGGACAATTGTTATCTCTCTCGTAAGGTTGCTGTGGGGATTAAATGAGATGATACATGCAAAAAACTTGTAACAGCGCCTGGCACACATACACAGTGAGCTTTCAATAATCACCATCTGTTACTGTTATTATATGCGCAAAAAAGGAAAGCAAGAGAGGCGGCACAGTATGACAGCAAGAACTAGGACATCAGTCGTGGGTCTTCCACGTTCACTGTGCAGAATACAGCAATTAACCTAGCCTTTCTGCCTCCGTTTCCTCACCTGTTAAATGCAGAGAGGGAAGACATACAGTATTTATAGAGACACTTCTAGTTCTCCATGATTATGGCTTAAACTTTTTAAAAAAATCTAATTCAGGTCTGTAACTTGCATGCACATTTATTTGGGGGACAGTCTTCATTTTAACCTTTATTTTGAATGAAATAAATGTTAAAATGTTTCAAGAAAATAAATTTCAACCTAGAATTTTCTATTTATGGTGACACGTTTGATTGTATTTTGCCTCCTTTAGAAAGTTATTATAAAATGGCAGGTTGTAGCACAGTTTATGAATAGAAAAACTGATGGTTAAAAGAATGAAGCCTTTAAAAAAAAAAGCTGTGTAATTTTTCTAGTTATTAACCATCTGAGTTTAGAAAACCAAACTAACTAGTAAGGAAAATTTAGGAAGTATAAAGTTAATTTCCCATATAGTATAAAAGCTTGTTGAACTACTAGGTGTATTATGGAATTGGCAAATAATCTAACATGGAAAAATCAAATTTTGGAAAAAACTACTAATTTAGATAATTACTATTCACATTATATAAAAGAACTTATTTGGAAATCTTAGAAACTTCATATGAAAATATGGTTTACACATTTCATCCATAAAGTATATGCATAGAAGGTTTATATAAGTTATGTAAGTGTATATATTTTATTTTTGAATCCTTCCTTATATGTATATGTGACCACAAACATATGTACGATCAAACTTGACGAAGTGAAGCTCTATTCTGAGAGGAAAGGTACTGCAGTAATAGGAAACACACACAAACACACACATGCATGCATGTCATCTGTTTGGAATCAGATGTGGATTATAGAGGCTGCCTCCACTATCCACTGTGTGGACCACAGGTTCTCTTGTATAAAACAGTGAGTGCATTTCCTATCCTGGCTTACAAGACCATTCTGAGAATCAAATAAGAAAAACATATGTGGCTGTACTTTTCTAAACTGAAAAACACCACGAGAATGCCATACAAAGGTATTACTGCTGCCTTTTTAGTGATGCTACAAGCCATTCACTGCGTGAGTTCTGATCTAAGCTATCACACTGGCAACTCTACCCACAATAATGACATAGAAATCTTCTACCAGCATGCCCCAATTTTACTCCAGCATTCATGGAACTGCAGTTAAGAAAAAACAGCATTTTTTTTTAAAGTAAAAGATGTGATCCTTGTCTTTGAAGAATTACAATTTAGTTGAGCAGACAATAAAACTTACCAACAGAGAAAAATGATAAAATCACAAAGTAACTGAGACAGATTCTGGGCAGCATGCTAGGTGCTGGGGATGTAAACAGTGAGCACTCAGGCTCTGCCCCGTGGACTTCACATTCTAATGGCAGAGACAGCCACCAACAAACAACTAAGAGTAAGTATGAGCAAAAGAAAACAGAAGTACAGGTACTCTGAAGGTACAGGAGAAAGACCCAATTTGGACTGGGGACAAGGGAGGTTTCCCTGAAGAAGGTCTGTTTAAGTTGAGCCCTTAGCTGAAGGTAGGATGCAGGTAAATCTAACTAGATCTGAATAAGACTAAGAATAGGTCTGACTAGCGAAGTGGATGCTGCAATGTGCATTCCTGGAAGCCAAAGTCTGTGCATTCAGCTGAATCCCAGTGGTCACTGGGCACCCTTCTATTTGCTCTGGTTTTGTCTATGGGCTTCCCTGGTGGCTCAGATGGTAAAGCGTCTGCCTGCAATGTGGGAGACCTGGGTTCGATCCCTGGGTTGGGAAGATCCCCTAGAGAAGGAAATGGCAACCCACTCCAGTACTCTTGCCTGGAAAATCCCATGGATGGAGGAGCCTGGTGGGCTACAGTCCATGGGGTCCCAAAGAGTTGGACAGGACTGGGTGACTTCACTTTCACTTTGTCTATGGTTAGGTTAACATTTCCAATCCCTTTCTTGAAGCCTTCCACTAGCCCTGCTGCTAAATGTAAAGAGACCACAAGAAAAGGCAGAGACACCCTTAAGACAGCCTGCTCTCACCTATGTACCTGAACATCCACTTTATGCTACGAATTCATCCTTTATCATCTCTCCAGGGATATTCAAGTGTTTGTTCCAAAACTAGCCACTGACTCCACTGCTTAACAGAATGAAGCCGAACAGTCCAGCAGTCAAGTCTCTTCAAATGTGACCTGACTATTTCTCCAGACTCATCATGTTTACATGGTCATCATGGAGTGCCCACTCTGATTCGATCACTCACACTTTTACCTCACTTGCCTTCTTCATACATTCATCCACTTAACCAATATTTATGGACCATCTCTCATGTTCCTGGCAATGGACTATTCACTAGCCTAATAACAGTTGACATTTAATGACTAGCTATTATGTGCTAATGGCTTTGTTCATTATTCTTTTAAACTTCAAAACAGCTATGAAGACATTGAGGCTCACAGAGGTTAATTCACTAAAACTACTTTCACGTATTTTTTTTTAAAACCACAATCCATACGTAAGAAATATATCTTCTGCCAAGATTCAATGTGTATATGTGAGTATACATATATGTTTATATATTCACATTCAGTATTCACACATACACTGTATGCTTCATAGAAAAGTTTCTACCCTGACTATGTGCAATGACCTCTGATATTTTATACATATATTTTCAATGAAAAAGCCTATGCTTGAGAGGCACAGTTCGAAAACAGACTGCTAGATTGTGTCCTCTGTTGAATACTGAGTGCCTAGAGGGTCATTCACCACCATGAGACTGACATGCTCCAATCTTTCCTGGCTCCTCCTCCTGCTGCTTCCATGGCATTCCCTGGCCTTCCAGAAAAAAAGACACTTTCCTATGCTGTATGTTAGCTGACAGAGAGCAGCTGTCACAGTTTTATCATTATTTGTGGGGGTGACTGTCTTCCCCCAATCTGTGAGCACTGAGGCTCTAAACAAACACATTCTCTTTGCATCTGTCTCCTCTGGACCAAGCCAGGTGACTGGCACAGAACTGGAACCAAATAGTACAAGTTTTTTAATGAATAAGAAAACATCTTCATTCAGAATCCATTTACTTTTACTTTGGGAAAACAGTTTAATAAATGTGATGGTTTGGCTCCTCGTTCAGAGTATGTTCAAGTAATCATTTGTGGCAAAAAGAGGACAGCTATTCAAGACAAGAACAATTGACGGCTGATAGCCTAATGGGCCAGAAAGCACCATTATTTCTATCACCTAAATATCTGCCAAATGCATCCGCTCTGTCCATCTCTACTGTCACTGCAGATTCAAATTCTGGCCTCACCACTTATGGTTAGGACATTTCAGCAAGTTAATAGTCAAGCCTTAATTTCCTTCTCTGAAAAAGGTGGATGACTACTGAGTCTACCTCATAAGAGTAAATGTGAACATGCTTTGTAAAGCATAAAACTTAGTGCCTGTACACAGAAGAGGCTCAGTAAGTGACAGGTATTATTATTCATATTATTTTAAAATATAACCCACCATTTATTACCCATGTGAGTGACCCCAAGTTTTCAAACTAGCTTCCCTTGCCAGGCTCCCCTTCAAACCATGCACCATGGCAATGCTGCAAAGTGCTTCAAATCCCTGGACCATGGTTAATTCTCCTAGTGGCCACACCCTGTGGTCTCGGGGCAAATGGTTTGATGCCCTTGCCCGAGTGCACGCAGCTCCATGTCACTGTGCTGGGCTGGCCGGCTCCATCCTCCGCCAGAGCCAGTTATAGCTGGTGGGCAGCCTTCCTCACTCAGCTGACTATCCAGAAACCAGTGCCCTTTTCCTGATAGCTAGTTCCAGAAATAATTGGCTGGCCATGTTACTTGGCTCAGAAAACAGAAGCCTGTCAGTTTCAGGCCACTCAATCAATAGCTACAATAGTGGTTAGCTCTGAGCGGTGTTAAGACTCATTGTGCATCCTTCCCAATCTTGCAGGGTCCCTAGAGTTTGCCTGTTAAACAGACAGTGAGCGGGGGTTGGGGGGGGGGGGGTGGGGGGTGGAAAGAGAAGAGAGGGAGGAAGAGGAAGAGAAAAAAAGCTACATGGCGAGACAGATGTCAAGAGTCCTGTCAAGTGCCTGAATAAACTTTCAGTGTAAAGAAGGATCTTGATTTTTGTTTATTACTGGGTCAAAAGCACCTATGTGAATCACTAGCTTGATAACACTTATGCAATGGATAAATCAATCTATTAGGTTTTTTGAAAGGAGACTAGAGTCTGAAACGAGACTATTCTATTTCCAGTTATAAAGAAAACCCCCCAGACCTTGCCCCAGATAAGGGTGCACCAGTCTTCAGCTGAGGGCTTGTTGAGGAACCTTGAACTTGTATGATAAAGGCCCAATTTTGGCCAGACTTGTTCCCACCACCTACTAAGGGGCTAACAACTTGTTCTAAAGTTCATTCCAAAGGCACATGAGTTCATTTAGATATTTCACCATAATCTGACAATTCTTTGAACACCATTTCCCATTTACCCAATAGCTGAAAGCAGGATTGGTGGTGGGGCCGCAGGACCCTGTCTGGAGTCATTCAGTCTGCACGTTAAGGATGAGTCTCACCAGGGTCATCCTCCTATGGATATTCGTTATCAGTGGAAAATTTCTAGACAATCTATTCTATTACATGGCAGTAGGAGTCATTCATGTTAAGTCTAGGAAAATGTTATTAAGACTTCAATCTTTATACAGAGGCCAGTATTAAAGACTAAGCTGAAGAGGCTTCTGTTTTCCTTAATGTGTTTTTAAGAAAACATATTACTATCTTGGAATCTTAGAAAACAGGCCTAACAGAAAATTATAATTTCTAAAATGTCTATCCACATCATTTTAAGTGAGTTTTCAAGACCTTTCAAATATTTACTTCAACATGCTATTATTTGTGGTTTATTAAGTGGGTGTTTTTCCTGGTTTAGAAAAAAATGCTATATGATGCTCTTACTTGCAAAACAGAAAATTCTTATAGAAAAGAAAAATCCAGTGACTGTCTAAACCTTGGCAGGTCAAAAAAAATTTTTTTAAGGAACTGATTTATGTATTGATTATAAACAATCACATTTTCCATGTAAGAGATAAAATGAATACAGAATATTTTTATGTGGTATGAATGAGGAAAAATTCTTCACTGGACAAGACACAGATATAGCTTATCTTTAAGAATATATAAAAAATTCTCAAGAATAGATGAAATTATACTTAGGCTTTAAGGCATATCTGGAGGAGATGCTCCACAGAAAAACAGAGAGGAAAGCTCCATGAATCCAACAGGCAATGACGGGCTGTCACAACTCCAAAACAGTCACTGATGGGTTAAAGGGCCATCCATGGAAAATGCATCTCTAAGTTGAAGGGTGTTAGAAGACTGATTTAGAAAGTCAAATAAGTAATGGATCAAATACAAGGAATTTCAGAAAATTAAAATGGAAGGCATTTTAAATGTGGACCTAAGCCTCCAACTGTATATCTTTTCCTTCTTCATGCAAGACAACAAATTCTGCAATGTAAGCAATGGAGACCTTAAATCCTGATGGAAAAAACAGCGTTAAGCACAAGACCCAGATCATGGTTCACCCCATCCATCAAAGAGAAGAGCAAAGAGAGAACACGAGTGCTCCAGCTACTGCAGGGGAGCAAGCGAGCCCAGCACCAAGTCCACATGAGCATGGCGCCTTGTCAGCGGGGCCTCCTGAGTACGGTCAGGACACCCACAGAACACCCAAGGCTCCACAAGCCACCAAAAGGCAAGGCACATTTCTCCTTTGGCACATGGATGGTTTATTTTCATGTTGGCATCTGTTAAACATTCACAGAAGAACTGCTTTGTGTCTTCAGGGCGGTTCAATAAAAGATGTTTCCCCACATGTGTGAAATCACGGTCACATGCTGCACCACCTTAGCAGAGGCTCCGACTGTAAACAGAGAACCATTTCTCATCGCAAATAGGTGTCAGATTCCCATTTGGAGAGAAAAATAGATTTTAAAGAATATTCTTGTTACATTTTAATATCTTCAGTGTTTAGTTGCCTGCCTGCTTCTCTTCACAACATGAACTGCTCCAAGGAAGACCGAAACTAATGACCCATTCAAGGCTGTAACCCAGGCCCCCCAGTGTTCTCCCAGCTGTGCTTTCAGGTTAACTGGCACAATCGCTCTCTCTCCCTTTCCTGTCACCACCGTACCCTCTATTCAGAGGCACAGACGACAGCATCTAAGTTCTCCCCACCCACCCCTACGAAGCCCTCTCAGCTACTGACATCATCTATCATCGTGAAAATCAGAGTCAGGGGAGGGACTGGACTGACTACCCAGATGGCAGATGGGAGCAAAATATTTGGCCTTTCCTTATATAATTATTTGGAGTTTAGCTGCAAAAGTCAACTTCAGTGCTGAGGGTGAAGCCAATTTTATGTGCCCCTACATGCTGGAAGAAGCAAAGAAATCACTTTTTCAGGCTTTCAACCCAGTCTCACCTCAGTCAAATGTGACTGATGCTTAATGATTACTAGTATTTGCACCGAGCTTTGGAATAGGTAACTTTTTGATACAAGGTTGCATTTGACCCATGCAACAAATTCATGGGACACTCTGATCCCCATTTTACAAATGAAGAAGAAATTCAATTACTTGTCCAAGGTCACAAAACCAGTTAGTGGTAAATTTGTACCTAAACCCAGATTTTGGGTTCCAAATTCCCTGAAGATTAAGATGAGGAAAAGAATGCATCTAGGAGGCACTGTAGCAAGACACTGGCCAAGGCCCCGTGGCCCTGGCCCTCACAGAGCTCTCCCTGGGGAGAGAGCTCCGGCAGGAACTGCTCCCGCCGTCCTGGGCACTGCCTGCCTGCGCGGGGTGGTGCTGGCCTGTCAGGCGATGCTTCCTTCTTTGTTCTGGCAGGAAACTCGGACAGGACTCAAGGACCTACTAGGTGTCAGGCCGTTTGGAGGATATGAAAGATTAGTAAAGATGGGCCAGGGGGCCACAGGTCGGGGAGGGAGGAGGGTTGAGGAGTGGGTGGCAAAAGGTTTGGAGAGCAGTGCACATGAAGATCCCAGAAGACCATGGCTGGAGACCAGGCGGCAGGAGTGATGAGAGCGAGCCCAGAAAGGGAGGCTGGGTGGGTGAGACGGCGCCCCGTAACCAAGCACAGGAAGGCCTTCCTCCGGAGGCGGAGGCAAGTTCTGAAAGGCTGTTATGAAGGGATGACATGGTGTCACCAGTCTTCTGGAGAGACCATTCTGGAGGCAGCCTGCAAAGTGGAGTGGAGGGAGCAAATTTGACAGGAAGAGTGTCTGGGAGGTGTTGATGGAGCCTCGGGGGCCTGGGCTGGGATCGTGCCAGTGAAAGCCAAGAAAAGGAGGACGTGAGAAACTGCTGAGGGGTGGAGTCTGCAGAACAGGGTGACTAGTGTAGAGCTGATAGGAGAGAAAAAGACATCAAGGATGCCTTCTAGCTTTCTGGCTTGGGGAACAAAGCAGACGGCAGTCTTTCACTGAGGTACAGACCCATAAAGCACAGGAGAAAACATGTTGTTATAAATAAGTGCACACAATACACAATGCTGAATTTACCTAAGATCCAGATGTTCTCAAATACTTTCACGGAAGAATAATGAGCCAATTACAAATGAGTGTTAACTATTAAAAACAAGCTTTAATTGGCAATTCAAAAAAATTACTGCACATACAAAACTAACAAAACTATGCTTCTTTTAAAATATTCTAAAATTCAAACTGATGATTCTACTACAACGAACACAAATTGATTTTTATTGTAGTGGTATTTATTCCCCCGAGCTCTTTGGTGAACAGATCTCTAGATAGCAGACTTAATAGGAATTCAACACTAACCCTCATACAATTCCTATACTGCTATTACCTTCATTACTGACTACCTTCCGCTTGGTCCACAATCCAGCCCAGAGGCAGAGTTCTGGGGCTGAAGAAATTAGAAACAACTTCTTAGATAGTCTCTCTTGTACAGTACCTCCCATTTGAGTTTATTTTCATCTGCCACCGATTATAAAAAAGGGATCCTCAATTAAGAGTGGAGGCTAAATTAATTGCATCTGGGGGTGAGGGTAGACTGTCATGAGTGCCTTAACACGCTGATCTACTATATTTACACAACAAGGCTTGAGGAAAGGAATCTATTTTCTCTTTTTGACAATACCATTGTCCTGAAAGGCAGCATCATTTTACAGTTAGTATGCTCACGATGTAAGTGATAAGAACACCTTTACATGCAAGAACAATTAGACAGGTTGACTCGGAGATCCTTCTCTGACAACCAGGGAACCTATGAACCATCTGAGCATCTGCAGATTGACCATCACACTGAAAACTGAGAACCTCAGAGAAAGAGCGACAAAATAATTTCTGTAGTTTGCACATACACACAAAATCCCATTTCCAACTCCTTAACCATTATCTCGGTGGCCTCTTCCATTTCTGTACTTACTGGTTAATCCGTTCTTGACAACTGAGTTAGGTCAATTAAGATGTACAAAAATAATTTTAAAAATTTCAAAACTGATTTTTGGTGTGAATATCACTAGGAAATAGCCAACAGCATTAAAAACTTTTCCAAAGTTTTACTTATTTCCCGCTAAATATTCTGGGGTTGTGAAGAGCACGGTTGGCCTCTGGACAGCACACTTTACTGTGAGGCTCCAGGTGCGAGCACCCCACCTCAGACTGACACTGTGTCTGTATGACTGTACAAATATTTCTGGAAGAACGTAAGACAGAAGTGGTAGCTTTAATCTGGTGCAAGAGAGAGAAATACTATGCTACAGCAAATGACTTACAATGGTAAAACTGAAAGAAGACATATCAATATGGTACGCTTTTTTTTCCCCTTTTTTTTTCCATTTATTTTTATTAGTTGGAAGCTAATTAATTTCAGAGCAAGAAATACTTTGTTCTTTGTTCTGTGCTCTGAATAGATCTGAAACTTCTGAATGGTTGTGAAGGCTGAATTATTTCCTGTTGCTCAACTCAATCTTTGCTGAGCACCTAGTATATAGAAGATGCCACTGTAGCGTAAGGTGCAGGGCATAAATAAGATTTGGTCTGGCCCTCAAGAGTTCAGTCTAACCTACAGAAAGACACTGGATTTATTTTAAGAGATCTCTTTTCTGCCCTTCCCATTAAAAAGGAAGAGAAAGATCTACCCCGTGCAAATAGAATGTGCTTAGAAATTTGATGAGGAATTCTATTCATATGCTGAAAAGAAGCTAACATACACCATTAAAGAGTGGGAATAAAACTATATCAAGGCAGTTAACATTTGGGATTAATAACAGAACAAAGACATATTCTATTCAATCTACTTAAAATATCTAAGTTTGAAACCTTCTATTTCGAAGTACACAGATTCAGATTCACCTTCTTATGGTATCACACAAAAAGGACACCATTTTGCTCACCATTCTGCTACACACTTTTTCCGGAAAATGGCACTATTTGTGTTTATAAAAATGGAGCTACTGATAAATATCACTGTGAATATCAGATTCCAAAAATGAGAATTTTGTGATTCATCTGACAAACAGCCGTCAAGAACTAAGTTTGGCTGGATTAAATACTAAAAATACATAAAACTGCAATATTTTGTTATTTTTTTCCTTGTCCTGAAACTACAGAGTAGCTACACAGCTTGTCTAGCCTAATTTTGGCACCACTGATACAGTAAAAGACAATTCTCAATTAGGTACGGTAATACTGTAGACTTTAACTACAAACCTATTTAAACAGTTGAGAGAGGAAGAAAAGTTGTCCTGTAGCTGGACAAGAATGAAGGCTGGGGGTGGGGGAACCCGATAATTCTGGAAAATCTCACCCAGGACGCCCTCCATACGGTCACGGAATGGTGCCTAAGTACTGCCTCCAGCAACAGAATATATTTCCTAGCACATCACAGTCCGGGAGCAGCATCAATTCTGCTTGCAAGCCATATCCAAAAGGGAAGGTTCTTAGTGGTTCTGCTTTCAGCATATCTCAAGGACTAATTAAATCCTCATTACTACCTTCTAATTATTCAAATACTATGGGATTACACTAAGGAAGTCCCTGCTGGCATACTAGATGAAAAGGGTTAAATAACCTATGTTGATTTTGAGAATCCAGATCTAGTTCAGACCTTCAGAAAACCACTAGCACTAACATGAATATTTAACTAGACACCACTGTGAAAATTAAAAGGGAATTCAATTAAAAGGTTTTCAAAAAATTAATTCTGAACCTCTCTACATCTGTCCAAATAAATAAGCCTTCTCGAAACGTTTTCACCTAATTGCTAATCCAATAAACTAGAAGGGCATTTGCTAGTTTCATTAAGCTTAACGTTTTACAGAGGTTAAAAATGTGATCATTTTGATGTTAATAATAATTATACTTATTTATCTACTCAGATGGCTATCCTATATTCCCTGCGAGAAAATAGGACAATCTACTAGTAAGCCATTTCTTACTGCCTTTTTCAAATTTTAAGATATATATGTTAAAGATTAAGAAGTAAGGATAAAGCAAATCTAAACATGTTGGTTACAATTTTCTAGTAAAATATATTTCAGTATTTTAGGGTTATCTTAACTATTCTTCCAATGCCTTAGTTCGTATAATTCATAGTATTTGATTTTTTGGGTGAAAGCATGTTGCTATATGAGGTCTAGAGAGAAAAGATTTGGCTTAAATAAAAACCAATGACAATACTAAGCTGAAGTTTTGACATTTTAAAAAAACAAACATATCAGTAATGAAAAAGTTAATACCAAAGAATCTGAACTAATTTTTTTTTATTCACTGAGCAAGAAGCACCACATAATATGCAAACAGGAGAGTATAAATCAAGTTTTATGCTGCAAAGTACATGAAACATAGAGGAGACAATACTTCATAAGGATAAAGAAGTCAATAGATCTCCAAAGTGTCTCCCTCCTTTCTGTAAATTCTGATGGCCATACCCACATACACCTTTGTAGATGGAAAATAGAAAACTATAGATACACTTATTTTTGCCTACACACAATGTGGGGAAATGAATTTGTGACTGCTGCCTTTTGATACACTTGACACCAGGACCACCAGGGAAAGAGGGGGTGGGCACTGCAGGGCCCCAGGTCTAGATGGAGCACGGACTCTGTGCTCAACCTCGGGACAAGGAGATGGCCTTGCTGCTGTCAGCACTGTTTGGACCCTAGGACAGCCTCAGATTTGCAAAATTCTCAACAGGGTATGTAATTTATTAATAAATGTTCTTCCTGAATGGGAATACAAAGATCAAACCCCAAAAATGACAGCAGCTTCTTAAGCCTGAAGGGACTGAGCGCCAGGGTGGCACGTCAGCTAGGCTGACCCCCACAGGGAGTGGGGGAAGGGCCCAGAACACTGCACTCCACAGGAAAGCAGGCTTTCCCGAGCCTCTTGTTTTGTGCAGGTGTCTCTGGGCAAGTGTGTTTCTGGATTCTCCGCCATTAAAGTAAATCTATCTCCTATGGGTATATTGAAGAAAATGTGTATAATTGTGGAATTTTACTCTCTTATAATCTTGCTTGTTAAAACAAATAAGTGTAAAAGGAAGTGTTTAGCTTGGTTATTTTAGCACTCAGCAGTACAGAGGCTGTGCCTTATCTTGTCTATCAGGGTCCATGGTTTCTGAGAAAAAATACATTTTTAAAAATAAGATGCCAACTCAGCAATATATTTTTTTCCTCTTCTTTCATTACTTCCTTAAATAAGGGGAGAGGGTATATAAATTATAAAGGTATAAAGTAAGTTAAATTACGTAGGAATCAATACTGGGGAATTTCATAGTAAGGATTTTCTTAGATTTACTTTGCACTATATATATTGTTGGAACATACCAAATGATGGTAAAACAAACAAAAAATGCTTTTCATTATTGTATCAAATCATTAAAATGATTATGTCATCTGCCATTAAAACACATGATCAAGTGTGATCAGGTAGGAGGCTAACATATCTTCCTAGATTTAAACAAATAAAGTCATTTAAAAAAAAGTACTTGTTACCCAATTTTAGAGGAAATTTAACTCTTACATGGCAAAGCAGCATCCAAGGGATGCACATGGGGCCCCCAGCACAGTCTCAGGGAAGTTAGAAGAACATGTTCACAAAAATCAATTCAGATTTAGCAAATTATAAAAGTCATCTTTTATTATTTGAAGGAAATGGTCATTAAAACTAGACAGGTTGTCAGTTATATATCCACTACCAGTTACCAAAATCACACGAGACATAAGAGGGGGAAAAAACCCAAACAATCAACAAGTGGTTTCCATGCAGTGACACCAGAGGAACACCCTGGATTTTGTCTTGCAAATGTATTCATTTAGGTTAAAACTTTGATTTAACTACATTTCCTGTCATCTTGTCCTTCACATTTGGCATTCTACATTTTTACATTTCTTAAATGTTTGTCAGGTGGAAGGGGCTGAAAAGACAATGGAGAATGTAGAAGAAGGGTTCTTTTTCAGTTTGTAGCAATAAAGGTTTATTGTAGGATTTCCAAATAAAGTACCTCTTATCTTCTGATGCTTACAAAGTAAGCAGAATTCTCCCAGTAGGAATGATGTTACAGGGTTATGGTGAAAATGAAACAACAAATATCTTCATTTTAGCTCTGGGTCTGGCCTGAGTGGGCTTTCAGCACAGGATAATTTCCTCTATTCTTTTTTAATTCACTTCCTTGACCCAGTACCACAAGGTAGGTACAACCGATAGCCACAAAAAGGGAGTCTGGGGAAACTCCCACTGGCTTGGCTCCAGCGCTCCTTCCAGAAGCATCTGTCATGTCTCCCAGACAACAGAGCCATAGGGGAGTTAACACAGAACAAGCGATTTATAGAGACGATGTGACATACAAGACCAATTTATAGGAGGCCGCAGTGGGAAGTTTATAGAGAAACAAGTACACACATCACACAATTATTAACACACACTAGAGTATCATTACAAAGTAGTGGTTCTCAAGTATGGTCCCTGGATCAGCAGCATCAGCAGCACTGAGGAACTGGTCGGAGATGCAGGTTTTCTGATGCAGAATCAAAAACCTGCAGTGTGGCCTGGCAATCCAGCTTAACAAGTTCTCCAGATGGTTCTCATGCACTCCAAAGCTTAAAAACCATTACTACTCCATTATTAAAACATATCGTAGTGTTTTGATAAGGGAATTAAAGTATTAACTGCACATTAAATGATAATAAAAGGTTAAATATGTAAAGGTATTAGAAATTAAAATTTCATTTTATTCCTACTAAACATTCATTTTAACACAAATGATGTATAGATAAGGGTAATCCATCTTTTTATTGGTATTACTTTCTAAATAACACATTGCTGAGTTTTTAATATGTAAAATAACTGAAACTTCATCTAATTAGAAACAAGTCATCATCTTTACAACTCATACAGAAATAATTATAGACATTAGGGGACAGGAGTCTTTAAATATTAGCTACCAAGCCAGCAACTTTTGTCTTCTGGGCAAGTGAGAGAAGAGGTGGAGTGAAGGAGCGTGGCACCCCCATTGGGGGCTGGTGTGGGGCAGGCAGGCAAGGCTTGACTCACGGGCAGCAGGAGGTGGTGATCAGGCACAGCACTAGATGGTACAGCACACTTGTAAATCCTATCTACACTCATCCGGACTAAAATCACCATCTCCACCATCAATAAGAATAACTTTTCCTCCAAAAGGGAGAAGTAAGACAGAAGCAAATAGATGAAGGCCTAAGGCCTCAGTCAAGGCAAGAATATATGGGGGTCAACTTGTAGAACTGAGTAAAAGGTCAGAGTCTGCAGATGCGGGACAACCTGAATGCTCAGGAAAAGCTCACACTGCTTTTTCTGGCTCGGACACGAACTAGTCTCTGAGAATGAGAAGGTCATATAGAACCTCTACGGCCCTCAATTTCTTTATTCATAAATTGAGATGAATGGACTCTACAGTCTTCCAGGTCAGCTCCATTTCTAAGATCCTATAATTCTAAAATACAAGGTTTCACTATGCATTTAAAAATTTACTGTTAAATATCATGGGAAAAGTAACTGACCAAAATAGCTAAACAGATGCACTTTACTTCATTAGGACCAATACCAAAATTGAATCATTAATAGTCATTTTTACACAGCTAGATCAAATATCAGATAGCAGTTATGTTTAAACTATACTTCCTGGTTCTATGTGGACATGCAGATTCTCTGGAGCTTGAACTGGGATTTGGTAAAACCACCCAGTCTACCAGAAACCATCCTTCTTTTCAGTATTTATTGTTATATGTCGGTTCTTAGGTATTTCTTTCATCCAATGAGAAAACATAATAGCTTTTTAAAAAATGTGTATAAGGAGGTACATAGGTAAGCAAACTCATTTAAACCTTATATACTCAAAACACAAAGGTATGTAAGATATGAACTGAAGACCAACCTCTTTCCTGTGGCATTGGTGACTGGCTCAAGGCAGGATGAGAACTGGATTCTGACTGGCTCCCAGGTGGCTGAGGGGGCATCTGACTTCCTGTAAAAACACAGGAGAGGAAGTGGGGATAGGGAACCCTCTGCAATAATGTTGCAATTGTGCAAAACCAAGACACAGTTAAATGTATTTAATCTTCATGATCACAAAAGGTATTGCTCCACAAAGAAAAACATACAGCTCAAAGAGAGTTATATCTTATACTTTTTTCTTGTAAAACAAAGAGGAAACATGCATAAACATCTTTATCAAATCACCTCCTGAAAAGTTCAATTTTCTACTGTATGAGTTCCCAAATTCACAAATCAATCTACAAGCTCAAATCTCTTGACACACACTTCTACAATACATTTAACAAAATCCCAGACTGATGAAGTCAACTCAGACTCCCAAGTTTAAACTAGCTTCTAAGTGGGCAGGCAGCATAGTGGCCAACAACCTTTTATGAGTAATATTTACATAATATAGCCAACAACCTTTTAAGAGTAATATTTACTTAATATAGCAATAAAAACTTGCTTCTAAAAAACTTCTAAGTCAATCAGAGATTCAACAAAAACTTAGAAGGAAAGCTCAATTAAAAGACACAACTATAAAATATAGTATACATTATCACTAAAGAAGAAACACTATTCTGCATCTTTTAATCTTTATTGCTAATACAGCAGTAGTGTCTATTTACCAACTATTTGATTTCCATTTAATTTTTGCTTTTTGTCTTTTCAAACTATAAGGTAAGCGCCATGAGACAGGAATCAAGTTGTTTACTCCTTTAGTCCCTCCATCAGCATAACAAATAACTAATAAATCTTTGTTATTTCATGGTCTTTAATATGACAATAGGAATTAAAGCAAAACACTTTAATTAACTTTATTAAAATAAAACAAAAATTTTTATTTTATTAACTAAAGACAGATAGTGAATTATATGAGGTCTAGAGACATGATTTTTTAATTTAAGAACAATCAGCTCACTTTCTGCCTCAGAAGTATAGATACATTTCTGAGAGTACAAGTATTACAGAGTAACAAAGGCAGTTGAATTTAGCATAATCCTCAAAGCACTGTTTAACCATTCATTTACTCTTAAGACATCTGCAGTAAATTAGTATTAGTATTGAATAAATAAAACAAAAACACTTACATTTTGGGTACAAACAACTTCAAGGGTAAACACTGCCATCAACTTGGCTACAGATAGACTAAAGTTGCTGTGTGTCCACTCAGGGTCATGTGCTTCCTATGAAATACCCTACGGCCCCTAAGCTCCAGTCCATTTAGAAATTTAAAGCACTCTGCAGCCAAATACTGACTTTTTAAAATGTCACTGGGGAACCAGCTGCAGTAAGATAGTAAGTGCTGACATTGTAATGATTGTTTCTACATAACAGACTGAACTCATAGACTCATGACAGTAAGAAACACAAGAGCAGCAATTCCATGTTAATACAGGACACCACTGCTTACACTTTACCTGCCCCAGGCACTGCTCTTATATACCATATTTCAAGTAAACGTAAAAAAGGCTGTAAGGATGCTCATGAATTCACAAAAAACTGCCATATCCAAGCAGCACTAGTGGTGTCTGGTGCATTTCTAAAAGATCTCTCTTTAAAGTGATGAGTTATCTACTCATTTACTAAATCTGTCTTTTTTTTAAACAGTCTTTTCATGGTAACGATAGACTTGCCCAAACTTGTTTTAAATTCTCCATTTGCTTTCAATCCCTGTCTTTCCATCAGTAGTTTTTTTTTTTTTTTCCATTTATTTTTATTAGTTGGAGGCTAATTACTTGACAATATTGTAGTGGTTTTTGCCATACATTGACATGAATCAGCCATGGATTTACATGTATTCCCCATCCCGATCCCCCCTCCGACCTCCCCCCTCCACCCCATCCCTCTGGGTCTTCCACCAGCCCCTACATTGATAGTTTCATAGTTACTAAGAAATAACTTCATCTCCCATTAGCATAGGTATAAGCAAAGTCACAGCAGATGACTGTGACATGATCAGAAAACACGTTTGAGAAACATAATACAGATGATCCATTTCTGTCCAGTGACCATATAAAGAAGACAATTCAGAGCTTTTTGAACCAACTGAAATGACTAAACACCTCTCGAATCATAGATTTCTATATGCCATATGTATGATGTTAAAGAAAACCTTTTAAACAAAGTGTGGTAACTACTTTAAAAGAGAATGTTTTCATATGTAGCAAATTCACGAGAAGGCTTTAACAGTAAAACTGAGTGTTTAAAGAAAGTCTCATTTTCTCCCTAGTCTGTGTCTATGATGATGGAAGCACAACGTGGTGATGTAAACACTATCTGTGAGGTAGAACAAATTCCACCACTTCACATGGAGGTATTCACTCTTCAATGGCTACGTACACAATACTGTCCAAAATTTTTGGTCCAACAAACTAAAAAATGAAACATCAGTAAATGACCTTAATGTCTGCTTTTGCCAACTTAAAATTCTAAGCACAAGTTTGTATTAAAATTTTTTACAGAAGAGCTCTTATGTGTAATTAATTTAAGACTCAGAGTAAAGGTACAAAGCCAGTACAAGAGGGCTGTGCTCAGTCATGTCCAACTCTTTGCCAGACTCCTCTGTCCATGGGCTTCTCCAGGCAAGAATACTGGAGTGGGTTGTCAGTTCCTCCCCCAGGGGATCTTCCCAACCCAGGGATCGAACCTGCATCTTCTACATTTCTTGCATTGGCAGGTGGATTCTTGACCACTAGCACCACCTATGTAAGGGGCTGTTGTATATTCCTTAGCCCACCTCTCATAGTGATCACATCTTATAGAACCTTTATATAATTATCAAGAGGAACTTAAAATGGTAAGAAATTACTAAGATATTTGAATTTTACCATTTTTTTCCAGTCAGTGCTTCTTTTTTCATTCTAGCATCTCATATTGCATTTAGTTGTTATTTCTCTTCTTCAGTCTAATCTGTCTTTCCTCATATTTATGACCTTGATGCTTTTGAAGAGTTCAGATCAGTCGTTTCTAGAATGTTCCTCAATTTGGCTTAGTCTGTTACTTTGTCAGGACTGAAGCAAGGTAATGCATTTTGGGACGTGTACAACAAAAGTGTTGTGCCCTTTTCAGTTCATTCTACCAAGAGGTTAATGTCACTGATGTTTCATTTGTGGTGACTTTTGCCTTGATTACTTGGCAAAGCTGTTGTCTACCAAGCTCCAATAAAAAGTTACTGCATTTTTGCTCTTTGTAGTTGATGAGTATCTTAGGGGAGATATTTGAGACTGCAAATCCTGTGTCTCCTCAATCTTGCACCCACTAATTTTAGCATCCATTAGAGAACCTTGTCTGCAGCATTTATTACAGTGGTGCTTGCTAACGATAATATTTTGTTTCCCTCTTTCCTTCCACATTTGTGAATGGGAATCTACTATGAGGAAGAATAATCTCTTCTTCTCCATTTCTTCATGTATTTATTAGACTGCCTCTATTCATATGGACTCGATATGGCAGACACATCACAGAATGATTTCCAAAGAGTCAAATTCTTATGTAATTTCCACCTTTTCACTGAGGGCAGAACCTGTGTCTTGGCTTCTAATAAAAGAATATAACAGAAGTGATGGGATATCATTTCTAAAATTATTTTATATGGCAAAGTTAAAGGGATTTTATAGACATAATTAAAGTCCATAATCAGTTGACTTTGAAATAATCAGAAGGGAAGTAACCCTGTGAGGGCCTGATGCTAAGAGAGGGCTTAGGCCTTCTGTAAGGATGCTCCTGATGGCCTTGATGAAGTACGCTTCTACGATGGGAACTGAGCCGCACGGCTAGGACAGGCAGCCTCTAGAACTTGAGGGCCTCACTTCTACAACCACAGGAAACAAATTCTTCCGAACAGTCTGAATGAGACTAGAAGCACAGTATGCCCAAGCTGAGCCTCCAGATGAATATGAGACAACCCAACACTTGGACCAGAGCCATTTGACCCTGAGAAGAGGACCTAGTGAGGCTGTGACTGGACTCGTGACCATGGAAAATGTGAGATTAATAAATGCGTGTTGTTTTATGCTGCTAAATTGTGATAATTTGCCATACTGAACAGAAAATTCACACACTCATGGATTAAAATCCAACTGTGCCATTATTTTGTTGCTCAAATTGTTTCAGCTTTGACCATTAGAAGCTCCTTCAAATCTTTATTTTTTAGAAGTCACAAGGTATTCCAGGCTCATCTTTTATTTTCCTTGCCCCAGTCCTATAATCAATCACTTCTCCTCAGCACTCTGGTTCTTTCTATTAGAGAATGGCGTTAAAGAGACTAAAATCTGGGCATTGGGCCTGCTCGTTATTTCTGTGGAGTTACTGCTTCCAGCCTCTCTCAGTGAAGAGAGTATGCACACCAATGTGCACATACACACTCTATACTTCACAGCGTGCGTGTGTAAAATCATGAGTGTGGGGCTTCCCTCGTGGCTCAGTGGTAAAGAGACCACCTGCCAATGAGGGAGATGAAAGAGACCTGGTTTCAATCCCTGAGTTGGGAAGATCCCCTGGAGAAAGAAATGGCAATGCACTCCAGAGTTCTTGCCTGGAAAATTCCATGGACTGAGGAGCCTGGTGGGCTACAGTCCATGGGGTTGCAAAGAGTCGGACACGACTGAGCAACTGAACACACACACACACTATTGTATTTGGTTAGCTAGTATTTTCCTTAGAATTTTAACACTAGGAGAGGCTTTGAGGGAATTTTTCTAGTTAAAAATAGCTTTTAAGAACTAAATCAAAATAAGCATCAATTAAACATTTGAAAGAACAAAACACTAGGATTTTAGTTTATAACAAAACTGAGAGAGACAGGCTAATAAGTATACTTTTGGTTAATTAGCACACATCTAGTAATGTATCGGAGAAGGCAATGGCACCCCACTCCAGTACTCTTGCCTGGAAAATCCCATGGGCAGAGGAGCCTGGTAGGCTGCAGTCCATGGGGTCACCAAGAGTCAGACAAGACTGAGCGACTTCACTTTCACTTTTCACTTTCATGCATTGGAGAAGGAAATGGCAACCCACTCCAGTATTCTTGCCTGGAGAATCCCAGGGATAGGGGAGTCTGGTGGGCTGCCGTCTATGGGGTCACACAGAGTTGGACACGACTGAAGTGACTTAGCATGCATGCATACATAGTAATGTATAACTTACAGTGGATGGCTTGAGACATGAATATATTACAGCCTAGTATACTTCATAGACCAAGAGGGTGGGGCAGTCAGTACTCACAAGCTTAAGTTCTGTTTCTTATAGGCAACACAGTCTTAATATTCCCCATAGTTCTATTCTTACTTCTCTGTATCATTTGTCCTATTCTCATCAGAATGTAAATTCTACGAGTACTGAGAACTCTATTTTTTTCCCTACTATATCCTTTGAACCAAACATTCAATAAATATTTGTTGATTAAATAAATGTGTGGGTGATTACTCCAGAAACCAAGTGCAGACTAATAGTTAATTAGATCTTTATAAGTTATCAGTAAATATGTTGTTTTATCTTATTATTCCAGAGTAGGAATAGGCAACCGTTTTCCTATAAACTGCCAGATAGTATATATTTCAGGTTTTGCAGGCCATATGTTCTCTGTCTCAACTATTCAATGCAGTTGTTGTAGTGCAAAAGAAGCCACAGACAACATGTAAACAAGAGCAGCATAAATAAAACTTTATTTACAAAAACAAGTGGCAAGCTGGATTTGGCCCAAAGGTGGTAGTTGCTGATCCCTATTCTAAACTAGAATACCATTAAAGAAACATTCAGGAACACTTGCTCAGAAAGTGAGTAAATATCAAATGGCATTTATTAACAACAGTGATGACTTAGAAAGCCAGTACACCCTCCAAACTTAGTAAAGTGGCCTACATAAATAAGTGCCAGTAAGAATTTCATTTGTGCCCTCTTCCAAATCAGATCTAGTGTATAGGGTGCCCTGGGTTCCTCAGCACTTAATTCAAGTGCAGTTCTAAGACTTAAATGGCAAGTGCATTTAGCAAATATATTTTTAGAGAAGCAATTCCTTGTAGTTTTATGCTCCCAACTCTTTTTGGCCGGACTGAAACAAATAAATCAGAACTATTGATCAGATGCAGTCATATTTAAGTTACACACTACCACTGTTTTGTTGGGGCAGCAGAGAATAAACATGAGATAAATAGGATTTCTACATTAATCATTTATTGAGGCCAAAATTTCCCTGGGTTAATTTCTTTCTAAATTACTATAGCATACAACTACAGGAACTCAATAAGAACAAGCATACTAACTCTGAACTACAACAGTCTCTGGCAAGCAAATCATTCACACTTTTAAAAGTAATACCATGCTATCTCTAAATAATACTAACAGACAAAGAAATACCCAGAAATCTCATTTTTCAAAAGTTGTAGTGGACAGGAGAAAAGAATTTCTTCCTTTCACACTGTTTTTGCTTAAAAAAAAAAAAATCAACCTAAGATGGATTTGGGCTTCCCTTGTGGCTCAGCTGGTAAAGAATCCACCTGCAATGTGGGAGACCTGGGTTTGATCTCTGGGTTGGGCAGATCCCCTGGAGAAGGGAAAGGCTACCCATTCCAGTATTCTGGCCTAGAGAATTCCATGGACTGTATAATCCATGGTGTCACAAAGAGTCAGACACAACTGAGCGACTTCACTTTCACAAGATGGATTTAGTTAACCAAGATTGAATAATGATATAATTAATCAACAGGGTAAATCTGGAGTTTTAATGACAGACACTACTAAGATCTCAACTTTCCTGCCTGGAATCCATTCTCCCTCTCCAACTTTACTACATTAACTGACAATGGGAAAAAGTGGATAAAGACAGAGCAACATCTGGAAAGCATATTCATTTGTCTTAACAATTTCTTATATAAATTGGAGATGGTTTTAACTGAATGTAAAAAATGACATTAAAATGACTCCGTACTTACTATATACAAGGCATTGTACTAAATGATATTTCACCATTAGTATTTGAGGAGGACTGGCTTCTTAAAATTAACATGAAATGACACATTGACGCACAGAGACCTTAACGATTTTGTTAGCCCATCTTGCTCAGTAAGGATCTTTAGGGTGTGTGGGGATCAGGAGGTGTTTAATGACAAAAACTTGGATCCTATTCACAATTTATTTTTTGAAATTAATAAGGGTAAGACAGGCTTGTTAAGAAACATACGGCCTGCAAATTATGTGAATTAAATTGCCAGCTGGGGCTGTTGTTGAATATTGAGAAGAAATGAGGAATATTTCCATTTTGTGAATAATTCTACTATGACCACATTCTTTCCCTGGAATGCTGCTACAAAAATCAATATATATTTTATAGTTTTGAGCAATTAGCAACTGAATTATGCTCCCACTTTTCAAGAAATCTTGGTAGTCACTAACTTTAGTGAGGAGTTGCTGCTGTTGTTTTAAGAGCACACATTGTAGAAATTACTGCTACCAATTACCGATACAACATAGTCATGATCAACTTTCATTTTGCACTGCCATTCATTATTCAATTCTGTGCATCCCAAACTAAGACACTGGGTTGCATTTTTCGAATACATCCTCATACTTCATGTTATGGAAGTCAGCTCTCTCAAGCAGAACATGAGACTCCTCTGCCACAGTCTGACCTTGCAGATTTTTTCGAGGATATAATTTCTTATATTTTGCACATTCATACATGACTACTAGAAAATCATAGCTTTGACTAAATGGACCTTTATTGGCAAAGTAATGTCTCTGCTTTTTAAAATGCTGTCTAGGTTTGTTATAGGTTTTCTTCCAAGGAGCAAGGGTCTTTTAATTTCATGGCAGCAGTCACTGTCCACAGTGGTTTTAGAGCCCAAGAAAATAAAGTCTGTCACTATTTTCATTGTTTCCCCATCTATTTGCCATGAACTGATGGGACCAGATGCCATGATCTTAGTTTTCTGAATGCTGAGTTTTAAGCCAGATTTTTCATTCATCTCTTTCACCTTCAAGAGGTGACTAGAAAAGGTCAGTTTTCATTTCAATCCCAAAGAAGGGCAATGCCAAAGAATGTTCAGACTACCACACAATTGCACTCACTTCACATGCTAGCAAAGTAATGCTCAAAATTCTCCAAACCAGTCTTCAACAGTACGTTAACTGAGAACTCCAGATGCTCAAGCTGGATTTAGAAAAGGCACCAGAGATCAAATTGCCAACATCCATTGGATCGTCGAAAAAGCAAGAGAGTTCCAGAAAAACATCTACTTCTGCTTCATGGACTACACTAAAGCCTTTGACTGTGTGGATCACAACAAACTCGAAAATTCTGAAAGAAATGAGAATACCAGACCACCTTACCTGCTTCCTGAGAAACCTGGATGCAGGTCAAGAAGCAACAGTTAGAAACGGGCATGGAACAATGGACTGGTTCCAAGTTGTAAAAGGAGTACATAGAGGTTGTACATTGTCACCCTGCTTACTTAGCTTATATGCAGAGTACATCATGTGAAATGCTGGGCTGGATGAAGCACAAGCTGGAATCAAGATTGCCGGGGGAAATATTAATAACCTCAGAAATGCAGATGACACCACCCTTATGGCAGAAAGTGAAGAGGAACTAAAGAGCCTCCTGATGAAAGGCTCACTTACAAAGGCTTTCTTATTTCTCCCTGCTATTTTTTGGAACTCTGCATTCAGATGGGTATATCTTTCCTTTTCTCCTTTGCCTTTTGTTTCTCTTCTTTTCTCAGCTTTTTGTAATGCTTCTTTACAAATAGCTGATCCTAACACAAAGTATTGGTTAGGATCTTTTCTTTGCTGTGATAAAGGACAAACATGATTTTGTTTATAGATGGCAATGGTGGATAGCATGGTGGGCTCCGTGTCTACAGAAATCACTGAACATCTTATGTACGATCATATCCAAATCAATGTGATTAGATAGTGCAGTTCTGCAACGCAAGCAGCAAAGACTTCCCTGGTCATCTTTATAGTACATGAAATACCTGCCTAACACCTAAGAGAAATGGTGTGAGTGAAAAATGAGCTTTCAATAATCCATAAATTTAATAAATGGCCTAGTCTCAGGCATTTATTTAGATGCTTTAGAAAATCCACAAATTATTTTGAGTATAGCATCTCTCTGTAGGTGTCTCCTGTTTAATCTGCTTCAATAAAGGGAACACATTTTTTCTTATTCAGATTCATGAAGCCAGCTACCCCAGCGTGCTCCAGAGCAGACACTTAAAACATGGAATCTGCTCAGGCTGCAGCTTAGTGCTTACAGTGGACAGTTTACCAAGGGACCTGACGATGGACTCCCAGTACTTACTAATGTTTGCTGTCTTACCAAGAGGTGCTGTATCAGGGTAAGGAAGGTGGACAGGCAGCTGTGAACAGGCTGTCAACACAATACTTTACTGTGAACCAACTCTGTCTCAAACTAGAGTAGTATATAATAGAAAGTAACACTTTCCTCTACCTGTACCCTCCAAATGGGAACAAAGAGCCACAGCAACCTGCTCCCCCAACTTCAAACAGGGAACATGAACCTTGGATGACAAACCTTTCTATATCTTATGGTTCAAAAGTTCATTCAAAATAGGGTAAGATTTTCCCAAGTCCTTACCCAAGAAATTACAAACTGTTGATGTGTCACTGGCTCCTGAAAATAAAAATTAGTACTGCAGAGGCATAACTTGTGGACTTCTAAGGCATGAAGGTAATGAAGCAATCCCCGCGAACATGACAGAACCCTTACAAGAACCACGCATCTTCACTCCAAACACGCAGTCAAATACCTGCTGCATTATGTTTCCAACTACTCCCTCCACTGTAGTCTCAGGTTATGAGTCTCACTATTAACCTCACTGCTGAAGTCCAACACAGAGTAACTACAAAGGTCTATCATGCATCCTACATAAAAATTATGCCCTCAAAGGGATGTACTATAAACTCTCTGGGTTTTGTTTTTTGTAAGCTTGCTATTACGCATTATTATTTTACTCGGCCCACTGGATTGAACCAGAAGTTTTCTAAATTGCCCTCTGGTATTAAGTAGTAAAGTTAGCTAATGTCTTTCATGAGGAAGCCCACTGGATAACCTCACTACCTGACACTCATTAAAGTCCTTTTGGGTAGACACTCTCCTACAGAGAACTGGAGGTAAGAAACTAAAAGGCTCTCTCACAGGACGCATGGTCAGTCAAGTCAGGGAATACGAGGTAAAACAGACTACTGGCAGTCATGTCCAACTCTTTGGAACCCCATGAAATGCAGCATGCCAGGCCTCGCTGTCCATCACCAACTCCGGGAGTTTGCTCAAACTCATGTCCATTGAGTCGATGATGCCATCCAACCTTCTCATCCTGTCATCCCCTTCTCCTCCCACCTTCAATCTGGGTCTTTTCAAATGAGTCAGTTCTTCCTATCAGGTGTCCAAAGTATTGGAGTTTCAGCTTCAACATCAGTCCTTCCAATGAATATTCAGGACTGATTTCCTTTACGATGGACTGGTTGGATCTCCTTGCAGTCCAAGGGACTCTCAAGAGTCTTCTCCAACACCACAGTTAAAAAAATATCAATTCTTCAGCACTCAGTTTTCTTTATAGTCTAACTCTCACATCCATACATGACTACTGGAAAAACCATAGCCTTGACTAGATGGACCTTTATTGGTAAAGTAGTGTCTCTGCTTTTTAATATGCTGTCTAGGTTGGTCATAACTTTTCTTCCCAGGAACAAGCGTCTTTTAATTTCATGGCTGCAATCACCATCTGCAGTGATTTTGGAGCCCCCCAAAATAAAGTCTGTCACTATTTCCACTGTTTTCCCATCTATTTGTCATGAAGTGATGGGACCAGATGCCATGGTCTTTGTTTTCTGAATGTTGAGCTTTAGGCCAAATTTTTCACTTTCCTCTTTCAAGTTCATCAAGAGGCCCTTTAGTTCTTCTTCACTTTCTGCCATAAGGGTGGCATCATCTGCATAGCTGAGGTTACTGATATTTCTCCCGGCAATCTTGATTCCAGCTTGTGCTTCATCCAGCCCAGTGTTTCTCAAGATGTACTCTGCATACAAGTTAAATAAGCAGGATGACAATATACAGCCTTGATGTACTCCTTTCCCTATTTGGAACCAGCCTCTTGAGAAATCTGTATGCGGGTCAGGAAGCAACAGTTAGAACTGGACATGCAACAACAGACTGGTTCCAAAGCAGACTATTAGACGTTACTATTTCGATCTCTAAACTCTTTAACTCAAGATAAACCAGAGCCCTAAACACATACAGGAAATTCTCAGCACTAAAATGTAACATTTTTAGTGTGGACAACTCCTAAAAGACCTACAAGGTGTGAGAGAGGAGCAGTGTCTGATTTTACTGAGGCGTGATGTTCAGCCCTGCACTACAGCTGTTGAGGGACCTGAGCAATGCGGCTTAACCTGGGTGCTCACTTTGTTCCCAGTGCCATCTGGTTCAGATCTTTACTCCCCCAACAACTCTGGTCAAGTGATTAAAAACTGCTTCTTTGTGAGAAATGCCGCTAAATAAAAGATAAAACCTTGAAAGTTTATCAACTTTAAGTGTGAAGACATGTTATGACCAAAGATTTAGAAAGCAGGAGCCACTTCCATCTTTGTGATATATGAGGATCTCAGGAGGTATCCCTTATCAACATCAGAGACTCACTGAAAAATACAAACTACCATGCTAAAAATCTGCTCAATGCCTGTACTCACCCTCCTCATAAACATACACCCTTTCTGCCAGCTTTAAAGCTCAGGTGTACAATTTAAAAGTCTTTAAGGTGCAGAAAAATCTTTGAGGAAAGAGAAGATTTGTTTGGATATAACATAGCTGCCCTGTCCTCCACCTGGAAGTCTAGATCCATAGTACTCTGTCATCTATAAGAAGAGGTAGATTCTGAACATTACTCCTACAGAACACCAGACACAAAATGCAGCATAGCTACCAGCTAAATCTGTTCTAATCCTTGCTTTGATGTAAGGTAAGAGGCAGGGGAGAGGAAATCATAGAGCAGGCAAGTTTCTATTTCTCTTGAGAGGACAAATTAATAAAAATAAAACTTAATTTCCCCCTACTCTTACCCATTCTTATTCCTCCTCAATATTTTTCCTCTTTCTAGGATTCCTTTTTTCTTTGAGAAGCTTAATATTCGGCTGCCTTCTGAAGAAATGGGTATAGTGACAGATGAAAGACTTGTATTCATCGTATAATTCAGAATAAGGGAAAAAATCGACTGCTGTGCATTTAAGATTCTAACAACCTTGCAATTTTGTATAGTCGTTTCCCCCACCCGTTCTTTTGAAGAAATCTGCTTTTATTCTGTTAATAACTAACCACAGTTGCAGCAGCATGGATCCGATTAGCAGTTCTTATGGTACAAAGGGGAGAGGGAAAAAAAGCTGTGAACAGGGTTGCCAATTTGTCCACCTGGGCCCCCAGGAGAAAGATTAGATGAGGCGCCTGCCTGCTCCCTTTTTTCCACTTGATCGCTGCTCTATACTGCCTGATAAGAGACAGGCCTTTTGAAAGCCAAGGCACTTTCTTTCCTTTAATAACAGTTTCACTTCCTTCCATCCCCTCTTGTCACAAATTTCTCATTCTGGGTCCCAATACGTCAGGACAACTCTCAAGTGTAAACATAAGCAGCTAGGGAAAGTACCCACACACCGATGCTCACCTGCGTCGAGATGTTTGGCGTCTACCACAGAGACCCACAGAGGAGTCTACACACAGAGACACTGCAGGGAGGGGGCCCACGCTTTCCAGACAGCAAGGTGGGACACATGGGCAGTCCACCGGCATTTTTGTGCTACTTCTGGATGAAAGATAAGGTAGGAAAAGAGACATAGTCTGGGAGTTTACAGGGATTTGAGGAAAATGGTATAGTATATATAAATTTGGGACCAACAGTAAAAATACTGGCATTGCAGGTGACATGGTTTCTAGGTATTTTCTACATAGATGTGTAATTAAGTGTCAATGCATGTACCAAAAGAAAACACTTTTCTCAAAGTGTTTAAAAATTCACTGCGTTTATAATTACACTTAATAATGAGAGCTTATTGTCATGATAAAACTTCCTTGATATAAAACAACTTTTAATAGCAAAAGTGAAAGCACTGTAGTATGCTGAAAAAGTTTAAAAAGAAACCCAAGGCTTCTGACTGAAATCTCTATGTTCTAAGCAGCACAACCAACCCTATATTATTTTTACTTAAAGGTACTGGGGTAGCTGACGGGGCGGGGTGGGCAGCGGTGATGAGTTCAGGAGTATGCCTCTTAGGAACAAAGGATGACTAGGCTATGGGCAAAGCACCACTCTAGAGGCACCTGCAGAGGGGCCTGGTGGGCGAGCCCAAGACAGCAGAGCCTCTGATACAGGGGCCACTCCAAGAGAGCGGGGTATTAACTGCTGCAGCACAAACAGGAAGGAGGACGTTCCGGATCACATCCTCAGATGTTTTTTAATCTACTCTTTTATTTCAGATTTTAAATAAACGTTCAGCAAGTATCTTTCTTTTTCATAAATACGTGTTTCTTACCTACCTCTGCTTGTCACTTCCACATATCTGGAGCCTATTATTCGTGTGTTGCTGAAACCTAAATTCCAGCCCTTAGCTAACATTTCGTGTTTACCTAGCCAGTGCTGGCAATGGATACTTGGAAACAGGAATACTATCCGAGTAATGACAAAACCCTCCCCAGAGCCAATCTGTTTCTGATTGGCCATTTTCTTTGAAGATCTGGTTAGTTACTAACAACAGATGTTTATTAAAAAAAGATGAGATAATGAAAAAAACTGGACATTACACAAGTCCAGAATTTTGCTACAGTACTTATGTGACACAATTTCTGCATATGATGGATTAGAATCAGGCAGGGTCTACACATGTAGAGGTCTGGTTTAAAATGTCAGATTTTGGGACCACTATTTCAGGTTCTGTTTTTGAGAGGAAGAAAATAGAATAATCTTATCACAGTGGAATCTCTTCCCAGAGGGAAGGCAAATAGAATGATCCCATAAACTGTGAATTGTGGGCTCCCCAGGTGGTACTTGAGGTAAAGAATTCGCCTGCCAAATCAGGAGACATAAGGGATGTGGGTTCAACACCTGGGTCGAAAAGATCCCTTGGAGGAGGGCATTCTTGCCCTCCAGTATTCTTGCCCAGAAAGTCCCATGGACAGAGGAGACTGGCAGGCTACAGTCCATAGGCTTGCAAAGAGTCAGATATGACTGAAACAACTTAGCACATTAACTGTGAAACACAGATGCAGAAAGATGGCTTCCAGCCATAGGATGAAAGGTTATGTAAGTTATAAATTTTAGTACTCTCTTTTCTTGAATACTTGTTTATTCTAAGAGAACTGTGAACTCTTTAATTGGGCCAACATTTCTGGAGTGCCTTTTAGTTGTCAAGCACTGTTCTTGGCACTGAGGGAAAAAAGGAAGCAAATGATCACTGCCTTCAAGAGGCTCCTGGGCTAGCTCGAGGACCCTGAACACCAGGAGGGACAGTAGGACTCTCTCTGGTATGGAGGGGTCGGTATGACCTTGCAAAAGAAAAAAGACAATGGAGCTGGGTCTTGAAGGGTAAGTAGGAGTTTGCCAGTTGGTAACAGGCAGGATGGATACTCCAGGCAAAAGGAATTCAGTTCTGAAGGAGGAAAGATCTGACCCAAAGCCACTCTTAGTAGACCTGAAACAGGGAATACTAAACTAGTTTCCACTGTCCACTTCTAGTAAAAAGTAACATGCAACATAAACAAACAAACAAAAAACTATGCACTGGGGTTCAACTCTCTTAAAAACATGTTTTTGCCTTTTTTGCAAGTAGAATTTAAATGATATGATTTTTGGATTTTGTGTTAAATAAGACTAAAAGGAACAACTGTGAAAATAAGGGATTCTATTACTAACTGAATTAGGCCTGAGACTATAACAATTATTTTATCATAAAGATTTTTTTCCCATGACATTACAATTTCAATTGAATTAGAACGTAGCTATAGAAAGTTTTTTTTTTAAAGGTAATATGCTGCCCCATAAAAAATGAGCTATTTATCTCTAAGTTTTTCTGTGACCCATACATACATGATCATAACTGGGAGTACTAGCTTCCTTTTAAAACATGCCCTTGGGACATATCTAGGGAAGTGTTAGGTTGAAATGGATATAGGTGGTCTCTTTCATATTCCACAAAGTCTTTCTCTGCACTGCTTCTACAGCACCAGACTCTCCCTTACTTTCCGCTTCTGTCACTGGCTATTCTTTTTCCTCTTCATGGTCTCTTACATTTTGGAGTGCCCTAGGGTTCAGTCCTCAGAATTCTTCTCTCAGTATTTCCAACCCTGGCTACACATAATAATCACCTGGAGAGCTTACCACAGAGTATTCCACTCAGATCCATTAAGCTGGCATCTCTGGGGTGGCCCAGGACGTTTCACGTAGCTAGAGATGAGAACCACTGACCTCCACTCATTCCCAGATCAGGAGCTCCCAGACTGCAACTTTAGCTTCAGCTAGGAACTTGCCGGAAATGCAAATTCTCCAGCTTCACCCAAACCTACTGAGTCAGAAACTGGGTGTGGGGTCTAGTCATCTGTGCTCTCACCGGCCCTCCAAGTGACTGTGGTGCACGCCAGGTGTCCTAGGTGACAGTATCTAGATCCCTAATGACTCACAGGCTTTCTTCTACAGCCTAGATCTCTACTTGGAATCCAGAGTCTATGTATAACCAGCTGCCTATTCAAAAGTTGCCCTCTGGATGCCAAATAAGCTTCTCAAATGTTACATCTTCAAAACCAAACTCCAGATTCCTCTTTCAAAAATTTACTCCTTCCTTTGTCTTCTACTGGACAGAACCACTGTTTACCACCAATCTCTCAGGCCAAAAACATCCTGTCCCCACTACTGCTACCCACACCTCTAGCCATGACCAAGCCCCCTACAGGTCTGGCGACTGCAACAGCCCCCTAACAGGTCTCACTGCTTCTGCCCCACCCCCTCTCTACAGTCCACTCAGCAGCCACAATGACCCTTTTACAGTCTGCCCTGGATCATGCCATTCTCTGCCTTCTCCGCCATCACACTTAAATTCCTCAATTCCAATCATAACCTACAAAACCCAAGAGAAGCTGGTCTTGGTTTGCCCTGTAATCTAACCACCTATCATTCTGCTCTATCTCCCCTTCCCCACTATGCTCCAGCCCCAAAGACTTCCTTCTGGGTCCCCTGCCCAGCACTCAAAACACACCACTATTCAGGGCTTTGGTACTCACTCTTTGCTCTGCCTGGATACCTCACTCCTAGACTTGCTTTTGACCTTCATTCACTGAGCCTCTTGTTCGAATATTAATTTCTTAGAGACACCGTCCCTAATTATTGCCATCTAAAGAAGCAACCTGATTCCCTCCACCCAATAATAAGCTATTTACTATTTGCGTATTTCCTGTCTTTCTCATTAGAATTTAAGTTTCATGAGGACAGGTCCCTTTGCCATTTATATTCAGAGTATTTTCTTCAGTTCTAGAAACATACCCACAGCATAAGATGCATTGAGCACTTTGCTGAATTAATGACTGAAAGAAAAAAATGAGCAGTTCGGCTAGTGGGCTTTCCTCAGAACATCATCTGATTTTCCCAACAGCAAAAGTGCAACATGCTACTAAAAAAAAAAAAAAAAAATTCAATGAATTAATCCATTTGGCATCCTCAGCAAGGTCACATTCTTGGCATTCAGCTATACGCATTTAACGCAGTTTGCAAGTACAAACTCCTATGTCACTTTCTGTTTGGAAAAGAGAGTATCAACATTAACAGTCTCTGGTTATATCATTTATAAACACGCAGATGTGGATTATTAAAGATTAATGCATTTTAGGACTGGTGTCGGCATTCCGTTTGTCTCTTGCCGAAACCAATTCTGTTCTTCATTAGTCAATGACAACCCATATCACCCTGTTATGGAAGAGAAATCAAAGGTGTAAGTGTGAATTGAGAGTAAGTGATGAAACTGATTAGTAAGAGACTTAACGGCTATAATCAATCAACACATCATAATAATCGTGGCTCCAGGGTTATCAGAAGATAGGGAAATAAACATGACACTCCATGTAAAACAGTTTTGTTCCTTTCACAACTACCATTTTTTCCCTTTAGAAAGTAGAGTAACACATCAAGTTAGTGGAAATCAACTTCAGAAACATCTTGACTGGAAGAACTGTTCACTTTATCACCATTTTCCAAAATGTAGTTAAGTGACTTTTGAAACTTGTACTTTTAGGCTAAAATTAGTTCCTAAAAGCTTTTGTGCCCCTCCCTTCCAATTCCCCATTCCCCGTGAGGAAGAAAGGACAACAGGTCGATGCCAACAGCGTCAACACTGGCAGCGCACAGCTGGTTCAAGAAGCAACGGCAGTTAGTCAGTTAAGCACACGATGAGAGCACTGTCAGTCTACTCAGCTCAAGAAATGAAAACAAATGGCAAACAAGGCTCTGAAGTGCTTCTTCAGTGAATAAAGTAAAAAAAAAAAAGGAAGAAGTGGGAGTGGACCGCTGGATCTAGCACGTCAGCACTTTCGTCACCGCTGAGCTTACAGAGCCGGATGAGGCACAAACAGCACTCTGGTGACACGGGCTTTCCTGCATTTTCATATGCGGAAGATCAAAGAAAGCAAACGGAAAATGAGAGAGAGTTTAGGCTGAACTGCATGACTTAATTTTAACTAAGAGGGGGGAGCAAAACCAAGTGGGACTGTGTATTTTGAGAAAATCCCACTGTTCTCATTTCTGAATGTAAGAGGAGGATAAAAGGCTTACTTTGAAATTTGTTGGGATGGAAGAACTGGAACGATTTCTGCTTTTGGAAAGGAGGAGAAAAAACACATTACCTAATGATCAGAACACCTGACTTGGGTCAGGAGAGACCTCTAAAGGGCAGAGTAGCTAAGAGCGCTAGAGCAGCTGTTTCCAATGCAAGGACCTGGCTGCAGGTCAGCAGGGGAACCTGCCCTTTAGAAACAGCAGGAGACCTAGGTACAGCCAGGATCCTGGCTGCATTCTAAATTAGTATCTTAAAGGGGGAGGCTCTAATAACCAGTAACCATGCCACTGAAGCTCTCTAAAAGACAAAATACTTTGTTGCTTTCTTAAGCATTGCTAAACATAATTTGGAAAGGATCTGAAATTACTGTTTTGTATAACACAAATATTTTACTTTGTAAGGGAAAAAAATTACTGGCTGAAGTTCTCTTTGGTTTGTAGAACTGCTGAATCGATGTTTTCTGGGCTGCCACAGATTAAAAACATGGATATATCAATGGCATTTTGTGTTTAAGAATTTTTTTTTCTCTGCACAGCTTGCCAATAAGCAGCATGCATCTTCCCTCAACAAGCTGTTGCAGGATTTCCACTTCACGAGAAGCCAAAAAGGAACACTTGATGGATGTTTCAAAATAAGATTACCAGGTAGGGTGACTGTGCAGACTTTCAATAAAAAATTTTAGCGATTCTAATGTTATCATGAAAGGAAACTGGTTTAGAAGCACTTATAGAAATTAACTCATAACTTTACCCTGAGTTTTATTAAACAAGGATAAATTAAAAAGTAGAAAAATTACTTATTTAGAATGGGTTGGGCTTGAGCCCTAAGAGTTCTAAAAATCCAAGGGGAATGGATTAAAAAAGAGAGACACTGATTTGCATCCTCCGGTGTTCATTTCATAGGTACTAATCTTGACAAATTAGACCAGGAACTATCATTTCCTCTCACTAAAATCCTTCCTGTTCACTCCAGCCTATGACTAAGTCCTAACTGCAATTCATTTTTCTCTTTCCCATTATAGCATCCTTCCAGAATCTGGTTGTCTGAATGTCAAATTAAGCAAGAAAATTAATTTTTTTTGTCCAGAATATCTTCTTGTTTGTATCTGCAACTATATCAGCTCCTATAGAAATCTACTTAGCTCTTATTTTTGAAGCAGAGGGTAGAGCGGGTGAATACGTACACAGAAGAACTCTAAATATACCTTAACGCTGCCCAAACAGTTATCTTCCATATTTAATCTACTATGTGCCACCTTCTTCGGAATTCATTCTTTCAGCGTCTGAGATTTTCCTGAGGGGCACAAATTCATTATTGTTAGCTGGTACACTGGATGCATCGCTTACCATCCGGGAACTGACATGATAAAGCTTCAAAGAATCAGGCTTAACCATAAAGTAACTGGTGCTTTATGAGAGCGGAAGGGCGATCTCTGGCAAAGCCATTTCTGCAGGCTCTTAAAACCTGTGATCCTTTTCAAAGGACAGCCACTTATTTGGTAGGTATGAGTCTCTGCAAGGAAAGAGGGACAGAGCAGCTCCACCCGGGGAGCAGCTCAGAAGGGAAAGGCTCCAGCTGGTGGCAGAGGAGGAACCCGGGCGGGGGGGTAAGGGGTGGGGTGGTGCGCAAGGAATGGAAAAAGATCAGAGCAAGCTTGAGAGACTGATGAAAGACGACTCTCCCCTTGCCGTCCTTCCTCCTTTACAGCCTCTCAGCACTGAGGATACCCTGACCCACGGCCTCATGCTCTCTTCCGGCCAGTAGTCAATCTGGGGAAGGACCAGGTGGGAGGTGAGACACAGCAAAGAGCAAAGCACATACAACTTAAAGGGAGGGAGTTTCACATTCATATTTGATGAAATTTTATTTTGTTTCTGTCTATGACAGCTAGGAAAATGTTGACTTTGATTGGTCTTCTCATAACAAACACCTAATACTATGCCAGAAAAAGAATGGTTTGAAACAAATGTCTCTTCATCATGACATTAATGAGAATACCTACTTTTCTATCTTTGGTCCTAGTCTATTATCGCCAACAGCCCTCTGCTGTCAGAAGAAAGTGATTAACTCTATCTAAAACTGGATTTGCAACAAATGCTTAAACAAACAACAAAAAAAGTGGGGAGGGGGCAGGAAATCTGTTTAGGAATTTAGTTTTTATCCTTAGATCTTTAATAATAAAACCAATGACCTGTCCTCAACAGTCGGAACATTTCAAGTTTCTATAGACAAAAATGTCTATCAGGCTATGAACAGTTAATATCTGCCTGCCTATCACTGTCCCCCACTGACGTTCACCCTTCTTAATATTTAAACACTGTTGCTGCTTACAGGACATGGAGAAAAAAGCTGACAAAAGCCTTTGTCCGATAAAATAAAAATAAAAAAGTTCGGCTTATTTACATTTTTGCTTTGTTAGTAAACTGTAATGGTTGGCTCTGGAGGCAAGACAAGTGAAATTAACATCCACTAAATCTTTTGGCAACAGCAACGCATTCTGATGTTGTGCTTCGTCAGCTTCTACTATGTGTTAGGATGAATTAGGCCTGGTGTAAGACCTACACAATACACTATGTGTAAGGACGAATTAGGCCCAGTCTAAGACCTACACAATACATTCAAGACCCAATAGTTTATTCTCCTTAAATCAAGGTACATAACTTGATTCCTGGCTGTAACCCAGGAAGCAATGCAATGGGATCATTAGAAGGAAAACAAAATGTTTACTATCATACATTTCAGAATCAACTGCACCCTACATTAGATTTGCTTTATTTAAAATGTGTACATACACACATACTAACAATTAGAAAGATGGGGAGATTTCTGTTTCTAAATATAAAAACATCAACCAGAAGAGGAATGGGAAATGAAACACTAAGTAAAAACCTAGAAAGTGTACAATGGCACTGGGGGAACATGTAACATACACATTTCTGTTTGCAAATGCTTGTTTAGATTAGACCACCAGGCCGAATCCTTCCCCTTAACCACAGACAGCTGTGATGCTGGAGCTCAGAAATGTACAGACAAAGGGAGAGAATCCATGTGGCTACTCACCACAGAAAATCTCCATCCTGCTTTTCAAAAGAATGCAGGAAGGAAAAGCCCCACTGAGTTAGGGATGTGCCAGGGCCGATGTTGTGCCAGCGCATCACAGTACTTGTTCCCATGACACTCACAATGTTCGCGAGGCAGCATGACAGGAGGGCGAATTTGCAGTGGGTGGAGAAACGGTTTAACAGGCAAGAAACAGAGTCAGCCATTCGGGGTGCTTTCCTGGGCTTTTGTTTATCTACCTCTGTGATACTTATTTACCAGATACTTCATTTACCAGAGCAGAGATGGAGAAAAATGACTGCTCTTCTTCAACAAACCCAGGGAGAGCCACGCTAGGAAGACTCTCCCATAACATTGTGGCTTTACTTCACCCCAGCTATCAGCTACACAACAGCTGTTCATTTTAACAATGACTTGCTGGAGAGACAATGATTGAAAGAGCCAATCTGTGACACATGGAGAGGAGGCAGCAAGATACAGCAGGAGTTAATGGGAGAGAAGTGGAGTCAGGGAAAACCAGTCAGTGCTGGGAATGGGAGGAAGGGTGAGGGAGAAAAGAAAGCAAAAGGCTACAGACAGAAAAATACAGGGAAATTCCAAACAGATGGTTTCAAAAAGCAATCTGAGGATCACGCCCAGGGTAAGAAACCATGTAATCTCTGTCAGACATTTTTGCTTCATTGGTTCGGACTCAGAAGCAAACGCAGACAGACTATACATTATCTTAGAATCTAGCGTGTCTGTGTGCGCTTAGCCTCTCAGTTGTGTCCGGCTCTTTGCGACCCCAAGGACTGTAGCCCTCCAGGCTCCTCGGCCCATAGAATTTTCTAAGCAAGAACACTGGAGTGGGCTGCAATTTCCTACTCCAGTGGATCTTTCTGACCCAGGGATTGAACCCATGTCTCTGCGTCTCCTGCACTGGCAGGTGGGATTCTTCACTACCAGTGCCACCTGAGAAGCCTTAGAAGCCAATGTACAGACCAACAAAACTTAACATCAGGGCTAGAGATGGGAAAAAGAGTGAGACTACTAAGCCAGCTCTGAAGGGCGAATCTATTGTCTAAGGAAGCAGGCCTGCATTTAGTTAAATACAAACTCCAAATAATCTACTTTATGATCATTTCTAAAATAGATCAGTCCTGGGTGTTCATTGGAAGGACTGATGCTGAAGCTGAAACTCCAATACTTTGGCCACCTGATGCAGAGAGTTGACTCATTGGAAAAGACCCTGATGCTGGGAGGGATTGGGGGCAGGAGAACGGGACGACAAAGGATGAGATGGCTGTATGGCATCACCGACTTGATGGACATGAGTTTGGGTAAACTCCAGGAGTTGGTGATGGACAGGGAGGCCTGGCGTGCTGCGATTCATGGGGTTGCAAAGAGTCAGACACGACTGAGCGACTGACCTGAACTGATAATCATCTCTAAAGTGTGGTTTTATTTTTTATGATATAGTTCACAAAAGTATATTTTTAAAAAATTTTTAAAAGAAGGGAATATAGGTTAAAGGGAGGGGAAGACCACATTTTGTTTTCCAATAAAATATGGCATGATTTTTAATAAATCCCCATAAAAGAACACCACATAAAGTTTTTGATGAACATCTTTAAAATGTATGTTTGAATGTGCCTGGACATGGCTAAGGAACAAAGTAGAGAAACAGGTGACATGTGGACTCGGGCCACAAGGATGACTACCACGAGGCCCAGGACCAGAGTGCTGACAGCTCTGTGGCTCCTCTCTGTGAATTGTAAAAGGGCACCCTTTCCCTCGGATAGCTGCTGTATTTCACTGCCACTTACTCCTCTGGCCCACATCCCTGGTCTGGCGAGAAACTTATTCAAGTGAGTGTGGCAGCCCTGGCTAGGAAGAGGGAGAAGGTGGGACTGATATTGTCTAAACATATGCAAAAAGTGTGAGAAATAACCCAGGATTCTAATCTGCATCTATTGGTAAATTTTATGCTAGACTGCCTGCCCATCACATCACACAGAAATCGATTTGCCAACGATCTGAGTGAAGCAGGGTTTTAAAAAAATGCTTGTCTTCTGTCTCCTCGTAACCTTCTCAGACTCAGCCTCTCAGAAGAGCAACCACTGACCTACCTCCTGTATTTTTTCAAGTCAGGAGAAAAATGGATTCAACTTTGTGAAAATACATTACGCTTTCATGGCTAGTTCTAGTGGTCCTACTGTATAATCTCAGTAAACTGAGCAAATCATCACTGGGAACTTTATATACATGTCCTCTGAATGGTACAAGAAAACCACTGGTGTAAGATTCAGACTTGTAGCCAAAACCCCCTGTGCTACTCTGGACAGTAATGATCATGCACAAGTCTCGACATCTCATTTTCAATAACAACAATAACGGTAATCACAACAACAATGAACACGCACTGAACGCTGACTGCAAGCCTGCTTTATGGACATTAACACAGCTCGTCTTTATAGTGACACTGTGAGAGGTGGCTGTCATCTTTACAGACACAGAAACTGAGGCACAGGGGGCTGAGCAGCTTCCCAAGTGGCAATAAAACGAAGAGGCGGGATCAGGTGATTAAGAAAGTTTCTCCAGCTCAAATGTTACTTGCAATTCCCTCTGAGAAAAAGGTAAATAGACGCCAAAACTGCTCAGCAGATTTTGTAAGTGGTTATTCCTCTTAGGGAGAGGAGCTACCCCACGTCCGAGGTCAGGGGCAGGCCGAGAAGAGCTACCCCACGCCCGAGGTCAGGGGCGGCAGCTGAGAGGAACAACCCCACATCCAAGGAGCAGGGGCTGCATGGGCACAGGAGGGCCGACAGGAGCTACTCCACGTTCAAGGTCAGGAGGGGCGACGTCGTCCAAGGTAAGGAGCTCTTTGCTGGAGCAGCCGTGAAGAGATACCCCACGTCCAAGATAAGAGAAACCCAAGTAAGACGGTAGGTGTTGCGAGAGGGCATCAGAGGGCAGACACACGGAAACCATAATCACAGAAAACTAGCCAATCTGATCACAGGACCACAGTCGTGTCTAACTCAGTGAAACTAAGCCATGCCGTATGGGGCCACCCAAGATGGTCGGGTCCTGGTGGAGAGGTCTGACAGAATGTGGTCCACTGGAGAAGGGAATGGCAAACCACTTCAGTACGCTTGCCTTGAGAACCCCATGAACAGTATGAGAAGGCAAAATGATAGGATACTGAAAGAGGAACTCCCCAGGTTGGTAGGTGCCCAATATGCTACTGGAGATCAGTAGAGAAATAACTCCAGAAAGAATGAAGGGATGGAGCCAAAGCAAAAACAATACCCAGTTGTAGATGTGACTGGTGATAGAAGCAAGGTCCGATGCTATAAAGAGCAATATTGCATAGGAACTTGGAATGTTAGGTCCATGAATCAAAGCAAATTGGAAGTGGTCAAACAGGAGATGGCAAGAGTGAACGTTGACATTCTAGGAATCAGCCAACTAAAATGGACTGGAAGAGGTGAATTTAACTCAGATGACCGTTATATCTACTCTTGTGGGCAGGAATCCCTTAGAAGAAATGCGAGTAGCCATCATAGTCAACAAAAGAGTCCAAAATGCAGTACTTGGATGCAATCTCAAAAATGACAGAATGATCTCTGTTCGCTTGCAAGGCAAACATTCAATATCACGGTAATCCAAGCCTATGCCCCGACCAGTAACGCTGAAGAAGCTGAAGTTGAATGGTTCTATGAAGATCTAAAAGACCTTTTAGAACTAACATCCAAAAGAGATGTCCTTTTCATTACAGGGGACTGGAATGCAAAAGTAAGAAGTCACAAAACACCTGGAGTAACAGGCAAATTTGGCCTTGGAGTACAGAATGAAGCAGGGCAAAGGCTAATAGAGTTTTTCCAAGAGAACGCACTGGTCATAGCAAACACCCTCTTCCAACAACACAAGAGAAGACTCTACACATGGACATCACCAGATGGTCAACACCAAAATCAGATTGATTATATTCTTTGCAGCCAAAGATGGAGAAGCTCTACACAGTCAGCAAAAACAAGACCGGGAGCTGACTATGGCTCAGATCATGAACTCCTTATTGCCAAATTCAGACTTAAATTGAAGAAAGTGGGGAAAACCACTAGACCATTCAGGTATGACCTAAATAAAATCCCTTACGATTATACAGTGGAAACGAGAAATAGATTTAAGGGACTAGATCTGATAGACAGAGAGCCTTATGAACTACGGATGGAGGTTTGTAACATTGTACAGGAGACAGGGATAAGACCATCCCCATGGAAAAGAAATGCAAAAAAGCAAAATGGCTTTCTGAGGAGGCCTTACAAATAGCTGTGAAAAGAAGAGAAGTGAAAAGCAAAGGAGAAAAGGAAAGATATTCCCATTTGAATGCAGAGTTCCAAAGAATAGCAAGGAGAGACAAGAAAGCCTTCCTCAGTGATCAATGCAAAGAAAGAGGAAAACAACAGAATGGGAAAGACTAGAGATCTCTTCAAGAAAATCAGAGATACCAAGGGAACATTTCATGCAAAGATGGGCTCAATAAAGGACAGAAATGGTATGGACCTAATAGAAGAAGCAGAAGATATTAAGAGGTGGCAAGAATACACAGAAGAACTGTACAAAAAAGATCTTCATGACCCAGATAATCACGATGGTATGATCACTCACCTAGAGCCAGACATCCTGGAATGTGAAGTCAAGTGGGCCTTAGAAAGCATCACTACGAACAAAGCTAGTGGAGGTCACGGAATTCCAGTTGGGCTATTTCAAATCCTGAAAGATGATGCTGTGAAAGTGATGCACTCAATATGCCAGCAAATTTGAAAAACTCAGCAGTGGCCACAGGACTGGAAAAGGTCAGTTTTCATTCCGATCCCAAAGAAAGGCAACGCCAAAGAATGCTCAAACTACCGCACAATTGCACTCATCTCCCATGCTAGGAAAGTAATGCTAAAAATTCTCCAAGCCAGGCTTCAGCAATAAGTGAACTGTGAACTTCCAGATGTTCAAGCTGGTTTTAGAAAAGGCAGAGGAAACAGAGATCAAATTGCCAACATCTATTGGATCATCGAAAAACCAAGAAAGTTCCAGAAAAATATCTATTTCTGCTTTATTGACTATTCCAAAGGCTTTGACTGTGTGGATCACAATAAACTGTGGAAAATTCTTCAAGAGATGGGGATACCAGACCACCTGATCTGCCTCTTGAGAAACCTATATGCAGGTCAGGATAGCAACAGTTAGAACTGGACATGGAACAACAGACTGGTTCCAGATAGGAAAAGGAGTACGTCAAGGCTGTATATTGTCACCCTACTTATTTAACTTCTATGCAGAGTACATCATGAGAAACGCTGGGCTGGAAGAAACACAAGCTGGAATCAAGATTGCCGGGGAAAATATTAATAACCTCAGAAGTGCAGATGACACCACCCTTATGGCAGAAAGTGAAGAGGAACTAAAGAGCCTCCTGATGAAAGTGAAAGAGGAGAGTGAAAAAGTTGGCTTTAAGCTCAACATTCAGAAAACGAAGATCATGGCATCTGGTCCCATCACTTCATGGGAAATAGATGGGGAAACAGTGGAAACAGTGTCAGACTTGATTTTTTGGGGCTCCAAAGTCACTGCAATGGTGACTGCAGCCATGAAATTAAAAGACGCTTACTCCCTGGAAGGAAAGTTATGACCAACCTAGATAGCATATTAAAAAGCAGAGACATTACTTTGCCAACAAAGGTCCATCTACTGAAGGCAATGGTTTTTTCCAGTGGTCATGTATGGATGTGAGAGTTGGACTGTGAAGAAAGCTGAGTGCTGAAGAATTGATGCTTTTAAAGTGTGGTGTTGGAGAAGACTCTTGAGAGTCCCTTGGACTGCAAGGAGCTCCAACCAGTCCATCCTAAAGGAGATCAGTCCTGGGTGTTCATTGGAAGGACTGATGTTGAAGCTGAAACTCCAATACTTTGGCCACCGCATGTGAAGAGTTGACTCACTGGAAAAGACCCTGATGCGGGAGGGATTGGGGGCAGGAGGAGAAGGGGATGACAGAGGATGAGATGGCTGGATGGCATCACTGATTCGATGGACATATGTTTGGGTAAACTCTGGGAGTTGGTGGTGAAGGCCTGGTGTGCTGAGATTTACGGGGTTGCAAAGAGTTGGACACAACTGAGCGGCTGAGCTGAACTGAACTGATTCCTCTTAGAGTGACACTAATATTAAAGAAATGTTCTATTTTCCATGTTTTACATGATTCTATTACTATACAGCTTCACACTCAGCAAAGATAATTCCCGATTTACCTGCATATCATGCCTCTGAAAACAAGTGGAACTTCTGCTCTGTAATTTCATCCCTGTACTAAATTTTGCTGAACAGTTTTATCAAGCAGCATGTAGAGTAATACAGGCTGCACTATGATGAAATGAAATGAAGGCCCTGGCCCTGGGCAGTTAGAATTTCTGGCACAAGCTACAAAACAAATAGCCTTAAACATAAGTTTCCAAGAAAGCTGAAAGTTTTCTACTGAAAACCCACTTTCGAAGTTAACAGAGAAAAATCACATTTAGCTCCTCCCCTGAAGGTCCTGTGAAGGACAGGCCTCATAAGGCAAAAGGAGAAGAGGGCGGCAGAGGATGAGGTGGTTGGATGGCATCACCGACTCAATGGATATGAATTTGAGCAAACTCCTGGAGATAGTGGAGGACAGGGAAGCCTAGCATGCTGCAGTCCATGGGGTTGCAAAAAGTCAGACACGACTTAGCAACTGAACAATAAATAATAGGTCATCAGAATCAGAATTCACTGAACAACTTTATCCTATGCAAAACACAACTAACTGAGTACCAGATTCTGAGACCAACTGTATCTACCTCCACTATATCATGTAATACCATGCCCTCCAAATTGAGCTCTTTTGTTGGGTTGTGTGTGTTCCATACAGCATCAAAATCCAAACAGTGAAACAAAACTTTCAAAATCCCCATCTAGAATTCTAAATATATGTATGAAAACCATCAGATTGTGAACTACACATATTAGGGATTTTAAATGAAAAACTAAAATATTTTTATATCTCAGAAAAGTTTTCATTTAAGTTATTAAGAAAAGTCTTTTTGATGCAATTCAGAAAAATGGGGTCAGTTCATTGACAAATATAGTACTTTACATATAACTTGCCAATGTTTAGGTTGGTAAGACCTCAAAAACCATCTCAATACCAACAATTGTCTAAGGAATTCTGGAATCCAGGGTACTCATAGCTTTAAAAACACTAAAAGCAGGTAAATCCAAGTTTTATTATTAAAACAACCATTATACAGACAAGACAATATTTTAAAAAGAAAATTAATGTTAAGATGTCATCAATAAAATATAAAATTATATGTAATTCAAAATATGGATCTTGGGAACTTAACATTTAGTCAAAAAAGCTAAGTGGAAAAGAACTACATATAGTATTACATATGTGACTATACTTTATGATTTGCCCAGAAATCTTCCTCGTTTATATGTGTTCTACTGCAGTTATTATTAGCAACCCTTATAGGCTGAAGTCTCTCAACCTAGCGGATAAATTATATAGTGATTTTTAATATAATACATTTCTATAAAATGCAGAATTAAATAAAACTAACAATATATACTTCGTTTATGCTCTTTGAGAACCCAAAATAATCCAGAAAGAATGACTTAAAATACATTCATAGGATATCTGAGGCAGAGGAGAGGTACAGAGCTGAAGACAGAAGCTGAACACACAGGTAAAAACAACACCAGCTCTTAAATTGGACGGTGAGCCATGAGTACTCATTTGATAGTTGTTTCATAATTAGCATTTTTCATATGTTCATATACATATATAAAACATTTATTTAAAATATTAAAAAGAGAAAAATAATAAGATGGTGTAAAATTACTATCCATGATCCATGTTTTTAAGATAATAGAATAAACTATCAGAAAATTTATCAGCAATTCAATAGTAATTCTGACAGATGAGTTAAAAAGTATTTTCTGGCAGCCACTTGCATCATGCTAGCAAAAGTTACACAGAAAAAAATTACATCTATTTGATGGATAGAGGAAAGCTGGTTGCTTGGTGGGTTTGAATGAAAGATGGTTGATATAAGAAAGAAAGCTGGAATAGGATGAGGGCAACTGACAAATAAATAAACAAATAAGCACAAGTATATGATAAAGGAAGCAAAAGATACAAGAGTGCGAGTACAGAAAGAGCTAATGCAAGAGGTTAATCGGAACATGAACTTCTTTATCAAAACTAAAAGGTAAGAGTTTGTATAAATAACAAGGCCGTGAAGGTATGCTGGCAAATTAAGACAGTGATAAGCATGAACATTAAAAATATTGTAGAAAATAACTTCCACAGTTATCTCACCTTAGTGGCACTTATCAACAGAGGATCTTATTCAACAAAATCACTAAGAAACATAGGCTAAGAGAATAAATAATTTTTTGATTTAAGTTAAGGTAAATGTGCAAACTGAAAAGTAACTGGTGATTTTACTAATTCAGTGTTTATATTCATTAGTAGAGTATACTTAGGAACTAGCATGCTTGTATGCTTTGGTGATGATTCACAGTTATACTCCTAACTCCTAATGATGGTCCCATCATTAGGTTTTTAAACAGTAAAAAAATAATAATAATGGTATGTATGTTTTTATTGATGGAAACTAGGTCTGTATTTATTACAGAGTAAAACAGTAATTATTAAGAAATGAATACCTGGAATACTTGCAGGAGAAATTGGGCCAGATCGTGACTGGTTGCTTCCTACAGGAGAGCCGACAGGAGAAGGTGATGGGCCCCCAGGGATGCTGGAGAGATGGGGAGATGCATGCGGAGAGAAAGGCGACTGAGCTGGGTTGCTCTGATCTCCTTGGCTGCTCGTGGACCCGGAGGCACTGACTGCTGAGCTCAAAGTTGCTTCCGTTCCCGTGGGGAGGTCATCAATGGAGCCAGACAGGTCCTAAGAAGGAAAGAAATAGCAGGCATTGATGGAGTAACACATATTTGGACCAGTACCTATTCAAAACACTATTTGACCCTAACCTTTCAGAGTTTTTCTAGAGAATATCCCAAATTCAGAGCATGACCACTTGTTATTAGAAGATTTTAATGAGGTCTTTTATAAGATAAATCCATAGGATCTAGTCTATCGCTAAAAAGTGAATAAATTTGTACCTCTTTCATTAAACTGTCCTACAGCTTTCCTTTAAGCTGTCAGCACCCAGTCCAACAAACCCGCCAAAGACTCACAGGAAAAGCACGCTAGGGGGTGATGTAGCATCTGAATGGAATGCCTGATTCATACATGATCACTTCAGTAAACTAAAAACTAAGCCTTTGGATCTTCTTACTTAAAGATTAATACTGGAGGACTGTCTGAATTTCAAAATATGATCTTCTAATGTAATAGCAATCCAAACTGTAACCAAACTTTGTTGGGGAGAAATTCTTATACTTTAGGTAATTCAAAAGTTCTCTTTTAAATAGAAGAGTGATGTGTATTTTTACCTGATATGATGAAAATAAATCCCTTTGAAGTTATGTTGGCAGAAATGAGTCCTAACGTTATAACTTACTATCTTTTTTTGAAACAGTCATTTGTTTATTAACTCTAGAAAAACAAGAGGTACCATACCAGGAGGAAGTGCAACCAGAGCATATTACTTGGCCTAGCAGTGAACACTGAGTATTGGTATAGTGTATGTTTGTATTTGTTGTTGTTTAGTTGCCAAGTCGTGTCCGACTCTTTTGCAACCGCATGGACTGTAGCCTGCCATGCTCCTCTGTCCATGGGATTTCCCAGGCAAGAATACTGCAGTGGGACGCCATTTCCTTCTCCAATAACTTACCTTTTATAACAGTTTTAAGCTAAACAAACAATCTTTAAGGTCCTATAATTTACCATAATACCTTCTAAGGCAGATATTAAAATTCCCATTTGACAGACATAGAAACCAAAGGTCAGAGAGTCAAGGTTACTGTTACCAGTTACACCACTGAGAACAGACAGCACCTGCCAAAGATTATGACAGGAGGATGAGAGAAAAGAAATAAGAAAACTATCTTTTGAGCCCTTATCAGAGTGAGAGGACAGAACCTTTACTCCAGTCTTCCTCATGGCTGGGCACAAAGGTCCCAAATGGGGTTCCCACCAACAGGAGCTCTGTACACCAGTGCAGGCCTGTGGCAATGGCGAGGCTCGCACATCACTGACTCTGCAAACCCAGATGAGACCTGGAACTAGGTGCTGAATGAGCCCTAAAGGCTGAGAGGAAAGATAAAAGATATTTGTCTTGATAACTTAGGACTAAACACTGCAGAATGGGATCAGAAATACTAGGTTATGGTACTGTCTGTAAAGCAGATTCAACCCTAATTGACATCTTCCACTCACGCAATTTTATTGTTTAATCTTACCTCACTGCTTACTACTGGGACTGCTAAAACTAAGGCTCTGGAAACTGATGGAGGAAGATGCTTAGCATCTGAAGAATGAATGCAGACCAGCAAGTACAAAGGGGGCCACTAAAGCAGAGTTGGTTAGAGCTCTTCAGGGTACCCCAAAATGTCACAACAAAAACTCAGGATGAGGATCCAGGGCTCCTGGAAAGTTTATCTATTAACCATCTGTTATACAATTAACTTCTCTCTTTTTAACAGCAAAATTGCCACTGATTAAAAACATTCTAAAGAATAACTGATGAGATGAGAACCTCACAAAAAGATGAATATTATAGAAAAACAAAAATTTCTTATGCTAAGAAGAATAACATCTAAGTATAACACAGTAATCTTCAATGTCACATAACTGAGCGTATGAGTAAGAAACCTAACAGTAGCAAGGGATTAAAAATATCACCTCTAGAAAAAGCCTCATCAAAGCTCCATAATAAAATGGGACAAACTGAATCATGTTTTCAGAATTCAGAGAAAAAAATATATTAATATAAATGTCTCTACTTAGGGCACATGAGATGCATGGTTTTGCATACATTCAGCTGATAAAACATTATATTCAACTTGTTGACTGGGTTCAACAACAGTTCAGTTCAGACTTTCAGAACTTTTTGTGAAGCCAGGTAGAAACAGAGGAAGAATATTATGCAAGTAAGATACTAAGTACAATGTAGAAGGTATTTAGTTCAGTTCAGTTCAGTCACTCAGCCGTGTCCGACTCCTTGCAACCCCACGGACTGCAGCACACCAGGCCTCCCTGTCCATCACCAACTCCTGGAGTTTACTCAAACTCATGTTGAGTTGGTGATGCCATCCAACAATCTCATCCTCTGTCATCCCCTTCTCCTCTTGTCTTCAATCTTTCCCAGCATCAGGGTCTTTTCAAATGAGTCAGCTCTTCTCATCAGTGGTCAATGTATTGGAGTTTCAGCTTCAACATCAGCCCTTCCAATGAACATTCAGGACTGATGTCCTTTAGGATGAACTGGTTGGATCTCCTTACAGTCCAAGGGACTCTCAAGAGTCTTCTCCAACACCACAGTTCAAAAGCATCAATTCTTCGGCGCTCAGCTTTCTGAGCCCAACTCTCACATACATACATGACTACTGGAAAAAACCACAGCCTCGACTAGACGGACCTTTGTTGGCAAAGTAATGTCTCTGCTTTTTAATATGCTGTCTAGGTTGGTCATAACTTTTCTTCCAAGGAGCATCTTTTAATTTCATGGCTGCAGTCACCATCTGCAGTAATTTTGGACCCCCCAAAAATAAAAGTCTGTCACTGTTTCCATTGTTTCTCCATCACTGTTTCTCATTTTGCCATGAAGTGATGGGACCGGATGCCATGATCTTTGTTTTCTGAATGTTGAGCTTTAAGCCAACTTTTTCACTCTCCTCTTTCACTTTCATCAAGAGATTCTTTAGTTCTTCTTCACTTTCTGCCATAAGGGTGGTGTCATCCGCATATCTGAGGTTACTGATATTTCTCCCAGCAATTATGAAGTATTCACACTTAGCAATTAAGGCAATTATCTGAGTCCCTCCAAACAAAACTTAAGTACACTCATGCAGAGGTGTGAGCTGCAGGCTGACAGGGTCCACAGGACAGGATTCCACCCATTCCTCCTGCCCCAGGCTGAATGCTGGCCTCTCCGGGTGTGGAAGATAGCTGGGTCCTGAATAATTCTTTAAGTACCTATCCCCAACGTATTCCCTTCCTAACCTGATATAACCAGTTCACAAAAGTGCAAAGGGGCACACCTGTGGGCTCCACAAAGCAGGGCATGACAAGCTATGTGAGGACTAAAAGTAAATCCTACCTATTCCGGCACCACCCATAAGCCACACATTTTTAAATGACAGAAAAAAAAAAATTAGAAGAGTATTACTTTGTGATACATGAAAAATATTTTAAAGTCAAATTTCAGGGTCCCATAATATCGTACTGGGACATCTTATAGTCACAGCCACTCCTCTGAAGTGCTGTCTATGGCTGCTTTGGGGCCACAATGCAGACCTGCATTGAGACTATGGCCCTCAAAGCCTATAATATTTACTATCTGGCCCTTACAGAAAAGGGTGCTGACCTGCAGTATCTAGGCTGGCCTCTCATGCCTTTGCCTCTTCCATGGGGAAACAGGAGGATGACAGACAGGTCTCAGCTGAAATGCATAGGGACCTAAGTGTATAAGGAGTCATATAGGCTTCACCAAGAAAAGGGACCAACTCCCCATTCATATCTGTCTGGAAAACACTGATTGGGTGCCAGATAGAATTCTCCTCTTTAATGGTATGAGACTCACTCACAGAGCCCCCACTTAAGAACGGGTGGCAGGCTCTGTGTACAGATACCTATTACCTAACAAACGTGCATTATTCATAAACAAGGGTCCATCATGTAACAATCAGTTGGGAGGAAATATGCCTTTCATGATTTCTTTAAAGAAAAAAAAAACTGATAGGTAACTAGATATAAAATCATTATTTTCTAATATACTACAATATGAAATTCAACAGAAAAGATGACATAGATTCAATTAAAAAATCATTATTTGAAGTTAAATAATTTTATGCAAATCTTTTTTCATAAAAAACAAACTGTTACTTGGAAAATTTTAAAATTCTCTGCACGACCTATAAATTCCTTCCCTGTTCTCCCTTAAAATTCTGTTATGGTTGAAAAAGTGACATGGATGGGTGTTAAGAGAGCTTCATTCAAGCTGCAAAGGCATGAAAAACATTTCTGTTATTCAACAAGCTGATCAAAGAAATATCAAGAGAAAAATATAGAAACGGTGGCTTTCTTAGTGTTCACAAGTCATCAGAATTTCAGTGCTGACTACACCTCAGTGTAACAGAAGAGTAATAAAAAGATATAATTTCTATATTACTGTTATACACACACGTAACTTTTATATGTAAATTACAGGGAAATATTCCCGCCCTGCAGATACTTAGGGTATCCATATGTATAGCTATCTTAAAACACGTTAATAAAAGAAGTTCAACAGTGGTTTAAACATTCAGCCTAGTTAACAAAGAAGCTCTGTAACGAATACCCCTCTAGAGGACAATTTAGTCAGCAGGGCACCAACTCTATTCTTCTTTTATAAGTACCATCAGATCTATGATGCCTGTAAAGAACAGAGAGACCTTACTGCATCTCATTCTAACCAAGGCACCTTCAAGCTACAGTGCTTCCATTTATCTTGCTGGAAAACTGGCAGGTAAGGTAATTGCAGGGAGGACTCTTTTAAGGGGCTGGAGATCCCCCTGCCCCACAGCATTCCTTACATCCTCCCTCTTTATTGACGGGTAAGGCAATGGCTTCATGGGCTCATGCATAGTAAATTCAGTATTTTGCAATGACAATCTGATTTGGTGAAGTCTTGCTATCAAGTTGGGTTTTCAATATCTGACATCACTCAGAATATGGAATACTTTCTACCACACCCCAAATAATACAGTCCCTACCATCAATGGTTAGTTTATATTTAGAAAATCAATGCTTTTTTTGGGGAAAAGCTTGTTTCACTTTAAAATTTAATTTAAATCAAAGTTCCCCGCAAAGACTTGCCCGTCTATAACCATCATCCTTCCACCTTCAGCCCATGTAAACTTTTCATTCTAACCTAAGTGACAAGTACAAGAGATTTCACTGTGCTTAGAATGAAATGCCACCTGAGAGCAGTAACAATCCTATCAGACTCCGACAAGAGAAACACTGATGAATTAACATACAGCAAAGATACGTTCTGATTCAACCAGATGGGCCAGGGTGGGGCAGGGCAGTGACGGCGGAATGTATAGAACAAGGTGCCAGGAAGGAGCACAGGAGGAATTTTTAGAAATCTACGAATATATAAAATAGGTATACATTAAGTATAAATATAAATACAAATTGTACATGATCTTTCCTAAGAATATTTTACATTCATATATCATGACTTCACTACAACTAGAGACATCTTTGGTTTTGATGGTATTCAGTTTATCTAGTAAGTCAGTTTGCTAAAGGATAAATTCAGTCAATGCTGGTGATGTCTTACTGTCTTGAATTGGGAATAAGTCAGAAAATTTTACTCCCTTGTTTAATTAAATAAGTGGGTTTTTTTAAAAAAAGCAGATCAACTCTAAAATACTCTCAGCTATGATTCTCAATACAATTAGTTGACAGTATTATATCAGCCATTGGTAGAAAACTGCTAAGCCTCACATGAACTGGGCATCTCTTGCTCAGAAGAGCCCCAAGAGAGCATGAGGATAAACACTGAATTAGAAACAGAGAAGATATTTCAATCAATGAGACAAGTTCAGGTCTCCTGTTTAAGGGTTTTAATAGGATACAGTTAATGATTTCTCACTGTGACTTCCCAAGGGTTTGAAGCACAGGTTAAAATGCCAGCTCAATGGTCTTTACAAAAGTCAGTTATCTTCAAAAGCAGAAATAGTGTCTCTTCTCCTTTTTAGAATATTGAGTATGAAATCCTGGCATATAGTTTTTCTTTCTCTCTCTCCAACTAGACCCTAACTTTCTTAAGGGCAATGCTGAAGAGAGGAGGATTTGACCAGTCACTGATGAGTGTCACTGAATTTATAAGTTCTGCAGTAAAATACAGCTGCAAACACCATACAAAGTAAGCCAGCACATGCAAACATTTCTAAATATTTACCAAAAATGCTCTACTGAAAACGACTGAGATTGCTATTAAAATTTAGCAATGAATTCTTGGCCCTCTGTTTCCAATTACCATCCTGGAGGCCAAGCATCCAGGCTCATTAGACGCTTAGCTCCTTGGAAACACCCTGTAAAATCGATTCATACCCTCCAACCTTATTTCAGAACTATCATTTTGGACATTTGTATTTGGTCATACAAATACACCTTGAGGTTGATATTAGAATTGAGCCAATAATTTGACTGACATATATACACAAAAAGAACAACCTCACAGTGACTGTTTAATTTCCATGATATTTGTAGGCTTCTTTTCAGCACAAACCTACGTACAAGACACCCACCAAAGTCCCTGCTGCTTTCATTTGTCTAGACAGCAAATGAGTTAAAAGCTCAGACTTCCAGTATAAAGGAATTAAAAATGGAAAGGCCCAGAAAGAATCCACAAATAAAATCCTACCAAGCACTAATTTTTAGACCTGCAAAGCATCTTCTTACAAAGTTATAAAAATATGTATCTTACTTTCTACTTAAACATATCCAAATAACAAATATTTATCTTTTCATTATATTTGATGGTGGTTTAGTTGCTAAGGCATGTCCGACTCTTGTAATCCCATGGACTGTAGCCTGCCAGGCTCCTCTAGTCCATGGTATATACAATTCTTAGCCTTGATATGTATGATGTCAACTGGAAAAAAATGTTTGATCCTGATTTAAAAACAGTCACAAGCTCAACAAATGAAAAACTCATATCCAAAGCCAGGGATAACACAAGGAAAATTAATGAGTCAGAATTCATTTTAAGAGAGGTAGCCAATAACCACTTTTTGGGGAAATGACTTTCACCTGATTCATTTGCATCCTCTCTCAAGCAAAGATTCCTTTACAGGTAACTCTCATTCTAAAGGGATATTTACAGGATAATTAGCTGAACTGATACCTTACAGAAACAGGATTTGGAATTAAGCATGCTATCATTAAGCAAAAAATTTTATAATGATTATATTTCCTTTGATTTTTAAAAACTTTGCACCTAAAATAAAAGCCATCCACAAAGTTCCTTCAGCTAAAACCCCTGATATCAAATTGCCACTCTAAATTTAGAAGCGGTAAACAATATAAGTATGAAATATGCATCATGTAAGGGAATTTTTTCCACTGCACAGGCCTCAAGGGGACCCTAAATTATTCTCAGTTTTTGAAGTCTGCCCAGGGAGAGTCTCTGCTCTTCTGCTATTAATAGCAGAGATTATGTAGAGTAGGAATAACGACAAATAGACCCAACAAATAGTGTTTATCATATTGTGCAAACACAGTATAGACAGTCTTGAACTTAAAAATAACTTGGTAAGAAAATTTATTTTATATTTATCTTTTAGTTGTATGGAATTTGGGAGTTATTTTCATCTGTAAATAGCATTGCCCTTTGTGGTTATAATCCTGGGACTACCCTTTCAGGTGATGATCCGGATGATTGGATGCTCAAGATCATGATGTGATGATTTTCAGGGGTAACAACTATAACCACAATTGTCTATAGCAGAGATACTACGTGCATTTTCTTTCATGAGGAGCCTACAACATCTTGTTAGCTCTAGCCCATTGTTCCTACCAGTCAAAATGTTTTTTAACTAATTTCACTGTCCAAAACAGCCAGGACCCTTCCTGACCTCAAGTCAAAGCCCCAAACAGTGCTGAAAACACTAAAAAAGATTCACATGGGAATAACTGCTAGCCCTTTGTTATTTTAAGAACAATGGCCTCTTAAAGAATATACTTAATACAAATGGAAGACTACTGGTGAAACTAAAGCTATATAATAAAGTGAGAGTACTAAATAATTTGAGGAAGGATATGTGTACTGTCTTAGGCACAGCCTTAGGCAGGCAAGCCCTTTCTAAGGTTTGTATATGGACGTGTGGGATGGGTAGGTGGGAGGAAGTAGGGGAAAAGGTAGACCATTTTTTTCATGTGGATGACATTTTACAATTAAATTGGCCTGCATAGGTGATCTTGAACACTTAAGCGTCCTTCTTTCATGGAGTCTCAATGGAGAGAGAGAAACAGCTAAGCAGGTTTAAGTTCTACGACAAAGCAGAAATTCTGTGATGGACTTAACAAGTGGTGTGGAATAAAGAACGGTAGGTCTTCAGCCAGCTCACATCAGGCCAGGGGCTGCTGTCTGTCATGGGTCCAGGCGAGGAGTGATAAGTGGAGAGCAGACAGAACCATGGGTGCGGGCAACATCTACGGGAGACTATGCCATGTGAGAAGGGGGAGGCTGGAACAGCAGAATGAGAGGATGCAGCTGAAGAGGCCACCCAGGGACAGCTGTGGCAAGGCTCACAGGCTCAGGCAAGGACCACGGACTTGTATTTTAAGGATTAGGGAGCCAACAGAGGTCTAAAAGGTGAGTTCCAATATTATCAAACAAGAAAGAAAAAAATAAAACAAAACAGTGTAGTGCCAAATGAGAAATGTTAAACATTTTAAAGCAAAACAAAAAAACCCACAAAATCCTCATGTTTTCAAATGTTTATGAACACAGATTGTGTTAAATGATTAAAATCGCAGGTACCATTCAAAAATAAATTTGTAAAATATTTTTTTAAAATCTATATATTTTAATACTATATAAAACTTAATATATAAATGAACAAAACCAAAAATACTTAAATAACTATAGTCCAGGTTAAATACTGTGTGCTTTCTAACTGGAACAATTTCATGAGCCTACAGTCATCTTACTCCTTTCATTTATACTTAAGAATCAATGGCTAAAACGATTTTAAGGATACAGACTTTACCCTTAAAATGGCACAACAGTGTCTGAAGACTAATTATGAGTAACAATTTAACAGATTATATTCTTTAACTGCATATTCTATTTCAAAACCAAAATTCTGAAGACATCTAGTCTCAGTTCAGTTCAGTCAGTCAGTCATGTCCGACTCTTTGAGACACCATGAATTGCAGCACACCAGGCATCCCGGTCTATCACCAACTCCCGGAGCTTGCTCAAACTCATATCCATTGAGTTGGTGATGCCATCCAACCATCTCATCCTCTGTCGTCCCCTTCTCCTCCTGCCTTCAATCTTTCCCAGCATCAGGGTCTTTTCTAAGGAGTTAGTTCTTCGCATCAGATGGCCAAAGTATCGCAGCTTCAGCTTCAGCATCAGTCCTTCCAAAGAATATCCAGGACTGATATCCTTTAGGACTGACTTATTTGATCTCCTTGCAGTCCAAGGGACTCTCAAGCGTCTTCCCCAACACCACAGTTCAAAAGCATCAATTCTTTGGCACTCAGCTTTCTTTATGAGAACCCCGTGAACAGTATGAAAAGACATCTGAGTTACAAAGGAGGAAAATGAGCTCACGCCACACAGGCAGCACAGATGTGAGTATGCGGGCTTATGGGTTGGTGCTTTACAAATATCAACACCAGGTATGAAACCGTAAGTATGAATGACCCATGTGCTTTGAAAGCAAACTGACAAACTAACAAGATCTGTAAATATGTAAGATTTAGAGTTTGTCTACTGGTATGAGGTTTTATTACTGAAAGTATATCATAAATCTTTACAGCAGAAAAGCAATTGACACCATCTTTTGCATCTCTCATGGTAAAAAACACTATTGTATATCTTAGAAGTACAATGCTTAGCACATAGAAATTTTGAAAATAAAAGTTAAAAACAAAGAAGCATGAACCCTCAAGAGACCTCTATTTCTTCAGTATACAGCAATGAAATACTTCAATAAGACATATAGGAACTGCAAATAAATTAGCAACTTGAAAAACAAAAAAGAAAAAACCACAGCTCACAAACTGTACCAGGTCTACATGGAATAAATGGAAGTTTTGTTGTAGAATTAATACTAAAACTTCATTTTTTGACATTTTCCCCAGTCACACGAGGCATACAAACATAGATATTTATTCTACATCCTTCACTGAATTTGTAAAACCTTTCGTTTTGAAATGACTTTAGACTTAGCTGAAAGTGGCAAAGACAGTACCGAGTGTTCCTTCACTCAGTTTCCCTTAAGGTTGACATTTTACATAGTAACCGGGGCATATTTATTAAAACTATGAACTTGAAATTGGTGTAATACAATTAATGAAACTACAGACTTCATTCAAATTTGCAGCCTTTATAGTAAAGTCTTCCTCCTGTTCCAGGACACATATTGCATTTATTCACCTTGTCTCCTTAGTCTCCTCTGATCGGTGACAATTTCTCAAATCCTTCCCTGTTTCCCACAACCACAACACATTTGAAGAGCACTCCTGAGGTATTTTGTAGAATGTTCTTCAATTTGTGTCTAGGGTTTTCTCATGGTCAGGGTGGGGTTATGGATTTGGGGGAAGAATACCACAGAAGTGATTAGGTGATACTCCTGTCAACACTAAATGGTAGTTGTTCAGTTGCTAAGTTGTGTTGACTATTTGTGAACCCATGGACTGCAGCACGCCAGGTTTCCCTGTCCTTCATTATCTCCGGAGTCGGCAATGCCATCCAACCATCTCATCCTCTGTCGTCCCCTTCTCCTCCTGCCTTCAATCTTTCCCAGCATCAGAGTCTTTCCAGTGAGTCAGTTCTTCGTAACAGGTGGCCAAAGTACTGGAGCTTCAACTTCAGCATCAGTCCTTCCAATGAATATTCAGGACTGATATCCTTTCGGATTGATTTATTTGATCTCCTTGCAGTCCAAGGGACTCTCAAGAGTCTTCTCCAACACCACAATTCAAAAGCATCAATTCTTCTTCCAATTGAGATTTCATGATCATAAAACATTGGAGAGAGAAAAATACACCTCTATGCTCTTCCAGACACAGCTGGAGGAATATAACTTAGAATAACCACTTTGGACAAAAATTTATAAGCATTTTGCAAAGCTGAAGATGCATTTACCTTATGATCCAGGATGTCCACTCCTAGGTTTATACACTGGCGCACACACATATGGAGACATATGTAAGCATAGAAACACTGTTTCAGTATTGTAATTGTAAAAAAAAAAAAAGAGAGAGAGAGACAATATAATTTTCTCAATATAAAATATAGATCTCTTATATAAATATATATTTATATAAAATATAAAATCGAGACCTATTCAGAAAATGGGATACTATATAGCAATGAAATTGAATGACCTAGAACTAAAAATGTTACTATAAATCTCACAAACAATACGGATAGAAAACTAACCAAAAATCTGAACGGAGCGGTATGTCTCTAACACAGAAGAGAAGGTACAAAAGAAAGCAGTGGACTGTAAACCTGGTAGTGGAAATTCAGGCTAGAGCAGCAGCAGGAAGCAAAGATCAGAAGAGGTAATGACAGAGGGAGAAGCACTGTCCGTGGATTAGAGGGGAGAAACTGCTGTAAGGAACCTTTGTACACAGTTCACTCGATTAAGCCCTACTTCCCTCGGAGAGTCTTCCATTACCACTTGGTAAGCCCTCCCCGGACACTTACACCACCGGAATGAGCTGCACCGCTCCTTCCTCTACAATCCTACATCATGCGTATCTACTACAGAGCTTCTCAGGCTGAGTTTTAATGACCTGTTAGCATTCGCTTCAATTGCAAACTCTGAAGTAGGAGCACTTACTTCCAGCCTTCGGCTTTGACCACTCTGACCACGCGCAGTATACTTACCCTTTCTGCGTTTCATACTCCCCTTATCTATAAAACGGGGGAAATGCTGTATCTGCCAGCAAGAGTTGTTGTGAGAACTCAATGAGAAGTTATACGTAAAAGAATCAGTGCTGCAGCATCTCCTAAGTGTGAGCTGTTATCACTAGCAACCATAAAGGAGAGGCAACGGGTTAGAGAGCCTAAGCCACTGAATCACTGGGGACACAGGGCAAGACCGCAGTGTCACCAGAAGGACATGGCTGCAGAGAGAAGAGGAGGCAGGGAAATGCACCCTCCCCTGGCTTCCTGATCCCCGCTGGCACTGACCTACCTAGCCGTATCCAACATTCATAAGCTCTTCAATGAGTAAGATAAACACTGTCTGCACTGTGTTTATGAACACAGGTTTTCAACAATAATTCTATCAATGAAGTTATAACAAATATTATAGTACTGGAAAGTGGTTAAGGAAAACACCCATAATGACTCACTATTTAAGGTGAAGTTTTTACATTTCCATAGAAATCATTTTTAAGACTTCTGAAGGTTTTAGAAAAAAGTAGAGAATTAAAAAAAAATTTTTTAACATAGTCGGCCTGACTAGATTACAGTTGGAAATGTTGCGTAAAGGCTATTGTACTTTGACCACCTGACGTGAAGAGCCGACTCACTGGGAAAGACCCTGATGCTGGGAAAGACTGAGGGTGGGAGGAGAAGGGGGCGACAGAGGATGAGATGGTTGGATGGCATCATCAACTCAATGGACATGAGTTTGACCAAACTCCGGGTGATAGAGAAGGACAGGGAAGCCTGGCGTGCTGCAGTCCATGCAGTTGCAGAGACAGACACGACTGAGCGGCTGAACAACAATGAAATTCAACACATGCAACACTCCCCTCAAAGTCAAACTTAAAAACATGAATGTTTCCTCATTTTCAGTTATGATTTACAGACTCAATGAGATGAAAGGTTGTTTCCAACTTTGTACAGGGGCAGCTGGTCACTCAATACCTCAAGTGCTAGCACTAAGGGGCATTTTACATAGCAAATCTTCCTAAGAACATATAACCATTTTATAATGTATTACTTCAAAACTACTTCTCCAAAGGAGGCAGTTATAAACCTACTCAGAGTTTCAGACAGAAACTTCTAACATTAATAATAATAATAATGATGGTGATAGTGATGATGATGATCAATTGATAAAAGCCTGAATTAGGTCTTGAATTCTAGCACATTTCACATTTACTCACACTACCTCCCAACAGAGCCATCTGTATGCCAGGTAATGATATTACTGTACCTCACACTTACAGGTAATTACCCTGTTGCTTGGAGCATGTTCTCAGGTCACCAAGAAGAATAAAGAGTTTTCTCTGATGACCACTTTAGTCCACCTTAAGTGGTCTCAAAGATGGTGTAAACAAATTAAGAGATAGGATTCTGAAAGGCAGAATGGTAAAATTCACATTTCCTTTGCCTTCTAAACGCTTTGAACAAGGGAGACACCTTAACTGCCTGACTCGCAAGACCATCACATTGCTGAATTGATATAAAATTGGACTTAAAACTCTTCACCAACCTAAAGATCCCTGGAAAGTGCCATGACGCCTCCTTCTGAATCTCTGCATCTTATTCCCCCTTTCTAATAACTGGCTTTTAAAACGCATTTTTTTAGATGTTAGTTTTGTTTTGAATATTTTTATTGTATTAGGATTAGGAAGTTATGGGGAAACTGGGCTCTGGGACCACACCCTGGCTGGACCCCAATCCCAGCTCCTCTCTAACTCAGAGGACTTGGGCAAAACAACTGAGTGCCGTCAGCCACAACCTCTCATCTGTATGCAGTACAGGCACAACGGAAGTAATGACCTCACAGTGTCTCACGGAGAGTTCAGTGAGGTAAATGGTGTACATAAAGCACTGAGCATGGAGCCTGGTGCCAGGTAAGTGCTCGTTAAATATTCACTGTAATGCAGGTATATAGGTATAGTGTAGCAGTTAAAAGCATACATTCTGGAGTAAGAGCATTTTGAAATGAAGGCTTGGCTCCACCAACTTCCCCTAATCTTGGGCAAGTTACTTAACTTCACTGAGCCTCAGGCTCACCATCTAAAATAGGGGAGAAATATTAATAATACCATGGTGAGGGTTAAATATAATTATGGAAACTAAGCATACAGTAAATATTCAATTAATAGCTACTATGTATACAAGTGCATAATACACATGTTACCATACACACTTTTCAAATACACTTTTTAAAAAACCCTATTTATAATGTAAAAATACATTTTCAATATAGAATAAAGAATTTACAAATGAGTTCTAGAAAAATATCTCACTTATAAGCTTGGTGAGTATAACCAAATCTCATAAATAGTGAAAATATTAGTATTTTCAAAATAGATGTTAAAACTTAACACAAAAGGATATGGTAATGAGACAGCAAGACAAAGCTGGGCAATAAACTACGCTCCTGTGCACAGTCCTCACATTTTATCAGGGTAAGACATTTTAACAGAAATTTTCTCGTGGTCTTCATTAGCAAGTCTGCTTGTACATAGTCAGATGGCCAAAAAAACTTAAAAATCAGCTTTTATGCAAATAGAACAAAGCAAAAATATAAATACTGATTTTAACAGTATGGCCTTATGATACAGCAGTCCCAGACTGATACCGCAACCCCTAAAACTGAACACGCAACACACACAAGACATGGGTGCTTTTAGTTAAATGGGTCTTGCAGAGCTGGTTCCCCAAGAAGCTGGTACCTTGAACCCAAGGAATCTCAGAGGAAACAGAAGTCACATGCCTATCAGTATTTCAGAGAGAATCTAATATGACTATAAATCTGTCATTGTTGGCAACACTGAAGAAACAGGACCGGTTAATAGGAAACAACTGAATACCACCCTGCTTCAGGTTTCTCTGCTGCCTATGGTCTAAATAACTCCATACAGAACACTGCCGTCAAGGGTCTTGTTGTAAGAGTTACGTGTTCAAAATTATTGATTTCCTTTTACTTCCAAAGAAAACTACAATTTTAAACACAATTCTCTTTGTGAATTGATGCTTTTAAATCTCCCATTTCATTTGGAAATTGTAAAAGCAAGCAAGCAAGCTAAACAGGATCTTAAAGTACTGAAATGGAGTTTAAATAATAACTTGAGTGTCATAAAATTATAACCAGAGGTAAATTTGTTCTGCTGAGCTCACTTTAACTTGAGAATGAGTAACCACATGTGGCTGTTGAGGACTGACACTATGGTCCACCAGTTTGCAGAATGTGATATGACTTTCTATGATCTGTCCTTGTGCTAAATATACCTGTCTCTTGCCTTTCTGTATTCCATTCTCTTCTGAATTATCCTCAACACTGCTAAGTAGATAAGACACCATGTTAAGGAAAAAATGGATTTTGGCTCTAAGAATAAAAGCAGTATATTTTTTAAAGCATGCATATAAAGATTGGTGAAAACTACTTATGAATTAAATAAAAGAGGAGTGAAGGAAAAATGTAAAACTACAATAAGCATAGCAATCTGTTATGAGCTGAATGAGTGCCAGTTTGTGGGCCCCGGGGCTCGGTAGGATTTCTCTGTACAGTGCCAAACTCCAACAATATTGTTATGGTTAGAAAGGAATTTCTCACAAGAGCTAACAAAGGCAGAAGGTCATAAATAAACCCAGCAGGATTGCCTTGTCAGTTCTCATTATTAGCGCTGCAGGCACTTGCTTTTCTATGGGCTTCTTACAGGTTCATTTAAGTGTAAAAGTTCCTCCTCGAAAATTCAGATATTCATAAATAAAATGGTTCTTAATCTATCAAAGAAAAATACTTGAAAAGTAAGTAAGAAAACAAGTGAGCAAGTAAATAAATATAAAAAGGACAGAAGCATGGCTAGAGGCAGAGCTCAGCCGGGCGTTTCTGAGAACTCGAGCACCTCCACTCCTGGCCTTTGCAGTCAAGCAGTGACCAACAGGACGCTCTGCTTTCTCACCACGATAATAGTCTGCAGAATTCTATCTGGGCAGGAAATGAAGCTGAGCTCCTAAACTGATGCTGACATGTGTTATAAACTGAGGAAAGCACAGCTGTGTGATCATTATTGCAATTATGAAGTGACATCTACTGTTAACTTTATTTTACTGAGGACTTTTAACTAGTAACAAAAAAGGGGGTACAAATCTACTAATGATAGAGATGTTAATTTTTAGCAAGTAAAAAATAGGAATGTATTATTGGGTCTTTAAAGCTAAACATTACCTTTTGCATAAAACAAATCTACATCTTAAGAGCTCTAATCAATGCTTCTCAATAAAACAGAAGATTTAGCTTTGTAATATTTAAAAAATGAGATGAACATTTCAATTCTCCCTAATTCTATGTCCTTGTATTCTAAGAAGAGCTGAGAACATCAAACCTCCAATTATCTCAATACACATATTAATTCAAACTAGAAAAAATCTGATAAACTTGATTTCATTTACTACTGACTCAAAACAAAAACAGACTTTTTACTTCAGTAACAGCAGTAAAAATACACTACATGGTGTCATTTAAAGGAAAAATAAGATAACTATCTTAAAATAATATAAACAAATGAGAAATAAATCAGAAAACAAAAATCCTCAATGGTGCTGCTATTTAAGTTAACCAAATTATAACATTTTGCCATATTTACTTCTAGTCTTTATTCTTAAGAATGGCAAAACAGTGTACAACATGTATGCAAAATTAAATAACGCACCAACTGACCTACATGTCACCCTCTATCAAGAAAATAAACTTTGTTTCCTTGATGATTTCCCCTTTTATAATTTGTGAATTTTTAATGCAGTCTTAAATTAAAAAAATTCTCAGCATCCTACATCATCCCCTTTAAGAGAATAATTCAAGTCTCCAAGAGCAGAAAGTTGTTCTCAGAGGCTAGGATGCTGGAACACCATTTTGTGCAGTCAGTTAGTTACAGAAACTGGGCTATTAGGCTCTGGTGTGTTACAAAGAAAGGTATGTTTGCAGAATTACTTTTCACTGGCTTGCAGCCTCTCATTACCTACCACTCATGATTATTAGTGTCAAGCTGATGTTGAATTCTTCACAGAGAAAATTCTCCGTGTTTGCTTTAGATACCGGCAATTGGTCTATGTTCTCAGCATTCACGGAGGACTGCCCTTGACTAGCATAACATTACTGGTTCAAGGAACATGAATAAATGCTGAAAGGAGGGGAGTTTAAATGTCCAAGATGGTAAGAAACTGAGACAGGCCTTACTTTACACTGGTGGGGAAAACTGGGCTTTTCTAGAGAATATTTCTGAAGGAGCTAAGTGACTGCATTCACTGTAGCCTATATAAGACATTTGTGGAGTTAAATTTGCAGTGGGCTGCAAACATCAGATTACATTTTTTGATTAGTAACTTTATAACCAAGTAGCCCATGGTTGACAATATTAGGCCATAAAGAGTTCTCAGGAACTCACAACTGAATATTCTGATAACAGTAATAACAAGGTTCCCAAATCTGACACCCTTAGGGCATGAGTAGTATATAAAAAATAAACGGATCTATGTCTTGACTTCAACAGCTAACACATGCTAGTATTAACCAAACTAGACTTCATCAATTCTTAAGAGTTTTTGAGGCTTGTTATTAAATATTTCAGGTACAAATGTGTTAGGAGATAAGTAATAAAATGTGGAGATAGCAAAGTTTGACTCCTTTGGAAGAGAAACACTTAAGATGGACTGTCATGAACTGCACAGAATTTTCAGAAGTAAATGAAGCTTCAGTAAACATTTAGTCCTATCCTGCATTTTTATTATACAGTGTAAAACCAAGGTCCAGAGAGACTAAATTAAATTATGCACAGGTTCTATAGACACAGACTACATTAGAATGCAGTTTTCGAGGTATATTCATTAAAACACAACTGCTGACATTGATATCTGAGGCTTCCCAGGTGGCTCAGGGTAAAGAATCTGCCTGCCAATGCAGGTAGACACAAAAGACACAGGTTCGATCCCTGGGGGGAGAAGATTCCCTGGAGAAAGAAATGGCGACCCACTCCAGTATTCTTGTCTGGAAAATCCCATGGACAGAGGAGTCTGGTGGGCTCCAGTCCATGAGTTGCAAAGAGTCAGATAGGACAGAGCATGTACGCATGACAATACCAATAACCTCACTTAAGATTTCAAAGGACAGAGTGTGTGTGTGTGTGCACGTGAGTGTGTTACTCTTCAAGAGAGCACACATGTGTCTACTTGAGCACATTTTCTAATACTTATTATTTCACATTATGTATCTAGGTACATGACTCTATCTCAAAATCTCCTGTTTCACTGAGCAATAAAGATATGACTTTGTTAAGTGATAAAAAGAACAATATGCAAGACCATGTAGCAGGGATGTCCCAGGATGCACAACAATAGGACAGTTTAATAGGTTCTTTGGTGATTTAAAACAAATCTTTTATCTTCTAATTTCTATCTTTTGCTGAGCCTCACAGAATGTTTTCTCCAGTTCTCCAGTTTTTTGTTCACTCCATCTCCTTGTGGGTTAATCACAATAGCTGACACACCCAAGTCCATAAACCAAGAGACCATAAAGTGGCACCTCAGAGGGCAACTACCTCCCGCGGCCACAGACAGAAATATACATGTCCTCTTACCTTGTGACCTAATCTGGGCAGGATGTCTGCCTCCAACAAGGCAAAGGAATGCATGACTAAATTCAGAGGGAATCCAAACAGTAATAAAACAAATGTTTGGGGGTTCCCTGGTGGTTCAGTGGTAAAGAATCTGCCTGCCAATGCAGGAGACTCGGGTTCAATCACTGGATCAGGAAGATCCCCTGGAAGGAAATGGCAACCCACTCCATTTTGCCTGGGAAATCTAATGGACAGAGGTGCCTGGCGAGCTACAGTCCACGGGGTCACAAAGAGTTGGAAATGACTGAGTGAATAAACAACAACATTTTATCACATAAACTGATAAAGCATCTGATTTTTTTCATTCTGGCCACTGATTATCCATAGGATTCATGAGCGTGAAATAGAAGAGGAGCAAATTGTGAAGACAGACTGTTTTGTGAAATCATAATCCATGAAGTATACCGTCTGTGATCTAGCACAGTTCTCAACCTGCAATGGATCCCCAGTGCAATCTGATACGGTAAACAGTTTATTTTATAGAGTTCTGAGTTCTGAAGTATCTATAATTGTTTTAGGTCTTAAACATATGGGATACAGTACAAACTGAATTTAAATTCCTGAGAACAGTGAAATTAACTGAATTTATGGAAAAGCTGGCCACATATTACATCTAGTAGATGTACAATTACATCTAGTAGAATAGAAGGACAGGAAGAAAAGGGGGAAGGAGAGAGCAAAAGACAATGAGAGAAAGTAACAAAGGACAGGAAAATAGAAAACACAGTGTAATATGAACAGCAAGTGTTTAAGCAGTTTCTGGATGGACAAAATGAGTAGACCCATGACTATATGTGCAAAATAAAGCAAGCAAAGGAGAAACTTTGGGCAGACCTGGTAAATAATAAATACTATTTAAGATTTTAACCTTACGTTGGTAAGCTGAACATCAGGGAAAACCTGACAGATACATTTGGACAGGAAGCATCTTTATGAGAAGAAGGAAAAAAAATACCCCTCTGCATAGACGCGGCCCCTAGTCCATGCTGCCTCTGTGGAAGAAAACTGAGCCTCTCTCTCAGGACTTGGGAGGTGGGGTGGGGAGACTCTGTCTTAGCACAGTGCATCAGCCTGATTCAACCTAATTATTTTAAAAGTACTTTTATCATTTAAAAAAGTATTTTCTACTTTTAAAAGTAGTTGCTAGAAAGAACCATCAGTTAAAAGCTTGGGCTTTGTGGGCTGACCCTGGTTCACTTCTTCTTTTATGCAAATAGGAAGTTGTTCTGGTCATTAGAATTAAGACTTTCTTCATTTCGATATTTAATATTACGTATTTTAAAATTAATATATATTACTTAACGTCAGGAGACAATTTAAAACTCTTAGATTATATATAGTCCTCAGAAAATGTATATATACAAGAAAATACAACATATATATATAAGAAAATACATACGGAGGAACAGTTAAAACTGAAAAGAACAACTATAATTTCCCTTTTTTCTGATATTCTTAGAGGGTAACTGGTGAACTACTGCTTTTTAATGCAAAGGAAAAAATACTCTTTTACGTGACACCCATCACTTCTAAAATTTCTTTTAATAGTTACATGAAAAAGTAAAAACTAATGTTGATATAAACTCCTTGAATAAGGTATGTGTTCCCTTTGAACAAAGCTTTTAACATTTTTAAAACTGTTTTCTGTAGTGAAACTAAATAAAGAATGGATTACCCTTGGTGCCCACAGACTGAAATATCACTGATGTTCATTCAGGACAATGGTAATCCTGGGTGGGGACTGAGAAGTAAACAGAATGATGATGCAAAAGGAACAAAGAATATTTCCAGGGCTCTGGTGGGGTTTTTCGTACTGATTGATTGCATATTGATTATGTGTGTGTTCACTTTAAGAAACACACTGAGCTGAAAACTTAACATTTTTGCACTTTTTTGTACTTCTGCTATACTTCCACAATATTTACATTAAAAAATCTGACTTCGAGATAACAACTACAGTCATTTGTCGAAACACTGGGGATAAAAGTAACAACACCCACCACCACCACAACAAATCACCCATCTCTGGACTCCTGCCCATCCTCTCTCATCCTGATAGGTTAGCACCGACATGTGCCAAGCTCTTTTTTTCAGCATTCTCCCTGAATATATGACCTGCTTTCAGAAAAGCAAGAGTCCAATTTAAATGGAAGTTCCTATGGGTAGGTAATGGCTTGACCCCTGACCCCACCACCACAATTGTTCCACTTCTCTAATGATTTCCTGCAGGGTTCATTTACCAGTTCTGGGTCAAAGACCAACATGCCCATGAAGTCAAAGACTGACACAAGCAGTGCTTGATGTATATCTGGAAATAACTACAACATAAAGGCACATTTCATCAGTTAAAGATGGTTTTTGAATTTAAATAAAAGGAAGTATAAACCAAAAATCAACCCTATTTGCACTAGCCACTTCACAGGTATATAAGTAGTGAATGATACATCCCAATTAAGGTACAGAATCAGTAATACCCAAAGTCAAAGTAGTTCTAGCTTAAAAGAACTTTTTTCCCCTTTATTACCTTTAGTATCATTATATCTGAGAGCATTTTCCATTTGTCTCATATTTTCCTTTAAATTTTCATTAATCTGAATTTCTTTTAACTTGCTACACCGCATGACTTTAACTAGCATGGTTACAATGGATCACACAGCAACTTAGAGATACAAATTTCCCCAAATGGGATAAGAGCTGCTTCATAATCTTTTTGCTTAAATACAACTTTATACATTTCAGATATGAAAATAGAACTACTTGCAAATAATAATTTCTTTGCTAGTTTAAACAAACTACTTCAGTAGAGAATGTGTTAAAGTTGGTGCAAAAGCTATTGTTGGGCTTGATGACAGAGTAATTATTCAGAACTGAATTCAGTTCTTAATAAAAACAACCAAAAGACAGGTAATTCCTTCTAATGTTTATTTGTACAGAAAAGAAAAGAAAGGGAGAAGATGCCAAAAAGGAGCGGTGGGTGGGAAAGAGGAGAGAGACCTCAAGGTGAAAGAGAAAGAGGAGAGGGAAAAAGAGAAAGACAAGGTTGTAGTGACAGATTGGGGACTACACGGAAAAGGCAGAGACCTGATGGGAAACATCCCGTGTGTTTCACTCGGGTGATTCAGGTGAGGATGCGGGGGCAGTGGGGCACGACACTCCTCAGGCTAACAGTAGCTAAGGAAGCATTTGGAAGACTTTTCTATGAATCCAGCCAGCATTGTACATTTGCCACTTGACTAACTTTGAGCTGGATTACAAGGACTCATGAACGAGGAGGTCTGGAAGGGTAAAAATTAAAACAAAAGTCTTCACTGTGAACAACAATATGTTCCAAACTCAGAAGAAAGCTACAAAGAAGGTTTACACATAATTAGAAAAACAACACAGACTCTAAATGTTATCTTTCGCTCTTTAGTATTACAAGTGGACACTGCTAAACAAACTTCCTTAAGAAATGGGCTTTAGATTCTCAATGTTATAAATACAAGAAAACCAGTCAATGCTGTTGAATGTTATGTAAAGTTACCTTAAAGAGCAAAGTAAATGCCCAGGCTTAGAGACACATTCCTTTAATCACACAAATTAAACTGATCTACCTCAAGAAAAACTTTACAGATCAAACGAGGGGCTGACAAGCAGTAGAAGCACAGAAGAAAAATCACAGAGGTTCTACAAAAAAAAAGCTGACAGTGGGAGAAGGAATCCAGGGCAACAGATACAGAAGATTATTGTATAATAAGGGAGCATGGAAAACAACATGAAATGCTTATGTGGAAATGTATGTGTCTGGCTATCTGATACTAGAGAACCTTCACATTTTGTAATCATCCCACACTCTGAGGCCATACTTACAAAGTGACCTCCTCCTGTGTAGATCTGTCACCAGGAAGACCACTGCCTTGCCAACTAGTGTGGTCGGTGAGTCTTCAGAGAGACAGTTCAATCATCTCTTGGTATCCTTCTGATAAAGTTGCTTTCTGAGCCTTACAGAATAGAGAATCAGACCCTGGACTTAAGCACATCTGCTAAAATAGTGTCACCCTGTAATGAATCATGAAGAACTGTAATTCTCTGGTAACATCCTGGTCATCTGAAAGTTCTGCAAAGAAGAGGCTGTCAGGTCTGCCCACCACCATTAATTCCACAAGTGTGTGCAGGTGAAGTTACTTCAATCACGTCTGACTCTGTGACCCTATCGACCTTAGCCTGCCAGGCTCCTCTGTCCATGAGATTCTCCAGGCAAGAATACTGGAGTGGGTTGCCATACTCTCCTCCAGGGGATCTTCCTAACCCAGGGATCGAACTCTCTTTTATCTCCTGCACTTATCACCAATGCCACCTGGGAATCCCATACATAAACGACCATTATAATTAGGAAATTTGACTTAGAAGTACATTTAATGAGATTTCACATTTTATACACATTTTAGTATAACTCACGAACACCTGGTACATTAATATATTGTTCTTCCACAGAATCACCTCTCACAGTAGTTAATACCAAATTCAATCCAGTTTGCATTAGAACAATCACTAATAGCATACTCAACAAAAAAATCTCTGATAGAGAGCAAAATGGCCCTTAAAACAAGCATCTTGGTGGCATGGGAAAAGTACTGGCTTTTTATTACTAACTACATGTCCTGTGGTATCAGCTACCTAATCTCTGAGCTTATTTCTTCGTTTCTAAAAGTGGCATTTTACCACCTGCCTCTTATGTGTTGTAAAGTACTTTTCAAAGTATCTTGTCTTTACTTGTTGTTAGTAAATGGTAGATACTCTGTCCTGAAGCATTTGAGTATAATCTGTTAAGATAGAAAACAGGAAGAGCTGCCATATGGAATATTCTCTATATCCTTCAAACCCTAGAGCAAAGATGATCTGTTTGGTCCCATCCACTCGTTCTGTGGAGAAGGAAATGGCAACCCACTCCAGTATTCTTGCCTAGAGAATCCCATGGACAGAGGAGCCTGGCAGGCTATAGTCCATGGGGTCGCAAGAGTTGGACATGACTTGGTGACTAAACCACCACTCTTGTTCTGAAATAAGATTTCTTTTAAAACATATTTTCAAACATTATCAGAAATACAGAAGGAACAGGAAGACAGAGTCCTGCCTAGACCACTGTTACAAGTTTCCCTTGGTATCCCGATTTTACATACTTTCTATGAGAAGTTTTAAAAGCTCTGTAACGAAACTCATGTCAACAGTAATTTACAACTCACAGAAGGAGAAACAGAAATGGAGGTGAACACAAGAGCAACAGAAAGCAGAGGCGATCGCCCAGCCCTGCAGTGCTGCGCTTGGAAAAGGGAGCCGGCTTATCACGACTGCTTTGTCAAACCTTCGGCTATCTCCAGAGAGCGGCAGTAAACAGGGCCTATCTTTAGCTCCTTTCATACCTACTGTCTTTCTCTTCTCACTGCAAGCTCAGTGTTTATTAGCTGCTGGAAAAATTTACTATGATGTCTTTCTCATAAAAATATTTTTCCACCTACAACATGTTGCTGACCCGGGAAGACTACAGCACAGACACTTCAATTTAATTCTCCTTAATTGAGTGGTGTGAAAAACAAATACAAATTCCCTGTGCTATGAAAAAGTACAGAAAGGGTTTGTTTAGTCACCTATCCCTTAAGTGTCTGGACCATCATTTAAGGACTGGCACAGAGCTGGCACTCTGAATAGATGAAGTAGGGTCACCAGATAAGATACAGGAACCGAGTTAAATTCGTATTTCAGATAAAAAACCAATAATTTATTAGTATTAAGTACATGCCATGGAATATTTGGGACATATTTTTATGAAATACTAAAAGGTTATCCTTTTAACTGGTGATCTATATTTATTTTTTAAATCTGGAAACCCTCAATGGATAGATGGAAAAAGTCATAATTCATAAGCCCAGTGCCCAGCTCCACTATCAGCTGTCTGATGTTGAGCAGGTGACTTAGACCCTTGGCGCTTTTGCCTTACTCACTATGAAACAGACAAACCCACCACAGCTCCCTTGCAGGGCTGACACGAGACTCAAACAGAGCAGCAGCAGCAGCAAACAGCGCTTCTATCTGCCAGGTCCTACTGAAAGTGCCTTTCAAAACTAACTCACTCAATTTGCACAACTTTTGAGGCATCTACTATTGTAATTCCCATTTAACATTTTACTGCTATATATTCTTATTACTCAAAGAGCTAACAATGTAAATTCAAACACATCCAGGCTCCAGAGTCTTTGCTCTTAATTTACCACTATAAAAATGAAAATGTTAAAATGTATGTGAAAAGATACAAAACAGGAGATGTTCTTAATACTGTTAAGTAATGAGAAGGAATTAAGCTGCGGTAGAAATACATATGATGGTCTACGCTGGGGAGCAGCCTGAATAAAGAGCTCTGGGAGGGGAGAGGCAGCCTACCACCCTCTGCTGCCCAGAGGCTTGCCACGGCACAGAAGGCGGGGCTGCTCCACTCTGTACCATTTTTCAAGAAGGCTAAAAATGAAAAAGACCAGCAGCTCCATGGGGAAGAAGCTGTAAAAGATCATTTATGAGTTAACTAACCATAGATGGACAAAATTAACCTTGGTGTGGACAAGGGATTTGTTGAGATGGAAAGGAAGGACATAGCTCAGAGAAGCTGAGAAGAGCAAATTAGCAGGGGGTTAAGGACTGAATCAAAAATGTATAAAATAAGCCGTAAGTAGATATTTATTACCATCTCAAGATTGTGACTCTGCTAAGGCAGCATGTGAGGACTCTTGTAAGTGATAAGGAAATGAGTGAAATGGAAGAATATTTCAGATTTTGTTTTAAAGATAATAAAATGCTTTAAAATAAATAAAAATAAATTTAAAATTGTATTTGTAATCAAGTGGAAACTTTCATTTGTGTGAATTTGTTTTTAATGAAAAGTGTTATTTAAGAAAAATTACTATTGAAGTCCTGAGTATTGGAAAATGACTTTTTTTCCTTTCAGTGACTATAGATCTTAAGATTTTACATTTATTAATCAAAGTATGCAATATCTGAGTTTATACAGAGATTCAATAAATAATTCACTTACTTTTGATACTTACCCACTCTTAAAAGATATACATATGCATATATTAGTATAAAGCAAAAACTGAATCTTCTCTGCTTTAACGTTACATCTGTTTATTAATCCAAAGCTGAGACGTACTATACATAACATACTTTAAGAACTGTTTTCATCATCGGATGGGCTGTCTTCACAGATGTGAATTTATCAGTGTTCTGTTTAGTATCTAGACAAGAAGTTGGCAGAAAAGTTCCTGTTTCTCTAATTACATTCTTTTCCAAAAGTTCACCCTGCCTGGGTGTCCAGGTAATTGCAATTAAGTCAGGAATCTGGTAATTAGAAATTCAAGTGCCCTGCCAGGAACAATACACGTCCTCTTGACGTGCTGCCCAAAAGACCTAATTCACTTGGAAAGGACAGACACTGATGTGAAGTGGCAGTGTAGATGTTGATTAAGCAACAAGCACTGAAATAAATTTCTCCTTTCACTGCTCTCCCTCAAACCAAATGCATTATATCTCATTTAAACCCCTGCAAAGCATTTTGTGAATTTGGAAATATGTAATCAAAATCAAAATCACTAATACTCAAAAAAGTTCTCTCACAAAATCTTCCCAAGATAGGAAGCCGACTTCCAGGCTATCACTTGCAGCCAGGCAGCAGTCAGGGAGACAAGAGTCACTTGCATTGCTCTTCAGTACACCCCAGGCTTTGCACAGAGCCCAGCTCATTGAGAGCAATTCACAAATGTTGAGTGAATGAGTCTCGGAGCTCGCCAACACTCTAATCCCATCAAACTTTTTGTAAAATTCAAGAATAAAGATTTCTTTAACTTACCAACTGACTAATTTCCATTAATCAGACTCTGTCTGCAACAAATCTCATATTTTATAGTATACTATTGAGCATTTGCAAACAAATTCACTATGCAATGAAAGTTTCAGGCAATAAAGCAAAGAACAAATACGTAACTCAAACTATTTCTTTAAGAAGCAATGAACTGATTGGGCTGATTATTTTGTCAAACTATTTTCTAGCTAATATAGTCATTTCACCAGTTTCTTTTATTTCTGACATGATGTGAATCTATTATATAACAAGCTGCTATAAACAATAATGTAAAATTTTCCTTTATATATTAATTTACTATTTTCCAAGCACTTTCATATTTTCTTATTTAATTCTAAAAAACTGAAGATATCCAACTAATCAATGTATCTTCTCCAAATCCAGTCTTCCTTACATCAAGAGATCCTGTTGACAAATGAATTTTTTTTTAAACCCATTTCCAAGCTGTAGCACCTTTGGTTACATCTATCTCATCATGCTAAAACATGATGAAACATCTAGGCAAGCAAAGCCCTCCAACCTCTCTCCCAGAAAAGTCATTCGCCCTAATCAAATCTGTCTATTCATTCCCATTTGTCCATGATGCTTCTCCAATGGCCCCACCTCAAATGTCCGTCAAGGCCGAAGCACCCTCACCACAGGGCGCCTTCCCGCCCACGGTGTCCTGTCGTATCATAACCAGTCGGCACCTGACACGGGCCTTACCGCCCCGTTCCTCCAGCTGCTCAGGAGAGTCAGTGACGGCTAGAAAAAGGTCTCACATCCTTAATGCCCCACAGTGAGTGAACGAGACAAGAACCCATGTGTAACAGCTGTCTCCTCTCTGATCACGAGGCTGGCTTCTATTAAATATGCCATCAAAAAAGGTGGCCTTCAGACTGGTGGGAAATGAAAGCCAAGTCTAGCACAGAGAAAGCAGTGCAAGGAACAGATGCTGACAATATTTAGAGAAAAGCCTGGAGTCATCCAAGGAGGCATCTGAATCTGTCTTAACTCCCTGGCCCTACTGGAGGGGCTGCTGGACAGGGGGCCCTGACAGTGGCTGGAACGATCTGGTCACTTTGGCTTGTCTGTAAGCAGTGTTCGTCTTGTCATACCAGGCCCACTGCTCTTCTTAAGTGCTATACAGCTCATTTTGTGGCTATGCACACTTGCGAAAAGGTATGAAACTGTAAACTCAAAAAGTTCTGCAAAAGAAGCAAAATTAATTAGCAATTTTTATGCCAACATTAGTAATTCCTCTGTAATGTTAGAAAGTCATCCTATTCTAGTTATGATGGATGTTGCTGCCATCATCAACCCTATCTAAATATAATCCTTCTAATTTTTATTTGATTCTAGAAATAAGTGCAGTAAATATTTATTACTTTTTAATATTTATTGTTGGCTGTGCTGTGTCCTCACTGGTGCATGAGGGCTTTCTCTAGCTGTGGCAAGCAGAGGCTACTCTCCAGATGGAATGTGTGGGCTTCTCACTGCGGTGGCTTACGCTGTGGAGCAGAGCTCTAGGGCATACAGGCTTAGCTGCCCTGTGGACATGTGGGATCTTCCCGGACCAGTGATCGAACCCATGTCCCCTGCGTTGCCAAAGTAAAAGTGAAAAGTGAAACTGAAAGTCACTCAGTCGTGTCCAACTCTTTGTGACCCCATGGACTATACAGTCCATGTAATTCCAGGCCAGAATACTGGAGGGGGTAGCCTTTCCCCTCTCCAGGGGATCTTTCCAACCCAGGGATCAAACCCAGGTCTCCAGCATAGAGGGTGAATTCTTTACCGACAGAGCCACCAAGGGAAGCCCAAGAATACTGGAGTGGGTAGTCTATCACTTCTCCAGGGGATCTTCCCGACCCAGGAATCAAACTGGGGTCTCCTGAACTGTAGGTGGCTTCTTTACCAGCTGAGCTACCAGGGTTGGTAGGTGGATTCTTAATCACTGGATCACCAGGGAAGTCTAATATTTATTACTTTTTAAAACTAAAGTTTTGTCACATTTCCAAAGTAACTTTAAAACATCCTTACATTTGCTTCACTTATGCCAGTTTAAATTTTTGGCTCAAGAAAATTCCTCTATCAAAAGGACTCAAATAAAGTGAATAGAAATCCTATTTAAAATATATCATTTTTTTCTAAAGGAATTTTGAAAGGAAGCAGGTACAGTCAAAGATAAATTAAAGGTATCTTTATGTGGGTACATAATGTTAGCAGGATAAGTTAAGATTGATTTAAAAAAAGGAAAAAGGTAGTTTGTATTTTTTATACATCATATCTGGGCCTGATCCATAGAATTCATAGGAGAAAATACAGTAATTTTTTAAAAATTAAAACTTGATCTTTGTAAGCCAAAGTTCCTTACTCACTTTAAAAATGACTAGTCAAAACATTTTTATTTAATAGTGAATGAATTTTTTTTTTCCTTATTTAGTAGAATTAGCAGTGCAAGTCTATAAAACTAACCAGAATCACCACACTTGGTTTTCTAATATCAGCATGCCTGTGAAGATCCTTGAGATCATAACCAAGTATATCCACTGGAAGAAGAAATTGAAGTAATCAAAACCTTGCAACAGAAGCACTGGAAACAGCCATGCAGAGCATTCTCCACCTGTCTCAGAAGTACGTCAACTGCACAGTAGGAGTCCACAAGAAGAAACTACTCCTGCTCTGGAGCAAAGCCTCAGGAACTAACAATATGAGAAACAAAACTGCTGTTATGATGGATCACCCTGTTAAAGGTGCTCATCATTTATTTTCAACATTGTCAGTCAAACATGTTCTATTATACGCCACTTTCATTTCCTCAGAACTGAATTTTTTAAAAAATTCACATTAAAGATACTTTGATTACATGCAGACAAAACCTTCTCATCCCTAAAATCTGACAGCAAATGTGAATCCATACCTGTGGTAGGCAGAATTCTAGGATGGCCCCTAAGATTCTTAGTGCTTAGTGTATGTACTCTGTGTAATTCCCTCCCCTGGAGAGAGACTGTGAATGTGGCAAATAATATTCCAGGCTATGTTACTTCACAGGGCAGAAGGGATTCTGCAGATGTAACTAAGGTCCCTAAGCAATTGACTCTGAATTATTAAAGATTATCTTCGGTGGGCCTGACTTAATCAGGCAACCCTTTAAGAGATGTGGGAGAGATTTGACACAACTCTCCTGGCAGCAAAATGTTGTGCAGAGGGCCATGTGATGGGGGAATGGTTCATGACTGGGAAGACATTGGTGACTTCAGAGTCAGAGCTACAAGGAAGTGACTTCTGTCAACAATCAGTGACCCTGGAGGAAGACCTGTACCTTAGATGAGACCTCAGCCCCAGCAATACCTCAGTCTCAACCCTGTGAGATGCTGGGCAGAGCACCCCAGAACTGGATGGCTGGCCCAGGGAAACTATGAGACAGTTAATGTGTGATCTTAAGCTGCTAAATCTGTGCTAAGTTGTTATTTGGCTATAGAAAACTAATACATTACCAATTTTTCTTTCCTTTCAAATCTAATCAGAGGGCACCTGTAAGAATTTTTAAATTTTATTTTTAAAAAGTTTGTTTCCTATCCTCATCGAGTGTTATAATAAGTTTAAGAAAGACAAAAGATTACAAGGAGATACTACACTGACACTAAAGCCTTGAAACTTAAAGTTACTATTTATATTAATGTTTTTATCTCAAAACAAAAATTTACATGACAGAGACAGGAAGAAAACAAACATTACCTCACTGGCAAGAAGAAAAATCAAGACCGTAAAATAAGATATGTAAACTAACGAACTAACAATTATTCTCTAGTAAACTGATTAATGACCTCTTTAACTTTTTAGTGGTGCATTACTGAGGACCTGGCTGGATGCAGAAGGAAAAGTAATTCTATGTTCTTTTCCAAGGAAATGAACCAGTAGTTGTAAAAGAGACCTCAAAGGGAAAGCAGTGTCCATTCCCCAGGTCCACAGAGTAGAAACTTGAGGAGCTCACTGGATATACTAACAAAGCCTTCATTACCTCCTGATATCGGCGCAAAGCTGTAGAGGAGGAGGCTGCCCTCCAGCCTTTCTACCCATGCCTGTCGAGGTGCCTGCTTCCTAACAGTCGTTGTGTCTCCCCTAAGTGAGCTTACGCTACATGCTTCTCCAGTTGTCAAACTTAATGAAATACGGAACCAATTAATGCATTCAAGTGAAAAGAAGGGAGGCGGAGAAAACTCTACTAAAGCTGAATGAATTGCTAAAATATCATTGTAGAATTAGGTACAGCTGAGACAACTCTAAGATGTAAGATGGATGGAGAGAGAGGTACATATAAATACATCTTGTGTTAAAATGAAATATATTTTCAATGATTCGTTTTAACCAATTTGAGCACCCACACTTGTCCTAGTAACCTCTAGAAAGCAGGTGTACGTGATAGTTCTTTACCCCTTCATGGATAATGTACACAACTATTTTCCATATATCTTGCTCATTAGGCAGAAATCATCTCCACAGGCATAAAAGAAAAAGCCCCAGATTAGGAGCAAGGAGATACTAGGGCTAGTGGGTCTGATGTCCTCATATGAGTCTCATTTGCTACCTGTATAACACAAGAGAAATGAACTATATAATAATGTCAACTGGATGATGAGGATATTAAAGGATGTTAAGGAAATTTAAGAAAGTTTATGTTATCTCATGTTACAATTCCCAGTTAAGAAAGAGCATTTCCATGGGGAAGAACTTAAATCAAAGGTGAAGAATGGTGACATGACAACAGTGTAAAAAAGAATAATTTCAAATTTACAGTGAGACACATTACATCAAATGAACAACAACAACATAAGCCACAAACATGACTTTTTTTCTGACCACATTAAACAAAGCTTTCAAATGGAGAACTTTAAAGAATCACTTTCACATTCAAGTGATGATAATTATAGCCAAGATTCAAGCACAATGTCTCAGGATTGAATAACTGCCTACCAGGAAGGAAAAACAAAACTGCTAGTAATTTTTTTAAAAGAAGTACAAAATTAAATCAGTTTGTATACTACTCTTTTTATACTAGTGACAAGAAAAAAAGTCAAGATACCACATCTCCAAAGTGCTGCTGCCATCACTCATTATTGAGTGAGATGAAGGTGATATTAGGTAAAACACGAAATTTTAAATTAGTGTACCTAAAGCTTGTAAACATTGCCCTTCAGTGCTGTTGTTTGCTCCTAAGTTGCTGTGTTTGTTCCCACCTCTGTCCATTTAATTGCATCTTTTCCTTTGTAACTTCCACTAAGCCTTACAAGATGTTCTTAATCTTCTTAATCTTAGAAGCAATCCTTAATATTTTATCTGTCTCAAAGAGTTAGACAGTTACGAGTCTACTTGGGAATTTCAAGAAAGAGACTGAATAAAAACATCCATGAGGAAATTTCACTTTGTTTGGGAAGGAATGTGCAAAAGAGGTGTCAATTACAGTGGGCAAAAGTGATCAGCTCCAACAAAACTTGAGTAGCAGAGTGTAGCATCTGTCTGCAGTTGACATCCATTCCAATAGGTTGCTTTGTTCTAGACAGATCCATTACCATTCAATAACCTGGCTGAAAGCTGTTCCCTGATAAATTCTGCTCTACTAGCTGAGTCACACAGGCTCTGAGAAGCTGGACAGTCTGGAGATAATTCAACAATATATAAGGTCATTCTCTTTGTTTTACAAAAAGTACAACTTCTGCTATTCAACCTGTATTCTTGGTGCTTCATCTACAAGACAAAATAGCACAGTTGAGGACAACACTCTCCCACATCATGATCTGGCAAAGTAGAATGTATCTGAAAGCCTCCAGTGTGGGAAAGACCTCAGCCTTCAGCTTCCAACAGTTTTCACAAACTGCTGGTCTGCCTGCATTCTCAAAATAATTATCTACTTATTAAATGCACAAAGCTAAAGTGAAGTAAAACACTAACAACAAATCATATAAATAACCATGCAGATTACAATGGAGCATTTTTAAATACTTTTGTTAAGATTAGACATAGGTGTGACAAAAGGAAACGATACGAAAGGGAAAACACCGCTCTTTCATAAATTCTTTTTCCATAAAAATACCAATAACTAAGTGTACAGCATGTAAAAAATGTATCACTGGCTGCCTTCAATCCTGTCACTCAAGAATTAGTCATACACTCTCTCTCATCAGTTATATTACTACATTTTGCTAGTATTACATTCTTTTTTGTTTTCTGTTCTTGCCTTCCTCCACCTGCATTTACTGAAAAATATGCAGAAACAAGAAATCTAGATACTTCTAAGCTAACATTCAAAAGACAGAAAGCATGCAATTCGGAATAGCTGCATACTGCATTTCGGTATAACCTAAAATACAGTATGAATTTATAAGGTTACAAATCACAAATACTGTCATCTCAAATAAAAACAATTTCTTTAACAAATGATTTTTGCTTAATATGAGAATCTATTGTAATATCTCCTTCCAATTATTATTTACTGAACTCTAAACGGCACCTTTCGTTAATATTTAAATTGATAAAGCAAGCTGCCCGGATCTAGTTTCGTTGTGCTCATTTCTAGCTGCTGCTTTAGTTTAAGGCACATTTTCCTTTATTTCACTTTTCCACAAGCCATAAAAAAACTCATTTCTAATTCATCCGTTCGTTCAGCTTAACCTCTCTTCTCAGCAATTAAAGCACTCTGCGCATCCCTCATCTATCACACAGCCAGCTAAATAATGCATTGCGTCCCCCGCTCATCTTTTATCATCCCAAATGACAGGTATTAGCATATCTCCCCAGTCAATTACAGTGCAGCAGAATAATCACAGCATAATTGGGCGAAAGCCACTCTAATCACCAGCCCTGCAAACTCGCAGAATAAAAACTGAGTGGCAGTTCAGACAGGCCTTGCTCTTGTCCATGACTCTAGCCAACGAGCCTGGCAGATCTCCATTTCCTTCCTTTTCAAACTTATCCTTTAGGGAGGTCAACTTCTCCATACATTCTGTGTTTAAAAAAAAAGAATGTACAAATACATGTGCATAAGCAGGAACCGTTCACAGAACGCACATACACATCTTTATTAATACTTGTGATTCTACATGTTTGCACATAGCATATAATGAAAAATTCCACTGTCATTGAAAAAAGTCATTTTATGAATGATATCACTATTTGACTTCATGACTAACATAAGGTAAAACAAAATATTCAATTTTTTATAAACATACTTATTTACCATCAAAATTGAAGCCCTTCCCATGTCTACATGGTGAAGATATCTTCTGTACCCTAAAAAAATCAGGATTTCCCAAATTCTTTCCAAATTACTCATTTGTCACAGGAAATACTTTTAAATTGAATATCTGTTATTATTCTTATATTGTAGTAACATGTAATATTTTTTAAAATTATGACATTAAATACAGGTTAGCACAATATGATGAATAAAGAAAACACACTTACATCTCGATAAGGGAATTAAAAATTAAATGTCAAAAATAGGAATGTGAGAAACTGAGAAGAAAATTACAAATTTAAGATGCAATAAATAAACATACATATTTTTAAGTTCTGACAAATGTTTAGGAAATCTGTTTGAATACCTTCTACAAGCTTATTAATTTTACCATGATATTTACTGTGTAATAGCCCATCTAGGCCTATATTTAGTTCTCATTCCATTCTTCACCTCCTCTCCCCTCAGTGAGACACAAGAAAGTCATCCTGAAATGAAAATTTAATTTGGGAAGAGTGGAGGGAGTTTATGAGGAATTTCTTAGAAAAATGTACATAGCATCTTAGGAGGCAGCCAAATAGGGCCTTAAATTATAATGTGTAGCTAGAAATAAATGAAATTTTCTGTAGGATTTAATTGACTTGATCACATAGAGTATGAGACCTACAATTCCCTGTACATCTTTCACTTCCTCACCTGAATCATTCCTTTCCACATTTCTACCTAAGACCAAAAAGAAAAGCCACACCTGAGGTATGCTCTGGCCTAGAGAGAAGGCTTCCGTGCTCAGCTGGAGGCCAGTGGCAACAAATCACAGCAGCAAGTCCTGTGACTTGGCATGTGGGGCCACACAATCACCGCACATTGCAAGGACACTTTGGCTGTGTGCAAATGAATAAATTATACGTGGCAAAACCCTCTGCTTATTGATTCAGTGGTAGCCATGACACCAGCAGAATTCAGCAAAGTATTAAAATAGACCATTATTGTAATGAGGCAAATAAGATGTATTTTTGACTTTTATTATTTAGAATTTTTGAGATTTTCAACCCCAATTCTGCCAGACCATTTGGCCCTTCAACGCACACAAAGACACTAAGGCAATAACACAATATCAAAAAACCAACTGGCGAAAAACCAGAGTAAAAGCAGAATTTAGACACAACAAACAGCCTCCCAGACTTCTTGTTTCCTAATCCTGTTATTTTAAAATTATAATACAAAATGTTTTATTTGCATTATTACTTCAAGAACTCTGCATGTATTTTCGTTGGCATATCTTTGCAAATGTACCCACAGGATAGATTACTTCAGTTGTAAAATGGTAATTTTATTGCTTATTGGGGAATATCTGTTACAAGTATTTATCAGGATACATCTGGTATGCAAGTATTAATTCAACAGGTTTTTTTTTTTTTTCAAATCTGATTTTTAAAAATCATCTAATATATTCCTTAATTCATATAAATGTTCTACTTGGCTTTAAGCATCTTCCAACATATTGGCTCTTTCAACACCAGTCACTTTGACATTCTCAACTGACTTGCAAAAATTGACATGACTTGGGTAAAAGCCAGATTTAACGGAATAGGAGGGCTTTCACCATCTGAAGAAACAAAACTGGCTTTAAAATTTGGCATAGGAGAGAATGTAAAACACATGCAATCAAAATCACCCCTCCATCTCCCCTGGAATAATTTCTTTACTTCTTCCCAACAAAATCTTAAGCAGTTTGATGTTATTAATATGGTCACAGTAACTCTATTCTGAGGAATTTTCTAGGCAAGCCCAGAAACATGTCTCTAATCATTTGTGCACATCCCAATGAACAGGTGTTTGAGGGTGGGGATAAAGAGAATATATGCACGTTTTTATTATTACTAGAAAATTAAGTCCTCAAGAAATAGTGCCAAAGTAATGTCCCAGCAGAAAAAGTCAATCAAATGCCAGAATATGCAAGTAAATAAGCTTTCTTTCAAGCATTAACTCCTCCCTCCCTTAAAAAGATCACTTTTGAGATCCACAGCACTTGAGGCCATGCTTAATTCCTAATATCTTTTCTTAAAAACCAATGCAAGCCTGACAAAAGCAGACATGAATTCTGCTTGCCTCCACTCATTTTCACATATTCACCACCTTTAGGGCAAACATTCTTGTACAAATACACTTAGTAGATCTAGTGACCCATGCCATACAGTCAGGAAGTCCATCCAAAGAGTCTGCCCGCTACCATCACCTGACAGAGCATTTGGTCTAGAAGAAATGGGACTCCTATTACACTAAGAACCCACTTGGCCACGATAAATATTTCTGATTTTGTATATAATATCAGAGAGTATTTTCCATTGGGCTGTGTGGCTTAGCAAGTCCTTTCATAACAATTAAACTCCACAAACATCTTGTGATCATGTGTTATTTCAAACAGAATGCATGGAAACATTCCAAATGGGATATCAGCTTTTAAACAAAAATAGTGTTTTCACTACTAAAATGTAGATCTAAAATGTATAGGAGAACCCTAACACATTGGACTGAGCCACGTGAAACTGCCAACACTGGACCATTTTTGAGCTGTAAAAATGTCAATTCTGTAAGATTCAATCTAATCTATAGTTCCAGTACTGAGAAGACTAAAAATAAGCATTGCTGTAATTTTGTATAAAGGGCACTTGCCTGGGAAGCAGAAGCTTGAATTTTTTCCTCTTTGCCACTAAAAAAGGCCTAGAAACAGTCAAGTTAACTCCCTCATCCTTATTCATTTTGAAAAGAAACAGATTAATATTTTGGATTACTTTTCCTCTTTGAGAAAACAAAGAACAAATAACTGACCCATGAATCTAAGGCTCTATAATTAGTTAAGGTGGCTCGAAAGGAAGTTAGGACAGAGGATTTAACCATGGCAGAAAATCAAATCCCTATACTCTGTTTCTCTTTTAAAAATCTGGCCTGGCTTTATTTCACTGGTAAAATATGTTCTTGGACAAAAGTCTTATTTTCCCAAGACAATGACAATAGCTTCAACTAGTAGACACAGGGAGAAATCAGAAGAATAAAAAAATAGGATAGAATTGAAGATTCGACCTAATGAATACAGAAGACCTGTAGCATTTTCGGGCTGAAAGAACTTTGGTGATATCAAGAAATCAATTTTCCAATCTTCTGCTATGACTTAAAAGTAAACTATAGGTCTCCTCACTTTTGATCAAGCAGTCTTAATTACAAAAGAGTAGGGCAAAGTTGCTGTTTGATAAAGACACCGCCCACCAACAAATGTCAAGTAACTCCTCTTTGTGGCCCTCAAGATCTTTCATCAGTGAGTCTATCTTTATCTCTTAATAGTATAAGCTTTGGCCTTCAAAATGTTCTGTGTTCTTTTTTTCCCTAAATTTTATATTCACATAAACCTCTAAAGATAGAGTTGAAAAAGAAGCTAAAATAGCTTTTAAAAAGATAATTAAACAAGTAAAATTACACCAAAATATTATAGATGAGTATAAATAGAACATTTTCCCCAAATCTTTTCTAAATAAGAAAAAAGGACATTTTAAAATCAAACATGTAAGTGTTTAAACCACCAGCAGATGGCAGAAGGAGAGGCTGGGAAATTCTCTAACAAAAGAAGGGAAGAACTCAACATGGATTCCCAAATCCGGACTTGAGAACTGCTATGGAGTTGTTTTTCTTTTCTCCTCCAGTCTTTCTTTTACGGAGAATAGAAATTCTTTTGCTTTACCAATACATCTTCTCTCATTTTAAACTCAATAACTTAAACAGTAAAGAATAAGTGTGGTCCTTTATTCCTCTAAGGATTTCCATTCATAAAAAATTTTAAATGCAAAAATAAATTCTTCATATTATGAAAAGTATTATGAGTTGATTATGAACTTCAGAAAGAAAATGATTGCTGGTTTCATTTCACTGACATTGTTATCTGAAATATACTTTTTCACCTAAGCTTTATTCATACCCATCTTACTGAGTTAACCAAGTAAATTCACTAGAAAACACACCCTGGTAAGAAGATGGAAAGAGTTTAGAAGAACCAAAGTCAAATGGTTTCACAATTTTTTAAAAAGATGTGTTTTTAAACAGAAGATTTATGTATGCCTTCATGTGGCTACATTAACAAAGAAAAGATATTTGAACAGGTAGAATCTCTTACCATGTAAAGTAAAACATTCTAAATCTGAAATACTAACTCATAGCCTGCCAGACATAACCCCAGGTAAATAAATGAATTAATGACCCACTTTAAAAAGTCACAACCAGAAGGATACCTAATTTCATGACCCAGTTTAAAATCTTTCTGCTCTTAAAATCCAATGGGAAATGCCAACCTTACTGCATTTTTTACATATATTTCTTACCAAATAGAACATCCCTTCTGGTTTATGTTACTTTACTAGAACAGCAAATTCCTTCTGTTCTCTACGAATCTGCTCTAATCCTCAGGACATTTCTTTTTTAATCAATTAAAACATTTCTAATTGTGAAATGTGTTACATTACAATGTCTTATTACGTCGTGTGAATTCCTGAAACTTTTTTTTCTAGACCAGTTCCAGTCAACAGAACTTTCTTTCAAGTTGGAAATGTTCTGTATAGGCATTCCACCAATATGGTAGCTACAAATGACATGTAGCTACTGAAATGTATCTACGTAGTGCAACTAAAGAAATAAATTTTAAATTTAATTTTAGTTAAATAGCCACACATGGCTAGTAAGTACTGTATTAGACAGCACAGTTCTAGATGATAGAATATGCAGTGAGAACTGATTAGGCCGAAGAACTGATTAGGCTGAGTCCTGTAAGTTGGATTGACCAGAAAGGAAAAATAGCAAGTGAACCTCTTCCCACTGTTCTCCAAGGTCACTTTTTTGGTTCTTTAGTAAAGGGAGCCCATTCAGAGATGGGTTAAGAAGGTTGTGTTCTATTTCCCTCTTAGACCTTATGACAAGTAGTCAGATAGATACAAATTGCATCATAACTTTTACTTTTATATGAAGGAGGGAAATAGATTTTCATAATGGTCAGATGTCAAAATAAAGGAGTAAGTCCAAAGGTAACCGAAGTCACTGCCAAATATGATCCTCCATCTAGACAATTTTTCATAATTAAAAGTAACTTATTTTTAAAAAGACAAAATAAGTTTCGTTTTTATTTTGAAATTTTGTTTACAGATGACTACTGCCTTCATCATTTGTTAAGTTTTAAAGTTAAACTAGAATCCTATTCCATTTTGTAGAATACAACAGATTCAATTAAAGCAATTATACCATAGGGTAGCAGAACATTAAATACAAAAGGAGAATAAATTTGCATCTCTTCTGGAATTTCTGCCTGGAATAAAATCATTCCAAAAATTGTGTCAAGAATGTAAGGTCCATGGAAGCAAGGATTTATTATTCTTACTACTGCATTCCCAGCACATAACATGTATTTTCCACAGGTATTTGTTAAAATGAAAAGCATTAGAATGACAAAATGAATTAAATGAATTCATTAATATCTTTATAACTTAAAGATATTTAAGTTAATAGTGAAATAAATTGGAATCAACAAGTTATCAGTGTCAACCAGAATCATTCAACAGGCATTAACAAAGAGTATGTTTTTTCTTCAGTTGAGCTCTACAGAGTTTCAATATAAAATGCCAAGCAAGTATATTAATCCAAATAATGGAAGAATCAGTGAAAAAAACTACAAAATAGGGGGGGGGGGGAAAGGCACAGGAATATGCTAATATCAGGGTTTTTTGCTCTTAATCATCACGATTGTTAAGCAAACAATATAATGATACCTAGTCAGCAATACTTATTCACTGCGAACCAAATGCAAGTCACATGGATAGAAAAGGATGAACAAAATGGAGTCTCCAAGCTTACAATCTTGCTGGGGCAAAAGGCCACATAATGGAGCTGGGCCAGGTCAGACCATGCTGTCTCCCACACACAAAAGAAAAAAAAAAGAAAACCAAGTTGGCAGAAGAGAAATTCCAAATAAGTTGCAAAGGCAGTAAGTGCTGTATAAGCTCAGAGGATGAGAGCTCAGAAGTCTGGATACGAAGAAGTCACCGGAGAGGAAGGATATAAGCTGAGTCTAGAAGGGAGAATAAATGTGATGGAAAAGCGTTTGAGGGGAAGATGAGGCATGAGGTTAGGCTCAGAGGGAGGTTAAGGACTCAGTACATCTGAGGCTTTGTTAGTTGGAGATTAGAAGACTCCTTTCAACTTTGATGTCATGTTTTCCTAAGATACATAATCAACCAAGATGTGGATAAAAAGTAACATATAAGAGTAACAAATTTAGTGTTAACACAATAAATTTTAGCTGCCAAAAATAAACACTAAAAAATACTGTCAAGTGCTTGCATGCAACACCTAAAACATCCTGCATGCCACAAGAAATATAGAAGATCCTGCATGCTGCAACTAAGATCTGGCGCAGCCAAATAAAGAAATGAAAATATTTTTTAAAAAGAAAACAATTAAAAATTATTGCCAGCCAAGAGAATAAAAAGGTGAGTAATATTAAATATTAAAATCTTGCTTCTTTATAATTCTTAACTTATTTAGCTATCTACAACAAATGAGAAGGTAAAAGATTTATGGTCATGAAATGTTTTTTAGATTTATTTAGATTTCTATAAGATCACTTAAGAAATTTATGGAAAAGTTATATTTTTCTTTTTCAATGACCCAGAGATATTTCACTCATTCTTCTTTTTTACTTCTCTACTATAAATTTCTTTGTAGAACCCATAAGCAACAAAGTGAAATTTTTAGCCTTTTTCTATGTTTAACAATTTTATATATATTTGCTTAGCTGATTTATCATCTCCCTGGTGGCTCAGACCGTAAAGCGTCTGCCTGCAATGGCAGGAGACGGGGGTTCAATCCCTGGGTTGGGAGGACCCCCTGGAGAAGGAAATGGCAACCCACTCCAGTACTCTTGCCTGGAAAATTCCATGGACTGAGGAGCCTGGTAGGCTACAGTCCATGGGGTTGCAAAGAGTCGGACATGACTGAGCGACTTCACTAGGTACTAGACTAGGCATCTCATTATCACCACCAGCTTTACCTAGTATATCAATGACACAGAAGGCATACTTATCTTGTAAAAAGAACCAACCAATGTTGACTGTCCCTCAGATTCCTGATTTATTATTCTATAGAATTAAAAACTTTTTAATATATTCAGGTCTTAACCAGAGTTTAAGTCAAAATCAGCAGTCTACAGTTTGTAGAAATTTTCTTTCCACATATCTCTGCTCACTTTTTAATTCTGAAACATTTCTTCTGTTTACTGAAATTCTTGTTTGTATAAGTACACATAATTTTAAATTAAATAAGCATCTCACTAGACCTAGAAACCTTCTCAAGGAAATCAGTTACCAAATTCAGAGAAAAAAACTCAGAACCACTAGGAACAGCTGAAGAGTTTAATATACTGTGAAACAGTAACCACTTCAAATTCTAAGTTACCATTGACCGAGATAAGCCTAACAAAACACTGAGTCAGGATTTGTGTGAAATTAAGAATTGCGAAGAAGAAAGAGCACAGACATTTCCCGTTAAATTAACTTTTAAAAAATTCAGCTTAAAAGAGCTACAACAAGCATGATACTTTTGAACGACTGCAAAACTGTTTCCCTGGGTTACAGTCTCCCCACATTCATAAGCAGAAATAGGTTGTTTGGGTCCCAACACACTTAAGTCATTTTCTAGTGAGACTGACAAATTCATGCTTGTAGATATTAAGTTTTAGATTTTAGTTTGACTTGAGAGAAAGAGAAGCAAACAAGAAGCAAGTAATGAGATAGGGGCCATAAAAAGATAAAGAGATAAATGCCATGTTAAAGATCACTAAATGAATCAGGGGAATACATGGGACAGACGGACACTCCTGAGGTCTACTCATCTACCAAGACGATGCCATTAACGTGTTACTAGCAAGTCAGATCTTGAGTTATTTTTCCTAGTGTATATAAAGATAGGAAAAAAGGTCAATTGCAAATAAGTGATCAATACTGAATACCTAGATCTTTTAAGAAACAAGATAAAAATATATTTGCTGACTTACAGATAATGAAACAATAAAAATGTTCAAATCTATCATTTTTAGTTCTGTGTTTAAACACTTTGGAGTAGATACGCAAAAGTGAAAAGAATCCAATTCTTTAAAAATCATTCAATTACTGGAAAAAACTTCCACATTTTGTTCCTACAAATGGATTGAAGGCTACAAAAGCAATCTGCTAGTTTAGCTACAGAACAAATGCAAAGTCATTACGCAGTAGGGTAGGCCATGGGAGTTGCTGGTGTAATCATCTTCCACAAGCCTGCTGCACACTCAGTAAGTACGAGGGATTATGGAGATGAGTCCACAGGAACTGACCCTACATGCTTATTAAACATGCAATGAATATTCTGCATGCATGCTGGGTATTAAGCAAAAACAATGAAAAATTCAGAAGATGGCCATATGTTAAATACTGCAAATCATACCGAATAAGCTCTATTTAAAGTTTTCTTTTAGTAGTTTTATACATAAAGGCATAGAGAGCATTTTAAGGATATAAAACTTGTTACTTTACTAAATATTTATAAAGTGTTAATGTCTTTTACTTTTAGATTGTATTTATTCATAATGTAATAATACCTTGCGCTAAGCTTATAACCCTGTAAACAAGTTGTGAGTTTGGTAGTATTACAATGTCATCCACCTGTACTTGCAGCTTAACTTGTACAACTTGTACAACTACTCAACTGCACCAACAAAATGTCAAGCATCTAGAAGGGAAAGCAGGAGTTAAGTAAGAGTTCCCAAACCTTGTGCTCTCAAATTATCACCAACTATCCTCTGAAACTTTGACTTTCAAAGTAATTGATGACAACCATGTGGTCCTTCGATATGAAAGTAAAGTTTGGCCCCCTTAGTGAAAAGTTCTCTCTAGTTTAGTTATCTGGTTTAAGAATTACTAGCAAATATGTACAAAAGGTAAATAAATCTAATAAAAAGCTACAGGTCTGGAAGACTGTAATGATAAAACTCTGTGACTTCTTTCATGCTCGGTATTTCAGTGCAGCCAATAACTCCTTATCTCACCCTCATCTTATCTCAGCTCCCCTGCCTTCCTCATCCTGCGCACCTGTGATCTTCAGGTCCCGCAGGCTTCCTGCTTCAGGATCTCTCTCTCTCCTCTTCTACCATGCTGGCTCAGCCCCACTTCATCTTTCACTTGAGTCAGTCAGCTGCCCTTCACTGGTCTCTGGCAAATCAATCCTCCGCAAAGTGGCCAAAATCATCTAAGTTGCAAATCTAACCCCTTCCTGACTTTAAATTTTTCAATAGCTTCGCATTGTCTATGGGATAAAATTCAAATTTTCAACCTTGGACCTTGCCACAGGGGAGGAACTTAACTGCTTTTAGTTGCCTCTGATTTTTTTTCACAGTCCTCCTCGACCTGAAAACAGCTCTCCTTTTCTCTGTCCTCTCTTGCCTAAATACAATCCAAGCTCTCAAGCTCTGCCCAGAGATCAACCTCCCAGAATTTCTTCCTGCTCAGCTCACCGCACTCCCACGATCCTTTGTGTAATTCTAGCATGGGGACGATCACCCACAGGATAATTTATCTGTTTACAGGTCAAAACCTATGAAGCGACTATGAGCAACTCAAGGGCAGGAGCTGAGATTTAATTTAGTTATGACTGGAACATAAGGGATCAATAAATAGCAGGGATAATGAATAAATGAAGCTAGAGTTATGAACCAAAAACAGCATTCTGTTACCATTCAGTGGTTGAATTTCACAGCCCCCAAACTGGAGGGAATTTCAGTAAATTCTATTCCAGGGCTAATTCAAATTTAAAAGCGAGTTGCTAATAAATAAAACCCTAAGCTCCCTGTACTCCCTGTTCTCATATTCTCTACAACAAAGAAAGAAGAAAAAGAAGACACTGCCATAATCTAATCTTAATCCCAATAAAAAAGAAATCTTAAATTTTGGGAAGATTTTAGGACCTCCCCATTTGATTAAAACAAAGAAGTAGTCTCTGTTGAGCCTTCCAATCCCTTAGGGGAGCTGAAACCTATATGATAAGCTATATCAGACTACACACCTTGAGTCCAAAGGCAGTATCCTCCGAGGTCAAGCCTTCAACCTGAAATCATAAGGAAAAAATAATTTAGGCACTATCAAACACCTTCCTTGAGTCTAGCCACAGACACCAGAGCACAGGCATGGCCTGGAACTAAGAGTTTTGAGAAAGCTGGTATTCGATTTACATCAGGTGTCAAGAGAGCAAGATCTGTGAGTCTCTTCAAGAGCAGGGTATAAATCCAGGTCACTGCCCTGGGTTCCAGTTTTATAACAGGCTGAACATCTATCAAATTAAAATATTTGCCATCATGTTGAAGTGGTGGTATAAGTTCCTCAAAATGATCTCAGAGGTATGAGAAATCATCCTTCTTACTTAAATCACGAGATGCTGCATATACTTTTTGATCTTTCACTGACAGTGATGGGAAAGTTATGCTCCGTAAAGCAATTCCATCATGCTTTGAAGCTGCTAGTCATTTCTTGTCTCACTCACATCAGAGTGGGTAGTCCTGAATCTCGGGAATGCTGCAGAGCGAGAGTTCCTGAAAGCAACACTCAGGAAAAGGCAGGCAGAGTCTAAGCAACAAGTTGTGAAATGATGGCAAAACTTCAAAACTGCCTATCAGACTCACGCACTAGAAGACAGAGCTCATTAACATGAATTTTAAGAGCTGCATCTAAAATAAGATGTGTACTGATAATTACAGTTTTTTAAACATAATTATTCAGTCTGGTCTATAAAGCATTTGATGATTACAAAATGCCAGTATATGGTGGAAAAGGGCAAGGAAAGAAAGCAGCAGAACAAAGAAGAATATTTTCTTAAGTGTCTGGGGAAGACAGTGGGGGTGGGGCAATAATATCAGACTAGCTTGGCTTCACTGTTTTTTATTATTTTCTTTTATTTATTTTTAACTGGAGGATAATTGCTTTACAATATTGTGCTGGTTTCTGCCATACGTCAACATGAATCAGCCACAGTTAGTTTTAAACATCTTAAAATTAGGCATTTGTAGTAGGCACTTAAGTAGAAGACACACAGGCCATCCAATGTATCTTGCAATTTAAAAAAAAAAATTAGATTTTTCCCTGGGGGGGAGGGAATATAAGATCATTTCAAATAAGATTGTCATCCAGTATGAAAGGAAAGGGGTCAAAAAAAGAAAAAAAAGAAATGAGGAAACAAACTGTTCCCTCCAGTTGGCTCACTGAATGTTAGGCTCACCACAGCCTGGTCCCTGACAGAGACGGTGCACGAAGCAGAAGAAGTCCTGAGAAGACGAGCGGCCTAGTTTCGATGAAAAAAGTATGTTGCTGATACCAAATGTGATTTTAGAATAAAGACTGAAATACTGGATAAGTACAGCACGAAATCATTTTAAGAGTCACTGAGAGCATGTCTGTTTACACTTAATTTTCCAAAGCTAACTGTCAGACTTAGAAAGTAGATCTTATTATAGACTTTAAGAAAAAAAAAAGGAGGGGGGGGTTCAGTAATTTGCAATTTACATATGTTTCAATTTCCTAAGTTGGGGCTTTCACAACACTAGGTTACTAACTCCAAATATTTTTACATTAAAGCTTCTAATCAACATTTGGAGACTTCAAATGGAAAGCACAAGCAACAAATTCACCAAATCTTAGCTACACAATATGACGTTTACTCTTGAGTTATACACATACTTCATATCGGAATACCTCAGTCTTAGGTACATTCACTCTTGATTTGATATTTTAATATGAATAGAATTGTTTTTTAAAAACATATTATATGTTTAAATCTGCAAAAACCATATCCAGAGTGAGTTCTGCATTTGCTTAAGAAAGAAAATTCAACAGCAAATAGAAACTTGTATAAAGATATGGCTTTAATATATTTGACAACCTGAGATGACAGCAAACCAAAGCTTTCAAGTAGAATTTAGGAACTCTCCAAGAAGCTTTGTCAGTAGATAGAGACAAAGACAAACCTTGGGGATTGGAGTAAGAGGGTGGATCTCAAAAGTCAGCCTTATCCCCCACCCTAGTCAGGAGGCCTCAACATGATGTTCTGAAACTCCTAAGTATGAACTAGTTTAACTAAAGCAACTTTTAAAAATTTATGGTTTGTTCAAAAGCACTATGGTTTAAATACATGTGGACTTTAGTTCAGTAACCTTCATATTATCTGTTTCTATAAGATTTCAATTGTAATACCTATAAAAAACTGCTGATTTTAAAAACATGAGATTAACCTTAATTTAATAAAAAAGATTTAAATTTAAATAGATTCAATTTAATAATAATAATAATAATAAAAAACCAAAGGTTTTCATGCTGTATCTAAGAGTATTTTTTACCTAAGTTGGAAGGAATCCCCCTCTAGTGGGAGTAAGGGAGTATTTCAGCCTTCACACATGATTTTCAGGTGGTAGTAATTAAATTTCACTCTCAACAGAAATCAACTAAGTTTTCTGGTTCTTTTATAATAAATTTCAATCTTTTAAAAATTAAAATAAGATAAGTATTTTCTATTGCACAAGCCTAACACCTATAATTCCTATAAAAAGCCAGAAGTAGATTTGTGCTTGTATGATGGGAGTTACTATACAAGCATCATCAGCAAATTTATATTGGCTATAAAGAAGTCTCAATTTTAAGTTAAAACAAGAATGTACAACTGAATGTACAACACAGTACATTCTCAGTGTAAAGATTTAAGAATGTAGTAGGAGGATAGAGTGCTGACTGTCTGCATTTACCTTATTAACAAAGACTTTCTGGATATTTACTGCATGTTAGGCATGTACTCAGTACTGTATGAGATAAAAAGTGAGTTTCACTAAGATATTATTACCTGAATGAAATGTATTTAAACATTCACTTTGAAAATAAATTCAAATTCAGAAATGACTAGATGAGATCGCTCATGGTGTCATTTTTCTTTTTAATCTTCAGTTTAGGGAGTCTTGTGGCTCAGCTGGTTCAGAATCCGCCTGCAATGAGGGAGACCTGGGTTTGATCCCTGGGTTGGGAAGATTCCCCTGGAGAAGTGAAAGGTTACCCACTCCAGTATTCTGACCTGGAGAATTCCATGGACTGTATAGTCATGGGGTCGCAAAGAGTCAGACACGACTGAGCGACTTTCACTTAGGAGACTTGAAACTGGCAGTACCATCAAGAGAAAATGTCACAAGTTTATCTAAATTAAAATTAGGATGTGATACCCAATGTTCTCCTTCTCCACACAGATGCTGTAACAAGTGCAAAGATGACTCAATACCGTAATGAGAGGCATACGTGATATCACTGGGACAGAGAACTTGTCAAGGGGTCCTGAGGTATAAACCATGAAGGGATCTGTGTGGGCATCCCAGGTGGCGCTAGTGGTACAGAACCTGCCTGCCAATGCACGAGATGTAAAAGATGCGGGTTCCATCCCTGGGTCTGGAAGATCCCCTGGAGCAGGAAATGATAACCCACTCCAGTATTCTTGCCTGGAGAACCCATGGACAGAGGAGCCTAGCGGGCTACAGTCCATGGGATCACAAAGCGTTGGACACGACTGAAGCGACTGAGCACGCACGTGTGGGCTAATACAGCAGAGACTTCCTAAGTACAGGATGAGGCCCTTTCCGTTAAACTATGCTTCTTTCGGATGATGCTACAATCAACACTTTATAACATGAGTGCCTAAAAGGATTCCATTTGTAGAGAATTCCTAAAATCACTGTGGAAATTCAATCTGCAAAGTTCAGAAGCAGCTACACCATTCATAGTTCTTTCATTCTAATCAAGCAAAAAGCCTTCAATTGGCTTTTCTCTCTCCCAATTACTCTAACAAGCCCTCCCTCTGCCAAAATTAAAATAAAACACTTTAATTTCCAATCATTCTATTAAGAAAATTGGGAAAATGTGAATTCATGAATTTGGAAGCAGGAGTGGTTGTACCTTACCCTTTCTCAATCACTTTCAAAGCCCTTTCCACACCTCTAAAGCAGAAAACACAAATATCTAGCAGCATTTTCAAGTATACACCACTATATTTAAGACAGATAACCAACAAGGACCTCCTATACAGCACAAGGAAGTCTGCACAGTATTCTGTAATAACCTAAATGGAAACAGAATTTGAAAAAGGAAATATATATATATATATATTTATATGTATATATATATATATATATATGTAAAAAAAATAAAACTGCCCAAAACTATGTTCTGTTTTATAAGAAAAAGAAAAGATCTTAAAATCAGGATCACACTATCACAAAAAGAAAGGGAACAAATGATGATGATTTACGGTCACACACAAAGATTCTTACTCATAATTAAAGGAATGCAAATTAAAACTTGTTTTATTCCATTTTCTCACCACAGATTACCAAAGATTAAAAACTTAGATGTTAATAATATTGACAATGATGTGAGAAATCACTCAGATCATGGCCTTGCGCTGATAAGAACATATACTGAAATAAAGCTCAATTTAGCAACATCCACCAAAATGTGTATGCATGTGATTAGGCATTAGCCCAACAATTCCAGGATATCCAAGCACAAAAATAAAGATATACAAAGTTGCTTACCAAAGTTATCTGTAACAGGAAAAAGGTGAATACAACCATCTACAAAATGTTTACCAACAAGGGGATTTAATAACTTCTCATGCAGCTAAGCCTAGAATATTATACTGCTATTAAAAGGAGGTGAATCTGTCTGTGTAGTTAAGGAAAAATTTCCCCATGATGTCACATAAAGTGAAAAGAATCAGAACAGTGTACATTCTAAGATAACATCTGTGTTAAAAATAAAATGAGATTCAGCTATATGATTGATAGACTATTTGGAAAAGATACGCAAGAAATACTTTAGCGACTGCCTCAAGGAAGAGATCTTTTTTTCATTGTATATTGTCTCACAATATAAAAATTTTTTTCACCAATATGTGTTTTTCTTGTTCAATTTAAAGGAATTAGTTAATACGATATGCAAATGTAACATTAAGAAGCATTCAATAAATTACTCAACGTCAGTAACAAGCATAGAAATGTAAGTAAAAGTCTTACTCAATGCCTGTGTGCACAACCAGAGCCCTCAACACTTGTGTGTGTGTGTGCTTGCGTGCTCAGTTGCTTCAGCCATGTCCAACTCTCAGCGATTCTATGGACTGTAGCTCACCAGGCTCCTCTGCCCATGGGGATTCTCCAGGCAGGAATACTGGAGTGGATTGCTGTGTCTTTCTCTAGGGGATCTTCCCAACCCAGGGATCGAACCTACGTCTTCTGCATTGCAGCCAGATTCTTTACTGCTGAGCCACCAGGAAGCCCAACACCTGTGATGGGTATGTAAATAAGACTAGTCTTCCCAGAATATAGTTTTCCATTATACATCAAAAGCCTCAAACAAAAAAACAAAAAACAAACAAACAAACAAAAAAGCCTCAAATATATTCACACCCATTTACCCAACAATTTATTTGCTAGAGAAATCTTTGTGATCTGATTTATGATCAAGTGTTTATATATTAAGTATGTATAGTATATCTTTATTTAAAATAATGACAAATTAGAAAAAAAGCACAAACATAGGGAATGGTTCAAGTATGATCTATTCATATGATAGACCATTATTTTTTTACATAATCATGAATAACTCAGCTTTCAAGAAATAAGTTTATAAATGCTTTTAACATGCTAAAATTTAAAAGCAGGAGTAAAAACAGAAACTTGATATTATAAATATTCAAATCTATTCATTTGTTCCCACCATGCCTTCTAGAATATGTGTCATGCTGGGAAATGTCCTGCCCATTCCAGACTTTATAATATTTCTTCATGCTTTCTTTTAATACATTCCACTTTATATTTTTTACATTTAAATATTTGATCTATCTGTAATTTATTTTGAAATAACAAGGGGAAAAGATGACTCAGCTTTAATTTTCCTTTAAATAACTTATTCTGTGATGCAGAATAATCCATTATTTTCTCCAGTGATCATATATACCATAGCTTCACCATAATTAAACATTAACATAAATTTTGCCTGTAATTCCAGGTAGGGATGGGAAAAATAAAATTATCCATGATGCATTCAACCCAAAGGCAGGTGGAAGTGAGAGGAGGAGAATCTGATGCAATCTGCAATCACAGTATTTGTCCACAGTAAATTACTAAGAATTCAGATGCTTTAAAAAAAGAATTTTTGCCTAGATTGACGTTTAAGGGGTAAAAATACTACTCTAAAGAGTGCTGTGTCTCCTTTGGTTTATCCAAAAAGACGACTATACCAACTAGAACACAGTTTTAACCAAAAGAAGGAGAAGCAGACATTAATAAACAAATTGATCTCCAAATCCATGCTGCAGGATTTATGACAATTTAGACTATAGGAATAGCCCTCGGTCCCACACCTCTCTTCTTCTCCCTCTCACGTAAGCACACAGACAGCTCACACTGGGTTGCAAAGGTTTAATTTTAGCAAGCAAAGAATTTGTTTTGTCTTTTTAAATACTGCTATTATTATTACCACTATTATCATTATTATTTACCTTTTTGTAGTCTATTTAAAAAATGAACACTTAAGACATGTAAAACCCTGACATCATTCTTCTCTTATTATTCTCCTCATTCTCCTTATTAGCATGTACAGGCCATATGACAGCTCAAGGACACAGCTTGCAGAAACTGCTAGGTGTTTGGTTAGTTGGTAATGGAACTCACAATGATGCCTTCTACTGTTAAGTGCTCTGAGTAGAACATCCATTCTCTGAATGCATTTAAAATTAACTAAAAACTTATATAGGAAACAATAAATATTAATAACAATGATAAATTTCATCTATGCAACCAAAAATCATTTCTGCTCTACTTAATACAGTGTACTACAATTTCAAGGCAAATGATAGATACGTTATAATTATACTTTTCACTGCAAGTGTTATGTTCACAGTGTCTTCTATACTAGAATGTTAGCTGTATCTTCATATCCAGGCTGTTAAATTTAAAACAAAGGTGGTGAACATTGTGGTCACACTCCCCTTTCTAGCTATGTTCTCTAACTGGGTGAGGATACCTTCACTTGAGATTCTCAAAGCAGTTACAAACTCATGATACGGCTCAGAGAAAACAGACCTTGAGTATAGAACAGTGTGCAAAAATAGCCATCACTATGCAGGTGGAGTCAATTTCTCAAATCCTTTAGTCTGGGCTGGATATGTGATTTGCCTGGATCAATAGAATACAGCAACAGAAAGCAGAGTGTACCACTTCCAAGTCTAAGATTCAAGAGGCAACGCCTACTTTTAGCCAGCCTCTTGAAAGTCAACCAGCACACGCATGCTAGTTAGTCGGAGGATAAGAGACAAATGGTTCTGTTACCATGTCACCCTAGCCATGAGCCAGTCAACGTCACGAAGCCGAGAGAGCCATTTAGCAGATCAGGATAGCTAACAGCAGAGAGGAGAATGAGACCAGAAGAAACCAGGAGAACCACCCAGGCCAGACTGGCAAAGTGAAGGATTATGAGCTAAAGAAGTGCTGCTTGTTCTGAGCACTAAGCTGCCAGCTCGTCTGCTCCGCAGCACAATTAACTAAGGCTCTCAGGTGTCATATACCTGCTGGTTGAGTTCCAGGCTAGAACATTACAATACAACAGGCAGTTCTGAAAGTGCTTACAGTGTCTACACAGGCAAGTCCCTTCTCCATCTCCTCTCTCTATTTGAAACTTCTCAAGACCATAAAACACTCAGTTCCTGACGGTGGTCCACAAGAAGCTCAACAGAGTGGCTCCTGCCTGCCTCTCTGATCCCCAGTCCCGACACTCTCCTCCTCACACAATGTTCCAGCTAAACTGGCTTCCTTTCTGTTCTTCAAAATGGCCCTCTCTTACCTCAGAGCCTGTGCACTCGCTGTCCCCGCCTCCTGGAACGCTGTGCTATCAGATCTATCACTGGTCCTCGAAATCCTCACACCCCAGTTTAAAGCTTCTCTCCTAAAAGAGCTCTTCTCCCTCTTTAGTGTCACCACCTGAAATTTGCTTGTTTATCCCTTTACTGAAATGTAAACTTCACAAGAGTAGGGACCTTGCACATGTCATTCATTGTTGTAAGTTTTTTATCCAGAAAAAAAGTCTGACATGGGAGAAGTCCCCGAAATATTGTTGAGCAAATAAGTAGGTATGAATGAATGTATTGAGGACACAATGAAAATATGAATACATATTTATATACCACAATTTGATATAGCTCCATGTCACAAGTGTAAGATCTATCAAGATTGAAAACATCCTCCACCTTATATAAATATGGAAGTTAAAGTCTTATGTACCATCTAGGTGACAATATACATACTTGCATTACACACTAATGTTATGAAAAATAAAAAGTCAAAATCCAGTTTTACTATATATAATGATGGTATGTACGCATTTGATACATTTGTCTCTCTGAATGTGAAGTGAAAGTGAAAGTCACTTAGCCATGTCTGACTCTCTCTGACACCATGGATTATACAGTTCATGGAATTCTTTAGGCCAGAATACTGGAGTGGGTAGTCTTTCCCTTCTCCAGGGGAATCTTTTCAACCCAGGGATCGAACCCACGTCTTCCACACTGCAAGCAGATCCTTTACCAGCTGAGCCACAAGGGAAGCTCAAGAATACTGGAGTGGGTAGCCTATTTCTTTTCCAGATGATCCTCCTGACCCAGGAACTAAGCTGGGGACTCCTGCATTGCAAGCAGATTGTTTACCAACTGAGCTCTCAGGGAAGCCCTTTGTCTCTCTGGTCAAGAGTAAATTTTAATTTCCTTTACAAGGATTAACTTTTTAAAATTGATGGCAATAAAGTAAGAACACTGCTCAAAGACAGATATTTTATCCCTATTGTTGAATTAAAATGTAATCATTCTTTTAGAATTGTATTTGTACTGAGAAATGACTATAGTAAATATTTCATAAAGAACACAGTTTACAATCTTTTCAAATTTAATTTTTAAAAGTAAGTTTCGGTAAAATCTGAGCTCTGCACTTAAGTGGGTTGACCATAGCACAGCATGCGGTAGGAATGCCCTCCTTCATGTTGCAGGTCATCACTTGAAGGATACTGACAGACATGCGTTCTATAGAAGAATAAGGTTAAAGTGGTCCCAGGACCTGCTTACTCCATAGGGGCCTCCTTGAGATCAGAGTACAGTAGGTGCCCAAGTGTAACCCTACCAGTAACGTGACAGACGGATGTGTAGATCTGGGGCTATACCAGGAGAAATCACATGATATAAAAGTTAATCATTTTTATACTCAGTGTTTATCAAGAAATATGGACTATGGCATTATAAAATAGACATATATATATATTCATGATTTCCTTTGGCTTTTTCTAATGCAATAAGTGTATATAAATAATGTAAATTTGTAAACAAAACTTCTAGAAACAGATCATACTTTCAATAAAAGCAATGCTTTAATATTTACCTTTAGATCTTTCTGCAAAGTGTATTTTGTTAATGTAGAAAATTATCTACAGTAAAACACTAATTATTCACCACATTATCATTTCTTTGTGATTGCTTTTCCTATATTCTTCAAGTTAACATCTTATCTTTTTTAAATAAGATTTTCTACACAATTGTCCTTAGGTTCTAGAAGATGTGATGAAGAAAAATACAAAAGCTACAGGTATCCAGGCAGTTCAGGTGTTAGTTTATTTAGACTTTATAACAACTGAAATACTATTATTTCATCTTACATTGTGTGATATTCCTTTTGAATTCTGTTATAATTCAATGCAGTTTTAAGCAATACTTTCCTATTTAAATAAGTATCTACTCATTCATACATAAATTGATATAAAAAGCTTATCAAATTTACAACAGTCTGAGAAATTTAAATGCTCTAAGAACATAAGCCAAAAATATAAACTCTTCATTTTAATTTCATAAAGAGGAAAATTAATTTTTAAAAAATGACTGAATAAATCTACTAAAATAAAAGTTAAAAATTTAGCAAAAGTACTGTTTGACCATACTTAACCCTCTCTCCCAGTCCTGCCCACCATTAAGATCAAACTCAGAAAAGAAAGCTGAAAAATGTTATACAATTAGTATTCAAAAGAGGTGCTGTAGACACATAGGCTGTGGAGACACACAGATAAAGCAATTGTAAAAGTTAACCACTCTGCCTGGGGTAGCAGATGCAACAAAGATGATTTTAACTGATTAGATGAGAATGAAAAAGTATTTTCAAAACAAAAATATTTGAAGGTCAACAAATTAAACTTTTCTCACTGCTTCCATAGGGTGCTTGTACATTACTAATTTGACTGCCAGCCACCAGCTTCTTTTCCTGCTGCCCTCTTTCCTGTCTGCATGTCCCTAGCCCCCTAACTCCGTCACCAGGATCTGCATGTGCAAAAAATGAAATATGAAAGAACATCTGTTCACCCTAAAACACTTCTAAAAAGTAGGCTGGTCTAAAAAATATTGGAATAGTGATTACAATCAGACTACTATCACAGCGTATCTTTAAGGTCTTTCAAAATATAAACTATTTAAGACTATCTTGATTATCAAATTGGAACAGAAAGATAATTCAACCAAAGAGAAAGAAAAGAATGTAAGGTTCATTATACTTAAATTGAGACACAAACCTTAACTTTTTACCTTAAAACTAACTCGATGGGACTTACTTTAAAGAATCTACCTACTTAATTTGGTAAATCTAGTAACTGTATAACTAAGAAAGACGTCTTTAGAAAAGACATCACTTTTTAATTCTTTTCATTATCTAAAGTGCTATTAGTCCAAGATGAATTTGTCCACACCAATCGTCACCTCAATTGTTCTCTCACATAAACTGTTTAAGATATTCTTATGTGCAAAGGGCAACAATAGTAAAAAAAAAATTTAAGCAAAGAGTATAAGTATGTGAAGGAAACTGAGGTTAGTACAGGAAGTTCTGGCAGAGGCAAACTGAAGGGGGGAGAAAAAGAGTTGAAGTTTTCAAGGCAAGCAACTAATAGCATACCACTATTCCTGTCTGCCCAGTCTTTCTCTCTCCGAAACAAGAATATTGTCTGAAAAAACACTGCACAAGAAGAAGAGGAAGTCTTCAAAGACAGGTATTGGTTGTGTGAAAAAGCTTTGCTACCAAGTTTACTTTCATGCCTTTTTGAGTTCAAAACTATTCAATATTAATCTTCTATAATAAAGGGCCATAGAGGCCTTGTCTCTAAAGAATCTCCAATCTTAAAAAAAATGTTGGTAATTCCAAGACATGGGCATTCTGATGCAGAAAAACATCAGGGAGAAGATAATTACAAACCCTTATCTGCTCACCGAAGAGATGAATGCCTGAGGACACAGGCTCAGGTTAGACTGGAAACAACCAACAGAAACATGAAAAGACACAGTTTCCAAACAGACTGACCCAGAGGAGAAGGAAGATACCACTCTTGTTAGTGACACTCTCATTGCTACTCCACGTCAGGGACACATCTTGATATAAATAATAAAGTCACTTTCTAAAATACTGGCAGCATATGATTACAGTACTCTCTGGAAGAATAAATTTGTTGTTTGTTGTTTTAGTCACTAAGTTGTGTCTGACTCTTTCAAGATCCCATAGACTATAGCCTGCCAGGCTTCTCTGTCTATGGGATTTCCCAGGCAAGAACACAGGAGTGGATTGGCCATTTCCTTCTCCAGGGGATCTTCCTGATCCAGGGACTGAGCTCACGTATCCTGCATTGGCAGGTGGATTCTTTACCACTGCCACACCAGGAGAGAGTAAAATACCAAGGAGGAATCCTCTGGTCCTACCATAAACAGCAGTATCATATGGCAAAAGAAAACATGAGCAATTTCTTCAAAATCATGGGATTCAACCATGAGAACTGATTTTTGAAAAGTAATCTACTGCAGCAAAATAATAAGGTAGTCTTACAACATGATCGAAAAATCCCACTTTTATGCATTTACTCAAGAGAGGTGAAAACATGTTCCCCTGAAGACCTGTATGAGAATATTTAGAGGCTTTATTTACTCACACTGTCAAAAGCTACAAACAATCCAAATGTCTATCAACTGGTGCATGGATAAACGAAATTTCAGACTATATCTATACGATGGAAAACTACTCACCAATAAATAAGGAACTGATTCCTGATATAAGCAACAAAACGGATGCATCACAAATGTACTAATACGTAAAAGAAGCTAAAGCCACACTCAAAAGGCTACCTACTGTATGCTTCCATTTCTACGACATTCTGGAAAAGACGAAACTTTCAAGAAAGAAAACAGATCAGTGACTGCCAGGAGCTGGGTGACCTGGGAGGAGCAGTGGAACTTTTGGGGTGATGGAAAACTTCCATTAAAAAGGTTCTGAGGTTCTACTAGAGTACTATTCTTCACATATCATCATAGTAGTTAATGGCACTCAGAAAATGTTACCATTTCCAAATATGCAGATAAGAACTAAAATAATATTCCAGAAAACCATCCTCAAAACACCTGTGATTTTCATTGTAGAGTGCGCCTTTTTTCTTTTTTGATAAAGTGTTCCAGATCATAGGACTGAAATTTTCAGGTGATAATTTCTAGAGACTTTTGCATGATTTGGAGTTAGCTAGATTCTTCTTGTGGTAGGGGAAATTTGAGGTTTTTGAAATGTTCTGGTTAGGCAGAAGTAACTTTAGGTTAGTTTTTTAAAACTAAAAAGTGATTGCGTTTCTAATGAAAACTTTTGATATTTAATACAATTGCATATAAGTTTGAATTTCAACATGACAACCAGCAAATCAACTTAAAATCAAAAGTACAGCCAACAGTGAAGTTAAAGTAGTATGTACAAGTTCAGACAAGAACAGTATACAATCTTCAGATATGAAGTATAACACTTAACCTCTTCGTAACAGTACCTATAGCTCAGAAATGCTGAATTCAGTTTCTAAAATTCAAATCTTAAAAAAAAACAAAACCTCTTAAAAGGCCACATGTTAATGCTTATTTTGTAATCCAGCTCCAGTAACTCTAGGAGATGTGTTGAGAAAATTCAGAGTTACTGAGCTTACACCATGAAACTACTTTCTACTTATAAAGTAGCCAAAAGCTTGAAATACAGTCTCAAAAGTGAAAAGCTTGATTTTTAATGTATGAAATATTACTCTTGGTAGGCCTTTCAACACCGTTAAATTAAGCAGGCTCAGTTTTATTCATACAAATTCTTCAGCTTTTTAAACAAAAATGAAGTCTCTGAAATTAAAAATGTACAACCAAACTTAAAATTAATCAGTCAAACAAACACATAGCTACTTGGCAACCAGGAAAAAATTTGCCCCTCTCCCTCCTAGCCAGGGATATTTGACAATGTCTAGCAACATTTTGGTCATCACAATGGGGGTTAGGATGGGATCTGCTCCTAGTAGCTCATGGTACTGCAATGAATAGGATAGTCCTTTTACACCAGTGAATTATCTGGCCAAAAATGCCAGTGGTGCAGAGGTTAGAATCCCTGGTCCAGATGGGAAATTCCAGCTATTGATATTAAGGAGCATAAGCACAGGAGGAAAAACTGTGGTTCAAATCTTGATTTTATTAACAGGAATACAAACAGTGTTTGGGATGAAAGCCACTTCAATTGCTGAAACAGTTAAACTGCATTATCATCATATTCATGACAGAGGGCTATAGAGCCAAGGTTTCCACAGAGCAGTGGTTTTAGTACCGCTGAAGTACAATGCTATAAAACAAATTTCTTCCAGAAAGATCGCAAGCTCAGTGACAACTCTGCATAGGTGGATAAACTTACTCATAAAATATGTGAGCTCAATGCCATGTTTTATTTAAAAAAAAAAAAAAGGAGAGTTGTTACCAATTAATACAAATTCACTTATTCTATAAAATGGGGAAATGGGTAAAAGTCAAAAGTAAAAATAAACTGAGATAGCTAAGGCCTGTTAACAAATGTACATGCAGGTGTGTGTACGTTCACATGTGTATATATATATATCTTAGATCTAAAATCTAAATGCAAGATTAGTCAAATCAGACATTTGCTTGAACTCTCACTTAAATCTATTATTTGCTTTAAGACTCCCTTTGAAAAACCTGGAGGAGTGTAAGAATCTCATACTCACACTAAGATACTAGGGAGGCAAAGTATAATTTCATAGTTTGCTATAAACCAGGCACATGCTCAGAGCAAACAGAAACAAACTTGGAAAGAGTGGGCACAAGTGATTATCCAAATCGGTATGTCTTTTGTGCTGATACCTAACTGTTAGGATTTTTGAAACCAAGACTTTATGATTAACAACAGAATGGTGACTTCTAAATAAAGTTTGATGTACCTATAATTTCAGATGTATTTTTACTGATGGGATTAGGGGGTAATCCACCCAGGGACGCCTTTCTGTTGGGGCTTCCCTGATGGCTCAGATGGTAGACCCAGGTTGGATCCCTGGGCGGGAAGATCCCCTGGAGAAGGGAATGGCAACTCACTCCAGTATTCTTCCCTGGAGTAACCCATTGACAGAAGATACAGTCCATGGGGTCGAAAAGAATTACACAGGACTGAGTGACTAACATTTTCACTTTCATGTAACCATGGAATATGCTGCTGGGAGGATGTGAAAGCAGCGAAATTGTTTTTTATTCAATGCATGTTATATCATTTTTAAATTCCATCAACTTACATGAAAGGGTTCATTTTGTTGTCTTTTGCAATTATGGATATCATTTTTGAGATATATAGAAATTAAGCCTGTCCATTAATTCAATATCCACAAAGTCAGAGAGTTAAAAAGCTTGTCAACTCAAAATTCATTTACCAGAACCAATTTCACCACTATTACACAAGACTGTAGCTCAAAATCTAAGAAGAGCTGTTACCATGACCCACTGATGATCACCAATAAAGGCTTACCCTAACACTATACTGTGAGGAAGTGTTCAATAGCATACTCTAGTATATTACTCATTCCTTTTAACAAAATACCTGAAAAATATTTGATCTTACTTAATTTAAAAGGGAACTGGCAAGTTTCATATGCAGGCAACTATGATCCAAGTTAGAAACATCCCTGCTAGGATTCTAGCAATTTTTACAAAATCTTGTTTGTATACACAATGCAAGGGAAAATATTATGCATATTCATCTGCCACAATAAACAGTATAAGGCATAAAAGCAAATGGAAGGTTAATATTCAGAACTATTCAAGGCCATTTCTCTTAAATTCCTCAAGACACATTTCCTTGATTTCACCTCTACATCAATAGTGATAAATTAACTCAAAACTACATTCCCATTATAGATCATCAAATTAAATTCCCAGAATTCCAAGATTAAGTTGATTTGCATATGACAGAAAGCAAACATACCAAATAGTAAACTATTATTGTAAACAGCATCAATGAGTAAACAAGCTTTACAAATTACATATCCATAGTGTAGAATAAAAAAATTTAAAAACCAACTGGCCATAGTTGATTGCTATTGATTGGATTAAAAGCATGTTTTAACTAACCTACTATAGTCTTACCTAAAATGACATTTAGTTTACTTGAAAATGTCCAAGATCTCGAAACTGCAACATTCTACTTAAAACTCCTAGAGAAGGTGATCAACCAGAACACTCAATCTAAGTCTTCACGAAAAAGAAAGGCTAAACAGCAGAAACAGTATTTCAAAAAGCTTCCAGCACTTAATTATGAGCAGGAAAACACGTGCAGTAGCTAAAACTTCACAAGCTTAGACCTTTCACAGCTTTTAATTTTTTTTAATTGAAGCACAGCTGATTTACGTTAATTTTTGCTGTACAGCAAAGTGACTCAGTTACACACATATATACATTATTTTTTATATTCTTTTCCATCACAGTTTATCTCAGGATATTGAATATAGTACCCTGTGCTCTATAGTACGATTCTATTGTTTACCCATTCTGTATGCAACAGTTTGCATCTACTAACCCCAAATCCCCAGCCCATCCCTCCTTCACCCCTCTCCCAGCTTTTAAAAAAATGCTGTGAGTTGGTTTTCCTGCCAAGGAAGGTGGATGAGCATGTACTTGGCTCCGAACAGCAGTTATGACACAAACGGAAACCAAGTGCCTGTCTAAGCAGCCCTAGCCTGGGTCAGCCTGACTCCTGGCAGCACTGAAGTAGCCAATGGTGGGGGCCACCCCGCCCCTCACCCGCGGTCCAGCTGAGTTCTCATAGGGCCTGGGCTTCAGGCTCCACCCGCCCTGTCCACAGCACGGCCCCGCCCAATGTTTGGCAGCTCTGCGCTCTGACCCCGCCCCTCGCCTGCCGCCCCGCCCTATTTTTGTCAAGTGGGTCCGAGTGCCGGCCCCGCCCTGTTGTTTAGAGGCCTGGGCAGTGGCTCTGACCTTCCTCAGCTCCTTCAGTGCTTTTCCACCATCAGGCACTCAGCTTTAATCATGCAAAACGAGTTGCAACTTATCCAGCCCAAGAAGTTGGGTGATGCTGTTCCTTCTGGAGCGGAGGAGGAAGAGGGGTGAAAAGAGAGACGCAGCAAAGGAAACGGAAAAAATTAAAGCACACAGCTTTTGGCAAGCCAAACTGGTGGAGGAGGAGAAGGTTAGGGGGCAAATGAAGCAATTCTGAGTGGAATTGGGGCCCGAAGTGACACAGGAAAAACGCTCTCTGCCTTCACCAATCCAGCTGGTGTGTTTCGTTTAAATGTTAAGCTGTGTCAGCAGAAACTTTACAGAACCACGTTCGACAAGGCACTTGCCACCTCCTGCCTAGATTGCCAATTTTCCGGCTCGCAGAAAGCTCCAGAGGAGGAACCCAGGGTCCTGCCAGTCCCGGGGAAAATGGCCACGGAGGCTGGGGCCCAGGCTAGTCAAGCGGGAAGACACCCCCCTCCCCACTCCGCCCCGCCCCAGCACACAGCTCCCGCGGGGAGGGCAGGCGGGGAGGGCGGGGCGGAGGCTGCCTGCCGGGAAACCTGGAGCGGTGGGCGGGGCGCGGGGCCTGCTGGGAGCTCCCTCCCCGAGCTTTGTTGCACAACCTCGCCCCAGCTGCCCTGCCCGCCCCACCAAGGCTCCGCCGCGGAGGCTCTGCCACCGCACCTCTGAGCACACACAGGATTCCCGGGGCTCCGCGCGGGCACCAAGGGAATTTCTGAACTTGCTTAAATCTTTCCTGTCCCCCGCCCCCACCCCAAACCCCTTTCAGGTTTCCTTGTACCTTCTTCCTAAACATCGTCTGTTTTGTCCTGAGTGCCAAATCGAACCATTGGGTGTATTATTAATTGCTCAACATATCTTGGTTATGAAAACGAAAAGAACAAATGCAGAGTTGTTTTTAATGTACAGAAAAACGAAAATAGTCTTATCAGGGCTAGTGGCTGGAAAGAGGTTCTCTCTCCCTCAAATATTCCATACTCTCCAAAGTCAGACTTTGGCAACGAATAAAAATAATTAACTATTAGAGTGATGAATGATTAACTCCGAAGCTGACAGGCAAGGAAAGAGGAGAAGCATGAGGTACGCTGGAGCCAGAGCCCGGGAGAGCCACGGAGAAGGACCAGCGCTAGCGAGGAGGACTAGCAGGGCCGCACAGGAAGCGACTCCAGCTCAGCACTTGCTAGCATCGCTGCGTCTGAAAAATCACCCGTAACACGCTTTTTAGAGCAAATGTTTAAAGTTTTAGTTTTCCAAATGTATATTTAACTACCAAATTCTACAAATAAGCAGCATTCTGTCACTCATTAAGGTTATATATAATTTATAACATAAATGCTGTATTATTCCTTTTTGGAAGAAAAGGAATCAAGTAGATTACTAGAACAAAATATATACAGCATAAACATATCATTAATGGGAAAAAATTACTGAGCTATAAACAAGAGTTATGTGGAGGGAGGTAATAATGGCTTGAGGAAACAAGAAAAATTAGAGACACAAGATTAGTTTTGAGGAAATTTTTTAAACAGAGTTTTAAATCATTAATGTGTAAGATTATGAATTTCAATTTGAGTGAGAGAAACGGCTAAAATTAGGTTTCATTGTTTATATGAAACCATTTCTCATTTAACCCTCCCTAGGAACAATAACAGAAAACAATCACGATGGCATATAGCTAAGATCAAACACAAGGCCTTATTCAAATTTTAAAGTTTAGGGTAATATGAAAAGATGATGTTCATTAAATTTATTTTGGATTTCATCTCAATTTAAAATTACATGATTATTACAACATTTTACCAACACAAAAGATTTGCCCACAAACCTTTTATTTTTTAATTTCAAGTTATATCCCTTATGAAGTGTCAAACTTTTATAAGGATGTAAAAGAGTAACATGTAAATAGTATAAATGCTGCTATCTACAAAGATGAAATACAAGAATTCAAAGTATTGAAATCCATTTTAAGTAAATTCTTCATCAGAGAAGAAATGTTCAAAACAATTATACTCATTCTATTTATTTCTGAATGTCAATAATTTTCCTAAAACCTACTTTGCACGAAATGGTTTTCAATTTTAAAGTTTTCTGAAACCGTAAGTCACTAGCATTTCCTTAGTTACACATGCACCATTCCCTCCTTCATGAAATTAGTCTCTCCCTCCTCCTGTCCCTCTCACAGCTACTTTTTGGTCTACGGTTTCTTTTCAGTTTTCCAAATTATGTCCGTTGGTTGGTAGGTAGGTACTTATGTATATATGTATTTCTGTTTCCATGCACACACACACATTAGAAGAAAAAGGAAGGGGGGAAAAAGTGCTTAAAGGGACCCAATGAGACTTTCAGATAGTTCTAATGAGATAATGACTACTGTGTGACAGTAGTCAAGATGACGTCCTAGTTTTCAATTTGCTGGGCTGAATGATAGTAAGGTTATGTCATTAACTAGCAACTAATGAGTTTGGTTTGGGGTTGTTTACTTTCACATGCTTGTGGTACACCCCAAGGAGGAGACAGCCAGCTGGCAGCAGGAAGTACACAGGTCGGGGCACCTTTACTAAAGAATGTGAAGTCATGGGCAATTAGATGGTAACTGAGTTCATGGGAGTGGATGACTGAGCTTATTATATATAGAAAAGCATACAGAATCAGAGAACGGAGCAGCCTGAAACAGAACCTTCATGGGCGTCCATCTGTAAAAGACAAGGTCCTCCCACTGCTGATGGAAGCAACAGCCATGAGGCTAGGAATGTTAGAGCCTCAGCACTGTTTTTTTCTCCACATTGGAGGGAGAAACAGAAATTGAGAGCTTGGGCTCAAGCAAGACTATCAGGGACTGATTGTAATTCCTCCAAGCACTGGCCTGCATGCTTCTCAGCATCTCTGCCTCAGCTTCCTCATGTAGAAAGTACAATGACAGGACAGTTGTTACGAGAATTAAATAGCACCTGCCTAAAAGTTAACTTTGCTCATCATCCAATCACTCCCCACATCCGGATTCTTCAGATCCATCCTAGCCGCTATTCCTGTTACCTGTGCCTTAACTGAGTGCTGCATCTCCCCTTTAAAACCTAAAATACTGAAACAGGCTTCCTCTACTCCAGGCTTTTTCCCACCCATCATCTTTCACAGCACCCCATTGTTGTCTTCAGCAAACAACAGATTTGAACGTGTCACTCTGCTAAAAATCTTTCCTAATATCAAGAGAATTGGGTTCAAACTCCTTATCTTGGGGTAAGAGCCATGGGGAATCTCATTGGGGATCTGTTTCTAATCTGCCATTCAGTTTCATCTCCCTGTACTCATTTAATGACTTGTCTGCTGAACCTACTGTATTTTTTTGGGGGGCGGGGGAGGGGGCGTGGGAGGGGTTGGCTGTATTCCTACAGAGCCCTTCACTTTTCCTATAATTTTGCCCTTTTGAAATCTCCATGCTTTCTTCCAAGACGACCTTCTTGATCTCCTTCATTAGAATTATTGCACTTTGTACAGTACTGGATTGGGTTGATATAATTTTATATGTAATCATGCATGTCTATTTTTCTCTTAGATCTCTGAAGGCAAGGTCCATCCATTGTGTATTTATGTATGTCCTCCTACCCATAAAACCCCTAGAAGGTGTGCTACACATGGTAGGTACTAAATTAAGCAAAAATTTTTAAAAAAGAGATAAATGCTAGGAATCAGACATTCTTATAACTCTCGCGATACAAATCCTCAGATTAGTAAACAGGAGTATGGTTGAGACCTCAGTGTTCTCTCTCTCATATGCAGACAGGCAATCATTAAACAACTGTAGCGGGATAAGTATGTCTAGGAAGTAGGCAGTTTTCTTTATCATCATAAAAGAGGTCATTTTTTAAATTTACAACTTAATTTGGAACATTTTGTTCCCTACTAATAAACTAAGTTTTCACTTTCGATGTTTACGCTACAGACATCAGCACCAGACAGAGCTGGAGCTGGGTTTACTTTCAGTTTCAAAGCTTAATCTGAGAAGGTGAGACATTCCTAAATGTGTGATCCTCTTCACCTGTGGACTGTCCTCTGTAACAGAGTTTTGTTTCTAGGTAAATGAGGTCTGGTCTCGGGAGACAGACCGTAAGAGCTATAAGCAGCAATCACCTAGAGGAACATGATATTTTTTTTTTAATGGGGATCATTTTTAAAGTCTTTTTTGAATTTGTTACAATATTGTTTCTGTTATATGTTTGTTTTTTTGGGGCGGGGGGGGGGGGGGGGGGGCGTGGGGGAGGAATTGCAAGGCATGTAGGATCTTAACTCCCTGACCAGGGATCAGACCTGCACTCCATACACTGGAAGGCAGCGTCTTAAGCACTGGGCAGCCAGTGAAGTCCCATGAATTTTTATCTCACTGGAATTTCGGCTAGCATGAGAAATTCCTAAAGTAACAAATACTACTCTTGGATTCCTAATACAGTGTCAATCAAGTACTTACATTATAAAATTGACTACCTTAAATCCCTTTTGGAACAAAAAAGTAAAAAATGTGTTTTATAAAATCCAATAGTTATTCTCATAGAAATTACAGCCCATACAAACAAAAACAACTTCCTGTGATCCTCAATAGATGGTTTTACTGATTGCAAGTATTACTTTTCAGTAGCTCAATACATTTATATTATTTCCCCAATTTGCCCTTTGCAAAATTCTCTGTAATCAACAAAGGTGGTTTTAAAACTCATCAGAATTGTTGCTTCCACACTGGGCAGTGACATCAGAAACAAGAGCAATCACTCACTAACAAGTCCACAAGCAGGAGCAATTCATTTGGGGTAAGTGCAGGGTAGTGAGGGTGTATTTGGTGTAGATTAGAGTCACGCTGTCCAATAGAAATATGCAACCACATATGTAATTTAAAATTTTCATGGAGACACATTAAGAAAAAAGGTGAAAGGAATTTAATAATATGTGTTATCTCATTCAATAAATCTGAAATATTGCCACTTCAATGTGTACTCAGTATAACAATAAATGAGACAGTTTACCTTTTGCATGCTGTCTTCAAAATTTGATGTATAATATATAGTTGCAGCACATATTTTAGACTAGCCACAGTTCAAACACTCAACAGCCATACTGGATAGGAACAGATATCTTGGAAAAATAACAAAACTATGTGGAACTGGATGACATAGTTTAAATTTATACTGAGGTGGACGTCTTTTTAAAAAAACTAAAGACATCACTGCATAAAGTGTGTCAGTGATTCCCTTACTGATATGGAAATAAAGTACAAAACATTAGAGGAGGATCTATAACGATTAACATCAAAATGTTTGTAATAATGTAAAAACAACAGCCAAGTGCTCAAGTATATAAATTAGTCAAATGTCTTCTGAGAGACAGAAAGGAAGAAACCATTTCTCCTGACCCTTCCCTAAACCAAAGTAGAAACATGTTTCCATCTGTGAGATGCTATCCCCAGAGGAAGTCTCTCACAGCTCTATCAAGAGGCTCTGATCAGCCTGAAAGCATTTTTGCTGACTTAAGGACAATGAAGATGCAGGAATCCGGTCATAATCTGCCTCTCATTCTGAGGGGTGGGAAGAATGTAGTGGTAGGATGGAGCTAATGCTATGACTGGCACAGTAAGGACAGTAGAGCATTTCCTACAATTTTACTATCATGCTAGGGATGAAAGTAGTGAAGGGAAGACAAAATGACAGCAAATGCCAATGTTAAGATAGGCAGCACTTGCTAAATTCTAAATCAAGAGGACCAAATGCTTCCAAGAGAAACAGGCTGTTGAGTGCTGGGTTCTCTATCAAGGGTAGATGCCTTTTAAATAAATCTAACCAGCTCCAAAAATGTCAATTTGAAAATCCTTTCTTCCTTACAGATCTATCATGGACATTCTTATCACTTATTCACCACCATGGCTTCTGACATCAAACATTTTGATGAATCCTAAATCTTTATTTCCTCTAGTTGAGGTCCAGGACGGACCAGACCTCTCCAACTGCACACTGAACAGTCTCATGAGAATGTCTCTCAAAATCCTTGAATTTAGCAAGTCAAAAGCTAAACTAATTTTCTCTTATCATTCCACTGATCTCAAACCAACTTCTGTATTCTCTGTGTTCTCTGTATTCTCGGTAATATTCTGTATTCTCTCTAACTAACTACCAGTTTGCCTGAGCTCAAAACTTTGTAATTTATCCATAACTCCTGATATGGCTCCATCAGAAATCATACTACCCTCTTTCTCTTTAATTCAGGCTCTCATCAACTCTTTACTCTTCAGGGCACATTTCAAACTTAATTCCACAAACACTGTCTGCCACATATGTAGCAAGTATTGTGTGAAATATTCTTCATATAAAAGATGCACATGACATCAAATATCATCTCTTCTTTCCCAATCTTATACCTCATTTGGATTAAGCCAACTCCCTCTCAAAATACTGAATTATAGTGATCTGACTATTTGTTTTTTACTTCAGCCTGCAAAGCTTCCTATAAGATACAGAACAACAAATTTTACTCTTCATCTTTTTATTCCTGGCATAATACAGAGACAGCAAAGTCTCTGTATTGACAGAAGGCAATCAATACATTCTGTTGAATAACTGAAATAAATATTTGGTTTATCGCCCTTTAGTTTACAAAGGAGACTTAACTGTTCCATTTGTCATACCATCTATAGGTTCATACTGAACTAAAAAGCTAGATGATCACCCTTCTATCAAAAACTTGTTTAATGGACTTGATAACATCATCCCACACTATATTGTATAAAGTAACTCTTGTCAGAAATCTAGAAGCTCTCATATGAAGTTTTACATCTATAAAGCCTAGTAGCAGTAACTGGCAAGACAAAAAAAAAAAAAAAACGCTAATATCCATAACAATGTAATTACAAATAAGTTTTAATTCATGTAAGTATAGAAAGACCACCTCATCACTTATCTAGCAGAGCTCAAGTTACTAGTGATTCATAGCATACTTTCCCTTAGTTTAAAACTTCTATGGTAACTAGTATACAAACTACACTAACCAGAGTTCTTAAAAAGAAATGAAACTGAGTTTATCTAATTTATCCTAAGAGGGAATTTCACAAAATACTATTAGGCTAGTTCATAGAATTGGTTGTAGAGGACCAGGATTAGAAAAAAAGGTAAGAAACCAGGGAGATGGGTCAACAGAAATTAGTTGCCCAGAACATCACCACCAGTATTTACAATATTGGACACACAGTGCTTCCAATATTGCTAGACTCTCAACTTCTATATGGTTTAACCAAGCAAGGACTTATGACTGGCCCAACCTTAGTTACATGCTGTCTCAACAGTTTCTAAGCTCTGGTCTCTTTATTTCAGTAGTGAAAAATACAATGCTGCTTTTTACCAAGTCTCATCCTTGGAGGACTAACCCCCCAAAAAGTAGCCTTCAGAAATAAACTAAAATATACAGCAAATATTCAGTAACAGCATCAAACCTATCATGATGCCCAAAGGCTTTTTGTATGTGTATTAGCAATGCACAAAGGCAAAGCACTGATCTCAAGCAAGGTTTTGAGTATAAGACTCCTACAGTGCTGGCAGAGTTACTGAATATACCCATGTGGCTGGCTCCTTAATTGATTTTCACTTGTCACTTCTATTCTGTCCAGGTATGCCTCTGAGTTGCCTTTGTGCTGACATCTAATTTTGCTACGGTGCAATCAGTTTCTAGTAAACACAGAAAAATATAAGTTCATCAGACTGTATGCAAGTACCTCTCAATCTCCAATTCATACTCACCCAAAACTTCACATGGTATTTAATGTGAGTGTTGGATACCAGGCTCACTTTGGGCAAAAAACACATGGAAATTCTTGCCTCATGACAGATCCTTTCTTCGGTGATCATTACATAATCTGGTAAATACCTTTTGTCCAACCAAATGAAGTAGATGTAAAGCAATAACAGTACTCCTAGAATTTATTTTTTATCGTTAGCTTCAACTGAGACCTGTATTCAGGCTGCAAAAGTTTTGATACTGATTTCTTTCTTGGTTGCCACACAAAGTGAATAACGCTGAGTTAATATACTTCAGAAAGTACAGTATCTAAATAGTAGGGGCTAGAGTTGCTAGTTCCTGGATCATCTCAGAAAACAAGTACCTTAAGCTGAGATCAAACTTGGGAGGCACTGACTACTTCTACAAGGTGCCACAGGCAATGTCAGACCCATGAGATGACTAGCTCACAAACTTCACATCCTATCTGAAAACACAATCTTTCTATCATACATATTATTTGAGCACATTCATTGCTTTCCTTGGTAACTGCAGGGGTATTCAGAGACATGAAAGAAATACTAGATGCTGAGTACTTCTTACTTTGTAGAAGAGGCAGAAAAAGCAAAAGCCCAACAGGTTAAATGACTTGTCTAAGGCCACAAATATAGTTGTTTGAGAAAATCAAGACTAAACTGTACCATTCCAATAATGTCTTGTATAATATCTATATTTGGTGCGACCCAGATACAAACTGAAGAATCTTTAGGTTAGAGGCAACCAATGACTACCAAGGCCAGTTGTGTGTCAGCAGCTTGACCATGCAGGTTGCCCTTAGCCTCCAAAATACCTTTCTATCCACCAAAATGTAGATTGTATTCCTATGATGTATTCTTCATGTAAGCGACTTGGTTCGTGGTTTCTACTTCACCTGTCCGCTGAGAATGGAGCCCTCCTAGTCTACCAGGAGGTGCCACTCTAGTTATTCCCACAACTACCTGTTTAGGGTTCTTCATCCTGGATCAGCAACCTCTGGGAATCAAGATATGACCACAAACTTCTGACAAGGAAAACCTGTGTCGATGGTCCTGGTACACACCACTACCTACCATGGAATCCCTCACATTCTTAAAAACTTACTTCCTGACACTTTTTTAGAGGCCAACTCTAAAATAACTTAACTAGCCTCTTTCCAGTCCTTTTCCCTAGAACCTGCTTTATACAGAGTAATCTGAAACTCTGCATCTCTCACAGCTTTTACTTCTTAGAATTAAACATTCTCTCTTTCATATATATTAATCCATACTCTATAGACTAGACAAGTAAGAAGAATTTTCAGGGATTCCACTGTTAAATGACTGGAGTGTGACCCAGGTTTGATGACTTTTTGAAGCTTCCTGGTCATTCTAATTTTCATCTAAGGTGTGAGAATCATGGCCAAAGATAATTGAGTTTGAAAATGTTATAGACCTGCACTATCCAATAGAAATATGAATAGTAACAAATACGATCCACATACATACTTTTAAATTTTCTAGTAAACATATTAAGAAGTTTTTTTTAAAGTTGTAATCAATATAACTATATTAACTAGACATTTTATATTCTTTTTTTCATACCAATGTGGTATCACCAGACCTGGGAGCTTTTACAAAATTAAACCTTTGCACATGCATGCGAAGCAGTGAAGAGAAACAAGTAGGCACAGAAAGTAGTTCATTCTGAGCAGGGAGTCTGGTTCCCAGGGCAACCACACGTCTCCAAAGGCTGTGGGGATCATACACTGTGGTGTCCTCAGAATTAGCAGATTGGAATTACAGAAGTTTTGATGTTTCAAATGTCACTGCCTTCCCTTCACCCCAGATTCCAGCTCTGAGAATCAGGATCCTGATGAACAGTTGCCTCCTTTAAACAAAGCAACAGAGCAGCTATACAGACCCAGCAGTTTTGTCCCCTAGATGGGAAACCAATCAGGGACATCTCATGCGGGCACTGATAGTACAGCCTAAAGGACGCAGAAGTAAAAGTGCATACCACAAATGCTTCAGGTCTGAACACAAGTGATGGTGACTCGAAGACACCCTGTGCCACATTTCGCTATGGCAAGGAAATGTAACTGCTACCAGTTCTACTGGTCAGGGCTTTCAAGTCTCTGGAGCAGAGCTCTCTGGTTATTCTGCCATTAATACCAGATTGAAGAACTGGCTCTCCTGGAGCATATGTGAAGGTGTTCTAAACATCTCTCCATACAGTCTCCCCCATTGCTCTTTTTAACAAAACAACTGCCTCTCAGAAAGAGAGACAATTCACATGCTAACAAAAAAAACAACAAAAAAAGCACTACTGGCATTTATTTCTTTAAAAACACTTGAAGAGTTAGGGGAATCTGCTGTAGAAAGAGTATCAAGAGTATCAAGGCTTTAAAGTGAAGCCAACTTGGGTTTGGACTCTCCCTTGCCACTGGTCAGCTATGGAGCCCTAATCAGGGTAACCTCTTGCAACAGCTCATTTCTAATCTGTGAAATGGACAAAGTAATACCCGTGTTCGCAGAGCTGCTACAACAACTACAGATAACAAGTAAGCAAAACAAGTAGCAAAGTGCCCAGACCGAAGTGGTGCTCAATAAATGAGAGCAATTATTAGATTCAGAAAGTAGGAGACAGAGATTAAATAAACAGAAAAACATGTGACAGTTACTCAACACTAACATAATGCTACCTGCACTCCTATTTTCATCTAAGATACTCATTTCATAAGCTAAGCACCTAGCAATCCCATGAATGTCAACAATCTTTTTAGGACTCGTAATCACATCTCACATACAACAGTAAAGCCTCAGTAACTTCAGTCTCCATTACTTTAAACAAATTTAAGCTATTTAAGATTAAAAACATGACTTCACTGTTCACAGATTTTCATAATCAGGAACAGGGCTAATGATCTTAAAAGCCCTGAGTTGCTCTAGCTGAGAAGAGTTTATTTTGTTTTTGTAAGATTACCACCGGACTAGTAGAACCCCGTCTAATAAGACTCATCCCCCAGTTCACTGCTTTGTAATATTTTTCACTCTTTTTATTTTTTCAGTGGTTTCCTTTGACATTTTAAAATATACTTAACTAAACAAAATCTCTTTACTTTCTGAACAGTAAAAGGACTTTAGTTGCAATCTCCCTCATCCCAGCTTACATTCTCGTTTCTTATAATTCCACAAATTAGACCACTATTGTTTTATATCATGTTTGTTTGCTTTATAATTGTGCATTCTATCAGTTTATTATTCCATCTTAAATTTCAGGCATTCCTCCTAGGATAATTTTTCTATCTTTTGAACTACATCCTATAGAAGTCTCTTAGAGGAACTGTAGAGGTCTTTCAGTGATAAACTCTCTCAGTTGTTGTCTATCTCTAAATATTTTCATTTTTATTACAATTCTTGAATGTCAGTTAAAGTAATTTTTCTAAATTCACACTTTGTAGACATTTTCCTACTTCTTCCAGATTCCACAGCACTAGAGAAATTTGTTACCATTGTAACATAGGTGACCTGCTCTTTTTTTTCCAGTTGCTTTCAAGACATTCTCTTTGTCTTTGATGCTCTACTGTTCAGACAGGCATACAGTTCTTATTTAAACTTGGAAATAAACTGTTTTATGGATCTGTAAATTCCTAATTTTCATAAATTCTGAGAAATAACTATGCCTTTTGAAATATGCAACACAGGTATCAACTGAGACAGAGTGATAGAGAAAGACAATAAATTTTTTGGTACTGATGTATTTAAATTCATTTGTAAAAAAAAATAAATAAATAAATAAATTCATTTGTAATAAAAGACAAATTCTTTGATAAGATCCACATTAACATCATTTTCCATTCTGAAATAAAACCACTGTCTAGAAACTGCAGCTGTGTGCTAAAATCTTCTTTATGGAAGAGATAACAGCACAGGCTCCTCTTTAATCTATTACAAATATTATGCTGTTCTGAGAATTTTGAACAAATTAAAATATTTTTCATTCTGATTACACATTTCTTATCGATACCTTTCAATGTTAAAAATCTTGAAGACGTTTCTTAACAATTAATAACCAAAATAAATAAAAATTGCATTTGCTGGTAACTAGCTTATTTTCTAAGAATGCTGAGGCATATCCAAAGGACAGCTTAATCAGAACTGAAATTGATACTCCTTTCCAATGACACACTACCTCTGCACTACAGCAGTATTTTTATAGAATAATATAAATTTGACCTTATGCTACAATTCCTTAAACATATTTTTTTCTGTTCAGAACGGTAACCTGAATGCTGGGAGTGGGTATGGGGGCTGGGTGGAGAAGAGAATATTAGACAGTAATACACATCAGGCACATTATGACGAGCTACTTTCCCCACCAGCATTTATTTTAATAAAAGGGTCTGCAATACACCGAGATTCTGACATAACATTAATGAAATGATGATGTAAAACTGCACATCAATAGCAGATTGGAAGATGGTTCCAAATGGTCTTTAAATCAGGTCTCTGAGGTAAGAAACTTTCTTGAGGTAATATGTGCTGTGGATTTCTGTAATGGTAACACAAGGCATCTGTAAACTTTTTAAGCCCGAGGGCAGATGACTCTATTTTGTTTGGATTGGGGGGTGGGGGGTTGGTCCAGGCACAAGGGGAAGGGAGAATGGAAGGAAAAGGAAGGGGTGGTGAGACAAAAGGACCAAAGAAGAGAAGCTGTAAGCAAGCCTCCTAAAGCAACAGTGCAGCTCCAGTACTTACTTCCATGGCCTGAGAAACAAGGTTAGTGACCTAAATAAAACAAGCTCTGAGCTCAATTCTGGGAGTTAGGAGGTAGCATAGAGACAATCTGGGAAAAGGTTGAAATGTTGGTCACACTTTGAAAAGCAATTAAAAAGACTGAAATTATGGCGGCTCAGACAGTAAAGAATCTGCCGGTGTGGGAGATCTGGGCTTGATCCCTGGGGTTGGGAAGATCCCCTGGAGAATGGAATGGCAACACACTCCAGTATTCTTGTCTAGAGAATCCCACGGACAGAGGAGCCTGGTGAGCTACAGTCCATGGGGTCCACAAAGAGTTGCACACAACTCAGCGACTAACACTTTCACATGAACACAAAACATACTATGTTAAATTCATCTGCTCACAAAGCGTGGGTTGTCGGGGTTTCATCTTTAGTTTAACTAATTATTGATTCTTCTTGGAAATTGGTGCAGTGAACGTTCTTAGAATCAAGACTCTTCAAATGCCATTTTGGTGAAAATGAATCTTGTGTCAAAAATGCCCCTGAATTTTTAAAACATACAGGAAAATATGTAAGGACAGGTATTACTCTTCTATAGATAATTTCTCTCCTATTCTGAGAAGCAATTACATTCTTTTTACGTTCATTGATGAAGAGTAACAAAATTAGTAAGCAATATACTACAAAAAGAACTGTACTACAAAAATCATCTTTCTGTGGGTTTATAAAAGAGGCCATTTTTAACTTTTAAATTACAACTTATGTTTAAAAATTTTTTAATCCTTACTTGGTCTCAGTGTTCCATTGAGCCTTTATTTCAATAAATTACACTTCATAAAATCAAGCAAAATTACAGTACTTTATTACTTAGATCTGTTTCTAATATTTATTCACAAGAGAAATAAACAGCTTCACTTAACATTTTAGGAGTCATAAAATGATTACACTTACTAAACACTTAGCAAACATATAATTTACAAAACAATATAAAGCTGAAGCTCTTTTTGGAGGGGTGGTATATATTTAGTTTTCCAACTTTGAGACATTTCAGTAAAAACCATCATGGTCATGCCCTTAGTTGAATGTGTACTACTAGAAAAGGCAGAGTGGAAGGAGAAGTTGCAAGTTTACTTAACAAAGCTACCCTTGTCCCTTTGCACAGGATGGGCAATTTCTTTGTGAAAAGGGGGTAGAAACTATAAATGGACCTTTATAAACTGTAAAAGTGCTCCTTTTCATGTGTTGCCTTATCTGCTCAGATAAGCCAAGTCTGAAAACTGGGTGTCTTCCTAATCTGTCCCTCCTTCACCTTCATAAGGAATCCATTCTGAGACTTGCAGCTCCTCTCCCTCAAGAACTCCTCATTCTGCTTTTCTTCAACTCTAAGGTTGCTGCCTAAACCCAGATCACCACAGTCTCAACTTCCAGTGTTGACAACTTCTCCAGAGCTGTTGTGTTAACATCGCCGAGTTCTGCACTAAAAACAGAGGTCGGACCATAACATTATGATTCCTAAAAGTCAACGCTGTGTAACCTGTGAGGTCATGATGGCCGTACATAGACAGTCCCTCTAATTCATGCTCTACACTGTGGTCAGAAAGATCTTTCTGAAATTCAAGTGTACTCAGATTATGTCCTAGATTAAGATATAATCTCCTGTCCATAGTTTCCCATGCTCTCTGGATCAAGGCTAAACTAATGTGAATTTAAAAGGCCCTTGTGGAGTTGCGCTAGTCATCCACTTCCTAGCTCCTTTCACCAGTGGACACTGTATTACTTGAAATTCCTAGATTATTCAGTGCTTCCACTTACCTGATCTTAGCTGTTCCCTCTTCCTAGAGTTCTCTTCTCATTCTGGTGGCTCACTACTTATCCTTCAGTTCTGAGCTTACATACATGCCTTCTCTGATTTAATAACAGATTAACACCTTGTTTCTGTGTAATTCCATGTTTCTTCTTGATGCAACATTTTATCAGTTTGCATTTTACCTGCAAATTGTTCTGTCCCAGTAAAGTAACATGTAGGAATATCTGCTTCTTGTTCGTTACTCTACTTTCTCTACTAAAAGTAGGTGCAACAAAAATGGACTAGATGAAAAAATGAATGCTTTCATGAAGACCAAATTGAAATACTTCAAACACTATTTCACAATTCTATCAAATGAGTTTATTACATCTTAAAAGTATTTCCAAAAGACAAATTTAACACAACCATAAAAAGTATCAAGAATGAGGAGACCTCAGGAGCCAGCAAATGCTTCTGGTGAGATAGCAATATGGTAGATTAATAGACTACGTCTGTATGCTTCCTATAAATGCAAAAATTTGTTTGTTACAAGAGCCAACTTTACATAATAAATTTAGCATATGAATATTTTTTAGCCCTCCTAGAGAGTAGGAGGTTTTAGAATCTAAGGTTAATGGAGAAGATTCTAAATAACTTCTTTTTAAGTAGTAGAAAGAAAGAATGTAAAGATGCCTTTAGCTGAAGTTTCCTTCAAAATTAGACATATAAAGATCTTAAAAAGGAAACATAAAATACTAAAATTTCATAAAAAGACACATTTAACTTCTCAAAGTTCAACATTTGCCTCAAGGTATTAAGTGTGCTACAATTATGAAATCTATTTCTCATTTTGACTTGGCAGTCTTAGAATAGAGGTGCAAAAGTAACTGTGAGTCAGCTGATGAAGGACAGTGGAATGTCCTGTTCACAGCTGGCATTTAGGTGCTCATAAACCTAGATATATAATTACTTCTACATTCTCTGTTTGTTTGGGGGGTTTTTTGGTTACTCTAAATAAAAATCTTAGTTTAGATACAGTACTGCATAAAATATCAAATACTACTCAAGATTATTAAATTGTTTTATACTCAAGAACACAAATTTCAATAACCTTCCTGGGCCTTAAAACAGGACCATAAGTTAACCTGGTTCTCATGGTCAGTCTCTTCGGCTACTCAATCCTAGAAAGAAGACCTCTTCTGTCTAGAGAAGCAGAAGCTATCTGAGATAAAATGTGCAAAATTAAAAAAAAATTTTAATGTGCAAAATAATCCAGAACCTCATAGCCATCTGTAGCTGGTTAAAAAATAATTCACACAAAACCTGCAGTACCTCTCAGTTATCCACGACAACTGGGAGGGACCCTGAACTCTGATTTCAAGTCCTGGCTCTGCTATCACAAAATGTATGAATAGGGTCCGAGGTCTCTAAACAAGCAGTGGTTTCTTTACCTAAAAAGGGGAGACAATTTCAACCTGCTTTGCTGGGCTGCTGCAATGAGATCTTTTAAAAAATAATCTGGAATATAGTATGCTCAGCCAAGTTTTTAACCCCTACCCTCTGCTTCCTTATTAGATGGCATTAAGAGAATACCCTTAGAAATTAAATGTGTACAAAGTTCTCAAGGACCATAAAGAGGGCTATAAAAATGTGTTCTTTCCAATTTAAAATGCCCTGGAATGGTGCTGCAGCACTCATTCCTAACCTGGCCATGCCTTATTAAAAGTAGGTGTCTGGAAAGAGTATAAATACATCATAATTACTGGAGAAATCACCCTTCCCCATTATGTTTACAGTGGTGGGAAATTTAAGACCATCATTCCACACCTATGTAGAGCACTAAATACCAAGCAAATAATCACATACAAAGGCAAAATTAGAAAAATATTCTAAAATCATTTTACTATTCTATATTTTCAATGTGTATCTGGTCCACAGTAATATACGCCCATCACAAACAGACAGAAGATATCTCCATTTGATAACTAAGAAAAACTTTAAGAGGCAAAGCTGCCCAATATTTTGGTTCACAGTGATTTTCTGGAGTTCAATTATTTAGCAACATAACACAGAAAACCTCAAATATGGACCCGCTCTGTATAAACCAGTTAAAGCCCCTGACTCTGGCCCTCTCTCCCCTCTGTGACCTAAGTCCAGTTATGCCCCGCCCGTTCCAGTGCCACAGCCTTTTTAACTGCTTACTCCCGTTTCCTGGAATGCTGTCACTTCGGATCTTTGCAGAGCTGGCCCCATGTCCTTTGGATTTCTAGCTTAAAAGTTTATCTCCTCTGAGAGGTCTTCCCTGACCATACGACCTAAATTAGCCACCTGCTCACTCACTTTCACATGGTCACATCTAATTCTATGAACAGCAGTCATCATTCTCTGCCATTTTCTGTACATCTATTTGTTTACCAATCACCTTCTTCCTCTAAAACAGGCTCCCTGAGAGCAACCATGCTGGTCACTGCATGACTGTTCCTAGTATCACACTGAAAAGCAGGTCCTAAACATCTGCTGAAAAGACTGGCTTCTGATGTGGCTCAGAGGCATCTGTATGTGCACGACCTTGGACACTGCAGCACCCAACACGTGAACATTGCCACCAAGTGTCCTGCTGCCCGTTTGTTCCTTCGGCTTTTTGCTGCCAGCATCAATGTGTGACACCAACAGCAAAAACGAAAGACAGAGCAACAGCGTTCTGAATCCTCACAAGGGAGCAACTCTCTGTAGTATTTGCAATCGAGCCCACAGGGAAGATGATGACAGTGATGAGAATGACAGTGCAACAAAACCTGGCTGGGGTTCTCAGTTGCCAGGGTCAGATTCAGGCTGCTCTGACACAAAACTATGACATGATTACCTTTATTCTACAGATGAGGAAATCGTAACTTAGAGAAATTGAGAGTCCTCTCCAATGTCACACAGCTCACTGGCTGCATGGTTTGGCTTTACCTGATTAAATGTCCCAAGGATACATGGACAAAATGAAACCTTGACAGCAATTCAAATGTACTGATCATGGCAGCAGCTTCCTACATTCAAAGAGCTCACAGTACATGTAAACGCAGAGTTGATCATGCATTTGGTCTCCACACAACTACATACATTTTGGGTCCCTTGCACTATCTCCATGGCCTCCTGGGTTAGAAGTCACTGGCCAGGAACATCATGAATAGCCCACACAAGGTTGAGAGCATCACCGAAGACAGGACATACAAACATTTTTCCTTCTCCCACCCCAAATTCCTTCCAACTACTCTGTTGAAAAACATGGAACATATTCTCACACCACTCAAACCTGCACAGAAATCTTTCCTAAAGAGCCACATACAATCACAGTTGGAGGAAGAGAACGTCTTCTTTTCCTCTTTTTCAAGCAGACTGGCTTGGACTTAACCATTTTATCACATAACGAAAACGCAATGGTTAATTTTTACCTTACTGTTACACAGACCAAACTCTGAGGTGCACTGTTGCTTCTACTATGCTTCCTGACTCAGTAACAGAACTAGAAAGCAACCCCCGTCCTTAGGATGAGGGATAATTGGGTATTAAACACTGACTGTGGAATTGGAGAGCTCTGCACCCCTATCATTCCATACTCCGACAACCTCTTTGAACTTTTCCCACCTTCTTTCAAAAGAGAAAAAAATTGGGAGAGTCAAAAGAGAAAAGTCAGGTCCAGGTAAATGACTCGCTCACATCACAAGCATATTCCAGGCTGCTTTCCGCCCACACTCAGAATCAGAGTGCTAAGAATCACACCACACACCCCAGCACCCATAATCCATACTCTGTATTCTGAGAACAGCAGACTACCAAAGTGACAACCTAAAAGATGATATGGCTGCTTTAAGCATTAGAAAACAGTAGGAACATACCCCCAAATGTTTTCCCATATATGAATTTATTCATACCATCATACTAAAATTACGACTTTATGAGTATTCATTTTCAGACAAAAGATTCCCTGGGATAATGATGTTTTAAGCTTATAGTTTATTATATCTCAGTTTTTAAAAACTTTTAGAAATAGTATGTTTAAAATCAAATAACTTTAAATCAATTTTCAATAAGAGCATCTTTAAATATTAAAATTCATTTCTTTATGTTAAAGTAAACTTAAAAGTACAGTTCTAGAAATGACGGGGGGAAGGTTCTTGTGGGAACAGCTGTTACCTTGGAAATAACAATAAAAAAGAAGTTAAAATACATGTGTTTAAATCTCAGCTCTTCCACTTACCATTCAAACTTTGTAATAAAATATTTTCTACACCTGTTACCTCTTATCTGGAATAAAGATAAAAATGCTTGCTATATTTACCTCTTGGTAACTGTAAATATTTAATAACATAACAAGGCAAAACCTATGCTATCCAAAGGTAAGAGTCAGTGACAATGACAACAATAAAGAATTGAATCATGTTGATGTATGGCAGAAACCAATACAGTATTGTAAAGCAATTATCCTCCAATTAGAAATAAATTTAAAAATAAAAATACACTACGGAAGTAAAGAAAAAAGTTCTATCTTCATAATAAAGTAAAAGCCATGCAAAATGTACAATAACAATCCCCAGCCGTATACAGAATAGGAAGTAGACTACAGTGTTGTAAGACAGAACACCAGAGGAAACTGTAATACAGACATAAACCTCTAGATTTTGAGATGTGTGTTAAATTCAACCCCTAAATTTTTTCAAAAAGAGAAAAAAATGTTTATATAAATGAATGGTATAACATACGTAGTCAATCACAACTTTTAAGAACATTTTGGTGTTTTCTAAAGCACACATCAATTCATACGTGCTTGTGAAAACAACAGATTCAAAAGTGATTCCCTGAAGATTTGTTTAAAGTATCTTTAATATTAATTTCTCATTTTAATACTAATTTCTCATTTAAATGCTTTCTTCTCCGCAATCACCTTTTGTGTTTTTTTTCAGTCTAACTTTACTGAGGCTTTCGAAGGCTAAGTTGAAAATCTCTCTTGGTAAATGTCACACTGCACTTGAATATACTTGGGCTGTTTTCAAGAATCTTTTGATACTGATTTTTAACATAATTCTACAGTGATAACAGACCAAACTCTGTATGACTTCAATAACTTTAGACCATGACATTTTTGTACTCTGTTCTATGTCCCTGGATATATTCTAGTGTCCCCTACTTTACAGTCTATGGAAACTTGAATAGAATTTGTATCCTACTGCTGTGTGAAAACTGCATAACTCTTATTTATGTTGAATTGGTTCATAGTGCTTTCCAGGTCTACTATATCCTTCTACTTTTCTATTTGTTCTATTAATTTTTGAGAGTTTGATATTGTAACTCCAACTAAAAATCTTAATTTATCTACTTAAAAAATAATTGCAATATATAGTGGAACTATATGTAACCCTGTGCTGTATTTTCCAAGTCCTCTGTAATTGTATTACTGCACTTTCATAATTAAAAAAATTAAGATATATAAAAAACCAAACGGTTCTTATTTTTTAAAAAAACCAACCTCTACAAAATCTATTAGCTTTAAACAAATATTGTATAAAAACAAAAGATATTAGAGAAATTTTTTAAAAGATAACTCCCTGGAGATTGAGATGACCGAAAATTTATCTGTCACACATAATGCTAACAACCAGGTCTGCTGGTCCAACTTCATCATAGTGCATGCTCTCTATTAATGACACAATTCTTTCTGACACTAACATTATATGTCATCATAATTTTCACTGTGGAGCTTAAGTCCTTATAATAAATAATCAGGATTAAATATGAACATGGCCACTTCAAGCAAAAATGTAGATTTTTAAAAAACACACACACATAAATCAGGAAGCCATTATGAAACCATAATTCCAATTCACAAAATTTATTAACAGTTATGCAGGAAAAAATCTAATTTAATACAAAGCATTGCTGAGGCTTAAAGCTCAGCTGGCAAAGAATCCACCTGCAATGTGGGAGACCTGGGTTCAATCCCTGGGTTGGGAAGATCCCCTGGAGAAGGGAACAACTACCCACTCCAGTATTCTGGCCTGGAGAATTCCATGGACAGTATATTCCACAGGGTAACAAAGAGTCAGACATGACTGAGTGACTTTCACTTTCACAAAAGCTAAAACACTTGATAAAAGTTCCTGAGAAACAAAATGAAGCGCAACAGTAATACTAAAAACCTTAATACTCTTTATCTGTAAAATACACTACAATTCATAAGATACTTTCAGTACTTTATTTTGATTTATCATTTACTTTGATTCCCCAACAATCCTTTGAAGGCAGATACTATCCCCATTTTATAGTGAACAAGCTGAGGACCACAGAAATAAGAAATTAAGTCCAGCTCTCACAGTGAAGCCTTGAGCGTTGGCTCCAGAAGTTCATTCCTCTTTCATTCTGCCATCCTGTCTCTAACCAGGTACCAAGAAAGTGTCGGTGATGGGTTTGTAAGATCCCCTTTCAGAGGCTTTGGGGAAATCTGAAAACACTAAGCCCCATTTGGTTGTCCCAGAATCTCATCAAGACACTCTTCACTGCAGGGAAAGAAATCTGCATATGGGTTAGAGCTTGGCCATGCACATGTTCCTCGTGGGTTTTGTACCACTTGTAGGAACAGTAAGGGTGTCCAGATTCTGGTCAGACTACTTCATCATCATCCGACCTTCAGGACAAAATTAATGAAAATTAAGATTTCTGTCGATAAAAGATATTTCTATTATTTACATGATACTTGAGTTTGATGCAGGGTTTAAGGATTTAACTGACCTGTGAAGAGCTTAAATATGCAGAGGAGCTAAAAATGAAGAATTCCAAAGATGTAGGGTCCCAAGGATTTCAGCAGCTTATCTCACGGAAGAGAGGTCTCTTCTCATTGTCAAAGTGAATTTTTCTTCTATATGGGATTGTCAGACTTAACAGTATGTTCTGTGCAACGTGTCCCATGCAATATATGGGACCTACTTACACTAAACAAATTAGTCATTCATCACTTGTTTGAAATCAAATTTGTCCTGTGTTTCATCTGGCAACTCCACTTCCACGTCAATGACACAGTAACACATTACTAGGCTGCAAGCAGGTTGTCCAGCTAACGTGGTGACAGCTTAACAGCAGCTAGTACAGCATTAACTACAATTTAATCCTCCAACACACAGTCACTGAACACATCTTCACAAGAACTATGCACTAGCCACATACGTGAAAACTGAGGCTCCAAACGGTTATACAGTGCAGGTTTGAGGACCTAGTTCCAAGTTATCTGTCTTAGAACAGTGCCCAGCATGGCCGGCTCAGCACAGAACAGACATGGCACAGTACAGTACCATATATGACTTGCCAACAAATACTTCATCTTTGTAATGCCACCAGTGTGAAGAGTTTCCAAACCTCTGCTACTCATTTAAGACCGTCTATGGTCCATAAGGAGTTCATGATCCGAGCCACAGTCAGCTCCCGGTCTTGATTTACTGACTGTATAGAGGTTCTCCATCTTTGGCTGCAAAGAATATAATCAATCCAATTTCGGTGTTGACCATCTGGTGATGTCCATCTGTAGAGTCTTCTCTTGTGTTGTTGGAAGAGGGTGTTTGCTATGACCAGTGCGTTCTCTTGGAAAAACTCTATTAGCCTTTGCCCTGCTTCATTCCGTTCTCCAAGGCCAAATTTGCCTGTTACTCCAGGTGTTTCCTGACTTCCTACTTTTGCATTCCAGTCCCCTATAATGAAAAGGACATCTTTTTTGGGTGTTAGTTCTAAAAGGTCTTGTAGGTCTTCATAGAACTGTTCAACTTCAGCTTCTTCAGCATTACTGGTTGGAGCATAGGCTTGGATTACCGTGATATTGAATGGTTTGCCTTGGAAACGAACAGAGATCATTCTGTTGTTTTTGAGATTGCATCCAAGTACTGCATTTTGGACTCTTTTGTTGACCATGATGGCTACTCCATTTCTTCTAAGGGATTCCTGCCCACAGTAGTAGATATAATGATCATCTGAGTTAAATTCACCCATTCCAGTCCATTTTAGTTGGCTGATTCCTAGAATGTCAACATTCACTCTTGCCATCTCCTGTCTGACCACTTCCAATTTGCCTTGATTCATGGACCTGACATTCCAGGTTCCTATGCAATACTGCTCTTTACAGCATCAGACCTTGCTTCTATCACCAGTCACATCCACAACTGGGTATTGTTTTTGCTTTGGCTCCATCCCTTCATTCTTTCTGGAGTTACTTCTCTACTGATCTCCAGTAGCATATTGGGCACCTACCAACCTGGGGAGTTCCTCTTTCAGTATCCTATCATTTTGCCTTTTCATACTGTTCATGGGGTTCTCAAGGCAAGAATACTGAAGTGGTTTGCCATTCCCTTCTCCAATGGACTACAAAAAAGATCTTCATGACCCAGATAATCACGATGGTGTGATCACTCACCTAGAGCCAGACATCCTGGAATGTGAAGTCAAGTGGGCCTTAGAAAGCATCACTACAAACAAAGCTAGTGGACGTGATGGAATTCCAGTTGAACTATTTCAAATCCTGAAAGATGATGCTGTGAAAGTGCTGCACTCAATATGCCAGCAAATTTGGAAAACTCAGCAATGGCCACAGGACTGGAAAAGGTCAGTTTTCATTGCAATCCCAAAGAAAGGCATTGCCAAAGAATGCTCAAACTACCGCACAATTGCACTCATCTCACACACTAGTAATGCTCAAAACTCTCCAAGCCAGGCTTCAGCAATATGTGAACCATGAACTTCCATATATTCAAGCTGGTTTTAGAAAAGGCACAGGATCCAAAGATCAAATTGCCAACATCCACTGAATCATCAAAAAAGCAAGAGAGTTCCAGAAAAACATCTATTTCTGCTTTCTTGACTATGTCAAAGCCTTTGACTGTGTGGATCACAATAAACTGTGGAAAATTCTGAAAGAGATGGGAATACCAGACCACCTGACCCACCTCTTGAGAAACTTATATGCAGGTCAGGAAGCAACAGTTAGAACTGGACATGGAACAACAGACTGGTTCCAAATTGAAAGGAGTACATCCAGGCTGTATATTGTCACCCTGCTTATTTAACTTCTATGCGGAGTACATCATGAGAAATGCTGGGCTGGATGAAGTGCAAGCTGGAATCAAGATTGCTGGGAGAAATATCAATAACCTCAGATATGCAGATGACACCACCCTATGGCAGAAAGTGAAAAACTAAAGAGCCTCTTGAAAGTGAAAGAGGAGAGTGAAAAAGTTGGCTTTAAGCTCAACATTCAGAAAACTAAGACCATGGCATCTAGTCCCATCACTTCATGGCAAATAGATGGGGAAACAGTGGAAGCAGTGTCAGACTTCATTTTTTTGGGCTCCAAAGTCACTGCAGATGGTGACTGCAGCCGTGAAATTAAAAGACGCTTACTCCTTGGAAGGAAAGTTACGACCAACCTAGATACCATATTAAAAAGCAGTGACACTACTTTGCCAACAAAGGTCCGTCTAGTCAAGGCTATGGTTTTTCCAGTCGTCATGTATGGATGTGAGAGTTGGACTGTGAAGAAAGCTGAGCACCGAAGAATTGATGCTTTTGAACTGTGGTGTTGGAGAAGACTCTTGAAAGTCCCTTGGACTGCAAGGAGATCCAACCAGTCCATCCTAAAGGAGATCAGTCCTGGGTGTTCATTGGAAGGACTGATGCTGAAGCTGAAACTCCAATACCTTGGCCCCCTCATGAGAAGAGCTGACTCACTGGAAAAGACTCTGATGCTGGGAGGGATTGGGGGCAGGAGGGGACGACAGAGGATGAGATGGCTGGATGGCATCACCGACTCGATGGACATGAGTTTGAGTAAACTCCAGGAGTTGATGATGGACAGGGAGGCCTGGCGTGCTGTGATTCATGGGGTCTCAAAGAGTCGGACATGACTGAGTGACTGAAGTGAACTGAACTGAACTGGTCCATAAAGCACTTCATCAGTGGTTGCTCAATCCAGCTGTAAGATAGGGTACAGATGAGCTACTGACACTCCTCTTGGCCCTTTGTGTACCTTTGATGCAAAAAGAGTTATTTGTGGTAAGAAAAAAATCAAGGGAGAAAAGAGAATGAAATTAATTTTTTAGCAACTTGTGTGCAAAACATCTCAGCCTATCCCGGGAGACACTGGCTTCCTATCCCCTCAGCAGACAACCGGGGCACCTGAAAGCCCAGGAGCACAGGGCAGAGCCGCGTCCTCGGCACTGCTCGGCTTCTCTCTGCAGAGGGACTCAACTGAGAAGTTCAGGGACCTCCTGTTTACAAGCCTGCACAGGAGAGAGGAGCCCCAGGGAGAACTCACTGAAGAGTCCACGTGCCCTGACTTCTCCGCCCCTTGTTTCACCCATGCATGGCTGGGCAGGTGGGGGCTTGGCACTCAGGGTAAAGAACCTCTCCAAAGAGGGACAGAGACAGGGAGAGAAAAACCCAGAGCATAGAGAGGAGAGGGCTGCAGTGGCTTCCAACAAGGGGAAGTGGTAGAGGACAAATCCTGGAAGCTGTCTTCTGTGTGTCAACAGCTATGTGATGGGTCTTGGGTAGGTCACTAACTTCACTGAAGTCTGAGAGGCTGGTGCGGGGACTAGAGAGACAGCAGGTAAGATGGCCCGAAATAGCTAACAATGAGCATAGTTCTTGGAAATAACAGGGCTTTGGGGTGGGGTGCAGCGGCGGAGAAGTGGTAGAGGATCTGCCTGCCAATGCAGGAGACACAGGTTCAATCCCTGGGTCGGGAAGATCCCCTGCAGGAGGAAATGACAACCCACTCCAGTACTCTTGCCTGAAATATGCCATGGACAGAGGAACCTGGTGGGCTGCAGTCCATGGAGTAACAAAGAGTTGGACACAATTGACTGAGTGCGCGTGCACACACACACACACACGCACACATTCATCCTTCCTTATGACTAAAATATTTAAAAGGACAACAACAACAAAAGCTGCTTCTGACTATCCAAGTTTAAGAAGTGAGCTTTTACTAGGGAAAAGCATTTTATGAATATATTTTTATTTGTATGTTTAAATATTGTTCCCTCCTTTGTAGGGAGTAAGTCAATAAATGTACCCCATAAACTCTTCTGCACATATATAAGCAATCAAAGGCATTCTTTGGAGTCAAACTGCTATTATCATACATTTAAAGTCCACTGGTGCATTTTGCATTAAGACCACCTATTACCTACATGTAAGTCAACCTATTATCAAAAGAGAAAATGGACCAACATACACGATGAGCAGAGTTCCTATCTTTACATTACTTTGAACAAAGGTAAAGGAGTGAGTCATTCAATTCCTTAAGTCAAATGAGTCATAAAGGGGAAAAAAAATAATTAAAATAATTTAAAAGGGAAAAAAAATAAATAAAAATAAAAAAATAATTAAAAGTCTCTACTTCCACTGTCACTGTGTCGAATATTCTCAAATAATACTTTTTAAAAAAGCAAACACAGAAATCCATGAACAAGTTTCCCAACAGTAGAAATACAGAACTCTATTTCTACACACCAAACTTCATTCCTTTGTAATCAGTAGCCTTTTGTCAACCTAGGACATTTAATAAATACTGATTTTTTAATTTAAATAAGTTTCATTCAATGATAATATTAGCTATGCAGTCAATAATTGGTACAGGAAATACAGAGAGATAACTTTTGAAATCTGAATCTGATTTTTACAAATTTTAGAATGTACTGTCCACATGTTTATCAACAGAAATTCAAAAGCTAATCATCACAAGTCAATAGATTGTTTTTAAAAAAAAAACACACTTTTTGTTTCTACTCTTTAATGAAACAGCAATGGTTCCAATCAAAGCTTGTCAGCAGAATAAATATTATTTCTATTGCACTCAAAAAATTTTTGAATGTTGGAAGAGTTGTACTGATACAAAAGCAGCCCTGGTACTGTCATTAGGTATACATAATTTCATTACAGCCACCCGGAAGAATCAATATTTTAGAGAAATTTTAAAAATATAATAGTAAAACCTTAAAGGTCTAAAATATTTTTATATCCAAGCAACATATCTGTCTACAAACTAATATAAAATGAAGTAACACAAATGTTTCATAAAACAGGAAATGTTTGGGTTCCAGATCACCACTGTGTCTAAAAGAATACTTCTGATAAAAGTCTGAGGATAGAAATCTCCCCTACCCTTTGTTACAATTAGAACACCCACCATTGAGTAAATCTCAATTCTCTACAGAAGGCATTTGAATTTTAGACCTATTAATAAGCTGTATCTTTTAGTTCACTGAGACCTGTTTTCTCAATCGTGGTTAGTTTTTTTTTTTCCCTAATCTAATGCATAAACTTGACCACCAGAAGAATAACACTGAGCTGCTGTTCCCTACCATCCTTTCTGTAGTTGGTGGCTCACTCAATATCTACACCTGGTTCCAACCTTTGTACCACTGCATCACTGCGGTGCCTACAAGCCTAATGCGACTTCTCTACAGCTAAGCCAACTCTCCAAAGTCCAACGGCCTCTCAGCAGAAACAGGCCATGTCTGGGGAGCCAAGACAGCTACTGCAAGTTTTTATCAGTGAACAAGCCCAACAGATGGGAGCCCATGCTGAAAACCTCCCGCTCCAGAAGGCAAGGCCCTGGTGCTGGCCTTCTGTCCTTCTGTTCACTCGGCTCATTTTCTGATAAGGAAAACAAACAGAGGATGCACAAAGAGGCACCACAAAGTGGAAAACGTATTTAGAACAAAGCTGGAGAATTGCTGAAAATAGACTAGCCATATTCTACATTCTATGGCTGTGAAAATAAAACAAAAATAATTGGCTTTTCATTTTTTAATTATGATCATAATTTTTAAATGATTTTGAACAAGTAGGAAAGGAACATTTAAAACATGATATTAATATATAACATTTTTTGTTCAGTCAGATTTTTTTTTCCTTTGAACCTGCAAACTTAAAAAGGAGAAACACAAACTGCCATGGAACCAAATGACTTTCCTAAATGAAGGACTACACTAACACAAGTGTGCTTGTGTCTACATGTGTAAATAACTGTTTACAGCTGAAGAATCATACACCCAAAGCAAAAAGGTAACCTTAGAGCAACTAACACTTATATATTATCTTGTATAGTTATTATATGTTAAAATATTACATATTATACTACCTAACACATGAAATATTTTTATTTTTCAGAAAAATTAAGAAATTATGTTTCAGTTGTTGTTCATTACCAAAGGGATGTATCTTTGTAACTTTGTTGTTGATTCTTAAAATATTGCTTTGTTACTAAATTAGGACAACAACGTTGTTACACATTTTTGGACAATTTTCAATATTAAGAATTTAAACATCTATACTTAAACATATCCATAAGGAGCAAATTAAGGTAAAAATAAAGAGCAGTTTATAATTACTGCACCCAATTTCAACAGAAGTTTTGAAGTACCAAAAATGTTTGTGGGAGGGGGAATCAGGACATTTAGAACAATTAGTGTTTATGTTTATGAAAACATTAAGTTTCAATTATTCTTGATTAAGTTGAAAGCCAATATTCTGACACTGTATTCATCAAAGTGTCCTTTAAAATTTTGAAACTCAAGATGGACATAATAAATACAGATTTCTCTAATTCTAAATTGCTACAATATTGTCAACAACCCTAGATTAATATATAGGTGGACCCTCGTTTTCTCAGGAACATCACTAAGGCCAGCACAGTAGGTTCTGCGGGGCTGCACTGCCAGGGCTCAAATGCTGACCCCGCCCTTTGTATCTTGATTGATGTGAAAGTGAAAGTCTCTCAGTCACATCCGACTCTGTGACCCTACAGACTGCAGCCTGCCAGGTGTCTCTGTCCACGGAATTCTCCAGGCAACAACACTGGCGTGGGTAGCTGTTCCTTCTCTAGGGGATCTCGCCAACCCAGGGATCGAACCCAGGTCTCCCGCATTGCAGGTGGATTCTTTATCGTCTGAGCCACGACAGAGGCCCAAGAAAACTGGAGTGGGTTAGCCTATCCCTCCCCCTCCTTACAGCTCCTCAGAGCCTGAAAATAAAATAGGACTAATAACAGTCCTCACAGGAATGTCGTGAAAATCAGAATGAGTCAATACATGTAAAATGCTTGCAAAAGTGCCTAGCTCACAAGGAAACCTTCAATCACTGTTAGCTGTTGTTACCACTATTGGTGTAATTATTAACCATCTTGGCTGTAAAATATAATTGGCCATGATACCTAATTATGGTCAATAAGTGCAAAAGAGAAAAAACATAAAATAAATAAAAAAGTTAAGAAAATCTGCCTTGGCTCTCTATCCAGTTCACTGATTCTACAATTCACTAGACTAAAGTTCTCAAAGGACCAAAGCCACATCCTGTTTGTGTTTGCACTCCAGAACGGTAAGCCCAGTGCCTGGCAAGACAGCACATGCTCCTTAAGTGCTCACTGATTCAAAGTTAAAGAAATATTTTTTGTGTAAAAAATGTTACACTACTCACTGTAAAGTTAAAAAAAAAAACTCAAATTAACTGGCAAGAATCACACCAATGGGATAAACTACAAGCTTAGATGTCTCTGATTACATATTAGATCACTGTTTCTTAGTACTATACCCCACATGGTAGCAATAGAGAAGGTTCTCAACATAATGCGAAATGACAAGAAATACGATTACATCTACAGCTGTGATCACCACCTCTCCTGACCAAGCATCTTTTCTGTGTGCATACTAGTAAGAGAACGGCAGACGTTATCTCACTGGCTCCTCAGAGCAGCCATGACGTGGGCTATCATCTGCACTTTACAGCCGAGGAAATGAGGAGACGTAGGCTTAGAGACATTTTGAGATAGTGAGTAAACTGGCCATAGTCACACAGCTGCTAAGTGGGTGATCTGGGATAAAAACCCAAATGTGTGCGACTCAAGAGTCCTTACTAAATGACAATCCACCAGGAGTAAAACTTTAGAATTTCTTCAGTTTATGCACTGGCTCTGTGTAGTACAGCTATGAAAACTTCCAACAACTTGTAGTCCCTGAAGATTAACATTCAGGAAATAGATAAACTTCTTAGCTGTATTCAACTATCTCTCTGGAATGGAAGAAAGCCAAGTATCCACCACCCCTCTTATATTTTCTAGTGTTTTTAAAATTACTTCCAGTGAGTAAACAGTTTGTGCAGGGGGACGGGAAGGATGTTTGGGTTTGTTTTTTGGGTTTTTAAGGCTTTTGGAATCTTAAGTTTCCCCAACCAGGGATGGAACCTGGATCCTCAGCAGTGAAAGTGTAGTCTACAGAATTAGAAGGAATTCCCAACAGTTTGTGCTTTAATCTTGTTTAATCATTTTTACTACTGTTATGCTAACAGAAACCCTTCAAAAATGGTAGCTCTAGCTTTAAAAAAATAAAGTTGACTGCAGTGTAAAAGGATCTAAGAGTCTTTAATAATAATAATAGTAACAGCTAATTAATTACTGAGTAACTGCTGTGTTGAGCAGTGCCTTACATCTTAATCTTAAGCTAACATAAAGGTGTTATTGTCCCATTTGACAGGCAATGAAACTGAAGCACAAAGAAATCAGAAAATTTGCACAAGTGAGTGGCAAAGTCAAATTCAAATCTAAGAGTCTAAACCTCCAGTCCTGGCTTACTCGTCTGTAGATAATGTTAGTTGGCAGAAGGTTTACACTTTGAATAACACTTAGAAATAGTCAACCAAACGTGGAAACATAAAAATCTTTTCATTAAACACAAATTAGAACTGAAACAAAAGTTTGTGTATGATAAAATTCAGTCATGAACTTGTTTGAGAGAGAAAGGGAGTACCTCCTAATGAGTAGAAATGCAATGCCATCCCACACAGGTGTTGCTCACTTGACTAGTTTAAGGAGATGAGAGAAAGGTGAGGGTGGCTAACAAAATCCAGCCCTGAAACCATGACACCTGAGGGTAGATGAGTAATTCAAGCAAACTCTGAAAGGAAGGGCTAGACAGCCTTCAGCGCTCTCCTCCCCCACCAATGTGAATCTTGACACATTAAAGACAAAAGCCTCGCAAGCAAAGGAAATCTGGTAGAAGATGATAAAAATGGAAAGAAAAAATAGCAGGAGGTAAGAATACTAGTACTGAAATTACCTCGTACAGTGAGACATCTCCTCTCAAAATGAAAGCTGCAAAGGTTCTGTTCTGGCTTCCCTTTAGTGAACAAATCAGTTTCTGGGGGCTGATTCAAGGTGAAAGGCAGGACACAAATTTCTCAGGATGATTGGAACAGTATCAGGACCCTTCGGTGGGAGTTCTCTTACAGAATTAAGTTCTGCAATAGTGTGCAGATGTTTATGTTTTATTATCAATATGGTTCATGGTCTCAGACTATATAAAAAGCATATGCAAAAGTTTTGATAGTAAAAAGAGCAAGACACAGTAGTTGTTTATATCTATAAAAAGAAATACTTTTATGTCTATAGGAAGCTGAATACTAAAGTAAATTAACACAAAATAAACATGCAATGTAATATAAAAACAGGAGTTAACTGAGGTCGTTAATGCCAGTTAAATGGCAAATGATCCATTACAAACCATGTTTAAACATGTGTCAATTAAATATGAGCAGACAGCCTTGCAATTCAGATTTAAAGATTTACTTCTTTCAGATTCATGTATTGTCTTTTGAACAGGAACATTCACTCTGAATTAAAAACCTTTCTTTAAACTCTATATACAAACACTAAATAAGATTTTGCCTAAGCTTTATCAAGGAAGGAGATATTATTACATTGATTTTAGAAAGGGACAATCCAAAAACTATCAATTTTGAATAATTTTAGCAATTTTTACAGAACCACACCACAATATTGTCACTCCTCTTTGCTCTTCTTTCCTTCAAAGACTGCTATCAATAAAATATATTAGGGGGTGCTCCTAACAGCAACAGCCTGAATCTCAAAATGTTTAAAATACACTGCGCTTTCTTTCCATAAGAACTTTTTTAAGAAATAAAGCAGTGTTTAATAATAATCTACTGTGTTCATTTGGAAATGAAAGTCTTTCCTTGCAAAAAGAGTCAGTCTTTGAGATAAACTGTTTCTTTATGAGCTAAAGTTTCTGACTTCTTTCCAGATCTGTGTTGAAGCTTCAAGCACAAGAGCTTCTACAGAGCACCTGCATCACCTGCTGCTTCACCCCCTGGAACTTTCTCCAAAGAATTCAGGGAGAGCTGCTTTTCCCCACTTTACTTTCCAGTAACATCAAATCATTACGACACACCCTAGAGAATTCCTAAAATGCCAGCAGACACCAAACAGGTCCAAAGAGATCCAAATCCCAATTTGGAAAATAACTGTTATGAGCATTTTTCATTTATCTAGAACTCCCTTTCTTCCACAGTCCTGTTTGGGTACCTTTAAAAATGCAGACTCAGAGCCCTGTGGGACAAAAATAAAAATCTGAAAATTATATTTTGAGAGAAGATTTAAGTGGAAATTTGAAAAGACACAAAAGAAGGTTGAGAAGAGCCTGAGTTTCGGGATGGTTAAGCTAATGGGCCCATCTCCCATGGCTTCCTCCTAGTTCTGGAGTGAGGCCGTATTACTCCTATAGCACTGCCAGGCTACACGCTACACTTTTTCCTGTCTCTAAGCTGTTGCTCTGACACATCACAGAGACAGCCAGCCAACCGCCAGCTGCTCTCTGCCCTCCTCCCAAATCCAACCAATACCTCGTCTGCAACCATATGAGAGATGCCTGGCCAAAACCTCACCCTTCCTGAATTCCTGACCCAAAGAAACAGTGAGAGATAATAAAACGGCTGCTTTAATAAAATGAGGTTTTCGGGTGATCTGTTAATTGAAAGAATATTATATTACCAACAATACATGCTGATATGAAAGCAAAAGGACTACTGAGAAACAATTTAGAGGGAAGGAATGCTGATCCTAAATGTCTGAGGGGCACAAGAAGTAGGCTATTAATAAAGAACAAGCCAGGATAGCCTGCACAACCTGGAAAAGTCGAGAACTAGGATCACCAGGCTAAAACCAAGGTAACTAATTGAAAGTCCATAAAACCAAAGCATCAAACCATTACATAGCACCCTCATTAGATAAGGGAGAGTGTCTACAGACATGGAACCAGAAATGTTCAGGCTCCCAGGAAGGAGACAGCCTAGGAGATGGCAACATGCTGGAATCAAGTAAGTACTAAACGCTGAAATCTGAATCCCTTCCCTAATCCAGCTCCAGAACGTCAGTATCCAAGTGTAAACACCACTCACCATCTCTCCAAGCAGAAGACCATAGGTACCTCTCCAGAACAAATCAACTATGAACTCCAGGGAAAAAGACTTTCACACATGAACCTAAGAAGTCCCCAGTGAGAAAGTTGGCTGACAACAAGGTGGCCCAAAGCAACGCCTGTCAGTCCACAAGTCCAGCTCACATGAGAGCGTCCCATTAGCAGTTCAAATATGGACACTACTGAGCAAAGCGTCTGGCATAAGAGACATAAAAAATAAAAAGAATAATTCAGAAGAAACAGAGACAATACAAGGAACAGAGAAACTTTTTTTTAAAACAGCTTCTGTTTCAAAGAGGAAATAAAAAGATATTGCATCCATGAAATAAAGGATGCTATAAAAAGATACAAAGTATAAACACCTTGAAATAAAAATATAAAAAGAAAAAATAATAATCAGGTTTTAGTAAAGTCAATGCTATCACTTAGAAAACAATAAAGAAATGGAAAAATCAGTAGAAGAAAGAAAGGATCAATCTAGTTTCCAAATCCAACAGGCGTTTCAGAAACAGCTAAAGGGAGAGAAACAAATCATCAAATAAATCTCATAACTGCCCAGAAATGAAGACTAGTAGAAACTTAGTGTCCAGCACAGTGAAGAACAATAAAAATCCAAAGAAACACACTTTGTTATTTTAGAATATGGGTGAAAATCCTAATAGCGCCTAGAACGTAAGGGGAAGTAGGAACACATTAAGAAGAAGTGAAGTGAAGTCGCTCAGTCGTGTCCGACTCTTTGCGACCCCATGGACTGTAGCCTACTAGGCTCCTTCCATGGGATCCTCCAGGCAAGAATACTGGAATGGGTTGCCATTTCCTTCTCCAGGGGATCTTCCCGACTCATGGATCGAACCCAGGTCTCCTGCACTGCAGGCAGACACTTTAACCTCTGAGCTACCAGGGAAAGGACCACTCATCAAAACAGCATCTACTTTCTCAACAGCAACACAAAATGTGTGAAGGCAAGAATATCAAAAGTTAGGTTTTATTTTTTTAATTCTTAGAGAAAATTATTTCCATTCCTAGATTATTTTTATCTTAGCCTAGCCAAGCAATTTAAATGTGAGGGTATACCATAGGTAACTTAAAAAAACAAAGTCTAAAAGTTCTACCTCCCAAGCACACTTTCTCATGAAGCTACTGAAGACTGTGAACAATCAAGTAAGTGATTCATGAAACAGAACATCCATATATAAGAGGCTAAGAGAAGAGTCAGAAAAATAAAGAAGGGAAATCCCAGGAGACAGCTGTGTACATCTAAAAGTAACAACCTTCATCCATCTCATTAGGACTGGTTCAAATGAATTCTTTTTAATGGCTGAGTAATATTCCATGGTGTATATGTACCACAGCTTCCTTATCCATTCATCTGCTGATGGGCATCTAGGTTGCTTCCATGTCCTGGCTATTATAAACAGTGCTGCGATGAACATTGGGGTGCACGTGTCTCTTTCAGATCTGGTTTCCTCAGTGTGTATGCCCAGAAGTGGGATTGCTGGGTCATATGGCAGTTCTAATGAGATGGATGAAGCTGGAGCCCATTATACAGAGTGAAGTAAGCCAGAAAGATAAAGAACATTACAGCATACTGACACATGTATATGGAATTTAGAAAGGTGATAACAATAACCCTATATGCAGAACAGAAAAAGAGACACAGAAATACAGAACAGACTTTTGAACTTTGTGGGAGAATGTGAGGGTGGGATATTTCAAAAGAACAGCATGTATGTTATCTATGGTGAAACAGATCACCAGCCCAGGTGGGATGCACGAGACAAGTGCTCCGGCCTGGTGCACTGGGAAGACCCAGAGGAATCGGGTGGAGAGGGAGGTGGGAGGGGGGATCGGGATTGGGAATACATGTAAATCCATGGCTGATTCATATCAATGTATGACAAAACCCACTGGGAAAAAAAAAAAAAAAAATGAAAAATAAATAAATAGGGTAAAAAAAAAAATAAAATAAAAGTAACAACCACTCCAAATTGGGATAGGAGACTCTGAAAATTCTAAGTCTCTTGGGAGGAAAACAAATGGCATTGCAAAAAAAGTATCTGGGACTATCTTGGTGGTGCAGTGGACGAGAACCCGCTTGCCAATGCAGGGGACACGGGTTTGATCCCCAGTTCAGGAAGATTCCACATGCTTCAGAGCAACTAAGCCTGTGGGCCACAACTATTGAAGCCCACTCACCCTAGAGCCTGTGCTCCAGAGCAAGAAGCCACTGCAATGAGAAGTCTGAACACCACCAAACAGTAGTCCCTGCTCACTGCAACTAGAGAAAGTCTGTGCAAAAGCGACTAAGACCCAGTGCAATCAGAAACTTAAAAACAAATAAATATGTTTTTTTTAAAGTATCTGACAGGTATGACAGCATGGAAAACTGTCTTAGGGCTGAGCTATTTGAGTATGAGGAAAGATCTAGTTGAATGTTCAAAGAAAACAAACTATGAGAAAAAGCTTAGGCAAATTTTAACTCCAGGCAAAACTAAAAGTTATCCAAGAAAGTGTAATCACAGTATAGAATACTACTTATCTTAATATGGGCAGGACTTTAAAAGATACAATAATGAAAACAGTAACATTAGCTTAACCAAAAGTTGAGATATAATTTCATTGGGAGGGTGATGAAGAGTGGGAAAGAGAGGGTGTAAAGCAAGTTATAATCATCATCTACTCAAAGGTCATTAAAAGATAACAAATTGAAGAATTTGGAAAATAACATATATTAATGATTGTATGAATATGAATTTAAGGATATATAGACATATATAAATTTTCTGTAAAAAAGATAGTTTTGTTCGACTTTTTAATGTTACCCATGAGTTATACTTTTCTAAATTTTATTTTTGAAAACTGAAAAAGGGACAGATATGTACCTTTAACTTAGTTTTCTCATGTTTTATTCTATACACTAGACATGAAGAAAGGCAGACATTGTCCATTTCCTAATTTCAATTAACTAGGCCATTAACTACCTTCCCATCCCCACTTCTGTTTTTGTTCCGTCCCCCAGTCGTGTCTGACTCTTTGCGATCCCACCAACTGCAACACGCAAGGCCTCCCTGTCCCTCACCATCTCCCTAAGTTTGCTTTTAAGTTCATGTCCATGGAGTCCCTGCTTTTACCACCCCTCAATAAAACCAAACTCAACCAAGACAAAATTTGCCCGCCCTGCACATCCATAGGTAAAGTGGGTGTGAGGGTGATCTTAAAGAAAGAGCCGTATGGGTCCTTCTAGGTCAGGAGAGCACAGGCATCATACACAGGGTTAGAAAGGAGAGGATGCTTGCTAGAAGTCTCAAGGTATCAGACACCTTTTGATTTTTCTGCTGAGTCATGAATTAAAAAGAAGCACAGTGGCTTCACTCAACTGCCAGGATGACAGAGATCTATACCAAAATGCAAATATCAAGATAAATACTGAGTAGATTTACCATGAAATTGTTTCTTCCAGTGAATGAATATGATTTAAATTCCGAGATCCTGCCTTAAAAAATGAAAGGAATTTTCTCCAAAAACATCAACCAAGCTCTATGCACTACTTTACAAGTTGAAGGCTCTTCAGTGCTTCAAGCTAAAATCTCAGCTACCGGCGTATGGAAAACTACTGCCCCCTCTGCCGCGTGCAGGCTCCACAGGGCTGCACAGGGCAGGCCTTCTCTGCAGTCTGCAAGGCCTTCCCTCGGCCGCACTTCCCCGGAGTCCCGGGGACTCCTCCAGGGCCTCAGACAGCAGCACAGAGCTCAGTCCACAGCACCACTGCAGGGACCGCCTCTGCCACTCAACTGGACACCCCCTCCAGGGAAGGCACCATGAATTTCACCCCAATCATCAGTACTGTGCCTGGCAGATAAAAGGAGCTCGATTCCTTCCCAGATATACTAGTCAAATTACAACACTATAATTATGGATCTAAGCATTATAAGACATTTTGATGAGTGTTTAACAAGAAATACTAAACTTTTACAGATAGTTTCTTTAGAATCTTTTAACTTGGGTGGTAAAAAAAAGAAGAAGAAGAAAGAGAAGCTACATTGCATTCAGCATTTAAAAGGAAGAACCAACTGACTAAAAATAATCCATCTGTGTATTTCATGCAAATCTCTAAAGTTTCTGGACCATTACCAAACTCAAATTCAGGTAGAACAAGTAGCAATTTCTAATACCCTCAGTAGCAAAGCAAACGAGTAGCAGCGTCCTGTCCTCCTGGCCTCCCACACCTGTCAGTGGGCTGGGCAGTTTCTCCCCGTGGCACGACACGGAGAGTATACAGCTGAGTCAGTTTGTCTAACAGCATATTCTGTATAAGGGAAACAGGATTCATGGGAACTTGACCTAGAAAGGATGAAAGTTTTCCACTAGGCATTTCAGAGGGCTTCCCTTGTGGCTCAGCTGGGTAAAGAATCTGCCTGCAATGTGGGAGACCTGGGTTTGATCCCTGGGTTGGGAAGATCCCCTGGAGAAGAGAAAGGCTACCCGCTCCAGTATTCTGGCCTGGAAAATTCCATGGACTGCATAGTCCATGGGGTCGCAGAGTCAGACACAACTAAGCAACTTTCACTAATAGGCATTTCATCAGTTATTTTAGATGGCTGTTTTATTATAACATGATACAATATATAATTATCTCTGAAAAGTTGGGATCTCGTATTCAAGAATTTTCAAATGATATTCTAAGCAGATAAATATGGAAACAGTATTGACAGAACTACAAAAGTAAAATTCTAAAATCACAATCAGGTAATATTATCAACACTACTAGCTTTCAGGATTATTCATTTTACAAACTGAGACATAAGCACTGAAGGCATTTAAATCTTCTTTCATTCATTAAGCAATTCAACACCAAAAAAAAAAAGGTTTACTTTTAACTTAAAAATGTAAATGTACTATCATGTACATTTGAGTCAGCTGCCATCTGCATAAAAAATGGAGAGAGATTTGGAGAAAATAGAATAACAGTTTGATTCTGCTATTATAAGAAAGTGAAAAAAATGTGTAGCTGGAAAAAATAATATATCACATTTAAATATATCCTACTGGAGGGTAGAACTTATGATTCTCCAAAGGAACTGGTTCTTTTCTAAATTAACAAAACTCTCAAATTATTTTTTGAATTATATTAATGAAGATACTCCTACCAAGAAACTAAATAGGATTTTAAGTAAAGATCCACCTAATTAAGTAGCACAGTGAAAATAACTTTTTACATAATGACACACAACAGTCTTTAATATTTGCATTGCAGAAGAATGAAGATTCTTCATGGTGAAGAACTGGGTTCTATACCATATACTGGGACATTGGTGTTTCTTTAAAAACACTAAAATGATGTCTAGCACAAGTTTACTCAGTAAAACTCAAAGACAATAGCAAAATTTATGGAAGAAATAATATTCTCTCAGTATTAGTTTTGAGGGAGAAAATGGCTGAAAAGTTTCCAAATTTGATGAACTGTAAACACACAGATCCAAAACAGTCAATGAACTCCAAGCAAAAGACAAATAAAACTACAGCCACACAGTTATACATATGACTACAGTCACACCATGATCAAATTGCCTAAATCCAGTGAATAAACCTTAAGGGGGTTGGGGGGGTGGGGAAACGACAGGGGACACCGCCCCCCATCCACATTATGTAAAGAACAAGACAGAAAGGAAACCAGAAGACAACAGAGGAATATCTTCAAAGTACTGAAAGAAAAATACTGTCAAACCAGAATTCTATATTCAGTGAAAATATCTATCAAAAATGAATAAATCATACATTTCACACATAAACTATAAGTGATTTTAAAAATGATAAACTGAACTTCAGTAAAATTAAAGGCCTTGGGGAGGGAGTCTTCAAAAGATACCTTTAAGAAAGTGAAAAGATAAACCACAGACTGTCAGAAAATATCTGCCAGTTATATCTGATAGAGATGATATATATTTGATAGCCAGGATATATAAAGAATTAAAAAACTCAATAAGACAAAATAAATTCAATTTAAAAATGACAAAAGATTTGAACAGACATTTCCCCTAAAGAAGGTATACAAACGGTCAATGCCACATAAAAAGAGGTCCAATATCATTAGCAATTAGGGAAACATAAATGAAAACCCCAGTCAGAACCACAAGAACAGCTACAAAGAAGAGAAAGCAAATACTTGTTGGTGAGGATGTGAAGAACAACTCTGCTGGCAGAAATGTAAAATGGTATAATAGCTACTTTGGAAACCAGCTTAGTAGCACTTTCTTAAATTGTTAAAACAGAAATTTACCACACGTTCTAGCAAAATTCCACTAGTAGGTAACTACCCAAGAGAAATGAAAACATTATGTCTACAGAAAGACTCACACATGACTGTTCCTTGCAGAAGTATTCATAATAACCAAAAAGTACTCCCCAGTCCATGGGGATTCTCCAGGCAAGAATACTGGAGTGGGTTGCCATGCCCTCCCTCCAGGAGATCTTCCCAACCCAGGGATTGAACCCAGGCCTCCTGCATTGCAGGTGAATTCTTTACCATCTGAGCCACCAGGGAAGCCCAAATATCCATCAAATGGAGGGTAAATGAAATGTTTAAGTAGGTAATTAAACCTATGATAATAATAGCAAAAAAGCCCAAGGCGAGAAAACAGTATACTACTGTAAGGTTCTTACACTACCTGTGAAGTGGTATAATAAAAGTTGAAGATAGGCTGCGGTAAGTAAAAATGTATATTTGAAACCCTGAGGCTGCAACTAAAACAACACAACAAATCACAGCCAATAAATTCTATGTTCCAGGTGAAGCTACCCACTGAGTTATAACAAACCTGCCAATATCTAACAAAAGGTAAACTAAAAGACAGAGGAGATTTTTATACATGCTTTCATTTGGCTTTTTAGTTATCTTAATTTCACTGACATAATATGTCTTGTATGAAGATGGCAGAGAATAGTATTGGAGATCCTTTTCTATTCTGTCTCTTTATGTTTTCAAGGAACAATTTAACCTTTGCCCTCTCCAATCTTAGACAAAATTGCAACACTTTGCACTCTACTGCCACATAATTAGCCTTCCATGCACATTAACCAAACAAGATTATTTGCTATAACACTATTTGATAACCATAATTCAACAAGATTTAAAATAAGGTATGCTGCAGAAGGAAGAGTCAATAAAGCTTTCCTTGTGAGGAAATAAGAAAGTCAGAGTAACGACTGTAGCACTCTTACGGCTTCGTTATTACAAGGTTTATAAAGCTAAAGCTCCCGGAAGTTTTACATGCTTTAAATCCCTGAACTGTAGTCAATATGAACTTGTTTAGACGGCACATCTTAATTCAGAGTATTAAAAGTAAAACATACATAAGACACTTTTGAAATATACCCACAGTGAAAACTAAAAATTCAAAACTACATTACAGTTTTTACTTCACTCCTCCCCATCCTCTCTAGGGTTTTTTGGTTCTCCTAAAATCTGGACATTGTCAGTCCCTGAGTGAATAAAATAATTTTTTCAAGTCAGGTGCCCTTTGGGAAATCACATCTAACTTAGTCAAACAAGATGTTGTAGAAAGATGTTCCATAAGGAAAACTTTTGAGATAAAACAAAAATCTGTTTAAGCCATATAAAAACTAATCAGAATAGCCAAGAAGTTTGGGAGTTGGAAATAAAACAAAAGCACATAGACCATAGCACGTTTCCACAAATATACATCTCAATATTTTCTTTTCTATTCATAATCACAGTAAAGAATTGTCACTAAATGGTCATGAAAGAATTTTTAAATAAATCTGATGTTATTTAACTATTGAGATAAATTAGTAAATCAAGTCAAACCAAAAATAACTGTGTTCATGGGGACAGCAAGCACATTCAGTCAAGGAACGGTTTTGGAGAGTTAAAAATATAAATGGAATATTCTTTATTAATTTCACGTGCCTCTAACTTTTTTAATAGTGGGAATTCTGTGATGCTTAAAAAAACTTAAGTTCCTCTTAAATCAACACTAAAAACTGGTTTCAGTGCATAAAAGTAAAAATATATATTCAGGAAGATGAGCAACTTAAGACACTCACTAATAAAATAAGCCTACATATCCTATTAAAATGCATTTAAAGTAATTTATTGAAAACAATTAAAGCACAGAATTTGAGAACCAGAACGGATATTAAAACTCATTTAGTCGGCTTTTTATTACATGAACTTATAAACCATATTCACTTTCACCAGCACTGCTCAAAAGAACCTGCTGTGACAAGAGAAATGTTCTATATCTGTGCCATCCAATATGACAACCACTAACCACATGTGCTAACTTAACTTTAAATTCTTTAAATAAAGTTTCAAATTCAGCTCCTCAGTTGTACTAGCCACACTTCAACTGCTCAACAGTCACACATGCCCAAAGGCTACTTGCAGCACAGCACACCTGAGACTAACATTCTCACTTACACAGTATATAATGTGAGACTACAATAACACGGTTTGAATAGGTGCCAATCAATAAACTATGACTTATGTCTAAGATTTTCCCATTTATTTCAAATACAATCAAAATACAAAAAAAAAATCCTGAATTTAAAGAGTCCTCTTTAAAGTTCCATGTTCTCCTCTCCCAAGTGCTGCTTCCCCAACCCCAGTATCTTCACCTTTGTTCCTCCCTCAGAGCCAGAGGTTTCTGCTCCCCTGGGGGTCCACCATCTCTTGTGGCTTTGATCCCCTGCCTCCTGCTTCCACTGACTCTACTGTTCCTTCTTTAGCTTCACCGTCTCCCTCTTCCTTAGCTCCTTCCTGTTTCTTAAAGCTAGTCTGACCTTCTTTGAAAGAAAACTTTTTACTAATAAACAATACATGAATTAAAAAAAAAAAAAAAAGAGTCCTCTTAACAGAAATTTTTTTAACCAGAATTCCTAGGATAACCATTTTTGGTGGTTCTGTCAGAAGACTGTTTACTTCAAAGAGAAGTATCTCTGAACCACAGTCAATTCCATGTCTGAGTTCCACAGGTTCCTTTGGCGAGATCCAGTCCCATTATGAACATGAAGAGACTGCTGTAAACTCAACTGCTCACCTGAGTCCTAAATGATTGCTAAGGAGAGAGCAAGGGTCTCCCTGAAAAGATGTGACAGACAGCCTCCATGTTAACAAACAGTGGGTAAGCTTCTCAGCCTAGGGGACTGACTTCAAACTACGGTACTCAAGTTTAGTCTTACCTGCTTACTAAATGTTCATCCTTCACTGTTACTAAGGAAACTAAGTTACTAAGATTACTAAGGAAAAATTCTTAATAATGCAGATCTGTACTCAGAGAGACAAAGGTGAGGGCAGCAGGTAAAACAAACAGCTCACTGCCACCCCTCCCTCACTGGGCTGACACTGAGCAAAGCACCAGGCTCCCAGGGGCCTTCAGGTGCCCCCACCCTGTGACCCCCATCTACGAAATCAAGTTACCAGCTGAAGCCATTTACTTCTTACTTTTGGTTGTCCGTCCCTCAGAGGTGCTAAGTGCTCAGGAAAATTTGAACTGCTATTGTTGACTACGTAGATACAAGCTAAAATTCCTTCTAGAATTTTCAATCTTATAATTTTTACTTAGGAGTTCTAGAGGAACACACCTGTCAAGTAAATTTTTTTAAAAAAATTATCTTGGGCTTTTGAACTGTTACTTTTCAAAAACTGTTAAAAGTTCAGAACTCTATAAACTAACGACTGTAAATCATTCCCAATCCACTCCCTTGCTGTAGTAGGTCCCCAAGATGCCCAGCCCCTGATGTAAATACCTTCAATAATCCTCTCCCCAACACTGAAACATGTAAATTATCATATGTGAAATGAATCGCCAGTCCGGGTTCGATGCATGAGACAGAGTGCTCAGGGCTGGTGCACTGGGATGACCCAGAGGGATGGGATGGGGAGGGAGGAGGGAGGGGGGTTCAGGATGGGGACCACATGTGCACTCATGGAGGATTCAAGTCAATGTGTGGCAAAATCAATACAATATTGTAAAGTAAAATAAAAAAAGAAAAAAAAAAAAAATCCTCTTCCCAAGAGCACAGAAGGGGCCTGTGAGTATGTTGGGATATTAAACCCATGATTAAGTCACATTATATAGCAAGGTCAGAAACTCTGCAGAGGAAATTAAGGTTACTATTCAATTGACTTTGAGTTAATCAAAAGGGAGGTTATCTTGGGTGGGCCTGCTCTAATCAGGGGAGCCCTTTTAACAGGGTCAGATAGACTCCCTCCAGCTGGCCTTGAAAAAGCTAGCTGCCATAAGTTTTACAGCTGTAAGGAAGATAAATTCTGCCAACAACCTCAGGAGCTTAAAGGAGAACCCTATGCCTTAGATGATACCCCGGCCCTAACTGATGCCCTGGGCAGAGGACTCAAAGGTTTTCTCTGGATACACACATACACTTTGCTCAGTAACTCTGTTACATGATGCTACATGTTACTATGCCCATTTTAAAGATAAGAAACTTGAGGCTAAACGACATGGGAGTAAAGTCCTAAAGTAAGAAGGACTCTATTAGCTCTCTGCATTAGGTAGCTCATATAAATCTTCCATCAGTAAGTATAGGAGATTCATTTTACTGAAGACATGGCAGTTTCAAAGAAGTTATAATTTTGTCAAGATCACAAGTAAAAGCAATCAAGAATGTCTGAATTCAATCTATTTGAATCCTGAGCCCAAGGCCACCCCAAATTTGTTTTTACTCTATGATAATTATTCTTATTAATAATTAGAAATAAATTTCCAGGAATGTCACCTACAGTGAACTTCAGGACACATGAGGATGAATGAGAACACAGTAGTCTGTCGTTTATATGTATGCCTAGCATCAAAGTTTCCCTGGCTAAGGAAACCAGTAGCAAGAGAGGAAAATCAGCACCCAGAGAAAATTAGCCATCCACACTTCGACACAAGACACAAACTAGGGCAAAATTATGCTTCTCCACTAGAGATTCAGGAATAGGCAGGATGGTCAATACAAGCCTGAGAGAGAACCAGGTCTGACAGGCAGGCAGTACTGAGCAAGACACAAACACACTTCATAACACTCAGGGAACCAAAGCAAAACCTGAGGCAGCTGAAGGCAAAAGGTACCCAAATTGTTCTAACATGTCAGTGAAAACACACAGAAAATGAGAGAGAAGTACAGCAATACAGGAGGACTACAGGACATTAAATAATGTTTCACCATTAGCTACAAGCAGTTCTGTAACTAAGGATCTCTCTTTTCAATGTTGTTTACTAATCACAAAACTTTGGCAGTATTAATGAAATGGGATTAAAATAGTTTAGAACAAATTGCTAATATTTTAAAATTTAAAACATCATAGCAGACTTACTAAGCAATCTTGATTAAAATCGTAAAGTACATTTTGAGTGTTAAAGAATGCAATTTCACACGTTTTTTAAAATGTAAAACCAAAAGTAATGTTCTAAAAATTCAGAGCCTTTATTCATAGTAATTAAATACAAAATTCTATATAACGTCTACATTCTATAGTGCACTAATTGACACTGAAAAGGTAAACATTAATTTTCCTTATAAAATCTGAATTGCTTAAACCTAGAATTGGTTTGTCTTGTACCAGCCAACTCAAAAAAGCATAGAATAAAAAGTAAGCAGGACAGAAAAAAACTAAATTGAAGTTATTGAGCCTTCTAAGTTATTAGACATTGTTTTATTCCTTAGAAAATCAGAATATAATAATGATGTATGCTTTTAGCTCCTATTTCAATAAATGTTCTAGTGTTCAAGTTGCTCTAGACACGTGAAGCTCACATATATTAATTCATATTTCTATACTTAAGAGATTAATAGCTATAAAGCTAGTACCACTGAAATAAGGTGGAATAATTGAGTTCCCTTGACTGTAGAATCCCCCAAAGGAGACTGGCAGGCTACAGTTCATAGGGTCACAAAGAGTCGAACACGACTGAAGCGACTTAGTATGGCCGGACACAAGGTTAATTAACTTGGCTTTTGGGTAACTATTATACGTAAAGTAATTGTTGTACTATTAAGGGTCTTAAAATTTTTTTCCTGAAACTCTTATGCAATAAATGCAGAAAATTCTGGCTCACTGACTACCATGAAGTTCAGTGGCTTAAACAAAACTAATTCAAACTACACTCCCTCCTCTAGCTGGTAGTCTTAAAACATAAACCAGCACTCAGAGTGAACCTACAGCACAATTCCAACCAGTCCCACAGTACATCTCTAACCACTATCCACCCTTGGGTTGGAATGGGATATAATTCTAGCCTAGACCAAAAAACTTATTCTGAATAGAGATTTGCATTCATATTGAATATTTCTGGAAAATTTTGTTACACACAAGCACAAATAAAATCGACTGAGATATTAATAGCAGGACATGTTTTTACTTGGTGTCTGTTCTTGAAATAATTTACAAAAAAGTTACACTTTTCAAGTTCACCTATAAGTCAAGTTCTTTGGAACCTAGAATGCATTTTCTAGAAATACACTAAATTGAAGTTAACTTTCTCAGCTCAAGAACAATTTTAACTCATGAACAGTACCAATGTCACCAGAAGCTAATCATCCTTCACAACAGTGCTTCCCTCTAGAGCAAGTCATCCAACTGCAGGCTGAGGGCCCAGCCTTCATATGTCCAGGTTCCATTCACAAGTTGAGAGAGATCTGTTCCTATTCACACAAAGCAGCCAGCACAGAACTTTAAGCCAGAATAACCATTAACAACAAAAATGAGCTACCATTAACTGAGGTGCTGTACATACGTGGTCTTAAGTAATCCAAACAATAATCTTGTGAAAAAAGAATTTTATTCCCATTTTCAGCAAAACAAACAGGTAAAAAGTCAAATATATTGCTCAGATCACAGGGCTACAACTGGTGGTACTGAGGTTCAAATGCAGAGCCAACTAACCTCAGGAGACTCCATCCTTATAACCACTGGTTATTCTTATACCACTCAGTGACTCCATTCTTAAAACCACTTTTGAGATTAGATTTCATCCTACACTCACACTGGAGATTTCTAAAAACACATATAAAACCCAAGAGCAAAGGTAGTCCCAATGGGGCTTCTACACCAGACAAAGTGATGGTGATGATGAAGAAGATGAGCATGAAAATGATGCAGGAAGAAGAGATGAAATGCTTAAATTTACACTTTTCCTTCTAAAACATTATCTCCAAGGAAGAGTAACTTTCTGGCTAAGGGCAATGAATCTTCTGCAAATGTTTCACACCTCTGTATTCTATTTTTCAGATTTCTCATCACTAATATTATCATCCTCAATTTCCTATTTTACCCTCATTTTTGTAAAACATTTGTAATCTAAGGGCAAAATGAGCAACAACATTCAAATATTTGTTTCAATTCATAATACTCAGTAACTAAAATTAAAATACTAGATACCAAGCAGCATTACTAATAACAATGGTTCAACAGAGTCATCTCCAGGTGATGGACAACACCCAGGTGTGGTATTCAAGGGTGTCTAGCTCACAACACAGGAGAGAGGGGCTCTGCACACACCGGCAGTGCTCACGCCAACCCAGCAGGCACAGCAAAGGACACAGGGACTGGGGAAGGCCACCAGTGACCTAACGTGGAAGAAAGGACAGTCCCTGCTCCTAGGACATAACGAACAGGAAACAAATTCAGTGCCCACAAACCTACACACATCTAAATTTTGTGTATATCTACTACAAAGATTTGGGCTTCCCTGGTAGCTCAGCTGGTAAAGAATCCACCTGCAATGCAGAAGACCCCAGTTCGATTTCTGGGTTGGGAAGATCCCCTGGAGAAGAGATAGGCTACCCACTCCAGGACTCCACCTGCAATTTGGGAGACCTGGGTCCAGTCCCTGCGTTGGGAAGATCCTGAGTAGGCAGCATGGCATCCCACCCCAGTATTCTTGCGTGGAGAATCTCCATGAACAGAGCAGCCTGGCAGGCTACATTCATGCAATTGCGAAGAGTCGGACATAGCACAACACAGCACAGCACGACAAAGATTTACCTAACTGAGAGAAAAAATAAATTTTGTACCTGAGTTCCTATTGAACGTATCAGAGTTGTTTGTGAATCTTATTTCCACCACTGTTAAAATAACTGCAAGTCCCCCAAAGGAGGTTCACACAATATTCATGTTTCAAATACAACTGTAAGTTGATCTTCTAAGAAAAGATAATTTCAACTCACTGATCAATTCAAACAATATTAAATACATTCAGAAAAGTCTAAAGCTTAAATTTTCACTATGAGAATAATAACAAATACAACATATGCTTTAACCTGTAACAACAGATTAGAAATTTTTATCTCAAATGAAATATATAAGGTAAATTAATATTACTATATTTTAAAACACTGAAGTAAATTTTATGCACCAATTGTACAAATATACACCCATTCCTTCCCTCTTTCTCTTTTATTCATCATTCAGAGAGCAGTGAAATCAGTCAAAAAAGGGAAGCATTAGGAGGGAAAAAAAATTTCATTTCCAAATTAATGTCATTGATGACAGCTGATAAATCTTCATGACTTTTTCAAACCTATTTAATGATATTTCCTACGGTGATTCTTGTCTTAATACTATGACTATTCTTATCTAAAAAGTGTGTGTGTATATACATGTACATATGCATGTATGAAACTAATTTGTATCCAGTAATGCTTATCTTCAAATGTTCAAATGAAAGGTATATTTCAAAAAACAACAAGAATATTATGACTCTTTTTAAAGTCCCAAAAAGAATAGGCTTATGTATCTCTAATGATGGTTGAAATAAAATCTTTAATCAAAGCAATTTAAAAGTAGAACATTATTATCATTAACAAAGAGCAAATACAGTGAAAAAAAACCAGACTAAGTTATCAAAAGAGCTAGAAAAATAGGCTATTAAAAGTTACCTGTGTTTGTACTATAATAACTTATTCCACAAATTGAAACCACCCCTTCAAAGCATTCGCACTCTCCGAATAAGAAGACTAAGGAGACTTTAGCGTCTTGGTGTACTGTAGACAGCAGCATACAGTGAGCAATAAAATACACCATGCTTGTCATGCTCAGTCACTAAGCTGTGTCTCTCCTACTCTTTCTGACTGCAGCCCACCAGGCTCCTCTGTCCATGGGACTTTCCAGGCAAAAATGCTGGAGTGGGTTGCCATTTCCTCCTCCAGGGGATCTTTCGAAACCAGGGATAGAACCAGCGTCTTCTGCATTTCCTGCATTGGCAGGTAGATTCTTTACCATTGAGCCACCTGGGAAGCCCAATAAAATATATACCAATAAATAATAAGATATTTGCCCACTCAAAAGTGTTAATATGAATTTCCAGTTAAGCAAGAAATCGTTAACTACAATTTGTTTGGCTATAAGTCTACCTGGTTGAATGGTATGTTAACAATATATTCAAATGGAGACTCATTCCATTCACTGGAAAGAAAATGGGTAGCATATTCTAAATATCTCAGATACTATGAGAAGCTATAGTCTTTCTGCTGAGGTCAGGGATACCATCCAGTTCTGCTAGTACTGTATCAGCAAGCAGTAAATAAAAGCAAAGCATGTAGATATACAGAGAATAAAGCTCAGTAATTAGTACACAAAAAGTATACACTACCTACCTCTTAAAGACAAAATTAAGTAAGTTTAATCTGAAAATTCTCAGACCGTAGAAAAGATTATTAAATTTTCACATAATCAGCAATAAACTCCAAAGTACATTTAAATATGACTTCTGGATAATCAAGCTAACAACAAAAAAAGTTTTATTGTTCACAAATTCCCCCCAAAGATAATTAGCAAACTATAAAGTTATTTATATTTGTGTAACAAAGCTTTTCCCCTATAGTGAAATTACTAAAGTTTTAAACTTAATATAGGTATTCTAAGCTTTCTACAACTATAAATATATACTCATGAACAGAAGTGCAAATTTTGTTTATTCCTAGAAAAACAGTCAGGGAATAATCAACAGTAATTTTTCTTAAATGACAAACACTTTGCATGCTGTTAAGATAAAGTAGAAGGGAGACTGGTGAAGAAAGATAGCTACTTCAGAGAAACAGGCCTCATCCAGATGAACAGAAGTGTTTGTGTGAAGGTGGAAAACATCAGTGTCATATTCTTAACAGGGACAAGCCTAGATAAAATTCAGAAAATAAACTGTGCCGTCACATTAAACCTATGAAAGCACTGCTAAATTTTATGACTTTGAACCATATTTTTTTTAAATAAGAAACTCAATCATAGCTACTCTATGCAAAGAAAAAAAGGTGGGGGCGGCGGTGGATAACCGAATTTCAAACTGCTGCTAACCGATGTCTAACACATGGGGAACAGAATACATATGTAGATGTATATTCAATGAAAAAATAACTATTATGAAATATTCATTTGGAAAGTAATTAAGTACAGCAATTTAAAAGCTAACCTTTCACAACACAAAAATCATCATGCAGCTTTGAGATTAACACATCCTTATGTCCTCTGATGCTTATTACTTTATTTAGCACCTCATCCATGTTAATATTTTGAGTGTCCGTATATTTTTCAGTTCCTACAAGCTAAAATAAAAAAGAACCAAAGAATGACTCTCCCCAAATATCTGAAACAAAACCTTTACAGACCACATAAACTTTAGTAAGTTTTCCTAAAATATGAAAAATAAGCTTTTTCAAAAAAGAGAATCCACACTTGAACTGAGGTTAAGCTGTTTAAAAGAGATGGTTTAAAAACATATCCTGTTTCTTGCAAAACCATTAACTCCAAATTTACAATTTTTACAAGCACAGAAGCACATAAACACATACACGCAACCTTCTATGACCTGAGTATACACATGTGATTATGCTATCAAAAAATAATTTAAAACCATAAAGTTCACAAATAATCCTATCCTAATTTTCCCTACACAAAGTATCAAATTAGTCAGTCAGTAGTCTTGGCATATAAACATGAAGAGATTTTTCTTTTTTTTGTTAGGGGAAGAAATTAGTAGGATTTTAGGCTTCACTGGCCCAAACAGACGATTAGCTTCCATTTGGCCATTAGTCAAACAAGCAGAGTGGTCTCTGAAGTGTCCCCAACAAACAGCAATAAATTTTCAAAATGAGAGTTAGTGCTTGCTTTTCTCATTGGGAAGGGACCCAAAAAAGTTGATTCAGCGCATATAGTACATCTGTGCAAGTCTCATACTACTGATGTCACAGGGAGTCTTGACAGCTCCTACTCCTGAGGAGCCAGAGGTTGCAAGATGAGTTAATAAGGCATGCAGCTGAGTCCAAGACAAGGCCAGGCCTGGAGGGGAGAGAACAGGACATAGGAAGCCAGAAAGCAGAATCTCTACGATTCTCTCCAACACAGAAAAGACTCTGAAATAGAAACAAAAGCATGGTATGCAGGAAGTTCTCATTCAAGTGTTACCCATGAGAGTGTCTTCCCACACTTGACGAGCACGTGTTTATTCTGAAGACAGAGAGAAAACTGTCTCAGAACCCAGACTTATGCCATGCCTAGTTCATGCTACAGATTATCTGCCATCCCCCTCAGAATGCTACCCTCATAAGCACATTAACATTTTTTCTTTTCAAAATAAACATGATACAGTTTCTGTAAACAGGAGGAATCTCAAATAAACACATCCAGAGAAAAAGTTTGTTTTCAGGAATTGTTTGTTTATACAACACACTCTTCCATGGTCTTGGTTTAAAGTGGCACCTGATCATTCTTAATAAATACCATTCAGAATTTAAAAAAAAAATCTAAATATCATTTTGAGCACTAAAGATCAATATAAAAAAAGAAGAGAGCTCAAAACTGCAATGCTTAATTGTACAGTATATTTAGGTTTCATATTTTCTTAAATGTGCTCATTCATCATTCCATACAGATACTATGCAATCATTTAAAATGATGGCATACAACTATATTTGATAAGAAATTATGTTCAGTTTTCCAAGCAGGTTATAAGTTAGCACACAGATGATAGGGACCCTTTTTCTAAAAGAAATTAATTATCCATGAATGTACACAGATAAAAAAAATCGAAGATTCAAAAAATGGTAATCTCAACTTTATAATGAATATATTATTACTAACATCACTAAAATAACCAGTAAAGCTATTTTTAAACAAAGAAAACTTCCATCACTTAACTGGAGGCTTCTTTATTTCCTAATCTAACTCCACATTCCTTATTTGATGCAAGAATGTAACACAGTTGAAGTATAGGTAAAACATTGATTTTTAAACATACTAAAATAAACTGAACCTATCAAATTAAGTTATGTCAACTATAAGCTAAAGAAATTGACACAGGCACAAATTTCTGAAACACTACCTTCTAAAACTAGAAACAAAATTAAGAAACACTGAGCAGCATTTTACCTTGGTTTTATTTTGAAATTTTAGAAAGAACTGTTTAAAAATAATTAAGGAGAGGAAAAGGAAATTTGAATTTACTGCTGAATTGCTATTTACCCTTTTGTAGTATTTTTAAAGGAGTTTATATGAATATATATACATAGAATTACTCTAGGAAGGAAATAAATCAGTATATTCATTCTTTCTAGTAAAAATAGTTGATTTATTTTTGTAAGAAAAAATACTGGCAGGCTACTTGTCCTCACCCCCACATGATGTTTCTTACTTTATTTTGGAATACACAGAAATAAATTTTCTTTTAAAAAACATATTCCTCAGTAAACAAAACCTCAACCATACAAGATCAGACTGAGAGCTATCCTTTAGCCTGGTGTGGCCATTTATTTCTAGTTCAAGAAACAACTAGCAAATACTAGCTGAGTATGGATTTCGCATTCAACAGGAGATAAAAGCTATGCATACAGTGATCTTGCCCTTCACGCCTAATTTCAAGCTTCTATCAGGAGGTGACTCAAGGGGTGACCCTGAGAGAGGGAGCGGGAGCCGGCAAAGGGCATGGCACACGTGCTCCTGGAAAAGCTCCAAGTCTGTCACCCCAGATGAGGACACAGGCTCGGAGGGGCGATACTTGCCAAAGGGCAACAGCCAGCAAGCAGCTGAAGGACTGGACCTGATGCTGTGCAAAGGAAGTGACCTCGGCTTCACGTGGAAGAGCCAAAGTCACAATTTTCTAAGTCAGCATTCACTGTCTCCCAAAGGTCCTTACTGGTTACTTCTTTCATTTCACTCTCCAAAATACACACCTCAGTTGTATGGAACAGAATCACATTTTTAAAATGTGGTTTGGCTTGAAATCTGACAGTGAAAGAAAGCTGAATAAGGCTAAAAACTAGCTTAGTTCTAGGTCTTAGTTCTTAGGCCTTGGGGCCGGGGAGCTCAGCCCCAGAGGGAGCACCAACCCCAGGCCTCCCGTGCTGGGCGATGCCCTAAGTGAGCAACACTTCACAAAAGCTGAGGGCCGTGGGGCTTCTTTCTCTGATTTCACCTTTCCTGTGAGAACTCAGAAACTTCAAATTTAGAAATCAATGTTCCATTTTACAAGTATATTTGTTACTCTTTAACAAGTAAAAAAGATGGCCCATTTTGCAACGATTTTGCAGAGTGGCACCCCAAACTGTATACAAGAAAACAAGGTAAGCCCTCTAGACTCCCCAGTGCTCTTTTTCATAAGATGCTCAGGGAATAATTCTGCTTTTTCACTGAACAAAATCACCTAAGTTCAAGCCTTAAAAAACACAGCAAAGTGTTGTATGCCTATAATTCTAAAATCCTGTAACTTGGCTAAATCCAAACCTTCTCCTAGTTTACCAGGCTCTTTCCCCTCCTACCCCGAGAGTAATTTGGGGTTCTCGCCCATTTAACAGCTGGCCTAGCAGTACATAAAACTAAATGCTAAGACTAGAAGTGAAATTGTTGCTTTAATTTTTAAGGCTTTAGCCAATAGCTGCCCTATGGAAACTGACTCAAAGGAATGTACGCCAAACCCACACAAACTAAATACAACTGCTCATAAACAAAAATAGTGCTTTTATGGGCAACATTTTGTCAATAAAACAAAGTCTATGCATATTATTTCTTGCTGATTGAATATAATTACCAAATGAAAATATAACTTTTGCTTACTATAAATTTGGATAAATTATTTTAAAAACAGTAATTCCATTATATCAATGCACAAGGGAACTTATTTACAATGAGTCAATAAAGCACATCTGCCATACAAACAGATGCCACATCACACATGTAGAAGGTCTAATTCCTCATCAGAAAACAAAAATTACTGTTTTATTCTTAATCAAAGAAATTTAGGAACAGTCAAGTTAAGTGAAATACAGCTTTTAAAAAAATCACAACAGTAGTTTAGGGTGAACATAATGTTCTTGGGTAATCAAGAAGTGGATGGTCTTCAAAGACAATTCTGAATGAAAATTTAACCAGGAAACATGGGCAGCCACAGAGCAAACCAGAGAAAGAGGCGTGATGTGCAGACTTCTCATGTACCAGTAACAATTAAAGACAGGCCCGGGGTGGGGGCAAGAAAGTCAATAAAACTCAACTCATTCAAAAAGTAGACTGTCCCTGATTTGAAAAAATGAAATGCTCTTCTAACAACCAGACTGACTGAGTGCTCTTTAAATGCCCTTTAGATCCAACAAAGAGCGACCACAAGAAGAAATCATTATTCACGTTCCTGCCACCCCCATTTTAAGTTCATACCTTGGTGCTTTCTCAGCAGAAACAAAGTTTTAATAGCCAAATGCCTCGTCTGTATCTGCTGAATCACTTCTCACTCTGAACAGTGCTCTTACAGATTTCATCCAACTCAACTACATACAAAGAAAACTACAGTGGGAGAAATCTAAAGCTTTAAATATTATTTCTTTATTAAGGGAATGCGAGGAAGGATCCATATTTAAAAAACTGACACTATATTTAAAAGGGCTGACTGAAGATAATGTAGTCAACAACTCAACTCTACCACTGTTACACTCTTTTGAAAGACTTCTTAAAAAATATCAGTAAACTAAAATTTCATTTAAAATAATAAATAAGACAATACATCCACCCTTTGAAGAGGTTTTAAGAGTGAAACCCTATACACGGTAACAAACAACTCAAATTAGGCAAGACCTGTGTCCAACAAAGTGAAGAAATGGTCATTTTCTTGCTTTTTCCTCCTTCACAGACTAAACAAAGAAGGAGAATATTATACTCAACCATTAAAATAGAACACAAGCCAAGTATTCTTATTAATAGAAGAATTCCATTTTTGCAGATCATCTTTCCTGTGCAAGTCTCACCAACTCATTTAATAACCTTCCCATAATCTTATTAACAAAAGTATGATAATTAAACTGTCTTTGAGGTTTTGTGTTTAGTTTGAGGCATATATATAAGTAGTTAATGATTCTACCTAACTAAAAATTCCAGATAACGACCAGGCTGGAAGAAAGAGAAGGGGGCTTCTTTATTTTTCCTTACGTTTCAAAGTACTTTGCTTCATTAGTGAACTAACTCCCTATCGCTCCTGTCCTCATCTTCTTTTGTGCTTTGCTTCATTAGCTGGACTACAATCACTCCTTGGTTTTAATAGAGGTTTCTTAATAGAAATTATCCAGATTACTGACTTTTCCAAAAGGCAAGGGGTGAGGAGAGAGAGAACTACTATTTCTCAAAAAAGGAAAGAGAAATCTGAACTGTAATTAAAATAATGACTATTCAAAAGAAATACTGAACACATTTGGAGAACACTTAAAAACCTCACAACATGATGCGTAAATGCATACATATCACAACAGAACACGCTTGCCGAAAAGTGCTTCATAATCTCAGGGACTCTGGATTTCTTCATCTTTCTTCAAAACAGGAATGTATCCATCATAATGGCATACTACAAAGACTCAAGAATTGCTTAGTACAATGAATTCATAAATTCCCATTCTCCCATCATAAATAAAGCAAATTAGGTTTACAGAATGAATGAGTAAGAACAACTAGCAATAATAACCCATCCATCTACTTTTGATGCTGAAGTGTACAGTATGCCACCAAATCAAACAAATATTGAGAAATTATTATTACTTATTCCTAGTGTTTTCCTCTTGGTGGAAGGTGGGGAGAGGTAAACAGTTTAAAAATAAAAAGATGTTCCCAGATGTGGGATAACAACGAAGGCAGGGAAAAAAAAAAAAAAAAACAGTCAATATTTAACCCTTTGGTATCAGAAAACAGATATATCACACTGACTGTGCCATGACTGTTAGAATATAGTATTTAGGGAAATGGAAATGAATGTAGACAACAAGCAAAAGTTGAATTCTGAAGGCAGTGACGAGTGAATCGGAAATCCTGGAACATATTATTCTAACTACATTATTCTGAACGTAAAATATAGTTCTTATAAAAATTCTAAACATATAGAGCACTTAAAAAGTGAATGAAGCAGCTGCTTTTAAATCTAAGAAGGCACTATTTGCGTACTAATTCTCTAACAGATACAATATTCCAGTTGTCTGGGTGACTGGGAAGTGGCTGTGATATGGACTGAGTGAAACATCCAGGTTTCACTGGCATCATCCTCTTTATCATCACCTGGCAAATGAGGAAATCAGCTTGAAAAAGTCAACAGTCCAGAAATTTCCTCTCTTGCCTTGAAACTGTCACCTACTCTCATGCTCTACATATAAAATTATCTGAGACTCACGGAAGAAAACTCCTTATTGCACTTTACAATTAAACAAAAGAAAAACAATCCTAAGTATCAGTAAACTCTGTCCACATTCAAGGGCAATTACTGACAGCACCACAAGCTCAACCCTAACCTATTTCTCAAACATAACACCCAAGTTACGAGAAAGATGCCAAGTGACAGGTTTAAGACACTTTTCATTCCACACCCCAGCTTAAACCTGCACCGTGGACCTGTGGGCAATCAGAATCCCGGGACCCCACATGACATGCTCTGCTCCCTGCGGGTCACACCACTGCCTGACCTCGAGTCTCTGTGCCCAGCGGCCCACACTCCTCGAAGCCTAAGCTCACCTTGACACGCTGTGTACATGGGAGGAAGGTGCGGGGTGGGAGGGGGGGCAGCCAGAAAGCCTTACTGTACGGGTGGACACCCTTACTGTATGCACCTCGGCAACAGTTATTTCCAGTGAATATTGATAACTCAAAGCCCAGAGAAACAGGAAAGTAGAAAGACATGTAGGCATGCCCGCTTTCTAACTTCTAAAACAGCACTCAAATGCACAGCATTCACTCACTGGGTGCACAGTTATCCTTACTGCTACAATCTTGATTTTCAACTTGTATGCCAAAGCTGTGCAACAGATAAATTCTGCATCTAAAGTATCTTGGTACCTATGCTCTCCTGTACACGTGTACAAATGAGTTACATTTAAATGCTAGTTTAGAATGCACTGCAAATCAATGATTTATAATGCCAAGAACGTGAAAGCCTTAATGTAAATAAGCACATTATTTTCACCAAATCCACTTTGGAGTAAAAACATGATTACACAGGATCCATAATCTAGAACTGCACTGCCTAATAATGGTGGCTATTACCCACATGTGGTTATTTAAATTTAATTAAAATTTAAAATTCAATTGCTCACACTAGCTGTATTCAAGTGCTATATAGCAACACATGGCTATTGGAGAATACAGATATGAAATATTTCCAACGCTGCAGAATGTTCTATTAGACGGTGCTGATCTAGAATATCCAAAAGTTCCTATAACATAAATTTTTGCTACAAATGCTATAAACAGGGAAATATTCAGAACTAAAACTCACCCATACTTTCCCTTTGGGGGAGATTCATTTAATGAAACTCTCATTTAGACTTTCAGTGGAGTCAGAATTTGCCCTTCCCTCACCTCAAGTTCAAGCCAAAGCTGCTGGTCAATTAGAGAAGCTTAAGGGTCACCAGACACACAGTGCCTACTAAAGGATGGAGGAGGGAATTATGTCCCTAGAGACCACCTCTAGAGGACTACTTTCCACCTGCCTTCTGTGAAGCAGCAATGGTCTGAAGCAATTTTTGTTTTCCAGTATACAAAACTTAGTGTCAGATTTTTCATTTGTGAGTGTTCTGCCTTCCTGGTAGCTCTCTCTAGAACTAGAACCCTGGCAACTGGAGAGAAAGAAGGTGTGCATATGGGTGTGGGGAGGGAGGAGATGGCTTATTATTTAAAACAAGTCTAAGCAGAAATTGTGTACCTACCCTCCACAAATACATGAAAGGGCCTGGGACCCATTCACAAAAGAATGTCTTTTTTGTTAATGACCCACTAGGCTCACCCTTCCCCTTCCCTGGCACGGGCAGTGCTGAGCAAGGACGCAAAGCCCCCTATCCTAAGAAGCAGGTACTCCGGTCTCTGTCCCAGTACCAGGCCCTCAGCACACATCTTCTCCAAGATTTGGATGCTCAGAAGACACTACACCCATTTTAACTTCCCCAGTACCCAGAACCTCCATAGTTCTGGACAGCTGCTGATGAAAAGTGAAGCCTGAGGCATGTGTCAGATACACAGATAAATACAAAGAAATGTGGAAGTAGTAGAGGAGGCCCATGCACCCACTACCTGCTATCTCCAGTGACCATCCTGACAGAATAGGCCATGGCTTCTGGGTCTCATTACCTGAAATCTTAGGCCGCTCAAATGGGATGGCTTCATTTCTAAGACTCCCAACAACCAGGGGGACTCTCTTCTGCCTCGGACCTATGACAGTCGGGGTTCTGTTTCTAGGGCCCTTCTGGGAATGAACACAAGTTGTTTTACCTTTTCTACATGTTTATCTTGAATATTTCTCGTGGATATAGAGAAAAAGCCAATACATACGATCGGCTGCAGCAATGTTAACTGGTTTACAAAGTAGATTCTCTTCTCTCACAGAGAGTTAGGTTTGATAAAACTAAAATTATCTAAGTAGCAAATTATGTATAACTTTCAATATTATAAAGCTTTTATATGTATTATTTCATTGCAAAAGTCATGTATAACCCAAAATGAATAATTCTGAAAAGTAGTACTATAGCATACACAATAGGAATATGCTTCTACTTGTTCTGGATACCCACCCTAGCCACTGACCAAGTGTCTTAAGATAGTGCTGTGATTAACACGTTGTGTGTGACCTAGAATATATTTATTATACTTGGATGAATGGCAAAACCAGAATGTTAAAAAGTTCTGCATTTGGTCCATTTAATTTTTTATATCAAGAGCTATTATGAGATAAAATTGACAGATGACACAAAGTAGTATATTTAGAATTATACTAAATAGCTGTATATTGTCACCTTGCTTATTTAACTTATATGCAGAGTACATCAAGAGAAACGCTGGGCTGGATGAAGCACAAGCTGGGATCAAGATTGCTGAAAAAAATATCAATAACCTCAGATATGCAGATGACACACCTTTATGGCAGAAAGCAAAGAAGAACTAAAGAGCCTCTTGATGAAAGTGAAAGAGGAGAGTGAAGAAGTTGGCTTAAAGCTCAACATTCAGAAAACTAAGATCATGGCATCTGGTCCCATCACTTCATGGCAAATAGATGGAGAAACAATGGAAACAGTGAGATACTTTATTTTCTTGGGCTCCAAAATCACTGCAGATGGTGATTGTAGCCATGAAATTAAAAGACACTTGCTCCTTGGAAGAAAAGTTATGACCAACCTAGACAGCATATTAAAAAGCAGAGACGTTACTTTGCCGACAAAGGTCCAAGCTATGGTTTTTCCAGTAGTCGCATATGAATGTGAGAGTTGGACTATAAAGAAAGCTGAACACCAAAGAATTGATGCTTTTGAACTGTGGCGGAGAAGACTCTTGAGAGTTCCTTGGACTGCAAGGAGATCAAACCAGTCAATCCCAAAGGAAATCAGTCCTGAATATTCATTGGAAGGACTGATGCTGAAGCTGAAACTCCAATACTTTAGTCACTGAACTGATTCAATGGAAAAAGACCCTGATGCTGGGAAAGATTGAAGGCAGGAGGAAAAGGGGATGACAGAGGATGAGATGGTTGGACGGCATCACTGACTCAATGGACATGAGTTTGAGCAAGCTCCGGGAGTTGGTGATGGACAGGGAAGCCTGTCGTGCTGCAGTCTATGGGGTCATAGAGAGTTGGACACGACTGAGTGACTGAACTGACTGACAATGGATGATACAGGATCCAACTACACATGAGCAGGCTTGAACTATGACCTCAGACAAGACCACATTCAGAAAGGGTAAATGTGAAAACTACACTTGGGTTCGGGTGCAGGATGGATGAGACCTATGCCTTAGAAGTATGAATAGTTCCCACTAGAGTGCCAGTGTGGGATGCAGCTGTTATACAACTTGGCCCCCTAGCATCATAACAGTCCAGAAAAAGTGGTTGGCAGGCTGGCTCTATACTAGCCATAACTTTGGAGTATTTAGTTTAGTTTTGGATTCATATTTCAAGGTGCTTACACAAAAATGAAATTTATCAAAGAGTTAAGAACATGGTAGTAGAGGGACTTGAACCCACATAATTGGTAAAATACTTAAAGGAACAAGTTAGTCAGCCTAGTGAAAACTCAGTTAAAAATGATCTTCAAATATATGAATAACCATGATATAGAAGACAGATATATATAAAAAAAAAAGAAGACAGATATAGATTTATTTTGTGTGGTTTAAAGACACAGAAATAGAATACAAATCCTAGGGAACATTTCAAGTTACTATGAGGAAGAATTCCCTAACAATTTAAATTATCTGAAATAAAATACTTTATGAAGTAGTAATTTCCACTGCAAAAGGCATTCAAAATTATATTTTAGAAGCAATTTACATATCAGGTAGGGAGGGACATGTATATATTTTATGAACTTTTAAGATTCACCATGATTGTAATGACAAAATAACAAGAATCAACAAATCACATGTAAATATAAGCAGCTGTCTTCAGATCAGATTTAATAAGCGAGAGAATATAAATTATTAAAACTTGAAAAGTTATATGCACTAAAACCTTTATAAGATATCCCATAGTTCCCCACAACTGTAGAGTCTCTCCCTCAATATCCCATGTGAGGGTATAGTATAAGAGAAGGATTAAACAGAAACCTGAAACAAAAGAAACATTGAAAAATAAAGTTACTATTGCAATTCACAGGAAAAGACTGATCAATTATCACTGTTTTATTCAGAGCTTTAAAAAATATACATCATTCATTTTTAATATTTTGAAAGCTTAGTTCCTCCTCAGACCTTTGTCTCCTCTGAAATCTTGCAAGATCAGGCCCACAATGAGTTAAGTCCAAAAATAAAGGAGCAACAGAGCAAATCTGACTGCATGTTTGAAAAAGCCTATAAAATGTTACAAGCAAAACAGGAAAGCCTGTGTTAATAATGCATAAACCAAAGAGGAAAAAAAAAAAACCTACCCATTTAATGGAATAATGCTTTTATCCTTGCAGTTAAAATGAAATAAACCATGACTATTAATCTAGTAAGACCATGTAAAAATGCGATTTTTAAACATTTACTAAAAGGGGGCAGTTCAGTAACCACTCTAAAAATCAAGGCCTGTGTACAGCAGCATTTAAACGCTAAATACCAATCTCCTGTCTGTGGACGCCATTACCCACCCTGTCGCCATAGCAACGCTAACAGTATGCCTGACTTCAAAGACAAAGATGTAATTTCAGACTTCCAGCAGCCAGAGGGAGTGGTAAGAATACTCTACCCAGGCGGTGTCAGCTGATGATAAATTATAAAAATATCCAGGAAGGTTATGAGGCGGACTGTACCATATATTCTCATATTCCTGGGGGAAGACTTACATTAGTCAAACACACTAGGAGACAGCAAGAGTAAAACAAAAAGTAAACAAGAAAGAATCTCAATGGAATTTGATTTTTTTTTCTTTTTTTAAAATTACATGGTACAGACTTCTGCCTTCCTTTTCTCTTGCTCCCGGGAGAAAATAAAAATAGCTTCCACCATCCTGTTTCTCATTCAAATTAAGAGTGACTGAAGATGTGCATGTATGTTCCAAAGGACTTGCAAAACCACCTCCGTAACTGCTACTCCTACCTTTGTGAACTCCAGCATTTGTCAAACATTGTTTTAAGCTCAAGCAGCCAGCTAAGGGAGCAGAATCGATTTGTGCACTTCAGCTACTGGAGAACAGCTACCCAACTCTAGGAGCTGTTTTCCAACCACCCAGTCTATTCCCAACATACTCAAGATATTTTTCTAAGCCCTTTGAAGGGAAATATCCTTAGAAAAATTTTTGCCAATTTTTAGATTTTTGTGTCTTAAAAGGAAAAAAAAAAAACACATAAAGCTGACACAATGTTATTTCATGATTTTGCAGCTGAACAATTTTTAAAAGCACAAACCCTTATAAGCTGAGAAAGCCACAAAATCCTGAGCAAGTAATTTTCCTACAGGCAATGAAATACTGACAAAGCTATGACAAACCCAGACAGCGTATTAAAAAGCAGAGACATCACTTTGCCAACAAAGGTCCATCTAGTCAAAGCTATGGTTTTTCCAGTAGTGATGTACGGATGTGACAGATGGACCATGGAAAAGGCTGAGCGCTATAAGAACAGATGCTTTTGAACTGTGGTTCTGGAGAAGACTCTTGAGAGTCCCTTGGACAGCAAGGAGATCAAACCAGTCACTCTTATAGAAAATCAACCCTGAATATTCATTGGGAGGACTGATGCTAAACCTGAAGCTCCAACACTTTGGCCACTTGATGTGAAGAGCTGACTCAGTGGAAAAGAGCCTGATGGTGGGAAAGACTGAGGGCAGGAGGAGAAGTGGGCAACAGAAGATGAGATGGTTGGATGGCATCACCAACTCAGTGGAAATAAGTTTGAATAAACTCTGGGAGATAGTGAAAGACAAGGAAGCCTGGCCTGCTGCAGTCCATGGGGTTGCAAAGAGTCAGACATGACTTAGTGACTGAACAACAACAACAAATGAAATACAAAACTTGGAGTTAAAGTCTTTTTGAAGATTCATTCTCTGTAAGGAGGAACTACCAAAATACTAGGACTTGTTTTTACTTGAAAGAGGTTATGAATGACTCGAAAGGCCAGCAAATGAACAAAGGTCGTTGTATTATAATGCTATGCTCTTAAGTTTTCTTCTCAAACTCAGTTTATCGGTTTGTATGTGTGTGCTCAGCTGTATCTGGCTCTTTGCAACCCCAAGGACTGTAGCCCTCCAGGGTCCTCTGTCCATGGAATTTTCCAGGCAAGAATACTGGCGTGAGTAGCCATTTACTAAAAGTCCCATTTCTTCACAGGAGAGGAGCATAATACAGCTGTCCCTTTTCAACAGATCTAAAGGGCCCACTCTGTTCTTCAGCCCTGCTAAGGCTGCTGAATGACCAAAAAGGAAAGATAAGTTGTGGACTGAAAACCAGTCTGCTGTCAAGATCCTTTTCAGCTACTGGGTCACTGGCCTGCTACCCATACCCACTCTCTATAAAGCACAAGACACAACCACCAAAATAGAGCTGTTCTCTCATGGCCAGTCCTGAGAGCTGGGAGTGGGGGGAGGTGTGGGGTGGGTGGTGGTGTAGATATAGATACATCACACCTGTTTTAACATTCCTCCCAACTATAACTCTGAAGGAACTAGACACATTATGGATTTATTCTTTTTCTCCTGAAAAACACATCTCCAACTTTATAGTGAACTCAAGCCAAGAGGGCCAAGAAAAATAAATTGCATAAATTTTGCCATGAGATATAAATGGGAGTAATGATAATTAAGCCATTTAGTGTAATGTTGTATTGTAAAATTTAGGATGTCACCAGCCTCGTCAATTAATCTTAAATCCAAATGTCTCTTATAACCCAACGATTATCAATCTTCTCCCATAAAAACAAACAACAGGAAAATGCCAAAGTACAAAACAAAATACCATTTATCCTTCAAAAAATTGATAAAATACACTCTCTTTACAACTGAACTATTTTCTCACTAAATGACTTTCATTCTATAATATATAATATGCTTACAAAATAATTCTTTTTAAAAATGACTCTGAAATGAAAATGGTTCAATAAGCTACTCATTTGGACAAAACTGCTGAATTAAAAAAAAAAAAAAACCTGCTGAATTTATAATTTTGACACTTGAGCAAGTTATAGAAAAAAAGAGCCAAACATTCATTTGTGTGGCAGGATGCCTAATGCAGGCCCTGGATAATCATCCCAAGTAAAGAAGAAAACACTTGCTTAATATTATAAAAACCCAGAAAACCCATATTCTGGCATTATTCATTATTTTAACAGGATAATTTTACATGTTCTTTTATAGCATATTCCTTTTAAAAAATAATAGGGGAAAAGTGATATTCCCTCCTTTAAAAATGTTTTTTCATTGTTTATAAATTACATAGCCTCATTCCCCCCGTCTACCTGGTAAAAAGGAATGCAGCCTTGAATTTATTTCTGGCACTGCATTATCATGGTTTGTTTGTGTGTACCTTTTTAAAACATTTTTTAAAAATTTGTATTCCACTTTCAGAAGTTTAAACAAATACTTTACTGTAGGTCAACTCAAACCTTTTTTAGAAGCACCCAGGTTGTAAATTCTATATAAAAACATCCTAGGAAATGAAAACCTCTCTCACAACAGGACTCTTTTGAGTTAAAAGAGGCCATTGGTATATTTAAAAATAAACAAATTTATTTATAATTCATAGGAACACATGCTGAAAGACATCCAAGCTGTTTTTTAAAACACTTCTGTACATGAAAAAAAATCTATATTCTTAAATGTGGTCACTAAGTTATACAATATCTGGGTGACACTTTATGTTGGAATGCCACAATATAAAAAAATTCAGTCACAGAGGCCAAAAAATGTATTAATTACATTAAACTTTATATATTTTAATAAGAAACTAGGTTTGTAATAGTTATAGGTAAATTCAGAAGTAAAACTGGTCAGTTTAATGGTCAGTATAATGAAAAAGCAGGAGCTTCCCAAGTGGTGCTAGAGATAAAGAATCCACTTGCCAATGCAGGAGACATAAGAGACACGGGTTTGATACCTGAGTTGGGAAGATCCCTAGGTGGAGGGCATGGCAACCCACTCCAGTACTTTTGCCTGGAGAATCCCGGACAGAAGAGACTGGCAGGCTATGATCCATAGGGTTTCGCAAAGAGTCAGACACAACTTAAGCAACTTAGCATGCACATATAACAAGATAGTAATGTTGAAAAAAAGTACAGTATCTAAATCTATTTAGAATTGTAAAGTCATATTCATTCCCTCTATCATTTGTCCTACCACTAGCTTCCACTGCTGGTTAAACAGGATTGACTTATGAATTAACCATTTGCAAAAGTACCTTATTTAGGATGCATACTTTAAACATCAATAAATACAACTCTCTGAAAGAGCAATAATGAAAAACCAGGTGTTTCTCCTGTGCAAAATAACACCTGATTCACAACATATTTATTTAACCTCACTGAAATCAGCTGAGATTAAAAAAGCAGAATTCAAAAGGTATTATTTTCTACATCAATTAGGCATGTCACTAGATAGAGACACAGACAGTGTGTTATGTATTTGACTTAAAAGGATATCTTGTTATTTCACATGTGTACATGGCATGCTCATTCGCTAAATCATGTCCAACTCTTTGAGAGAGTTCATAGACTTGTAGCCTGCCAGGCTCCTCTGTCCATGGGATTCTCCAGGCAAGAATGCTAGAATTGGTTGCCATTTCCTTCTCCAGGGGATCTTCCTGATCCAGGGATCAAACCTGCATCTCCTGCATTGGCAGGCGGATTCTTTACCACTGTGCCACCTGGGAAGCTCCTAAATTGTTACAGAAAAGAACAAACACTAATACGTTAGTGAAATAATTAAAATTTTATTTTTATTACATCTAATATAAAATTTTAAACAAGGAGGCAATCAATAAATGATTGTTAACTGTAGTTGAATTTTTCCATGTAAAGTGACATCTTGTGCCTTAATTGAGGGTGTCAACATTTAGGCATGCTAGTTCAGAAGAAGCATAAATGCAGTAACTGTGAAAAGTAAAAACTTGGGGAAATTTGAACCGATTCATATTCATTCAAGGATGCTCATGAATTGATAAAACCGTTTTATTTTTTAAAAAAGAAGGACTTTTAGGTTTAACAACCAAAGTTTCTAAGGACACTGAGGAGTGTGCACATAGGCAGCTGCTATAATGGAATAAGATACAGACTGAATGTAATTCTGCTGCTGTTGAACTGTGAGGGAAGTTACCTGCCATTTTGAGTCTCTATTTTCAATTTGGGAAACAGAATTTTTAAAATCCTGAATCAAATTAAATATGTAAAAATACACACATTTTAAAAACTCATTTATATTAAACCTTTGCTCTGCATGTAGGAAGTGAAAATGACAGCACTTTAAAAAGTAAAGAAAAACATGGAGGTGGAGTAGGGGAGACCTGACAAAAAAACAAGAGAGTATCCCCTTAGAGTTCAAGGCAATATCCCACTCCTCAGTGGGATTCCAATGTATCACAGAAACTCTCGGTGCCCAAAGGGTCAATGATTTCTAAAATAAAAGAGAACATCTTTCAAAAACAGCATGTTAAAACTAGGTTCCCTGCCCTCTCACACAATCACCGTTAAAGAAGAAAACACACACTGCCCCCCAACTGCCACCACAAGACATAAATTTGTGTACTAGGCTCACAAACACACATACTCAAAACGAGCTATGGAAAGAAGAAATTATAATGAGATAACTAAGGAATGTTCCTCCAAAATGAATTGGTACAGCAAGAAAAAAGTCTAAATCATTCAAAAGTAAACCAAACACAGCAATATAAAACAACCTGGACCTATCTAAGGAAAGTAACATATTAGGATACAACTTACTACACTATCCTAAAAGCAAAGAAAATGAGAGCAGCCATGAATGTCAACTGAAGGGGAAAAAAAAAACTATAAAGTTTCATCTATTTCTTGAGATTGTACTCTTTTGTCTTATTCCAATTAGAGTTAGAAACTCTCTGGAATGATCTGCTGAGTTATTTTTACAAACTCTGATATGATAGTCTTCAAATCATCTCCAAGAATTTAAATGAAATGTAAAGTTAAAGCCTATGCAACCATTTTTAACTCATATAAAGAACTATACAAAAAAATAAGGCTGTGGGAGCAAAGCTGACTTGTTTTCTTATAGGAGCTTTAGAATTCCAGCACAGTTATTCAGTTATTACGCTTTTTAATCTCAAAAATCTCTAGGTATTCTTTTCTCCCCAAACCAACTCCCCACCTCCATTTCTGTGTTTGTCACCAACACTATCATACCTCTTGGTCACTAAGCTCAAAAACCTTAAACGCATCCACCATTCACCCCTCCTTTTATTTCCACAACAGTCTCCCTTTGCATTCTCACTGCTATCACTTTTTAAAAATTTATTTATTTTAATTGGAGGCTAATTACAATATTGTGGTGGGTTTTGCCATACATCAACATGAATCAGCCACGGGTGTACATGTGTTTCCCCATCCTGAACGCCCCGTCCTCACCTCATCCCTCTGGGTTGTCCCAGAGCACCAGCTTTGAGGGCCCTGCCTCATGTACCAAACTTGCACTGGTCATCTACTCTACCTATGGTAATATAATAATTTGACTCACCTCATTATTGAGATAATACAAGAGCTCTAAAGTTGTGTGTCTCCGGCAGTAGTAAGCATATTTTGAAAATGAAGGCTTTTCATAACTAAAAAGCCTGGTATAATTCACTTGTCTTGGTAACCTGAAAGTCCCAGACATTCAAAAATAGAAGAATGGGGTGGGATGTGGCTTCAACAAGGCAAAACAGATGTCAGGAAGTCCTGTCTTTAAAGTTCATGTACTTTACCTAGGATACTCACTAAAAATCTACTCTGGGCCTATTTATTTTTCTGTTACTAGCAGTTTCCAGGGTTAATTAATTGAAAATTTTACTTATATAAAACAAGATGTTTGAAAATGATACCAAATAAATTATTACATATAATTAATGTATTATTATTTTGAAGCCAAATTTTCTCTAGATACAGATACTTCCAAAAGACCAACCACCTATTTTTAGTGACAGAAGGTATAAAGTGGTTCACTGCACTGAAGCACCCAAACCCATGGAAAAAATAGAAGCCAGTGAAAATGCCTATTTCCATTAGAAAACTCTGAAAAAGGAGAAGAGTATCAGTATCAGGGCAGGTCTCAGAAGGAGCAGGAGACAATGCTGTACTGCCCTGTCACTCAGGGGTCTCCAGGTTCACTCACTCTAGCCTACTTTGAGAGAAGGCATTTACCTGTGGACCAGGTGGCGTCTATGCTAACCACCTCAAGGCACACCATTATGTTCTTTGATAGAAAGAGAAGTAAAGTAACAAGTAAAAGTAAGACTTGTATTAATAGCATAGCATTCTACCCAGATCAAGCCAGCAAGCTCCAAAGCCTTAAAAAACACACAGAAACATAATGTAGAAATGCAGGGGGCCATTAAAACTGGTTTGGGTTCATTTAAAAAAAAATGGTGGCTTTTATATTCCTGGGTCACTAATATAATTCCACTGGTGGTAAATCTCACTTGAGAAAGCAGAGTTATTATTAAATTACTTTATGATATATAAATGTAAACCTGGAGTGTCTGAAGTAAATAGAGTCCTCAGATATAGACTAGTAGGGCCTTTCTTTCACCAGCATGAAGTTAAAATCCTTCATGCCTTATCATCTTAGTTCAGAAAACTGTCTCTACTGAGTTCCCACTGGTCCAGGAGAAAAAGGCATTAGACTCTGCATTACACAGTGACAAGATTTCATTGTCCTGCAGCTTCTTGGTCATTTTTACCCGCCCCCACCCCCCTGCTTTAGCAGGAGTTCATAAAGAATATGGAATATGTACTACTCAATTTCTCTGTGAACTTATCTCCTCCCTAGATGTCCCTGACTCAAACACCTCAGACTCTCAGACTGATCATATGGGGGGAGAGGGGTACCTCTCTGCAATTCCTGAGAAGTTAGAGACAAAGTCCTCTGCAATTCCTGAGAAGTTAGAGACAAAGTCCAGAAAAAGGCCCATGGCTCCCCAATGACCTAAAAAGTAAGACTAGGCTCTCAATTGCTGCTAAGTCGCTTCAGTCGTGTCCGACTCTGTGTGACCCCATAGACAGCAGCCCACCAGGCTCCCCCATCCCTGGCATTCTCCAGGCCAAGAATACTGGAGTGGGTTGCCATTTCCTTCTCCAATGCAATTAGGCAACCCCCAAATCCCTAAATCCCTAAGGGTTTCCCTAGTAGCTCAACTGGTAAAGAATCCGCCTGCAATGCAGGAGACCCTGGTTCAATTCCTGGGTCAGGAAAATCCGTTAGAGAAGGGATAGGCTACCCACTCTAATATTCTTGGGCTTCCCTGGTGGCTCAGCTGGTAGAGAATCTGCCTACGATGCAGGAGACCAGGGTTTGAAAGATCCCCTGGAGAAGAGAAAGGCTACCCACTCCAGTATTCTGGCCTGGAGAATTCCATGGAGTATACAGTCCATGGGGTCACAAAGAGTCAGACATGACTGAGTGAATTTCACTTTCAAATCCTAAATATTTTCAAAAGCAAATGGCTCCTAAGAATGGGAGAGAAACCACCAAGGGTATACATAGGCCATTACTGACGATTACTAGATGGCTGCCCTTCTCTTATTCAATTTCTTCCTGAAAACAGAGAGTTCATTTTTATCAGTGCTTTTCTTATATACTAACAAAGAAAGCCTTTAATGTAAAATCTAGAAGTTGGAACATGCTCTAACATTTACTTTTCAGACACATATATTCTGAGCAGTGACACGAACTACTCAAAATCAGAACCTTTCTGAGACTCAGCTCTGTTTCCCATTCAGCATTATCATTACAACAGGTTTCCAGTTCAAAATATACAATTTTATTCAAACAAAGTCATCGTTCCTTCCATACAAGTCATTATAAGCTGTTCACTTTCATTTCTGTGAGAAAGGAGGCAAGTAATACAAACTGCTTCTTTCCAATGAATCATTTTTATAATGATCTGATAGTAAAAAATAATTACAGTTAAACATTTATATCAGTCTAGTCTACTAATCTGGAGAAGTGAATAGCAACCCACTCCAATATTCATGCCTGGAGAATTACATGGACACAGTCCACAGGGCTGCAAAAAGTCAGACACGACTGAGCGACTAACACTTTCACTTTTAGTCTAATAATCAAGTACTACTTAAAACAAGAGAACTCAAGAAAATAAGTGAATACTAAAGACTATGTGTTCAGTTTTAGCATCAGTCTTCTCACATACACTGTATGTGGACAACATGCACAGATGCACACAGCACACATATTCCAGTGCAAATGAACACTACCCTGAAACACTTTAAACAGTGAATGACAGCCCGATAATGAAATAAAGGGAAAAAACACAACCACCACAGTCTAACCACTGGATAAAATGCAGGTCATAAGGAAAGAGAAAAACATCAGTACCTGGAAGCTCTTTTTTTCCATAAAATTTTTTATGAAGAAAAGTGGTTGTGAAAGCTTAGTCACTTTTTTGTGGCTTAAAGCTTTTTTTCCCCATCTTTTATTCAAGGCTTAAACAAAGTTCAGTGGGGCATCAAACTGCCTGTTTTAAATTACAGTCTGTATTTTAAAATAGAATGCATGCACGGCATGTTCCTGAAGCTAGGGGGTGGGAGTGTTATTCACGGAAAATTGAAGGCTTGTTGAGTCAATAATCTTCTTTCACACAGTAACAATTTTCAGCTAAAATTTCTTGACCCAAACAAAGGAAAACAAGACCATTCAGTTATTTTACAACAATTTTGCGAAGGCAGAGAAAAAAGATGAGAGAGAGACAACTCTAAAATCTTACATTGTGAAGGAAGAATAGAAATTTTTGCTCTCAGGTAAGAACCTTCTCTATATATATTTATTTCCTTTCCTAAACCGACAGTTATTATTAAAAATAGTTACCTCCACTTCAAAAGAAAAATAAGAGCAATTAACCAGTCCACAAATGCTACTATGAGTTCCTGCTGGTTATATATCTCTTGTTACATAAAACAGACCTGTGCCTCCAGTTACATACAAAGTAGATCTCTGCAAATTAAAATTTACTTCCCAGCTAACTTGGCTAATATAAAGTTCAATGCATTCAAAGTATTAACAATGGCTATGCCTGTATAATCTGGAGGAAGCCCACTACTCTTCTAGCAGGGCAGAAGAGGAGAGAAGCACTAGGAGGAAAAGGGGGAGGCTTTCTAGCTCAACATGCCAAAAACTACCATTTGTAGAAACAGAAACGGTAGGTTAAAATAAGAAAGGGTACTTCTGAACATCACTCATTTTTTTGTTCTCACATAAAATATCAAAATTAAAACTTGAAGAAGCTACACTGCCAATGACCTACTTATTTAAAACTTCTTATATAAATTCTATTACGAAAATACTTACTGAAAACATAATAAATACTATGAAAAGATTCTAGTCTGTTGGGGTGAGAGGGAGAGGCAAGATAACTATAAAATAATAAGAGGATGACTAGTAAATGCCATAAGGGATAAAAAAGTTCAAAAGACTCAACAAAAATGGATTAAATCGTATTCTGAGGCCCCATGCCCACATATGAGAATCCCTCACACACAATGCTTTTTGTGGTTGTACAAAAGTCTAACACTGCTGCCTGCCCCCTTCTGTTCAGAGACCGTCCCTCTGGTAAGACAGGCTTATGTCCAGGTATGATTCCGTGGCTGTTTGCAGACAGACTTGAGAGTTACATGCTTTCCAGCCTGTGAGGCCACAGAGAAGGCTCCATGGTATCACATAGGCCCCTTGAAGAGCCAAAAGCTGGTCAGAACCTCCCAGTCTCCCCTTTGTTACAGCAAAATATGTATGCCGACTTTTCCATTAGCCAGGAATATCTGCATTTATCATCCCTTATTTAATGAGCCTCATTTATCAACTAGAGATCATAGTTATCCTTCTATTATCAAAACCAATATCCTGAAAATCAGTTATGTTTCAGCCTCTCTTCATCTCCAATTTTATCTACTGTGTATTTTTTATGGGAATCCATTTTTTTTTTTTTTAATTGACAGTTCCATAAAATGGGTTAAAATTCATTTCCCCCATATTTTAAATGGAAAGCCTCGGAATATTATGTGAAAAGCTCTGCAGGGAGATATGCTTAGTTAAAACATGCTTTTAAAAATTAGATGAATTTTTAAAAATAACACTTTGCCACTAAGCAAATATCTCAGCTATAAGGAATTTAGAATTATCCATGTATTTCAAAAGGACTGAAAGATCTCAATTTAGAAACACTTTGCACACAACCATGTGAGTTATTTAAAAACAAACTATAGTTCTTTTTAAATATTTATTTATTCAGACTTTCCATATATTTAGCCTGCTGTAACCTGGAAGAAATCTAAACTGGTGAGGTTTTATTGAACATTCATTTACAGAACAAACATTTAAGTGGAAGATTGTTTTGAAAGAGGGAAAAACATACCTTCCCACTTCCTACGACTTCGTACCTTGCTCAAGTTCAACTATTTCCTCTATTTTGAAAGTATCACAAAAATACTCTGGAGAATAAAATTACAGATTATCACATTTTAAAGAAATAATCCATGTTAGGAAATAAACATCTGTTAAAGTCACTATCATTTTTCCTAAATTAGGACTTTCAAGCACGGTCTTTTCATATTTCTCTCAAATTTAATCTGAAAAAAGTTGATATCTCTATATAGCATAGATCAGAGGCTAAAATTACATTTGTAAATATGGTATATCCTAGTTAAGAAATGGAGTGTACTGTGCTCATTTAACACTTCTCCAAGGTATTAAAATGTGTCTGTACTTTCAGTCTCAAATCGGTGCCAAATGGTTAACCGTGTCTATGGACACTCGTGTGGACAAGACACATCCTAAGAGAACCTCCTGCTCCCTTCACCAGGCACCCACTTTCTACAACTCTTTCATGACACCAAGACTCAACACAGTCTAATGACACTTAGGAAACAGTGATAACCAACACCTGACGTCTTCAGCTGCACATGGGGATAATCAATGCTGAACAATGAGATAAGGGAACAGGAGATTAAACTTCTCTTTTATTAACTTGTTCAGGATGATTTGAGAACAATCAATCAACAAACGACAGTTATGCTCTTAACCTTTTAATGATAACCTTTAAATCAAGCTCAAGATACAAATAAAAAATTTTTTTTGAAAAAGTTCATTCAGTAGCCATACAATGAATTCTTACTTGACAGATTTTAAGTTTTACAAAATCCTGCCAACTAACAGGTTAAGATCATCTTAATAATCTGTATTCTTAGATGGGTTGATAACTTGGTAAAATACAAAACCCAGTTTTAAAAAAATGCTCCATTTACTAAAGCTTTTTCCAATAGTTTCTAATCATTCATAGGAACTATCTTATCAAATCCATACACTTAAAATGTTTTTATAGCATACTACTTTTCTTACATGCTTCCAAAGTACATGACAATTCACCCCTAACCCCACATATGTCATTAAAGATTAATAAAACAAACACACACATAGAGTACTCTTTTTCAGTAAAGGCAAATGATTACATGCTCTGTTACTAATGCCTAACTCCAAAGAATATTCCTGGTAATAACAGCTTTCCAATCATTCTCTTTCAGGCATCCAACATCCTGTTTAACATTATTTCAAAGAACATCCAGCATTTACTACCTCCTTCCTTTCACAAAGTGGAAAAAAATGTTTTATGTAATCCTCAATACTTCCTTCTAATTGCAAACTCAACAGAAGTGTCATAAGCACTATTCCACAGGACATTTAGAGTTTTTACTAAACTTGGAAAGATCAAACCCTTTTCATGTCAACCTCTTTAAATGTTTCCTATTTAAGGAAGAAAAGGTCAGAAAGAGGTTTTAAATGACCTGATGGGCCTTCAAAGGCCTTTTGAATTATGACTGACATTAGTCTGTATCTTAGGTAAACAGAATAATGGGCCTGCTATCAGAAATGCAAACCGGTGGCAGGTCACTCTAAAGAAAAAACAAATTAAGTTATTTCTAAACTGAGGAGTATCAGCAACTCTTCAGATCCCTAGAGGAGAGAGCACTATTTGCTTAAAACAAGGAAGATAAAAATTCAAAACCTGTTTTTTAAATTTTTTATTTATACTTATAAATAATTCATTAGCAACATGTTTTCTGTACTGTACTACTGAAATTATGATTACTGTTTGTCATTTTCATGATTAAAAATATATATTACTAAGAAAATAATGTTTTCACACTATTTTTGGATTAATAATACAAAAGTGCCCACTTTTTCTTGGAGCTTAAGGTTATCGAAGTAAACTCAAATGTCATTTTAAAATAAAAGAAAATAGTTTTAAGAATAAAACTATCCTGCCAATACAGATACCACATTAGTATAATCTTTTAGAATAAGCAGCATATGGAGAATATACGCTTTTTGGATGTCAATTTGATATTGTGGAAAAGATTCTATAAGCAATTAAAAGGAAAATTCTGAAGCTGGGGGAAGAATGTATTTAAAAATTCTTACATAAATTCTATTAGAAAACACTTACTGAGTAAAACATAATAATTAGGTATGAACCTAACAGAGCAGAAGATATTCAAAAGAGGTGGCAAGAATACACAGAAGAACTATACAAAAAAGATGACCCAGATAACCATGATGGTGTGATCACTCACCTAGAGCCAGACATCCTGGAATGTGAAGTCAAGTGGGCCTTAGGAAGCATCACTACAAAGCTATTGGGAAGTGATGGAACTACAGCTATTTCAGATCCTAAAAGACGATGCTGTGAAAGTGCTGCAAACATGCCAGCAAATGTGGAAAACTCAGCAGCGGCCACAGGACAGGAAGAGGTCGGTTTTCATTCCATCCCAAAGAAAGGCAGTGCCAAAGAATGCTCAAACTACTGCACAACTGCACGCATTTCGCACACTAGCTAAGTAATGCTCAAGATTCTTCAAACCAGGCTTCAACCGTATGTGAACTGACATTCCAGATGTTCAAGCTGGATTTAGAAAAGGCAGAAGAACCAGAGATCAAGTTGCCAACATCCGTTGGATCATAGAGAAAGCAAGAGAATTCTAGAATAACATCTATTTCTGCTTCATTGACTATGCTAAAGCCTTTGTGTGGATCACAACAAACTGTGGAAAATTCAAGAGAAGGGAATGACCAGACCACTTGATCTGCCTCCTGAGAAACTTGTACACAGGTCAAGAAGCAACAGTTAGAACTGGACATGAAACAATGACCTGCTTCCAAACTGGGGAAGGAGTGTGTCAAGGCTGTATACTGTCACCTTGCTTATTTAACTTATATGCTGGAATCAAGATTGCCAGGAGAAATATCAATAACCTCAGATATGCAGATGATGCCACTCTTATGGCAGAAAGTGAAGAGGAACTAAGAGCTTCTTGATGAAAGTGAAAGAGCAGGGTGAAAAAGTTGGGTTAAAACTGAACATTCAGAAAACTAAGATCATGGCATCCAGTCCCATCACTTTATAGCAAACAGATGGAGAAACAGTGGAAACAGTCGGAGCCTTTATTTTCTTGGGCTCCAAAATGACTGCAGATGGTGATTGCAGCCATGAAACTAAAAGACGCTTGCTCCTTGGAAGAAAAGCTATGACCAACCTAGACAGCATATTAAAAAGGAGAGACATTACTTTGCTGACAAAGGCCCACCTAGTCAAAGCCACGGTTTTTCCAGTTCAGTTTAGTTGCTCAGTCATGTCCAACTCTTTGCGATCCCATGGACTGCAACACACCAGGCCTCCCTGTCCATCACCAGCTCCTCGAGTTTACTCAAACTCATGTCCACTGAGGAGAAGGAAATGGCAACCCACTCCAGAACTCCTGCCTGGAAATCCCATGGACGGAGGAACCTGGTAGGCTACAGTCCATGGGGTTGCAAAGAGTCGGACATGACTGAGCGAATTCACTTTCATTTTTCACTTTCATGCACTGGAGAAGAAAATGGCAACCCACTCCAGTGTTCTTGCCTGGAGAATCCCAGGGACAGGGGGAGCCTGGTGGGCTGCTGTCTTTGGGGTCGCGCAGAGTCAGACACGACTGAAGCGACTTAGCAGCAGTAGCAGCATGTCCATTGAGTCGGTAATGCCATCCAACCATCTCATCTTCTTCTCCTCCCGCCTTCAATCTTTCCCAGCATCAAGGTATTTTCAAATGAATCAGTCCTTCGCATGAGGTGGCCAAAATATTGAAGTTTCAGCTTCAACATCAGTCCTTCCAGTGGTCATGTATGGATGTGAGAGTTGGACTATAAAGGAAGCTGAGTGCCAAAGAATTGATGCTTTTGAACTGTGGTGTTAGAGAAGATTCTTGTAGAGTCCCTTGGACTGCAAGGAGATCCAACCAGTCCATCCTAAAGGAAATCAGTCCTGAATGATTTCTTTTAGGAATGATGCTGAAGCTGAAGCCCCAATACTTTGGTCACCTGATGCAATGAACTGATTCACTGTAAAAGACCCTGATCCTGGGAAAGATTGAAGGCAGGAGGAGAGGGGGATGACAGAGGATTTGATGGTTGGATGGTATCACCAACTCAATGCACATGAGTTTGAGCAAGCTCTGGGAGTTGGTGATGGACAAGGAAAAGCCTGGCGTGCTGCAGTCCACAGGTCACAAAGAATCAGACATGACTGAGTGATTGAACTGAACTAAAAACATAACAAATACTATAAAAAAGATCCTCGTCTCTTAGGGATGAGAGGGTCAGGCAAGACAACTATGAAAGCAATAAGAGGATTACTAGTAAATGCCATAAGTGATGAAAAAGTTAAAAAGACTAAACAGAAATGTATTAAAATTGTATTTGGGGAGTTATCTTGGAGTGCAAATTAAGATATGCTCAATGTTTACAAAATAAAAGTGTTGATAAGCTATAACAGTTTTTTGATGGCTTCATTTCATATCAATATTGGAGGTAGAAAACAACTATAGAATGTGTTAAAATTTTAAGTGGTAATATCCCAAGGAGATAGAATTCTTCAAGCTAATTTTTATATCATATGTTATACACTAAGATTTCTTAATAATGATAACATCAAGGATATATAAACTAATGAACTTCAACAGGAAAAAGGTTATATGATTAAGAGATAAAGAAATCAGTACAGAAATCTTATTAAGGAAGATGTGTTCTGAGCTTAGGTCTGGGTGCATTAAGTGAAAAGTAAACATTACTGGTCATGGCCCCAAGACAGCAAGACAACAAATATTAATTTATCTGTCACTGGCTTTATGTGGATGATCTAAAGAGCCTTGTCAGCCAGAAAACAAAACTGCATTAGCTACTGAAGATCACCAAGAATTTAATGACATGCAAATATAGACAATTACCAATTTAAACAATGGTGAGAAGACAGCTTGCTGAGAGAATCAAATTCTAGATCAAGCATAAGGGAATGCCTTGATTTCTTATAATGGAGAGTTAACTGTATAACAAAAATACACTAAAGAAAATACCAAACATGCAGAGCTATAGGAAAACACTACAAATTCTATGAATCTAACTCAATTTAAGCAAAAAATTAAGAAACAATTACTTTTAGAAGCTTCCTTCTTATAGTCAGATATACAATGATTATAGAGTTGATTATATATTAGAATAATTTTTACCACATATTCTTAAATGAACAGGTAAGACCCACAGTTTGACTCAAAATTACAAAACTAGAGATTAAAAACATGATGGACTGTCTTTAATCTTCAATAAAAAGACAAAATTTTATCACTGACACTTGAAAAGGAAAAAACACAGCCTAAATCCACAAAGGATCTAATAACCAATTCAGATAAGATAACAAATATACATATTTTCATGGTACTTATTCAATCAATTTACGCAAGTTAGGGAACTAAAATATTTAGTAAGAGTAAAAATACATGATATTAGAGCCACACAGAATAACAACAAATCTCTCCCTCAAACTGTAATTACCTTAGTTTTATATAACATATTGATGCACCATTTACATAAATAAAAATATATATTTGTAAACCCTACATAGAAAACTTTTCTACACAAACAAAGCCTGTTGAAAGAAAAGTAGAGCACTAAAATTCATTTAAATAAAGCCAGTTTTTTATCTTAACAGACTGAGGGCAGGGGGTTTAAGTAAGTACAACCAACTGCTCTACAATTTTTCCTTTATTCAGTAACTGATGCTTTCATGTACTCACCATAAAACCTAGAAACTTTCATCTCTAAAAAAAGATGACTGAAATGTTATTGAGTCAATCAGCATCCTATTTATCTGTGAGTTACAAAAAACAAAAAGAAAATACCAATAAGGGCAATTCTTTTTTTAATAGCTTCATAAGAAGATTTATATTATGAGCAACCTTAAATCCTCTAAGGGAGGAGGCAAGATACACATTAAGGAAGAAGGTAAGCCATTATACATATACAAATAGAATAATCCAAAAGACTTAACTTGTTGAAGAATATACTGGTTCACTTCCTAAAATACTTTGAGTCTCTTCTCTAATAATCAACTTAAAAAGCAGCATCCCAAAGCAGAACTCTTCAGTTTTCTGGGACTACCACACTTCTTGCCACCCCAACCCTCCCCTAATTATGCTATGGAGTTAGCTGAACATCAACCATTCATTCTAAAGCAAAGCAATGAAAAGAAGCATAGCCTAGTAAGTGACCCAAAAGTTCAAATGGATATTAAGACAGCAGAACACTGCAAACTACTCTTAGACCTATGCAAATAACCGGCATCAATTTATAACAAACTTTCCAACCAGTAAAACAGTACACATCACCAGCCAATGACAAACCTGTAAGGATGGGCTTATCTAAAACACTAAAAATCTTGAGTAGAAAAAAGTTGAATTCACTGTCCACCTTTCCAAGAGTCAATTTAAATTTCCTAAAGCCACAAGCCAATTTCCAAATATGCAGCAAATGTTGCATTTATCATCAGCAATCACATGCATTTGCAGGCACACCCACAGACACACACACACACTTCACCAAACTGCGGATTATCTGCTGAAGAGAAAAGTTTACAGCATAAAACAAGAGTCCGTTACTTTTTTCATTCCTTTAAAAACCAAATAACTAGACAACAAATATTTCAATGCAACTAAAAAAATGACCACAGTAAATTTTACGCACCTCCCACCATAGAAATAAAATCTGTAAAAATTAAGAGTTTCAAGTACATGTGCATCAGATGCAAAGATATTACATATCATGTAGCCTCTACTTACCTTCTATTCTAAGGCTACATGTAACTTAGAAATAGGTATGTCACATATAACATTCTTCACAAATGCTGGTTCTCAAATGTTTAGCAACAATATGATAAATCTTATTTAATGTAAACATATTTGAAATTCAAATTACAATCATGGCTAGTTTGAACTCCTACATTAAACACTCTCTCTTAATAGAGATTAAGCAATAACAATAATTCTAAAATAAAAACATTTTAACAAGAAAATAAATATAAAAATTTGCACACATATATTCTTTTAATTTATAAGGAAAACCTCATTTAAATAAGGTTGCCTATGAGAGGAAAAAGGAAAATTAAGCACAGATGAACTTTAAAGGAAATTAACATGTAACCTGTAACTCAGCTACTACCGTAGTCAACAGACCCAGTACAGTGATTTGCTAATGGAAATACCTATAAGCTGTATTTTCCAATTTTAAATTAAAATACTTTCTTTTGGATAAAAAAAGATTAAGTCATTTCTCATGACATAAAGTCTCTGAAGAAATTTAAACTACCACTGGACGCTTTATCTCATCATTTATATAATTTGCCAAATGGGAATTTCCTTTCCATTTAACTCTTACATAGATACCTCTGTTCTGAATCACTACCAGAAAGCAACATGTTATGCAAAGCACAACTGTACGACAGTAACATCTTTCTGCCACAAAACTTATCAGCCAAATAAAGGCTTCCAACTGGATTCAGAGATACCTACAGCATTGGACTCGAAGAGACCTACTAATGAAATAGACTTATTCAGAACTACACAGCTCCTTTAAGAAGGAAATGCACAAAAATTAATAAATCACAAATACATCTGAAATTTAGAAACTTCTCCCAAGTCTTAATATAAAGTACAATGAACAAAAGCAAATGCTCGTTTTAGAAATCTGTAACTCATTGCATTTCCAAATCAATTAATTGTCTTACTGGTAAACTTGATGGTCTTTCTTGTTGTATTAAGTTCAAGTCTTCATGGTTAGGTTTTCCAGAAGCCAGAGGAGGTTGAGACCTAGTTCCATAGCCTTCCTGAGACATATCCTAAACAAACACAAATATAAAGAAATATCTCAATGAATTATAAGCTTTTTTGGTAATTAAGATGAAGCAAAGGCTTATCACAAAGTATCAACTTACGTTACTTTAAGCAGACATATAAATGTAATTATCACTTCTCTAACACTTTCTCAGAAGCAAAAATAAAATACAAGAAGGCAGCATATCATCAAGAGCAAAAACATGTATAAATAACAATTAAATTTATTATGCAACCATACAAACTAAACACTGTATTTGAGTTTTGCAGGAAGGTGACAGTCAGTAAAAGATGGGAAAGAAAGCTAGCAATAACTAAACTCTTAAAACAGAGCAGACCAAAAGTTCACATTATTGTTTAATTTTTATTTTGGTTGAATTGCCTTTAATATTACCTTGAAACCGTTAAAATAATTAATGAAAACTTTATTATCAACTGACTTTTAAGATGTCCTCTCAATAACCCATAAAACAACACAGTTATTAAGCTGGCAATATCTTGAGGTTTCTACAAAACCAATAAACACTCATATATAGAATTACATATGTTCACATAGCATAGTTATCAAAGAACCATAATAAAGCATAAAACAGTAGTGGGGAAGAAAACACATTCAAAATCTACTGAAGTAGAGAAACTTATTATTAACATGGCCTTTCTGGCATCCTCTTGAATACTTTTCCAGGAGGAATTCTGCATGGTTTTAGTATTATGCTGAAATAATATTATACAAACCAAATATCACACCAAACTTACTGGATGTCAGCTCTCTAGTTGTTTAACTATGTACACTTAGTTACTAAACATTCTAGGCCCATTTACACCTGAAGTCAAATAGCAGGACAGAATGTAAAATGCTTATTATTGCATTTCTTAATTGGCACTGAAAGTTGAAGAACCAGTTTCTGACAGGGAAGAAAAAAAAGAACGGAAAATATCACTTGAAAATAAAATTCTCTTCTTTTCCCTGTCAGTTTAAATATGTGTTAGAATTAAAGAAACATTATATACAAGTTTTACTTCCCCTGTTAAATTCTCAAAATACTACTTTAGAAATTAATGGTAATGAGTTGAAACCCTATAAAAAGCTTCTGTTGCCCCACCCCTTTTTCACACAGTATCCACTTGAACTTACACAGCTTCTGAAGCCAAGAAACTTTGGACCAACAGCTGGTACTAAAAGTACACAAGCTGTACAAACTAGACTTAACTAGCGAAGTTTGGGTGCAGCCTGCCTTTAAAGAGGCTCTGAGGCAAAGAGCATGCCAACAATCTAGCATTTCCCAAGTAACTCCTTTTCCCTATACATAAATCCACACAACAGGTCAAGACATCTAACCTCTAACAGTAGTGCAGAATGCCCTACACTTTTAGAAGAGAATTACACCCAGTTGTCCAGGCTTTTATCTGATAACATTTAGGTGAGGTCTCGAGCACACGCAATCTGAGAATATTTAAAACAGTAGCTCTTCAATCAGGCTGCTGGTAGAGGGTAACAACTGTGGGGGACAAAAGCCAAGGCTGAAAGATGATTACCACTCATACACACACTCCACTTGCTCCTGGATCCCAGACTTTGATTTGTTACACAGACTTCCAACTGCATGTCCTGCAGGTTCCTTTAGATTAAGAGCAAAGATTTCAAAATCAAGCAGAGCACAAGGCCTCCATTCAGGGACCTTCATCCTGTTACAAAAACCCCAAGAAGGCGCAAGACAGCTTCACAATGGGCAAACAAATGAGCAGATCCCCACCTGTGCCTCAAACACACATGTGTGCACACGATTTATGGGTAGTGGTTAGATACTCGTTTTAGTAAACTGTTAATAAAGAGGAATGGGCAGGCTCACATGCCGTATGCTAATAAGTCTTTTAAATTTCATTTTCTCTTTGTAGCTAAATGAACTGATTTCTAAACAACTTGGAAAAGATCACTGCAACTACAGTAAACACACATTTTAAATTGTGTACTATCCCCTCTAAAATAAGCAACGCTGAATAGACTATGAAAGCCATCAGAAAATTTCACTATGACTTTACATTTCACTTTTTAAGGCTTAAAAGTTTAAACTAATTAGATTTCACAAAAGTCTCAAACACTATTCCTAACCACAAGAGGCTCTCAATTATTAAAAATAGATGGAAATACAACAAAAACAAAATTTAGTGAGAATCACTGAAAATGGAACCCGTTCTGCTTCAATTTATGTTTGAACATAAGGATTAATTTAATTGAGAGAACATCCAGAAAAGGTACCAAGTTTTACCCTAAAACAATCATCTATATATATCTTACACTGGGACTATAAAGTATACATTTGGCAGCTTTAATAAAGACACAAAAGTTACATCTCTTAACAAACCTGAGCTGTTTCCTCTTCAGAGCTATATTTATTTTCTGGTAGGTGCTTATTTTCATCTCAGGAAGAGTAAGTAGGAATAAGTAATTTAACAGACAACAAGAAGGCAATGTCAGTATCAAAAAATAAATACATCCAGCACTATATTTTATAAACTAATAACAACAAAGAACAGCCTTCATGCTTAACATATCACTGCAATCTCGGTTATTCACACATTTAAACCACTGCACACAAGCTTACACATAAGTTCACACATAGACTGTGACTGTGACAATACACAACTGTGACTATTTAAGAGAATACCGCACTATGATAATACTAGAGCACAAAGGAGCCACACAAGGAAGTGTGGTCTACCCTTCCAGAGTCCTTTATCAGTATTATTTCTTCATCTCACCCACAAGTTTTTCACTATTGATGGATTCTGGCTTTAACCTTCTTCATGTTATAGATAAAAGGTAAAACGGAGACTCACAAACAGCAAAAGTGTGAAAGGAGTTTGCCACAGGAGAGTGTACAATGTGTTTCTAAAGTTTTCACATTAGGTGTAACACTTTCACCACATGTCTAAACATTAATTATCTTGTATCACAACAAGTGCTGGAAAATTCTTAAAAGAGATGGGGATACCAGACCACTTGATCTGCCTCCTGCGAAACCTGTATGTAGGTCAAGAAGTAACAGTTAGAACTGGACAAGGAACAACAGACAGGTTCCAAATTGGGAAAGGAGTGTGTCAAGGTTGTGTATTGTCACCCTGTTTATTTAACATATGCAGAGTACATCATGCAAAATGCAGGGCTGGATGAATAACAAGTTGGAATCAAGAATGCCAGGAGAAACATCAATAACCTCAGATATGCAGATAATACCACTCTTACGGCAGAAAGCGAAGAGGAACTAGAGAGCCTCTTGATGAAAGTGAAAGAATAGAGTGAAAAAGTTGGGTTAAAACTCAACATTCAGAAAACTAAGATTTTGGCATCCGGTCCCATCACTTCATGGCAAATAGATGGAGAAACAATGCTCTAAAATCACTACAGATGCTGACTGCAGCCATGAAAGTAAAAGATGCATGCTCCTGGCAAGAAAAGCTATGACCAACTTAGCATATTAAAAAGCAGAGACATTACTTTGCTGACAAAGGTCCATCTAGTCAAAGCCATGGTTTTTCCAGTAGTCATATATGAATGTGAGAGTTGGACCGTAAAAAGAGCTGAGCACCAAAGAACTGATGCTTTTGAACTGTGGTGTTGGAGAAGGCTCTTGGAGGGTCCCTTGGACTGCAAGGAGTGCAAACCAATCAATCCTAAAGGAAATCAGTCCTGAATATTCATTGAAAGGACTAATGCTGAAGCTGAAGCTCCAATACTCTGGCTACCTGATGGGGAGAACTGACTCACTGGAAAAGACTCTGATGCTGGGAAAGACTGAGGGCAAGAGGAGAAGAGGATGACAGAGGATGAGATGGTTGGATGGCATCACCGACTCAGTGGACACAAATTTGAGCAAGCTCTGGGAGATGGTGAAGGATAGGGAAGCGCATGCTGCAGTCCATCGTGTGGCAAAAAGTCGGAAATGACTGAGCGACTGAACAACAACAAAACATTTAGTAAACATCTTGTAGGGACCACTCCCCTTGCTGCGTGCCTAACATCTCACAGTGTGAAGCGTGACCAGGAAGGAAACAGGAAGGAAACAGCAGTTATACTGTGTTATTGTGAGGAGGGATGAGACCAAAACTGTCACCTAGCTCTGGTATAACGGCCAAGAGCAGAAGTACTTCTGTTTCCTTCTATAATGAAATGAATAAAGTACTGATGGCAATATGAGACTATGAAGAGAATGCAGAATAAAATGTCAAGGACACTTTAAAAAACTCAAAACAGAAAAATATTCCCATGGCATGCATGACCTCAAAAGATACAAAGATACAAACAAAAGAACAGAAAGTTGTCCTCCTACTTTCCAGGAGTCTCTCAAAAAGGTTCCTGTTAATAGGCTGTTATTTACTGTTCCAAATTGTTCAAGGCACAACCAACTATGACGTGAATTTAAAACCCTTTTTCTTTCAAAACAATTGGGTGGATTTGTTCTGTACAGTTTATGCTGTGGTCCCCGAACAACAGATGTAATATATCTCCTTCTATATCTGCACCTAAATATCTATTCTTTTTCTTTTGTTACACAGTATTGTATTAATTCTGTGATTTATTTAACCAGTCCACTATTGATGGACATTTAGGCTGTCCCCATTCTTTCTCTACTTATTACAGCATTGTAATAAACATCCTTGTGCATACAACTTCAGGTGAAATACTTCTGTGGCATAAATCTCCATTGGCTTCCCTGGAGGCTCAGTGGTAAAGAATCCACCTGCCAAAGCAGAAAACTCAGGAGACGCTGATTTAATCCCTGGGTCAGGAAGATTCCCTACAGGAGGATATGACAAGCCACTCCAGTATTCCTGCCTGGGAAACCCCATGGACAAAGGAGCCTGGCAGACTGCAATCTATGGGGTCACAAGAGAGATGGACACAACTTAGCCACTAAATAACAACAACATAAGTCTCCACAAGGGGAATGTCTGCCAAAAGGCTGGCACATTTAAAATTTTGATGGAGGCTAGCAAAGTGATTTCAGCAAAAGAAGTGTCAAATTAGAGTCACAGTCCATCATTTTACTATACACATTTACCTTAGCATCACAATATGCCCAACCCCAGTACAGAAAGCAGCAAACTCACACCAGGAGAGAGGTGGGAGGACTGGTCATCGGCATTCATTTGCTTGGTCGTGTCCCATTCTTTGTGAACCAATGAACTGTAGCACTCTAGGCTTTTCTGTCCTTAACCATCTCCCAGAGCTTGCTCAAACCATGTCCATTGAGTTGGTGATGCCATTCAACCATCTCATCCTCTGGCGTCCCCTTTTCCTCCTGCCTTCAATCTTTCCCAGCATCAGGGTGTTTTGTAGTGAGTCAGCTCATGGCATCAGGTGGCCAAAAGTACTGGAGCTTCAGCTTCAACATCAGTCCTTCCAATATATTCAGGGTCGATTTCCTTTAGGAGTGACTGATGTGATTTCCTTGCAATCCAAGGGACTCTCAAGAGTCTTCTCCAACACCATAGTTCGAAGCAGCAGTTCTTCAGCCCTCAGCCTTCTTTATGGTCCAACTCTCACATCCGTACATGACTACTGGAAAAACTATAGCTTTGACTATACAGACCATCGTTGCCAAGGTGATGTGTCTGCTTTTTAATATGCTGTCTAGGTTTGCCATAGGTTTTCTTCCAAGGAGCAAGTGTCTTTTAATTTCATGGCTGCAGTCATCATGGGCTTTCCAGGCGGCACTAGTTGTTTAAGGAATCTGCCTGCCAACACAGAAGACATAAGAGACATGGGTTTCATCCCCAGGTATGGAAGATTCCCTGAAGGATGGGCATGGCAACCCACTCCAATATTCTTGCCTGGAGAATCCCATGGACAGAAGAACTTGGTGGGTGACAGTTAAGAGGGTCACAAAGAGTCGGACACCACTGAAGTGACTTGGCACACACATGTAGTCACTGTCCGCAGTAATCTTAGAGATGAAGAACTTAAAATCTATTACTGCTTCCACTTTTTCTCCATTTGCCAGGAAGTTATGGGACTCAATGCCATGATTTTAAGTTTTCTGAGTGTTGAGTTTTAAGCCAACGTTTTCACTCTTTACGTTCTCCCTCATCAAGAGGCCCTTTAGCTTCTCTTCACCTTCTGCCATCCGAGTGGTGTCATCTGCAAATCTGAGGTTGTTGACATTTCTCCTGGCAATCTTGATCCCACCTTGTGATTGATCCAACCCAGCATTTCCATGATACACTCTGCACAGAAGTTAAATAAGCAGGGTGACAATATACAGCCTTGTAGTACTCCTTTCCCAGTTTTGAACCATCCATTGTTTGATGGCCAGTTCTAACAACTGCTTCTTGACCTGCATACAGGTTTCTCAGGAGACAGGTAAGGTGGTCTGGTATTCCCAGCTCTTTAAGAATTTTCTACAGTTTGTTGTGATAAACACAGTCAAAGGCTTTCGAGTAGTCAATGAAGTATAAATAGATATTTTTCTTGAATTCTCTTCCTTTCTCTATGATCCAACAAATGTTGGCAATTTAATCTCTGGTTCCTCTGGTTTCTAAATTCAGCTTAAACTTCTGGAAGTTCTTGGTTCGTGTCCTGCTGAAGCTTAGTTTGAAGCATTTTTAGCATTACCATGCTAGCATGTGAAATGAGCACAATCACACGCTAGTTAGAACATTCTTTGACATTGCCCTTCTTTGGGACTAGAATAAGAACTGACCTTTTCTAGTCCTATAGCCACTGCTGAGTTTTCCAAATTTGCTGATATATTGAGTGCAGCACTTTCACAACATCATCTTTTAGGATTTTGAATAACTCAGCTGGAACTCCATCATCTCCACTAGCTTTGTTTGTAGTGTTGCTTCCCAAGGCCCACTTGACTTCACCCTCCAGGATGTCCGGCTCCAGATGAGCGACCACACCATGATGGTAATCTGGGTCTTTAATATAGTCCTTCTGTGTATTCTTACCATCTCTTCTTAATTTCTTTTGCTTCTGTTATGTCCTTACAGTTTCTGTCCTTTATCATGCCCATCTTTGTATAAAATGTTCCCTTGGTACCTCCAATTTTCTTGCAGATATCTCTAGTCTTTCCCATTCTATCTTTTCCTCTATTTCTTTGCATTGTTCATTTAAGTATGCCTTCTTATCTCTCCTTGCTATTCTCTGCAACTTTGCATTCAGTTGGATATATCTTTCCCTTTCTCCCTTGCAATTACCTAAATTTAAAATATCCTTTGCAAAAAGAAAGCAATGTAAACCTATAAACTATCCACTTTGAGAATGGTGCAATCAACCACCCCCTTGCCTCCTCAGGAATGCCCTAATGGAAATATTATTAACTAGGACAGATGACATTTCAGGCAGGTCTATGACAGGTACTGTGTCCAGTCCACGTTTACAATAACCCAGGAGAGAGGCCCTATTAACTATCATCTTGTTTTTCAACATGAGGAAACAAAACCTTAAGCAATTTGCACAGGTAGTGTCTGAGCACACTGCTAGTATCTCAACGTGATGGACTAATATTCCTTTCTCCCCTAACTGCACTCTACAAGCAACTGGAAGGTTCAAGTACTATCCTGAGGATTGGATGTAATTAATCTTAACTTTTTAAAGGTATTATCCTAGGCTTCCACTTATTCTCCTACATTACCTTTTCAAAAATTATTAATCTTAAGCATTTTATATGTGGAACACTTCCAAAATATTAAATTATGATATGAAAAGAAATGTTAACATTTCAAACTCCCCACAAATCTGAATACAAAGCCACTCAACATATGACTCATTATCATCAACTAGTTGTTTAAGGTCCACAGGCTGATGGAAAGCAAAGTAAAAGACCCATTTGCCTCCTCAGGTTATGTTTAAGGGTCTTCTGCTGGTTCCTTTCTTTCACCCAAAGATTCCATATTGAGCCCTGGATGGTGATGATTCTTGAATCTCTACCTCAAGTCCGCTGTATTTTTACTGTATTTTGAAGGAGTCCCTTGTGCTCGCATCAAGGAACGACTCTCCTAACTGTCGTCCTCAACTCTGACCTCCTTCCTTCAGGTTATCACCTGGTCAAGGGTGTTCCCATCCACAAGGGACTTCTCAGAGCCATCCCACATTCCTTATCTCCTTCATGACTGAAATACCTGTGCCACATGAGCAATCCTAAAAGCACTGTCAGGTCCATCCCCTTCATCCTTCCTCCAGCTGCCAGCCCCTTTCCGCCACAGCTTCTTGTTCGCTACACCATGAGAGCCGACTTGCTAAAATGCAAACGGCCACAGTGTGCTCATGCGTGGAGAGGCCTCCTCCAAGACGCCCAGAGAATGAGGCCCAGAGGCCTCAGTCCGGTAGAGAAAAGCCCGCCAGCCTCCAGCTGCCACCGCAGGGCCGTCTCCACCTTCTCGGGGGCCCACAGCAAGTCCTCAGCTTCACCCACCGGCTCGCTCGGAGACTCCCAGGGGCCACCTGTCTGCACATCCAACACACTTGGTCCGGGTGGACGCCTTTCCAGCTGTGTCTGCAAAGCATCTCTATCTTCAAGATCCTGCCAGAAGTTAATTCTTCCATTCCCCCAAACAACTATCTCACACCGACTTCTGATGTACTCTTAAAATACAGCATTATAAATTAATTATCTGTTTGCATATCTCCCGATCTGGACTCTTACTTCCTCTTGGGTTCCCAGCACTGACCACTGACAGGTACTCAAAAGCCTGGTGAATTACTGACTTAATGCCTTCTAAGAGCTTACATTTAGAATTAGACACAGCAATACAAAAATAAATGTATGAGGACAAACATAAAACTGAACAAAACTTGGGCTCATGTCCAAGAATATTTATCATGTTAACAGCTACCCTGCCTGGTAGCAATGTGCTATATAAAACACATTTTGCTATTTGTTACTGGCAGTCTTAAGGCAAAAAGATGACTACAAAAAAATGTAGTAAAAATACTGGAAATTACGAGGGAGGGAGGGAAAAGACTCTCATGAGTATCAGTGGTGCCATCAAAAATGGGAAACATCAAGACATCCTTTACGTCCCAATGAACAAAACAGCAATGAAATATTCTTGCAGGAAATAAAAAAATCTGATAATGAACTCAGTAAGGGGTTTCCAGGTGTCACAGTGGTAAAGAAACTGCTTGCCAATGCAGGAGGTACAAGAGACATGGGTTCGATCCCTGGGTTTGGAAGATCCCTTAAAGAAGGAAACGGCAACCAGCTCTAGTATTCCTGCTTTGAAAATTCCATGGACAGAGGAGCCTGGTAGGCTTACAGTCCATGGAGTCGCAAAGAGCTGGGCACACTGACTCTGAGTGTGCACACAGGTGCTTGATAAAGCCTTGTATTTCGAACTATCGATTTATAGGAAATTAAAAAGGACCAAAAGATACATTAAACCATAACTAATCAATCAGCAAATCTCAAACTGTAGGAACTTCTACCAGAAAAAAGACCTAGTTTCTTCAACAAATAAATTGTAACAGTAAAAAGGAAAGGAGAGAGGGAGAAAGACGAGAAGAAATTAACAGGAAAACAACAGATATGAAAAGGTATTAAAATAAAGATTTTATTTCGATCTTGATTCAAACTACCCCATACTATAAATAAAACAAAAACATTTAATCCAGTTATGTTCAGTTCAGTTGCTCAGTCGTGTCTGACTCTTTGCGACTTCATGGACCACAGCACACCAGGCCTCCCTATCCATCACCAACTCCCAGAGCTTGCTCAAACTCATGTCCATTGAGTCGGTGATGCCATCCAACCATCTCATCCTCTTTCGTCCCCTTTTCCTCCTGCCTTCAATCTTTCCCAGCATCAGGGTCTTTTTCAATGAGTCAGTTCTTCGAATCCGGTTGCCAAAGTATTGGAGCTTCAGTTACAGCATCAGTCCTTCCAATGAACATTCAGGACTGATTTCCTTTAGGATGGACTGGTTTGACCTCCTTGCAGTCCAAGGGACTCTTCAAGAGTCTTCTCCCAATACCACAGTTCAAAAGCATCAATTCTTCGGCACTCAGCTTTCTTTATGGTCCAACTCTCACATCCATATGTGACTACTGCAAAAGCCATAGATTTGACTATTTATGAAACTACTGGAAATTTGAGTATTGGATAATTGGTATGAAAAAATAATTTTTAAATGTGATAACTGTATTATGTTGGTTTCTTTTTTAAGCCCACTTTTTTTTTTTAGATAAAACTATATGTTGAAATATTGACAGATTAACTGATACAATATCTGGGATTTACTTCAAAATAATATTGAGGTCAGGGATTTGGGGGTAAAAGAAGAAAAGGTTTACATACAACAAAACTAGCCATATAATTATTGAAATCTGAGTGACGGGTTAATGGGGCCCATTATACTTTCAACTACTTCTGTTAATTGTTTGAAAATGTCCATTTAAAGGAAAATGGAGATAACGGTATGAAAGACAAATTCAGGAGTCCAGCATTAGGGTGAGACTGTGGTGCTGACTGACACTGGGCTTCACCTGAAAGACTTACAGTCTTTCTGACTATAACTTCTGAATTGGTCCCTTGCCTTCAGCCCTCAGTCTCCAAAATAGCCCATTATGCACTGAGCATTTAATCTTTCAGTTTCTTTTTTTAAAACTTTTTATTATTAAACAATATTGTAATAGTTTCAGTGAACAGGGAAGGGGCTCAGCCATACATATACTTGTATCCATTCTCTCCCAAACTTCCCTCCCATCCAAGCTGCCATATAATATTGAGCAGAGTTCCATGTGCTATACAGTAGGTCCTTGCTGGTGATCCATTTTAAACATAGCCGTGTGTACATGTCCATCCCAAACTCCATAACTATCCCTTCCATCCCTTCTACACGTCCGTCCTTCCCCAGGAAAACCACAGTTTGTTCTCTAAGTCTGAGAGTCTGTTTCTGTATTGTAAGTTAAGTTCATTTGAATCATTTCTTTTTAGACTACACAATATAAGTGATGTCATTGGATATTTCTCCTTCTCTGGCAGCCTTCAGTTTCTTAACCCATTTTATCTTTAATATGTTCACTGTACTATTTAATCTTAAGTGTCTTTAAAAAAAAAAATCTCCATAATCTTAACCAAATTAACCTTGCCAGTTTCATCTTCCCCTCCTTACTTCTGACTTAGTGACCCTTTCTGGACCTCACCTACTGATCAAGCTGCCCTCCTTGCCTAAGTCTGATGCTCTCCACTAACTCTGACCCACCCTCTTAAAGGCCCAGTTTCCAATTTCACTGACTCCAAGATGCCTCTTCCAGCCACAAATCTCGCCAAACACCATGAACACTTGAGTCAAACCCACCCAAGCTCAAATTTCAATCTGGACTTCTCACTAGCTGTGCAACCTGAAAAAACTCCTGAGTTCAATCTCCTACTCTGGAAACTGAACTGGACTGAGTGAAGCTAACGGGGCTCAGGGTTGAGTGTACGGGGCACAGCTTGTATAGTTTGGGCACACAATACTTCAGGAATAGGAACTGAATGGTTTTGTTTTTTTTTAACGTACCATGACTGGTTATGTTTTAGGATAATGGTAAGTGACTTTAATTCTAAGTCCATATCAATATTTTCCCCTGCATCTTCCTTTATCCTTGCTCCAAAAATCTTTTATATTCGATTAAAAAAATCATAGGTCTTTTTTCAAAGTTCAAATGGTTTTTCACTGCTACTGATTTCATAGGCTTATAAGACTCTAAGCTTATAGTAAAACCTTATTATCTGTAATATACTATATTTAATATACTATATTTACTGATGAGTCCGAAGGCTAGGTTCAGAATATCATTTATTTTCTATTAATTTAAAGAATAATTATTTCATTTTAAAAACTTTTTGAAAAGGAACAGGGTTGTCCAAACTGCTTTACAATATTTTCTTTCTGATGAGTCTCATTCAGTTCAGGTCAGGTCAGTCGCTCAGTCGTGTCTGACTCTTTGCGACTCCATGGACTGCAACACGCCAGCCCTCCCTGTCCATCACCAATTCCTGGAGTTTACTCAAACTCATGTCCATCACGGTAGTGATGCCATCCAACCATCTCATCCTCTGCTGTCCCCTTCTCCTCCTACCTTCAATCTTTCCCAGCATCAGGATCTTTTCAAATGAGTCAGTTCTTCGCATCAGGTAGTCAAAGTACTGGAGTTTCAGCTTCGGCATCAGTCCTTCCAGTGAATATTCAGGACTGATTTCCCTTAGGACTGACTAGTTTGATCTCCTTGCAGTTCAAGGGACTCTCAAGAGTCTTCTCCAACACCACGGTTCAAACAAAAGCATCAATTCTTTAGCACTCAGCTTTCTTGATAGTCCAACTCTCACATCCATACATGACTACTGGAAAAAGCATAGCCTTGACGAGACAGACCTTTGTTGGCAAAGTAATATGTCTGCTTTTTAACATGCTGGAATCATGCTAAATCAAACATGCTGTCTAGGTTGGTCATAACTTTCCTCCCAAGGAGTAAGCATCTTATAATTTCATGGCTGCAGTCACCATCTGCAGTGATTTTGAAGACCAAGAAAATAAAGTCTGTCACTGTTTCCACTGTTTCTCCATCTATTTGCCATGAAGTGATGGGACCAGATGCCATGATCTTAGTTTTCTGAAAGTTGAGTTTTAACCCAACTTTTTTACTCTCTTCTTTCACTTTCATCAAGAGGTTCTTTAGTTCTTCTTCACTTTCTGCCCTAAGAGTGGTGTCATCCGCATATGTGAGGTTATTGATATTTCTCCCGGAAATCTTGATTCCAGCTTGTGCTTCCTCCAGCCCAGCGCTTCGCATGATGTACTCGTCACAGAAGTTAAATAAGCAGGGTGACAATGTACAGCCTTGTACTCCTTTCCCTATTTGGAACCAGGCCATTGTTCCATGTCCAGTTCTAACTGTTGATTCATGACCTGCATACAGATTTGTCAAGAGGCAGGTTCAGGTGGTCTGGTATTCCCATGTCTTTAAGAATTTTCCAGTTTATGGTGATCCACACCGTCAAAGGCTTTGGCATATTCAATAAAGCAGAAATAGACATTTTTCTGGAAATCTCTTGCTTTTTCCAATGATCCAGTGGATGTTGGCAATTTGATCTCTGATTCCTCTGCCTTTTCTAAATCCAGCTTGAACACCTGGAAGTTCACAGTTCACATAATGTTGAAGCATGGCTTGGGGAATTTTGAGCATTACTTACTAGTATTGTGAGATGAGTGCAATGGTGCGGTAATTTGAGCATTCTTTGGCAATGCCTTTCTTTGGGATTGGAATGAAAATTGACCTTTTCCAGTCCTGTGGTCATTGCCGAGTTTTCCAAATTTGCTGACATACTGAGTGCAGCACTTTCACAGCATCATCTTTTAGGATTTGAAATAGCTCAACTGGAATTCCATCACCTCCACTAGCTTTGTTTATAGTGATGTTCCCTAAGGCCCACGTGACTTCACATTCCAGGATGTCTGGCTCTAGGTGAGTGATCACCCCATGGTGATTATCTGGGTCATGAAGATCTTTTTTGTATAGTTCTTCTGTGTATTGTTGCTACCTCTTCTTAATATCTTCTGCTTCTGTTAGGTCCATACCATTTCTGTCCTTTATTGTCCTATATTCTTTGCATGAAATGTTCCCTTGGTATTTCTAACTTTCTTGACGAGATCTCTAGTCTTTCCCATTCTATTGTTTTCCTCTATTTCTTTGCACTGATCACTTTCTTATCTCTTCTTGCTATTCTTTGGAAATCCGCATTCAAATGGGTGTATGTTTCCTTTTCTCCTTTGCTTTTCGCTTCTCTTCTTTTCTCAGCTATTTGTAAGGCCTCCTCAGACAACCATTTTGCTTTTTTGCATTTCTTTTTCTTGGGGATGGTCTTGATCTCTGTCTCCTGTACAATGTCACAAATCTCTGTCCATAGTTCTTCAGGTACTCTGTCTATCAGATGGAATCCCCCAAATTTATTTCTCACTTCCACCATATAATTGTAAGGGATTTGATTGATAGATAATAGATCCTCACTACAATTGTGCCCTGCCATCAACAAGAACCTTACTACAACACAGGACCTACCAGTGCTCCTGAGGCGGCAGCTGCCCCTACACATGCAGTGAAGAGGACCCTGAGAGGAGGAGATTAGAGAGAGGCCCGCCAGTGGGAGCAGCTGCCTCCCCTACGCTCATCAAGTTAGGACCCTGGAGGCCACTACTCTGGCATTCAAGACTTAATAAAATCCTTTCTTGTATTCTATTTTTTGCAAGAACTTCTTCCTAAACTAACAAGAAGTCAAAAGGAAAAAAGGAAGCCATATGGTTGCCTAAATTTCACTTCTCCTAAAATACTGAAGAGAAACATGAAGATACTCAAGAGCTAAGGACTAAAGTAACTAAAATTTTTAATAGATCAATTTACTTTATTAAACTCACAAAGTAAATGAGCCACAGTAAATATTTGGGTGTGCTTTTTATAGAGAATAACAGTATATGTAATAATAATACACATAGCAAAAAAGAAAAGCCAGCTTTATAACTTACCTCTTCAAGAATCCCCTTATCCATAAAACCAAGATATAGAACTGTCTCCAAAAGTCACACTAATGATTAAAGGAGAGACTAAGCATAAGCACTGTGCTTGTCACATTTAAATGTTCAACAAATGTCAGCTATTGTTGTTTCCATTATCTAAAACCACATTTAAGAATAAGACTAAAAATTTTCACTGAACCCACTGGGAGTTTATCTGGTGGTGACCATGGGCCGCTGACAGCAGCAGCTAGTGATTATGTAACGTTTACTATTCACCAGGCACTCTTCAGAGTGCTTTACTCACTGAGTAAACGCTTATGGTCTTGACATCAACTCCACGAAGTTAAGTACTTTTCTCAGATGAAGAAACTGAGGCACAGAGGTTGAGTAACTCACCCAAGGTCCAAACTATAGAGTCAGAAACTCTTGAGTATGAGTTCAACAATCTGTGTTTTAACAAGCCTTCTGGGAGATTCTAATGTTCACTAAAATCTGAAAAACCCTGGGTTAACAAATGCAAAAGCCCGTATCAGTGATTTTAAAGGCTTGAATACCAGCCTATCTCTGGAACAAAATGTATTTCTACTGTAAACAGCAATAACGATGGCAGTAAACCCTTCAGATTAAAATAGAATCAGGAGCAAAACCAAGCCCCACCACATTCAGGCATCACTTGCTATATGACCTGAGGGGTATTATTAACATGATATATGAGGTAATATCCATCCACCATGGTAGAGTAAAAGACACTGGAAAGCACTGGTAGAGCTTCTGCTCTCCAATGGGTCTCAAAGTTGGGAATGCATCAGAATTGCCTGTCAGAGTTAAATGCAGACTCCCAGGTTCCCTCCTCATCACCCTCCACACCCCAGAACTATTTTGGTGTAAAGAACTTACTTGAGTCTAGGGCCATACCACCCTGAACACACCTGACAGTGTCTGATCTCGGAATCTAAGCAGGGGTGGACCCAGTTAGTACTTGGATGGGAGAACTTACTTGAGCAGACACTCCAGGTGATTCTGATGCAGACAATTCCTCAATTTTTTTTTTTTTACTTTTTAGAAAACCACAGATGTATACTTATCCAATGGATCCCCTTTACTTCAACCTCCATCCTTTCTTCACCTCCCCAAGGCTAATGCAAAGAGACATGAATACATTCCTCTCCCCTAAAGTCAAGCACTCTTGAGAAAAATCAGTCAGTGATCCGAACCTGGTTCTGCTATCCTTACAGAAAAAAGGTGGTCATTGCCCACGCTAGCAATACAATTCTGAAAGTAATCTGATGTTTCAAACATCTACAGATAATCATCTTCCAGAAAACAAATACGTGAAGCTTGTTACTCTAAGAATTTTTAAAATCAAAGATATTAATGAAGGAAGAATTTTAATGCTATACATGTAAGTTATGTTTTACTTTATTTTCTGTACTTCAATAAATTGAAATGAGCATTAAAAGACAAATGAAGACAGCTGAGAGCAGCAAAAAGCAATCCAGGAAAAACAAAAATCCTTCCCTCTCTCTAGTGTCGGAATTTAAATATCAAGGGAAAAGAACTGTATGGATAAACATAATGAGCCTCAATGATGCTTTTAACTGCACAACCTAATCCTCAACTGTATCCCTCAGTACCAGTGGGGGAAAGCGGGGGTGGGGGTGGGGGTGAGGTCCTCAGAAGAAGTTGAAGGGGCACCTAGAAACTCACATCAGGTGTGAGAGTTGGCTCCACGCAGAGACCCCCACCTACTAAGGAGAGGCTTCCTCCTCCCCGCGCTGCCCAAGTCTGGGCAACCAGGATAAAGAGTTAGAGAACAAGTCCCTGGTGCACCTCAGGTCAGGGCATCTAGTCCAACCCCACAGCGCCATTTCTACTGGGGATGGAGACAGAGACAGGGGAAGAGGGAGGGAGAAAAAAGTGAGGGCAAGAACCTAGAAAGTTCACCCCTATTACAGCTACATGAGAAACAGGGAATGGTGTGGAGCTTAAATGATTTTGAGACCAAATCCTGCTCTTGGGATTGATATTTTTCTTCAGCTTTTAATAAAACATATCGTAAACAATGTAAGATTTTCCTCTTTTATCATCACAGAAGACACTCACAGACAGCAGATCTGATCTTCTGTCCATTTCTAGGCAAGCCTGATATTCTGATGAGCAGGTGCTGGACAGCATGGAGCAGAGCCTAAACCAGAACCAGGCTGCACACAGGCTCCAGGTCTGCCTGTGGCTTTCAGGTTGCTCTTTTCAGGAGGAAGCCTCCAATCACCTTTCTAAAAGTAAATTAAGTACTGAAAATATTGCTATTACCATATTAATTCCTCACTGGCTTTATTTTCCTTTAATTTTGGTATTTGAAAGGAAAAAAAACTTTTTTCTTAAATATTTTAAACATGACCACGAATAGCATTATCAAATTATAATCCAACACAGAGTCGCAGTTACAATCCAAAGCATTAAAAAAAATAACAACTATTCAAAGTTTTCCATCAAAGAGCCAAAAATGCTTTATTACTGGAAATAATCTATATTAAATGCAAAAATTTTTCTCTTCCTTTTCTCCACTTCTAATAAAATAAAAGCAAAGACCCAGGCAGGCATAGCTGCATAGGCTAACCCTGATTTTTATAGCAAAATATTCATATCAAATTCTAATAATATCAAAATGCTTTTCTTCATTCTCCAGTAGTTTTTTTCTATTTGCTTATTTAAGAAGCTTTCAGGAATAATAAGATCCAAACCAAAACACAAACATACATACACATGGAACTGACCATTCAACATGAATCGAAACTTCGACGGCAGCAAATTATATCTACATTATATTCAAAATCAGTGCTGAATTTTTAATATACTGCCCTGTCTCCCAAGGGAGGAAAAAGTAGGATAGACAGGAAAAGTCATGTTCTCATCCCCCTTTTCCTAAGCTCTGACCACCCCAGCCAAGAGAGAGCCAAGCGGGCTGCTGCTTCCAGCAACCTGAGCCCACCTGAGCCCTCAGAGAGGCTCCAACCCGAGCGCAGCAGCAGCTACGCGGTCGGTCACCCGGGCCAACCAGCAGGGGTCAAGCCCAGGAGCGGGAGTGCTCAGACCTGAAAGTAACTTAAACGTTTTCTCCTCAGACACTCACAAGCTCTTCAAACATAAAAGGAAATATTCAGCCCTGGTTCAAAGCCTGACAACTAACTACAAGCAAGGTCAGCAAGAGGGAGAGTCAGATGCAAAGGAAACGCCAGGCTTCACTAGCAATCTCCTTTAAAGCAGAGTGTCTTCATCAATCGACATTCCTAAAGTTTTTATTATCAAGTTAATTGAAACTCCTGTGTTAATATCTAAATGCTAGGCAATTAATGGCAGCAAACTAAATGTTCTCATCTTTGCTCTGACAACAAAATCTTATAAAGCAAATGATACAAGCACTTCTGTAACTTAATACAGGCCTTCTATACTTTTCTCCAAAAGCTGCAGAACAGAAGTGGCTTATAAATGAACAATCTGTTTTATAAATAATAACCAAATATTAGAACAAGTAATAAGCAATAATAATAAAGAAATGTTTATGCCACCATGGAGCAATGTCAATATGCTAATTAACGTCCGAGCTCCATCAGAGACTTCAATGACAAGTTATTAATTCTGAAGTATGTTACCCTCATGTCCAACACTATCACCTTTTTCCAAAACGATGCCCATTTGCCAAACACTTTGTTTACTGCATCACCTTTCGAAAAATTCTGTCCACAAAAATGTCCAAAGTGGTATTTTATAAAATATAAACACTTGTTTCTACCTATACACATACAGACTTCAGACTTCCACTTAACTATTTATTGAGTGATCCACTATTACAAGAGAATTGCTGAGCTAGAACTATTTTGTTTTAAAAGTTATTGAACAGTAACTTTTTATTTCATTCTTAATCACTGAGAAAAAACAATGAAAGGCACCAGTTCCAAGCATAATTAATATGTTCCTTCTAAATGACCTTGATACTGAAACCAATCTCAGAGTCTTGTTCAGTATCACTTCAGGGTCGGGCATTATCTCTGTTCTAACAAAGAATTAGTCCTACCCTAAAATCATTTCTTCTCTCACCAGCAAACTCTTACTCATTCTTCCAGACCTCCTCTGAGAAATGCAGTATTACGTCATACCTTGAAATCACACCTCTCCCACTGTGCTATCATCTGCCTGTGTTGACCTTTCATTCAACTGGGAGTTCATTCCTTCACTTCAAACACAATATCTTATTAATCACTGGATTCCCAGCATACGGAACATTCCCAAGCAAAAAGGGATTCAATATATAGTTTATGTTTTCCTTTTTCTGTCTTCTGCAACTTTTCCAATAAAGCCTGAGGTTTAAAAAAATATTAAAAAGATAAAAGCTGTACCTTGAGAAGTACACATTCATAGTACCCAGTATTTCTCTCAAGAATCTAAGATAATTCTATCAGTTGGGAAAAACTATACCTAAAAAGGTAAAGTTTGAAATTATCTCACTGCTTTAACCTATTTTTCTTTTTAAAGATCCTGACACATCCTCTTTAAGTAAACTGAAACTTAATCTGAATGGAGTTACCTCCTACAAACCTTCTCTAAGGAAAGAAAGATTTTTTTCTAGCTATGGAAACAACAGTGTAGTTTAAAGCCATGAAAACAGTGTTCTGCAAGACTGCCAACTGTCACGGTCCTGGAGGCTGAGCCGAGTCAGCACAAGACCACTGTCAGAGGAAAGGGTACTGACCGACAGTCTAGTTTCCACACCAGGTGACTCCCTTCACATTACAGACCCTGCAACAAGGCCTTCAACACCGAGCAGCTGCTTCCATTAAGGGCAGTGGGTAGCAGGTCTGGGAGAAACTTGTGACACAAAGAAAACATGACCTCTTCTTCAGCATCTCACAAGAGTAAATCTAAAGTAGACTTGAGTTAGAGGTAGAAGGGAAAAGATGATGAGTCTATAGGTAGAAGGAGGAGACAGGAAGGTAACGAAAGTTTGCCAGGAGGGGACGGAGAACCAGGAAACAAACCTACACATAAACTTTGTAGTTGTTGTTTAGTCCAACTTGTGTCCAGCTCCTTGCAACCCCATGAACCTGGAGCCTGCCTGGCTCCTCTGTTTTGGGATTTTATTAGGAACCCAAAATGATAAAACGGAAACTTTAAAACAACAACAAAAAAAGTTAAAATTTATGGCACCATAATTTTCTCTACTATACCAAATTATTAAATCTTGGGTAAAGCAGTTTGAGGAAGTAAGCTAGGATACAAAAATGCTTCCAAATCATGAAACTTCTTCAAATAGCTATTCTTTTTTTAATGACTCAAAAATTAACACCATTTGAAAGAAGGAAATATCATCACGTTGGGTAAATAAAATGTTTGATGGTGAATGGAGAGTGCATTTATTAGTTAATCTCTTGGTCAACAACAGGAAGAATAAACCAGGCCTATTCTTACTTATTGATTTTTATTGTGGTGTGTATTTTATTTGCAAACTTAGAGGCCTCCACACTTTGGGGTAACATTTTTTCTGTTCAACATCTCTGCTGAGCATGTTATTTTAAATGTTCAATATTTTAATTTTACATAATCACCACTGTATGGTAATAAATCCCATCAATTGACACTCTGTTCACAATTTTGAGTTGTTTGTGCAATATAACTGTATCACTGTCACTTGTATTTGTGAAGTTCATGATTATTACAAAAATGCAAGCTTCTCACTATTTCACAAGTCTTCTAATGTAGACACATCTGAGCATTTACTTAGGAAAAACAGTATTTTATTATAAATTTTCTGTCCTTTCTATTACATGAATGGCATTATACTGATGTCTACTGAAATTTTGTATACAGGAAACTAATATTATGCATAAATTTTATTTCAGAAAAAAATGAGGGAGCCCAAGTTATCTGTAGTGATAAGATTTCAAGGGGGCAGTTAGATGTCACAAGGATAAGGAAATGCAATGAAATTTAAGGGTATAAGGTAAGAATGTTAGATTGTCTCATGATGTATAAGAGAGGCTGATTCAACAGATTATTGAACCGCATCTCTCTTTCATTTCCAAAGTCCCAGCATTCATTTAGATCTAAAACAACACAAAAAGCTATTTGTCTAAGCCTAGAACCCAACTCCATTCTGCATATAAGAACAAAGTATTGTTAAAACAACTTTATACTGAATTTTCCAGGAATAAAACTACCCTCATGTACATCGAGGGAAGATTATATTTTATTTCAGTTGGACTTTGACCAAGAGCTGCTCTCTATCTTAGAAGACGATATCTCCATTGACAACCCTAGCTTGACATCTAGGAGGCTGATACCACACTCCTCTATCACGGTGTAGCTGTCAGGCTCACACTGATACCACGTATACATGCAAACATTAAGTTCACAAGCCTTCAGTGTAGTCACACACAAGCATCTAGTTAAATAAATAATATTTTATTATATACTATGTATTTATTTAGTTAAATATATATTATTTTATTACATATTACTTTCACTTTTCCATACACAGTTAGTGCATTTTTCTGCCTTGTTTAAAATTTTGTGTAACACAGTAACAGAGTATCTATGAATTTTTTGTAGGCAATGTATTCTTTATTTTTTATAACATTTATATTTTTTATAACATATTCTTTATATTTGGAAAGAAAAAGGAGGCAGTAGGAAAGTTTCATTTTGGTGAAGGACAGGGAAGCCTGGCGTGCTGCAGTCCAAGGGGTCACAAAGAGTCGGACACAACTGAGCAACATCATCAAATAAATATGTTCTAAATTACTTATTAAATTGCATATTTATATAGTTTTAAATTGTATAAAAGACATCAAATAAACAACTAGAAAACAGAAAAGAGTACCAGTTCTAGTAGTGTGGCAGACTGGATACTGTAAATGTCTGTAATTGAAATACTGAAAATACTGGGAAACATGCCTTTTTAAATGGATCACAAACCGGGAATGAATGTGAGTGAAACCAAGAACACATAAAGTAAACCAAGAACATGGAAAGTAAGGGAGCAAAAGAAGCTGAATTCAGTTACAGATTTTAACTTTCCATCTGATGACTATACAGGGAACAGAAGAAAGGAGGAATCTTGGGCCACCAAGAAGGAGCAAAATATGGGACGATATCTCTCAAATAAACACGGGACTAAAAAGGGCTATATCCATCATGTAAGAGCATTCACTAAAGAGAAAAGAAAAATACCTGTCTTGAACTTGATACTGAGAGGTAGGGAGAATTTTTAAATGACTCCTTTGAGAATCAGAAACCACAGGCTAACCATGACCAGGGTTTCTGGTCAAAATTAACACTTAATGGTGCACTCTATAAAACCTCAAGAAGAGAATTCCATTTAAAATGGTCCCAGAGGCCATACCACCTGAACCCGCCAATCAATCTTAACACCATTTGTTGTAGGACAACAAAATATTAGGATGTTTATCTCCTGATGTAATACTCTCAGAGCATCACCTATGAAGTATTCAAACCATATCGGTCAGTACCGATGTGTAACATGCCACCCCAAACTTAGTGGCCTAAAGACAGCAGCATGTATTAGTCTCACAGATTCTGTGGGTGAGTAATCTGGACAGAGTCCATAACGGAAGGCCTATTTTCATCATAATGGCTCTACCCCTCAGCTGGAAGACAGCTGATGGTCACCAGACAGCCTGGGGCTGGAACCACTGGAGGCTCTTTCTCTCAAAGGGAGGGTCATGGACCCCTCCACTAAACAGAAGCAGGACCTAAATGCTGAGGACATGATTTACAATAATCACAAATAAAAATGTTTAACTTCAAGCCTGTGGATCTAACTTGCAATCTACAGAAAACAGAAGGGCAGGATGAACAAATTAAGCCACATCAAGGGAAAACATCCAGACAAAGCCATTTCATAGGAAAACCGACTCAAGGATGAATGGGAGTAGGGTAAGACAGAACTGATCCAGATAAAACGATGTAAGGATCAAATCAATGTATTAACAGTTGTTTGAATCTGGCTTGAAATGAATGAACTTTAAAGGCATTCTGATGACAGTTTGGGGATATCTGAATATGGCTAGGCTAGTACATGCAGGAACTTATGCTGGCATGTGAGTGTTCATTCTATCAGTCTGTTTATCAGTCTACTAAGATCTCTTTATATAATAAAACTTTAGAAAATAAAATACGATATATGATTCCTAATGACTAGTGTCCACAAGCAACTGGCAAAAGCATACACCAATCCTTCTGAGGGAATAAAACAGGAACCCAGGTCTCAATAAAACAGTCTTTAAAAAATGAACGAAGGGAAGTAAGAAAACTCTTAGAACTAAAAGAGAATAAAAATAACACATATCAAAATTTGAGAGACTTAACCAAAGGAATACTTAAGAGGAAAATTTTTAGTCTTCTGTTTGGCTTCATCAGACAAAAAGTAAGACAGAGTCAAAGTAAAGCACAGAATTTAACTAAACTCATAAAAAAGAGACTATGTAAAAATCCAGAAAATTCTTAAAATCATGCTACTGGGACATGTGTAGATACTCTCATACATCAATGGTTGGAGTACAAATTGGTACAACCCTTGAGAGGAACAATCTAGCAAAATTACAACCGCATGTACCCACTGACACAGCCAGGAATTTATCTGACAGATACACTTGAACATTTACAAACTGACACAAACACATAGCATCATGCAGAGTTGTCTGAACTGAAAGTAACTAAAAATAACCTAAATGCCCACTGAAAGAGAACCGGTTAAATATATTATGAAATGTCCATAAAATGGAATGAAGCTATAAAAAGGAATGAAGGATGACTTTACTGCTCCTTTGTAAAGATCATAGAAAATATATTTAAGTGGGTGGGGAAGGGGAGTGATAAAGAACAGAAGAATGTTTATAGTATATTATGGTGTACCAACATTTGTGTGAAAATAGAGCTAACAATTAAAATATGGTATTTTGCTTCTTGGTAAGAAACTAAAGAAACATAATAAAGTGGTTATCTAGCAAAGGCTGAGCTTGCTGGTGAGCTAGCTCACCAGCTAGTGGTGGGAGACTCAGATCTGTATCACTTCCTTGTACTTTTTAATTTTTTACACATGGGAATGTATTGATGATTCAAAACATTACACATTATAAAATATTAAAGAAACAAAGGTAGGTATATTAATGGAGCTCTAAAATTAACTTTTGCATCATTCACATTAACAAAAGACACAAAGTAATACTTTCTGATGATCTCCTAGTTCAAAACTCAGCAGACTACCATGCAGTGTCTAGAAAGAAAAGGAGAGTCTACAGGAAGGAATGCTCTGTCTGCCATGAAACACCGGCTTCTTATATCAAAACAGTTGAGTTTCTTCATTTTTTAAATGTGAACTCAGTATTAAAAATTCTTACTAAAAGTTAGATTGATTTTGAAGATATTCTAGTGGTTATTTTTACTTTGTTTTGGGATAGATTTGGGGGGGGTTGTTATTCTAGTTTTGAAGGTACTAACTATATGGAAAATGCTAGATGTCATTTCCGAGATAAACTTCCCCAATCTATATAAATATCTAACTCCCTAAAAGTCAAAACTGTTCCTGTATAACCAGACCCTCTGATTAGGATCCCTAAATATCTCTGATTTCCACTTCTTTGTCCCAAAAGAGTCTATAGAAACTTGCTATTTAGACATTTTATAGTGAAAACAAGAAAAAAATTCCAATATACTGTGGGAAATAATTGACTTTCTTCAGAATATACAAAAAAAAAAAGAGACAGTATTTACATCGAGTCATTTTTATACAGTACTTCCTGACATATAGTTATTGTATTCAAGTCAATAAAACAATGGTAGTATCACTCAAAGCATAAAATAGACCTAAACTAAGCACATTTGAATAGTACTCATTAAAGTAAGATTTTACCTGCATTATGCTTTAAACATTTAAATATAAAGGATACTACATAACTAACTGCCATGTGTAAGAGGTCATCAGTGATGCTTCATGAAGGAAATAAATTTTGAATTTGGTCTTGAAGGAAATAACAGGCACTCAGAATCCTTAACCAAATTGGTTTTACAATCAGATTCATTTTAGCACACTGAAGTAAAATGAGTAACGCAATATCTCTGTTGAGTCCTTCTTAAACTTTGATAACATGACAAAACGTTTTGTCTACAGAGAAGTTCACTAAGGCTCTGAAATTCCATGAAAAACTCTTTAACTTTATATATTATAAACCCAGATACCAGTCTATCACTTAAAAAGAAATGGTATTATAAGGCTATTTAATTTTCCTGATTTTAATTAAAGAACAGACTAAATAACTTTGAAATAATGTACATTTCTACATCTATAAATTGCTTTAAATTTTGCAAGCACATATGCAAAACACAAGATTCTATAGCTTCTTCAATCTCAGCTGTTACACTGTTTTGTTTAAAGCTATAAACTCTTTCTGGAACTCTTAAATAAAAATCACATGGAAAAAGCTACAAAGAATCCAATAAAATACTTAAGAAATTGGCTGAATTTGTTAAAATTAAGCTTCATATATTTATACATTTTGCCTAGCATCAGCAATCACTCCAAGCTGTCTAGGAATCATTTTGAAGACTGAACAGTCAATGTCGCTGTCTTCCCCTATCTTTACCACTCCCACCCACAAAAAAAAAAAAAAAAAAGAAGAGAGGAAAATACAAAATGCAAAGTTACAATTTGATGCTTATGACTAAAAGTGCTATGAAAGTTCTATTTGAATTCAGAGTACAGGTCCTGAGTTCATGATGCCTTTTAATATCTTCGGTGACAATCTCTAAAACAAGATGAAACTGAATCACTGTACCCAAAGCATATGTACTTTTTTTCAACACATCATGTAAGCTGAAATATGTAGCCCAATAACCTCAAAGAGTATTTAATGAAGCTAATTTAAACTAGAAACTGTTTAACATACTCAAAAGTACACGATTCCCTTTAGTATTTTAATATATTGTAATTGAAGTGACTATCTGTTTATAAGCTAGTTTAGGAAGAATAATACTGCCAAAGGCAACAATGTTTTGATACAACAGCACTTACCATTAAAACAAATCAAAAGAAAGCTCAAGATAAAAACACCATGTATGTGCCAACTAGCAAGATTAAATGATCAATAAAACCATTTTCGTGAATAAGCCTCAACAAAGTGACAGAGCACTTTCTTGAAAGATTCGGAATACACAAGACAAAGAACATGAAATGACTGACATTTTCTGCTGTCACTAACCGGTAATATAAGAAGCTATTAAGCTAGTCATTCTTCCCACCCTTCAGTCTCAACCATCCATCCATAAACTAACAGTTTAGGATATAGTTCTGCATTTTCTCAAAACTTCATTTTTTCCCACTGAGAACAGAAATTCTCTAAATGGGACAGGAAGATGTCTCAGAACCCAGGGTGGCCTCTGAACACAGGACAGAGGCCTGGGGACCAGGAATGCGCTCACCTGCTGCGGCTGGTACCTCTGCTGGGACTGGGAGGGCAGATAGGGCGCCTGCGGGGGAAGGTGTGGAGGCTGTGGCTGCTGGTTGTAGTAAGGCTGCTGGCCCTGCTGGCAGTAACCACTCACACCCTGCTGTCCGTACTGAGGTGGCATCTGTCAAGAGTCAAGATGGGCAAATAAGAGAAAGTCTAAACATGCAATTCAATAAAATCAAATATGGTTTCGATTCAGCAACGTGAAGTGGGTTCTTTGCTAAGCAACTGAATTCAATATTTTTAACATTCTTGCCATTAGATAAATTGGTCTACTGCCTTCTCCTCACATACTATCAATGAAGACAAAAGATAATTTAACTGTGCTTTAAAAAATACTTTATCAGATATCAAATACTGATAATTTCACAAAAATCCAGAGGGGGTAAAAAGCTCCAAATACTGACATTAAAATTGCTTCTGCCAAGAAAGTCAGAGAAAGATTATACTACCTAATCCATTCTCATGCAATACTCAAATGAAAATGAACTCCAGTTCAAGATCCCTTACTAATATTTTGTAGGATGCTTGTGATTTGGGTACATGTTTGTTTCAACTAAGGTCAGAATGCTTCAATTACATTTTAGCAAATACCAGTTACATTAGCAATTCCATTTACTATTTTTGCTAAAAAAAAAAAAAAAAGCAACACTGCTTTACAATAAATTGAGACCCATTTAGAAAACAATACTATGTATATCAAACAACGTAACTATCAATATGAGCAAGATATTCATAGTTATACAAGAATAGTATTTTCCTAGTTGATACACAGTCAATGATGTAAAGAAAAGTGTCAAAGTGTTAGTCACTCAGTTGTATCCGACTCTGTGACCCCATGGACTACAGACCTCCAGGCTCCTCTGTCCATGGAGCTTTCCAGGGAAGAATATTGGAATGGGTTGCAATTCCATTCTCTAGGGGATCCTCCCTACCCAGGAATGGAACGATTCTTACCATCTGAGCTACCAGGGAAGCCCTTTTCTGCAAATACCCAAGATACAGACAGAATGACCTAAAATGGGTCTTCTCCATTTCTAGTTACATGAACCTAAAAAATATTGAAATTGTTCAAAGAAAAGTTCTTCCTCATGCAATAAATATAATACACTATTGATGATATTTTCTGATGTTCTATCAAATCAGAAATCTACTGACACATTTTTTCCCCTAACTGAGAGAAAGAATAGGAGAGGAAAAGAAAAACAAGATATCAGAATGGCAAAAAGCACTCCTGGGAGGAGAATAGTAAAGTCATTGTTAATACCACAATATAGTTCATTTGAGAAATCCAAGAACTCATCCCCATAAGCCTATATACTTCTAAGAATTAAGTCATCAGTTCCAGATATACTTAAAAAACAAATTGACTACAGAATATTGAATGAGAGGGAAAAAGAGTAAGAGATATATTAAACACTTTGCCTCTAAGACCAATTAGCACAGTAATTTGTAACATGTACTATGAAGTAAAAAGAAAAAACTGCAAAATGCTAAAGTTCATACTCCTTTTGACCCGATCTAGATTATTTTCAAACTTCTAGCAATGATGACAAAACATTTGGCCACAATGACTTACAAATGCTTCTCATCACACAGATCCTAAGTTACTAGAACAGACAAGTTTGTACTGAAAACCATTCAACAGCACAGTTGAATTCTTTGCTTTTATTTATTTTACAGCTTGATGTCTCATAATGAATGTATGTCCCTGCCATAAGCCAAGCCAAAGAATTTCCATAAAATACAACTCCACATGCTAGAATACCATATACTACCACAACACATATCCTTTCGTTCAACACCCATATGTTTGATTTGATATCTAATACTATATTTCACACGAGCATCTTTGCAGTTTGATTTGAAGCAGTTAGGGTAACACTTTGCCAGTGTTAAAATGACTGTAAAGCTCAGTCAACACAGCCAGCAACTCCCCTATGAATTGCACTTTAATATGTTGACTTTCTGGTTTACAGAAACCTTTACACACAATATGGAAGTGTTGTTTCAGGGCAGGGGGTGGGGGGGCCTCTATTTTCTAAGCAAGACAACGAGAGGACATATTGCAGGAGTCTCCTAACACTAGAGCAGCCATGAGCTTACTACTTTCTTTAACTACCTATCCCAACTCTGAAAAGCATGGAAGCAAGGCAGGTGCAGGTGAAGCAGGTAGAATGGGTGGGGATGTAAGCAATTCCACAATGGATCCGTAGCAACCATCTGCTGACCCCAATAAACGTCAGGGGGAAAACCATCAAAAGCACCTACTTGGGAGATTTTGCTGCTGTTTTCCTCAATTAAAAATCTACTTGTTATCCTTTTTGATACACGGTCTCATTATGTGGTACTAACTAACTGGCATCTAACCCTCTGAGAGCCTAGGATAACTTATAACATGGTACAGATGGGCTATAAGATCTGGGGCTTAGAGCCAAGCAACTGCATGTGGCCCACTGTCCTCACATGGGAGCCACAACCAAATAGAGATAAATAAATGCTCATCTACCTACAGAATTTCTGTATTAGAAATGTATGAAACCTAAATCCAAGTCCTCCTATACCTTAGTTGTGTGAATATTATCAATCACATAATGATATCTGTCTTACATCTCCATTTGCAAAATGGGGCTACCTCTTCTATTGATTCATATTAATATTATAAGCAGCAATATTATAATTCTACCTGGAATTCTACATATATTCTATTATTAGTTATTAAATTACAAGTTGTAGAGCTATCTCTAAGTACTAATTATTAACTGTTACCTTTAAAAACCAATTTCTAAATATAATACCTCAATTGTCAGGAACTAATGTCTTAATTTTTTAATGATCAATAATGTTTTTGCTTTAAATCAATTTAGATGTAGGGCTTTCAAAAATCTATTAGATGCTTTTCTGACATTTTAAACCAAACAATCATTGCTAAGAAACATAAACTGAAGAATGCCCCAGAGCCAACTCCAAAAGTTGTCTAACCAAAGCTCAGAATAACTCTGGCCTCACACCACCGGCTTCTCACATGCCATCAAGGCACTCAACCACTGCTTGTAACTCTGACTTCCATCTTTAACAGACTCTGCTGAGGACAGAGAAACCTACTATACTACACTGTCATGAAGGCCTGAAGGACCAGTCCACGAGGGAAGTACATACATTTTACTGTCTCCAGTTTTGTGAAATCAATTTTGGCTACTGTGAGTCTTTATTTATCTCTTACTTCATGAAAAAGCTGGCTTAAAGCTCAACATTCAAAAACCTAAGATCACGGTGTCCAAACCCATCACTTCATCGCAAATAGATGGAAAAAAGTGAAAGCAGTGACAGATTTTATTTTCTTGGGCTCCAAAATCACTGTGGACAGTGACTGCAGCCATGAAATTAAAACATGCTTGCTCCTTGGAAGGAAAGCTCTGACAAACCTGGACAGTGTATTAAAAAGCAAAGACATCACTTTGGCAACAAAGGTCTGTCTAGTCAAAGTGATGGTTTTTCCAGTAGTGATGTATGGATATGAGAGCCGAACCATAAAGAAGGTTGAGTGCCAAAGAATTGATGCTTTCAAACTGTGGTGCTGGAGAAGACTCTTGAGAGTCACCTAGACTGTAAGGAGATCAAACCAGTCAATCCTAAAGGAAATCAACCTTGAATATTCATTGGAAGGACTGATACTGAAGGTGAAGATCCAGTAGTTTGGCCACCTAATGTGAAGAGCCAACTCACTGGAAAAGACTTGATGCTGGGAAAGATTGATGACAGGAGAAGAAGGGGACGACAGGGGATGAGATGGTTAGATGGCATCACTGACTCAATGGCATGAGTTTGAGCAAATTCTGGGAGAGGGTGAAAGACAGGGAAGCCTGGCATGCTGCAGTCAGCCCATGGGGTTGCAAAGAGTTGGATATGACTCAGCAACTTAACAACAATGAAGATTAGTGAACTGTTGGATTCAAGTGAAATTTAACCAAGTTACTGAGTTTCAGGAACTGAGTACTGAAAATTGAGGATACAAAGCACTTCTGTCTCAGATGCCATTCCTTCCCTGACCGGCCTAAACCACCATCATTCTCATCCCATTTCTGATTCTATTTTACCACAGGGGAGATTATTAGATTTAGTCAGCTGACCTTGATGTGTTCCTGTTTCTACTGTTTGTCCTCATCACTTGACTACACACTCCTATACCCGTGGTATGCCTTCTGGAAGAGGGTCTGCCATTCAATAAATGGTTGTTGGATGAATAAATGAATGTCGTTCAATGGATTATTAAATAAAGTTAATATTATATGAAATTTTAAATTAAGGATGGAAAACATTATAAAACTGAAATCACTTGTACCATCCAAGTCTTTGATACACATATGCTCAATCTAGTCTAACAGACAAACACCCCAAACCTCAAACTGACAGCAGCGGAGTAGCCTTGACCATTACCAGCTAACTCTCTAGGGCATTACCACCCAGGAAATGTACTGGATATTTATCACTAAACTAAACCAAAAGGAAATCTCCAGAAAATGCCTAAGATGCCTATTTGTTATTTAAAGATAAGAAAAACAAAAATTTCTCTCATTTCTAAATAAAGAGGATTTTGAAGTGGAACATGAGTACGCAAGCACGCATGCTCAGTCGTGCCCGACTCTTTGCAATCCTGTGGACTGCAGTCCGCCAGGCTCCTCTGTCTATGGGATTTTCCAGTCAAGAATACTGGAGTGGGTTGCCATTTCCTTTTCCAGCAATGTGTGCATACACAGTAACAAAAAAAGTTATCCTACTTTTCAAAGAAATGTGAATGCTTCCAAACAGTATTAGAGAGGGAAAGTATAGCTAAAAATCATTCATTTACTACAAAGTATTTGTTTTAGGAAACTACTCTGATAAAAGATATGATTAATAACTTTCAAGTCTCTGGATCATGTTCAATGTGCAGAATTCCAGGCTCCATTTTTCATTTTACTTTTTACCCTGAACTCTGCTCATCCTTCAAAACTGAAGAAATAATAAGGTTTATATTCTCATCCTCTTCCTTCCTAAAAGGGTCTCCCCACTAAGTTTCAAGGTGCACTTCCCTAAGACCCAATACCTTGTAAATACATCCCCATGAAACACCCCCATGTGTCCCAATAAGGATATTACATTGGACACTATCTACAAGAGCCAGAAAGAGGACACAATCTAATTCTAGCACAGTAGGTAAATGGGAAAAATAGATTTTGCTATAGTCATACATGGAATTCTAACCATAAAGTGCACAGTTTAGAGGCATCAGGTAGGTTTATACCGTTGTGTAATCATCACAACTATCCATCTCCAGAACTTCACCATTCCAAAATGAAATTCTACTTCCATTAAACAATAACTCCACTTGGGCTTCCTTAATGGTTCAAGCAGTAAAGAATCTGCCTGCAATGCAGAAGACCTGGGTTTGATCCCTGGGTCAGAAAATGCCCCAGAGGAGATAATGGCTACCCAATCCAGTAGTCTTAAGAGAATCCCATGAACAGAGAAGCCTGGCAGTCTACAGTCCATGGGGTCACAGAGTTGGTCACCACTGAGTGATTAACACTTTCACTTCCAAGGTTCACCTATATTACAGCATGTATCAGAATTTCATTCTTTTTTAAGGTTAAAAAACATTCCATTTTTAAGTGCAAACAGTATTTTGTTTATCAAGTTATCTATCATGGACACTAGGGTTGTTCTACCTTTTGATGACTGTGAATAATTCAGTTCAGTCGCTCAGTCGTGTCTGACTCTTTGCGACCCCATGGACTGCAGCACGCTAGGCTTCCCTGTTTATCATCAACTCCTGGAGCTTACTCAAACTTATGTCCATCAAGTCAGTGATGCCATCCAACCATCTCATCCTCTGTCGTCCCCTTCTCCTCCCACCTTCAATCTTTCCCAGCATCAGGGTCTTTTCTAGTGAGTCAGTTCTTCACATCAGGTGGCCAAAGTGTTGGAGTTTCAGCTTCAGCATCAGCCCTTCCAATGAACATTCAAGACTGATTTCCTTTAGGATAGACTGGTTGGATCTCCGTGCAGTCCAAGAGATTCTCAAGAGTCTTCTCCAATACCACAGTTCAAAAGCATCAATTCTTCGGTGCTCAGCTTTCTTTACAGTCCAACTCTCACATCCATACATGACTACTGGAAAAACCATAGCTTTGACTAAACGGACCTTTGTTGGCAAAGTAATGTCTCTGCTTTTTAACATGCTGTCTAGGTTGTGAATAGTACTGCTTATAGTATTAATAGTATTGTGAATAGTACTGCTATGAAAATTGGCATACACTTTATCTGTTCAAGCTTTTGCTTTCACTTCTTTTACCCAGCCCAGAAGTAGAATTGCTAGATTGGTACTGTAGTACTGGAAAAGACTCTTGAGAGTCTCTTGGACTTCAAGGAGATCAAACTGGTCAATCCTAAAGGAAATCAACCCTCAGATATTCATTGGAAGGACTGCTGCTGAAGCTAAAGCTCAATACTTTATGAAGATATGAAGATACTTTATGAAGAGCCAACTCACTGCAAAGACCCTGAGGCTGGGAAATATTGAGGGCAGAAGAAAAGGGGGCAACATATAATAAAATGGTTGGACAGGATCACCAACTCAATGGGCATGAATTTGAACAAACTTCAGGAGATGGTGAAGGACAGGGAAGTCTGGCGTGCTGCAGTCCATGGGATCCCAAAGAGTCGGACACAACTTAGCAACTAAACAGTAACAACAACAATAGTAGTTCTTTGTTTAATTTTTTGAGAAACTGCCATACTATTTTGCATAGCAGAATACCATTTTTTACCCTGCCAACAGTGCACAAGGGTTCTAATTTCTCCACATCCATGACAACACCTGCTATTTTGTTTTTGTAATAGCCATCCTAATGGGTGTGAAGTGGTATCACACTCATTACAGGTTTGCTTTTTATTTCTCTAATGATTAGTGATGCTGAGCATTCTTCTCAAGCTTATCAGTTATTTATTCTCTTGGAAAACTATATTCAAGTCTTTCACCCATTTTTTAAATTGGGTTGTTAGGTTTTTCTGTTGTTGTGTGGTAGGAGTTCTTTATATATTCTGTATATTAATCCCATAAATGATATGTGATTTCCAGATAGTCTTGCCTCTTCTGAGTGCTGCCTTTTTGTTCTCATGATAGTGTCCTTTCATGCACATAAGTTTTTAATTTTGATGTACTCCAATTTATCTTTTCTTTTGTTTCCTGTGCATTTGGTTTCATGTTCAATAAATCACTGCCAAATTTAAAGTCATAAAGCTTTCCCCGATGTTCTCTTCTAAGAATTTCACAGCTTTAGCTCTTATGTTTTTAGGTCTGACCCATTTTGAGTTAATTTCTATACACAGTGTAAGGTAAGGGTCCAACTTCATTCTTTTGAAAGACCTCTTGTTCTTAACTCTAGTATGTAATTTTCATCTCTGCTTCAAATCCTTTTGTCCTAAGAAGAACTGTTTGGCTTGGTATCTATATTTTCCTCTAGAACTATATTAAATGTACCCAATCAACACACTGTATGATATGTTTATATGAAATTCAAAATCAGGGAAAACTTATCTATAGTGTTAGTAGTCACAACAGTGGTTGTAGGATAAGGGGACTAGCTAGAAAGAGGGATGAGCAAACTCCTGGGAGGAACAAAAATATTCTGTATCTGAATTGGTCTGGTAGGTTCAAAGACATACATTATTTGTCAAAACCCATCAAATCATACACTTAAGATCTGAGCATTTCATTGTATGTATATCTTTAAAATATGTACATACACTTACTAACAAAGAAGGTATCCAAACTTTGTCAAACTTTTGATTTCAATTTTTTATAATGTATTTATGTCAAACCACTTCTGCTTTACTAATGCCTAGATTTAAGTTTCCTATCTGATAATAAAATAGTAACTATTCTGAGATGCTTAATAGGGAGTTCTCATATTTTCAGTTTACATAATTCTAACCAACTTGATGAATATGAGTTTGAGCAAGCTCCGGGAGTTGATGACAGACAGGGAAGCCTGGTGTGCTGCAGTCCATGGGGTCAGAAAGAGTCAAACGAAACTGAGCAACTAAACTGAAAATATTCCATAGCAATTAATACTGAAATAATCGCAATGAGTAAGTAAATTCAAATATTTAATAAAAAGTCACAATATATATGGGCTTCCCAGGTGGCTCAGTGATAAGAATCCTCCTGCTAATGCAGGAGATGAAGGAGATGGGAATATGATCCCTGGGTCAGGAAGATCCCCTGGAGGAGGAAATGGCAATCTGCTCCAGTATTGTTGCCAGGATAATCCCATGGACAGAGGAGCCTGGCAGGCTACAGTCCATGGGGTCACAAAGACTTGGACACGACTGAGTATGTACTGCATGCACAATGCACAATATATAGAAACAATATCTTTAACTCAGAATTCTGCTTTTGAGAAATTTACCTTAAGGGAAAAATATAAAACAAGTATGTAAAAAGATGTGCAGCAAGAAGGTCACCACAGCCCCATGACAGCACCCCCACTCAAGAGCGAAACAGCCTAAATGGTTAAATGTACATCATGAAAGGCTGGTTTAAAGGAGGAGGATAATGATATTTTATTCAGTGAAATACCACAGAACCATTAAAATGAATGAATCTAATTGTACATGATATGTATTGAATAGGAAGAAAGCATGTCCATGGGTTACTGAGGTGGGACTTAAGGGGTAGCAGGTTACAGAGCCATATACATGCATCCAAGTGTGATTCAGTCATGTCTCATTCTGGGATCCTATGGACTGTAGCCCTCCAGGCTCCTCTGTCCATGGGTTTTTCAAGGAAGAATACTGGAGTGAACTGCCATTTCCTACTCCATACATACATTTTTTTTAATATGCAAATCTGTATATGAGTGGTGAGTATAGCATTAATAGCCCAGAAGTATATACATCAAATGTTATGTATCATTTCCTAAGCCAACTCTGAGTTTTTCATGAATCTAGAACTAAATGCAATTTCTTTTAGATTAATTATTGCTGTCTTTCTAAGAATTATCAGAAAAGTATATTACTATAACAATTTATACTTAATAGCAGATAGCCTCTTAATTTTTGTTTTTGACCATAAATTTGAATTCTTCCAGGCAAGTTCTACAAAAAAGGAAAGCAAAAAGCACAGGAAAAATCATGAGCTCATAGCAGCTACATTTTAGTCAATACTGTGGCGAATTCTACTGGCTTCCGATTTCACAGAAAGTAAATGCTATTTTTCATGCAAAAAAGACAGACTGAAAAGTCCCCACAGCAAGGAATTTAGATGCTGAGTCGATGTGTGTCTGAACAAATTGCAAGAGAAAATTTTATTATGTCAACATGTCCAGTCAAAAATAATGTGTTAGAAGGTAATAAAGTTTACAAGGTCAAAACCCTACAAATGCTCCACAATCTACATACAGTCCTTTAAGCTAAGTTCCCAACTGGGATTTTTAAACAATGTAGGTGCTTTTAAAATTCTTTCTTTCTTTTTTTTTTCATTTATTTTTATTAGTTGAAGGCTAATTACTTTACAATATTGTAGTGGTTTCTGCCATACATTGACATGAACCAGCCATGGATTTACATGTGGTCCCCATCCTGAACCCCTCTCCCACCTCCCTCCCCATCCCATCCCTCTGGGTCATCCCAGTGCACCAGCCCCGAGCACTTATCTCACGCATCCAACCTGGACTGGTGATCTGTTTCACACTTGATAATATACATGTTTCGATGCTGTTCTCTCAGATCATCCTACCCTCGCCTTCTCCCATAGAGTCCAAAAGTCTGTTCTATACATCTGTGTCTCTTTTTCTATTTTGCATATGGGATTATCGTTACCATCTTTTTAAATTCCATATACATGCGTTAGTATACTGTATTGGTCTTTATCTTTCTGGCTTACTTCACTCTGTATAATGGGCTCCAGTTTCATCCATCTCATTAGAACTGGTTCAAATGCATTCTTTTTAATGGCTGAGTAATATGCCACTGTGTATATGTACAATTTAGGTGCTTTTGAAATTCACTTTCTTATTATAAAAAGAAAACTAAATCTTGTCTTTAAGCTTGCTTGGTGGGGGTGGGGGGTGGGGGGAACTCCACAATTCCTGAAATTACTCCTTCATGCTTGAAAACTGAGAAACAATCAACAAATGTACACAGAATATTTACTGTATGCACTGTACACTAAAGCTGTAAGTTCCTTCAAATTTCATCCAGCTTCCCTTGAGTAACACAAAAAAGACAACATGGGGTTGGAAGAGTGGGCAGAGCAGTCCAGGGTCAAACAGTGTCTAAACTCCAGCAGAATAGGCTTAATGACCAATCACACAAAGGAGCTGGTTACACAGCTCCCGTTGCTATGGAACCCACTTCCATTTCTGTCCGTGCCCTTGTTCCTAACAGATAACTTTTGGACCATAAACACTGCTGTTGTTTAACAGGCTGAAATAACCAACATATCTGGGCTGCTTTAGCCCACTCCCTTAGTATAAAAATTTTTTTTCTACTTCATATCAGAAAATAAATTTACTTTTTGGTTTGTGAAACTAAATTGAAAAGTTCTCATTTGTTATCAGCAATAACTCTTTTCTCATGATAAATTCTGTTTTCTAAAGCTTCCTTATCAGGTACACACAATATAAGATTATAAACAGTGAGAATAATATACATGTAATCTCTCTTGGATTTTCTTTATAATTATTAATTACCTACAAAATTTCACTGCTTATTCTAAGTCCAGCTGCTCTATATTTAGCCAATCGCAGCTTAAGTGAATACTGGGTCAGACCAACGTTTTGCAGCGTGAATACTCTACGCAGATATGGGAACTACTGGTAGTGCCTTTCATGACCTTAATTTCCAGAGGTCAGAGATATGTCCTCAACAGCCTTTATTTCCTCTCCATAATCACTATTCTATTATCCACAAATTTATTTATACTCTTCTTAAATTAATTTACATTTCTAGTCCAGGCTACCTCTTGAAGGTAACAAGTTCTGGAACATTATTATCCATTTTGTAAAGTGCTACATCCTTCAGTTTTCATAAAATGAACTCCAAGCTTCAAGCAGTGTCCGCTAATGCTAGTACCTGGAACTTGATTAACAAATGTATGGTCAGTCAATGCCAGCCAACTCCTTCAGATCTCCTTGATCAGAGATTCCCTGTCAACTGCTTTCTGCCCTCAAGTCCCTTGATTATTTTCACTGCCTCATCTAAATTGCTTTCACTGTTAGCCTTCACTGTGGAATAGCAGCTAAAATAGCATAAATGATTCCAAAGGCACAGCAAGCATGGCTGTACACAAAAGTAAAATCACTTTTGTATTTACTTTTAAAAAGAAACCTCTACTACACATTTTGTATTCTCTTCTACCTCCTAACTACAGATGTTTTCACCTTTCTTTCCAGGTCAGCCAAATTGAGGAGATTTTAAGTATTCATAAAATGCAGGCATTCACTGGCAGTAAAATGCTTCCTCTCATTTACAACCAGTGTTGAAATAAAGTCTTACTGTACACAAAATTAACACACAAGTGTATAATTGTAGTTTTATGCTCAATTGCGTTAATTATGCACTTTAAAACATTTTCTTCCCAAGGATTCATTGAGGGCATTTGATATCACAGACTTATGAGGTCTACTGTGCGCTTCTTTGACAAAACAGAAGCATAACAAAAAAATCTGCAGCCTCAGAGAGAAAGTAGTATGCAAAGCACAAGATGATAAATCTCATTCTAAACATTTTAGCTTAAAAAAGATCATATTTCCAATGCATATGAATGGGTGAGGAGTCAACCTAAGAGTAAAAGATTAATTCAGATTCCTTATTCTTGAAGCAAACAGAACCGGCATACCAAAACAAGTGGTCTCAAACCTTTCATAAATCATCATGGGGAGAAAAACTCACCTATGAGTCTATATGCCTTACTAATATAAATAGTAATATTGGCAGGAAAAAGTCTTAATAGTAAACGAAGCCTTGCTCATTTCTAATGCAGAAGCTTTGACATCTACCTTATCAAGTATTTACATTTAAAACAAAATAAAAAGTAAGTATTTTTCATACCAAACACATGTCATTTTCAAATCAGAGAATCAGAACTATGGAAATTCATCAACATGGTCTGCAAAAAGCCCAAATTCTGCAGAGCTCACAGTATGTACAGAAAGAAAAGAAGGGCCCTGAAAGCCATCTGTAGTAATAAATAGGTCAACTCTGCTAACAGAAGCAACATTTTCCTAGAAAACTCTACTTAAAAATAATTTTAAAGAAAAGAAGGAAGGAAAGAGAGAGGGTGAAAGAAGAGGCCTGAGCTGTCTCACAGGACCTCAGGTGTCTACATTCAGGAAAGCACTTAACCAAGAAAACAGACATGTGATGTTGTTTATTTAGTAAAGAATACATCTCACTGAAAAGCAATCTGGAGTTTCCATCTTTCTTGTCATACTACTGCGCAAACTGCAACAGGTAGTTTTGAATTGGTGAACATAATCTTTGAGTGGTTTCAATTCTTTAAAAAATATATAAAGAGATTATAAAATCAAAAGTCAAAACAGTATAGCGGGACCTCACACACACGTTCCAACAGCAGGGTTTTCTAACAAGATTTTTAAGTGTGAGACTACAGTATGTTCATGTTTTTAAAAACCACCACTTGGTCCACACGCACACAGTAAGAATACTATTTACTACAGGTAAAAATGGAAAAACTCGGCAGTGCAACTGATGGGAACTATCTATAGCTTCTTGCCTAGCTGCCCTTCTGGCCAGAGATTTCTATTTTCATAAAGCAGAAAAGAGGAGCCAAGAGCTTTGCCACTTTCCCATATAAACCGAGCTGCCAAAATGGATGTGCCAAAGGGGAATTTCAGAGAATTTTAAAGAGATAACCTTTGCTGAGGCTGCAATGTCAACTCTGTAACCGCATGACTGGAACATGTGCAGTGAATGCTAGATTGAAAGGACTGTTCTATTGGAGATAACCATGGAGCAGGGGAAACAGAGAAAACAGGGATTTACCAGAATCAGACTAGAATTTTAAAACAGCAAATGGAGAGACAAGCAACTGGTATCTTCTGTGGACGGGAACATGATGGTGGGGGAACATGAGGAGAGAGATGATTCACAGCAGGCCCTTTCTACCTTGAGGATTTTATACCACCCATTTAAATTCTGCGTGTGTGAGAGTGTGTGTGTGTGTGTATATGCATCTAAATTCCGTGTGTGCGTGATTTTTTTCAAGAGTCACTGTGACTGTATTTTTCCAAGAGTCTAAGGTTCATCTTTTGAGGGTGAGGGGGTTAGTTGTTTTATATATCCTTTCTATATTTTTCCTCTCCTGTTCCCCTCCAAAAAAGAGAGAGGGAGGGAGGGAGGAAAAGAATGATTTTAGTAACTGAGTTCATAAAAATGTGAGTACAAAGCCACCAAGCCCCTCAAAAATGGACATCTAAAAAACGATATTATGTTAAAAATATGATCCTTTAAAAACATACACTGTTCTATATTTTTCAAAGGAGAAACTTGTACTTATTAACCTATCCACCCTCAAATGTAAATGATGTATATGGTAAAAAATGTATGAATGGAGAAAAATAATAGTAATGGTAAGGGGCAAAGGGTAAGACAGACTTCTCTACATAACATAGCCAAAACCCAAACCTGGCTTCCTCTGAGACTCTGAGACTTCAGTAGACTGAAGGATCTAAGAATAGACAGTCCCAGGGGATGAGCCAGTATAGGGACCTTGACCGGCATTCTCCCCGAGTAGAGGCGCTGACACTGACTCGGAGAGGAGACAGCTGCAGGCTTTGTCTTGTGCTACCCAGATACAGAGCAGGCTTCAGATAACCATAACTAGCTGGCCACTTTTTGCCCTGACTTTCAGAATGAACTCATAACAAATAATGAGGACTGCAAATAAAGGAGTCCTTTTACATTGGGAGATGTTTCTACTACTAATTCATCCTCTCTAAAAAATCAGTGATATCTTTCCTGAACCTCATGTGCAAAGGTAAGACTAAAGGAAATGTATATGCACATTAGTGGTTGAAAAACTGACTCCTTGCATTTTATTCCCTGGATCATAGTCTGAGATGGGTTGGGTGAAGGAAGAGGGTGGGTAGAAATGCTAAAAAACACAGGCAACACACACATTCACATATTTGGATCATTAAGCTATTGTTTTAAGCTGAAAATAAACATCCATTCCCCCATCCTCAGAAGGCTAAGCCTAATTAAACTTTATTGTAAATTACTTTATCATGCACTGTTAGAACTGGTAGGGATTTCAGAGATCACTGGTTCAACCCTCTCCTTATTAAGATCAAGAAGCTAGGGTCAAGAGTTAGGAAATCTGCACAATTTCACCCAGCTAGAGTCACAAATAAAAACTATGCTCTCCATGCACACCCCTCCCCAACCAGGGCTCATTCCACCCTCCCAGGATGCCCAGTCATTGAATGGAAAGAGTGGGGAGCAGTATGTAAGGGAAGCATGGAGGGTGCTCAGGCTGGGACAGGAAGAGCAAAGGACACTCCACACATCCTCTCTGTTACAGCAAAGAGAAGTGTAAGAACAGACAAGGACACTGGGGAGTCCACAGAACATCGGAGAAGCAGCTGGAGTGGGAAGGAAGACAGGTGAGCAAAAACACAGTGATTGTAAATGAGAAATGTACGCAAAATGTTTTTTAAGTTTTAACTACTAAAATCAGAAAGTATTAGGACATAAAACTTCTACCAACACAGATATATACTCAAGGCAAAAGGGAGGAAGGGGGAGGCTCTGTGCTGAGTCATTTGGCACATAAATTTAACCCATAAAATAAACTTGTGATATTGGATAATATTAATAATTTAAAGAGAAGTTTCATTATGAGGCTGAGACAGCATGAGGAAATGATGCTTTAGATAAAAATATCAAAGCCCTTCAAATATAAATATATTTCAAAGCAAATGTTTATATAAGAAGAGAAAAATCATTTAATTATTTCCCTTGAGGTCTTCAATTTTTTTTATTTCATCAGATGGAACACATGTGCCAAATATTCCCAAAAGACTGGTCAGGAAAAAATATAGGATGTTGACATTTTAAAATCATTAACAGAAAGACACTTGGGGGTGGAGAGAGGAAGATTTACTTAATGTAGAATTTTCAACAAATTAAATGTTTGACTTCTTTCTCTACCATCTCTTCTATTTATATTTAATGATTTATTTTAAATCATGAAAGTAGACATTCTAACCTATTCAATTTTGAAACACAACAAATAATCAAAATTATAATTATCCCCCAACAAAACTATACTTTTAACACAGATGTGTTCTCAGACTATCCATTCCAAGCACCTCTGCAGAGCAGTCAGAAGACTTTGGGGTAACACAAAAGTTGTTTAATTATTTTGCTAAAACATGAAGGGGTACAAAATAATCATACCAAAATACAGCCCTTCAATCCAATGGCAAATAAAGATACGTGGGCTAAAACATTTCTCATTAGACAATAGGCTAATTCTACTTTAACTATTAAAAAATAATTTATTACATTACCTTTAAACGGAAAAGGCTAGAATTCAAACAGTATACCACAGTAATTTTCACTTTAATAGATCCTTCAAATTTAAAGGATACATTCTACATATTACGGGGTAGGGGATGATTTCCAGCTATTCATGTGACATACTTAAGTTTTCTTTCAAGAATGTTGTTTACAAGACCAGTGGAAGGCCATCAGAGTAGCAAGAAAACACTGCGGTCAGAAAGTCTCCCCAAAATCAAGACCAGGAATGAGGAATTAGTGAAAAATGGTCATTTTCTAACCAGAGATGTTAATCACATTCGATAACTATAACAATCACTTAAAACCTATAGCTATTTCTTACTGCCAGAGAAAAGAAGTAACAACACTAGTATCTGGTCATTTTGTGTCTCCTTAAACCTCTTTCCACTGTCCTCCACTCCCCACACTGGTGGGACTCTGATCACTCCATACGTCCAGGGCAAACCCACTGTGAGGATCTGGGTGCTAAAAAAAGTCCTAACCCTCCTGAATGAAACCTGCAGAGGAGCCTCCAGGTGGTGCCTTCACTGCAGGCTCCTTTAGGGCTTTGTGGAGACGCAGGCTGCTGCCCTGATCACACCCTGTCATGGATCCATGTGACGGGTAAGCGACCTGCCCTGAAATTGGTAAATTAGTTAACTGTGCCTTTGATTTTCCATCAAGCTGTCCCGTGAATAGGCCATATTCTAACTCTACTTTGTCTCAACTACCAAAAAAAAAAAAAAAAGCAACTTAAAAATTTCCATTAGAAAGAAAAGGAGGTGAGAAATCAAAGGAGCTAAAAATACTGAAGGTTATCAGACCAATGGCTTTCAAATGTTTTGATTCCAAATCAAAAGAAGAATTATGTTTTAGATCACAACCTTGAACACACATGACATCCTTACTACACTGTGATGCATTCATATTTTTTTCATATTCAAATCTCTTAAAAAAATTTCTGGTTGCAGCTTAATATACATTGCTTTCAGAGCCACACTAATAGATCACAATGAATAGTTTTTAAAAACACTGCATTCAAGGATGATTTTTTCAGAGCATCTCAGAGCAGCAGTGTATCAGACAGCGTATGAGAATAAATCAGTGTCCATGGATATTGGTTCCTCAAGTTCCTCTTCCCTGCCCTGCAGCTGCCGTTGATACACAATGCACTGCCAGAGAAACAGAACCACTGCTGATCTGAGCAGGCTGAACACCAACAGGAGATAACCAGCAAACAGAGAGAAGGCAAACTACAACAGAGCAGGGTAACAACTCACCAACAGTGTCTACTGCTCAGAGAGGAGACAACAACTCCAGGAAGGAATTAGGAGTCACAGCAAGCATGGGTGAAGAAGAGACAGGACGCCTGAGCAGGTAAGTGTCCTAGCAGAGGCTCGGGATAAAGAGAGCATGCAACGGTGAGCAAGAGGCAAGCGCCAGAGATGGTACACAGCTCTCTTACAGCTGGAGGAAAGAAATGAAATTAAAAGTACAGGATGAACTGAATTCCAGAGGAGGCAAAGCAAGGAAAATGAGACAGGAGTAAAATTTTAAATATAAAGAGTACAGAGAAAGAGCTATGACTTCTTTTTTTAATACTTATTTTATTTCTTTATTTTATTTCGCTGCTCTGGGTCTTAGGTGCATCACACGGGATCTTTCAGTTGCGGCATGTGAACTCTTACTTGTAGCATGGGGGATCTAGTTCCCTGATCAAGGGCTGAACCTGAGCCCCCTGCACTGGGAGCGCAGAGTCTTAGTCACTGGACCACCACGGAAGTCCCAGCTATGACTTCTTTTGATTTCCACAGAGATCCCAAAAGAAGAAAAGTAAAACCTCACAGGGACAAGGCAATATATCTATTCAGGGGCGGGGGAAAGCAGGGAAGACCTTCACTGTGGAAATCCTGACCACCATGTCCCTGGGGCAATTCTGAGGCTCCCTAGCAGTGAGTTCTTCATCAGATTCATATGAATATTTGCACAAATAATGTCTCTGGGGGAAACACTTGGAAAAAAATTATAATTATGACTGCCTAAAATTTGCAATGATGCTACTAAGAAGAATAAGGACAATTAACATGTAATTTAAAAAGCAAATGCTCACAAGAAAGACTATCTCATTACAGGCAGAGAGGCAGTGGGCAAGAATGCTCTAAGAACAGGGAGCCTGAAGGTGTCTCACAAATGTTCCCTGACCAACTGACACTGGGAAGCAAAAGGAGCTGAAGGCAGTTGTATTCATTGAGCTTGTAACTTTAGAAAATACAGAAATTAAGCTCTGGAACGCTCCCTCTCTTCGCACTTCCCTTGTACTGTTTCATCATAACCTTACACTGCTCTCTACCCCGAGGCCTCCATGTGAAATTCCCTATACCACAAATTATAGCATATGGCTTTCAGCTTCTTTTCTCCAAAACAATTTACTACAGTAACTACCAGAAAGATGTCATTGTAAAAACTGTTCATTGTTATCAGCTAGTTCAGTTCACTCACTCAGTCGTGTTCGACTCTTTGTGACCCCACGGACAGCAGCAAAAGTCATGTCCATCGAGTCAGTGTTACTTGGTTATCAGCTAACCACTCCCCAAATTCGTGACAGTATCAATACTTCATATGTACACACACAGTGCTTTCAAACTTCTTTCACACTGATGATCTCATTCAACTCTGTGGTAATTCTATGAAAAAGGGCAGAGTTATTCTTGGACAAAGAGCCTTCTCTATGAAGGTACTAAGAGTAGATGGTCAACTGGTGACAGAATCAGTGATAGCTGTCTGGTCTCCTGATTCAAACAGATCGCAGGACTGAAAGAGAAAGCTATGGCAAGGCACCCTTAGAGTTGGTACCTGTACCTATGCTCTGTTTTCCCAAATGGATCTCAAACTTTTCTGTACATTCCATTATATCACATGTATTGATTCAACATTGTATTGAGTAATAATAAAGTGTCAAAGAATCACCTGAGGTGCTATAGAAGATAGAAATATGAATATTACAAAATCCCTGCATGTAGCAGCTTACAAACAGAAGGGAGAAGTAACATATGTTTACAGTTCAGAATAAAAAAGAAAATTTTGAGCCATAACAAAAGGACAGCAGAGAAGGAAGCAGGTAGTTTTCATTGGAAGAGTTGGGGAGATAAGTCCCAGAGCATCAGGAAATGCTGTTCAGATCATAAGTATTGGTCCCAGGCCTGGACCGAGGACTTGACTCTCAATTGGCAAGAGAAGAAAAAAAAAGATGATTCTCTGATGAGTAACAGAAACCCAGTTGGCAAAGGAGGGAAACATTAAGGGAATGAGGCATAAACAGTTCAGTGCAGTGTGATATAATGATAGAGAGGAATTCTGATTAATTCCCAGGTCACACTATGTACACAGCTGATGCTTAAACAAACAAACAACAACCCCCCCAAAAGCACTGGCTGTATGAATGGTTGACTCTGTAATAAATGAGTACATTCCATTTTAAAACATAAACATGAGTTGCCACCCAAGATAATGAGTTATAGTTAACTCTTAAGTATCAACTGCAACTTGCCCTTGGGAACATTTTCATGGCATTAAGGCTTTCCCCCTTACCACACACACCTTCAGGATGTTTCCTCACATACTGGCTAAGAACACATCTTTTTCACAGTAACCCAAATAAGCCACTGGTAAGGAGGTAAACTTTCTGCTCTCAGAAATTAAATACTGCACTCCAAAACCATGCAGTAATTTTTAAAGAATACCTACTATTTAGAAATTATTTCTATAACTGCTCCCCTTTAATCAACATGAACAAACACTAAGCATGCCCCAATGGGTACCACTTAGACTAAAATTTCAATAATGGGTGCTGAAAGGTGTCAGTACTGAGATACAGGAACCCATGCACTCCTCAGACTCCCTGAAAGGTGACTGACACAAAATTGAAGACAACACATCACCCATTAACACACTGAGAGAAAGACCATGAATATGGTATAGGTGATACTACATACATACGTATTTGTTTATTTGAAAAATAAGACTACTAAAAATTACCTAATTTCTTCCAGTTTCTTTTGGCATATCATGAATTTCAAATCTGATATCCAAAATTTCAAGTATCACATATCAAATCTTGATCTGGGTCTAGATAAGCAACTTGAGAATTACCCTGGTACTCAGTAACTAAAATCAGCTTGCTGAGGTTAGGAGGGCCCACAGACAGGCTGTTCCAGACCCCTCAGCCAAGGTAAGAGTTGCGGGGGAGGAGGAAGGGGAGCGGCTGGGGGTTAGGGGTGGCTCACTTGGGCCCAGTGACAAGTCAGTCACCTGGCAGAGCTGTGGAAATTCCAGCAGGCCCAGGGCAGCACACGGCAACAGTGCAGCTGCCCAGACACACAACCTCCTGTGTTTCAAAGCCCTTCTAACCTCCATCAAGCCTACAACACTTTCTCTACCAAGGTTCCAAATCCTTCTCTTTGGCCTTTTTCTCTACACTAGAAGCAATATGACAAAACAACTAGACAAGCTGTTGTCAAAGTAATATGTTTCCTATACAAAATTAACACCACCTACCAAAAGCCATCAGTATTTTTCTTATGCAAATTTTATACAATATATTTATTAAATAATTATAAATTTTTTTTATTCAATATGAAGCATTATGTTTCACAACTTAAACACTCCACCAACTTATCAACTTTCCTGTGAAGGCTTCGGAGTGGGCTTCTGTCTCTAACACAGCCACATGACACACAATCGCATAACAGGCTCCCTGGGTTTCTCTTTCTCCTTTATGATCAGGAGTCCAGTTTCTACCTGCTCCTTTCTCCCTCTTGTCATATCCGCCTTCCCCTCTGACACTCCTAACTAATGACAGTGATTCTTCACTTTATGATGCCCCGCTCCCCTGAAAATATATTTCTTCTAACTCCTAGACTCACGTTCTCACCCTCTCGCCCCTCAGCAACAGCAACCTGGCATCCTCTCATCACCCGGCCCCCACCTCACATCTCAAATACACCAGGGAGGGCGAGGGGAGGATGTGGGCTCCCAGAAGAACAGACTTCTAAAACCTTCCCAAGTTTGGAAGAGTTCTTCTACTGTGGCAATACTCAGCCATCTACCAATGCAGAGGGGGTTTGAGGTTTTTGTTGTTTGTTTTTGTTTTCCTTCCATCATTATGAAAGAGTTTACTCTCAGTTTTCCCTACAAGGTATGAGAGATCCCTACTCTAAAACACAGGAAGACTAAGCTTAGCACATATACCTATGCCCCAGCATGTGTATATATGCATGTATCAAGTTTATATCTTAACTCACAGCAAGAACTGATGTTATACTTTATAAAAAATAGGAAGATACAAACCCTCTGTCCCTATTACATAAAAATTATCTAATATTCTTAAAATTAAGAATTTAAGAAGTGTTCACTAACAGCAGAAGTGTTTAATATGATATGGGGGAAAAATCAACATAAACACTTCTCACACTACTTGTTTTGAGGTAGTTTATTTCCAAAACATATTTCCCAATGTTATAGTCCCTTAAGGTGCTCATCTATCTGGCTCCTACAGTAATCTACAAATGTGAAACAAACACACAATTCACAGAAAGGAAAAAAGGGCTTAACCGACTGTACTCTCATTTTCCAGAGGGTAGAGGTGTGGGGCTCAGTCACAAAGGGGCTTGTAAATACCACTGGTTTAATGAACAGATAGTTTTCCTAATTGTTATTGCTGTACTCCACAGCCTAGTGATTGCCAGGCCAATGCCAAAGTCCAGGTTCCATCTGAATGACATATGGCTTCAGTCAACCAGAGAGATGTTACAACACTGAACAATTCAAGTAGACAGAACAAGAATACCTAGCGCCAAATTGGCCTTCGCAGAACCAGATTTGCTCGTGCACATCGCTGTCCTTGGAAGAGGTTGCATGTTGAGTGTGCATACTGTGAAGACACTTTCCTGAGTCCCGAAAAGCACTGCACCAGGGCTCTGGGTCTTGTAGGCTGGCGCAGTGGAAACAGGCTGAATGGACTCTGGAGTGGCAGGCACAAGGTCAAGCTCCAGTTCTGCCTGAACAGCTACAAGTTCTTTGTCAGACTGCATTACTTCTTTGCCCACCAGGTTCCTCATAAAACAGTATTATTACAATACTCCCTCCACCTCACTGAATGGCATGCTGACATGAAAACTTCCTAAATGGTCAACCACTATGTAAACAATCACATGATAATAACATATATCCCACCAATAAAAACTTCCAGAAGTACATCTATTCCAAGTGGTAGAAGAGCAGTGTGTGAGGCACTTGTCCATCCATTTGGCTACCCAGGCTATGAACACTTCTAGTACCTGAATAATTCCTCACTGACTGTGATAGGATGTGGTGATTTCAAGTAAGAAACATATATTTGGTTTTTGTCCCCATTTCTGGCACTGAGCTCCAAAAACCCTTGAAACTTCCTAAGTGTTGAGAGCCTGCATGGGTGCTAAGTTGTTAAGTCATGTCCAACTCTTTTGCAACCCTACGGGCTATAGCCCAGCAGGTTTTTCTGTCCATGAAATTTTCCAGGGAAGAATACTGGAGTGGGTTGCCATTTCCTTCTCCGGGGATCTTCCCAATCCAGGGATGGAACCTGTGCCTCCTGTCTTCTGCACTGGCAGATGGATTCTTTACCACTGCACCACCTGGGAAGCTGGTTGAGAGCCTAAGAGGTATCTTTTGTTAGGGTTTTGAAAACTCACCTAAGGCTGGGGAATCGTTGCCGAGAGAACCAACCAAGCGATCATAGGGTTGAACCTTTCAGTCTCACCCCTTGATTCCTAAGGAGGGGGACAGTGGCTGGAAGTTGAATCAGTGGCCAAGGACCAATGATTTAATCAATCATGCTTATGTAATGAAGCCTCCATAAAACTTGAAAGGACAGATTCGGAGAGCTCCCACGTGGTTGAACATGTGGAGGTGCTGGGAGAGTGGAGCACTCAAGGCAGCGGGCGCCCCGCCCCTTCCTGCTCACCTACTCACCTCTTCCATCCGGCTGTAGTTGAATTGCATCTTCTATGACAAATCAGTAATCTAGTAACTGAAATGCTTCTCTGATTTCTGTGAGCCGCTCTAGCAAATTAACGGAACCCAAGGAAAGGGCTGCTGAAAATTCTGGATCTGTAATTTGGATCTGTGACTGTCATCTGAAGTAGGGGATGGGGGCTGTACTGTTCCCAGGTAGTGGTAAAGAATCTGCCTGCCAATGCAGGGGCTGCAGGAGATGCGGGTTCAATCCCTAGGTCGGAAAGATCTCCTAAAGGAGGAAATGGCAACCCACTCCAGTATTCTTGCCTGGGAAATTCCATGGGCAGAGGAGCCTGGTGGGCTACAGTCCATGGGGCTGCAAAGAGTCGGACACAACCGAGCAACTGAGTGTGCACACACATCACACGTCATGTTTCCAAGCGACCAACAGGGGCGATGGTGGAGGACAAGCTGTGGTGCCATTTACTGAGTGACTGTGAATGCCTCGTCTGTCCTCACGACCCAGGCCTGTCATCGTCCTCACAGGTGGTGGGGACCCATGTGCCTTCCCTCCTTGCAAGCCCAGGTTTTCAACTTTCCTGGCTATTCTGCAGCTTCCCACTAGACTGCCAATTTTTCCTTTTCTGGTTGGAACAGGCCAAACTGAGTTTCATTGCTTACAACCAAAAATTCTGGCTGATAGAAGCAATTTCTGAAACGGGAGAAAAGGTAAGTAGCAAAACTAAAGGAGACCTTCAAAATGTGTAGCATAGCACAGCAAAAAGAGAAGATGTTAACATGATATACAGCTGTCATGATACACATGATGATGGGCAGTCTCTTGATCAAGTCAAAAGCCGGAAAAGAACCAAGTCTTTCATAAGATTTTAGGCAACTAATCAAAACTCAGGAATAAATGCAGTGATGTGAGAAGTTCCACAAGTAATGAGATTTCAGAGGCAGGCAGTTCTAATGTATGTGAAGATCACAGGTTCAGAAGTAGACACGTTCAATATAAAGTGATAATTTTAACATAGGGAAAGAAGTTTTAATTGAAATAGAAATTACCTAAATGTAGTTGGGGGCCAGTGAGCAAGGAAGACTTCACTTGCAGAGAAAGTGACAACTAAAGCACTTAGTTGTGTTTTAGTTTAGTTCAGAAGGGGGACGCAGAATGGGTGATTTCAAACAGAAAGAATCGTGGGAAACAGGCATGGTATATACTCAAACGACCAAACTTCAGTGGGCTGATGCACAGACACAAAGCGAGAGGGGGCCGGGAGAAGATAAGGTAGAAAAGTTCATAAGGGCCATGCCATCAGGCTACCAAGTTTATATTTTATATAAGACAGGACTTCACTAAAGAACCCTAAGTAGGAGAGCAATAGATCAGATTTCCATTTTATTATAGCAAGATTACTGTGAAGACTTGTGAAGATTACGTGTGAAGAAATAAGTACACAAAAATTGGTTCTTAACCATTCTGGGTTCATAGATACCTCAAGAATATTGTTGTTATTCAGTCACTTAATCGTGACCAACTCTTTGTGACCCCATGAACTGCAGTACTTCAGGCTTCTCTGTCCACTATCTCCTGGAGTTTGCTATAATGACCAGAAAAATACACCTACACACATACATAAAAGTCTTAATATTTGATTCCAAAGAATCCACAGGCTTCCGAAGTCCATCTGTGAACATTCAGGGGTCCATGGGCCTCCAAGTGAGGATGATGTGGAAGCAGCAGAAAGACAACTGGCAGACACTGACCGAGAGGCCCCAGCAGCTGCCCACACCGGCGACAGCAGAGAGCACAGCTCAGGAAGAGAAAGGCAGAGAAGGTCTGAGTAATCTGCAGGAGTCAGTGATCAGCTGGATGTGTGGGCTGTGAGGGAGGAATACCAAGTATGACTTCCACACGGATGACTGACATGAGTGAGCTGCACCACCACAATTTTACGGCACAAACGATGGAATGGGGAAAAGACAACTCAATGGGATACTCAGAACTGAGTTTTGAGAAATACATCCAGGTGGAGATGGCCGGCTGGCAATCAGAAACCAGTGTCTCAAACTGAGCAGGCCACAGTCCAGGGTAGAGTCATTGGACCAACATGTAACAGCAGAAGCTACAGGAGGCATCTAGATTCGGCAGGGTCTGGAGGACACGAGGCAGGCCAGACACCACAAGGGAAGCCAGAACTCAGCATGAGGTCCACAGAAGGGCTGAGGCTAGCAGGGTCAGACCACCACCATTATGCCACTTCATAAACAGAAACACATTAATTTGTACAAGTAATCTGTCTGCATGGTCACATCAGTGCTATTGACTCCAAAAAAATATAAAAACCTTTAAATAACTCCATTTAGAGGCTTGCAGATATAATAAGAAAATAACATTATCCAGAGATACAATTCTCAATCTTTGCAGAGCCCTGACTTCAAAAAGGATAGTGTGTGCAAACAAAAAACTTTAAGGATGATTTTCAAATATCCATATAATTTGGAATATTCAATAATACACTTCAGAAACACTGAAAATCTAGAAAGGAATTTGAAACCTCCTTTCAGGAAAGCAATTCTTTCAACAGAAGTATTCAGCATGTTATATAAACATGTTATTCAGAGAAACGTACAACATCGGGGATTTTCATCACATTTACTGTATTTGTTAGCCAAAATGTAGCACACTTGTAATCACCAACAGAGCTGCAGTAAAACCTCTATAACATTAAACAACAACAAAATGTGGCAGTAAGCCATCCTTCTATTAAGAAAAAGAAAACAAAGAAAACATTCTCAATAAGTACAGCTTTCTTTGTGATTTTTTTTTCCCTAAGGAACTCATTTTAAACAATAGCTTACTGGCAAAAGCATGATGTCATTTAAATTTGGACAAAGTCTGGCATCTCTACTTTGTGAGAAGAATTTGGCAGTAGGAAAACTATAGTAATTTTAGGGTTTTCATTATTCTCACACTAAAATGTAGAGTATGAAATAGAAATAACAAAAACATTAATCCAGAATATAGTTCTGAATGGTCATGTATCTCTATTACTTGATTCAGCTTTTATCACTAAGAATTATATATGTCATTAATTTTGAATAAATGGCAAATGGTTCTATACTTTCCTAGGGAATTAAGTCACCAACAGGACTGAAAGATGAGCCCACATATGAAGAAAGTTTATAGCACTTAATTAATAATTTCTAACGTTCTGAAATCTGATCATCCAGTACAATCATTTCCTAAAAAACTAAAGAATTTTTTCCTTCTACATAATGGATTTTCTGCTACATAACATACTGAAGTGCAATGGTACTTAAGTCAATGTAAAGAAGGAAAGAGAGAACAATGAATAAATGCTTATCAGTCTCAAATATTAATCTAGATACCACTAGATCCATATATTCAAAGAGGTAATTTAAAGACGGTCTTTTAAAGTACTTGGTAAATTTTAGCAGCTATTAATAAGATAAGATATCATATGTCAACTATTCAATTGATTGGTAACTACAAGCAGGTTATTCTACTTTATGCCACAGCAATTAAGTCAAGATATGGTTCCTTCCTGCTCTTAAAGATTCCAAGAAGAAAGGACCAGTACTCAAAGTATCCTACGTCAGGATGCACCTATGACCATGATGAAACACACTTATGACACATTCTGGAAATGAAGACAAGCTCCACAAAGGAGAAAGGAACTGACTTAGAGGAATGGTCCATATCTCAGCCGGAGAAGACAATGGCACCCCACTCCAGTACTCTTTCCTGGAAAACCCCATGGACAGAGGAGCCTGGTAGGCTGCAGTCCATGGGGTCACGAAGAGTCGGACACGACTGAGCAACTTCACTTTCACTTTCCACTTTCATGCACTGGAGAAGGAAATGGCAACCCACTCCAGTGTTCTTGCCTGGAGAATCCCAGAGATGGAGAAGCCTGGTGAGCTGCTGTCTATGGGGTCGCACAGAGTCAAGACACGACTGAAGCAACTTAGCAGCAGCAGCAGCAGCCACATCTCAGCAGACAGAGATAAAGAGGTAAAGATAATAAAATTTCCATATAAAAAAATAATGGCAAAATAAAAAGCATGAGGCATATTTAAGGCAGAGTCTGTGTGAGAAGGAGAATGAAAGACAAAGACAGAAGGAGATGAGGGGATAGGCTAGTACAGAGTTCATGTCCACGGAGTAATTCTCAAAGGATAATCTAACAAGTGACAGGAGTGTTAAGATGGAATTCCAATCTGAAGGTCCACTATATGCTGGACCTTATATGCTAGACCTTAGGCCATGTTGCTTCACTCTCAATAACCTGATGAGCTAGAGAGCATCATTCTCACTTTACAGATGAGGAGACCAAGGCTACCCAGGTGAGTGATTTCCACATCATACACCTAAAAAGTGAACAAGCCAGACTAGGAATCTAGAATACCTAGGGCCAAAGCCCCTCTTTTAACACATAGTTAACCGATACAGGAAATCAGGGCAAAATCAAATATGTCTCTGGCATTGCTCCGGGGACAGAGGATACCATGGTTTTGTCAAGAGAAATAGATAAACCAATGCAGGAAAGCAATTTCTGAGGTGGCTTGATAAACTCGTTAGCAGGCAGCTGAAAAGGCAAGCCTGGAGCTGGGAGCAGGTTAGGGATAGGAGTCATAGCCTCAAGAAGAAGACAGATGAAGCTAAGTGGGGCCTGAGACTATCAAGAGAGGGGCTATAAAGAGACAACAGGATGGATGACTGGGCTTATCCTTCAGGATACAATCAGGCAAACACATGTAAATTAGGAAAAATTCTCAAAGTGCTTAAGATATTGAAACATTGTCCAAGACTCCACTGCATCTACTAAATAATTTGCATTGTATATCACAGCCGTAATCTACAAACTAATTGTGAAGAAACAGACTCTACCAAAGCACATGGTTTATAGATTTCAAGTATATGATTCTAGATCTTCAATGATACATATTCATATTTTCACCTAATCTGGGAAATACTGTTTTTCTCCCTTTCAAAAACCAGTGTCTAAACTTTACAGCAAAGTTCACAAAAATATGCATGTCTAAATTTAAGTCTAAAGCAATAAAAATAGACTCACATTAGTTGCCTTCTCCTCAAAGTGTAATTTCTTCACAAGTAAGGATGTTTTCTAAGAGAAAAGAAACTACTTACCTTGAACTTATATATCAGTATCATGAGCTGACCTATTATACCAGTGGCCTAACCCAGAATTGACTAATCATTAACCTACAAGTTAGTTTTACATGAATACCAAAATCTGTGCCCCAGTCCCAATTTATTCAACACACTTTCCACAAAGACCTCCTATTCAAAAGGCACTGTATGAGGTGACAGGAACAAAAACAAGAAAAGTCCTGCTCTCTGGTTTCTGATAGAGTTAGAGAGAAAGAAAATTTCAATAGCATTTTTCACAGAAGTATAAAAAAACTACCCTAAACTTTATATGCAACAACAGAACACCCCCAAACAGCCAAAGCAAACTTGAGAAAGAACAAAGCTGGTAGCATCCTACTTCCTGATTTCAAACTATAATACAAAACTACAGTAAATAAGACAGCATGATATTGGCATAAAAACAGGCACACAACAGGGGAACAGAATATAAAACCCAGAAATAATACCATGTTCATAGTCAATTAATTTTTGACAACAATGTCATGAACACACAATGGAGAAAAGATAGCTTCTTCAGTAATGGTGTTGGGAAAACTGGATATCTATGTGTAAAAAATGAAAGTGGATCTGTATCTTACATCAAACACATGAAAACTAGAAGAAAACAAATGGGGGAAAGCTCCCTAACACTGGTTTTGACAATGATTTCTTGGATTAGACACCAAAAGCAAAGCCAACAAAGTCAAAAATAAATAAGTCGGTCACATCAAACTAAAGGACTTCTGCAGAGCAAAGAAACTAGAAAGACAGAATGAGAGAAAATATTTGCAAACCATGTATTTGATAAGGGGTTTATACAAGAGATGCAAAGGTCTCATTCAACTCAAAAGCAAACAAGCAAATAATCCAATTTCTTTAAAAATGCAATGTACCTAATCGACATTTTTTCCACAAAGACATACAAATGGCCAATAGGTAGATGAAAAAGTGCTCAACATCACCAATCCCTGAAGGTACAATGGATAAGAATCCTCTTGCCAATGCAGGGGACAGGTGTTCAATCCCTAGTCCGAAATGACTCTACACGGCACAAAGCAAGTGCCACAACTCCTGAGTCTGCATGCTGCAATGACTGAAGTTCTTGTACCTAGAATCTGTGCTCCGCAATAAGCGAAGCCACCACAATGAGACGCCCATGCACTGCAACGAAGAGTAGCCCCTGCTCGCTGCAACTAGAAAAAGCCCAGTGCAGCAATAAAGATCAAGAACCAAAAATAAATAAACACATTTTTTTTTAAACTTACTGAGATAAGTACTAAAATCCTTTCAAACATGATAGGATATCCAAAGGTCCTAGGTATCACAAACAAGAATGAAGAGCACAAACATAAAATAGGTTCAGACTTATTCTGGTTGTTTGTGAGATGTTATTAGGGAATTTTTGAATACAGAGTCATCCCTAAATATTGTTGAAAGAAAGCGATGTTTAGTAAAATACTCTAACTCTGATTGGGTCTAGAGTCCAAAGTGACACAATTTTCTAAACTATTTCAACATATGTAAAATGTCCAAATGTAAAATACTTAGTATCTCTTCTCCCAGTTTATGAAGATATACACTACCATTTTCAGTACTGCTTAAAAAGTATTTGCTTTTCCTGCCAAAACCTAGAATCCAGTTTGCCATCATAACATCGAAGTTACCACACACAGTCTTTGACAAGATTGGTTCAAAGCAAGCCCTTCAACACAGAGCCACAAAAGCACAATAAACCCTTTACACAACACATAGATAAAAAGACAATGAATAAAATTTAACCTAGATAACTGGCTGGACAGCAAATATATTTGCTCCATATTATATCCTAAGCCCTGAAGTTAGGACATTTCCAGATGTCCTTGGCCTCTGGCACCAGCTGGATACACTGCATCCAGGGTCAGGCAGGGTCTAGCTATAAACAGCCATCAGAATACCAGCTGGAAGTCCCTGCCAGAGCCGTCTCTTAACACAAGCCAGGAGTGGGGCTCAGAAAGGGGACTTGCTATCACATAATAAATGCACATAGCTGGGAGAAAGAAAGGAGGCTTACTGAAATTCCCGGTGAAACAGGGAGCTCTGTCCAGCCTCTCCCATTATCACCCATCAGAATGCAGGATGCCCGTCTCCACTTACAAGCCAGGACCAGGAGGAGGCATTTCAGTCACTAGCTTTTCAGCTTCTTCAGACACTGTAACCCAGGGCGTTACAGAGCTAGGACTGTCTGGAATGAAGAAGGTAAGTAGGAGTGACAGGAGAAGCAGAGTCCAGACCCAACCAGACCGGCTGGATGACTGGAAAACACAGACAACAACCTGACTGGCTGCCCTCCTGCAGTCCCACTCCCACTGGTCCCTGGTGTGTAGGGAACATTCGCCAGGGAAATCAGTAATATCTATAATTGTCAACTGCACTATTTTGTTGCAATGAATATTGGAAAAGATATTTAAACATGCATTTTCAACAGATGTCTAAAGTTAAGTATGATTTTACTACCGGTTCTCAGAACCAATTTTCCCCCATAGGAATGTACCACTCTTTTTTAAAAATTTTTTATAGAATCTCAGTGGGCGCATAAAAATTGATATAAAGCAATCCACTTTATAGTTCACTCTAGACAAATCTATCTCTTTACATATTATCTGACTCTTGGTGGCTGGCTTCCTCTTGCATGCCTGCAAGTCTACTAAATTAGTGTGAAGAAAAATAGCATAAAATTAGATCTTTATATGTCCCAATCCCTTAAATAGAGTAGTTAATATACATCACTTTCCTTCCTTAATTCCCTATTTTCAAATAAATCAAATTCATACAGAGTAACAGCTTAAAATTAATTTGAGTATAAAATTTCATTAATATTTATAGGACAGTTGTGTTCCTCAATGTTTACCTTCTAATAATAAAGATTTTTTTCACCCAAAAATGGAGATACAAATTTCAAATAAATATTATTCATTTTTTATAGCCAGATGCTAAGGCAGTGGAAGATGAATGAAATGTACCAAAGAAAGAAAGTGACTATAAGACACAAAAGGTATTCTTTTAGCCTCGTCTTTGTAAGAATTATCATTCAGGAAAAAAGCTAACATTATTACGCCTGGGAATGTGGTCACTCTGAAACCAATTTGAATATGAATTTCCAAATCTTCAAATCCTTCTTGAAAAAATATATATATGGTATATACACTACATCGATTAAAATGAAATTGAGAATCTCAATTGGTAAATTGATAATTTAATACATTCAAAGAGAAAAGACTAAATTTATTGTTTAAATCAGAAGTTTTATAAACCATCATGTCTCTCCCTCAACCAGTTAAAATTAGATACCTCAAGTAAAATTTGCTATCTCAAAAATCGCTAGTCTTCACTACTCTCTCATCTCGTTTATGATTCTGCTGAAGTCCTCTTCAAAAATCTTTCAATTTCACATCAATAAAACAGAAAAGACCATATTTAATAACTGAAATTAAAAGTTGTCTCTAAATTCTATTTCTAAAGAGACATTAATTTACTGCTCCGAATGGTTTTGGTGTGAGGATCTTTATTATTCTGTTTTGTCTTGAAGCTTTTCAGCATTTCCGTTTTCTAAAGTCACGTCTTCATCATATTAGGTTTAGCGCCTTAATATTTATCCTAACATAAGGATACAAGAGTGGCACCCAGCTATATCAGTGAGAAACACTAAAGAAACTCAATTTCCTCCACAGAAGGATAGTGGTTGAGTATGCTTTTTTTTTTTTTTTTGAACATTACAATTTACCCAAACAGCCCAACAAATTAAATAAAGCCCATGAGGAAAACGGACCCAAAGTGATAAATCTGGTATTCATTCACGGCCGGGTACTGGCACATCCGTGCACTTGGGACACAGCCGCGTCTCCCGCGTGGGGACAGAGCACTGAAAGGCCGGTCATCCCCACACCGCCGCGGGGACACGGCTGGACACGACTGGACCGAGGGCGCCTCAGCCGAGCCTCGCAGAGCCTCGGCGGCCACACTCCAAGAGTCCGAAGTGAGCACGCGGGCCGGACATTAATTTCTGAAACAAACATTTGGGCTTTTCCCCTTTGTCCTTTTCCCAAAGGTCATGTGCGCTACAGAGGAGCTTGCACTTGGCCTGAAAGGCTCAGAGCGAGGTGGGGAGGTGGGTGCCCCGGGCTTGGAGCCGCGGCTTCTGAGAAGAAATGTCCCCCTCCGAGTGGAGCCTCTGGTTCTCTCAAAGGCCGGGCCTGAGACGCCCGAGACGGCCTAAAGGAAAAATAAAAAATACCCCAGAGCAGTGTTCTCAACCTTCACCACAACATACATTCAGTCACTTTCCACACATAACCAAACTGACTGAAAACGTTATTTCTGATACAGCGTCTGGTAACTATTCAGCACATTCAGTCACAGAATCCAATATTCCACTGAAAAGGCTGACGGGCCGTTCTCGGGAAGCTGAGTTCCCGCCTCTCGCTCCACGTGGGGAGGAGAGCGGGACACCGGGGTCCCAGCGGCCGCGCCCCAATGCCGGATCTGCACGCGGCCGGGTGAGGCGGCCCCCAGACCCGGCCGGCTGCTCAGCACCGGCCTCCCAGCCCCTGACAGCGCACGGCGCGCTCCACGACCACCCAGGACAGCACCTCGGACAGCCTGAACACCTGCATTTTAATAACCAACGAGAAAACCTCCTCTGTTACCCTGTAGTAGGGCCACAAGGGTCACCTGCACACTTTCTGCTGGTCATCAAGGATGGACGCTGGCCACGGGAGGGCGCAGAAAGAGAGGCCCCAGGACAGTCCACGCCAGGAGCTACTGGCAGCGCCGCGGTCAGGAGCCACGGAACATGCGCAGGACGCCGAGCCGGCGGGGCCACGCCCCCTCTCGGGCTGAGAGCCCGGCTGTACCTCGAAGCAAGGAAGACATGGCAACCGCGCAAGGATGGATTATCTGCACGTGCGCACACCCCGGCTTAGTGTGTCCACACATGCTTTTAAAGAAAAATGTTTCTGAAACAAGTATCACCACAGCAAGTGAGCGCTGTGCCAAGAAATGTTGAAGGGGGAATTCGTGTACACAGGAAGGCCGTGGTCACAAGTCATTTTTGGATGTCTGCATAGAAAATAAAATGCACGAAATCACATTTAAATGAAGTGACTTCCATGATGCTTGCAAGATTGACTGCATTTAACTTGCAAATAGTATAAACCACTCAAAAGAGATCACAGAGTGTAGACAGTTCTTGTAGCTGTTAATTACATTTTAATGTCTGTGACAATTCTTTTTATGTATTGGACAGCCTGTAACCCACAGTTATGTACATATTCACATAAATTACAAAGATATTTATAAGGTAGCACACTTGGGTCAGACCTACAAATTAAATGTACATATTTATAACCTGAAGAGAGATTCTGGGTAAACATGGCTGATTTAACACACATCTACTATCATCCTCTCCTAAAAACAAAAACGACAGTACAGTTTGCTTTTCATTTGTTTGTTTTTTTTAAACAAACTCACAATAGGAACAAAAACAGCAACAAAATTGTGAATGCAAAAACAGATGGACAAGTACATAGTGACTAACATGGCCAACACAGTTTGACAATGTAGAATCTTCACAAGACTTAGAAATTGGTGGTACCAGGTATCTCTGAGAGCAGCAAGACAGTGTGCTGGGGGGTGGGGGTGAGGGTGGGGAAGGTTAGTGAGCTGGTGCCTAAAACAAGGAGCAAGAGTTAAAAGCTGACTAAGACCTCTCCCAATAAGCACAGCACCTCCCTCAACCTAGCAGAAGTCCAGAGAACTCCCAGAAGAGGAGAAAGAGCGGTTCTAGACCACTGCGAGAGCAGTACTATAAAAATATCTACTGAAAAAAAAAAAAAAAAAATCTACTGAATGTTGAGATATCCTCATACGACCTTGCCAAACAGTACTCTCCCCTTGGTAAATGAGACCAGCCCAAAAGGAAAGATCTAACTATGTTCTGGGGCAGGAGTAGGGGTATCCCAAATTCTCTTCAACAGCCCACTCAGGTACCCCACAGTAGAACCTACGGTCAGCCAAGGCACTCAGACAACCAAGGATTACTGACAGCTGAGGAAAGTCTTAAACATGAAACAGAGACCAAAACAAAGAAAGAAAAAAAAGACAAGCCAGAAGACAATGGAATGATGTAAAACAGAATACAGTCATTAATATTTCAAAGAAATAAAAGAAAATAATCTACCCTGAAACAACAGGATTCTATTAAAACAACAAAGAATTTTTAAAAACGACAGAAAAAAATAGGAGAGGAGGAAACAGGGAGAAAGGAAGGGAGGGATTTTGAGAGGACTAGAGAGAGCCTTGGAAATTAAAAACATAAAGGAATGAAGAAGTCTTCCAGAAATGGAAACAAAATGACATAGAAAATAGTAGAAAAGATAAGAAAGTAACAAATCCAATAAGTCTAATATCAGATGAAAAAAGTTATAGAAAGGGAGAAGAGTGAAAATGAGGGCAAGGGAGATCAAAGAAATTAATTCGATTTTCCATGACTGAAGGAGTGCACACGGCAGTGGCTAAAAAGGAACCCGGATGAAACTGAAGGACACTGGAGGGGAAAGGCCTCACCGACGCTAGGCAGCTGAGTTATCCAGAGGGTCAAGAAGCAGGAAGAAGGCCTGAGACTTCAGAGCCACAGCACTGGGAGCTAAATGACAGGCAAGTAACTGTTTCAAAGTTCTGAAGGAAAATGATTTCCAGAATTCTATTCCCAGTCAATCTTTAAATCATCAGTTCAGTTCAGTCCAGTCGCTCAGTCATGTTCGACTCTTTGCAACCCCATAGACTGCAGCATGCCAGGCTTCCCTGTCCATCACCAATTCCCGGAGTTTACTCAAACTCATGTCCATTAAGTCGGTGATGCCATCCAACCATCTCATCCTCTGTCGTCCCCTTCTCCTCCCACCCTCAAACTTTCCCATCATCAGGGTCTTTTCTAGTAAGTCAGTTCTTTCTTCCCATCAGGTGGCCAAAATATTGGAGTTTCAGCTTCAGCAGCAGTCTTTCCAATGAATATTCAGGACTGATATCCTTTAGGATGGACTGGCTGGATCTCCTTGCAGTCCAAGGGACTCTCAAGAGTCTTCTCCAACACCACAGTTCAAAAGCATCAATTCTTCGGTGCTCAGCTTTCTTTATGGTCCAACTCTCACATTCATACATGACTACTGGAAAAACCTTAGCTTTGACTAGATGGACCTTTGTTGGCAGAGTAATGTCTCTGCTTTTTAATATGTTTAATATGCTTTTAACATGTTGTCTAATATGTTTTTAATATGTTGTCTTTAAATCATGTATGAAGGTAAAATAAAGACATTTTTCAGAATTCAAGATCTTAACATTTTACTTCCCTGCACCATTCTTGAGAAAGCTACTAGAGGATGGGCTTCATCAGAATAAGAAACATGCAGGATCTAGGAAGCCAAAGATCCAGAGAGGTGAAGGGAAACTCCAAGATGAAAGTAAAGGGACACCCTGGATTACAGGTGTACATGGGACACAGACGGGACCTGAGAGACTGGAGTAAGGTAGGGGTTCTAGCAGAGATACCTCTAGAAGATAAAATGGATAATGCACCTGTTGGATCTGAATATCTTACAACAAAAGATGGACCGTTATAACTGACAAAAAAATTTTAATGGAGTTATAAGTATATGCAGATAATTCAAGAAAAATCGATTATTAACTCCAAGAAAAAAGAACTGTATAGAAAAGGAAAACAGTAGTTTACTACATGGCTCTTCGCTGCACAGTTCCCCAGTCTCAGTAACGGAAACAGAACAGTGATCAAATCAAAATCATAACAGCTATATTGGGAGGATGAGCGGATATGAAGGATTCATGCTCGTGGTGAGGACAGGGTAAGAAAAAGAATGAAATTGTCATCTTCCAGAAGAAATCAACAGGTAAATCTTACAAACTGAAAGTAGCAATTCAAGTACGTTATTAAAAAATATGGAGGCATCCTGGAAGAATCAGCTAGCAGAGTTCAAGGTGGCTGCCTCTGGGGAAGGCAAGTGAGTGAAGGGAGGCAGTGACTACTGGTTTTGATGGCCAGTCTTGTAGAACCGCTGACTTCGTAAACCATTTACATCTATAACCTTGATACGAATAAAAACTTTTTAAAAACTAGGCTAAAAGAAAAAAGACACGAGCGGAAAAGATGTACAGTGTCATACACCAAACAAATTTAAAAGCCATTCTTTCTATATTACCATCACTTAGAATCAAGCTAAAAGCCCAGGGGAGGCGTTGAGGGTATACTCAGTGCTCAAAACACACTTCTGAAAGACAAGATAACAATTTGTCAGAGAGCGTCCTCTCCTTATCTCCCTCAGAGGGCTGCAAGATTATTAATCTTCAGAACACAAAGAAGTGGAAAACTACAATTCCCAGTATACCCTGCAGCCCATTCAATTACTTTAAGTACATGAGGCTTTGCTATGAGGGAGAAGATTAATTTTAAGAAAATATAGAACTAGTTCTCACAGGCCATTTCTAGCCGACTGGGTTCTACAGACATAATTTTTCCATTCTCTACTTGAAGAAAAAAAGGATAGAAAATAAATCATCTGTTGGGGTTGAACATTCTTTTTTTAGTTGCTTCAAAGAAAAATTCAAGATGATGGCACTGAAAGTCTAGAAACACAGAATGTTCGAGTATAAAGGAACTAAGAGGCCGCAGACGCTCTTCTCCCCTCTTCGAGCTCCGTGTGTCCAGTTGTGCAGATGAAGAGTTCAGGGCTCAGAGAGGCTCAGTGCCCAACCAACATGCTCAGAAAATGCAGAATCATGAGACCAAAATGATTCGCTTATCCATTCAACAAATTAAAATACATGTTTGGTAATTACTATATGTAATCCAATCACAGAACGGGGATATTCACAAACCCAGGTTCCACTTCCTGTTTTATATTTTGGTAAGTCACTTAATATTTTAATTGCTTCAACTTTCCCATCTGTAAAATAAACATACTGTATTTCATATTCTGTATTTCCCAGGAAAGTTTATGAAAATAGAGTGGATATGTTTAAGATTCTAAAAGGAAAAAAGAGATACGAAACACTCTACTACCCTCACTATACACAACTAACACAATCACTTCAAACTCATTATATCCAAAATCAAACTCCTCTTTCTCCTCAAAACCTGTCTCTCCTTCTGTATTCAGGCTCTGGGTTAATGGTCCCCAAATCTTCTCTTCCACTCAAACCAGGGAATCTGGAATCATCTAACACCCTCCTTTCCCATCCTGCACCTTCATACCACAATATAATCAATCTCCACGCCCTACCTAGCTTACCTTCCATATAGATTTTGTCTTAGTCTCTTCAAACCATAACAGCAATGCCATAAACCAGGGGGCTTATAAACAACAGAAAATTATTTCTTAGTTCTGGAGGCGGGGAAACAGAAGGCATCAGCAGATTTGATATCTGGTGAGAGCCCACTTCCTGATTCATGGACGGTCGTCTTCTCACTGTGTCCTCATTGACAGAAGAAAGTACTAGAGAACGCTCTGGAATCTTTTTTCTAAGAGCACTAACCCCAATTCATGAGGGCTCTACCCTCATGACCTAATTATCTCCCAAAGCTGCCACCTCTTAAAATCATCAGTGATTTCAAGATATAAATTATGGGGAGACAAAAATACTCAGTCCCACCCCCTTTCTTTTTATCCTCACCATCACTATACTCATCAACTGGGGCCTTAGTTTGTTGTGGTCTTTTGTGTGGCTAAACTCAGAACAGATCATTCCCTATCTCCAGATTTTTTCCCTTTAAATCCTTCTTCCCCACCAAGCAGCAGACAGAAAATGACCTACCTAAAATGCTAATTTCAAAGAGCCACCCCCTCTTCCTCTTTAGAACTATAAAGGCTCCACACTGCTTTACAGGATCAAGTAAAGTTCCCCAACTTGGCATTAAGAATTCTCCATAACTAGCCCCCCTCCAGTATCATCCAAAGCAAGGGACCGGCAAGCAGTTAAGCAGAGGTCCTGGTAACAAGCAAGACTGGCTGGCACCGCACAGCCTCCCCACCCTACCTATATGCTATTCTTTCTGTCAGAGACACAAGTCCTACATTTTTTTTAATGGCTCTTATTCATCTTACAAAACTTGGTTCATCATCTGATCAGAATCACCACCTTCCAAGACTACAGGCTCATCGAGGTTGGAAAGTAATTTAGTCACCACTTTCCACTGCCAGGGACCAGCACCCAGGTGGACACACAGGAGGCCAGCAATAACCTGCCAACTCATAGAAGAGCCTACAGTCACTGCCCCTTCATTCACTCCTCACACCACTGCAATTCAGTTCTCCTAAAAATCACAGGGAAGAAGATCTCTAGCCACTCCGTAATCCCTGTTTCTTCTCGACCCTTCCCAGCATGGGGCATTGCTGGCCACCCCGTTCCCCTTTGTAAGGGACACCGTCTCTTTCACGACCCTGACCCTCCTCTCGCTGCCCTGTCTTCTTTGCTGTACTTCGTCTCCTCTTGGCCACCACCCTGTAAGTGCTCGGGTTCCCCGGGTCTGTTCCTTCAGCAATGCAGCTCCTTTCCTGTGGCTCCTATAATAGAGATGCCCAAGATTCTCAAGCAATTACACAGGGTCTAGGACCCACTCTAGATCAATTAAAACAAACTCTCTGGGGAAGGATTCACCGTGGACACTTGTTAAAATTCCCCACTTGATCCTAAAAGGATGCCAGGGCTCAGAAGCACTGAGCCACACACTGACTTAAAAAAAGAACCTCAAATTTCCTCAACATCCACAATCCCCGGGCCCGTATTTCCGGCTGCCCACAGAACACTCCAGTTTCCTGCAGACTCCTTGCATGAAACCGAAGTCGATAGCTCCCCCTCAGATCGGCTCCTTCTCCTAGATTCCTTTATTTCTATACTGACATCTACACAGGTGCCCAAGTTACACACTTGAGAACCATCTTAAAACCTTTCCCTTGCCTCACCTGATACTCAGTTACTAAGATCCATGAGTTCAACATTAAATACACCTTAGGCAGCCACTACCCCTCAAGGCCTAAGTAGGGTAACTTCCTTGTTATTCATCCTTCTTCCAGGCTCCCAGTCCAGTCTACCCTCTACACCACCAGCAATCATCTTTCTAGACACAGGCTTCATACTTACTCCCCAGGTAAAACTTCCTACAAAAAGAGAAAGCTCTCCTATTTAGATACGGTAATGCTCAAATTCCTTGGAGCGGTGTATAAGACCACTCACATTCACAGCCTTTCTGTAATCTACTTTCCCAATCCAGACTTCCTGACACATTCTCCAGCAACTTTAGCCCTGCGAGAATCAGATTACTCTTCATCAACATACCAGTCAAGTTTAGGATTTAAAACATTTCCACTGTCAAGAATATGAAACACATACATAAACACACACCTGTTGTTTTCACTAAGTCTAGGTCAAATGCTACCTTCCTTTCCTGTAAAGCCTTCATACTCTATCTTTCATAGAATCAATATCTCCCTCACCTGTGATCCCCACAGCTCTTTTTATAAACCTCTATTATACTAATTACCACACTACATGAGGTTGTTGACAGACCTGCTCTAAGGCTCTTCAATTGTTCTCTAAGGGCCTAGAATGTATATCTTTTTCAAAACCAAGTTTTTGTTATATTAGAGAAATTATACAATGCTGGTTGCACAAAAGGCAAATACCTTGGCACAAAAGGGGTGCTTAAATAGACCAAAGGCTTTTTCCCAAAGAGACTCAGGTTATCATAGTCTAGAAACAAAATAGCATGGAAAAAAAGGATTTCTGTTTTAAGTTCTCTGTTCTCATTATGAGAAATATAGAATGCTGTCCCTCAAAAATCAATTATTGACATCTTAACTAAATATCTTTTGTGGGAGTTACTGAAGGCTCCATTAAATGGAAGTTAAAACTATCATTTAGCCAACTGAAGACTGAAATTCTTTTTTTCCCATACAATAATTCCCAAGAAAATGAAAGGGTAAAACTATTGTCTTCATCTTGGTATAGATGTTAGGTAATTAACTTACAGGAAGAACAGAATTTACAGCTCTCGACTACAGTAATCCTATCATTTTCTCTTACTATCTTTTTATTGGCATAAATCCCACTCTTTTTTAATGATCTTCTTGTTCCTGACTATTAGAAGTTATTGGCAGTTTACACTAACAGGCTTCCGTCTTATTTCACTTCCAAATCCTATTGTGGCTGTTCATTCCAATCAAAACCAAAATCAATCAATTTTTAAAATCACAAAAAGGGACATTAAAAAATAAATTATGCAAGCAATCTAAAATCCTTCCAATATTATCTATAATAAATTTTGAACATTAAAAAAGATTATAAAGGACTATTAAATCATTAAATCTATTCTATACTAACTTTAGAAAGTGAAATTTGAGAACACAGCATTAAAAATTGTTAAGAAAGCAAAGTCTGCCTAAGAAAAGGTATCCATAAATAGAAATGTTTTTACTCATATTCATCTCACTTATACAATGGACTTAGTCACTAACTTACTGAGCAGAGAGGTTAAATTCTGAATCCTTTTATGGTTTATCAGATTCTCAAATTTGCGTCAGTACTATGTTAAAAAACAGCCTTTCCTGGTACCCCCCACCCTTTAAAAACTAGAATAAGACCACACGGCCTAAAACAACTCCTGCTGCATGCGATTATATAACTAGACAAGAAGGGTGCGAAAGTTTGAATGAAAATATTAGAAGTGACAGCTTTCCACCTTAGTCCTTCTGTGCCCTCTCTAAACTGCAGGGAGCAGATGGTAATTTTCAAGCACACTTAGACCAGGCTTGGAAGGACTCTGTGATAAAGAAATAACTGCACATGCAAAAAAACCCACATGTTTTATAACCTACAGTTTTTTAATCTAGAAAAACTTTAGTCCTGGTTAACACAAACGGAAAAGCGGCCATACACATGGTTCCATATAACACACTGGTGTATAAATTACAAAAAATAAAGTTCTAACAGTTTCTTTTTCACATTTGCACTACAACATGCCAGTTAAACACTGGAATGTTTAAGAGAAAACAGAAAAACTGAAATCTAAATATTAGTTAAGTCACCAAAGAATACTAGCTCTGAATCCCTTTGTGGCCAGCGGGTGGCAATGCCGATGGCATCAACACAGGTGCTGGTCTCCAGCACATCCTCACATCAGGTTTCAGGCCAAAGGTTTAAAAGGATAACAGGGAAGGAATAAATTAGACATTGCTGATTCATTTATATTTCAAATGGAAAACTGAGTACTGTATTGATAAAGAACAGAAAGGAATAGAAAGCTATTTGCCTCTTCTTCTCTTCAAACCAAAGTAAAAAAAAAAAAAATGAAAATGAAAGCACTTGCAAACAGGTGACCAGCACCTTGGTCACGGCTCCTCAGCCCCTCTCTCACCTCGAGGTCCACCTCCAATTTCCATTTCAACTAGAAATTTCAGGAAAAAAAGCCGTCCCTCACACTGAGCCCAGGGATGCAAGCAAGTCACAGAGCTGGCGAGCAGGCGAGCTTGGCGGAACCCCCACGCCAGAAGTCTGGACCCGGGCCACGGCCGCACCAGGGCCTCTCCTTCCATCCACTGGGCCACCTGTCCTTTAATTTCAAGTGGCTTATGCCTGGCATTTCAGCTTCAAAGGGGCTACAAACTGCCTCTATGTGGGGCGGATAGGGTTCGGACATTCTTCTCAATGTGAGTAGCAGGAAAAGAACATACCTTTTGTTAGCAGAAAACCCAGGTTCACCTTTCGACACTTCCAAATTGTATAATCCTGGGAACGTTACTTGTCCTAAACTTCCATTTCCTAAACAGCATTCTCAGATGATATACTCCAGATTCTATTTAACAGAGCCATGATGAAGTTCAAGTGAGATTACTGGTATAAAAGCACTTAACAAACTGTACAAATCCTACTAAGTTGATGTTCTAGTTGTTGTGCTTCTTTTCCATGGCGGGAAGGAGTTTTCCTCAATCACAGCTGTCGCTGCAGGACACCCATAAACTTAACATAGGCCTTTCTGAGCCATTACAACCTTAGAATAAACTAGTGAAGTCAGAGGCCCCATCCTCACCTTGTATCACCAGCGCTTCAGCGTCAATCTCTCAACTGCTCAGTTCAGATATCACATCAATCATTTTTCTGGTTTTTCCCCCCAGTGTCTTCCCTTTACATTTTATGCCACAGTTTCAACAAAATGATTGATACGTTTTACATTTAAGCAAAGCAATGTATTTTTAAACAATGTGGTTTACTAGACCTAAGCATTTTAAAAGTTGACATTTATTTTCACACGTGTGACAATACACATACAAAGAGAAACACATATATACATACAGTGCAACAAACAGGCTATGATGTGTGTGCATACATACACGTGCATGTGTTTGTGCGTACATATATGTACATGCATGTGTTTGTGTGTACATATACAAGTATGTGTGTGCATACCAGAGTCTCTTATAGCAATACATGTTTGAATGCATGTAAACATGTGTGTATTATATATACATATACATACATGCATATATACACACACACACACACACACACACACAGGCTATGATGTGTGTGTGTTCATGTAACACATAAAAATGTATGGCTATAAGAGGCCGAGCCACATATGATTATCTGGTCTACAAACAAAAGCTGGTGTGTGGTGCTGAGGAAGCTGCATGGCTTAGTGGTCAGGAGTCTAGAGTAGCACTGATCGTAATGAATTCCAGCTTCTCCACTACAGGTACTAGGGAAAGTTACTAATTAATCTCTCGGCCTCCCTCAGTTTCATCATCTATAAAACGAGACAGTATTTACCTCACAGAATTGCTATGAAGTTGAATGAGGTATGTTAAATGCTAAATACACCATATGGTACACACTGGGAGATTTTAAGTGTTTATATTAACATTATTCAATGTGTCCTAAAAAGTGTAGTTACATGATCATCACATACACACGTACATATGGTTTGATGAATTCAGGTGACCTTTAAACAACACGAGGTTGGGGCACTAAAAATCCATGTATAACTTTACAATCAGCCTCTGACTCTACAGTTCTGCATCCAAGGATGCAAGCAACTATGACGCATGTAGCACTCTAGTGCATATTTAGTAAAAAAAAATCTGCATATAAATGGACCTGGGATTTCATATCCGTGCTGTTCAAGGGTCAATTATATTGAATGTATTTGTTTAAGCATACACACATCTTTCCATATGATATCTGCAATAAGTTCATTTCAGTTAACATTCAGTTAATGCATATTGAATGTTTATCCTATACTGAACACTGTTTTAAAAATTCGATAATATATTTAAACTCAAACATGTTTAAACCTCATAACAACCCTACAAAGAAACTGAGGTGCAGAATGACTCCACAGCCCATTGTCTTATCAACTACTGGCCACCAGTTTACATGAACACAGTTATAACAGTATATGAAAACAGCAGATTACATAATCAAAATTTTTCCTTATGAATTTGATAGCAGAAAAATCACTATAGTCTATACTGCCATAGTGGTATTTTCAACAATTCTTTTTCACAAGAGTACTACAGCATCTCTAAAGATCCCAAGAATAAAAGAGCAATCAGCTAGTTCCTATATTCTATAGCTAATTTCAATTTCTCTAATATAAATCAACAGATTCTATATTCCCATCTCTAATTGTGGTATTTTAAACAATACACACACACCCCCCAGATTTAGGACTCCATTCAAAATAATGAACTGTTTTGGTAAACTTAAAGCTTCAGTGCTTTAATCAGTTTTCATATAGCTAACTTATTGTTTGGCTTGATTATTAATATTTCATCTTAATATAATAATAAAAGATTATTTTAACTTTTATCAGAAACACTGCTTAAAAATATGTGATATTCTGTCAAAACAGAGAAGCTAAAAATAAAAGTAAACTTGTAGTTTGATCAAATGGTTATTCATTTATGAAATAAACACCAGTTAAACCAGGGCATATGAAACACACAGAAGTGAAGATACAGGTCTGCTATACTTCGTGTGTTGCAGTCAAGATGCTCTAGTTTAACATATACCTTCCACAAAAGAAATACTCTATATTTTACAGAACGTAAACTTGTACCCACTTGTATACAGTAATGCTTTTATAGCTAAAGTTCACTCTCAGCGTCAATTCTGGTTAAACCCCCAGCTTTGGAAAATCAAAGAGCAATTTGCTCACTAACTTACTTTTAAAGTATCATGAATACCCTTTGAAAATCACTGCTAATTCTTAATAATAACCTAGATAATGTTACAAACTTGTTCTTCCAAAATTGAACAGTATTCCTAGTCTTTTTGACCTATATTCAGTCATCCTTTGGTGTTAAATTGACACCACTAGTGTTATGACAGGGTGGATTTTAACTTTAACACATACTTCCATCCATATGAGAAGCATCCACCCCACACACTCCTGCCCTGGGCTAGCAGTTTATCACAAAAGCCTTATCAAAGTGGCCCAAGCAGACAAAAACTGTCTAGCGGTTAACTGGAGGTTAACAGGACAAAGCGGTGAAACAAACAGAAGCCCATGTTACCAGCTAACACATTTTGTTCATTTAGTCTGATGCTCATGTTTTTGCTTTAATTATTTATGGTAATTATAGCAGTTAATGTGCTGTAACATTTTCACAAAAGAAATGAACTCAATATAATAAAACCTTCCCAAATCTTTCAATATTTCATCCACGCCCAACACACTCAAACACAATAACCAGACTGCAATGCATTAGCTCATTTCCAGAGTCTGAAACTATTAGCCATTTACCAGATCCAGGGGAGGAGGGGGCGTGCGTCCGCAATCATTTGATCAGCAAGATCTAAAGCAGTATAGGGAATAGAATGGTCTAGATGCTCCCAATCCTGAGACAGTTTGATCACTTTTGAGATCTCTCTCAACATCTGCATTGGGTCTGAAGAGGCTATTTAATAAGCCTGGACAAATGAACCAAACACTCAAATCTTCAGCACGCTGTGATACTCCATTATCACCTAACCCCTGCCTTCCATTCTCTCAAAGGTCCTTAAACTGCCTTGGGTATGGGTGGGTGGATCCTTAATTTTCTGAATTCCATGGAAAACTTTCCAAATAAAAATCAATAATCACTCAAAACCAAAGAAAACAGCTGTTTCAAGTTCATTTTAGCTCCCTTTGGGAACTATGTTCGATCCTCAGCTAAATAAATAAAAAAGGAAAGGAAAGAAAACAGAGGGAGGATAGGATACTACCTATAAGGTAGCTTTGGTTCATAGAAGAAACTTGTCACGTCACAATTCAAAAGTCACTCAAGAACCACGATTTTGAAAACGTAACGTTTTTCACACACACACAAAAACATGTTTTTCAGTGAGTTCTACCAGTAAATTCTTTACAAGTATCATCTCATTAACCCTAATAAAAATCACACTATAGAGGGAGATTAATACTATCACACCTAACTTACAGATGCAGAAAGCATCTCCCAGAAGTTAAGGGTGAGCTTGAGAGCTCAAAAGCAAACAGCAGAGAGTATGTGTGTCACAAAAGTGACATGATATAAAACAAGAACAACTGTGTTGGCAATTCAGAAGAAACAGGAGTCAACAAACTTGGGCATTTTCCACCACAGAACGCCCAAATGGAAAGAGAAAGAAGCAGACTTCTAACAGGCTCCAGCCATACCCTACTTCAACCTCAACCCACAGGGTGATGTGGAGGTAAAGCCTCCCCGGAAAGGAAGCTTAGGCCCCAGACTGACCATCTTAAGGATCTACTGTTAGGGTCCATTATCATGCCCAGGGCAGAAATAAAGCTCATTCTCAGACACTCTGAATTTTAAAATGGCAAGACTGTCTCAGAGAATATATCTAAGTATTTCAAGTCACTTTCACACAGACTTTTATCTATAGTCTCACAACATGGTACAATACAGTCTGATTTAAGGACTATAATTCCAGTGGGCTAATTAGGATTTAACGCACAGAGCTAAGCCTGGAATTCTGAAGTTCTAATTCTTAATCCAGTCCTTAAACTCTATAAGATTATAAAGTACCACTCTATACCATGGTCCTGGTAATCCCACCCGTCAAATAGATTACCTACTGTGCAGATGATGTGTATGGTACATTCCTCAAGGTAACACTAAAAGTTTCTGGGCACTTTCCCTCCTATCAGCATTGTAACAGGATCCCCTGCATTTTACAGAAAGTTCATGAAGGCCTAAGCAGGTTTGGGTTTTCAAACCTAACTTTGTTTGGTAAACTTCCTCTGCTCCCCCAATTAAATGGGAAGGAAAGACATCAAGTATAAAACTAAACCATAAGTGAAAAGAAAGCATCTTGTCTCTGGGAACACTAATGACTATATCTGAAAGCTCTATAACACAATAAAGCATAGCTCAAAGGCACAGGAAAATATAAGTCATTAGCTATTAATAGAGCCAGAGAGTCAATTGTTGTAATTAAATCATAGTTTAATCTTCTGTATAATCCTCTGAGTTAGTCTTGACAAGTTTCCTTGTGGTCAGTTTTGGAAAAACATCTGCTAATGGTAAAATTTTTGGTTCTGAGAGGGAAAAATTACATCCTTCTGGCTGGAAAAGAGTCATAGTCTAAGGAGACTAATTCTTATGAAAACATTATATTAATGAAGTCCAATAACTCACTCTCAATTTTTTTTTAAGTTAAAAGAGGTGTTAAACACAGACACAAATTTATGAAAGCTGCTACAAATTGAAGAAACAAAATATTCTGATTCAAAGACGCTATATGCTTAGTCCAGAGATAGAGAACAGAAATATAACTTTCTCCAATTAGAAAGGAAATACATAAATAACAATATACATAACAACATAAATAACAAGTATACATAAATAACAACACATAAATAAATAACATGTACAACTGAAAATGTCCCTTTTCTAGACCAACTTAACACTAAAAGATAATAATACATCTATAATACCCTTAAACAATAAGAGGCTAATCCCAGACCAGAGGAATCCATTTACTGCCAATTTGCAAAAGAGCATTTAAATAGCTATATTCCAAACCAGACATTTTTTAAAACCAAAAGCCAAATCAGCTCTGAACGTGTGCTGGTGGTTTTCCATTATTTTAGTATTCTATATGAAGCACTCCATCAGTAAATATTCAAATAAATTAACTGTGTAAGAAGTTTACTGTACTTAGTCATCTGAGTGCTGAAGTAGTAATTTTAGCAATCTTTGCAAAATTCCATGTTACACTGTGCAGGCCCAATTCAAACCCACTCCTGACACCCTGCAGCTATAAATTATCTCTGGAGCTTGAAAGTGAAAGATAGGCCAGGTCTGAAATAGCGTAACAGTTGGACAGTTCCAGCTCGGAGAAGGCAAACCCTGCAATAACCTAGATCCAGAGCCTCAGGGGGAGTCTAATTTACTGTTGGAAGAAGAAAGATCCCTTCCAAAATGTATTCTTACTTAAAATATAGATTCTTTACATTTCTTACATATAATATTAAAATGTGGGAGCACTAAAAGCAAATCAGAAAACAGAAGCTGCAAGATAAGAAGCAATAGGCTGAACCCTTAATAATTGTATGGTGTATGGGATGTTTCCTCCTCAGACTCAAAAGTTGCGTGCCCCCTTTCCAGGGTCTGAAGACTTGAGAACAGTCCCTACTGCTGGGGGCGGGGCTCTGGCAAACACAGAGAGCCCAAGGTAACCGATTCTTTCCATGTGTGCTAGGAGAATTCAAACACCAGAGCCTGTCCATTCTAATACAGTAATAAACTATATGACCACACAGAATGTGTATAAAATAGCACTCAATATTATTAATAAATATTTGTTATATATGAAAGGTTCTAGAGATCCATACAGCACTGTGTTAGGAATCTCTGAATGAAAGGACTACAGTGGAATCATTTGGGCCAAAAAAAAAATAAAAGAACAGTTGCAACCACTGAAGCAAAACTACTTATCTGTCATGTGCCTAAAGGGATGATTTACACAATTCTTTCTACACAGAACGAATTCTGAAATACTAGGTCTAACTTCAATTTTCAGAGAGAAAAAAATCACTTAAACTTCTGGTACATTAAATATTTATCTCTGGAATTCTGCTAGTTACAATGAGGAGCCACATGGTGATTACTAAAAATGGCTATACGTTTAGTCTAAGGGCATATTATAGTGTTTCCATCTATCCCACTCTACCTCACGTTATTTTTCATCCTTGAAGGCATTTATGTCTTGTAACTCTAATCAAATTCCCACCTGGATGAGGACAGAAACTTTCTCACACTTTGTTGAGCACTGCGCCCAGAAGAGTGTTCAATAAATTTCTGACCAATAAACATTATCCACTTTCCAGATTTCCACTATCATTTCACTACAAAATTGAAAAGAACTCAAAGGCGGTGAATAAGTTAAAAAAAAGTTTTCCTAGTATTATAGAATTCGGAGTGGATCATAAAACAGGAGGAAATAATGCTCACACCAAATACACAGTATTTATCATTTTACTTCTTCCCAACCCAGGAATTGAACCGGGGTCTTCTACATTGCAGGCAGATTCTTTACCAACTGAGCTATCAGGGAAGCCCATCATTTTACTAATCATCTATTATAAAATGCAAGCAAAATTTAAATATTCTAGAACTCATTTCCTGCAAAGAAAGGCTGTTCAATTGTAGATCAAAGACTGAGAAAGTTAAGTGACAAAAATTCCCATTTCCAAACAGAACTTAATCCTGGGAGATTTTCCCCTTCAAAATGCAGTTTACCTAGAGTCCTATAATCTTGATGATATGGTCAAAGGATACTTCTTTAAAAAGCAGATGACAGGCCAAAGTTGAATTCCTGGGTTTTGATAGTTTTCCTCCGATTACAAGAAAAGTAGCCTCAATTCTCTGACCCTCCAATTTTACGGTCTAGGAATTTATCTTAAAGAAGTAATCTCATAAGGACACAACTTTAAGAAAGCATTCTTTGCAAGATCATTCGTCATAGTTGAATACTGAAATCAACTCAAATTCCTCATTCATAAATTCGGCTAAATAAATGAACATATACCTATTCTAAGGAATACTGTGCAACATTATCTACATGTGGATAATGGAAACAGGTAGAAAATGTCTAAGATCTATTAAGCAAGGCAAGCAAGTGGTGTAGAAGAATATGTATACTCTACCATTTTAAAACTTTTACATATATCAGACTTATCTCCAAGAAGTGAGATTTCAGAGGATTTTTAGTCTTTTATTTTCTGCAGTAGGCATTTCAAAAAATGTTTTAATATTTTACAAAAGTAGTACTTTATAATCAGGAAAATTAAAGGAAAATAGGACTAGTGTCCCATTCGCCCCAAACTTGGGAGTTCGTCATTTCCCTGGAAATAAAGCATATCCACTTGTAGTTATGTGTACCTCGTTTACTGAAAACTAATACCATGTGTAGCAACAAGACTTGGAAATGGTCTTAATTCATTAAGCCTACTAACCCTCCTGAAATCATGAATATAAAGAACATGAAAAATAGGATTGCTTTTATGGATTTCCCATCCTACAAAATTAGGAATTCACAATATTAATTTACAAAAGCCATTACACTTTAGAAACAGTTTCTCCAAAAGAAAAATATGTATTCAGCTTCTTGTGAAGAATCCATCCTGAATGAGAACACTGGAGTTCAAAATCACCAGAACTGTCATAATCAAAATACCTAAATTTATATTGACCAGAAAAAAAAAGGGGGAGAGGGCTCTCCAATCTAATCATAATCACTCCTACACTCTGAAGATTTTCCACCACTGTGTCCCATCTTTTCCATTTTCAGAAAAAGAAGTGACGGTTCAAAATGAGAAGATGGCAATTTTATACAGTGTAGTATATAAACTGGCACAGTTCTTTGCCCATCAACTTAGAGACATGTAAGCAAGACATTCTCTCCCAGTGACAGGCAGCCCTGTGTCGAGTAACTATGTAGGTGCTAAAACTTGTCCAGAGCTACCTGTTCAAAGACAGCTCTGCAAGGATACTTCAAGCTCTGACAGATATCACTTCGTGCAAAAACATCCACAGGAGAATTACAAAAAAAGACAGCAGTGATGTTTCAGCAAACTCAGTGTCAAAAAGGTATTCTCATGCATTTTTAATCTGCAGGAGAAAGTGAACAATTGTCCTTCAATCATCAGTGTCAGGGCCAATGACACGGTTTCCCTTCCTCCAGGTCCACACAAACTGTTACAATCGGCTTACCAATCACGCTCCTTAAGAGCTTTAAAAAGACAAAACAAGACAAAAAACTTCTCCCCTCCCTAAAACCCAGACAAATATTGGTCTTTCTTCTTCTTTTTCCCTTTCCATCAAGTGGTAAGAGAAGAGGGAGAAAATTAATGGATTGTCTGCTCTTCAGGACAGAAGAACATACAAAGCCTGAAAGAGTTTACACAAAGAGGTGTTTAAATTTGGCTCTTCTAAACTATGTAAATGCAGAAGCTTCTGTGAATTAAAAATATCAAATAGCACAATGTTACTTAAATCTTAGCACTGGGTCACAGGTCATAACTAACTGAAGTATATGGCTTGAAAATTATTTCTAATGAAAATTCTGTATCATCAGACCTCACTTCACCAAATTTAATAACAAAACTAAATAAAGCGTGACTGGCATTTTTTAATTTTAATCCTATGGTTTCAGTGTGTGAAATAGGACCCAGGAAAGATGGCATGGAGAAAAGAAGATAAAAATGACTTTCTAGGTATTTCTGGGAAGAAGGGGAAGAATTATGGAAAGAAGCAACAAATCAGAATAAAAAGCAACATGCATAGTCCCAAGGAAATTCTGGATGTAATTTAGGAAAAATGCCACTGGACACAGAAGACCAAAAATGAAGACTAAATGTCCCCGAGTTGTTGACATTTAATAAACATGTTTCACTAAGAACCTGGTGCTCAATTAATTAGTAAAAGTATATGTACTTAGGCAGCAAAGTTTCTCCCTAGCAGATGGTATAACAGGCTTGAAAAATAATGGGAAAATTTACTTCAAGTTGTCTCCTTGGTTAGTTTAACAAACATCTTACCAGAAGATATGGGGGAGGGGATTACTCTTGTATTTTTTTATTTAGGATGACAGAGCTAAGACAAGATGGCACCAGGGTGCCCCCACCCCCGGCCCCCACCCCAAGCCAGAGAAGACCCTACCCACGGAGCTAAGCTCCATTCCCAGGCCAGACGAGGCTATAAAAAGCCTGGCCTCTGGCCAGCTGGCAGGACCACACACCAGGTATTTTTAACTCAAGGGGGCCTGAGGATGAGGCCAACACCAGGGCACCAAAATGTTCAGAGAAGAATAACCACCACCTCCAGCCCGGATGGTGGTCGACATGGAAGACTTTTCCCGAAAGTACCCTAATTACTGATCAGTGTTTTAATAGTGATGGAGGCATAAAAAGATTACATTTGTGAAAGCTGATAAAAGTGGGCAGAGATTTCATTGTGAAAAAGCACAGTCCCTTTGAAAGATCATATGTACAGTTAAATAAACGGCAATGCGAACATCAGGCACTGGCCAAACAAACTGGACTCTTTGTTTTTTATTCCTGACACGTAAGGCCACCAACTTGACTTTTGTTATAATTACCCTAACAGTTTGCTGCTGTTGCTCTCAGTTGCTTACTGGTCTTGGCACTGGGCCACATACACAGATACCATGAAGTTGTTCCCTCAGACGGAACTCCAGGGCAGCCAGATCACAGCGGAATGCCCAAGGACTCAGGGATCACGCCACCACGGTCAACGTCATTTTCTAGATAAGTAAGTATTAATCAGAAAGTTCTCTTAGTTTCATCCTTTATTGTTAACAATTGCATGTGAAACATCGGCAACAGTAAGATTTTCAATCGTCTCATTTTTCTTCGAGAACTGAAGGCTGTCAGAAGTCTTGGTCATGATTCCCACTCTCCGTCTTGAAAACAGAGTTGTGCGGTGATGCGATAAGATGGGGGCAGGTAAGTGGGGCCGAAAGCACCGCCACTTCTCTTTAACGCTGCACTGATGGGCTTCTCTGGAGGCTCCCAGGGTGCGCGTGGGGATGGGGCTGCTGCTCACAGACAGCACCCAGAATGTGGACGGGCCCAGAACTACAGTCAAGAGTTTATTTCTAAATATAAGCTTTACAAAATTAAACTTAAGTTGCCCTTCTTATCCCCGTCTTAAAAGCACAGTGCAACCAGAAGAATGTTACCTACTTGTAGACTGGCATTAATAATTTTATTACCGAATGTATCCACATTCAATATATCCTTAAAACCGAAAACACCAGGATCATCTTTGACCTAAGTGTCACTAAAATGTCTGCTGTCACATGCAATTAATCTCCAACTTTTTCCCCCCTTTTGTATCACCCTTCTCAACTAGACTCTCCCTCTCGGTTCCTCTTCATTTGGAGCTTGCATCCGGGCGGGGCACGATCACTCCGCTGGCTGGCATGAGAGCCTTACTGGCCTTCCTACTTCCGACCTCCCCTTCACTCCATCCTAAACACAGCTGGGGAGATCATTTTTCCCCTGAGCAGCACTTCCTGAATTCCAGGAGGCTTTTCCTGGCTAATTTAAACAAAGGCCACCCCGCCTCACACAGGCTCCTCAGGCCAGGCGCCATGCCAACCGGAGGGCACTCCAGTTGTGTCCAACTCATTTATTCATAGTTTACTCTCAGTCCACAGGCCCCCGGAGCCGCTGCAGCCCACTGCACTACCAGGCAGCGCACTGTGAAAACCTCCCAAGTTCACAACAGATTGTAAGCACGAAAACTGCTTTATTAAAGGTGCCTTCCTAGAGACTTGCAATAAACACATCAGGTTAAACAATCCTGTTTGTCTCGACTCCCCTCGTAGAACCCCACTAACATACGAGTAAAGGAATTGTTTTAAACTATAAACCCACAAGGACAAAGAACACCTAAGATGAGACGGTAGCAGATAAGAGAGGTCAAAAAATTTCTGGAAAGGAGTAAAGCGGACAGACAAGTGATAATTAAAGTTTTAATTTGTTCTAGGTGAGAGGATAAGAAGCAAACTAATTAAAGCTCAGAACCCCAAAGACTCAGAATCAGAGGGTGGCAGGGGGCTGGGTGAAGTATCTGCAAAGAGTCTTCAGAGCCCCCCTTCCTAATCCCCACCCCAGTCCTGTCAGAAGTCAAGAGGATCACCATCTGGAGGGGTTGGCAGTAGAGAGGAGTCATTGGAAAAGAGAGGATTAAACGGAAAACACGCATGCACACGCACACGCACACACATTCAGCCTCCACATGCCTCGACTCCCTCTATGGACGAGTTACTGCAGGGAGGGGTGAATCCAGATGACAACATCTGAGGGGGTGAGGCCCTCCCCATCAACAAGGGCCCGCAGTGGACAAGCCTGTGTGAGCACACAGATCTTTCCATCAGTTCTCAGTTTTCTGTTCACGGCACCAAACTGCTAACAACAGATGACTCAAGAAAAGCTCCTACGGGCAAGACAGCAAAGTGTAAGGACAGCAAGGACTCAAAGGAACAGACAAAGAACACCATGGAGCAAACCTTCAGAAACAAAGATCCTAAAATGATTTCCACTGAGATAAACGACTGCATCCAGGAAAAGTAGAATAAGACAGTATTTCAAAAAAGGCAGTTTAGACAAAAATAAGTTTGTGGAAAGTGAAACTATGAAAACAGAAATAAAAAAACACACACCAGAAGGGCCGGAAAACAAACTAAGACTATCTACCAGGAAATAGAACAACAACAACAACAACAAAAAATACCAAGAGATGAAAAAGGATAGAAGGGGAGGTTTAAAATGTAAAGAATTAAATAATAAATAAACAAACAAATCCAGGGTTTCTAACATTCGACTAAGAGCAGTTCCAGGACAGAACAGAGAAAATCAAGATGAGGAAATTGTCAAAGAAATGGCAGCCCTCCCTCCCAAAACTCCCCAGAATTGAGTTTCACACTGGATTGATTCAGCAAAATGAACAGAAAAATCTCAGCTCCAGGGTTCATCAAGATTTTAGAATCAGAGAGATAAGCTTTTAAAGTCACCGGAGAGGAAAAAATAGGTGACATAAAAAGGATGAGGCACAGATTTCTCAACAGAAAATTAGAGATCACACAATAACTCACAAAGAAAAATTATTTCCAACCCAGAGTTCTGTTCTCAACCAACCAACCAATCACGTATAGTGATAGAAAACACGCCTTTCTGACACGCAGGGAAACTCTCCTCTCCCGCACCCTTCTTAAGGAGCTGCCGGAGAACGTGCTGTGCTGTGCGCTTGGTCGCTCAGTCGTGTCCGACTCTTTGTGACCCCATGGACTGCAGCACGCCAAGCTCCTCTGTCCATGGGGATTCTCCAGGCAAGAATACTGGAGCAGGCTGCCATGCCCTCGTCCAGGTACTGGAGAATATAAGCCACTAAAATGAGGAAATACACAAAGACATGGATTCAGGCCAAAGTCATTCTAAGAATGATGGTTAAGGGAAATTTTACCACACATATGCAGCAAGATATGAGAGTACTGGCGTACTGGAGAATAAGGCACAGGGATTCCCATTCTAACTGGGGACACAACCACTGCTTCCCAAAGTCACAGAAATTTGGAAATACGCAACAAGCTTCATTCCAGATCAAAATCTGCCATGGTCAGTCTAACTGAAAGAATTTAAGTCATCTGAATGCATCCTAGCTGCAAGGGAAGCTATGAATTTGAGTTCTGAACTGCAGAAGCTGAGTTTGTCAATGTAAGGCATTTCTCCAAATATAAAACAGCTATTCAAAGGAGGGTGGGCATCCAAGAACACGAAAAACATTGAACAGACATGATTAATTCATGTGGTCCACCTTACTGAGAGGACCTGTACAGTTCTATCAGCAGATGAAGATCATTTGGTGATATATATAAATACACTTTTCAAAAACAAAACAGTGAGGCAATTATCAATTCCAGGATAACAAAAAGCTGTATATTAAGGAATTATATTCATAGTTCATGTCTCAACTAAAGACAGTCATTTTATTGAGTCTTACTAATGTAAACAATGAATATTGATTCAGCCTTAATGGTATCAGAAATGGAATTTTAAGGCAAGACTGTAAAAGAGTTAACTTTTACATAGTAAAATTAATAGATACAGTCTAAATTTGAAAAAAAGAAAAAATACCATCATAATCATGTCATTTAGAAATGGATTTAAAGACCAGAATAAATTATTACAAGTTAAAAATAGATGCATCCAGATAATGAAACTCATGGGCAAAGAGAGATTGGTATTTTTCTCAAGAAGCCTTATAATACTATTCTTTAAACTGTGTACACATATTGAGGAAACTTTTCAATTTTTCATTTAGATGTCTCCTCTACTAGACTGTGAGCCCCTCAATGGCAAGTCCTTTACATTGAGGGAGAAGCACCCTGCAGATCCTCTTTAATACTCCTCATTTGTACCCAGATGTTCAACCAGCGTTAAATATCTGTGAGATTATTTTTTAAAGCATGTTGCATTTTTTTAAATACAAACAAGAAAGATCCTTCAGAATGAATATGATAATTCATTAAGAAGAGATTGCTGGGCTCAGCTGCATTGCCCAGCCAATCAGGCTGACCCCATGGTCCATGCACAAGACCAAACTAAAGTAAAACTGCAATGGGAACAAGGGAAATTTCACAAAAGCTGACACTGACACTGATTTCCTTCTTAATATAATCTTTATAAATAATTTGCTGGCTATGACAACCATATGTTATCTGTAGGAGTGTTTGAAACGTGCATATCTGGCAAAGAAGCCAAAACCTAAGCTCATATTCAGGTTTCCAAATGGCAGATGGGCCACTAGGGTTCACTAGGATTTTCAACTTTCCATAATCATATTAGAATTATAAGGAAGGTAATATAAGCAAGGTAAGTCATCCCTTCCACCTTTACCTTGAAAAGAAATCATCTGATTTAATTCCTATGTTGCTCTGGATTTCCATGTAACTAATTTTTAATAATCACTTAAGGCCAGTCTTGTCATTAATATAAAAACAATGCAATGAATACTAATAAAAACAGTAATAAAAAAACAAGAAAAGATATGCTATCTATTAATATGTTATTAGGACAATGTGTTAGTCACTCAGTCGTGTCCAATAATAACAGATAAAATTGACAATAATCAGAAAAACTGATGAGATGCAGTTTTTTACACTCCTATTTATAAAGCAGAGGTCAGAGACGAACATGAAAGTCAAGTAGTAAACTCATTTAAGGAGGAAAATAAACAATATTTAAGTTTTTATTCAAAACTTAGCTTCTTTATATATTTCCATATCATCGTTTAAAACACACCAGAATTAAAGTTTGGAGTACTAATTATGTTATCTGAATACTACTTGAGATTTTTGGCAGGTTCCTATTCTAAAAGCAAAATTCATCTGCAATGTAGACTGCACAGGCGAATATTCACTATTTGAGTATAAACTGCCACAGAGGCATTAACTGTATGATACAGATGCAGTTTTGCATAATCTCTGAGGCATAAGAAAATAAGGTCAATAGAAATCATAGGCCATTTTTAAAAGGTCTACTTATTAAAACAATTCTATGTTTCCATCCCCTCTTGAGACATTTATTTTAATAGTCTTCTCCATTTTTGGAAGCCTAACCATGGAGAGACAGTTTCTTCCCTTAAAAATCAAACAAGATCCAGCCAGCCTGCATGCAGGAGCCCTGGTACTTTCTAAACTGATCCATCAAGGCACCAAGATGCGCAAAGATGAAAGGAAAATTTGGGAGCATGAGAAGAAAAAATAAAAGTTAGAATCTATGCTTGTACTTAAAATGTGGAAAAAATCTGTAAATTTCACTAAAAGATCACTTAAAGCCTAACTGAACTGAGAAGCACCCCTGCTTTTCTTTTCCAGACCCAGCGAACTCCTACTCCAATGTCCAGGTCTAATGCACCTACTCCAGGAAGTCATCTCCCCTCCCCCACGCAGCTTTAGCATTCCTGGAGCCTGTTACCCAAATCTACTACATGTACTCAGCACACATTTGTCTAAATACCTACACATGGCTTTCCTTGAGCATCTTGAGTTTCCCTATAGTTACCAATAAACGTCTGGTGACATTAAGTGAACAAACCATTAAGGATCTTGATAATATTCTCTTAATTCAATAAATCAAAAAAAGAAAAAAAAAGAAAACTAATGAGCATGCATATGAGATAATGGTATTTATCTGAATCCAAAAGACCAATTTTTAAAATCCAGTGGGGACCTCTTATGGGCTTCCCAGGTGGCACAGTGGTGAAGAATCCACCTGCCAATGCAGGAGACACAGGAGACTAGAGTTCGATCCATGAGTCGGGAAGATCCCTTGGAGAAGGAAGTAGCAACCCACTCCAGTGTTCTTGCCTGGACAATTCCATGGACAGAGGAGCCTGGTGGGCTGCAGTGCATGGGGTTGCAAAGGGTCGGGCATGACTGAGCACATATGCAGGGACCTGTTATAATTAGAATTGGTCTGTATTCACACCCATAATCTAACACTATGCCCACTTCCCCCTTCCTGTCCCCACCCAGTGATAGCCCAGTGCACTCTCCTTGTTGCCATAGTGCCGGGGTTAAACATCAGTACCTGCACTCGCTACACACTGCTCAACTTAGCTCTCTGCGGAGTGTCTCAGGAACAAAGACCTGAATGTGGTCATCTACATTCCCCAGTGCCGAGTATAGCGTGGAAGACACTCAATGTGTGTACGCTGAGCTAACCTGGACGTGTGTAAACTCAACTTATAGCATGAGCTGAGCTTTTTCAGTAATCACTTTAATTCAAGTTATTTTAAAAGAAAACTTTGTGTTTACTACCATAAATAGAAAACCAGTATTATTTGTCATAAACAGGAGATCACAAAACTAAGTATTATAAAGACAATACACTTTGATTACTTTCTAATCAGATACTGATGCCTGTCCAAGGCTTTTAGACTGAGGCCTATTCTTTAGAAAATGAAGAAAGGGAAGGGGGAGCCATGAAGTTTGGTAACGGTATTACAACACATCTCAGTTCAAAAGAAAGACAATATGGACAAGAGAATTCTTACTATACAATCCAGGATTACTGAATGCCGTATATACATGCCACCCAAAATGATCTTGCCTAACACTAGTGGAACACAGACACACCCTGGGCTAGGTGGTCTTTAAGGTCATCTACCTAAATTAGGAAAAGCAGAATTCTCAACTAATGCTTGTATGATCTCAGGCAAGCTACCTAACCACTCTTGTCTCCCCACAGGCAAAGTAAGTAGTTTTACCTCCCTCATAGATTTGATGAGAACTGTGTGATATATGGAGAGGGTCTGGTAAGACGCTCTGGCCTCAGTGAAGAACAGATCAGGGCTAAAATCCTGCGATTCTAATGTAAAATGGTACAACTGCTGTGAAAACAGTTTGGCAGCTCCTTAAAAGAGTTTAACATACAATTACCATACGGCTTAGCAATTCTTCTCCCGGGTATATACCCAAAAGAATTGAAAAGAGGCATTCAAATAAATACTTGTATACAAATGTTGATAATAGCACTATACACAATAGCAAAAAAGTGGAAATGACCCAATGTCCATCAATAGATGAATGAATAAATAAAATGTGGTATTATCCACATAGTAGAGTAACATTCAGACAAAAAAAGGACTGAAGCACCAGTACCTGTTACCGCTGGGATGATCCCTGAAAGCACTCAGACACAGAAGGACCCTTATTGTATGCTTCCATTTATATGACATAGTCAGAACAGGTAAATCCACAGAGACAGAAAGCAAGGTAGTGGTTGTCACGGGGAGGGGACCGAGAAAGAGGAGGAACTCGGAAGACACTGAATGGGTACAGGGGGTCTTGTGGCAATGACAGAGATGTTCTGGAACTAACAGAAAGGTGATGGTGTGAATGTACTGACTGTCACCGAATGGTACACTTTAAAACTGTTAATTTTATGTTATGTGAATTTGATCTCAATTCAAAAAAAAAAATTCTAAGTGTGATAGACATGGTAGGTAACATTCAGTTTTCAACTTGATAAAACTCACAAAGGACATTCCATGAAACTAATATGCAATGTCAAAGGAGCTACCTTAACTATAATGTCTTATTATTCAAGAAGTCAAATGAACCCTAGTCTCAGTGATGAGAACCACTCCAGTTTCACCAGTATCATAAAATGTAGCGCCAGCACGGGCCCAGAGTTCAAGAGCCAAGAATCTGAAGTCCGTGCTGTACCGCTCAATAGGCACCTCGATTTGAACCTGATGAATGAATCTCTCTCTGACCTCTGTTTCCTCATCTATAAACTGAGGATCCTAACATCTACCTTGATAGGCCATCATGAGGACTGAGTTAATGTATGTGAAGCAAGAAAACTAGTGCCTGACAGAGAACCAGCCCTGACAAATGTTGCATGCTGAGTCGCTTCAGTCGTGTCTGACTCTTTGCGACCCTATGGACTGCAGCCCGACAGGCTCCTCTGTCCACCTGTCAATCTCACCTGGGATTCTCCAGGTGAAAATACTGGAGTGGGTTGCCATGCCCTCCTCCAGGCCATCTTCCCAACCCAGGGACTGAACCCACATCTCCTACCTCACCTGCATTGGCAGGCAGGTTCTTTACCACTAGGACCACCTGAGAAACCCAAGCTATTGTTATTAATAGCAATTTTTAAATGGAGATAAATAGAAGCATGGCCAAGAATTAAACCATGTCAACGGACATGAGTTTGAGCAAGTTCCAAGAGATGGTGAAGGACAGGGAAGCCTGGCGTGCTGCAGTCCATGGGGTTGCAGAGTCAGACACGACTGAGCGAATGAACAACAAGAATGCAAAGGTATTTAGTATAATAACTGCACCACAATTGCTATTTGTCACCTCGTGACCATCTCCCATGATGATAATAGCAAAATGGGCCCAGGAAGATGACGATGCTAACTGGGGGCAGGGGGAGACCAGTAATCCCTGACCTTCCTTAAAAGTGAAAATGTTCTTACCGAGTATACATCCTCAACTAGAATAAAGTGCATGGCAATGATTTTTTTAATTCCATCTAAATCACCTTTCTTTACTCCGAGGTGTACTTGCATTCCATGTGCAGCCACGACCTCCCGCTTCCTGGAACAAGCCACAGTGCAGGGTGGGTGTACAGGCTGCAGCTCCAAATCTCTGCGGACAAGACAGCCTTTCTGAAAGCTAACTAAGCTTCTGAGAAAATGGCTCTGGCCCTTTAAAGCATGTCTACTAAGCATAGTGAGTTCAACTTTTATCAATTCCACTTAGGGAGAACTAAAATGTCACAGTTAAGGCTTTTTTTCCAGGAATAAACACTGACTTTTACACAAATCCCATCTAAGCATGGATGTAAAATGTTCCCCCCACCACTTCGCAACCCCCGTACTTCCACCATCCAGAGCAGAGTTCTGCCTCCAATGGAAAGGAATTCTCTTCCCTCCGGCGGTGCAGTAAATCCCTACCGGAAAACGTCTGTTTTCTATAAACGGCATCCTAACTATGGGGGGCGGGGGGGGGGGGGGGGGGGGGTCGGGTATCCCTCAATAAGCTCTGTCAGATGAGCAGGGTTAGGGGGAAGAGCTGAGCTCGCATCACACCTGCACCAGTCTGGCTCTGAGGGGCAATCTCTGCTTGCCTGCCCCCGCTGGAGCAGCACACTCAGCACCCCGGAATCCAGAGGGGCGGCACCCCGCCCGCAGTCAGGGAGCAACTGTCTCCACCCCCGTCCAGGGGCGCGCACCAGCCAGAGGAGGGCAGACCCCGCACTACGTACAGTGCAGTAAGCAACAGCAGGACACCAGCCTCTGGAACCTCCTCTGAAGTCTAAAACCCAGGTTTAAAAGGACAGCTCCAAGGCTGGCGGCGGGCTTCCGACCTGGTCAGCAGAGGACCTGGGCCCCGAGCTCAGGTGGACACGAGGGAGGCGGCGCTGCGCCCCGCCCCCGGCCGGGCTCAGGGGGCAGATGCGCTGCTAACCTCGCTTGCACCTCTCGGCACTGGGGTCCACTGTCTTCACTGGCCAGAGGCTACTACAATTCTGCAAATTCTTCCCTCCAGGGGTTTGGAAATGTTTGTGAAGTGCCATGAACTGCTCTAGACGATGGGCTGGCTGTTGTGCAGTCGCTCAGTCGTGTCCAGCTCTGTGTGACCCCGTGGACTGCAGTTCACCTCTGTCCGTGGGATTTTCCAGGCAAGAATACTGGAGTGGGTTGCCACTTCCTTCTCCAGGGGAATCCTCCTGACCCAGGATTGAACCCATGTCTCCTGCATTGGCAGGCAGGGCTTTTCCTATCACTGAATCACTGGGGAAGACGATGGGCTACAGTCGGGCAAAACCCAGCCCCTGCCATCTGGAGATTCTGTCCTAACGAGGGCAGCCACGCTTGCTGGTGAGCACCACGGAGAGGGAGGAGCACCTCGGAGAGGGAGGAGCACCTCAGAGGGGGAGGAGCACCCCAGCACAGTGAGCTCTACGGAGGAGGAGGAGCACCCCGGAGGAGGAGGAGCAACCCGGCGCGGTGAGCACCACGTAGGAGGAGGAGCACCACGGAGGAGGAGGAGCACCACGGAGGAGGAGCAACCCGGCGCGGTGAGCATCACGGAGGAGGAGGAACAGCACCACGGAGGAGGAGGAGCACCACGGAGAGGGAGGAGTACCCCGGCTCAGTGAGCACCATGGAGGGGGAGGAGGACCGTCGCCGTGAGACCACGGAGGGGGAGGAGGGCCCCGGCTAGGTGAGCACCACGGACAGGGAGGAGCACCACCGGCGCAGCGAGCAACATCGAGGGGGAGGAGCGCCCCAGTGCCGTGAGCACCACCGAGGGGGAGGGCTCGGTGAGCACCAGGGAGGAAGAGGAGTGGCCCGATGGGAGGAGTGTGTGCTTTCACTGGAGTAAGTCCGAGAGGGCATCTCAAATTAACGTGCCTTTGAACAGAAAGCTTGAAATAGCGTGATTTACAAAAAAGAACCGGCCAAAGAAAGAAGCAACACAAAGACATAGTGGAAAGACGGGGTTTGGAGTTTCGAGGGGTGGCGGGTAGGCGTGCAGCCACGGGCACCCTGAGGGAAGAGGGGAGTCACAAAGGCAAGGCCAAGTGCACCCTCTAAATGGACCATTCTGGAGTCCACTGTGACAAACCCGATGGGAGATGGGGTTTGGCCAGGAAGGGAGCCCTCGAGGTTTTGACTGGGAGAAGTGCTCAGTTCCTGGATCTATTTTAAAAGAAAGGGCAGTGGGATTATTTAACAGATTGAAAGGCTGAGGAAGAGAGGATGACTGTGAAGTTTTGGTCTGGGCAAGCGAAGCAGAAGCACGAAGCTGCCATTTATTGAGTCAGGAAGACTGTAGGAGGAGGGGGAGTGGGTATTTCTTTACACAGGAGAGCCTTTGGAACTGTCAAGAGTTCTCCACAAAGATTTCACCACCAAAAGCTCTGCCCCCAAGTTTTGAATTCAGAACTCAAACCCACAGCCTCCTTTGCAGCTAGGATGCCCCCAGAGGACTTAAACTCATCCAGATGGACTGACCACAGCCGGTTTGACTTGGATGCTGCCGGCTGCCCCACTTCTGCAGCTCTGGGCAGCAGTGGTCAGAACTGAACACCCCCCAGACCCCTCTGCTTCACTGCTCATTCTGTACTTTATCACTCTGTGACCTGCTGCACGCGTGAGCAGAATGTCCTCAACCTGCCATCCTCAGACTTCCGTGCTGAGATACACCTGATGTCGTGAAGACGGGGCCAGTGACGTCACACGTTACCCCTCCTTCCTCCCTTTATTTCTGAAGCCAGCAAGGAAGAGGAATGGGGGAGAGCTCAGTCAGAGCCAACAGCGCACACGGAAGGGAGCTCTCTGGCAGCCCAGTGCACGTGGAAGGGAATTCTGGTCTTTCCTCACCTCCCCAACCACCAAAATCTGGCCACCTACCAGGGAATGAGGTCTTCTCATCTCTGAGATGCTGACCAGTGGCAAGGGACATACAGGTGGGAAGCAGAGAAGGGAAGTCATGTTTCTTTATGAAGCCCAGAATGCTGGGAAGAACCTCCAAAGATGCAAATATGCAGATTATTGGGATATCTCAAAATCTTATTGGAAATTTCAAAGTAGCAGAGTAATGAAAGGGAAGGGAAGTTTCCCTCCTGGCTGACTGTTTTCTGGAAGTATTCTGAGGCCCACAGACCAGCAGCTGTTCTGACCCTTATCTCTTCTTCAGTTCTCTCTGGCAGCAATGATGGTGATAAAATCAAGAGAAAGGAACTCTTTACTTTCAGTGCTGGGAACTCTCTGCTTGGTAGTCCTCTTCTCAGTCTCAAATTGATGTTCCCTTCCCAGCAGACATCTCCCCAGCCCTCCTTGGGACCAGCTCCTACAACCATCCAGGCAGAACTAGACTTTTTTTCAGTCTCAGGGCCATTAAGTAAACCTTAATTACCTCAGCATTGATAGATGTTTTGCATTTTAATTCCAATAATTTTTTTTTTTTTTTTGCTATTGCTACTCAACTTACTTTGAGGTTCTGAATGTTTGATGTTTCTTAGAACAAAGGTGGTGCCTTTGACTAACCGTGAAGAGCCAGTTCTACTGATGTGTTTGGTAGTTGTTTTAAGTATTCTTTTAATGATTTAATACCAATAAAGGGAGACCAATTTGGCTCAATCTTTGGGGCAATCTGTTTTCTAGATTTTTTTCTTCCCCCTACAAAAAAAGTATCTGGGAAATGGGGAGCTGGGTAACGCCTGCTACTGTAGACTGTTACGGAGTTTGAGTTTAGGGCTTTATTAGTAGGCAAGGGATGTTCATGTTATATATACACACTAACCACACTCAAACCCCAGCTCCAGAGTGTCCAGGAACTTTCTAACAGCTGGCTCACGCAGAGAGTTCCTCTTGAGATCAGAGAAACCTGGACGGAGCAAGGTCCCCCACGCTAGTGAGGCATCCACAGCCTCCCTGAGAGAATCAAGACTCCTGCAGCTTCCTGCTCCTTCTCTGACTCCCCTCTTCCCTCTACGCTCCCACCAATCCTTCTTCTCTTCTCTCTTTCTACTAACGTCTTTTTCTAGTTCCATTCACAACTACAGTTTTAACTTTTACAGATGTTTCAAAACTCTAAGGGCAAATGGCCTTAATAAATGTGCTGCATATAAAAATAATCACACTGCCATAAACAACTCTTTTACCAGGAAGAATTTCACTTTCTTCCCGGGGCTTAAAAGACTTCTTTTACCCTTATGAAAAAAACCTGCTTTAAAAAAAACAAAGCCATCCAACTCTTCTTCGTGGAGGTTAAAGAGGAGTTAAAGGGATGGCAGAGAACAAACCTTTTAACACTTATTATTTCTATTTAGAATTCACTGCTACAGTTTATCCCAATGTTGTACAGTATATACTATTTTCAGAACTACTTAGAAAGTTATAATGTGTAAAATGTGTAAGTAATTACTGGCTCTCTCTTTGCTTCTTTTTGTGGTTCCAAGTAAAGCAAGCATCTCAATCTTAAGATTTTCTACATACTAAAAAAAAAATTTACATATCTAAATTACATATCTAACACACATCAGGTATTCACTGAGAAAATTTTCATTTTAAAAATAGTTAGAAAATAATTTACTGTACTGATTACAACAATTTGTTAATCTTTGAAGAAGATATAACTTTCTTTAGAAAGAATTTTAAAGAATTTGCATTAGTAGTTGTATTAATACAACCTGTCAAGCATCAACCCATAAATTTCAGAAGACTATCTGAAACGACAAGACTCCAAAATCCAAAACTAAAACAAAAAGACATTAACTTATGATTATTTTAAAAGGAAAATCCAAGCTGGGAAATCTTATAGTCAGAACCACTTAGCGGATGAGCAGAGTGAGTTGAGATACAGATTTTTCCAATATTGCACACAGATGGAGCATTTAATCAACAAGGACTCAGGTGTCCCAACTCCTGGTTCTTTATCCCTTTCAGCAGTTGCGAGTCTCTGACTCACTGGAGGAGGACTAGAGAAGGAGCACCCATCGAATACAGTTGCAGGTCAGGAAGCTGCTTTGGGTTCTCTGTCTGATACCTGGTTGTTCACCTCAGCTGCACAGGGCAGTCACCTGTGGAGCTCAGAAAACCAGCAAAGGAGGAAGCGCTTATATTCAGCTGCAACTGATATGGGCATACATCCTGAGAGGCTTTAAATGGGGGGTGGAAGGGTTGGGTGCATATGTGCACACGCGCGCTCACTCAGTGGTGTATAATTCTTGTACTGTTGGACAGTGGTTGAGAACCGATGGCCTAGGCTGTGCCACAGAGTTTAACTTTCAATTTATCTTCTGGGGTTTCTGTTGCTACTGTTTGTTTTTCAGGGAGCAGTGAAAGAACGTGGTTGGCTGATTTTACTGCTATCAACTGTTAGTGCTAGCTGAACTGTTTAAATTTTCACATAAATATCATACTTGTTTCTTTGATGAAAGCAAATAAACGAAATTTATGTAGAATATATTCAAGTAATTATAATGCTACCTAAAACATATACTTAAGATTCACAACTAAAACTAGAAGTATAATAGAGAAGCTTAGCAGATATTTTAGGTTTAAAGTCTATATATGGAACAATAGACTCATATGTAAATAACAAAATGGTATAAGCTACCAGCAGAGAATAGACACTATACATCTATAGAACCTTTAGCATCTCTAGAACAATATAAAAGTCTGCTTAAAATATACATATATATTTTAAGCACATATATCACACACATATATATACACACATATATATATATCAGTATAAACTTCCTAATATAAAAGTAGCTTTCCAAACTACAAGAGAAATCATTTCATATTTTCTCATTAAATTTTCAAGCATAAAACCATGTCTTTCCTCATTTTTAAGGAAACAAGCTAAAGATTTAAAACTTTATATTTAACCAAAGCATGCTGCAGTCCATGGGGTTGCAAAGAGTCAGACACGACTTAGCGAATGAACAACAAAATGTGATCTCTTTTACATACCTGTTAAAAATGTCACACTGAATGCTTTACACGATGTTGAAATTCAACTACAATGTAAGAAGTAACTAAAACCATATAGTCCAGAAATTTAAATTTTAAAGCACAAATAAAAATTACCATACCTACAGATCTTTTCAAAAATATTTTCTTGGTACAAAACTCCATCTACAGGGAACTTTGGCATCAAAGACAGTAGCATCTGCTATCTCCTCGGAAGCAGAAATGTGAGATGTAAATGTATTTGCTAGTAAACTTTAAACACCTTCATATTCACTGATGAAGAACAAGTGAGGAAATCAAGACAAAATGTGGCCAACAAAAGGCCATTATTTATATAAATCTGCAATCCACTGAAAGAGTTCCAAACATTTCAGGTGTACAAGCAAAACAGCTTGGCTCCAAGTCTCTTAGTACAAAACATGCATATATAAAAATGCTGTGAGTAATAGAGCAAAAGAAATCTCAAAGCATTCACTATTTTACTAGCCCAAAAGTTTACCTTCTTTTATTGGTGTGTGTTTATATGTGTATTTATCTACACATGTAAAATACATGTTTAATATATGTAATTCTATCTTCTTTATACTTTCTAAAAATGATTTAGCTTCCCATGTCCATTTTTCCTTTGGTTTTCTGTATAAATTTTATCATGTGCTTGTCTCTATTTTAAAAACATCTTGTGGGATTTTTATAGAAATTACATTAATCTGTGGATCACTTGGGGCTTCTCTGATAGCTCAGCAGTAAAGAATCCACCTGCCAATGCAGGAGACACGGGTTCTACCTCTGGGTAGAGAAGATCCCTGGAGAAGGAAATGCAACCCACTCCAGTATTCTTGCCTGGGAAATCTCATGGACAGAGGAGCCTGGTGGGCTACAGTCCATGGTGTGTGCAGAGTCGGACAGGACTCAGCGACTAAACTACAGTATATTTAGTCCAGGTAGGTGTCTCTGAATATGAACTATCAAAAAAAATTAGGACTCTGCATGTAAAATAGACACTAGGCACCCATTCCTCTCCATCATGTTAAGCCTTCATTTACTTCACTGTCAAGCCTTCCTTTCTCATCCTATCACACCCTATTATGCTCCTTATATAGGAGGTCTAAACTCTTTAGAGAGGAAAACAAAATGAAGCCCTGACTAAAGTCCATAGGGTCGCAAAGAGTCGGACATGGCTGAAGTGACGGGGCGCACTGAATTCATGCTTAGGAGTCAGAGACTAAGTATAAATGAACATTTCATGTCAGAAAACTAGAGTTTTTAAGAATTTTACCAGTCCTCATCACTCCATTCTTCCTGACTTCTCAGAAACATTGTTTAAACTATATCAAACTGTATTTTTTTTAAATATAGTTAAAAGTATGTTTTGATTTTAACTACATTTTAAAAAGCAATTTTTTTCCCAGAATAGACTGACAATACAAAGTAACACAGGTGGGAATCCTAGAACTCACTTGGCTCCTTAATAACCCCAAAGAAAACATTTATTTTAGCCAAACAATTGTAATGTTTGTCTCCTTTTAGAAACATCTGCTGCCAAAATAAACATTTGCACTGGAAGAAGTGTTTTGGCTGTTAGGATGGTACCAAATAAAATGCTTATGTTCTGAAATAAATGTTTCACTCCACAAGCACATAGCAAAATACATATCCAGAGGGTGTAGAAGATAAAGAAACAAATTAAAACATCTATCCATTTTTAAAGTCTTTTTCAAAACAACCTCAGTTTTAAATTCAGTTGTTATTTAGATTGAAAGTGGTAAGTGCAGATGGGTCACCTTAACAAAAATAACTAATTCTATTTAATTTTGCCATGGTATCTTTCATGGTATCTGCCATGGTATGGAGCAATCATTATGCTCCATAGTCTTGCTGTTGTAAAGGTCTTCACAATACACATGTGTTTTTAAAAACTAAAAAGTCATGTTTTCCCATTACAAAAGCACTCACGAACTTAAAATCCCTCACTCTGCCCTCTTTCTCTTTCCCTGTTTTATAATTCCAGGGTTGGTTTTATAATTCCACAGGTATCAGGTTATACAAACATCTGCAACAAGATATAGAGTTAAAATATCAATTCAATTAACCCTTGATAACTCTCGAAAAATCTCAGACAACATCATTGAAATCTGCTTGACACAAATAAATATAACTTTGCTTCTGTAACCTATTTCTTCTTGGTGCTATTTCTATGAAAAATCTTTTTTAGAGCAAGTCAGCATAGGCCTATGTATACATTTACAATCACAAAGGACAAGAAAAATGAAATAAAACATTTGCTTACCCACATCCCTGATCCCGCAGAGGACACATTGGTGTCTAAGTTTAAAAAAACAGAAGCAGATTCTAGCAGCCTTACAGATTATATATCCTCTATGTAGCTCTGTATTAGATGAAATCAACCAGTGTACTTCTGTTAACCATCCCCAGGTTTGAATTCCAGGAGCCTAGAGGCAGAACATTCTTCACAGAGGCATAGAAAATTCATTTCCCCTCTCAGCTCAATAAAAACCCAAGTAGACTAGTTTCCAGGGCACCATGCAAAACTAATCTGTTTAGCCATGTATTTGCCTGATGATGTGAGAGAATCAGCAAGTGAAAGACCACAAGTCTAGTTCCAGTTAATAAACACCAAAATGATGTACTATTATCACGTCATGCTTCAAAGACCCAGTCATGAGTATATTTCAAAAATAAAATTATCACCATACAAATCAAGAATCACTAGGTTAATACTAAAATCCAACAGTCAGTGGCCAGTTCCCCCTGACTCTCAGAGATAAAAAGTAAGCAGTGATACTCAGCATGTTAAATTTCACATACGCACTGTGGTTCTTTCGAACACATACTCATTTAAAATTCCTATCACAGGAATAGAATGCCAGCCAGGAATCAAAACTGTGACCCCTGAGCCAAAGACAACTTACCACTCAGCTGGTAAGTGGGCAACTCAATTTACAAACTTGAATTCCTGCATTTTAATCCTTTGCAGAAGTATATGAGCAATATTAAATGAACTGGATTCAGCTCATTAGAGGTTCACAAACCAAGCACAGAAAGCTTTGGAGGTCGTCCAAAGTAAAGTCATGCCTAGGTGGTGATGTCCACTCAATAAAAACTCAATGTCATCATTATCTTCCAACTTTTTCCCAGAAGAACACCAGCAGTCATGACCACAACAATCCTTGGCCAATTGCCTTAGCCTAAGAGAAGATGGAAAGGACCAGCAGCCAATCACTATGCCAGGACCTTGTTTGCAGACCAAATTTATAATTATCCAAAATTCACGAATAAAGCAACTCACTGAAAATTCCTCACCAAACACAGACTAAAGCTAACAAAATAAATGTGCTCTAATAACCTTCACCAAAACCTGCACCGTTTTTTTTTTTCCTTTCCAAAGCTATTAATTAGCCTACACCTATCTGATCACATAAACTTGGTATTATGCTGTATGACTCCCCTTTAAAATGTTACACACACTCAAAAATGCATTAGCAGTTCTTTTTAGCCTTTTAGATTTCAAAATAAGATATGTCATTTCAAAGCTATACTATAACTAAATGAAAAAGTAAAAGAGCAATACAGATTATTTAGAATTTTCGATTATGATTAACTCCCAAACATGGAAGTTTGATAGCCAGGGCATTCAGTTTCTTACTAGATACCCTATTTTCCTTTCATTATCACAAAGAGCTGTGCTTAAACAGAATTAGGCTTTTTTTTGGTTAGCAGTAAAATACCTGATCTAAAATCATAATTAAAAATTTGCTAAAACATCGGTGAGTAATCTTTATCAATTTGTCCCTTCAAATAAATCCAAGAGCTACTGGATTTAAAAAGTATATAAGGGGTGAAACAGATCACCAGCCCGGGCTGGATGCATGAGACAAGTGCTCGGGCCTGGTGCACTGGGAAGACCCAGAGCAATCGGGTGGAGAGGGAGGTGGGAGGGGGGATCGGGATGGGGAATACATGTAAATCCATGGCTGATTCATGTCAATGTATGACAAAAACCACTATAATATTGTAAAGTAATTAGCCTCCAACTAATAAAAATAAATGAAAAAAAATAAATAAAAATTTTAAAAAAATAAAATAAAATAAATAAAAAGTATATAAGATCCAAGGGGATTAAATAAAACAAAATGGCAAAGAAAACTGCAGTTATTCTACCTAACTGTTTACATCCCTCCACTTTTAGTCTTACGTATGTGGGAAGAAAACAATGAAAAAAATATTCCCAGGTAATCATTCTTCATACTTGTGAAGAATGTTAGACTCCCACTCTGGGACTGCCAAATAAGCTAATGTCTTAAACTTCTAACAAGACTTTAACTCATTCAAGAAAGAGAAAGACAAATACCGTATTAATACACATATATGGAATCTAGAAAGATGGTATGAACGAGCCTACACGCCGGGCAGCAAAGGAGACACAGACATCAAGAACAGACTTATGGACTGAGTGGGAGAAGGAGAGGGAGGGATGATGGAGAGAGCAGCAGAGACACACACGTTACCATATGTAGAAGAACCAGTGTGAGTTTGACCTATGACACAGGGCACCCAAAGCCAGTCTCTGTGACAACCAGGAGGGAATGGGGGGGGGGGGTGGTTCAGGATGGAGGGGACGCATGTATACCTGTGACGGATTCGTGTTACTATATGACAAAAACCATTGCAATACTGTAAAGTAATTATCCTCCAATTAAAATTAATTAATTAATCTTAAAAAAAAAAAAAAGACCTTAACTCATTCAGAGGAGAACGTTCATCCAGCAGCTTGCCATGAAGAGCTCCTTTTGAAATGATTCTCCAAATTTCCCTTCAGGAAACATGGCAGAAAGGAAGGTGCAAGAAGAGGGGGGGCAGCCTCCACTCCCCCGCTGCCCCACTGCCCCTGCTCGCCCCCTGTGGCCAGAGTCCCACACACAACTGTCGGCCCCAAACGAAACCAGCTGGTGATCAGGACCGGAGCAGCTGCCTACCTGGGCCTTCTTCCCCTCATCTATGGGGAAATTAGCTTTAAAACTTAAAAAGAAAAAAGGGGGGGAGAATCACAGCTCTCACCTGACTTTTCAATCATTTACAAATTATCTCCTCATAATTAGCAGTCTCAACTAAAGAGTTTTACTCTAGGTGGCAAAATATTACTAGAAGAAAGGAGTAATGTTAAAAAAAAAAATTCAAGTACAATTACGTATGCGACTGCTAGAATTCTGAGTGGCCAATCTCTGGTGGCTCAGACCGTAAAGAATCTGCCTGCGGTGCAGGAGACCTGGGTTCAATCCCTGGTTCGGGAAGATCCCCTGGAGAAGGGAATGGCCACCCGCTCCAGTGTTCTTGCCTGGAGAACTCCATGGACAGAGGAGCCTGGTGGGCTACAGTCCATGAGGTCGCAAAGAGTCGAACACGACTGAGTGACTGACACACCATCTTTAATAAACAAGGGGTGAGTACTTCTAACAAGAACGAAGACCACTTAAAGAACCAACAGCTGGGATTCAAAGGCTGAACTGCTTCTATCTTCCCCTACAACCGCCTTAAAATAAAAGTATCACCGAAGGAGAAACTAAGATAAAGAGGAAAGACAATTTTCAGTCTCTAAAAGGATGAAAGTTATTCATGAACCTTTCAACACAGCTACAGAGCATAGAAAGCATGATACAGCATACACCCACTGTAGAGAACCAAAGTTCCATGTTTTTTCCACAGTGATTTTTGGTCAAACGTAGAGAAGAACTTCCTGAGAGAGAGCAACTGTGAGACTCGGGAGCAGGCTGCTGGTAGCACTCTGGAATAACCTATCTGGGAAGAGGAAAACACCCAGGTGGGCATCAGACTGGTATACTATTGGATTAAAGGCCTGGTGTGGGAACGTACACATCAGCCTTTCTGGTGTTTCTAGTAACTAAATCTGAAACAAGTCTGAATCTCCTCAGGCCAACATTACAAGAATACACTCTCCAGGGTCCAAGAGACTGAGGGCTTACTACTGCCAGAAGGTAGACGGTCATTTAAGGTAACTCCAACTATTTGACTCTAGAGAAAAAGGAGAATATTTTTCTTTTTAAGAGCAGAAAGTCTTTTTTGCTTGTTTTATGTAAAAGCACAAAACTCATCAAACCTAAGAGAAGTGATACACGTGAAATTCTCTTACAATAAACACAGAAATCTGTTTCAGAAGATACAGAAGAAATACGTCAAGAAATAAAAGCAAAATAATTTGGGGGCAGACTAAAGAAAACTTAAGCTGATGCCATCTTTATGAGAAAAACCTTTAAGTAACTTAAAACTTCACCTTAAGAAATTATTCACAGCTCAAAATCTGACACTGTCTGCCATCAGAAATATTAGAAAGCCAAGTTCACTTTGGGGCTCCGACCTATACAATTTGCTGCACAGTGATGACATGGTCAATCTTTCAAATAGAATAGGAACTGTGTCCACTTAGTTCTAAGAGGCTCACTTTTCCTGCTTTTAAAAGAGATGGGGAAACAGTTGTGCCTGTGATCATTTCAAGAAACTATGAAAATTTTTAAAAAGCAGAAAATCCGTGAAATGCTTCCCAACTGTCTCAAAACTAATCTTCAGTAGACAGGAAAAGACAAAGACAACACTAGGAGCAAGTGTGGGAGGAAGTGGAGTAAAAACTAGCACAAACCTGCTGCTGGGGGTACTGCATGCCTCCCATGGCCCCGGGGGGCCGACCTTGAATGCCGATGGGATACCGCTGTGGGCCTGGGGGGCCGTAGGAACCTCCAGGGTAAGGGCTGCTCTGCTGTGGCTGAGAATGAGGGTTACTGCCCATGCCATACAGCTGGGGTCTCTTCATCACCATGGGATCCATCGGGCTGCCCTGTGAAGAAGTAAAAGAAGACGTAGGCTTATTACCTCATTATTGCAGAGACAGAAATGTCTATTATGCTAACATACGCATTAAAAATGTAACTCTCCTTACTTGTGAAAATATGAAAAACAATGACCTGACAAAACCCAGAAAAACCTTTAAGGAAAAAAAAAACTATGTGGGTACAAGACATTTAATTTTTTAACTTTTAGCAAGGCTTTAATAATTAAAAGGGATCTGAAACAAACAATATATGGAAAGATTTTGCATTCATCTAAAATTCTACCATGCAGACAGGAAACGGGCATGATAGTTAACCTCACCCAGCTCTTTCAGCTTCCCAGTAACAAAAGCAAAGTATAGTGAGTGGTTAGGAACCCTTCCTGACTTCAAAGTATTCTTAGAACAATTACCTTATTTTAGACCTGAGTCTGCAAGTCCTGATCAAACATCAATGTGTCTGAGTGCTCATTAGAAAGTGAAAGGATAGATTTCAGATAACACAGAATGTCTAGGGCAAAACTTTTCAAAGATCACTAGTGACATGAATAAGCACTCAGACTGTGAGTCACAAGCTACCTTCTCAATGCAAGTAAGGCTCTGACCAAACATAACCAGTTCAAGACTGGACTTCTGAGTTTTATTTTTGGCTTGGTGAGTCAGCCTACAGGCCTCAGAGCAAGGGCCACTCAGGAGGGCCGAACTGGAGCCTCGGCCTGGGCTTTCGTGCCCCGGGTGCTTCAAAGGAGCGAGGCAGTGGCGGGGGAAGTCCCTCACAGGTGCTACAAAGACCCACAGATATTTCCTTCCTTCCAGAACCAAACGCTGATGCCAACTGTGGGCCAGACTCTGAGGCCCAACTGTGGGCCACACGGAGGACACAGGGTCTCTCAGGAAGGTTCGAAGATTAGCAGGGTTGACGGAAGAAGCCACGTTCAAGGAGGGGAGGGCCAGGGCACAGAGTACCCCCAAGCAGGAGAAACATCGAGCATCGAGCACAGGCTCCATGAAATGATGAACTGCCTGGCACGTGCAAGGAAACAGAAGCAGCTTAGACCCCAGCGAAGAGAAGCAGCAGCTGGAGCAGGCCCAAGCCAGTGGGTGGGTGAGCCTCACGCGTCACTTGAAAAGCTTCTGGTTGCATCTTGGGGGAAACCACTGGGTGCTCTTAACAGCGAGTTATGGTCACACCTGCCTTCAGAAGGACGGCACCCCCAGCAGCGGCCTGGAGCCAGGTTGGGCTGCCCCAGCAGGCTGCTGAGCCGAGGTCCTGGGCCCGAAGCAGTGGTGGGAGAAAGCACGCTCAGATTCAAGCAAGAGGATAGAATCGCAGCTTGACTTGGGAGTGATGGAAGACAGGCGGCAAGGGTGGCTTAACAGGTAATAAGATACCAGCTGAGCCAGTGGTGAGCCGGGGTTGAAGCAGATCCACCCTCCCTGGGGGGCGGGAGCCTTCGCTCTTCTGCATGTTAAAACTGCAGGTTCCCACAGGAAGTCCAGGTGACAATATCAGAAGCGCCACAACGCATTCCGGCCTGGGGGGTGAGGTCTGTCCTCGAGTCCTAAGTAGGTAAGTGGGCGACTGAGGACAGGTGTTCCTGGAGGGCAGCGATTTCTGTTCTGCTCACTCACAGGGCACCTGCAGGACACAAGTCACACCTGGCCCATAGCACACCCTCAATAAATCCTGGATGACTTCAGCAACACGAAGCACATAAAACCCAAGGAACTACCCTGAGAGAATATGTAAAAAGAGCACAATGGGTGGAAGACAAAATTCGAGAGACTGACATCACTTAAGGAAGAAGGGAAAAGGAGACCACAGCAAGGCCAGAGGAATGGTCAGAAAATGGAGTTGGAGAGTGTGGTGCTTCCGAGAAGGGAGCAGGTGGAGACACACGCCGACTGCAGCCCAGGTGGCCAAGAGGTGAGCGCTGACGCGTTGGCTGCACCTGACGCTCCAATGATGACGGGCAGTAACTGCTGTCCTGGGCAAGGGCAGGCTCCCAGCAGAGATGAGGGCAACGTCGGAAGACCAGGAGCTGAGCGCCAACAGCAGGTGAGGGGGCGCCAGAGGTGCAGACCCCACCCCCGAGCATGGAAGGCTACACGAACCGCCAGGACTCCGTCCCCCCACGCTCCTACCCCGCACACAAGGCCGCCCGCGATCTCGGCCCTCCCGCCTTCTCAGGGGCAGGGACCCTGGTGCTCCCGCAATGCCTCGAGTAATCCACTCACTACACATTCACTAAGGGTGCATGGTGCAAGGCACTGGAGGCAGAGTGGACACGTGCTGGTGGCTGTCCAAGAGAGGTGACCAGGTCACTGAAGAACACACTTCAAAGATTACAGTGCAACCCAGCGGACATCCTACAGGCATTGTGAGGAGGGAGCATCCAGGTAGGTCTCAGCGTTAACAAAGCCTTCCTAGAGAAACAGCTGACTCCGTCCTGAGGGCTTCATAGGAATTTGCCAGGAATTGATCTCACCAGAATGAAAATATGTGTAGGCCAAGTGATTTTGCTCGAAACTCACAATTTCATGGAATTGTAACTGTGTACTTTCACCAGTCAAGAAAAATGTTTACTCAGAATGACAGAAATTGCTCAAACAATATACTGACGTCACAAACGGTGCTGACTTCACAATTCAACACACATATGCATATGATGACCTCATGTAATGAAACTAAAATTGAAAAGTAAGAATTAAGTTTCCTCAGAATGCTTCAAGTTAGAATTTACTCCTAACAACAAAATGTAATGATTTTCCACACTTACTTTCAAAAGGTAAAATAAAACTTTCTATGAAAGTGTGAAAATCGAGGCTGAGCTGGTGATGCTAGAATCTGCAGAGTGAATGAATGGCCCACAGAGAGACTGAGTAAATCAGATTTCAGGCTAAATTTCCAATACGGGGCCCAAGGCAGCCCTATCTTCACATTCAATCTGAATTAGCCAGGGCATAGGAAAGGTCTGCTTACTTGACTTTAAACAGTGCATGACCCAAACAGGCTTAATTAAAGCAGAAATTTAAAATGGGAAAATGATTGGAATGTCTATATTTTAATGCTATAGATAACAGTGCAGCAAATTCATCTTATCAGTGACTGAAATTGTTTTGTAATATCTTTCTCATCAGCGCCATAAACTCTCACAGCCCTACTTGAAATTCAGTTAATTTGCACCCATGTCAAAATGTTAGCTTAACCCTGAGATTTCTGAAAATCGAAAGCATGAAATACACAGATTATCTCTACCTCTCAAAATGCATCAGATGCCTTTCAGTGAAACTTCAGATATGAAAACAGATACTTACACAGTGCAAATTATTTAATTTTAACCTTCTCTCCTTATGGCCTATTATTAAATATTCATCCACAATCTAAATTCATCCTGCTGTGTACTTTCCCTATTTTTAACACTAAATATGTACCCACTGCAGGATCTTAACGTCTTCTTTGTACTACTCTCTCCTTAAAGAAACCAAAACCCAAATCAAATCGAAGGCTTTTCCAACAAAACAATTCACTGCTCGTAGTCACATCTAATGCAAAACCATTTGTATTCTCATTATCTATCCTTCTATTGATAGGAGTATTTCAGAGTACCACCATTTTCAATTCTCACATATAATTTGTTATACTAGAGACACCCACATAAAGAACAGTCCTTAACTATTTCTCTAAATATGTTATTCCAAGCACATTTTTCTCTTCTAGGTACCATTCCACAACTGCTGCAGTGTGGACTTCAATTCCGTGAAATAAATGCTTTTTAAAGTCACAGTGTATACAGCCCATTTTCAAAGAGGTCTTAAAATAACTAGTTTAGTTACTCGGTTTAGTTACTCAGCCTCTAATGAATTTTATTACCTGACTAGACTTTCTTGTAACTCCTCCTTATTCAAATAACTTTTCAGATATGTATGTATTTAGATATGTAGCTATGTATCTATGAGTTATACATCTCTCTCTCTCTCTCTCCCTCTCTCTCTCTCACACACACACACACACACACACACACACACCCTTTCCTAGATCTTCTGGGAAGCTGCCACTGTTGCCCACATCCTCCAAAGTCTCAGAAAGTTTCCTATCCCCAGAAATACTAAATAAGAAGGAATACAATATATATCTTTTAAATATATATTTGAATATCGATTTTGGACATATTAGGTAGCACAGTTAGGCTGTACTATAGGTTAAATAGGTCTTCCGAGGCTGGTCTGGAAATCCAACTACGCTTTAAAGATATCCAAGTTAAAGAACAGTCCCTATATATATTTTAGTAGCCTTAAGAGAAGTTTGATGCTTTTTATACTTAGATACTCCCTTATTATCACTCTTTCAGAGTATGCCTACCCACCCAAGTATTTATAATAAAGATATCTATGTTAATAGTGTTCACTCCTAAACACCAAGTTAAGGGGGTAGCTTATTAGTAGCTTCTTTATGAATATAACATTTCACAATTTTTCAGCCAAATTCCTTAAACCACAAATTGAAGAAAGGCATTTAAAAACCCATAGAAAGAAAACTGTATCTTCTTGATCTACAATCACATCTATATATCAGGATTAAACAAGAGCTCAACGAAAGAAAAACTCTCCCCCTTTAGAATCATTATTTTGAAAAATGCTCTGTCTTACCATCAACTAAAAAAAATTTTTGAAGTAATATTCCATTATATGTGAAATGGCGAAAATAATAAAGCCCAACGTGAGTAAATGATTATTTGAACTAGTATGTATAAAGCAGTGGTAAACGCTTTCTGAAGGGTAATGCGACAGGAAGCTTGACAGCAAAGCTTTAAAAAATATATCTTATTCCAAGCATGACACTCTCAAATGGGGAAGTGGTGCTATTTATCCGCATTAGTCTGCAGCTACACGACTTCCAGTGTTGAAGGGGGAAAGCATGGGCTGTGGGCATACCCTTACCCCCCACTTACTACCACTGTGTAACTCTAAATCTGGTGCTCATTTCTTAAGTTTTCTCATTCACCAAGTGCAAGAAAGAATACCTGCCTCATGATTATAATGAAAATGGAACTGGGACTAAAAGGATCTAAAGGAACGGGCCACAATATATCGGCATAGTGGAATGGACAGGGACGTGGAAAAGTACATATAAAACAATGTCAACTGTCTCAGAGTGATGTGCATGAACTACAGCTGTGTGAAAACAGCTGATAACGATCGGGGCTGGCGAGCGTGACCTGTAAGTAGAGGCTGTCGCATCATGAAGCAATCTATGTTGACTTTTCTGTGATGATGTCTAAATATAACTATAAAATGCCTCTGTTTTTTCCCAGGCATCCTGCAAACACTACCAAGGCCTGCTGTGGGGGTGGGGTGGGGGTGGAAGGGACACAGCTGTCCCACACTGGGCCTCCTCCATCCCCTCACCCACACCCTCACTTTCAGCACAAAGCCTCAGGGGGATGCTCCCTCTTCTCCCCCTCGCCTGTCTAATCCCGAGCTCACACAAGCCCGGGTTCAAGGACCAGGGAGCTGCTCCGTCACCACGCCCATGAACACTATCTTTGGGACCTGCTGGAATCTTTCCTACGCAGGTTGCAACCGACTTCTGGGCTGCCTTATATTGATATTTAACTCATGTACCGTGGTGGTTTTTTTCCATTTTTCCTATGCTAGTTAACTCCCAAGGAGACTAAAACGTCTCACTCAGCATACAGCATGTGTGCTTGGTCGTGTCCGACTCTGCGACCCTGTTGACGGTAGCCCGCCAAGGCTCTTCTGTCCATGGGATTCTCCAGGCAAGAATACTGGAGTGGGTTGCCATTCCCTTCTTCAGGGGATCTCCCTGACCCAGGGATCAAACCTGGGTCACCCGCACTGGAGGCAAATCCTTCACCGTCTGAGCTGCCTGAGCACACACACTCAGCAAATAGCACAGGTGACTTAGGATGGTCACAGCGCCTCCTGACTCCTGGGAATGAGGACTGGCCACGTAAAGTGTTCTCGAAAATAAAAAGTAAGACTGACTAACCAGTATCTACAATTCTGGACACACATACACGTATCCCAAATCTAAAATATCACTGGGTTCTTACTTTTCAGAATCCTTAAGATTAGAAATGAAATAGTAATATGCTGTTACCCATGCATAAAGTCACTTCCATAAACTACCAATAAAAAGTGACAATTATCAGCTACGGTTCTTAATTCTTAGAGACACTTAAAAAAAAAATACATCCAGGATGTATATACATCCCATATTTAGCATATGGTGTCAGAGGTTCAGGTAACATCCTCTAGAAACCCATCGAAAGCCCGTCCTGACTGGCATAATCACATGATGACCAACATCTACCCTGCATTTCCAAAGCACTTCATACATTATCACTTGATCACAGTTCTTCAGGCACCCTGATAAAAGGTTTGTCAGTGAAACACAGAATCGTAGAATTGAAAACAGCCCCATTGATCCATACATGATGTATGTATGAATCCCCTAAAAGTGTCTGCAACCATGAATGTTATGAATTTCTTCCTTCTATATAATAAAAATGTTCCTTATAATTTACACCCACTGCTTTAAAAAAAAAAAAAAGTTTGATCCTTTTGTAGAATATTTGAAGATAGCTATATCTATTTCCCTTTTCTAAGCAAAATACACCAATTCTGAACCCCCTTAACATGAAACATATTATGGGAAGGAACTTGCTTTTCTTCCGGATCCTACGTGAGTACAAACCTGGCCTCAGACCTGTCCTTGTCTGACAGGCCCATCAAACCCTTGATCCATCGCATCAGCTGAGATTTAACCCTACCTCCCCCCTCTCCTCTTACACAGTTGGTTAAGCTGACCCTAGTGGCAGAAGTTTTTATCTCTGCTTATTTTCATTTTGCATGTATCTGGTCACTATTCTAGCCTGACATCTAACATATTAACTGCGTTTCCTATCTTGACGTCAACCACCAATTAAATCAGCACACCATTTCATTCATGCCTTCCTCCACAGGACTGACAAAAATACTGAAGAGGTCAAAGGAGAGGACAGAGGCTTGGCTAACTGCTAGTGCCATTCATAAAGACTGACATAAATCCAGGCACCAGCACTCTTGGAGGAAGGTCTTTAGAAACCTTAGGAAAGTCCTTCCCACTCATCCACAGCACTCTTCCAACTCACTCACTACACTTGTTACGCAAGCACAAGTCTCTGTCTGCCCTTGGGTGACAACCTCTTGCCCACTTCAAATTCCTCCATCTTCCCTAATGTATAATACAGTCCAAAGTTTATAAAAACGCTTAGAATAAGACAAAAAGGTATAAGGGAAAGGGAGGTGGCTTAAGTCAAACAAACCCGGGTGTGAATCCTACACTTATTAGCTCCGTAGAATCAAGCTCACACTTAACACAGAGTTGTGTTCACCTCTGGTGTTGCTGGGGGACTGATTAGATGAAGTACCACATGATTTATCACATAGTGAGAATTTCCTAAATCTTTTTGCTTTTCCTCTTAACAAATTAGCAAACTGAAGTCAGAGCAAAAATCCCTCAATAATTTAATCTATTTACTTTCTTGTCTCTGCAACATACTGTTAATCAAAGGTGGACATTCTGCCTTATTCATCTTTGCATACCTAGCACCCAGTACAATGCCTGGCATGAGGAACTTTTGCTGACCAGAGAAAGCAGCAACCTCCTCAACACCGCATCGCCAGTTAACAGCAAGGGTTCTAGCAGCCTGAAGGCCTCGGACGGTCAATAGGTGCAAGAGGCCAAGAAGGACACACCATCGCAAATTTTTCCCAAGTTCACATAAGCCACAGCTTCCACTGCCGCCTCATGCCTGTGCCCCTCAAATGTGTCACCCTTGGCTGATTTCTCTCAGCCTCAGAGGTCTATATCCAATTGCCATCCAACATCCCTGCCTGGATAGCTAGGATCCCTTCTGTTCCTGCTCACAGTGAAACACACCCCCATCAAGATGCACAGTTGCGTCCAGGATGCTCTCAACTCCCTGCTTCCCTTCCACCACAGCCAACCCCTCACCAAGTCTGGTCAGCTGGACACATCACTGTGGCCAACAGGAAATCTCCCCCTCTGACCACACCGGCTTCTGTGGGCCTCTAGAGAAACCACAAATTTGCCCACCACCGGGCCTTCAGCCGAGCGGTTCCCTCCTCGAAGAAGGAGCCCCGCTCTCCTGCAAGACTCAGCGCTACAGCCCTGTCCTCAAAGAACCCTCCCTGAGCACCAGACTGGGGCGCGACCCTCTCCAAAACCACTGTGCTTCTCCTTCATGGCACTCGTCAAAGTCTGCAAGAGTATTTGTATGATGACTTCATGTGTGAAAGTCGCTCAGTCATGTCCGACTCTTTGAGACCCCATGGACTGTACAGTCCATGGAATTCTCCAGGCCAGAATACTGGAGTGGGTAGCTATTCCCTTTTCCAGGGGATCTTTCCAACCCAGGGATGGAACCCAAGTCTCCCACATTGCAGGCAGATTCTTTACCAGCTGAGCCACAAGGGAAGCCGAAGAATACTGGAGTGTGTAACCTATCCCTTCTCCAGCGGATCTTCCCAACCCAGGAATCGAACCGGGGTCTCCTGCATTGCAGGTGGATTCTTTATCAACTGAGCTATCAGCGAAGCCCTAATAAATGTCCCCAACTGGACTGCCCCACAGAAAAAGAAATAGGGAAGTGAGGACAACAAATATTAAACCCACTGGAAGCTATCGTCTGGGCACAACAGAATATATGACCAGAAAATAAGGCTATTTTGGTTCCCTGGTTTTTACCTGATTTTTATAAATTGACAAAACCTATCATTTGCCTAATACCTTCAAGTTCAGCAACTTGTAAGTCAATCCAGCGAGTAAATCACTGTCTGACTCAACTACACTTCTGAATTTGATTTAGCAAACAATGATTTTATGAACAAATCACAGTGTGTATATGTATTTTTTTATTTCAAGAGTAAATCTTATCTAAAAGGAATGTCAAAATAGTAATGGAATATATTTCTATTTCTCCTCAGACTTCTTATTCTCACCATCCGAAACTGTAGAACTATCACCATGGTGTTAACAACTTCTAAAATTTACATCTCAAAGTACGTAATATTGTTCGTATCCTTGCACTACTACTGACAACCGAGTAACAGGCTCTTATTTAAGAAAAGGAAATAATATGGTATATTTCCCATAGAGACACAGATTTAAATCAAGAAAGGACGCTTTTGTGAGAACTCAAATCTAAACCTTACCACTTTTAAAGCTGTGTGATGCTAAAAAAAAAAAGGTTCACCTCTTAACTTCATCTCAGTTATCCCAGCTACATGAAGGACACTACCACTTTACCATACAGCCGTTTGAGAATTAGAGACAATAAAGTCAGGTTTCAGCCTGTGACAGGCTTTTAATAGTGACAGAGTTTATCAACATCATTATTATATGGAGGTGTAACTCCAGATTATCAGTCTGAGGCATGGATACCCTTCGCTCCTCGACTGATGTACATAAGATATGCACTGCTTATAAACCCCAGCGTTCATTTCCCCAACATCCAGTAAGCCTCAGAATCTTTCACCCTGTGGAAAAGCCGGCCAGACACTACAAATTATCAGTTTGCTAACATTCATCATATTTCAATGGCAAACAGGATCCTGTCTGAGAACAAACAGGATCCAATTTACTCTTTCCAGTAAAGTGGAACTACATAAAGTCTGACACTGATTCAGGTAGAGCTGCGCTCATATCCCTCTCCTGCTTCTGATTAGCTGTGAAACATGATGGGTAAACCACGCTCAAAGCCTTCGTTTTCCCATTTTCAAGTGAACGTAATACTACCCTCAAGAAAACAATCAGTCTAAAGATACTTGCTGTGTGGTTTACATGGATAAACAATTCCAGACCTATTAGAGCCATACCTAAGGACAAATCAGAAAAGTTACTGATTTTTCCAGCAAGTTCCATGGATGACGTCGTGCCTCTTTCAAAGCACTTTATCTACTTTTTAAAAATTAACAACTTTAAACTGGCATTAAAGAAAATGCCATTTAAATACGATGAATGTTAGCAACTGACTTCCCTATCTCTGGACAAAGAACGCCTGCCGTGCTGACATACAAGCCACAGCTCTCGACTGACCCCCCCCCCCCCCCCCACCTCACTCCCAGCAAATGTTCTCTTCGGAGACAGGGCCCTATTTAAGATCTACTTTATCAGAGCCACAGTGCAGTGAAAGCATATACTGACTCTTATTGTAATGTGATTATTCAAAGAGAAAAGTTGACATGACTCATATACAGTCAAATCTTATAGACTCAAAAAAGAGTTTCAGGGCAGCTTCAAGCAACATAAAAGTTCCAGACGGCATACTGCAACAAAGGAAAGAAGATTACTGTACGGATGCTCTTAGGCCAGCAGACAAAATTAAAACATGGACTGGAGGTAAAAGTACTGCTTCCAAGTTAAGCGTCCTGACAGTGATGGCTGCACTGGGGTATATAAAAGAAAAATCTTAGGAAACACACATGATACTAAGGGCCTGGAGTTACTACGGACTAAAGGGCAGGAAGTATGCAGACTGACCTCAAATGATTCAGGGAAAATATGCTATAGACAGACAGATAGGTGGGCAGACTCATAGATAAACTCAATAGTAAAATGTTAGAAAGTGATGAGTAAAAGGTATATGGGATTTCTCTGTATTAGTCTCGTAACTTTCCTACAAATGTGACTTACTTCAAAATAAAAGCTAAAAAAGGAGAGGGGGGCAAAAAGGAAAGACAGCGGTAACTGAAAACCAAAAGAATCACTACCCCTCATAAGGGGTCTTCAAGCAAGTCTGCAGGTGCTCAGAACTAACAGCCACCAATGAGGGTGCAACGTCAGGGGGCCTCTGGCAGGCTGGGGGCGCTGTGGCGTGGGAGGACCACAGGGCGAAGGAACCTTCAAAAAAAGAGGAGACAGAGCAGGACAGACAGAAAAGAGAAGTGGGCGTGATAAGCTGGAACTAACAGGGAAGGGGTGGAGGTTGCTGTGCTTTGACTTAAAGTACTCAAGTTGGCAAAACACATAATGAACACAAACTTTTAGGCACATTTTTCTACAAATTCTTAGGAAGCTTCCATTCCCCCACACACACACACACAAATTACTCTCAAAAAAAAGTGGGGGCTCCCCCTTCCCTGGTAGACACTTTCTTACAAATCATGGCTGCAGGTTATCGCCCCCAGTCAAGATTTAATGAGGCTCTGCCCCCTTGGCTTTCTTAAGGATGCTTTAAAAAGATCTCGGCCCAGCCCTGAAAGACATGACACGTGCCATCTTTTAACCCAGAGCTCTTCCGTGTCATTTTTGTAAGTTTCAGAAAGTAGTTTTATAACCACTTTCACATGTCACCCTGCTCCCACCTCTTCCCTACAAAGGGTCCAAGCAGATCAGCTCGCCTAGTCACGCCCCTACCAAGTTCTCAGGTTTAAAGGGAAGCAACGACCCAAATGAAAACACGTCTGGGATTTTCAAATCTTAGAATAAACAAAAAGGAGGACCATCCCAAAACTGTCCCGGACAAAGACTTCAGTTGCAGGAAACCAAGGGTTTCAAGACCACCAGCTAATTATCAGTTCAAGTGCTCACTGTGCAGAAAGAGCCTAACTCTCTAGGGATTCAGCCTGAGGGCTGGAAGAAGCTTCCAGACAGTGCAGCGAGGCCCAGGACAGACTGGAGTTAAGGCCGCCTGGCCTACACCCTGCTCACACCACTTACTGCGCGAGCCTAGGCAGATCTCTTCAACTCTCTGACCAGCAGCTTCCCCCTCTGAAAAAGGAAGGATGGTAACAGTACCCACTTCACGGCATGGTTGTAAGTCTTCCACAACACGGCAGACAGAACACTCAGACAGGGCCTGGCACACAGGGAGTGCCCGGTTACAACGTTCGATTACTCCCGGGCCATCTCACTCCTCTGGGCCTCACGTGGCAAGGGGAGAGACTGAGAAATGAACTCTTACAACAGGTCTCTTCCCACACTAGCGTTCTGGAATTCTAGAGTCATCATCCGCCTCCTTGCCGGAACGTCCAGCTGTCATGGTAAAGGATCAGAAGGAATGTGGATGTTAGGGGTATTTCTCCTTTCTGTTCCAGAAACCTTGTCAATTATCTGCCCTGAAGGTCAACAGGGAGAGAGAAAGGCTCTAAAGGGGTCTACAGAATTCAAAGCTCAACATGCAAACCATCAGGGCTCCCCTAAGGTGACACGCCCGCCGCCCAGCAGGTCTGCACCCACACTACACCCGCCCGGCTGCACAGTCGCACACTGCAGGGCCACGCACTCGGGAACAGCCCCTTCTAGAAAGCCTCTGCACCCCACATACTTCTGGCCACCTGTAAACTAGAGAAAGGTTTCTAGTTCACAAGGTAACACTAGATAAAGTATTCCGTCATCTACGGAGACTCTCTTATTGAAGAGATGCTAAACATGTCTACAACCAACTGCAACCCCCTAAACAGCATCTCCCTCCTCCTAATATCTCCTTATAGACCCAACTTCTCATACACAAGGAACAAATTATTGTTGCTATTACTGCATTAATAAAAAACTAAAATAAAAGAATTCAAGTGCACCTTGACCCTTACCTCTGGAAGCCACCCTCTCCTAAATAATATTATACTGCCTTCCTAGATGTGTGAATTACAAGTAATAAAAGCTATGAAACCTGAGCCCGAGTCTGGCTTATAATAGGCACATAATAAACGTTTGATATATGAATGTGAGAAAGACATCCAACTGTGGCTCCAATTCCACTTGAGACTTCTCCTGGACTCGCACTGTAACGCTCCGAACAGGGGTATTTTTCATTTCCAGGCTACAGTGTCACCGTTCCTAACATTCTTAAGACATCACTTTCCAAATTATGTTTATAGCTGCTACTGTAATTAAGACGGGAAGAGGTCTATAAAGCAATACCACTCTTTAAGATACATAATATATGTCAGCATGAGGAAAGTCTAAAACATTCTACACAGAGAAAAAGACCTATTTAACTTGGTCAGACCCGAAGCTGTCTGGGCACGTTTTCAGTTTTGCTTTATTTTTTTTTTTTTAAGTAAAACACTTGGAAAACATAAACCAGGATGATACAAAAATGCAATAATGCATTCCATTTTCATTGTGAGCCAGCTCTGTGTAGGTGGACAAGCAACCAAAGAGCGTGCGTGAGAACGTGTGCGTGCACGCACACGCCTCGCACCGCAGTGTGAGAGGACAACAGCGTGTTTGGCTCACCTGCAGGTATTTTACGTACAGCCGGGCAGTCAGAGCAACAAGATATTTTTACATGTAGCTGTAGAGTAAGAGTAACAACAAGGTATGCTGGTCATATATCTTTAGCACTTATGGAAAATTATTAATCAAGTCCCACCTGAAACAATTTGTTAAATTGATTTTAATCACTGGGCCTCTCATGTGAAGCTTTGTATAATCAGCATTTCATTTACAAAATTAATTGCCTGATTGATTCTCAGGAGGCAGTTGCTGTCATTACCTGCTGTCATACTTCTGAGTAGGGTGTCACAACATGAAACTCTGACAGTATGAAGAGCACTGCTATTTTAAAAACGGGTGAGGGGTGAAAGGGAGGAAAGAGGAAAACCAAGGAAGTTACATTACCCCCTTCAGCCTTAGAGAAAGTTGAAAGTGTTTCATGCTAATTACACTGTATATCAATACCCTTCTGCTAAATTAATTAACATACAAATCTAGGGTTCAGGGCATGAAGGATTTTTCCTATATTAAAACAGTAACTAGAATGTAAAAGCACAGATTCCCCACTAGAGTTAAATCTTAATCTATGTTATAAAATATTTATATCTTGATAAAGAGCAGCCCTAAATTAGTCTGGTAGACTACTTGTCCACTGCTAGCCATCTCAATTTCCCAGACTCTGCCTTTCTCACTTTTCTAATAAAAAAGGCATGACCAGAAATTTTGTGAGTTTATGACTAATACCAAAATATATCTATTTTAAGCATATGCAAAAACACACACTAGAATATGCTCATTCGGTCTTTTGAAAACAGAAGCTAGTATTGTTAGATACACACTTTTTAGATTTCCTTTATTGCTCACTATTTAATATTTAGTAGTCTACTAGTAATTGATGGACCTTCACCTAGAAATCTGTCAGAAATTAAACAAAAATTAGGCTAAAAAGTACTTGCCCTGTAAAAGGATAAGAAGACTACAGAACAAGGGAGAAAAAAGGAAATTTTTAAGCTATTAACATTAAAAGTGAGACCAGGTTACCTTTGTCATTGTATTTTCAAATGGACCCGTGAGCAGGAGATCTACCAAAGATTCTGTTTTTCTTTACCATTAATTTTCCTTTGCGGAAAGAACGTACCCTACATCCTGCTCCCTCCCAGCTCACGGGTGCATCTCCCACATTCTCCAGATTCCTTAAGAGCAAGGAGGACCACAACACCAAGTGTTTTCAAAGGCGGAAAATTATTTCTCTAGTTTAGATGGGGACTCATTTAAAACAATCCCCATTCAATGCAATCCAATTCCAATGAAGGCCTCTTTTAAATGGGTCACTCTGAATTTAAAAGAGGCCTCCTCGGGAGACCAGAGGTAATTTACTTTCCTTTCAGTACAGTGAATTTTGATTCCTCAGTACAGCCACAGATTTCCTTTTAAAAGGAAGATCACCTCATAAATTTGCTCTATTATCTTGTGACCGAACGTGTTTTGTTTGCTGGCTTGGTAAAGAGAGCTAATTGGCATACTGTACCCACTACAGCCCGCTAAGAGCACAAGTTCACGGCCGGAGAACGTGAGGCAAAGTCTTTCCAGCACAGCATCGGGGGGAGGGGCAGGCCCTTTCTTGACCTCCGGGTCACATTCACTCCCCTGCAGAGTAGCAGCAAGAGTCTACAGTTTTTACTTAGCTCACAAGGATGCCCTCTGTTGTGATTAGTCAGTGTCTACAAAAAGTGCTTCAACTCTGGAAAGGCATTATGAGAGCATAAGGGATGCCTAGGATCACTCCTTAAGCTGCACACAGTGTGACTGTTTCAGAAAACAGGGTTCACATAGTCAAGCCCTTATCGATTCAACACCTTTCCTTACAAAAGAACTGAAAAGGGGCCTGTGCAAAGAGGGTGGCAACTTCACCTAAGCATTTCGTGCCAGCGTCACTACTACCTAGGACAGGGCTCTACAATATATCAGAAATGGTTTAGAGCAGTAACTCAGAAGATAAAATGGATAAATGTTATATAAACAGGAATGAAACTGGCAGGAGGATGCAGTTGAAAATGCATATTCAGGATTATAATTTTCCACTTGGAAAGAGGGAAGTATTATATATGTAACATATTATGTAAAAGTAGAGTTTGATTTTAAAAAAGAATCTTAATTGTTGAGGATGTACAGGAAAAATTTAGCTATCCTTTCAAAGGAACTGGGGAATAGGGACCTGGTCTTCTGATAGGATGTATCTGAACTCTGGAAAAGGTTTAACAAAATTTATGTTTATCAAAAGAGGTGTGAATTATAAAAGGTTAACAAGGATTTAGATAAAAGAGGCAATAAGTTAAGAGACCATATCCATTCATTCAAGTTTATTTAAACTGAACAGACATTAACATGTAAAGTTGCCATAAAAGATAAGTAGATGTGTAAGATGGTCCTTGACTTTACGAAACATACATCATAACAGAGGAGATAAGAGATATATATACACAATGCAAGGTAGAAATACACTTGTAAATACCACAGGACAGAGGAAAATAAAGGCCTATGAGAGTTCAGGTGAAGGTAGTAATTCTAGCTGCAAGAAATGGAAAGATTCAAGGGAAATTTATCATTTAACATGGGTAATAAAAGATGAAAAAGATATACAGAAAGATCAAGGCACAAATATAATAACAGCTACTACTTAATGAGCACCTACTGTGAGCTGAGCACCATAAAGCAATGTGCTTTACAATCAACAGGACCAATCCTAACAAAAAACCCTGTGAAGTCATCAATACTACAAACCAGGGTTTGGTTCAAGGAAGCCACCTCCCAGATTAGGCAGCTTGCCCAAGATTATCCTGCAATATAAATGATGGAATCAGGATCTCCCAGGTCTGACTGGAGTCCTCCAGGGAAGGAGTCTCTACCAGCCATCAGATTTCCCTTCCAAGCTACTCCAATTAATGCTCCTTGATATGAAAAAACTGTGAAAAGAAAACTCTTCTAACCTGAATTGTGTCCCCAAACTATGCTAAAGCTCTAACCTCAAGTGTAACTGTGTTTGGAAACGGGGTCCATAAACAGGGAACAGTTAAAACGAACTCACAAGGGAAGGTCCCAATCTGATAGACCTGGCATCCTTGTAACAAGATGAAAGGCCAGGGCATTCTCTCTCTCTCCCCAGGCACACACAAGCAGCTGTGAGAGCACATGGCAAGGTGTGCAAGCCAAGAGCAGAGGCCTCAGAATGGAACCTCTCTGGCACCATGATCTCAGACGTCAAAATTCCAGAATCATGAGAAATTAATGTTTGTTGCTTAAGCTACTCTACACTAGTCTACTACAGAAGACTAAGACACACCACCTAGATAGCACATTAAAAAGCAGAGACATTACTTTGCCAACAAAGGTCCATCTGGTCAAGGCTACGGTTTTCCAGTGGTCATGTATGGATGTGAGAGTTGGACTATAAAGAAAGCTGAGCACCAAAAAATTGATGCTTTTGAACTGTGGTGTTGGAGAAGACTCTTGAGAGTCCCTTGGACTGCAAGGAGATCCAACCAGTCCATCCTGAAGGAGATCAGTCCTGAATGTTCATTGGAAGGACTGATGCTAAAGCTGAAACTCCAGTACTTTGGCCACCTCATGCGAAGAGTTGACTCACTGGAAAAGACTCTGATGCTGCGAGGGATTGGGGGCAGGAGGGGGAGGGGACGACAGAGGATGAGATGGCTGGATGACATCACCAACTCGATGGGCATGAGTTTGAGTAAACTCCGGGAGTTGGTGATGGACAGGGAGGCCTTGAGTGCTGCGATTCATGGGGTCGCAAAGTCAGACACGACTGAGCCACTGAACTGAACTGAAGACACGCCACTGCTCCTTCTGCTGACTTGCGGCACCCAACCTGAACTCCGAGAGGCCTCCGTGGGGTTCCTGCCCCCACCCCCGGGTCCACAGCCCTGTGCAATGGCCTCTTCTGCGGAATGGGCAACACCTGTGACCTGCATCTAACACAGAGATTATCACAGAGGTGAAGGGATTGTGCAGAGGTAACTAAAATTCCCTAATATAGCTGACTTTCAGATCATCAAAACCGAGAATATTCTCATGGGCCTGACATGATCAGGTGGGCCCTTTAAAATAAGGTCCAGGCCTCCCCAGAAGTGAGAGACCCCCAGCGGCACTCAGAGACCCCCCTTGCTGAGAAGCAAGCTGCTATGAATTCCACAGCCACGAGGACTGGAGCTCTGCCAGCAGTCCGAGGGCGCCTTCCCCAGTCAAGCCTCCAGATGAGAATGCAGCCCAGCCGCTTCTTGACTACAGCCTCTGACACCCTGAACAGAGGACCAGGGAGGCGTGCCTGGACTCCCTACCACAGAAACCCTGAGATGATAAATGTGCACTGCTTTAAGACATTCAATTTGTTATGCAGCAAAAGAAAGCTAATCCACAACTTAGAGAAAAGAATGCTCTCCACATAGCCACCCCTCACTTCCTCGTGCAAGCAGACCACTGCTCCTAACCTCCTCCTAACCAGCTGCTGCTCTGGTGTCCACGCTCTACATTTTCACTGACAGGAAGCCCTAAAGCACAGAGTACCAGAAGTTGCTGGGGGCTCTTTACACTTCCCATTTCTGGGCAAATTCCTACTCATCCTTCAAACCTGGACTCAAGGATCACCTTCCCCATCAAGTTCGTCTTGAAATCATCAGAGAGAATAAAAACCATGTCTTCTGTGATTTAAGAGAACGCTGAGGAAACCTCTATTGTAGTATTTAGAAGTTTTCGTTGCAATTTTTCTGTTATTTGTGTCCTCAACAGCAGAGGCCAGGTTAAACAGCAAGATAGTTTACAATGATAAAAGGAAACACCCCTCACACTGTAACAGAGATACAACCGGAGCAGGAATCAAATTCTCGTTCGCCATCTAAGGGACCTGAGATGAGGCAAGTCACTCAATTTCTCTAGGCTTCAATTTCCTCATTTACAAAACAGAACAGTTTGCCAAGCAGGTATTAAATTTGTATACCCCAGGCCCCAGCACAACGTACACCTGTAAACTGAATAAGTTGATTATAATATGCTTGAAAGGTCAATGTAAAGTCTAATTCAAAAAATAGAAGTAGTAAGCAGTGATAGTAGTGTAAGAAAATGTGAAAAATGTGAACAAAACTGTGAATTAAAAATAAGTAGTTAGAACTAATGGCAACCATTAAGAGTATACACACATGCACTGATAATGGATGTAAAGTGATTTAAAAATGGGAGTTGCTTTTTTCTCACTGCCTATACCTCATATGAAGGGTATCCAAAGGTTAGAACCTGTCACCTGCCAGTCTTTACCTCATTTCTAAATCCTGTTCCTGGGCTTTCAGCCACAGAGGTTTCCTAGTTGATTGCTTAAATCCTCACATTTAGGGCTGTATCTCTTTACGTTTTTCTTATTACCTTACCATGTAACACATCCTGCCCATCTCCCAAGAACAAGCCTTGTCCAGCATGCTGAAGCTAATTTGAGAGACCATGTCACAGCTGTAGCCAGATTTATTGTCTGGTTGGCCTCAGACCAAGTGACTTGACATGGTTATTTCTGAACCATTTTTGAATGAACCAATAAATTTAGGGGGCAGCGGAGTTCTTCTTTTTCCTCTTTTAAGTAAAAAAGGCAAATTTTTAAATGCTCTTGACAATGGTGGTACAGAAGCCTCAGATTTGCCCACACTTATCTAAAAGCTACATCTAACCTAGTCGTTCTGTATAACGCAATTGATTTGTTAGTATCATTTTACAATTCTGATTAGGTTTCTCTGAAATCCTGTTTATTAAATTGCTTCCTTTAAGCATGCATAGTTACTAATTTGTTTCCAACTAAATCAGGTATCATATGAAAAGATTATACTGCAACAGTGAAAGAGCACTCTGGGGATTATGTTTAATCTAGATTTCAAAATTAAAACAGGGCTAAAATTTTACAACTGTAAAACTTCTTTTTAAAAAGAAAGGCAGCTGAATTTATACACCGGTTTCTAGGTTAATAAAATGTTAATACCCCATCATAACTTCTTGTGTATAGGACGACCGCATCTTTCACGAAGCCTGTGAAGCAAAGACCGGAAGACTCATTGTGAGTCCCGTGCCATGCCTCCACAGTCAGGAGGTCCTTCACGACACGACGCTATTCAGCAGTCCAGAGCCAAAACACATGAGCCTTTATGCACCGGCCTGGTGCACAGAACAAACAACATACAGGAGCCCCAAAATAAGATGGCCAATGCTTCCTTATATTAGGCCACTGGTGTTCTAAAAGAATAACAGCAAATCAACTGAGTAAATGATAGACAGTGAATAAAAATCTCCAACAAGTAATCGTTCAGATATCTGCTCAGCCATGTGACTTTGATTAACTTTAAGAAGAGTCAGACAAATAAAACAAACTTCTATGTACAAACTTTAAAATATTCTCCCCATAGTCCAATGAAATTAAAATCCTTCACACTGTTTTTTTAAAACAGAGATTTTTAACTGTTTATTAAAAACAGTTAAACATTTAAACAGTTAACCCTAAATGTTTATTTTTTCTTTTCTTTCATCAAGTAAAAACAAGAGGATATTTATTTATATTTTAAAACCAGATCAACAAATAATCTGTGCAACTAATGAACAAAATCCTTATTAACAAACAACACAGATGTTTTTTATTTTCAATTTTCATTAACTGTGAAGATTGAGTGTACTTGAAATCTTAAATTTTAGCTAAACTGAAAAAAATCAAGTATGAAAGACTGGAAGGGGAAAAGGTATGACTCCATGGCAATCTGCAGTACGGGGTCGACAGAGAATTACAAATACTTCAGCAACCAGGGCTGCTCTGGATCACAATCAGTTTTGGCCAGAGCCCACACTCACAAGAACACCATGTGATAGCGTGCCAAGAACACAAAGGCGGCTCCCTTTTTTTTCCTAGAGATTTTAATTACAAAATTATGGCCTACATCTGACTGGACTATCTATTTAGCATGTACCTGAAAAGGAATGAGAACTTAGAGGTATTCCAATCATGGTACCCACTCCGCCATGTTCTCCTTGCTCTTGTTTCTGAAGTTAACGAGATACAAGGAAAATAAGTTAAGGAAAAAAAAAAAAACCTCAGCAGATCCCTTCCAAATAGGAAATGCTCTCATCTCCTCTCAATTACTTTTGAAATTTCAATTACTGAATTCAATTATTTTGAAAGGTCTCCCTTCGCTTCAGCTTTGGACTGCAGTAGGGTTAAAGCATCAGGGGTAGCACAGCGATGAAAAGGCTGCGTTTGTATAAGATGCTCCTTGTAAGAAGAGACTTTGTCATGCAGCATACAGTGAGGCAGAGGGGAGGGTGTCAGGAAAGAAAGTAAAGCGGAGCTGGTGACTGAAGACTCTTCGTGGTTCTTCCAGGCAAATCCTCTTGGCCAATTGCCTCAGCAGACAATGATATTCCAAAATGGTTCAGTGGCCCATGGTAGAAATGACAGTGTTTTGTTTTGTTTTTCCTTGTGACTGTTTAAACAATAAAAAGAGAACCTCTACACACACCACACACATAAAATTACCCAGAGGAAAAAAGTAAAACTACTGTGATGTGTCTGAAAGAGGCTTCAATGGGGCAAAAGGCCAGCCCAAGAATATGTATACTGTGATTGTTACCTAGGTGTTTATGTTCATGTAACTGCATATGTTCATATGCAGTATTTTTAAAGAAAAAACTGGGTTCAAAAACACATTTAACTTAAGACTGCATACTTTTGAGAAGTGGAAGCAGTACAAGGAAATTTAAACATCCAATGTACATGTTGCCAGTGTCTGAATATTTTATATGAGTGTCTTCATGTACTACACTTGAATAATTTACAAAAAAAAAATCTTCAGAATAAAACTCAAAACATTGTGGGGGAAACTAAGGAATTGACAGAGCACCTACAACATGAAGAAACACACTTAAATCATAGTCAGTAAAAAATAAACAAATCATCATACAGAGAATCAAGAACCCTGGTTTAATAAGTGCAAGCTCTATTGCTAGTGGGATTTCCAAGCCTGAGTGATCCCTTCACTCCCTCTGGAGCTCAGGTTCATCTGAAGGACTTAAAATCTTACAGCTCCATGCCAGCTAAGCATTGCTACTGGAGCCCAAATCCCAGAGAATGGAGAGTTGTGTAAATAAAGGCGGCTAACGGGATGGGGAGGGGTGGTGAAAGATCTGGATGGAACCTGAAATGGAAAAGTGTGTCCTGTCTACATCATGATCTAAACCGGAGGTTGGCAAGCTACAGCCCACAGGCCAAGTCTGGTCCACCACCTGTTTCTGCAGGACCAGTGTGCTAAGAAAGCTTTTTACATTTTTAACAGTTGGGAAAAAAAATCAAAAGAAGAAGTATATTTTACAACATGTAAAATTACATGAAATTCAAATGGCTGTGTCCGTACTATTATAGACACACAACCTCAGCCTTTGTTCACAGACTGTCTGACTATTTTAGAGGGCCATCAGCAGGAAGTCAAAGACCAAACCCAGAAAACTGGAAATGGTTACTACCTGGCCCTTAATAGGAAAAGTCTGTCCAGCCCGGATCTAAATGCTAAGTGTGACAGTCACTCGAAAAGATACCATCCACACCACAGAGATGGCGTGCAGAGCCAAAGCTCAGATCTGGGGCACAAAATCTAGCTGAGATCCAAGTTGTGTCCTTAACCCAGTCACTGTGCTCCCGCTTCCGCATATATAAAACAGGGACATTAACCAACCCTCACAAGATTGCTGTGAGAACTAGGTCATGAAAACACTCTGGAAATTAAGTGATCTGCAAAGTTATTATTACTAAGCAAAATCAAGCAACCCACACTTAAACTTTGGTTGAAAATGTGATGCAGAAAAGCTTTGGGAAATCTATTTTTCTGTGAAATGTGTTTCTAGAGGAAAGGACACATGGAGGGAGGAACATCTCTAAGCCAGCTCTAGTGAAATTAGGAAAGCCTCAGACAGAACCTGTTCTTCAGCTGAGCGCATACCGAGGCACAGCAACTTCAGGAACTAAAAGCACTTTCTGAAGGCCATAACCTATTTCTTTAATGCTTTACCAGATTTATTTAGATACGCTGCAGTACATGAGTTTATCCTTATACGGAAGACCTTATGGCACTTCACATAAGCCCCATTTTACTAATTAAGGGCCAGAGTTTTACGGTTAAGATTCTAAGGTGCAGCATTGAACCTAATTCAGTGACTGTGATAGAGGCAAGGCAGCCATTATATCAGTTAGGAATGAGCTTTCTAACTGGAAAACAATCACATCACAAGGTTTCAAAATGGCAAATGTATGGAACTCTTTCCTACTTTTTTCTTCCATCCAGGTATGAAAAAGAAAAAAAATTAAAACCAAAGGTGGCCTTTGGATAGAAAAAAAAATTTTTTTCTATGCAAAGGTAACCACTGGATAGGGAAAAAAAAAAGTCTTCTGGTAAGAGCCCTGAAAGCAGAGAGTATTCAGTCAAACCAACACCCAGTCCTGCATCAAGTATAGAGCTGCTTCCTCCATAATGGCAATGGTAACAGGCAGCTGCTGCTGCTGCTGAGTCGCTTCAGTCGTGTCCGACTCTGTGTGACCCCACAGACAGCAGCCCACCAGGTTCCTCTGTCCCTGGGATTCTCCAGGCAAGAACACTGGAGTGGGTTGCCATTTCCTTCTCCGGTAATAGGTAGCAGTCAGCACTTAAAAACACTTTCTGTATGCTCTATGTGGACAACCTCATTTAATCCTCAAAACAACCCAGCACTTTATCACCTCTTTACACATAATAAGTGGCAGAGCTCAGGCTTAATGCCTTACATGCTGGACTATTCTATGCATTCCCTACCCTGCTAAACCTACTGCCCAGCAAGAAGCAGGAGAAGGGCAAGCGTTTATGCTACATTTGCCTTCAGGTCTTTAATACACATCAGCAAAAGTAACCACAGACGTAGGAAAAACTTTACATGAACGTCCACTCAGGACAGGATGTGGAACTTGAAGCTTATGTGAGCAGCTTAGGAGGGACAGGAAGAACTGGATTAAAAAAAGGAAAAGAAAAAAAAAGAAAAAGACAAAATGAAAGCACGAAAGAGCAGGCTGTGAAAGCAACCGAAAAATTCACTTGATGTGGGAGGCAGGCGGGTCGTAAATAAATGCAAAAACAAAAGCAAACCTAAGTCTATACAAGACAGATATGCACACAGAGTGATGAAGATGACAGCAGACAGACAGACAGCTAGTTAGCTCAAAGATGAGAGTCATCAAAGGGAAGGGAAAGGAAAATATTTGGGTTCCCTCTTAAAAAGGCAAGCAGCATCCGCTACCATCTTTGAAGACCTGTTACTTCTTTATATGTGAAAACTCACAGGAAATATACATGCATTTCTACTACATAAACTTATAAATGTGGATTGCATTCCATAAATAAAAGGGCTGGCTCTTACATCTTCATTTGAAAGACTTTTTAATAAATATACAAAATCACATGCCGAAGTAACTCCATCATCTCTACATACTGAAGTTGGTCTGATAAAAAGGAAACATGGGTGTTTGGATAATCATGGGTTATCCAAACATGGGTGCTGTATAATCAGTTTATAACACCCCTTACATACATGTATCATTGCAGCAGTAAGTAGAAAAAAGGATGGAATAAGTGGTCATACACATACACCCATCAGAAGTAACAAGCAGAAGGAAAGATGCAAAGTACTAACAGCTGTATCAATGTGACAGAATTATACTCTTCACTATTGTTTTTACTTGAAGCTATATTAAATACGTACACACATACATAAATACACATAAGACAACATACTCATAAATGTTTCTGTACACATATATTCATATACCCCTTTGCATATAAGATGCTAAAAATACTTAAACTATAAAAATAACTTATACTTAGCCACAGAAAAACAAAACCAAAGCATAATCTTTCTCTTTATTAATACTTCTCCCCTCACACTTTGTGTGAAATATCTATTTCGGCCATTCTACGCTCCATGTTTGAAATTAGAGCCCCAGGAGGCTAGAAGAGCTGTAACCTTCTATTTGCTCTCTCTTAATGGATTCTAAGAACTTAAAGAAGAGCTTCAGAATGAGAAGTGAAGGTGGAGTGGCCAAAAACATGAAGTGGCCCCTATTAAACTAAACCTCTAGCCACTCCTTAAATTAACATTTGATATTCTAAAAGAAGTCCATGATTTAAACACTTCAGTATCTTTCAGTTCAAGCATTATTATTCAAACTAAATCCTAAAAAGGATATTATTCTGAGTACAACAATAGAGAACACAGGCATCGAGAACCACTGACATACTACTTCACTCATCATCAAGCTTTCAGAGACATGAAAAATTTATTTTTGCTTCATCTCATGACGATGTAAAGCAAAGTGTCTGCAAACAGGAAGTTTATTCCTTCTGATCCATAGCCTATAGGACTTTTTAACAATTCCTCCTATAGCAACAATATAATCTAACACTCTCAGAAGGGCCGTGGCTTTTCTGACACAGATTTAGGTCCTCTAGTGAAGACAAGCTGCAAGAAATCGGGTAGGAGAAAAGGAGAAAGGTGCCATTTACACCTTTATCTGCCCGGCCCACACCTCCGGGGGAGCATCAGCAGCCGGTTAAACATTCGGTCCTGCGATAATTCTGTCTCCATCCTTTTGACAATTTGCTTCACGCCTCATTTGCTATGAAGAGTTAAAACATTTCAGTCAACCTTGAGAAAGCAATTCGATTTTTTTTCTGCAGCAAAACGCACAACCTATTTCAACTACCCGGCCACTGGTGAAAGTTCAAAACTGTGACATAGACAGAAATCAAGTACTTCCCTTCAAATGCTGCAGAAGACAAAAAAAAAAAAAAAAAACTAACCAGTGTTACATTTATTTGCAGAGGATATAGAACAAAATCAAATCAAAATGCCCCTCACAGAGAGAATGGAGACATGTATATGCATGGCTGAGTCCCTAATGCTGTCTTCCTGAAACTATCACACTGTTAATCGGCTATACTACAAAATAAGATTAAAAGTTTTTTTAAAAAGCCCCGCACTTGCTGGGGTCCAAATAGCAGCAACACCTTTCCTGTTAAACACAGTGGACGACACAGAAGCCCTCCCCGTCCTCTCTTCCTCAGGCAACTTGGCAGAAGCCTGGGCAGAACACTCCAAAACAGACAAAGAAATTCTTTCTTATGATACTGTTCCACTGGATTTTTTTCATTATTTTTTTAATTGTGGATCATCACAATACATTTGTACTGCTGATAACGAAGACAGTTTCGAAAATGATTATTCAGGATCCTATTTATAGCCATCTAAAAACTCAAGAGGCGCGCATTTTTATTTACTAAGAGCAGTGCACATGATCAAGTGTTTAAATTGTTTGAAAAACTACAAGAGGCAACCAGCGTTTCTGGAGCAGCACTGTCCAATAAAACTCTCTGCAACAATGGCGAAGTTCTGGTCTACGCTGCATTTGTGCTTTTAAGCATTTAAACTGTCACTAGTCCAACTGCAGAACTGCATTTTTAATTTTATTTAATTTTAATTTGAATAGCCACATATGGCTGCTGGCTACCAAACTGGACAGAGCAGTTCTAGAGAGTATTTTTAATGATAAAAAGGCTGTCTGCTGGAAAAAAAGACGCTTCAGTCATGCTATGTACCATGATGCTGAGTTTTCTCTTTTGGAAAGGGGAATGGTATAGAAAACTCAACCAAGTATAAAGATCCATCTAGTCAAAGCCATGATTTTTCCAGTAGTCATGTATGGATGTGAGAGCTAGACCATAAAGAAGGGTGAGCACCAAAAGAACTGATGCTTTTGAACTGTGGTGCTAAGAAGACTCTTGAGAGTCCCTTGGACTGCAAGGAGATCCAACCAGTCCATCCTGAAGGAGATCAGTCCTGCGTGTTCATTGGAAGGACTGATGCTGAAGCTGAAACTCCAATACTCTGGTCACCTGATGCAAAGAGCTGATTAGAAAAAACCCTGATGCTGGGAAAGATTGAACGCAGGAGAAGGGGACGACAGAGGATGAGATGGTTGGATGGCATCACCGACTCGATGGACATAAATTTGAGCAAGCTCTGGGAGTTGGTGATGGACAGGGAAGCCTGGTGTGCTGCAGTCCACGGGGTTACAAAGAGTCAGATGTGACTGAGCGACTGAACAACAACAAAGATCCCCTTCACATTCTCATCAAAAATGAAACGCACTTTAGTTCAAATCTGCTTCCTAACGGGGAGACACGTGCGCCACAGGGAAAGCGGGGAGTCCCAGTCGAGGACACCAAGAAGAAGATCACGAGACCTCCCGTTTCACCCACTCACTGTGTGACTTCTTGGAAGATTCTGTTTTCTCTCTCTATCTAACCAAATGATACCCAATCTGTGGAAAGGAGCTATCTTTCTTCATCAACTTTTCAATATCCTCATAGAATATCAAATGATGTGATTGCAACAAGCAAGAAAAAAAACATGCAACCATAATGACAGCTTCCACAATATGAATTCAGGCCACACACCCAAATCTACTCATGCTAATAACTGCTAAGTGTAAATACAGACAGCACAGGATCTGAGAAGGCAGAGGAGACAGATGCCTGGGTTCATGCTGTGACTGTGCCATTTCTAGTTATGTGCCATTTCTAGACTGTGCCTTTGCTTACTCATCTGTAAAACGGGTACAACACAATAGTACTGAATTCACAGATGATTCACATATGGTTCTTAGCACAGTGCCTGACATCTCATAACTGTTCCAACAAAGTATGTATTACTAATTATTCAATATCTAATATTTCAGTAAAACAGAAAAGCAAATGACGTTCCCTTTGAGGTTTTTACCTCAGGAGGGACTTTGACCTATAGTCTGTAATAGTCAAGAGGGGATGGGTATGTGAGCTATATTTCAAAGAATGGTGTCACTATAAGTATACGGCACAGGACACATACCTGTCTTTCATTAATAATTTCCATGTCAGAGATAAACTTATACACACAGAGCAAACTGTTTCAGAATTTTTAGTAGCCAGTCCTGAACACCTGCTCTCAAATGCCAAGATTTCAGAGGGAATAATGAGAAAACGTTTAACAACTGACACTCCTACTGACCGCTGCCTTTGCCTATGATTATCGCTGAAGCCAGAGCTAGCTTCCCCGATGAAACCATCTGCGTTTTAAGTCTCTCCATTCATTAAAGACACCTCCATCAGACCAGCTGACTTACTACCTCGTGTTCACAAGCCAGCTTACCAAGGGTCTCGGGAGCTCTCAAGGATTAAGATCTCACCCGACAATGTGCGGCTCTCAGTAGGCAAACACCGAGTCCCGCCAACGGGGCTGCAGCGGGTGCTGGGGCTGCAGGAAGCGGGTGAGCCCTCCTGCACCCGGCGGAGCCGCGCCCAGCGCCCTGGGAGGAGGAGAAGAGCAAGGGACACGAGGGAGGGGCACCCAGCACCGGCCTGGGCACAAAGACGGCAGCACAGCAACGTGGCTTCTCTACCCTGCTTCCAAGTCAGGTTTTGGGGGGTTTGTTGTTTTTTTTAAACTAACAATAACCCTACTGCTCCTCCAACCATCCCAAAGCCTCCTTCCCCTTTCCTGTTTGCTCCTCGGCCTCCCACCTGCTCTCCCACAGGTCACCAACAAAAAAATGACCCGGATGCCAGCTCCCTTTCTTCCCCACCCGTCCCGAGATGCTCGCCACAGCTGTGCCCGCCTCTCTCCAGGAAGCCTCTGTCTTCCGTGGCCTCTGTGGAGCCTGCTCCACCGCTTCCATCTCCCTGCACAGCTCTGGGGTTGCCTCCCTCTCACGCCTCAACACTAGTGCTCCCCCAAAGTCCCTCAGCCACCCTCTCCTCACACCCATGCTTCTGACAGCACTCACAAACCCCACTCTCGGCCGACACCCCTCGCTGAGAACCCGCGTTTATATTCCAGGCCCTATCACCCTCCTCTACTCCAGATCCCTGTTTTCTCTCTGCCTACGACCATCTCCATTTAGCTGTTTGGAACACATCTCAAACCCAACATGTCCAAAACCACAGCCTGTTACTAAATATACAGGATGATTCAAAAGCAACTGAACACCTTCAAAAAGTTACCAGACCATGTGATTTCTCCCTGCGGAGTCAGATCCTGAACACTGGGTTTGCACCGCCTCTTCCTCCCAGCTTGGAGGAAATGAAGACAGCGCTAGGCCTGCCCTGGGGCCACTTCATCCACTGATGGTGCAAACGCCGTGTGACCACTGTCCTGGGACACAAGGGTGTGTGCCGAGCATTTCTAAGAGACTACAGAGGGAGCCAGGACGGCTCCTTTACAAACTGACGTACAGATATTCTTATGTAGCCTTATTACCATGAAAATGCTCAATTCTTTTGCCCTCCCCTGGGCTGCTCTTCATCCTACTCTAACGAGTTACCACCCTGCTGCAGATGAGTGGTTCTGCTATCTCTGGGATTACACTTCACTGGAAGACATACCCTATGGAAGCAGGGCTTAGGTTTTATTCACTGCTTATCCCGAGCACCTAACACATCGGTCACACAGCAGGTGCAGGTGCGCAATGGGTAGCAGCATCTAGAGAGAAGACCCTGATGCTGGGAAAGACCGAGGGCAGGAAGAAACGGGGACGACAGAGGACGAGATGGTTGGATGGCTTCACCGACTCGATGGACGTGAGTTTGAGCAAGCTCCGGGAGTTGGTGATGGACAGGGAGGCCTGGCGTGCTGCAGTCCATGGCGTCACAAAGAGTCGGCCACGACTGAGCGGCTGAACTACGACGACAATCGCTGATGAGTCTGTTGATGAGTCGAGCGAGCACCTAAAGCGGCACAGTAGCTGCCACTCGCACCAAGGCTGCCGCCTGCTCCAGCCCTGGGTGCCCACTCTTTCCGCGGGGTCTTCGGGGTTTGGAGAGTATCCCTCGCAATGTCCCCACCTCACCGACTCACTGCCTCTCCTACAGATTAGGGTCCGAGGCTCTCAGGGACACCAAGGCCTGTAAGGCTTGACCCACTTCTCCCTGAGTCCCTCAGAAGGTCCCAGGGACCAGCCAGCACCGCCGGTCTCCTCCCTGTGTCCCGGCAGGACGCGTGGCCGTTCACCTGTCGGCCTCCACGGGTGCGCACTTCACGCGGCTCCCCACGCTGCATGACTCGGTTACCCGCTTTGTCCTTCTACCGTGGCCAAAGGAAAGTTACCTCGGGGAACCCGGTAACTACTGCCGTGCCTGAAAACAAGGTGGTAATGGCCTTATTCTTCTCTGACAGAGTCGAGTTCCCGAGCATTCTGACAGTTATCTTCTTAGGGCTTTCTCAGCTGTTATAGAATGTTAAGACTGCATGTTGAAAACCCCAGAACTAGACGAATGATACATTCCTACAGAAATTCTCTGAAAGGATGAGCACAGACAGACAGGTATCCGCTTTCTGGGCAAAAGATACCTCACGTCGTAATTAGCAAGATGAAAATGTAGATGAGCCTGCCCCGTGAGAAGCATGAAGAACCGAACAAAATTACAGGTCCAGTCTTAGAGAAAAGGACGTGCCTATGACATATGGCAACAAGGCTAAAAAACAGCCTACAGGTTTTGTTTTGGTCTTTTCTTTCTGTTTTAGTTTTTTCTTTCTGTGGGTTCTTACAAATAGGCTGTTAATTCATTTGCTTGAGATGGATTAGGTAGAGTCAGCCAGTATTAACTCCAAAAACTATAAATCCATGATTATTGTAGTAGTGATATATTACTATAAATGATAAAACAAAATAAAATATCATTAGAAAATAGGAAACAAGAGACAGGAAACCCTTCATTTAATTCTAAGCTAAAAACAGCACTATGGAGGTACGCCATTTGGAAATACTCTCAGCCTTAGGTTTAGGAGCAAGCGAGAGGTGAGGAAAACACAGCTGAAAACCCAGGAAACAGACACGCACAGCCAGGACTGTGATCTTTCCTAATTCTCAAACACTCCGCAGCCACTGGTTAAGTGAAATTCAACTTACATCAGTTGTCTAAAAGAAGGTCTGAGCCAAACTGATTTTTTCCCAAAGCTGTGAGATTTGGCTTTATTGATCAATTTGAAAAGAGAGGAACACATGGAGACATGAAAGGGAATTCCCCAGCACTGTACCTTACCGTCAGACGGAGCGAGCAAGAGAAAGACTGAAGAGGTCTCGGGACCCATCGCAACATCCTTTGGCCTCGCCAGCCTATAAGTTCCTCAAGTGAGTATGTAACAAACCGAAATGAGGAACCTGACCGGGTCCAGTGACGGAGTGCTCTTTACAGCTTCCCAGCATCACTGACTCCAACTCCAGAATGGCTACATGGCAAGAGCAAGAACAGAAATAATCATGACTCTGTGTCATGATACAGCCTCACCAAAGAATTAGAGGATTTTTCTGCCTTATATATATTAACTATACATCAACACCCTGATGAATTTAAAATATGCTCATTTGGGAGTTTGTCTTATAACTGTCACCACCACAGGAGCTCCCTCTAGGCACACAATGCCGTTCAGTTTTAATGATTTTTTCACTCTGGACTTCTCTCCTCCAGCTGCCTCTCCTGTCCCTTTTCTCCAATCTCCTGGTCCCTGTTTGTCACCTGTCCTCTCCTCAACATTCTTGGACTTAGAGATTTCTGGACTCCTGACACCAAGGGACCCTGAGGTGCTGTCCAGTACATTCATCTATTCTCTTATCCAAAACTATTTATTAAGCACATATTAGTAGACACTGTTCTATACTCGGGTCCATCGCCTCCCCGCCCCATCCTTCAGTTACAGTCACGTGCGAACAACCCCAGACAGAAGAGAATCCGTGCTCCGCTTTAAATGTCAACAGACCGTTTCACAGCCTCCCTCAATAACTCAACTTAAAGCAGTGACCCAGATCATGGGACAGAGCTTCCCCCAACAGGCGGATGTAAATTAATGTTCAGTGACACCATCAGAAAAATCCAATAGCCATCACATGCCCTTGGACCAGACTCCTTCCTCTCCTTTGTCTGGTATGACTCTGGGGCCAAAAATCACTAAAAGCTCCTCAATTCTAAAAAGAAAATTCTACACATCTTGATGATGACGCCGACTGTTTATTTAAACTCTGCCTCTAGCTTGTTGATGACCTGTGGGTGGCAGAAACATAGGTGTACAGCCATTCCACAGACTAAGAGCCTGTGAATCCCGGGAGAGGGACCTGGAGACCTTGTCCACCTCTCTGGGCAAAATCTGACCGAAAACCAGGCTTGAGAACGTCTCCTTCACTTGAGAGAATGTAGGCTCTAGCATCAGACAAAACTTGGGTATTGAAGAAACTTCTTAACTCTACCAGTTTACTTGTCTATGAAACAGGAAGACTGGGAGGATTGCAATTACTCTATGCAACGTGCCTGGCACACAGAGGAGGTGTTCAAACACAGCAGTGATCTCATTAGCTCACTATTACTTAACTCTTTTAAAAATCTTTCTCTGAATCTGCATGTCTCCATTTGGGAGGCCGAGAGTGGAAAGTAGAGTGTTTGTAAGAGCTCTGCCAACCATGCCTGACCGGAATGAGCGGCTGATTTCATATGTCCCCACAATAGTCTTACAGAGGCCACCCTTTAAAAAAAAAAAAAAAAAAAGGAGAAATCACGCAAGATTTGGCTGCTGACTCACTACCACCTTGCCAGTTTTCTTGCTTCGTGGGAGCTCAGTGGCCACTCCCCAGGAAGGCCACTCATGCTGGTCCACACTGACCTCAGTCACGGGACTGCCCTGCTCCTCCTCACCTCCACCCTTGCATCAATCTGATTCTGTGGGCGCACATGCTGCTCCATCTTCCCAACTGCACGTCAAGGTGCGGGTCAGACACAAGCCCTGCCATCATCCACAAACCATCCCCTCTGATGTCTCCCATGTTAACAAAAATCCATGAAAGGCCCCATATCCTGCATGATCATGACCAGGCACTTTTCCCAATTTTTTTGTTTAGTCCTCATTCGGAAAAGAACCAAGACTTCCTCAAGTTACAGGATAATTTTCCTTCCCTCTTAGTCTACTGTATCCATTAAGCATATTCCCCACACAGATGTCCTCTTCTGCACCCCATGGAGAGAGCTGGGTATCAACAACGCCTCCCACGGAGCCCATAACGGAGGCTCTGACCCATAACACTTCACAGGCTCTAATGTACACAGGAAAGGCTGGGCTCTGAAAGTCACACAAAAGCACTCATACATTTCAGACTGCCCTCATGGTCCCCTCCTTCTCCTAAGAAACTTGCTGGAGTATCACTTCAGATGCAGGATTCTTCTAAGAGCTTTCCTTCTCAATACTCTATCACATCAACCCAATTGAGTGTCGTGACTATTATTGAAACTGAATCTGACTTTAATGTCAAGTATGCTTACTAACAGAGCAAAGGTAAACATTCTTTAAATCTAGGTTTGTCTAATAAAAATCCCCAAATTCACGGTTCGCTACTTCCATTCATCATAAAACCGAGGAAGGACTCTCCCGTGAGTAAAGCTACATCTATGACTATTGATTCATTTCAAACTTCTGTAATGCAAAGAAACATGCTGATGCCTCCAGACACGGGCGATACATTCCAGTGACTTCTATTTTTCAAAGACTCAGCTAAATTAAATATATTTAAGCCCATGCTTGCCTACAAAATTAAAATTATTTAATTCTCGACTAGTATTAAGGAATACACAAAAATTCAAAGAACAGGTTTCAAAAATTTAGGTTGGAAGAGAAAGAGTCAAGTCAAAACTAATTAGAAATGCCCATAATGACCATTTCCTTTTTTAAAAGGACGTTGTTCCAAAACTCCCACGTTTATTTCCCTCTGAGTACGTACTGCTTTTCAGATCCTTCACATCAGCACGTTATCCACCCCACAGACAGTTTCATCCTTGACAAGGAGGTGAGCCTGCCTGCCTCCCTGTGTTATCTGTCCACGTTCCATTTGAATCCAATTTCCTTGCATTACCTCTGCCCAGGTCAGGGATGAATGGCTGTCAAATTCCCAGTGGAATAAAAAGAAAAACCCTTTCTTCCTGAGGCAGCAAGTTTCAATTCACAGAGCACATGGCTAATCTACATATGTGAAGGTCATGGCACTTCAGTCAAAGAGGTTAAGAATGGAACAGCTCACGTAAGGGGTTGTCTTAAACATCTTGGCATGATGCCCAACAAGTAAGAATGTTGAAAAGCAATAGATAGCTTCTGGCAGCAGCAAGGGGAAAAATATTTTGATCATGTGACACGGTACACACTACCTAGTTTACTGCATGTGTGAAACTTTGAAGTCCCTAAAAAATACCACACAGGCAAATCAAATCCAGATTTCAGCTTTACTGGGTGAGCCAGGCTAATACATCTCCCTCTTCACAAGATGCATTTATGTGAAATTTCTAGACACACGGACAGTAAAACTCACCACACTGGATGACCAGCTGGCTCAAATAGCTGATTACAACTTTTTTTTGCATTAGTTTTTCAAAGAACCATAAAACATCAAGAAAAGGTATTTATACCGAGAAAGCACATTCCTTCAAGTTATCTGAATATAACTGTCTTAAATAAAAGCGATCTTCTCCCTCCATTCTTCTCTCTCTCTTCACTAATAATAGAGCAGCATGGAAAATTACAGGATCTTCATACCCAGCAAAAGACAAAACACAAAATTGCTTTTCATGTTCTATTTTCACTAATGAATCACTGAATACATGTGAAACACTTTTAAAATCCTCACACATCTGACAAACATCTCAGGGGAGGAAGAAGGACAACGTCCTGCCACATACAATAGGTACCAGGTGAGGAACCAAGGGGAACAGCCAAGCGGTCCAAGAAGCACACCTCTGCCCACCAGCAGGCAGGCTGGTTGGCACAGCCTCCCGGAGCTGTGTCTATCCAGCCTCAGGAACTGGAAGGGAGTTGGCACCAAGAGTAGGGGAAAGGAAGGGTTTCACACCCCACAACCTCGTAACAAACATGACAATTTTTTTTAACTTTTCAACTGTTAAACTAGTTTAAAACCCAGAGAAAATTAATAGGAAGCAAAAGATCCATTTCACCAACTTGCAAACTGTCTGCCTACCACCAAATTACCTTCAACTCGAAATTTAGACTGCTTATGAGGCCAGTTTATAAACAGTATAATTCAATCCATATTTCTAGTCAAATGGAATAGTAAGTAAAATAAAAATATCCCACAAGCTATCTTTATTTACTTTATTTGCCAATGTTCATTTAGCAATCTAAGAATACTCCTCTATGCTAAACAATGAACACCATGATGTGTAACTATTTTCCCATATTCTCTGGATACCTTTTTAACTAATATAGTGTCCCTACACCAACGTCATTAAATGTTTGTTGATGGTGGTGAAATTAAATGTTCTAATTACTGATCTCCCGAATTTATTTTTCCTTACCAGGAAATACATGACTGTAAAATACAGGGGGAAACTACAGGAGACATTTTAGAAATGTGATCAACTGCTTCATAACCTTCCCTAAACTCCTGGCAAGGTAATGACATACTGCACAATAAAAAATGGACACTGACTAGGTTAGAAATAAGCTTCAAATATTAACCTACTTGTTCTGAGAGGAAAGACTAATAGGCTGTTAAACTGACTACTACAGAATCACACCTAGCTCATTTCAGTTCCTTATGCATCCCTGCCCTTGCCAGGTAGTACACCAGCATATCGTCACATCGACTTCTCCCAAGAACTCCATGACTAAGAATTCTTTCCCATCTCTTTGAAAGGAAGAAGCTACAAACCTTAGAGAGGTGAAATGACTTGCTCAGGGTCACAGAGGCAGTAAATGCCCAGCCTTCAGGTTCTCCAACCTGCACTCCTTTGGTTCTGACCCTTGCGTTCATCCCCACGCCTCTTCACGTGGTCAACGTCTGATCCTCAACCAGATCTGAGCTTAGGAGACCTGCTGCACGGCAGAGTCTTCCTGCTCCGACCCCACGCCAACCCGGTCTGCGAGGTACCCCTCTAACATCCCGACTCGCCCCACCTGAACCGTGTACACGGTACTGTGCAGCATGCCTACCTGTCTTTGGTCTCCGTTAAAGACCAGGACTAGTTAAAGCCCAAGACTTCTCCTCAAGGGATCCAACACGCGGCCAAGTACCCAGTAGGCCCTGCAAAAACAGCAGCCTGGCGCTCCAGCTCTCACTGTGGCTGCTGCATCGCTTCAGCCGTGTCCGACGCTGTGCGACCCCACAGACGGCAGCCCACCAGGCTCCTCCGTCCCTGGGATTTTCCAGGCAAGAGTACTGGAGTGGGCTGCCATTGCCTTTTCCGCCAGCTCTCACTACACTGACATAAATCGATAGTCCCAAAGCCCCGACATTTTGAAGGCTGTTCGCGGAAGGTCAATGAACTGAATTTTAAATCCTTCACGGTATTGATACTATAGTCATTTCTTTAGCAGAAAAAAAAAATCACTCTATGATACCCAAAATAACATCCAAACTAAGATCACTTTCTCATCAGTGTCGCAGCACCTAAGAACCACCTCCAAGTGTACTGACCTTCTACATCAAATAGCGAAATGTATAATAACACACTCAACAGGAAATTTTCCGTTTGGATACATTATCATCTACTCTTCAAATAGATGATGCACTCTGACAGATATAGTCTTTCTGCATAGAACTGCAGAAGAATAATGTAGCCATTCATTTTAATTTCCACTTTGTAAGACACCAGGGGTTTCTGATAATTCACCAGGGAAAATTACGGATCATATGTTATATTTACTCTTTGTATCTTAAGCACCAAGTGGTGCTTGTTAAGTATTTGTTCATAATAGAATTAAATTTTGTCCCTGGTACTTTTAAAAATCTCAGCATAAAAAAGAAAGATTGCTCTTCTCTGCATATTTGAGGCAGTCCCTTGGCATTCTCAGATTTTACATTCCCAGTTTTGACTCTTCGATGGCAGTCCTAAACTTCCATAATATGTAAATTATAATCTGGCTAAGGACCAAATCTGAACTGTACAGAAGTGAAGCTGAAGTAGATACAGAAGAAAGTTACTTAACTAATGAGAGACCAAAGCTTACCACTCAGAACATCAGAGAAGCTAATTTTAAATTTTTGAAACTTTGTTCCTTTGCAAAAAAGTACTTCCGCTAGAGAGACAGTCTTTTCTGCAGACCATGAAAGTGAAAAGGCCTAAGAGGCAGAAGAAAAAGAAGTGACTCTTGGCCAGAGAACAGAATTTCCTAATATATAGGATGAATATCGAAGGGGTCAGTGGCTTGGCTCTAAAGGCATCGGTCTCCCATGGGCTCTACTGGTAAACCAAAACCAGTTTCATGTAACTGTTTACAAGAGTCCAATCAGCACATAACTACATTTTGTGAGGGAAATTACTCTGGAATTCACAAAATCTGTATATTTGCACTGGGCTCAGTTGATATTCTCTGAACATGTCTAGGATCTAGTGTAGTTTAATAAGATATTCAGTGGTGCATAACTGATTAGGCAGTATATTCTTTTTAAAACATTTCAAAGCGTCACAGGTTTTACACCTGGAAGGGACTAGGGGTCATTAACTGATGGAGGCAGAGGCTTGTCCTCAACCGCACCCTGAAGTGCAGCAGGGCCAGGCAGAGAACAGGATCCCGGGCCCCCTTTTCTACAGCCGCGGGCTGACAAGTGGTACCGCTTAAAGATGCTACCGGACTGATGGCGATGCTCTGGGGGTGACCCCGCCCAGCAGGCCACAGTGCAAGGAGGAAAACGAGTCCTGTCAGATCTCCGAGCAAACGGGCACTGAAGGCTCCGGAAGAATGCAAGGTCTGAACAACTCCGAGCCCATGACCCTTCCCTTACAACAGGACAGCTTGTGATACATTTGTATTCTCATAAACCCTCATCATCACAAGAAACAAACTAATATTCAAACACATCAGTGCCCTCAGAAATTGGCCCATAAGAAAGATACTTGCTCAGCAGTGGTCATGTTTTCCCTTTCTATTTCCAACGTCAGTTATAATTCACTGGGTGAAGTGAATTTATTATTTAAAAAAAAATGATCAGTATTTTAAAGGACAGTAAAATGGGTTCATAACTTGCAATATATAAACATATGGTCCCTGAATCTTAAAATCTGCTCTTAAAATTTCAGAAATTATATGCCAAATTCTAGACAAATTTCAGAATTACCAACAATTTCCAAAAATTAGACTCTGAAATATTATGAGTGGTTTCACTTCTGAGATGCTCATCACAAAAAGAAACAGGAGATACTAAGAATTCTGGAACATCCTCCACTAACCATCAATGCTTTGCTTTCTGAAAGATTTATTTCAGGACCCAGAAGCAGTAGCTGAATTTACTCCTCAGCCAGCATACATTATCTAAACAGTTACCAAAAATACTCTAGCAATCTAAGTATCTTCCTAAATCTGAGCAGACTGTTTTAACTTTTTTCCCCAAGAGCCCATATAATGTAGAAAACTGAGAAAAAGAAGAACCTCTCTATGTAAATTTCAGAGTGATCCTCTTCTCCTTCTTCTAGTTATTATTCTCTGTAGTGGATCGCTATTCTGCTCTGGCACCAAGCCAGCAATTGATTGGGAGAAATGGAAGAGTCACTAGCCCACATCGACTCCATCACAACAATCTACAATTATTTGTTTTGCCAAAATCCACTCCCCCGCCCAAGAAAGGCGGGCCAACAGACTGCTGACCCACATGGCTGCTCTTTGCACAACTGTTTAAATGAGCTGGTTCTAAGTCAACGAGATGCCAAAGCTACCAAGGCCAGGTACAGCGGGAGCAGGCTCTGGCAGGATGTCTCTGGCCTGAACTGCACACAGGAGCAGGAGTGAGCCCCGCGGCCTGGCTGTCCCCTGCGGCTGGCACGCGGCTGATCAAGAAAGTGGGTGAAATACCTGTTTCCCAGTTGATAGTACAGAGTGGGTATTTACCTGATACACTTCACAGCACATACAAATGCTAAATGTTTACACCCTGAGAAGTAATTGCTGCTGCCCGGTATGAGCTCTTAAACCACAGTTCATCTTCTCTGTGCCCTCTGTAGAATCCGGGGTTAAAGGACATCACCGATCGTATAAAGATGTGACCACGGGTCAGCACCAATAGTAACTGAAACACAAGGCCAGGATTTTGCACACACAGAGCCTGTCCATGAGAAAGACCAACCAGCGCCCAAGAAACATCCCTTTGCAGCTGCCTCGAACACTTCATCAAAAGGCCAACCGTCTTAATTTAGGAATTTTTCCACCTACAAAGACTTTCTGCAGTTTTACAGAGGATGATAAAACCATGAGGAGGGATGCACAAACCTGGGGCACAGCATCACGTGGTTTGGTTGCTTGCTCTGGGTTAGGGGTTCAGATGCCTTAAAACATTAAATACACTTTTTACAAAAATTATCATTTTAAGTGATCTCCACCAACAACAGAAAGATAAAACCAGTAATTTTAAAAAGAGGCTAAAAATGCAAAAGATGAAGAGAAATAAGGGGGAAATGATCATGCTAACAGTTTATTTCCATATCCTATTATCTAACAAAGTCCCAGATTTCTCCCAACAAAGTACCTCAAACCTTTAAACAGAAAGACTTTGAAAAGCTGCTTTTCAGCTTTTAACACCAAAACTGACAACGAAACAACTAACCTACACAATGCACATTTCCAAACGGACAAAAACTGGGACGATTTCCCTAAAGTTAGAATTAGAAGCAATGGACTAAAAACAAACCAAAAACACCATTACTGTTCCTTAGAGGGAGGATTTACTCATAAACTATGAAATAGCAAGATTAACGGTTATAAAAATAAGCTTATTTTATTTACATGTTAATAGCTAACAATTTTAAATTTTGACAAGGAAGGGAAGAAAAATATTTATTCATTTTGATTTGGGAGGATGAAAATATCCTGGAAATAGATGGGAGCGATGGTTGCACAGCAATGTGAATGTACTTAATGCCACTGAACTGTACCCTAAAGTAGTAAATTTTATGTAATGTATATTCTGCCACAACCAAAAAATACACACATATATAACTTTTTTAGCATCCCATATTTTTTTTTAAAAAGTGGTCTAGAATTTTCTCCTGGATTTCATCAAATATAGCTTCCCTTCCAGAGTCACTTAATAAGGAATAACTTCTACTCTGATTCTCAAATTTCATCTTTTATCAAGGCCCAAGGAGACAGGGAAGCGCATCTTACGGAATGGAGGTAACAGAGGCCAAACCTACTTCATACTTCAGTTCAAAAGGACTGCCTTTCTGTGATAGATCTACTCCAGATTTTGCTGCCATCCTACCAAAAATAAGAGAATCTACGGATAGATGAGATATGCTTAAGATTTTAAGGCTTTAGTCTCTTTCCTAGCAATAAATATCAATCAAGAAACAGATCAATTTCATTAGTTCACCTATTGAACTCCATAGGCTTCTAGTATCCTTGCTGCTGTTGTTCAGTCGCCCAGTCATGTCCTACTCTTTGCAACCGCATGGACTGCAGCACGACAGGCCTCCCTATCCCTCAACATCTCCCGAAGTTTGCCCAAGTTCATGTCCATTGCATCGGTGATGCCATCCAGCCATCTCATCCTCTGACGCCCCCTTCTCCTTCTGCCCTCAATCTTTCCCAGCATCAGGGACTCTTCCAATGAACCAGCTGTTCGCATCAGATGACCAAAACACTGGAGTTTCAGCTTCAGCACCAGTCCTTTCAATGAGTATTCAGGGTTGATTTCCCTTAAGACTGACTAATTTGATCTCCTTGCTGTCCAAGAGACTCTCAGGAGTCTTCTCCAACACCACAGTTTGAAGGCATCAATTCTATGGCACTCCGCCTTCCTTACCGCCCAGCGCTCACAACAGGACGTGACCACTGGGAAGGCCATAGCCTTGACTATACGGACCTTTTTACCTTGGCATTGATCTATTCAGAAGTAGGTTTAAAAAACTGGTTACTAGATCCTATTCAAGTAAGTAAATATAAGGAAACAGTTTTCTTAGAATTACTCGGAGTTAAAGACTTTAAAATAGAACATATTTGTTGAAAACTTACTGTGAAAACACATATTTTACTTTGATAAACTCACTCACTCAATTAGTGAGTTTAATTAGGGGTTTCCCTGGTGGCTCAGTTGGTAAAGAATCTCCCTACAATGCGGGAGACCAGGGTTCAATCCCTGGGTTGGGAAGATCCCCTGGAGAAGGGAAAGGCTACCTATTCCAGTATTCTGGCCTGGAGAATTCCAAGGACTGTATAGTCCATGGGGTCTCAAGAGTCAGACACGACTGGGCGACTGTCACTTCACGTCACTCAATTAACATGAATCATTAAAACTACAGTATACCTATATCAACAATTTCATTCATTCCAGTGGCATATGGCAAAATAAGTGGACGCTTAATAATATTTAGGTGATTATACCTAAGTCATTTTTAGCAAATTTCTAACAGAAAAAGTCATCAACATATAAAAAACATTTTAGGTCAAAATTAATTCACTCAACCACTCAATTAAACCAAAAAAGGCTGCTCAAGTCTTATATAAACAGCCTCCAAACTGGAAAAAGCAATACTGTGTAACAGATCGACACCTACATAAACACGCCCCTGGTGGATGAGGCGTTTTGCCTGGTTGCTTCCCCACTCCACACCCCAGGGCACCAGGACTTGGGACTCCTCAGCCTCAAGCATGCACACAGAGCAAGAACGCAGCTCTCCTTGACACACCCACAGTGATCTCGTGATAAAGAAGGACCCCTCGAAAAAGGCACGTGATCAAAAACTACCCAATTCCCAAAAGCCAAGGACAGGGATATGGCCCTCAAGTAAAAAGAGGATTATAAAATGTCGTAAGTTTTTGTAATATCCATTTTGAAAATCTATATATTACCCCCAAAATTAATGGAACTTGAGTTTTATTAATACTCATTCTAAGCCTCCATGAATCTGCTGTTTTAAGAAACACACAACAGTTCTTTCAAACACAAATATTTAAGACTCAAATGTATACATCTACACACAGCCCAAAATGAAAGTGACACAAGCTAAATACTAGTTCCCTTTCCTCAAATATGGATCAAAGCACACAGATCCATGAAGTGAGCAGTGTCAAGCTCCTGCAGAGAAGGAAGAAAAACCTCTCCACTCGGGACACGAGGCAAAGAGCTAATAGTTTCCTATGCCAACACGCCCAAAATTTACATCTCCAAGTCAGTCTTCAAAATAAGCTGCAAAATTGTATAGAAACCACCCCCCCACAAAAAAAAATTTTTTTAATAAAACTATTTTCTTGCTAGGAGAGAACAGGGTTAAATAAATGAAATGATCATCTTTTTGGTTTCCCTGTCATACTGACATTTATCTTAGGGAAATAAGTAAGTTCCTATTACATCAGAATTCATTTTTTTCAGATACACCCAGCATCAAATTATAAAGTAATAAAGTCCATTCATATAGAACTGAAAATTCAACCACCCTCTGTTACATCTGTTTTCTTTAAAATGTGTCTATGTCTAATAAAAACTACCAAATAAGTTGTATATTAAGAGACTTCCTCTACACTGTCTTACATTGTTTAAATCGGTTCTCAAGCCAGAATTAATATATTTTTATGCTAGAGTGAAGATGTTATTCTTATAATTTTCATGAAACAAAATGGTAGTTAGAGGGTAGTTCATTAGTAGAAGTGTCCAGGTGTGATTTGGAGTATTTCCATATCCACAACACAATTCAGATGCTTCTGATACAACATGACATGGGAAAAATGGAACGAGTATAAAAAGCTTTGCCAAAAATTTCATTCCTAAATATAGATTAAAAAAAAACAAAACCAAAGAAAAACGAGGGATTAGGGTTTCTTATTACAGATGCAAGGTAAGAATATGTTGTTCCCTGGAATATACCTATTGATTTTGTGTTAATATAAACATAAATTTAAGTGACAGCTGTCTTACAGAGTAGTTGCCTTAAAAAAAAAAGAAAGAAACTGCCAAAAGTAAGTACACAGAAATCAGGATCCCCAATGAAAACAATTTTAAGCCATACACAATTTCATTTCAGATAACCCAGAAAAACAGAAAACAGTTGACATTTTTCATTGTATTTTCTTTGTTTTTTAAATGAACCACAGTTGCCAATTCCACCTCCTCTTAACGATGGGGCAGCTGGCCAGTCATAGCTCAGCAAATATATCAATTTAGTCCACAAGTATTTCTTTACAAGATTTAACACATCATGTAGGATAACACTGCACTGAGCGGGAAAGTGGGAGAGTGTTATAATGTATCTTATACAAATTTTAAGGTGATCAGGAACCAGCCTGTAAGTCTGGTTACTTACAAATCTTACTGCTTTGAAATCAGCTAATCAGTTTTCTTTTAATGGTAAATAAGGCTTTTTAAAAATTATGTTGTATTATATTCTATAAAATTAAAGTTAAAATAGCATTAATGAAATTCAGCACAAAAATGGACATCACAAAATCTTAGTTATGTGAGCAGACCTCAGTATTCCTTTTGAGATTGCTTTATCTGAATACTTTATCTCACAAAAACCCACTAAGTACATTGTAAAATGCCTTATTTCACTGTTTAAAAAGACCCTCCCATTACAATATACACACATTTTGTTCTCAATTACAAAAACATTTGCCACCCAATGTAAACCATTCCTAAAATCAAAAATGAAACTAAACGTGTTACAAGCCATGAGAAAATTTAATAGTATTTCATGACCTATAGTTATATAGTAATCTAATGTTTTGGACAAACAACTGGTCCTTAGTATAACTATCATAACAAATACTAAAGAATAGCAGCCTTCCAAAAAGAAAA